>NC_090024.1:203318848-204612062 GCF_037176765.1 Anolis sagrei
CAGATTTATACACCTCATGTTCTGGAAAATATCTTAGCCTTTGCTCAACATAAATTCTTTGGATCAGGTCTTCCCTTCTCATGAATGAAATCGAAGAAAATACTATTAAGTACGACAAATCTTTTAACATCAAAATGAAAGTCACAAGCTTGGGTAATTTACTTGTATACGGATCAAACAGTAACCTGTGAAACCTAGCAAGGCTTCCATTTGTGCAAGAGAAATTCAACATCCTAGAAAAATGTGTACCTGTTAAGACTATTTTCCTTTAAGGCAGAGGTCCACAAACTTTTTAAACAAAGGGCCAGTTCATGGTACCTCAGACTGTTTAGGACGACAATGACAGTTCGTTGTTGCTGTGTGCCTTCAAGTTGTTTCAGACTAATGTTTTCTAAGGCAACTCTATCACAGTTTTCTTGTCAATATTTATTCAAAGGAAATTTTCTTCCTCTGAGGTTGAGTGTGACTTGTTTAAAGGCACCCAGTGGGTTCCAAGTACCTCTGATCACAGTACCCTAAACACGGCTGATCTCGGGTTGAAAGCCACAGCTAGAGGTTCAAACTTCATGATTTCCTTCCCTCTCTTTTTCCTACCTACCTTTCTTTCTCCCCTTCCTCCCTTCCTCTGTTTTGGAGAGAGCATTTCCTCCCTTATTTTGGGGGGGAGAGGAATAGAGAAAGGAAAGGAGATTTAAGAAGCAAGAGAGCGATGGAGAGGATTCCTTCCATTTTGGAGGTAGGGAATAGAAAAGAGAGTTAAGGAGCAAGAAGATAGTAGTGGTAGTGGCAGGATGCAGATGGTAGTGGCGGCAGTACACTAAAGCTTGGGGGGGGGTGGGGTGTGTGGATGTATTGCAGAGCCTAGACTTATTTCCTTACAATTATGTCTTCTATATATATTGTAATTCTGAAAAATAATGTTTATGGCTTAGTGCTAGGGAACCTCTGGAATGAGAAGTTTTTGCCTTTGCCATTCCAAAGACTTATCAACCTTGTGGAAGAATATGCATTTTACTTTTAGAATGTTCAATTCTATGTAGCCTGTACAATTTCTTATGAAAATAGATTTACTGGCATGTTGCATCTCACCATTCAGACAACATCAACTCCATCTAGCACTGCAATTTGTTCTTAAGGCAAGATGAGTGGACTAACAACACTAGAATCACCACTACCTGATCTCTCTTATTATCCATAATATATTTGTACATTGGTTAAGAATGTTTGCTCCCTGATAATTCTGTATTTTTCTCAACTCTAAAGGATCTAGTAGAAATTACATCAGATCAGGCTTTCAGGAATCAAGTCTCAATTGAACAAGATAAGCTTTAAGCGAATGATGCATTTTTTTTTACATAATTGCAATTGCAAGTAAGCATCCACTGACCTGATCTTTCACACATTCAACAGTAGCTCTACGGAAAGGCGTAATGTTGCAAGCCATCGTTTGAGCATTCTGACCAAGAATACAAAGCTGGAATTTCACGGTCTCTCCTTTTTGCAGACAGTCTCCCTTGTTTGCCATGCCAACTATTCCGAAAGGATAGACTTCACCTTTCATTTCTCCTAGAGACGGGAACAAATAGCAAAGAGGTGCTGTCAAGAGATCCCAACATAAAGGCTTTTGCAATAATCAAAATAATTAAACCACATTTTACTGATTTATTTTCAACAAACTACAATAATTCCTCCACATTAATGGTTCAAACTGGCCAATTCGACTATTTATGGATAATTTGCTTGTGTCCCAGCAACTGTCCCTTTTGCTAGTACCTGGCTGGAGAGAACAGCAACATCTGAGTGGAAGTCCTGGACGGCACCAAGCACATTTTCATGCTGGGCAAGGTGCCTCAAGAGACAGACTGGATTGTGAAGTGAGGATTGTAAGTCCCTATTTAAAATGTCATAGGGCAGCTGTGGAGGTGGTATTTAATTTAGTGTGTTAAATACAGTTTGGAGGGTCTTACAGATACTCAGTTTTTTTCCCATCTGCAAGAGTCCTGTGCCCCAACCCCCACAAATATGAAAAACTGACTGTATAGGCAATTCCTACATAGAGAGGGTACTTATTAGGTTTTCTGACATTGGGGGATGAGGTCTGGAAATTATTTCATAAGTGCCAAGGGACTGATAATCATATTTTTGCCCACTGGCTATAACCACATCTTTCTTAGTAATAGTAGAGGAATCAACACTTTAGAGCAGCACTGCTGTAAACCAGACAACAACTCACTGAAGTGGAACATTCTATTGTTAAAATTACGAGGCACACAACTCACCATCTTCCATTACTTCAATCATTCCCTGGTATTCAGTCTGGGTTGGATCTACACTCCTGAGAGGGCGAATTACTTTACCCGTGTAAACAGTTGGATCAGCTTCATCCGTGATGCCATTCACTACAAAACAAGAAATTACAAATTTTCATGGAAACTCTTGGGTATTAAAAGTAGCAGATTGCATAACACTTCAAGCACAGCCGATTAATAAAATTGAATAATATAAAAAACATATAAAGAATCCAAATAGTAGTTCAAGTCTGGTACTTTAAGAAAATTTGAGACTACGTTTTCTGAGAACTGGCTGTCCATTCTTATGCTTCATAATAACTTATTGGGAGAAACTTTGGAATCCATTGTGTAGCTCCAAATTTGCAACATGGTTGCACTTCAGATTTTACCTTAAACAGAAAAGGCAATTTACAAAGATCGACACTAACAGCTTTCCTTCCTAAATTGCACTTTCCTTCCTCCAAACAGGCACACAGTAAAACTAACATTATTATATCACCTAATAATACAAATCTAGTTCTCCCTGGGTGCAAAAATTAATGTTGGAAAGATTTTTAAATTCTAAAATGGCAAGTACTTCAATCATTTCTGAAAGCTCAGTATTTGAACCACATGGTACAACCTCTCTATTTCCGACTAATTACAAATACTGTGATGGAATTCTGCAATTCTGTTTTGTATTTACAATTCTCTCATAGATCGTATTATTTCTTCTTACACTCTGACTTTAGCTAGGATTCCTTAGCCTATAAAGGATTATGTCTTAACAGCATTCAGGGAGGACAATTCTCAAAAAGAAGGAAATCAAAAAGACTTACAGTGAAGAGGCCATTTTTTAAATGGATGCTGCACTTTAAAAATGCAGGAGAAAGTTGAAAAGACTCAAAACAAACAGCCAGAGGCTACCATTTGATCTGTTTGATCTGCCCATTGTCTATTCAGTGATATATACTATGCATATTCAAAAGCGGAATACACGTTTATAATTTCTTTAATTTTAAAATTTGACATCCAGACTGCAAAACCTATTTTAAATTACCTGTGCTTAATATCTAATAATCTATATATATAAAATGCTCTGTGCATAATGAGTACCTTAAAAACAAAAGAACCAATGAACGAAATCACACCAAATTTGGCAACAAAACGTCTCACAACACAAGGAGTAACCATCACTCAAAAAATTATGATTTTGTCATTTGGGAATTGTAGTTGCTGGGATTTATAGTTCACCTCCAATCAATGAGCATTCTGAACTCTGCCAATGATGGAATTGAACCAAACGTGTCATACAGGACTCCCATGACCAACAGAAAACACTAAAAGGGTTTGATCGCCATTGACCTTGAGTTTGGGAGTTGTAGTTCACCTACATCCAGAGAGCACTGTAAACTCAAACAATGATGGATCTGGACCAAACTTGGCACAAATATTCTATATGCTCAAATATGAACACAGATGGAGTTTGGGGAAAATAGACCCTGACATTTGGGAATTACTGGGATTTATAGTTCACCTACAATCAAAGAGCATTCTGAACCCCACCAACAACAGAATTGGGCAAACTTCCCACTCAGAACCCCCATGACCAACAGAAAGTGCTTAAGGCCATCCAGTCCATTTCCCTTCACCAAGGCAAGAAAACATAATAAAAGCCCTCCTAACAAAGAGCCATCCAGCCATAGAGATATATAGATATATATTATTCATACACAGATATAGTATCACAGATTTGAAAGGGACCCCTAAAGAAGAACAATTGTATGTTGCATGTTCCCAAGTAGGCAAACCAGACAATCTCCACATCAACACTGACAAAGAGATAACAAGAAATACTATTTCTCCACAAGCATAAAGAAATTAAATATATAAGAAACAAACATTCTCATTCCTTTATTTTCCAGATCACCAGACTGGGCCACAGCAACACGTGGCAGGGGACCACTGGTAGATTATAAAAACTAGAGTGTCACTGGAAACTTTGACAAATCTACATTTATCCCAGGTTTGTAAAAGTTGACTTGAGCAAATTAGCTCCTACCAATCTGAGGATTTTCCCCTTATTCATTGACTATGAAACTGTTCACCTATGCCATGTTTTTCCCAGCCTAGTGTAGGGCTGGAAACCCCATGTTATCTATGAACATATACCCACATTAACAGCAATATTCCCTTATGAACCTTCCCTAACTGGAGTGAAATCAGCACATTCAGGTATCTAATGCTAATTTCAGATGCAACAGGAAATTAATTTTTTGCTGGTTCAAAATTTAAGTAGGTAAGTTTGTTGTTTTAATTACAGGGTATAACAAACAAAACACATATATGAAATACAAATAAAACTTTGAACATCAGGTCCTACAAGTCTTGGGCTTGTATACTGTCTCCTATGACTCTCTTTCATATGGTAATGAACATTAAATCAAAACCCTCTTCTCAGTTTCCTATGGCATCTGAACTCAAATCTGTGGACCAAGAGCACTATGGTTCACAGAATAATACAGGTGGGAAGTACTGCAAGGGCATAGAATTGAGTGCATTCATGTAGAGACAGCGAAGATCATAAATGCACTCTATTTTATGTCACTATTTTGTAGTGCGACTATTCTACTTCGGTCAGACCTGGAATATTGTCCACTTCAGTTCAAAAAGGGAGTTGGATATGTTTTGCTTAGAAAAGAACAAGAGATGACATGAGTATTATTTTTAAATACCTGAATGGGCATCATGTAGACACAGACAAGAGCACAAACCAATGGATTAAAATGACAAGAAAAGGCATTCCACCTAAACATTAGGAAGCTTACTGTAAAAGCTGTTTGACAATGAAAAAGACTATCTTTAAGGAGAAATGAATGGGTATCTTTCAATAGTGCTGTAACTGTGTATTCCTGCATGGCATGGGGGTAGACTGAATGGTCCTTGGGACCAATTCTATCATGTTATGAGACCTTTTGCTGATAAGATTACTTATGCTTTCTGCTCTTAGCTATGTAATGTATAAATGGTCACAGAACTGAAGGGGGGGGGGGGGGCTCCCTCAAGAAACATCTATCACCTAGATGTTCATTACATGGATGTTCCAAAGTAGTTTTGAACCTAAGTGCACTCCCAAGAGCAATATAGTGGCTTGAACACTGGACAACTACTCTGGAAACCAAGGTTATAATCGGCACTTGGCCATAGAAACCCATTGTGTGATCTTAGACAAGTTACATTTTTTCAGCCTCAGAGGAAAGCAAAAGTAAAACCCTTTGAGTAAATCTTACAAAGAAAACCCCATGAAAGGTTCTTGACTTAGGATCACTGTAAGTCAGAAATGACTCAAAAACACAACAACCTTATAAGAATTCGATACAATAAAGGAAAAACAGTCTTACCCCAGAAATGGCAACTGCTACGAAGTGATCCTCCATGATTTATCAGTTTTGCTAATACATAAAGTAGCTCAAATCAAGTAACAGCCAGCCAGTCTCATAACTGTCACTATCAAGTACACCAAATTCTCTTCCCAAACTCTGGGAAAAGAAACTTCAGATGGCTCACCTGCATGTGTTTTGTTCACCTTCTCTGCACTGACTTTGTTTCCTTTGCCTTTTGATAAGCTGTATTCAACCATGTCTCCAAGTTCCAAGCTATCGATATCACCGCAGAATTCACTGCAAAGTTACAGAGAAACACTGAGAATGAACAAATGGGATCAAATAACTAATTTGAATAATAATTAAGCCATCTTTATTTTAACAAAAATCAACTCTGATACAAATACAAGAATGATTGTGATGTCATTTTGTTTTCAAGCAGAATACGAAGTATTAGCATTAAAAAGAATTCATGAAAAAGCCCTACGCCACATTCATATTATACCCTCCTCAATAAAGATGGAAAATAACAGACTTTCCAGGACAATTCTTCCCACATATTACAGTTCACATGACAAACAGCATTAGCAGGACTCAGCTCTGTGTGTGTGTGTATATATATATATGTGTGTGTGTGTGTGTGTGTGTGTGTGAATGTTTCCTCAGATAGCATTCACATTTTACTATTGTTGAAGTCTACATAAAGAAAGTACGTTTTAAGAACAATGGCAGAACAAAATATGTTCTGCTGAAAAAAATCAATTTCTGCAGTCAAGATAATTCATGGTACATATACCTTTAATTTGCAACTGCAGTAATACTGTCTGATACTAAACTATTGCTCAGGTGTAGAACTCACAAGCAACACATGTATAGCAAGTGTTAAAATCTCAATCAGACGGAAAAAAATTGATTCTTTACAGCTCTACAATATACAACTCTAGTAACAACCAATCTAATAAAGAATTCTGTTGTATAGAAAACCGCTATTTTATTTTCTAGGATAGGTAAGTCGGAAACTCAAGATTTTATTTTGCAGATGCTCCAACTGAGCACTGTCTCATCTCTTCCACAGTAGAAAGTACACAGATCCTTATTTGCCTCTATGTGTATAGAAACTGTCACTTCATCTGGGGATCTGGACACCAGTTCAAAACTGGTGTCCAGATCATAAGAAACATAAAATAAAGAATCAGAAATGTCTTCTTCTAAAAACCATATACGTGTAGAAACCATTTAAATTAAGTGCCTACTGCAGCAAACAATCTTAAACAAGTTTTGGAAGAAGTAATCACATTCTAAAAATCCCATATAAACCTGGATATTCACTTCAACTGTGCATTCAGCCCATCCATGTGTCAAACTAGGAATCCTTTCACATTATACAACAAGCACTAGGATTCCGTTCTAACTGTCATGTATGCCCCCACTGTAAGCTTGGGTTCTGTGTCCTAAGTTTCTGGCTGAGACTTCTTAAAACTCTTCCCCTCAATTAGGAATTTCCAGGATTCCATACAACAGAAGTGCTGCAGTTAAAAGTGGAATCATAGTACAGTAAATGTGTAGTGTGAAAAGATTTCTAGTGAGGGAGAAAATGCTCCATCTGGCTCAAGAGATGATTTTTTTCCCATGGTGTTAAAACAATATAGATATTCCTTCAGTGCATCAAGAGCTTTTGGACCATTGCCAGCAACCACTGGAAGTATCCCGAATAATTGAGCTGCTGTATTAACCATGCAGAAGGTGTTCCAAGTCAGCCCACATTTCTACTGCAATGTATAGACTTTACTGCAGCCGCTTGCCTGTAATGGAAGAAGATCTCCTTATCGTGATTAGCTGTTTCAATAAATCCAAAGTTATCCTTTAGAGTTGCAACATATCCCAAAAGTCTTTTTGAAGTGTAGTTTCTACCAAGCATTCTGACAGATGTAGCTGTTTGCAACCCGGTTCTCTTAACTTCACAGACTGTAAATTCAACCTGCAAGAAAAGCATACAATCTGTTACAATAGCTGAGCGTATTTTAGAAGAATTTTGAGAAAACACATGCAACCCTAATTCAACATGTTACTTGCCCTACTGTTCATAGCTGAAAACAGTGTGTAACAGATTTCTTCTATACGTTTCTTTACCTAAGCACCCAGTTCTCACATAATCAAAAACCTCTTATGCCATTAAAAACTTATCAGGTGGCAGCTAATGGAAGCTAACTGCCTTGCCTTTCTCATCTCTAACCAAATACACTCTGTTGAAATCTAACCCCTTCTACCATCAAAGTTTGATGGCAGACAATTTTCAAAACAGATACAGAGCATTTTGGCCAAGTTTCATAAACAGCAATTATAGCTGCTAAAAAGCCCTCATGTAAGCATCATTCTCAATATACATGATTGTTAAACACCTATATAAATATGCTGAGAAATTATTAATCCAAGTAGAGATAGTGATGAATGAAAAACTACACACTAATATTACTGTAAAATAAGAAACAAAAATGTGAAGCATTCTGTATCATGACATTGCCTTATCTCCTATTTGAGGTGAAGTAGATCCTTCCACATCTTTAGCTTGGTAGGGGATGGTCAGCTTCTCCCCACAATCTTCGTAAGCAATTATTCCCTCTTCAGCTTCCTAAAAAACAAAGGAAAATTAACTATTTACCTACTTGATACACAATTCCATTGACAACTTACCTAATTGACACCAGCTTCATATATTTAGTGACAAGAAATAAGATACTGTATTTTATCACATAATATTTGCAACTTTGCCCCCAATTTTGAGTGCTGGGTGCAACTATTATGTGGGGAGACGGGGGTGGTTGAGTGCCAGTGAGTGAGGCTTCCCTCCCCATGCATGCTGGCTGGTAGAACTGATGGGGTTTCCTCTTGCTGCTGGCAGCCGAAGGAAACCCCATAGGCTTTGTTCATCTGCCAGCCAGAGCTAAGATGCCTCCCTCGGCTGCCTCCCACCTCTTGTGGGTGCCTCTCGGAGATATGGGGGATGCTCCAAGGCAAATGGGCAGGGGTGAGACTATTATGCAATGCACGCTAACCAGGACCACCAAAGGAGGGATACGACTATTGTGCAATGGCAACGATTATACAATGAAATATGCTAAATCATAATACAGTTGAAGGAACTGATCAATTTTCACGTGGCCTACTTAAAGACATTTGTATCTTGCTCTTCTCACCCCGAAGGAGACTCAGAGCAACTATAAATCTTATTTCTAAGAAAATATAACATTATAGTGGCTATTTCAAATCCTAGATTTTTCGTGTAATACAGATATATGCTGTCATGTTTCCAACAATTTATTCTATAGAGATATGGAAAACAGAACTGCATTACCTTTTCTTTGCCTTTATTTGGGCTAGTGGATTTGGCAGAAGTGGCTTCCTTTTCTATAGTGCCCACAAAACGATGATCTGATTGAGTGTGGAATGAAACAGTGCCCTTTGGAAGTTTCTTAATCCTGATAGCATGATTTCTTTGAGCAGACAACATATCCTTAAAAAGAAAGACATCAAAATTGTTAACTTAAAACAACAAACGAGTTGATAGCAAAAAATTCCCAAAAAGTTTTACTCACAGGGACCACAGTAAATTCTACTTCATCTGAAATATGGAGCTGGTTGCCATCTAGAATTTCACTGAAGTGGAAGAACATGCGGGCATCTCTATCAACACATTTAATAAAACCAAAGCCATCTCTCATTGCGGCAATCACACCCTATGGATACAACATACAGTCATCACTTTAAGATACAGCGTTAAATAAAGTGGAAAAGACAGAAAAAAAAAAGAAAAGTCATGCTGAAGGTGAAGCATATTCCCCCACTTAAGTTTCTGTGAAGCCTTTTTGTAGTCACAATTTATTTATTTACAGTATTTATATACTGCTTTTCTCCCCCCGAAGGGGACTCAGAGCGGTTTACACATAAGTAATGGCAAAATTCAATGCCAGTACAAACAATTACAATTATATACCACAATTAGACATAAATCAAATTCAAACAAAACATCCATAAGCAATAAAACAGTCATTAAAACAATAAAACAAAGGTTCATTAGTTTAATAAAGGCATAGGAAATCAAGCTATGTGTGAACCATAATGCTAAACTAACTCTGTCCAAGGTACATGTTTTTACTCTTCTCTCCCAGCCTCAAAAGTGGGCTACCCCTGTAATGTGGAAATGGGAAAAAAGGTATGGAAGTATGCAAAATTGGGAAGTAACATCACCTACTAATGGAGTAGGAGAATACAACTGTCCCCAAAGAATCTAAAAAGAGAGAGAACAGCCCACCCTCACTCATCAATCTTCAAAGGTACTTGTGTGGATCTTTTACATCCTCCTATCCTACCTGCCCACATGTGCCTACCTGGCTACAAAAAGAAACAAAGCCCACAGGTAAGGATAAAATGCTCTTGGATCGAGAGTTCCTTACAAAATTCATTCCCAGACCTGTTCTATTAGGCCTTAACAGAACATGTGAGCTCCAAAGCCCCCTCATCCTCCACAGTGAGGTCCCATTCTGATGCAGGCAAAAGGGAGAAGCAGACAGGAGATGAGGGAGCTCCAAAGCCTCCGCCTCTTCACAGCATAAGGATGGACTGAGAAGCTCCATCCTTATGCTGGGAAGAAAGCCAGAGGGTGATCTGGCCCTACCCTTCCTGCTCTTGCTTCTCCAGCCCTCTGTCACACCCCCGCTCCTGGGCTTGCCCCACACCAGCCCCACCTCCTTACAGGCCCAACCCCAGCCCCGCTTCCTCCTGGGCCCACCCTGTCCACCCTCCTGACCCAACCTTCCATCCCAGCCCAGCCCTCCTGGCCCGGCCTGGCATGTGGCCCCAGGGCAAAAAAGTTTGCCCATGCCTACCCTTGTGATTCTTCCTAGCATCTTCCGATTCAACATAGTGACCGGAAGGCATGACTAAACTTAAAACTGCCAGACCCCGCTTGCTCCCTTTGGTGAGACAGTACTGGTAAGTCTATTGCCTTTTTAAAAAAAATTCTTAACTTTAAAGAAGTCTTCTCTGAGTTAATTATTTTCCATCTTGCCACCATGACTTTTGAAACTTGAGCAACACCTAAGGGGCTTTCCATCCATATCAGTCTCACTAGAAAAAAAAAATCTTCACCACAGACTCTGACACCTATTCAGAGTTACTACTCAATACAAAACATAATGGCTAAACCTTTTTTTCTAATGCTCAGCTTTATAGCGTGTAAGCTTGAACCTAATTTTGATATTAGTCTGATTTGGAATTTTAGTGTCTAGCCTTGTTTGGGTTCAAATAAATATTCCAATTGTAGATTGCTTGCTCGACTCTCCTAAGAATGCTCAATGGGCACAGCATGACCACTGACTTTGAGGAGAGAAAAAACAAGGGAGAGGAATAGTATCAAATTATAAAAGGCAACAGTTAAGCTTTGTATCCTATAGTACTTCATGTCTATTGTTCAGGGCACACCGATGTTTCAAGAGAGTTGGAGTTATTCTTTATCAAAAGTAGCTAGAACACTCATTACAAAAATCTGGCATGTACAGTCCTAGGAGTGAAAAAACTATGCGAGTGTACAATATTAAATGACACTTTCCACCTTGTCACTTACATACAGACTGCTTCATCACTTACCATTTCTCTAGCCTCGCTAGTAAATTGGAAAGTATTAGGAAGAACTTCAATATTAGTGGCTCTTTCCAATTTGTCACGCCTATCTGTTGAGATGTTGAATCTAACATGGTCACCTTCCAACAGCGTCACCTTTGATTTTGTATCTTTATCTCCAAATGGAAGCTCTTTTGGAATAACGAAGTCAACTTTTATACGGCCAGGCAGGGGATCATTCTGGTCAAAGCATGAAAGACAAATCAGATAAATTACCATTCTTTTTTATAAAATTCCTTACCATTTCAACTTAGTTTCCCATTAAATCTGAACCCTGATTTGACCTATTCTCCATTACTGCTTTCCCCAAATATTCCCCTCCACCTAGGTCATAGTGCCCAAAAAATATAATATTCATAATCACAGAACCACATAAGAAAGAATCCCTGAAGGTTTAGGAAGACATTGTTACCTGATTTTTGTTGGGTACTTTCGGAATTACTTTGGTTACTGTTCCCTCAAAATGTTCAATGCTGATATCTTCAAAAATAACAGTTCCTTGAGGCAAAAGTCTTACATCAGTTGCAACTTCTTTACCCTATGGACAAAGCAGTAAATGAAACAAAATAATAGTTAACAAAACAAAAGTTAACTGTTTCTGTTAATTATAATGACCAGCAATAACTTGGATGCACAGAAATATTCAATTAAGATATGTAATTATCTTAAGTTATGTACTTATAACTGAAATTTTGTTTATGAAACAAACTCTTACATTTCTGTCTTTGATTGTGAACTCCACATCATCTCCAGGCTGTAAGGCTTCTAGGTCACCTTTAAATTCACTATAGTGAAAGAATATCTCTTTTACAACATCACCCCGTTCAATGAATCCAAAGGCTTCCTAAAAGAAGAACACAAATTTTCAGGAAAGAGAAAGTGCCTTGCCATAAATCCATCCCAATGGTTCCAACTGAAACAAAATGTCTTCGATGGGTAAAAGAATTTAGAAACATTTACATGTATAGAACATGTGAAAGTCTAAATATTCCAAAGGCCTTGGATCCTCTTGGAAGTTAAGCAGAGTAAGCTTTGGTTTGCACTCAGACAGGATACTGCCAATGAGTATCAGTCTCTGGAGGCTACATTTCAGAGGCAGGAACTGTCAAAACTGCTGAGGATTCCTTACCTAAGAAACCCCTATGAAATTCATAAGGTTGCCATGAAGATACATAAGGTAACCCAAAGACACATAAACGCATGGAACATGTGTATGAGACAGAGAAAGTATGAGACATATGTGAAATACATTCAATGCATGGCTTCTGCAAGGCAACATCTAAGTTCAATAGAGCTAACTGTGAAGAACCTTTAAGCTGGTTCATAAGTCTCAGAAGCAAACAGAACCTAGAACAAGTTGATACCATCTGTTACATTCCTCTGTAGTGTTGTTCCTTTCCAAGAAGGGTAAGCAAAGTGCAACTTGTCAGTCATGTGCACCTTACCAAATAATTTTGAGGCCACTGAAGACTACACTAGGGATACCCATATTTTGGAGGGATGTGTGTCTTTTTCACTAAAATGTTCCCAAAGTCCCTAGAGGTCATGGGGGCAATTTTAATATCTTTCTGAGTTCTTAAGCCATTATATATGTAAAAAAAATTATAACATTCTCTCATATAATGATTTTACATTTAAGAATATGGTGAAGTATCCTTTCACTGGGAATCTGCTCAAAATCCCACTTGCAAGGCAATGTGTCCTTCCTAACCTTGCCGGTTGCCCACCCCTGCATTATAACAAAGATCACAGAAACAGAGGTAATAGAGATCACAAAGGCCATCCAATCCAATCCCCTAGATCAGGCTTGCACAACCTGGGGCACTCCAGGTGTTTGGGATGTCAACTCCCAGAAGCCCTGGCCAACTTTTCCAATGGTCAGAAATTCTGAGAGCTGAAATCCATAACACCTGGAGGGCCATTGGCTGCGCAGGCCTGCCCTAGATGGAGAAGTTTCAGTAATAAACAAGAGTGTAACTTCACTTGTAGGTCTTACAGGCAGTAAATTAAGACATACGTAAATGCAAAAATAAAACAAAAAAACTTTACAAACACTGGGAAAACACCCCCAACGGTGTCACAGGGCTAAGTGGGAAATCCCAGTGGGCCAGATTTTAACCCAAGAAGGTCAACCTTGGCCTCAGGATATGATATTTGATCCTAATTTAAGAAGGAATAGCACAAATAACAAGTTATGGTTCTTAATTTTAAGAAATGCAAAGAAGAGAACTGTTACTTACTTTCATGGCACAAACTACTCCTTGACACCGAGCTTGTTTCTTTTTCAAGAGCATAATGTTACGAGCACTTACAGCACCAGTACTAGAGGGGAAAGCAGACAAAGATGAATCAAGGTGAAAAAATTCAGTATCTGACAACAACAGAAGATTACAGAGCCACTTACAGAGAACACTTAAATCCCCCCTTTCTTGTGACATGGTCAATTTTACAAAGGAAACAAGACTACTAGTTTACTTTTAATATAAAAATGTTATAGTTCCACCCCCATCCCCTTCCCAAAAACCAACCACCCTACTGACAATTAAAGAGCTAGGCAGAAGATCACTTGTAGCAAATGTGCTTTACCAATTTTAAGAGCTGTTTTAAAGTACAGCATCTTTAGAAATAGAATGAGAACTGAGAGTACACTTCTGAGTCTGTTAAATAATGCTCAACACAAAACAGTAACAGTTAATTTCTGGAATGCTTTGGTATTTCAGTTAATATCAATTTAGCATATTGTAAGGTGTCAACTTACTGTTTATTTGTATCAATAATAAAATTTATTTTATCTCCAGTTTCCAGCTGAACGTTTCCTTCAACATCTTCAGGGGTATAAGTTAAGTAGAACACTTCCTGTAAATTACAATTTGGTAGTATAAATATTTTGCTGGCAATCTTAAGACAAGAAACTGCAGCATGGGCATATTATATCCTTTTTAGATAAAAATCCTGATATTTATAATTTGGGAAGTGACCAGAATATTTGTTATGTTATTCTTAAGAGTTTCATAACTAAAAAAGTCACAGTAGAGACATCAGGACTTAAAAATTCTCCTTTAATATTTTAATTAGCTTCATTTTAAAACATGAAATTGTGAAAATATTTCAAAATTATAGTCAACACATGAAGTCAGATGTGTTTCTATTTTTGTTGATTAATATTCTTAGCAATGTATGTTTAACTTTTCAAAGCAAGCTTTAACTGTCTACTCTGACAAGCATTTTAGTTTAAATCATATTGGAGGATCAGTCAAAAAGTTTAAGTAAATACGTAAGTTTTACCCCATTACGTTCGTAGCATACACTCCCTGTTGGACTCTGACCCGGGGCAGCTGGAGACTTACTCTCTAAGTTGTGAGGAACAGCACACACAACCTACCAGTCAAAAAAAAATCCATTGCTAATTATTTCCAGAGGCAGCATTACGCATCAGACTGTAAGTTATCTTCTATAATATAAGGGATGCACTTTACAAGTAACCCACAACAGTATGCCATGCTGCAAAGCTTATGTCTCACAGTTCTTCTGCCAAATGTAAGAATTGTTCTTTGTTAGGTAAAACTCTTATTTTTTTTACGTGCTTGTCAAAACCAAGGGGGAAAAATGAAATTTGAGAAAAAAAATATTTCTATGCAACTAAGGAGAGGCATGCTACACTCAACTCTGCCCTTGTCTCTTTGACCACAGCAGATGCAAATGGCATGCAAGTTAAAACTAAGCACGGCCACTAACTTGTCCATTTATTCGCTCTTCAGGTAATGTTTCTGTTTTTATCTTCACCAATTTAATAGCAATTGGTTTTCCAGTTCGCCGGTCAGAAGATACTTCAAATTCAACATCATCTGTAAAGCAAATTAGTTAATTTTAAAAATGCACACAAAACATAATTTAAGGTAAAGTCTTCCTCAAGGTAATTTCTGATGATAAATAAAATATAAACACATATGGACAACAAAGCTTTACATTAGCAATTTAAAAGAAGAATATATTCTACTGGAGACACTTTATAAACTCAGGCAAGATCAACATTTCTGGCAACATTCATATTCTATCCTTTTGTTAAATAGTTTTCAAACTTTGTAACTTCAGGGAAACTTTTTTGGATTCACTTTTCAGGGGGGGAACTTGCACACTAGATCAAACATGAGAAATGTACAGTACAACCCCTGTGTTCATGGGGGATATCTTCCAAGATCCCATGGATAATATTGAACCATATATTTTGACTATACTAGGGGTGGGGAATTTTTGGGGAGTGTGGGTAAGTGAATCTGTGATACTGAATCCACACATAAAGAGGTCATGATTTATTTAATCATAGTCACCTCATGCAGGAACATGAGGTGGAATTAAACTCTGCTATTGTCAGAAAACAAACCTCAACAATGCATCTGACAATGCAAAAGAGAACCTCTTATAATCACTGTGCTGTGGAAGATTTGCAGCAAACATTTTTTTCTTTTCCGAATGACCCTGATAAGCCTTCAGGGACACTTAGAATTCCTCAAAACACACTATGAATTCCCATTTTCTACCAGATACTTCATGTGACATATTAAAATTTAAGATAATCTTACCAATTAAACTTATTTCCACAAATCTAACTTTTCTCAACTCTTCAAAGCTGTTGCCTTAGCGGTTAGTAGCTCAACAAGTAGCTAAACCTCATCATGCAACAGAAAGTCCTCAGTTACAAAGCCAGAGTGTTCCACCAGTTGATTAATTACCTCCTACTTTAAGCTCCTGTAGGTTGCCATTATACTGTGAACAGTGGAAGAACAGTCTAGCTTGGCGTTCTGAACACTGAATGAATCCATAGGAGGTCAGCAGTTTTTCAATAACCCCAGTTTCACGCAGTCCTGCAGAAGTACCATTGGGGTACCCGTTGTGTCCATTGTTATGGAGAAGGTTTGGATCAAAGCTCATCTGAAATCAAAAGGAAATTCGTGAACTCTTCCAAGATCAATGCCTCTCACCTTGGTATTTTGCTTAATAAAACACTGTGTAAATATTAAATCAAGCCTACTAGCCATACAAGCAAGCTTCTAGAAGTTGAAGTATTCTGCACAACACTCACTGGTTGACATCCCTTAGTGCCATACCATATCTAACCTGTTATAACTACACAAAGTGGTGTACTTCCAAATTAGGTGCAGATTATTATTTGATACTGTACCCAAAATTATGTTAGTGTAAACCTGACTCTGTCAACAGAGGCTCATCAAGACAGTAAAGCCAAATTATTGCTAAGAAATATAATCTCAAAGTAATTTCTGTAGTAATTTCCATGGTTTTTACTGTCTTTAAGCTTAGTGTTTTAATGTTTTGTAATGCTTCATCATTGATTCTATACTCCTTTTAGTATAAGCGATCTTTTTTTCAATTTATAAATAGTTCATTAACGTGGTCTACTAAGCTTGGCCTATTACGTTCTCTGTAACATTCTTATAACATTCATCAAAACAGATAACATATTTAATAAACCCTTAATTTGACTACTTTGATTAATTCTGATGAGAAGTTAGTATTACAACTTTATATATACTGTTACAAGAATCAGTACTGTATCGTGCAAGTCAAAAAGTTCAAGGCAAAGCAGTACCAAAATCATGCATTTCAAGATGATGTTTTACACATCCTGCAGTTTCCTGTGTATCTGTTTAAGAAAGCAAATTAAAATTTCTGCAACTTCAACAATCGCTAGTGTGCAAAGGTTCCAACTAACTGCAGCTTTGAATAATCACCATTTAACACCAAGCTTTTTATGACTTTCATCACTTACTCAGATCACACTGGCAGTGGTGTACACCTGATCATCAAACAGAATAAACTTCTGACCTACTATTCAAAAACACTGCTTGTTACAAAGTACACATGCAGCTTCTGAAGATGCTAAAGCATCAATCCACTAAACTCAATGGGGTTTCTGAGTAAGCATATATAGGAACGGACTGAAATAAACACTAATGCGTTGACTATTTTTAATATAACAAATAAAGGCACTAAGTTGGGCTATAAAATAAAATATATTTGGGGCAGGTTGAGGTATTTCTCATCTTGTAAAAAACAAAGAACAGAAAGTTCTCTACCAGCAAACTTTTCCACCCAAAACACAAAGACCACAAACACAAACATACCACTACTCATAATAACATAGTAACATAAAATGCAACAATTCGCTACAAAGAAAATAATGCATTTGGTAATGGAGCTTGCAACTTTTTACGCTTGCTTGTTACAAGTTGTTTCCTATTAAAAGTAGAATTTTAAATCAACATTATCATGGCTATGTAGATGAAAGAATAAACAGGTGAGCTTGGTCGCAAGTAGCAGGCAACTATAAATTCAGCCAACATCTCAGAATGAAAAATATGAAATTGAAAATTTGTAACACACATAACATACACACAGAATCAGACTTTCACCAAGTTTCTGAAACAGATACAGGAAAGCACAATTAAAGAACTCAGCAAGATTCCCAGCTGGTTCAGGAAGAATTTTATTCTTTAACCTGTTGAGATTTAATACCAGTGAGTTAGGAGTGAGAACATACACAGAAAAGAGTTAATTTACTCTAAGGACCCCCATGCTAAGATGACAAGTGTGTCAAGTGCTGCCCTGACTTACAGATCTTTGATAAAGAGGGGTCCTCTTCTGTTTTTTAGAACCGGATGAAGTAGAAGATGAAGAGAAAGGTAAAGGATGAGAAGGAGGGGGAGCTGCAGGAGGGGGGAGAGGATCTGATGACACAGTATAATGGTTCTCCATCTCATACAGCTGTGATAACATAGTACACAGTATAACTAGTCAATCATTAGCACATCTTTAAATACACTCAAGTAACTATTAAATTCCATGTCTCAAGAGATTTAGCTGAAGTCAAAAGCAGTTGACCCAATCTTCTTTTTCTTAATTTTTAAAATAGGATTACGTTTCAAATGGTATAAGCAAGCACTACTCCTAAATTAAGCATTTCTCTCTAACAATGTTCTGAATACTAGTGGAGCCTGACTAGTTCTTGTGCAAATGTAATCACAGGGGAGAAGTGTCATTGGAAGAAAAAAGTATAAAATGGACTGGAATAGCTTTTAACTAATGGTGACAGAAACCTACGACATGCACTTTATAATCACATTTAACCTCCCTGGGTATTTTAGAATGCTTAATTAATTTTGATAATTTTACATTCAATATGGACCGATTTGGGATCATTTTAATGGGTTTTTTATATTGTTATGGTTGTAAACTGCCTTGAGTTCTTGGAGAAAGGTGATATAAAAATGTCCCAAATAAATAAACAACTGTTATTTTATTTATGCTCTTGCACTGCTGCAAAGAATATGCTCATGAAACAATTACTTCTCTTTTTTCCATTTTAAAGGGACAGAAGAACTCCAGATTTGCATAGCACTAGTACTTTAACAAGACAAAATACTGCTTCTTGTTACATAGGTTATGTTTTATAACTTGTCTTTCAGCCTTTGAGTAAAAAGCTGACATATTTATACTTCTGATATGTGCCAGCAAAGCCTCCAGAAAATATAGTGAGTCTGCAAGTTAAATCTCGGGTTTACTAATCTCTTTCTCAACACTAAGACTTGATGTATTTCTGTGATTTGGAGGACATAGTATAGCATGTCATTTTCAGATAGGCATATTTTAGCATATGGTCTTGAGGTAGCATCACCACAGTAACAAATCAACAGCAAGACTCCCATGAGTTATTGAATATATAGAAAGCAAATATTGCACAGAGGTGAACTCCAGTGAAAATGCTATAGCACTCATTTATGGGCTTCCACTCTACTGAATATGTCACACCATAATTATATTCAGGCAGTTGCTGACTGACTGTTTCAGATTTTAAGGGCTGTCATGTAGGAAAAAATAATCCAAACCTAAAGTATATTTTCAGCAATTTTCAGGGCAATGAGCAAGAAGTCTTATAAAGTGGAATTATCCTTGTTGTAGGTATATACGGTTGCAATTCTGAGTCAGGCAATAACTTCATCTAGCCCATCAACTGTGCATGATTTTTCACAGGCTTTCAGAAGTAATCTAACCTATGCACTTTCCCTGGACTACATGTAAAGTTCTCATAATTTTTAGAAAGCAAAATTTAGAAATTGGACAGATATGCTTTGATGGTTGGGCAATTATTCTGTTTCATTATTTAGTAATAAGTTTTTTGACAGCACCTTCTGTTCCATTTAGGCACACCAAACATGAGAACCGAAGTAGTCTTTAATTTCAGAGACAATGGCTTAAACTAAAAAGGGTGCACACTGAAGAAGTCATTTGCCAATTTTGCTTCTTGGAGGATGCATGAGTACTCTATTTGGAGGTGGATATTTTGTACACAAGAATGTTTGGCAAGTCTGGGTATTTTCAACACAAGTCTCAAAACTTGAATCTGCTTCTTTCAGTAGTGAGAAGATATAAACTTTTATCTGTTGGACATTTCCACAGATTTCTTTTTTTTAATAATCCAACTGGGTATGTTTTATTTTTCAACAGCTGGAGATGTAACTTATTTCCTTAGAACAGGAGCAAGGCCTGGTACAATGACCAATGGAAAGAATGATTGGGGATGAGGGGTGAATGTGAAATGATTTCAAACTGAAACTGTCATCTTAAGAATATTTTAGTCTGCCCACTGTACTCTGGCAAGACTACAGCATGCCATGGAGGTCCCAAAATGAGTGGGTATTTATTTTTTCTAGAACTCTACAAATTGGCCACACTTTTCTTGCTCCAAGGAGGTTGCTGCATCATACCATCTGAGCTAGTTTGGCTTTACCCTTAAGAATATTGCTAGTATGGCAAAAGAACTTACTGATTGGCCATAAGGTGATAAATTCAGTCCGACTGGAGATGCATTGCCCAGGTTGGCACTAACGTATGCAGTAGGGGGAGAAGACGGCATGGAAAATTCAACAAATTCTTTCCAGGTGCTTGCCATATTTTTACGCCTGTTTCAACTTAATTTTATAATGCTGCATATAACAAAATCAAACAAGACAACCTTGTCAATGTATATCTGCCACTTATCCAGTGTCCATAAAAAAAGGTACCATTCTGGCAGCCTCCTAACATATTAGACAAAAGGGGATTAGTGTGCTAGTTAAGGAAGCATTTAATATATTTATTTTATTTCACAGGGGTTCTGAAATGGAAAGCAGAAGGTGACTGCTAACTGAACTCATGGTAACTATTAATTCAGCTATCCTTATAGTTGATAATTACATTTAAACCTATCAGCTTATGAAATGGAGACTCACTGACCGATACCAGTAACTGGGAGAAGGATATGGAGAAAGTTGAGATCCAGATTTATAGCATTAGAGTAAACTGATTTCAAAAGTGAGAAGCTGGAAAATAGCAGCAGAAGGTTTAATGAAATAACTACACTTCTAAGACTGCATTCAATGGTTAGATCAGCAAATATAATAGAATAGCAATACTAAAGAATATGAATCATTTAAGAATAAGTGCCATAGCCTGATACTAGCTCTGCTTTGATAGTCTGACCAATATAGGCAGAGATTTAAAGAAAAGCAATATGTGGAATTTAAAGAAAAGCAGTATGTGGTATCTATTACTGTATAATTGAGTACATGCACCAACCTCGCAGTGATATTCTAATATTGCACTTTCAGTAGTATTCGCCGATTCTTCGTTTCAGCACACGTTCCAAAGTTTGAAGATTGCTATTGTTAAAAAAAGAGATAGCAAGAGACAAGTGATCTATCAAGCTAATAAAGAATAACTCGTGCTGTACTGGATTGTTTCAGCACAACACGGAAGAAAACAAAGACTACTAGCAGCGTTGGGACGTGCTCTTTTGAAGCTGTTGAGTAGGCACAAACTTCTTGTTTCAGATCAAGTGTTGTGTCTTCAGTGTAAAGTTTACTCTTCTTTGGTCTTATTTTGTAGTTACGATGTGGTATGTTCCTTTCCTGATCTGAACTTGAAGCAGCAGTTTCAGGTGGTAAATTCTGTTCTGTTACACTTCATACTGGAGAAAAAAAACAAACAAAGAACAAGTCTGTTATGCTAGAAGTTTTATGTAGTCTGTGCACTTTACAAATGTGATTGCTCCTCATAACAAAAAAGCTTTTCACAAGTACTCAAGATCTTAGTAATGATTTTTAAAAGCTTTCAGCTGTTCAACAAACAATTTCATTTGATGCAAATGGTCCTTTCATTGCAGGCAGGGGGTTGGACTAGATGGCCTGCATAGTCTCTTCCAACTCTATTATTCTATGATTCTATGAAATGTAATTAGAATACTGAAATATATAAAGCCTAGTGACCACACAAAGCAAAAAAGTTACAAAAAATCAATTCTAATTTTAAAATGACAATCAAGACATCTTAGTGACGATCAATAATTTTAAGTATAGATTGGCTCATGTACATGTGTCAAACTGATATTTAAACCTGTGCTACAGATTCAAGACACCTTTACATGGACTAGAACAACCATACACAAAATCTTAAGCACCTATTCCTATCCACAGTGAGTTTCTCTATAATTACACATTACTGTGCTAATATTGACAAGCTATAATGTAATAGTTGACAAACAGCAATACGCCAAGCCAATTACAAAACATGCATAAAAAGCATAATTATACAGAAGGCGGCAAAACTGGATATAAGTGGCTTCTCCAAGTCAATCCCCGAAGTTCCAATGGGTCAAAAGTAATGTTCAGAGCCAATATTTTAGGAGTGTAAATATGTAAGTATATCAATTGTTTCCAATTCTACCATTTCAGGTAAATGCACCAAAAAGATTTACTGTTACCCTTAACTTGTATATTTAAACTTGTGTCCAAATCCTGTGCATCAAAAATGAACAGTATCTTCCATATGCTACTAACATTCCTTTAGGGTATTTGCATGCCAAAATATGGGTCCAAGGTCACTGTGACCATAGCCCTATTTTGGGGGATTCTAAAACTGAAAAATTGTGCTCCCAGAAGACTCCAAAGCATTTAAATAGCCCTTATGACCTCCAATGGGCTTGCCTTGGGCCTTCTTTCAAAATTATACATGCTTTCTTAGTTTTTTAAAAAAGATTTCCATTGGCCTGAAACAAGCCAGAGATAGTAGTCTGAAATGGCCGCTCACATCCCTTGAAGGCTTCTGAGATGGTCACCAAACAATTTTTAGGGCCAGGGAGCAATATAAAATGTGGTTTTGCAAGGCGCAAGGAACTCGTCCCTCCCCTTAAAACCTGGAAAGTGTGTAGTCCTCCTTTGGGTATTGCTTCAATAGCATTTCATTCAGGCCTCCTCTTAGGAGCAAGGGGGTGCCTGTTTCCTTCCTGTATCTGATGCTCAAGATGTAGTGAAGAACAGATGAACCTGACTCCAGATGGAATTTTCCCAACACCCAACTTTCACTGGTCATGGAATGCAGAATGGATGATGTTGAGCAACAGCTGAGGCATTTGCCATAAAGGAAGGAGTTACTTATGGATCTGTTACGGAAATAGGTACACCCAGAATCAAAAGCTACAGAACACTAGGGAGGGAGAACAGCACTGTATTCTAGTTTTTTAAACATTTGTTTCCATATTTATTTTATTTTCCTTAGCCTATTTTATACTTTAGGGAATGACATCTCTCACTAAAAAGTGTTTTCCTGTACCACTTAGTACTAGTGGCATAGTTAAAACCCATAAGAAAAGCACAAGCAATTTCGTTTTTAAAAATTGAATGTTTTTGACATCAAAACAAGCCAATAAGATTATGATGGGTAGGAATCTACAATAAGAGACTGTTTTAAGCATTTCTGTAAGAAAACTGATCAGATTTTAATTATGAAATTAATCAAACATACACAACTCAATTTACTCAAAACATGTGGATTGCTTGGAACTAGTGGCCATTTCATTAAATATGCATATATGCTTGGAAACAGAGGCATACAAATATAGTTCAAGAAATGCTGAGCACTGTGACAGCATAAATCAGTTTATATGCACACATTTCCTATATAAGATGGTAGAATCATGTGGTTGTGAAAGAGCCTTAGGCATATTTTCAATAAAATCAGTACTGTGTACGCCTGTGGTCTAAATTCTTTACTTTTCATCTCAGCTGCTATAAATACTCCTCCCAACAGTAAACACCCAGTGCAGCTGCTGAGCTTTCAATGCAGCAGTCTCAACACATGGATTCACAAAGGATTAGCTCAAGTCAAACACAGTAAGGAGAATGTTCAGTTGTAATTTTCCCCTAATGACTTAGTAGTGTTTTTTAGTTTGTTCTGCTTCATGTCTCACAATTTTTGTTTATGTCTGAAAATCTGGTTTAATAAATGGTAGCTACATAAAGAACGGAGGCATTGACACGATCCATGAACAATAGCATGGTATTTATATAGACACCTACTAAAGGTTTTTATCCAAATTAATTTGAATATAGGCTAGCACCCTAAAATTAGCTGAATGACATAGGTAATTACTATCAGGAGATATAGGGAATTAATAGCCAGAGATAACAATACATAACAAAAGTGGAGCTGGTAATAAAAATAATTTGGTATTTATTTTTTTGTAAGTCCAACTTCTCTGAACTGGAAATTTCTCTGAATAGTTTCTCAAAAGATCACACTAAAATATTCTAATAATGGACAAAATTTAGAACAACTGAATTCAGTCGAAGTTCCAGTATAAGTTATAAAACAGGGGTTTAATTCAAACAAGAATAATGGTTTAGTAAAAGACAGAAGTAGACTTCTTTGCCATTCTAGACCAAACAAGCAAATTAATTACAAATGGGCATGGGTCAAACCAGACAAATACAAGGCTCATCAACCAATGGTTTAAAATATATATTTTAGTATTTTAAGGAGCATACTGTATCCAAATAGTTGTACAAGGTGGGTCAAAGGTCACAAAGGTATCTGATGTTTACTTTATGAAAATGTTTTTAAGAGAATTTTTCACACAATGTAATTTATTTCCTATATGTATCAGAGCTTTCCAAACATTTAATATTTGTGATACATGTTCCAAACATGCATCATTTTGCAACACAATAATTCAGTTTTACTAGCAAACCAGATGTAAAACCAAGGGCCCTTCCAGGATCTGATCCTAAGTTTTCTGTTTATACCAGATTATCTGACAGTGCAGACTCATATAATCTAGAAAGCAAAAAATCTGGGATGTGATTCTGGAATATTGGGCCTGTCTGGAAGGGCCCCAAGAAATATAAAGACACACAAAAACTGGAATAACGAACCGTTATGGGGACATATCTTTAATTTGTATTTCTAAAATATATATGATTTATTGCTTATTTCACATAGACTCCAGAGGTTTCTCATTACATTCATGTGACATACTAACATGTCGCAACAGACAGTTTTGATATCTCTGCTGTATATGGTATTATAAATTAAAAATAAAACAAAAATGAAGGCATTGCTACATATTGAAACCCACATGTAACTTTTGGCACGTTCAATAGTGCAGGCATGTGCCAACTTGGGCCTTCCCTCCAGGTGTTTTGGACTTCAACTCCCACAATTCCTAACAGCCTCAGGCCCCTTCCTTAAGCTTAAGTGGCTGGGGGAGAGAAAAAGGCCTAAGGCTGTTAGGAATGTTGGGAGTTGACGTCCAAAACACCTGGAGGGAAAGCCCAAGTTGGCCCATGCCTGCTCTACAGAGTGGGGCAAAAGTTTCATATGGGTTTCAATATGTAGCAAAGCCTTCATTTTACTTTTGTTTTTAATTTATAGTAGCCTATACAGCAGGGATATCAAAACTCTGTTGCGACATGTTAGTATGTCACACAAATGTAATGAGAAACCTCTGGAGGGAAAGTCCAAGTTGGGTTGTTGTAGGTTTTTTCGGGCTATGTGACTATGTTCTAGAGGCATTCTCTCCTGACGTTTCGCCTGCATCTATGGCAAGCATCCTCAGAGGTAGTGAGGTCTGTTGGAGCTAGGAAAATGGGTTTATATATCTGTGGAATGACTAGGGTGGGACAAAGAACTCTTGTCTGTTGGAGCTAGGTGTGAATGTTTCAACTGACCACCTTGATTAGCATTTGATGGCCTGGTAGTGCCTGGGGCAATCTTTTGTCGAGAGGTGATTAGATGTCCTTTTTTGTTTCCTCTCTATTGTTTTGTTGTTGTAATTTTAGAGGTTTTTTTTTAATATTGGTAGCCCAAGTTGGCCCATGCCTGCAGTATGCATAAAAATATGACAATCCTGTTTAATTTACATTGTTTTACTTGTCACCAGTCTCAAGAAAGCCTTCTGCGATTTGAAAGGGCTACCGCCGGCTTCTCTGGAGGTTAAATCTAAAGGTTTCCAGTGACCAGAGTGGCCCTGTCTCCGTCTCTACTCGTTAGGCCTGGAGTGGCCATTTCGCCCCGCAAAATGCAGCATCACACTGTCAAGCGCCGAGGCACATGGTCCTTGGGCAGCAAGATGGTGGCTCCTGCTCCTGCTGAGGGGAAATCAGGGTGGGGGTCCGCATCGGAGGGAAAGGGACGCCGAAGCCCGGGCTCGGCGCGCAGGGACGCCACAACGCCGGCCTCCGGACGCCGTGTGAGGGGCTTGCAGGCGAAGGCGTTCCGGTTCTCCCTCACAAGGGCCTGGGGCGTGTCCCTCTCTGGCCAAGATTGGGGGGAGTGAGTAAAAAAAAAGGAAAATGGCGCCCGCTCCCCCTCACACAAAGGAAGATTGACCTGCTCTTCCCCTCCCTGCATTGGCCCGCTGCATGCCGGGAGAGAGAGTTCGCACCCCTCTCTCCGCACCGAGAGGCGGCGGGAGCCGGAACTCCATCCCCCAGCAGGCCAAGCGGCGAGGCCCCTGGCAGGCACACTCCGCCGCCGCTTTCAACACCACGGCGCCGCCAAACTCCATCCCCCATCGGCCCCCGCGGGAGGGGAGGGAGAGAGCAATGGGCAAAGACCCGCAGTGCACGCCGGGAAGTGTAGTGCTGCCAAGGCTCGGGCCCACTGCGAGCGCTTTCTCTCCCCGGCTGAGGCGAAGGGGAAAGAGGCAGCACTCCCAGCCCGCCGCGGCCTCCCTCTCCTCCTCTCTCCCTCCTTCTCGGGGCAAAAGGGAAGCGAGCGCGCACGCACGGCGGGAGGGGAAGGGGAGGGGGAGCAGCCCCTCCGGACCGTTGGCGCCCGGGACCGCCGTGACAGGAGGCCTACCCAGCTCCCCCGCCCTTTCCGGCCTCCCCCCGAAGCCAGGGAAGGCGCCCCCCGCCCTCGAGGAGCCCCGCTTACCCCAACAGCTCAGCGCCCCCGCTCCAGCGCCGCCATGAGCAGCACGGCACAGCACGTAGGAATAAATCCCGGCTTCTCGCGAGACTCGCGGGGCCGGGGAGGGAGGGGGAGAGAGAGAGAGAAAGAAGGGCGGGTGGGCGCATGCGCGGAAGAGCGGGGCGATTAAGAGGAGGGCAAGGCGCGGTGAGGCTTCGGTCGAGTAAGAAGGCAAGGCGCATGCGCACGCAGATTGGGCCAGAAAGGCGGGAGGGAGAGGTGCCAGGGAACGTGACATGAGTTGTGCCTCTTGAGCCGATGCCATATAACAGCGTTTCTCAACCTGGGAGTCGGGACGGGGGGGGGGGGGGGGGCATCAGAAAACACAGTATTTTCTATTGGTCGTGGGGATTCTCTGTGGGAAGTTTGGCCCAAAGAATGCTCTTCGATTGTAGGTGAACTATAAATCGCAGCAACTACAACTCCCAAATGTCAAGGTCCATTTCCCCCCAAACTCCACCAGGGTTCTCATTTGGGCATATTTAGTATTTGTGTCAAGTCTGGTGCATTGTTTGAGTCCACAGTGCTCTCTGGATGTAGGTGAACTACAACTCCAAAACTCAAGACCAATGTCTACCAAATCCGTTAAGTATTTTCTGTTGGTCATGGGAGTTCTGTGTGCCAAGTTTGGTTCAATTCCATCGCTGGTGGAATTCAGTATGTTCTTTGATTGTAGGTGAACTATAAATCCCAGGAACTACAACTTCCAAATGTCAAGCACTTTTTTATTCATTTATTTATTTATTGTGTCAGGGGCAACCAGACAGTTGTATTACATTTCTAACAGAACAAAACAAACAAACAGACAAAACACAAAATGTGCAAGCTTGGTAGGAATCCTCTCCATTGCTCTCTTGCTTCTTAAATCTCCTTTCCTTTCTCTATTCCCCTCCCCCCCCCCCCCCCCAAAAAAAAAATAAGGGAGGAAATGCTCTCTCCAAAACAGAGGAAGGGGAGAAAGAAAGGTAGATAGGAAAATGAGAGGGAAGGAAATCATGAAATGTGATATAATGGTTTGAACCTCAAGCTGTGGCTGTCAATCCGAGATCAGCCGTGTTTAGGGTACTGTATTTATTTCGTGTTAGGGCAGCCAGTCAATTATATTACATATTACATTTCTAACAGAACAAAGCAAACAAACAGACATAATACAAAATTTGCAAGCTTGGTAGTTTATTAAATGTCCTTTGACCAGTATCTGGCCACTTGGGGTGCCTCTGGTGTTGCCACAAGAAGATCCTCCATTGTGCATGTGGCAGGGCTCAGGTTGCATTGCAGCAGGTGGTCACTGGTTTGCTCTTCTCCACACTCGCATGTCGTGGATTCCCCTTTTTTTGCCCCGTTTCTTAAGGTTGGCTCTGCATCTCATGGTGCCAGAGCGCAGTCTGTTCAGCGCCTTCCAAGTCGCCCAGTCTTCTGTGTGCCCAGGAGGGAGTCTCTCAAAAAACCTCTAATATCAAGATCTACATAAATAAAAATTTAATGTTTGTTTTTGGGATTAAGATAACTCAAAAACCACTGGGTGAATTGACACCAAATTTGGACACAATACACCTATCACACCCAACAAGTGACCGTCACTCATAAAAACACTGGAAAACATAGCGGAAGAGACTTAAAAGCCAAAAAATAAAAATACATTATAATCTTCCTAAGATTTAGGTGGAATCTCTTTTCCTGTAATTTGAATCCATTGCTCCATGTAGCACCTCCAAAGTAGCAGAAAACAAACCTTCTCCCTCTTCCTTATGAAATCATTTGAAATATTGAAACATGGTGACCATGTCCCCTTTTAGCCTTCCTTTCTCCAAGCTTCCTTTCTCCTTTCACCCAGCTCCCTTGGCCACTCACAGGGCTTGGCTTCCAAATTTTGATTATTTTGGTTGCCTTCTCTGAACATGTTCCAGCTTGTCAATATCCTACTTGAATTAACAGTGTTATTTCAGGTGAGGTCTGGCCAACTATATGTTCAAATATATATGACCAAATATATATATTCAAAGCCTGCCCCATCTCAGCTATATGAAGGCCATCTCAATGCTCTAAGAATTGTGGCTGCATAACATATAGAGCTGCATCTAGTAACAAACAAGCCCAAATCTTACTCCAGACATGAATTAACCTTAGGTAAACTGTTGTCTTTTAATCTGCTTCCTCCAGACTGCAACATGGGCCTAATACCAGGCTACCTGGCAAATTGTAATTATGCATGTTGTTCATTCGTTCAGTCGTCTCCGACTCTTCGTGACCTCATGGACCAGCCCACGCCAGAGCTCCCTGTCGGCCGTCACCACCCCCAGCTCCCTCAAGGTCAGTCCAGTCACTTCAAGGATGCCATCCATCCATCTTGCCCTTGGTCGGCCCCTCTTCCTTTTGCCTTCCACTTTCCCCAGCATAATTGTCTTCTCTAGGCTTTCCTGTCTCCTCATGATGTGACCAAAGTACTTCAACTTTGTCTCTAGTATCTTTCCCTCCAGTGAGCAGTCGGGCTTTATTTCCTGGAGGATGGACTGGTTGGATCTTCTCGCAGTCCAAGGCACTCTCAGAACTTTCCTCCAGCACCACAGTTCAAAAGCATCGATCTTCCTTCGCTCAGCCTTCCCTAAGGTCCAGCTCTCACATCCGTAGGTGACTACAGGGAATACCATGGCTTTGACTAGGCGGATCTTTGTTGCCAGTGTGATGTCTCTACTCTTTACTATTTTATCGAGATTGGACATTGCTCTCCTCCCAAGAAGTAAGCGTCTTCTGATTTCCTGGCCACAGTCTGCATCTGCAGTAATCTTTGCACCTAGAAATACAAAGTCTGCCACAGCCTCCACGGTTTCTCCCTCTATTTTCCAGTTGTCAATCATTCTTGTTGCCATAATCTTGGTTTTTTTGACGTTTAGCTGCAACCCGGCTTTTGTGCTTTCTTCTTTCACCTTGATTAGAAGGCTCCTCAGCTCCTCCTCGCTTTCGGCCATCAGAGTAGTGTCATCTGCATATCTGAGGTTGTTAATGTTTCTTCCAGCAATTTTCACCCCAGCTTTGCATTCATCCAGCCCCGCACATCGCATGATGTGTTCTGCATACAAGTTAAAAAGGTTGGGTGAGAGGATGCAGCCTTGCCGTACGCCTTTCCCAATCTTGAACCAGTCTGTTGTTCCATGGTCAGTTCTTACTGTTGCTACTTGGTCCTTGTACAGATTCCTCAGGAGAGAGACAAGGTGGCTTGGGATGCCCATCCCACTAAGAACTTGCCACAATGTATTATGATCCACACAGTCAAAGGCTTTAGAATAGTCAATGAAGCAGAAGTAGATGTTTTTCTGAAACTCCCTGCCTTTCTCCATTATCCAGCGGATATTGGCAATTTGGTCTCTCGTTCCTCTGCCTTTTCTAAACCCAGCTTGAACATCTGGCAACTCTCGCTCCATGTATTGCTGGAGTCTTCCTTGCAGGATCTTGAGCATTACCTTGCTGGCATGAGAAATAAGGGCCACTGTACGGAAGTTTGAGCAGTCTTTCGCATTTCCCTTTTTTGGTATGCATATGAAATAATAAATGCTGCTATGTTATCTTAATTGGTTTATGTTTTAGAAGACTTCCATTCATTATGGTAGAACTACTGAATTAAATAGATCAATTGTCTGGTCCAGAGTAAGAAAGATCTATGGGTCTGTGCATAAAGGAACCTATCCAAATTTATTTCAGTCAAATTAAACATAACACACAAAAGTATTGAAAACATAAAACTGCTGTCAAGATGTCCAAATTATATAACCCTCTATCCCAGACTATTTCATGTCAAAAGCATTGCGTAAATAAAACAAGTATAAAACTGATAAAATAGAGGGAGCACAAGCAGCTACATAATTTTAGACCAAAAATGGGCAACAGCAACCACATTGTCTGCAGCTTTAAACAATTCTTCCTCTGTGCATGAGGCAGAGCATTGTGGGCAAGCATACAGATGCGGAGTTGTTTGTTCTGCCCCACAGTCACACAAGGTGGAGGATTCTTTTAGGTAGTGCCATTTTGTCAGGTTGTCTTTTGATCTGCCCACTTCACTTCTGTGTCTGTTCAGGGATTTCCACATTGCCCATTCTTGGTTTGCCCCCAACTAGAATAGATATATATTGTTCTATGAAATAATGAAAAGGCTGAAACTAGAAAGCATCTCCAGAAATATAACTCCTAAATAATTGTGACTCTTCAGTGTGGAGTGCTCCAAGGCTGTAGAACACTATCACTCAAACATTAAGCTTCAATAACTCCCAGGCGAGGAAATTAATCTACAGTCAGACTTACTGCATTGAGGCAATACCCATAATGACAGGAGATCAGGTGAGTGATTTGCCAGGTCAAGCAAGTTGTAACATCTCTATTAGGGCAGTGTGACAATGTGTGGCATTTAGGGAATGACATTACTGCCTTTTTCTTAAGACATGTACCCGGTAACATGGCTGAAGAAACCAGTTGGACATTTATCTTAGAACTGAACTGAAGGGGATTTCCTCTCCCCAGAATCGTAGAAAAAGCCACCGAGTAGGGCTTTTTGCTAAAACACTGATTTCCTGGAAACCATGCTGTGCCTCCTAGGCTTTGATGTCTTTTGTTGAAACACTGCTTTTTAAATCACTGGCAGGGCTCCTTTAATGCTGGAGTCAAACTAGAGTTACTCAAAATCACACACTGAAATTAGTTTGCTCAAAACAGACTTTGTTTTGAAATCAGGTTGATGAGAGCAGCCCCCAACATCTGGGGATGGGGACAGGAACAGTTTTTGTGTAAGAAGAATTTGAACTTGCTTCAGTCAATGATCACCAAATCTTAAGTCTGAGTGTGTGCATTCAGACAAACCCTTAACTGTCAACTACGTTGCACCAAACTATCGATATTGCATCTGAATCTGGCACATAGATTTCTGTGTCGGATTAATAAAAAGCAGGGCTTAACTAGATAACAATGTCTCTGGAAGTATTGAGATTTACATTTTTTATGGTTTGCATATAAACTCCTTGAAATATTTTGGGTTTACTTCTCCTTACCTTGTGTTCTTCCTTCTCTCCCTCCCTCTGATTGTATGTCATAGGACCATCACACAAGGGAGGCAAACCAGCCTTGAAGGACATATTGACTCCCCCAATTAACCAATTTCTTGCTACTAGGGGCAAATTCACTAGGAAATACTAGGTTAATTTAAGCTGACCCCAAGAGTAGGAATGAAAAGTTCTTGTTAATACCACGAGTTCTCTGGAAATAGTTGTGGATGGAGAAAACATCACGTACAAAAATAAATGAAATCAGGTTGTACAGAAACAATCCTGGGGCTTTTGGAGACTTTTCTTCATGTCTGGAGCAACTGGCAAATTAGATCTCACAGGTTTAAAATCTACCCAACCCTAGCCTAGGGTCACTCAAAAGTGTTTTCAGCTTTCCCAGTTCAGTAACATGTATTTCTGTTTCACTTCCCACAATTCTTTATCTTCATTTACTTTGTTTCCTTCCATATTTCTTCATGACAAAAAGAAAAGAAAAAACAGAGTAAAGATAGACTTGAGACACTTCATTTGTTGACTCTTGAGAAAGCACATGTTTTAAAATAATACCCTGATCAAACAGGTGGATATTTTCACAACACATACAGGTAGTGTTGCTGGAGTGGAAACTGGAGGGGACTCGACTCCTGTACCTTTAACAGGTGTGTAGAAGAGGAAATTTCAGCAAGTGTTGCTTGTCACAGAATAGTAGTCTGTACTCATGGGCTTTTCACTTTTTTAAATTGAGGTTTATACTTTTTTTGATGGGACAATAAACACTTCCTACCCGAGGAGATCAAAATTATGTTTTAAGAATGAACAGAATCTTTATTCTGCAGAAAAAAACATGTATCAACCATTCATCTGAGCCACACCCTGAGATGGTTCTCAGCGGGTAGTGCAGGATCCCCCAGTGGTGCAATGGGTTAGACCCTTGTGCCAGCAGGACTGCTGACCAAATGGTCTGAATTTCAAATCTGGGGAGCGGGGTGAGCTCCTGTCTGTCAGCTCCAGCTTCTCATGCAGGGACATGAGAGAAGCCTACCACAGGACGGTAAAACATCCGGGCACTTCAACACCCAATTTATGGTCTGGAATTTTAGTCTCTCTCTCTCTCTCTCTTTTTTTTTGCTGTTGAACATGTATTTCCAGATAGCATTTTATGTAAATGTAACACCCAACTTATGCTCTGACATTCTATTCTCTAGTTCTTTCATGCATTTCCAGCTATAATTTTATGTAAATACCTGGAATCAAACTAATTTTTCCTAGAAAATTCTGTGTTCCAAGATATGCAGACTACCACATCGCAGAAAAAATTGCGTTTGCACACAGAAAAGCTGCTTTGGTGACTGAACAGAGTAAAAATCCCTCAGGTAAATAAAATTAAGAAGGCAAGTCTGACTAGTTTAGCCTGTTACATTGCATTTGAGTTGCTACCCAATTATAATAATCATTGCATATCACTAAAATGTGGTATATGATTAACTTAATTAGATCTAAAATAATACCAAAGTCATTCTCTGTTATAGATTTGCATTACATTACCTGGTAGTGTTTCAAGCAAATGTGCTGCCATAGAACGAGTCATTTTTATTATATCTGTAAGATGCCTTGAAACAGGGTTCAATATCAGTAAAACACCACAGTTCTGTAATATAAATATATAGTGACTTATTATTTCCGCTTCCATATTGCTCTAATGACAAATATGGAAGGGAACAGGATAAGGCACAATATATTTAGCTAGTACTCAGACAGTGCTTTTGGTAAACAAAACATTACTTTGAATCCAAATCCTGTCAGCCAGGTAGCAAAACGATTTCTGCACATTCAAGGGCTGTGTTTCAATTCTTGCTCATGACTTCCATGCTCCCTAAGTTAATTGTAAGATTTTTTAAACTTTAGGAATGAGAACGGTATCACCCAGAGGGGACTAAAGAAGCTCCTTTTTTATTATTATTATAAATAAGCAATTATGGCTTTAGCCATAACATCTAATGCTGTAAAATTTGGCAAAACTAAATTGTTATTTTGGTCCAACCATGGGATAATAATTGAAAAGTAATGTCCCATTTATGGGCACTATGTGAAAACCATAGGCAAATGTGCCTTTGATTCACGGAAGGAAGGAAGCAGGGTATTGCTTAGAAGACTTGACCAAAGAAGGGGGTTTGGGAAGCTACATAACAGGGTAGAAATTATTAAGTACAGAAAAAGAGGAAAGCATAATAACAGCTTAGGTGATGTCTCTTCACCTATGATGTCCATATTTACCAGGACAGCTTCTGAGCAGCGATCGAGGGAGTAATGTGACACTTGCAGAGAATCTCTCAGAGACAGCAACAGTGGCACCCTAGCTAAGATGGTATTGTGCAGGAGGCGGAGAAAACTCTAAGAAAACTCTATGATGAGGCAATCCAAAATGAAACAAGAGATAGTGTCAGAGGATGAGACCCATGTAGAAATGCACTCAACCATCTACTGGAGAAGAGCAGAAGTATGATTCCAGTTGCTAATGATGCCACTGGACTCAAGGCAAAAGGACAATCTGGTATTTACATATTCAGAGGCAAAAGGAAATTCTGGAAATTTACCAGCATAAATCACAGGAAGCTAGATATCATAAAACAAGAAATTATACATATAAACACTGTAATACTTGTGGTGAGAAAGCTAAAGTGGACAACAATGGGATATTTAGTATAATTAGAAAGTTATACTGCGTTTTAAGAAGTGAAAACCTAAGAAAAAATGTGGTGGCATTAATGGTAAGAAGACGTACCAAAACTACTAATAGAGACATAATACAAAGTATGACTGAATCAAACCGGTAGGACTTTAGGGAAATACCCATTGATATAATCATAATCCAAATTTATGTTCCTATTACTGAGGGAGAAGAGAAAGAAATGGAAAGAGTCTATAGAGGAGTCCGGGAGAAAATAGATCACACGTTAGAAAAGGACATGTTGATAATCATAAACAAATTATTTTCTTTATCATTTAATGTATGATAATGACTGGCTACAATATAATGTACTTTTGCCAAATTAAACATAGGCATTGAAACAAGAATACTTAAATGTTTAAATAATTGCCACCATTTCACCAGATTGTCCGTCACAGTCAACAGAGAAATTCCAGCATGTGGTACTTATTGCATGTTCTCACTCAATAATCTGTAACAAATCAGAAAACAAAGTTTTCTGGCTAAACTTTAAATGTATCCATTAATAATCCTCAGTATAAAAGTGCCACAACATATAGTACTATATTGCCTCAAAACATTTATTTCAACAAAATAATGAATGAATACACAAATTTAGTAACCTGAGAAGTAAAGAGAACACTTTTAAATTCACTGATCAGAGCAAGCTGACAGGCATGAATAACACCGCAAAACACCTCGGTGCCTTTCATTTATATCATAAGGTCCTATAGGATATTTATAAAACAATCCAGAATCTATGTACAAACTGAGCACATGTTGTTGCTCATTACAAGAGCTTGTTGATTCTGAAGGTGGCACTGATGGCATACATTTAAGGCATTACACTGCAAAGTGATGGTGTGCAGCCGAATCTATCCTGGTGATTGAGCTATATTTGCATAATGCACGAAAGCAGCAGTGCTTTTTTAGCTCAATCCTCTTCTTATGGTGCTTTAAATCCTCAGATTCAAAGTTGAGTCTGAGGATTTAAAACACCAAAAGAAGAATGTGAGAAGTCTGACTAGTCTTCCCTAACTCTCCTTTTGCAAAGGTAGCAGTGAAAGGACTTGTGTGACTGTGTTCTTTCTGTGCCTCAAGTCAACACTCATAACAACAAGCGCCACAGACAATGCCTGTAAAGTGTGCAGAGCGCACTCTGAAACCCTGCCTGCTTACAAGCAGGAATACTTAAAATTATCCTTCTGAAGCAGGGGTTTTAGAAGAGAAACATGTTCCTAATTACAGGCTATAACATCTTGGACAGAATATCCTGAAGGAAACCTGCTAAGAGATGAAGACATTTACACAGACATGTGACTACACAGACTAAATAAAACTCTGTTTTTATCTGCATACGCATAAACACATTGGTGAAACCATTATGGGATGTATCAATTACAGAGATATATGAATCTGCAGGCAGAGCTAAAAATGCAAGACAAACAAAAGATAACACACGACACCTTAGAAGGCTGTAAATGAAAAATAGCGCTTGCATTGATTCGTACATCATTTATAGCTTATCTTTCCTTCCAACTCTTCAAGTCTGTCCAGAAACCGCTTTTCTGAAATTATTCAGGATGGAAGAAGGGTTTTTTTCCTCCAGTGAAGAACACAACTGTGTGTTATCTGCAGCACCAAGCTGAAGCACTATAAAGTTGCCAAGTTCAGAAATATTTCTTGAAACAGTGGGTTGTTTTCACCATTAATTTCTCATGAAGACATTATGTTAAAATACTGTATTCATTTCCACAGTCTAGTATTTTTAGATGGATAATGCGTTAATTATTATCTGGGCAATTTCAATAATATGTAGTCAAAGTAGCATGGGACATAAATCTTCCCATGAGAAGTGCAGGGCCTCAAAAAAAAAAAAAAAAGAAGGAATATTCACAGCATGTGATGCAGATCTATTTTTCCTCTCACTCCTGGTATCCAATGAGACAGGCTGCCATGTGGAATCTATAGCCTTTATTGGCTTCTTTTATTGAGTATAAGCTGAAAATCCTTGTTTCACATGTTTGTATGAACAAAGGACGCAGGAGATGTGTACAAAAGTAGATGAGTGTAATATATGCACAAATCTATTTTGAATCAGGTATTTGGTAAACTTATGTTCACACATCTTTTGCCTGCAGGTGCTGAATTAATATGAATAATATCCGTGTATATAGTGCAACCTTACTTAACCTGGTGCCCTCCAAATGATTTGGACGGCAACTTCTATTAGCGCCAAACACAATGATCAGAGATGTTAAAATTCCTTTTAAATCCAGCAGGTGGGGAAGGCTACCACAGAGTTCCAGATTATACTCCCGCAGACAACTATTATTAGGTGGCACTAAGAAGCATATAATTTCATAGTTTATATTGAAGTGATGCAGCAAATATGTCTAAAATACTACTTGTACCACCAATTAAGTCAAATTAAGAATGGGAGCGGCTGCACTTTGCACAAAAAGACCTGTTGTAAGTGTATTTTCTTGGACATGAATTGCAATGAAACAAACAGGCTTGCAAGTAAAGAGGTCTGTTTATAGACTTTCCTATTGCTCTTTCTGGTGTTTTTTTTTTACTTTGCAGAAGTTAAAAAATAATTCAATAGTTTTGTCCAACTGAGATTTCTAAACAAAGCATTTGTTAAGGAAAAAGACTACATAGAAACTTCTTTGCATGATCAAACATGACAAACTTTAGCCAGCAGAAGGTGCCACTTGAAAGCTATGGATAAAGCATACAGTACAATACAGCAAAAGGCTGGAATGATACCCATAAGGAGACATGAGGGCAACGAACAATGTGAAAAATAAGCACACACTTTTCTGCAGTACAATTCCAATTTGTCAGATCAGCTGTTCAAACGGCGATGGCTTTTTAGCTTGAGATGTGTCATCAGATAGCTCTTCTTGCCTTACTTCAACAGACTCTTTGCTGATTGATAGCAGTTTTCGCAACTCTTTATTTTCAAGCTGTAAAGGCAAGAAACAATTTGAAACAAATTAGTAGAGGCAGAAACAACTATTGTAGCACATCTTTCCCAATAAATGTAAAAACAAATACTTCGTCCTTACTAACAAATAAATATTGCTACACAATGTTCTTTCATCAAATGACTCAAGCAATGCAACAGATTTTTCAGTGCTGAAACATCCCATACTGCAGGGTTGCATCATGTTACTGCAGCTTTTACTTTTTTGATGCTAAAGTAGCCCCTGCCTCCCTTCCTCTCCCATCAACTGCAATGAAGGCTGCAGAAAAACTTCATCAAGACATTAGCTTTAAAGAAAACAACAACCTTATTAAAGCTTGCAGGATGAAAAAAGAGAAATGTATCATACAAGCATTCTTCTCCGATACCCAATATTTCCCAGTTGCTCATTATCTTACCTCCAACTGTGCTAGCTTTTCTTGTATTTTATAATACTGGTCATTGTCCGCACGAACTGCTTTTCTCATCACCTCTCCCATCTCACAAATCCTATCTATCTGATTCTCAATTTCCTGTAGACAGATTTCAAAACAAAGTTATTTCCAAAGAGAAACATATGAAAAGAAAAACACTTAAGAGCAGGTCAGTACCATAAGGTCCCTCTCAATCAAGTTACTGCCTTGTTCAAACAAAGGAAACATAGGGATAACACAACTAATTTCAGTAAAGCTTTTAACTACAAAAGACTAAGAAATGCAAAGTAGAAAAATAGCACAATATGGATATGAAACTGGCAAAAGGGATAGATAAGCACTGGAATGTGGCAGGAGGCACTGCATGGTTTCTTGCAATCTCCGAAAGTTGAAAAGGGAAAGAAAAGACCTCAGCTTACAATCTAATATCAGTAATTTGTATAGTAAATGCTACTAGAACATGGGGAGGCAAGAAAAGAAAGCCCTCGGCGGCGCAGTGGGTTAAATCCTTGTGCCAGTAGGACTCAACACCAACAGATCAGAGATTTGAATTTGAGGAGATCACAGATGAGCTCCCTCTGTTAGCTCCAGCTCCCCATGCAGAGATATGAGAAAAGCCTCCCATGGGATGGTAAAACATCCAGGCGTCCCCTTGGAAATGTCCTTGCAGACGGGCAATTCTCTCACAACAGAAGTAACTTGCAGTGTCTCAAGTCGCTCCCGAAATGAATAAATAAATAAATAAGGAAAAGAAATTTTTGAATCTATCTTTTTTGGATTTTTAATTCATCAGCTGTCGTCTCGCAACATTTACACTATTGAAGTCATTAAAAAACCACTGCAGTTTACAGGGAACAGCAAATCATCTTCTTTACATGATTTCTTTTACAAAGGAATATTGTGCATATGTTGCAATGGTTTTTTCTAGATAAGAAAAGCTCTAATGGGAAGAATATACTTCAGAAAAGACATCAATATTAAAATAGCAAAAAGAAACATTACTGTAACAAAATATATCAGTGATCCCTCAAGTGTCATTTTCATTTCTAGTAAATTCATTTTTTCTGAGAAGAACACTAAAATACAATATAGCATAAAAATTCCTCACTTCAGATTGGGTTTGATGCACTTTTAGAACTGGTTGGGAATCTACATCTTTTCTTTTGATCATGAGTTGTAGCATACGTTTCCTGTATTTGCTCATAATAAGTTCCAAAGCATCTTGGTGTTCCTCCAAAGAGATCCACAGTTCTGAAAACAATAAGAATTCCATGCCGTAATTAGAAATATATTTTCTGATTCAGACAAATATGAGGAAAGTAAAAAGTTGCATGGAGCGTTAACAATTTCTCCACACATTAACCTGCTCAAGCTTTCATTCCACAATTTCTTTTCAAATATAGGCTAAATCAGGCATGGGCAAACTTCAGTGCTCTAAGTGTTTTGGACCATAATTCCTACCAGTCCAAAGCACCCGGAGGGCCAAAGTTTGCCCATGCCTGGGCTAAACTATGTATATGCATTTTCTACCTTCTTTTGCAGATTCTTCTAAATATAAAAACCAATGCATTCTGAATGCACTAGAAGCATTACTCTGATTATTTATTAAGCATTCATAGTTCTTCTGAAACATTGCTGTAAAACATTATTCATCTTATTATTTGGCATTGGTTTCAGTTATAGGCAGTTCTACTGTTGATGCATAAAAAGAAAAAACTCCACAAAAGAGATCATCTCAATTTTTGTGTAGAAAGTATGTTTACAGCTTTCCCCGTGTCCATAACATAACCTCAGTTTATCATTAACTTCCTCATCTCACCAATAGCCACCAATACCCCTTTTATGTAATATGTACAGAATAAGTGTGTAATTAAACAGAAATATAAGCTAAAAATCTGTAAGTAGCTATAATTTATTTGGTCCCTACTAACCATATTAACAATGTACACTTAATGTACTAAATAGAATCCCACAATCTAAGCCACACAAATCATGGTTTTGTATAGCTACACACACAGGGGGTTAGCATCTAGAAATAGTAATAGGCAAGACAGTGTGGCTTAGATGTTGTGAATTTTATCTAATGTAGATTGTTTTCATCTCTATTATCACTCCTGTGAAGAAATTGGGCACACTGTCTTGATGACTCTTAGCATTATATTTAGCATTCTTATTAAGGATTTACTCCACTTTTTAAAAAAAGCAATTGAGCAATCCAAATAGTTGGCATACAATGCATCCTAGAGATCTGCAAACACTGTTCCTCGGGACAATAATAAAGAACAGGTTCAGGAGTGAAACCTTCAGGTAAACTTGTGCACATCACACAAAGATTTCCAGGTTTGTCATTGTCAGAAACTCACCTCTGTTTTCCTGTTGCAGATCTCGAATCTGAGTGTTTTCCTGAGACAGCAGAATGTGAGGTTTGTATTTAGACATGTCCTTCAGCTCAGCTGTATCATCCTGGTACTTGCAAAAAACAAAAATATAAATTGTTCATATGAACTCACAGAAATTGAACCAATGCACCAATCCATTCTGAAATGCTGATTTTCACTCACCTTGTGTGAAAGAGGTGTGCCAACTTCTTTCATAGTCACCATCCGCTTGTGCAACATGGTGGACTGGTCAATGAGAGAATCGGCTGCAGTGTCATGCTCTTTCAGCCTTTCCAGCAGGGCCTTTACATCCGTCAGGATCTTCTCTATAGTACAGGCCATTATCAGACAGCTGAAAGGTTGGCAGAAGAGGGAATTAGGTCAACATGCCAGAGCTGTCAAGACCCCAGGCATATCTTCACTGATCTCTTAAAGTGGGTCGAAGGCAACTTGAAAAGGTGGTGCTTAAATGATGTAATCTGTAATTTCTTTATGTGTTTTATTTGGTTTATGATGCTGTGCTTTTATGTAATGTAATTGTGTCATATAATTTCAGTTGTTTTTAACCACTGTACGCCATTTTGATCCTCACCCTTGGGAGAAAAACAGGACAAAAATAAATAAATAGATAATTATGTGGCTTTAAACCAGGATAAGCAAAGTCGGAGGATATGCCAAAACAGAGCCTATAATGTGCATCATGACACCTAAGTGTGAACCACATCAAATGGTGAAACTAATTAAAGGATGACTGGTCTGGAGAGCCACACATGCACACTAAAGCAGGGAGAAGCGGGGGGAAAACAAACTCCAATTCCCCCTCAATAATAATAATAGGTCAACAACAACAATACATGGCCATGAAGCCACAAATATTGTGAAATCGGGAACTGGGTCGATGCCAACATCAGACCTCAATCTGGTTCCCAGGCTCCATGTGTCATCAGCTCCATGTTGAAATCCTCTGTCAGTTTTACCCTGCCTTAAGCAGTGAGTGATGTGGCCCTTTGAAATATCTCTCAATGGGCTCCTGGCACTTCAAAGATATTCAGAGTCCAACCTTATTACTATTGTTCAATGTCTTGCTGAAGGCTTTCATGGCTGGAATCACTGGGTTGCTGTGAGTTTTTCGGGCTGTATGGCCGTGTTCCAGCAGCATTCTCACCTGACATTTCGCCTGCATCTGTGGAAAGCATCATCATCTGCCCCCTTCCACACAGCTGTATAAGATCCCACATTATCTGCCTTGAACTGGATTATATGGCAGTGTGGACTCAGCCCTTTCACACAGCCATATAACTCAGAATATCATGGCAGATAATCCAAAATATCCGCTTTGAACTGGGCCCCTTCCACATAGCTGTACTGGATTATATGACAGTGTGGACTCTGATAATCCAGTACAAAGCAGATTTGGTGGATTTATCTGGCTTGATATTCTGGGTTATATGGTTGTGTGGAAGGGCCCTGGGTTATCTGAGGCCCCTTCCACACATCTGAATAAAATCTCACATTATTTGATTTGAATTGGAATATATGGCAGTGTGGACTCAGTTAACCCATTTCAAAGTGGATATTGTGGGATTTTCTGCTTTGATATTCTGGGTTATATGGCTGTGTAAAAGGGCTGAGTCCACACTACCATATAATCCAGTTCAAAGTAGGTAATGTGGGATTTTATACAGCTGTGTGGAAGGTGCTAGAGGGTGGTTGCCACAGATGCAGGTGAAACGTCAGAAGATAATGCTACTGGAACATGGTCATACAAGTTGAAAAACTCACAGCAACCCATTATTATGTTTCTTATTTTTATTTATTTATTTACGACAGTTATAGGCCGCCCTTCTCACCCCGAAGGGGACTCAGAGTGGCTTATAAGACATATTTACATACAATATATTATATTATTAGCATAGTATAATATCAGTATTAAATATTAGTATATTGTACTATACCATTATATTGCAATAATACTAGTAATATTACATGTAATATAAATATATAATTACAACATCATATTATTGGTATTATATTGCATTACATTATAATATTATAAACATTATATGTATATACATTATAGTATATAAGTTTTGTCACATTTACTTATACCTTGCTTTTTCTTTCCACAAAGGCCCCTTTCACATACCAGTATAAAATCCCACATTATCTGCTTTGAACTGGGGGCCCTTTCACACAGCCCTAGATCCCAGAACATCAAGGCAGAAAATCCCACAATATCTGCTTTGAAGTGGGTTATCTGAGTCCATACTCGGATAATATGGGATTTTCTGCCTTGATATTCTGCGATATAGGGATGTGGAAGGGTTCTTGGTTAACTGGCAGCGTGGACTCCGATAACGCAGTTCAAAGCAGATATTGTGGATTATCTGCCTTGATATTCTGGGTTATATGGCTGCGTGGAAGGGCCGAAAGGAGATTTAGCAAGAAGGCAAAAGAGGAAGACGGCTTTCCAGATGGACAGACTCAGTCAGGAGAGTAAAGGCTGACCTGAGAACGAAATACCCGTTGTAAATAGGATAACTTGGTTGGCCTCTCATTCATGGGGTCAAAGTTGACTTCCTGGCAGTTTGACAACAACAATTACAGGGGACAACAGAGGGAAAGAGGCGGCAGCCCCAGAAAACCAGACCAGTGTTGTCATCCAAGGACAACAGGTTGCAACTTACTTAATTCATTCATTATCGTTATATTTTTAATTGCTGGCTATAGCAGGCACGGGCAAACTTGGGCCCTCCTGGTGTTTTGGACTTCAACTCCCACAATTCCTAACAGCCTACCGGCTGTTAGGAATTGTGGGAGTTGAAGTCCAAAACACCAGGAGGGCCCAAGTTTGCTCATGCCTGGGCGAGAGGGAGAGGGCCTGCTGGGCCGATGTAGCCTGGCTCTCTTTCTAATGGAGGGGGCCGCGAGGGAGGCCATTCCCAAGCAGGGAGCTCTCCCCTCGAAAGAGCTGCTCACCTCCGCCAGCCCCCGCTTCCCGCTTCCTCTCTCGCCGGGTCTCTGCTCGGAAGGTCTTCGCTCGGCAGAAGGCTCGCTAGGCGGCGCCCGGGTCACAGGCACCGCGCTCCGACCCTCACCGGCCGCCGTAGCTTCCGCTCTGAAGCTGCTCCACCTGAGGAGTCAAAGGGGATGCGCTCCTCGTGTGTTTTCATCTAAACTTCCGGTCGCCGAGCGAGACAAGGTTATGGGCTGCTTTTCGCGGGAGAAGTTCAGCCTCCGCTCACCGAAGGAAAGAAGGAAGGAGGCCAACTTGGGCCCGCCCTCCAGGTGTTTTGGACTTCAACTCCCACCATTCCTAACAGGCTCAGGTCCTTTCCTTTCCCCCCTCAGCCGCTTAAGCGGAAAAGGAAGGGCCCTGAGGCTGTTAGGAATGGTGGGAGTTGAAGTCCAAAACACCTGGAGGGAAGGCCCAAGTTGGCCCATGTTGGGTGTAGAATGGATACAGATTAACACCTTGCTTCAATGCTAAGGAATCCTGGGAGTTGTCGTTTCCCAAGGTCTTCTCTGGTAGAGTTGCTGCACCTTCGTACTATAATAATAATAATAATAATAATAATAATAATGATAATAAAAACTGGGAGCAGTGCCTAAAGACCTTGGCCTGTACTTAAACACAATCAGCACTGGCAAAATTACCATCTGCCAGCTGCAGAAGGCCACCTTACTGACCTGAGGCTGACCTGAGAATGGCATCTGGGATCTGAACTCATTATTGGAATCTGACTGCATTATTTGCTGATACATCACAGTCCTAGACACTGTCCGATGTGTGATCCAATACAACAGCCAGCAGAGTGTCTGCTGTGGGCTCATCTTAATGTGTTTATAACAACAACAACAACACCACCACCACCAACAACAACAATAGATTACATCTCACCTGCTCCAAGAAGATCGCGCAGACAGATTGCAAGCAGAGGCATAACGCCGTTGCTCAGATGATTCATTGGAACCTGTGCCACAAATACCCTCTGCCTGTGACAAAGAACCAGTGGGATCACAAGCCTGAAAAAGATACAGAAAATAAACACATCAAACTCCTCTGGGACTTCTGAATTCAGACTGACAGAGTTTTGGAGTGCAATACTCCTGACCTCACTATTGTGTTAAAAAACAAAATATGGATAATCTGTGTTGCAATCCCAGGTGACAGCAGAATGGAAGAGAAACAACTGGAAAAGATGACACGATATGAGGATTTAAAGATCGAACTGCAAAGACTGTGGCACAAACCAGTAAAGGTGGTCCCAGTGGTGATCGGTACACTGGGTGCAGTGCCTAAAGACCTTGGCCTGTACTTAAACATAATCGGCGCTGGCAAAATTACCATCTGCCAGCTGCAAAAGGCCACCTTACTGGGATCTGCATGTATTATTCACCGATACATCACAGTTCTAGACACTTGGGAAGTGTCCGTTGTGTGATCCAATACAACACCCAGCAGAGTGTCTGCTGTGAACTCATCTTATTGTGTTTCTAATAGTAGTAGTAGTAGTAGTAGTAGTAATACAATAGATCACATCCTCAGCTCCTGCAAGAAGATTGCACAGACAGACTACAAGCAGAGGCATAACACCGTTGCTCAGATGATTAACTGGAACTTGTGCCACAAATACCATCTGCCTGTGACAAAGAACTGGTGGGATCACAAGCCGGAAAAAGTTACAGAGAATGAACATGTCAAGCTACTCTGGGACTTCCGAATTCAGACAGACAGAGTTTTAGAGCACAATACTCTTGACCTGGCAATCGTGTGAAAAAACTAAGTATGGATCGTGGATGTTGCAGTCCCAGGTGACAGCAGGATTGAAGAGAAACAACTGGAAAAGATAACACGATATGAGGATTTAAAGATCGAAGTGCAAAGACTGTGGCACAAGCCAGTCAAGGTGGTCCCAGTGGTGATTGGCACACTGGGTGCAGTGCCTAAAGACCTTGGCCTTGGACCTCAGCGCTGACAAGATTACCATCTGCCAGCTGCAAAAGGCCACCTTACTGGGATCTGCACACATTATTCGCTGATACCTCACACAGTCCTAGACACATGGGAAGTGTCCGACGTGTGATCCAATACAACAGCCAGCGGAGTGTCTGCTGTGGACTCATCTTGTTGTGTTTCAAATAATAATAATAATAATAATAATAATAATAATAATAATAATAAACATGCAAAAATACTGTGGGACTTTTGAATCTAGACTGACAAAGTTTTGGAACACAATACCCAGACATCAAGATTGTGGAAAAGAAAAAAGTCTGGATTATTGATGTCACCATACCGGGTGACAGTCACATTGAGGAAAAACGACAGAAAAAACTCAGCCACTATCAAGATCTCAAAATCGAACTGCAAAGGCTCTGACATAAACCAGTACAGGTGGTCCCAATAGTCATTGGCACACTGGGTGCTTGCCAAAATATCTCAGCTGGCATTTGGAAAAATAAACATGGACAAAATCACAATCTGTCAACTGCAAAGGCCACCTTACTTGGATTTGCATGCATCATTCGAAAATACATCACACAGTCCTATATGTTTGGGAAGTGCTTGACTTGTGATTTTTTTTATACAAAATCCAGCATATAGATCTTGTTTGCTGTGACATACTGTGCTTTTGTGTCAGTAAAATAATAACAATATATCACATCCTCAGCTGCTGCAAGAAGATTGCGCAGACAGAGTACAAGCAGAGGCATAACACTGTTGCTCAGATGATTCATTGGAACATGTGCCACAAATATCATCTGCCTGCGACAAAACTGGTGGGATCACAAGCCAGAAAAAGTTACAGAGAATGAACACGCCAAACTCCTCTGGGACTTCTGGATTCAGACAGACAGAGTTTTGGAGCATAATACTCCTGACTTCACAATCGTGTTAAAAAACAAAGTATGGATCGTTGATGTCGCAATCCCAGGCGACAGCAGGATTGCAGAGAAACAACTGGAAAAGCTGACACAATATGAGGATTTAAAGATCGAACTGCAAAGACTCTGGCACAAGTCAGTTGAGGTGGTCCCAGTGGTGATCGGCACACCGGCTGCAGTGCCTAAAGATCTTGGCCTGCACTTAAACACAATAGGCGCTGACAAAATTGCCAGCTGCCAGCTGCAAAAGGCCACTTTACTGGGATCTGACGCATTATTCGCCAATACATCACACAGTACTAGACACTTGGGAAGTGTCCGACGTGTGATCCAATACAACAGCCAGCAGAGTTATCTTGTCTGCTGTGGACTCATCTTGTTGTGTTCCAAATAATAATAATAATAAACTTTACCTGTACCCCGCCACCATCTCCCCAAAGGGGACTCTGGGTGGCTAACATGAGACCAAGCCCAAATTTACAGTAAGCAAAATAAAATACAAAGAAGCAGAAAATACCATCAAAATAAATACATGAAATAACAAAATAAAATAAACAATTTCAAAATAAAATGATAGAGAAATAGATGATTCCACAGCATCTAGCCATGACAGTTAAAGTGGTGTCAAACTGTCAATTCCAGGGAAACGCTGCAACGCTAGAGACTAGGATTCAAATCCCCTTCTTAGACATGGAAACCCAGGCCCCATCTGCACCACCAGACTCCTATAATCCAGTTAAAAGACAATAATCTGGATGCAGAAACTGGATTTTATATGGTAGATGGGGTGCGCTTGGGCCAGTCTCAGCCTCAGAGGAAGGCAATGGCAAATCCTTCCTAAACAAACCATGCTAAGAAACCCCTGATAGTGTTGCCATAAATCAGAAATACAGATTGGAGGAGGGCAGCTTATGGATGATGGGACTTGAAGTCTCTCCACTCACTTCCTGAGATCACTGTGATCCTCATCCAATGACTGATCAAGATCAAACTTGGCACACAGAGCCTCATGACCCACTCTACATCGTGGTACTGTTTGGAGGAGGATGAACCATGTATGATGGAACTCGCAGTACCTTCACTAACTTCCTGAGACCACAGCGAGCCACATAAATAACTGATAAAGACCAACCTTGGTACACAATGCCTTTCTCAAATAACACGGGCAGCACCAGGTCCCCAAGCTAGTTAAAAATAAAGTTAAAACCCTTAAAACTAATTAAAATATATTCATAGCTAAAACAACAGCACTGCCTGACATGATCGTAAAAACCTCCTCCTTTAAAAACCTGTCTGAATAAAAATGGTTATATATTTGTTTGCAGCCTTATTTCAGAACTTATTTAACCTGTCTTGTTTTATTTCCTGGTAAAAGGTTTACTGATCCTGTGGTATAGATCACTGCCTCTAACCAAAATGGCTGTTATCATTTGCCCTAAATCTGGCTTTGGCTAATGACAAGTTAAAAGGGAATAGTTTTCATTCTGTATTTTTCTGGAGACCAATTGTAGCTTCAGAGCCTTGTCTTGCCTTTTTCTAGAAAGCCAATGCATATATTATTTCTAAATTTTGACACAGTACTTTGTTTATGAAAGTGTAAGAAGATGATGCAAACAATGAATCAGACCTATGCCAAGAAATAATACATTTTTATTTTTAAAGAAGAAATAAAAATGATATCTGAGAATACAATCCACTGAGAAGGAAACTCCAGTGAGATCAACAGGACTTACTCCTAGGATTCGGAATTATTCATCACAGGAGGTGGGAGAAAGGCAGTAGAAAAACTCAAACTGGTTTGAATGTCCTTTAATAAATAAAGCAGATGCTGAAATCCATGGAACAAATTAGAGACACATGAGAGTAATATGTAAGAATGGGAAGTGACACTCCCATAAGTTACTGAAAGCAGAACGCAAACCAAACAAATTCCCTGGCTACACAAGAATAAATTTAGGATGATGAAATAAACCACAAAATAACTGTGGAAATCCCATTCTGGTAGCTGTTTTATGGCAATAAACTGTATTCTAGAAAACATGCCAGAGCTTTCTATCAGTGCATACTAATTCTTGAGCCACATTGAAGTAGCACATATAGAGCTACACCTTAAGCCACAAACCTTCCATGCAAACTGCTATACAACCCATTCATGAGGATTATAGTTTTAAAACATAGAATTTGAACTTCTGATGAGGAGAAACCAACTCAATTTACAAATTACACACTGATAAATGACTGAAACTTTAAGCTGAAAGAGGCCCATAGAAAACATTTTCCTCTATCAGTTCCAAGCAATAGCCATATTACCTAAAATGACCCAAAGTACTACTTTTGGTACAAAAGGATCCAGTGTTTTAAGTCTCATTGGATTACGATACTACCCCACAAAGTATGCTCCAGCATGTGTTCTGGACAACATATGGCATCTTGGGGGAAGATGGGTTGTGCCTGACGGGCTAAATATCCTACACCATTGCTTCTTCAACTGGATCCTGACCCCTAATGGGGTCTCTATAGCTCAATGTTGGGGTCATGAAATTTTTGGCAACAGTAAAGGGTTCCTGAATGTTATTGAATGGCTGTTTTAGACATTTACATGAATTTGTTAGCAACAACTTTGACTTTGCAGAAGATGCTTCAACTGAATTTTATAAAAAGGAAAAAGTTTGTTTAGCAAGCCTTGCAAATGCTGTTTTATTATAATTAAATGCTTGATTTTATACCTATTTCATATATAGCTGTGATCACATAAAATTATTGGGTCAAAAGGAATCGTGAGTGGGAAAATTTAAGAAGCACTGCCCTAAATCAGCACAATTGTGGTCTATGAACTACTAAAAATTCAACAGAGCTGCCCAGGAGTTAACAGCTTTTGGGCCACAGGTATACAGCCTGGTTTTTATGCATATTTACCTGGAAGTAAGTCTACTGAGCACAGTTAGGTTTATTCTCAAATAAATGCACATAAAACTTAATTGCAGTGACATAGAACTCTCTACACAGAGCTTTAAATTATTCTGCCCAGCAAACACTGGGAAATTTCCCTTGTGTACTCCCTAACAAGGGGACTTATGTCTTGTCTACTCTCATATTTATATTAATGTGAGCTATCTGTGGAAGGAGCAAGCCTGATGATGTAAAGAATGTTGGTTTTCTATCATGAGTAATGCCAAGAAACCAACATTTGGCAAATTACACATTTCTGTAAACAAGGATCTATAAACAAACCCCGCTAAGCAGCAGTGCTACTGACATGTGCAGCAACATATGAGGGATTGATATGGCAAGTCTCCTGCAAAAAGATGGTCCTAAAATCTTTCCAATGCTCTGACTATTAGAGATTGTGTACAAATAGCTGGTGTTTGGTGAATGAGTTTGTAGGGCCAAAAATGCATTTTTCTAAACAACCAAATATTTCCTGGAAATGAATTGGAGGGTCTTTTTCTTCATCTTAAAGGAATTAATTGCATATATTTTCTCCTCAAAGAATGAATAAACACATACCCCTTTGACTACAGTTTCATGATTATCTTCACAATTCCTTGTAGAGCAGTTCGTTTCTTATTACATTGGAGCTGTCCTAGCTGGGTCTCTATAGAAGGGGAAATAGCATAGTAGAAACTGGGAAACTATGGTTGGTCAAGTGGAAGCAGAGGAAGTTGGTAGAGCTTGGAAATTTAGTTTTTTGTCTGGGGATTCTTCCATGGACCCCAGAGTGGCATATCACTTTATTTCCTACATGATTCTCTGCAGCAATTATGTGAAATTGATCATATGGAATAATGTTTTCAGACCTGAAAGAAAATGAGTATGCCCGCCATCATAATCCTATAGTACATCAAGGGAATCTGTCTTGTTAGATGTTCTTCAAGTATTCCTGTCACCTTTGACTACAAGCTGTATTGGCTGGGGATGATGGGAGTTGGAGTTCAATACCCAGTTGGTTGCATGTTTATTTATTTATTTATGTAGAACTTTTCTATCCCGTTTTCTACCTCCATGGAGGGACTCAGAATGGCTAACAACTGCAAAAATTCAATGCTACACCATAAATAACATTTTAAAAACAACATACATAATAAATAAGTTATAAAATACATGTAAAACACACTTCGCCAAGTTAAAAACATAATCCAACTTAATCCAAGCATTGTGGTCCAATAACTCTTAGTCTTTACCGTTTCAACCCATCAATCTGCAAATGCCTGATTCCAAAGCAAAGATTTCAGTTTCTTCCTGAAGGTCAGGAGGGAGGGGGCATCTCTACCATGGGGCACCGTGCATATGGTATCTTAAAACTCAAACCAAATGCATTCCTTCCCTAGCTCCCAAAGTTCAAGCTCTGCCTTTCTTGCTGTATTGTGAATGGCTGGACCAGGTACTTGCATGAAGCCTGGCCTGGTCCTTGACCTTACAGACCAGTGGTTATCTATTTAAATACCAACTTAAATAACGTTTAGTGCATTCCAGGTTGAGATTTGTCAATATGCCGTCTTATCTAGTATTCTTGTTTGTTCTTTTCACAGTAAACACTCTCTAAAAAGAAAGAGGAAAAAACCTAGACATTCTGTTGCAGGGACTGGATACTCTGTTACTTATTTGCTAGGAGAAAGTACAGTTAGTGATATTTGATGTCCTTGGTCCTTAATTTGACTTTGTTCAATTGAGCTGGTGCATATGCATGCAGATTCAAACCCTTTGGCTCGTGAAGTTGGTGTGATTGATGAAATCCTTTAATCAAAACTGCTCTATCTTGAGTTTGCAGCTTAAACAACATTTTAAAGATTTTTAAAAAGATTTTTGGCAGCAGAACCTTTTGACATTTAGATATGAAGAACCACCCAAATTGTCTACAATACGGTACTTTCATAACAACAGTCTATTTATAGAGCTTCTCGTTTAATGACATTAAAATCTTTTTAATGTACTATTTTTTATTAAAAAGTGAACAAAAAAAAACCCAAAGACAATACAAAGAAAGCAGATTGTAATAGTATATAACATCAAAACTATTACAAATTATAAAAGTAGACCTAAGATAGGCACACTAAGCTTGTACCTACCTATGTTAAAATCTGAAATAAGTTTCATTAAAAAACACTGGTTGGATGTGAACTGCTGATCTATAAATACAATAACAACCAATCATATTTGTTGTCTCTCAATTCATAAAACTGTTTTTTTGCATTTAACAATAACTAAAGGTTTCTCCTGATGTTAAGTCTAGTTGTGTTCTACTCTAGGGGGTGATGCTCATCTCAATTTCTAAGCTGAAGAGCTGGCATTGTCCATAGACACCTCCAAGGTCATGTGGTCAGCATGACTGCATGGAGCGCTATTACCTTCCCAAAGAATCGGTACCTATTGATCTAATCGCATTTATATATTTTCAAACTGCTAGGTTGGCAGAATCTGGGCCTAACAGCAGGAGCTCACCCCACTCCCTGGATTCAAACCTCCAACCTTTCAGTCAGCAAGTTCAGCAGCTCAGCGGTTTAACCTGCTGCTCCACTAGGGGACCCTACATGTAATGATATTGGATAGAATTTCTTGTAACTAATAGGGAGTTAACATTTATTATTTATTATTCCTGTTTCAGTAAATTTTGGAGGGATGCTTTCCAGTAAATGACTGTGACACTTTATGCAACCAGGCTGGTTGCAGTGTTATTGTGATGGAAGTGATATCTGGGATGGGGATTGTATTATCTTAGTGACAAAATATTGCAACATGGGACTTTATTGTACAAAGCTGCTATCTCACAGCAACTGCGTGATCAACCCTCACAATTGCATCTCTCAGCATTTATGCAACTGCATTGATTTGTGGATCCTGCGGTTATGTTGTCCTGTACATTTTCTAAAAAGCAATTTTGTAATTACAGCTAAGATTAGTAAAAATATATATATATAAATTATCAAATGAAAGAATGGAAGAGAGTGGGAGCAAATGAGAATCCTGCCTCCTGATATCTTGTCAGTGCTGGCATGCCAACGCAGAAGCAAAATAACTTCATTGCACCAGGTAAGTGACAGGTACAGGCTGTGATCTGCAGCTATTGACAGGTTCACTGGGAGGAGCAGACTGGCAACAGGTCCTGCTTTGATGTCAGTTTGCCTCCTTCAAGCAATAAAGTCCTTGGGTACTGGGAATGTGTGATTAAGGCTGCATCCAGGCTAATTTATTTTCGAAATCCATACATGTTTTGTCCATCCCAGAATATTTTCTGTCAGTTTATGATAGTGTGGGATTTTTTATACCAATTCATTAGGTCAATTTATTTTAACCCAGTATACACTTAAAAACAAAACAAACAAACAAACAAAAACAAACAGACATACAAACAAACAAAAACAGCAGGAACAAAAACCGGGTTCTCCCTGCCAAGAAGCAGGAAAATCACATCCAAAGTGATTCTGAAAACTAAAGCTACTTAGCACTGCTGAGTAACTTATTTCATTCTCCAGCATAAGTGTTTTGTGCATGGATGCATTTTGGCACCTTTAACAATTCTGTGGACAGCATTAACGGCTAAAAAGATAAATAAATGCATCTTAGATCAAATTATGCCTGAAATCTCTTAAGAAGTGAAAATGACTAAATTGAAGCTGTAGTACAGTAGAGTCTCACTTAACCAACATAAATGGGCCGGCAGAACGTTAGATAAATGAAATGTTGGATAATAAGGAGGGATTAAGGAAAGGCCTATTAAACATCAAATTATGTTATAATTTTACAAATTAAGCTTCAAAAGATCATGTTTAACAACAAATCAACAGAAAAAGCAGTTCAATACTTGGTAACCTTATGTAGTAATTACTGTATTTACAAATTTAGCACCAAAACATTGCAATGTATTGAAACAGCTGTGGATCCGGGCAGGAGGCAGATTGAGTTGGATAATACAGAATGTTGGATGAGTGAAAGTTGGATAAATGAGACTCTACTGTAAAGTTGAAGGCAGTAGAGAAAGTGGAAGATCACACTACAGGGGGATCAATTTAATCAATGAAGCCACAGTGCTGAGTTTGCAAAACCTGAGCAGAGTAGTTGACAACGTGGAGACCTCTCATTCATAGGGTTGCAATAAGTCAAAGCCGACTTCACAGCAAATAACATCAAATATGTGACAAAAAGAAGCATGTATATTGTGTAATTATTCCACCCTCTAAGCTGTGCTTTTGAATGTTTTACTAGGTATAAAGAAGGCAAAGGAAATGATGAGTGGTTGTTTCATAGTGCTGTCGTCTTCCTAATTCTTTTGGCTTCTTATCATGCTGGCTTTGTGTAAACTGAAGAGAATGTATAAAGTTGACTTCTCCAAGTTTTCTGTGTTTAACTCTGGTTCGATTAAACACTTATGGATGTGTACAAAAGTGAAAAATGGGGTTATGGGAGGTTAATGCTTTAATGCTTTTAATAACTCTTTTAGCCACATGGCTGCATTTTGTCAAATAAAGCAGCAAGCTGTCCCAGCAGGAAAAGTACAGATAGGAACAAACTAATTAATCCCCCTCCCAAAAGGACAAAACTATTACTTTGGGGTGGGTAGTGGGTGGGGATAGATAGGCTAATAATGGGCTGAGCATACTTAGCGAAGATTTAGCCAGATCTTCACTGCTTTGCTTTCTGTCTTGGAGCATTCCCTTAGCAGAGATGCTATTCTTTTTCTTGTTCCACATTTACCACTTCCTGCCTTCCAGAGGACTTGAAGAAATAGATTAAGAGCCACTTTTCTTCTTCTTTGTGGTCCTGAGAGAATGTGGTTTTGAATAGGAGCTGAATTTTTTTCACAGCAGAAAAAACCTCAGTGGCCATTTGCAACTGCATTATTGAGCACTTATTCAAATGAATCCCACATCCCTTCATTTGGGAAGAAGGTCCACTGAATGCAGTGAGATTGACTTTCAAGCCAATATGGAAAACATCAGTTCATTAAGATGCCTTCTAAGTCTCACTGAATTCAATGGGGTGGGCTCTTCTGAGTGGAAATGAACAGGGTTGCAGAGGACATCTGATGAGCAACACTTGAAAATGATATTAGAAGAAAAATACATTAAATATGCATGCATGTCAGTGTGGTTTTTCTGTGCAATTTATCAACAGGGTAAAATGGAAAGGTAAATGCACTTTTCAGTACTCTTCATGAAAAAAAACACCTCAACAACCTTTTGCATAAATCCTCATCTTCGGTAACATATCTTGATTACAGAGCAAATACTTCTAGCTAAGCATTCTATTGGTATTGGCAGAAAAGTAGAAATGTTAATATAGCTAAAAGAGAATTTGAGTCTAAATTAATTCTGGTAGTTGATAGGTATATTTTAAGCTAGTTGGCTAATTGTTTTGAAACCTAGATATTCAAAAGGACAAAGTCTTTTTCCTGCACAATTTACAGTTGTTGTTTTTTTTTTTTAAAAAAAAAAACACAGAACCTGCTAGCTCCTGGAGATTCCATTACACAATTGTCAAATATTTCCAGCAATTCCATTCCTCAATTATATGGACTGGTTGTTTACTTGATCAAGGCATAAAAGTCGCTAAGAATGCAAATTTGCCATTTTTCATGGCAGAAGTTAGAGATATCTCCATAACTAACCATCTCAGTCAATTTATAAGTTTCAGTAGCTACATTCAGAAGTTTTCAGAGTGTTCCAAACATCTAATGGTTTAAGGCAGGGGTCCTCAAACTTTTTAAACAGGGGGCTGGTTCACTGTCCCACAAACCATTGGAGAGCCGGACTGTAGTTAAAAAAAACTATAATCAAATTCCTATGCACACTGCACATATTTTATTTTGAAGTAAAAAAAAACCAAACGGGAATAAATACAATATTTAAAATGACGAACAAGTAAAGTTAAATCAACAAACTTACCAGTATTTCAATGGAAACTATGGGCCTGCTTTTGGCTAATGAGATGGTCAATGTCCAGTTCCATATTTGTCACTGCTGGTCATAACAAGTGATGCAAGTGTGCATCAGTTAGTCTAGATCTGGTTGGAGATTTCAGATGTTTCATTCTGGAAAAAGTCTGTTCACAGACATAAGTGTTGCCAAAGATGGTTGCCATTTTGAGTACATGGTTCCAGAGGCTAGGATATGTCTCAGAGGGGAGAGATGCATAGAAATTAGGAAGTCTGTTTGACTGGAATGCGTCTTTCAGAGAGTCACAATTCTGCAGTTCAGCCAGTTCTATTTGGTACATTGTATCCACATTTTCAAGGTGTATAGAAAATGGGTTATGGAATAGCTGTATGTTCAATTCATGGAGATGAAGCTCTTAAATTTAAAATCTAAATTGGAACTTCTTTTGCAACTTTTCCAATGAATCCACACATGTTTTGTTTAGGGATGCAACCAATGGTTTTTTCGCTAACAGATTTTGAGTTGTGGGAAAGTGGCAGAATTTTTTTCTCCTTCACTTGTTTGATGAGGCCCAGCACACCTTGCGGAGGAGGGGGACTCACCCTTCTCCACACCTGGCGGGCCAGATAAATGTCCACATGTGGCACACGGGCCATAGTTTGAGGACCCCTGGTTTGAGGATTGGGTTAGGACTCTGGGATATCAGTGCCTTCCCAGAATAGGATAACCCCCCAGCACCATGTCCCAGAAGTACTTTATTAGAGTTAAGACTCTCTGTACATTGCACTTGCCCAGAATTCCAATATACCACTGTCACATCCAGCACTTTTACCTGTACCCATCATTGGCCCGGCCTGTTTTTAATGTATAATAGTGTAATGTTTTTGTCATTGCTTATGTTTTACTTTTTGCTTTGTATTGTATTGTTATTGTTTGCTGTTGTTGTGTTGAGGCCTTGGCCTCTGTAAGCCGCATTGAGACCTTCGGGAGATGCCAGCGGGGTACAAATAAAGCTTAATAATAATAATAATAATAATAATAATAATAATTTGAATATCCATTCAGTCATAGAAACCCACAACATAAACTTCAGAAATCACATTCTCTCAGCCTTAGAGGAAGGCACTAGCAAACCTTCTTTGTATAAATCTGGCCAAGAAACCCCATAAGATAGGTCACCATGTATCCGGTTCCATTTGGAACCACACAGCAAAAGACAACAAAATTAGAATTTGGCTTTGGCTATTGTGCTAATTGATTGAGTTGTTTTTGTTATTTATTGGCAAGTCATATTTGATTAGGGTGACCCTATGAATGAGAGATATCTATGAGCCAGGTCACCGACAGCCCTGCTCAGGTTTTTCATGATACCTCCAATGCATGTAGCTTGGGAAGGAGGGCCAAACTGAAATTTGGCTAATGGAACCCATAGTAGCCCTTGTTTTCTAACTTTTTCCACCAGTTAATCATTGTGCATAGCTGGGAAAGTGTTGCCTATCCTTTTCACTTCTCAGATCCTTAAATGAGATGTGCCAAAGTACTTTGTGCCCCTATGATAAATATACATTGAAGCAAAAGTAGGCAGAGGCCTCATTTAATATAGACTATGTGTGATTTAGGGGATTTTAAAAACTAACCCAACTTCAGATTTCACTGTAGTGGCAGCTGATGCCTTCTAAAGCAGTATGGATATGAACTGACTTCAGGTTTTACCTGAACTTTAAAGGAATTATCCAAAGTGCTTGTTCCACTGTACGTTGGGGACAAAGTTAGCACTTTGGAAGAGTGGATTCACCAACAACATGAAAGCCAGCAATCCTGCCTTCTATTTTTGTTTGCTTGAATCTAAGTAAAACATGTAGGATGTCTGTGTGCTAAATAAACCTGACTGACTTCCAAGAAATGGGAGAAAGAACCTTTGCAGTTTAGCTGGGACAAAACCTAGTTTTGAAATCTATCACATCTGATTTCAAACCGTGTGAAAATAGTTAACTTTAAGTACTGAAGATTCGAATAGTAAAAACAGTTATTGGGAACAATGCAGGATGTATGATCATGTTATTATAGTAGGATTTTATACATGGCTACTCACAAGTTATCCCATCTGACATCAATGGGATTTGCTTTCCTGAAAATATAAGATTTCAGCTTAATCTTGAGCCCCTTCTACACTGCCATATAATTCAGATTATCAAAGCAGATAATCCACATTATTTGCTTTGAACTGGATTATATTATTATATATATTGTATGTATATATATCTTGTAAGCCACTCTGAGACCCTTTGGGGTGAGAAGGGCAGCATATAAATGTCGTAAATAAATAAATAAATAAATATTATCCAGTTCAAATAAGATAATTTGGATTTTATATGGCAGTGTAGTCTTGGTCTTGAGGGCTAGTATGGTGCAGTGATTTGACTGCTGGAATAGGTCTCTAGGAGAAAAGGGTTCAAATTCCTGCTCAGACAAAGGAATCCACTGGGAAATATTTGGGCCAGTCACACTTTAAGCAAGTCACACTATGCACTGTCTCAGAGAAAGACAATGAGAATAAATCTTGCCAAGAAAATAACATGGTAGGTTTTCCTAAAAGTCACAATAAATAAGAAACATGACTTGAAAGTACACCACAACAACTTGGTTAAGCAGTCTTTGGTAATAACATTTCTCATAGGCACATCACACAGAGTATATGCTTCAACCCACCATTGTTATTTCCATCATACATTAGAAATCTCTCTGTGCATTTTGGGCAATTTTTCCTATGTCAAATACCAACAATATATCATCTTGTAAAAATTGCCCTTAAGATCATAACATGATGTAAAGTTTATTCCCCTTGACCACATTTCCTACCATTGTTCCAATTATATATTTTACCCAAAATCTAGTCTCTGACCTATTCCTCTTTCAACTCTATTTTTAACAAAAGTTTACACATCTTACTAACCAGATGTTTATCATCCATACTATGCATAACAGCAATTCAAATTCAATTGTTCCGTTTATGCCATCTATGGGTCAATACTGACCCAGAGTACACTGGTATGTTCTGTGGCTACAGTGTTTATGGGTGCATGGATATTTTGTAATTCTGTGCCAGAATTTTTAAAAAGTATTATGGGTTGTCAAGAAGTGGAAGATAGATGCATGCCCCTTAGTCTCCTCCTCCTCATTTATCGGAAACAGTACCTATATTTATTTTGAAGGTTATGTTCTGTTTTGGGAAAATATCTGACACTCAGAGACCCACAGAATAGATCCCTATTGTTCATGTTAATTAACAACTTTAGATTAAGCCAGCAGAGCCCTTAATGGCACCACACTGTTTATGAGTTTAATATCCCTTGTACTATTCAAACAAACTTCTGCAAGATGAATTCCAGCCCGGAGGGAAAGAAAACACACAGATATATGTTATCTTTGATAAATGGAAGAATTAGAAATCTAGTAAGTTGGCTGCTGGCAGCTTGACTTGATCTCTAGAAATATGTTAAGGAAGTATCTGCCCCTCCCTACTGCACACATTCATTTTGCAACACCTAATTCTGGATGGTAAGATACCCAGTTTTAATGGAAAGCAGAAATGAGATTGGATTAATGTTTCAAATACTTGCAAGAATTCTTGTGCTTGTTCCACTGTTGGTGATTTTAAAGGCTGAGTATTCCAGAACTCCAGAATCAGCAACAGTACAACTGTTTGCAAATGAGCTCCAGTCCTTATATGCCCTGTACCTTAAAGAAATCCAGACTTTTGCCCACAAGTAGTGAAGCAAATATGCATAATTTGATGCAAGCCATTATATTAACAGTAAGAGATGCTTTAACACTTTAGATTATATTTGGTGCAGTATGTGCTATAGCAATGAAGTTCCAAAATGTAGTAGCAAAGTAGCATTATGGTTAGATGGGCAATCCTCCTTTTTCCTCATGAGCCTCCTTGGGTTCCTTCCCCCTTTCCTGGAGAGCAAAGCTATGTGTATCATAGCCTGTACTGTACTCCTATGAACTGGAAGACTCTATGGATTAGAAGTGCAAGTAGGTTTCAACTGCTAGTTTGCATATGAAATAGGCATATCAGAAGGTACCCTATCTCTTTGCCTTGTAGCTGTCCAAATAATAGCAAAGTGGAAATGGATTGAACCAGTTCTGGGCACCACAGGTTAAGAAAGATGTTGTCAAGGTGGAAGGTATCCAAGGAGGGCAAACAGGATGTCAGGTCAGGAAACCAAGTCCTATGAGAAAAGCCTTAGGGATCTGGGGTGTGTATAGCTTGGAGAAGATTGAGAAGGAATATGATAACCTTCAAATATCTCAAGGGATGTCATGTAGAAGAAGGATAAGCTTGTTTTCCATTATTCCAAAGACTATAACACAAACCAATGGATTCATGTGGGTAACAATGTTGATGCATGGAATGCTATGTGTATAAAGATGCCTGCCTTTTCCATACTTGGTATGCTTGCACACTTTGAGCCTTTGTTGCCATGTGAGCGTCCCTTCTGCTGATTGAATAAAAACTTCTGCTGTTTGACTTCATGCTGGTTAGATCCTGATTTCTCATTTTGGAACATTCACAGTTAATGAAACTTGCCAGGTTATTTCCCTTGGTATCCACAGGGAAGCTAAACTTCAATTTTTCCAAGGATGGCAGCCTTGAAGTGACTGGCTTGACTCTGAAGGAGCTGGGGGTGGTGACGGCTGACAGGGAGCTCTGCTGTGGGCTGGTCCATGGGGTCACAAGAGTCTGAAGCAACTGAACAAATAAACAACAAGAACTTGCTGACTCACATACACATGGCTTTGTTTTCACTGGGGATGCATGGGTTACCTTTCTCTCTCTAACCTTTTGCTATTAAGAACTTACGAGCAAGCATCCAACCTTTAAAGAGCCTGGCATGGTATTTTTTTAAAATTAACTTAATCATTAGGAATACCACAATTTCAATATACCATCACTTGATTTTTCCTGTCATTTCTCCTTCACAGTAATCCTGGCTTTTGAAACTGCACTACTACTAGTTTTAAAATTATATTTTCCCTTTTTGTTCTACCAACTACAGTAAGCTCTGGTGCCTAGTAGGTTTTGGACTTCTGCGATTGAGAGTAAGAAGATTGGGAGGGAAAGGATAGGATCCCAGAGAAGGGTGTCTGGCTTAAGAACGATGTCTCCTCTACAGATACATAGGGAGGAGAGGTGATGTGAAAGATCATAGTTAAATACTTAAATAATAAGTACTTAAATAACAACAGTTATAATTAAAAACAAATAATATATATAATGAGAATTGATGAATGCTCTTCATGTTCATACCAAACAGCTGCTACCTCTTTATCTCATCTTGATTTAAACGGATGGAAAAAGTATGGTGTAAGACTGAGGACTGGAGTTTAGCCAGAAAACCTGAGTTGAAATCGCATTGAGTCATACAGCTCACTGGGTACTCCTTAAGTAGTCCAAATCTCTCATTCTAACCTACCCTTTCCCAACCTAATGGCTTCCAGATGCCTTACCTGCCAACTCCCACATACTTTAATCACTGACCATATTAGATGAAGTTGAGAGGAGATGAAGTCCAAAATAGCTAGAGGGAATCATATTAGGGGATGGCTATTTTATGGTATGTTAGAGCTCACTTTTTGCTTTTAATATGGAAATTTGAGCCTTATTTTTAAAGGGGACCCACTGAAATCAATGGTTTTTCATGAAGACATAACTAACATAAGCCTAGCAAGATAAATAATATTTGCAGATTTTCTTATCCTCCATTAGACATTTTACCAGAAAGCAATTGGACTTCATTAATTTTTCACCCTGTTATGAGAGAAAAGAGCAGCACCCTCTCTCCTATTTGTTTACTTTTATGCAAACATTGCCTTTATATAAAATACGTTTTTGCACAAAAAAGCTTTTTCGTATTAAAAAAAACTTTACAAAATTTTCCTAGAGAAGTCCTGAGATGTGAGAAATATACCAAAATTGCTCAAACATTCCAGTAAGCATTCCTGGTGCAAAAATATTGATCTACTTTGTGAGAATTAAAATGAAATATGCGTGACTTACCTCTCTATGAAACCCCAATGATTTCAGTAGGTCTACTCTATTTACATATAAATGTTTGTATCATTTTCCAGTGACCTATATTAAATATATATCAAGAACAATAATTAACAGAAGGAGAAAAACAGACAAGTGGATAAAACAAACCACAGACATGAGTATTTAATCTAGAATATATATTCTTAGAATGTAGCAAAAAGAAAAAATGTTACAATGTCAGTGCAGAAACATTACCAACTACAAAGATAAGTTAGAGACCAACAACAGAAACAAAGTGTGATATATAATGTAGACCTGGGACTCCAACACAATCACTTTTCTTCTCCCATGTGTTTTAAAAATTTCTTTTGTCTGATGAATATGCTAGCAGAGCTTTGAAAGTTTGCTTTGTGCATTTTGGTTGGTCAATATTGCTTTTTTGTTAATCTGTCTGAAAGTTAAAATGAAGTATAGAAACAATATTTTGGAGCAGGCCTTCCCATGGAAGTATACCATAAATTATCAACAATATTGTTAAAATTGCATAACATTAGGTGAGGGATATAATATGATGACAGAAAAAAGTCATGGAGAAAATCATAGGAAGCCCTGGTAAAAAAGTGAGTGAAGTTCAGCTAACATTAATAAATAAGGGTATCAAACAGATTTCTTAGGGCCCTCCAGAAAGAAAGCCCTATACTTTCTCTTGTTTCTTATCTTTGAAGCTCTCTTCTTTGATTAAATAATTTTGGCACTCTCACTTCACAGCCATAGGCAGGCCTAAAAACTTTCCTGGATTTTGTATAAATTTGTTGCAGGTTCTCATTTATTTTTATCTTGTTACGTTTTTTATAGTAATCCTGATACCCTTTTAATTCAGTTTGTGTAGTGTTGTCAGGATCAAAACTGGAGAAGGATCCTAGACCTTTAATGGTTATGCAGAAGCAGGGATTTTAGCAGATTTTGCTCCAAGGACATTTGCCTGGCCTCCGCCCTAAACTTTAAACTTAAGGTCACCCTGAGTCTGAAACAACTTGAAAACACACAACAACAATCCTAATAGACTAGACTAATCAGCCAAAAGCAGGCCCACACTTAACATTGACATACTGGTAAGTTTATGTTGTTTAAAATTGTTCATTTAAAATATAGTATTGTTGTTTCATATATATTTTTTGCACTACAAATGATATGTGTAGTGTGCATAGGAATTCATTCATGTTTTTACCCAAACTATAGTCTGGGCCCCCAACAGTCTGAGGGACTGTGAACCAGCCCTCTTTTTAAAAAGTTTGAGGATCCCTGCTATAAATCACCAGCAGGCGTCTTGAGGATACATTCACACATACATTCTCTAGGGCTGGGTAACAACGGAAAAATTTGCTTCTAAAATCGATTCGTTTTTTGGGGGTTTTTGCGTTTCGTTATTTAAAATAATTACAAAATTTTCCTTTTAAAAAGTTTGATATTTACAAAATTTCGTAAATGTGAAAAAAATTACAAAACATTAACGAATCGATTTCCGAAACAATAACGAATTGATTCGTTAATGGTGGACGCGACCGCGAAATACGCTAAAAAACCTCCAAAAACTTCTGAAGCTTCCCTCTCCCTCTGTTCTTGACTGTTGGTGTGATATTATAATTTTTTTTCACTAATTAAACAAAAAACTTGCCCCAGACATGCGGAAATAATAACGAAACGACCTCAGAACAATAACAAAACGAATACAATAACGAAATACGAAGCATTTACAAAACGTGTTTAAAAATTCTTTTTTTAAAAAAAATTGCTCCAGAATGGTTCGTTATCGTTTTGTAATTAAAAAAATAACGAATTATTAACGAATTACGAATTAACGAAACGAAACCGCCCAGCCCTAACATTCTCCCTATCATCCAGTGTCACTCAGTCTGCTATACTATGAGTAAAACAGCTGTTTTAGTGTTGCATGGAACAAAATGTGGGTGCAACAGTTCTGGCATCACTGAAATGCACTCTGCATTTATTCATAGGTGCTTTCTGACTGCTTATGAAACATATTTCAGAGCTGATTTCTGGCACATAGCATAAAATATATACACATCACATAGTACATATATTAAAATCCATAGTGCAAGGATTAAAATACAATACAATTGCATATATTAAAATACAATTTCGAAATTTGCCTTTTAATATTGACTTGGCAGGAAGAGATAGACCTTCAGTTTCTGTCTTGAATGCTGAATGACTGAACCATTCGGTTGTTAAACAGGTGAACCATTGGATTGGCCTTCCTAGTGTTTAGAAAGAATCACCATCATGTCATTTGGACATGGTTGTTTTTGTGAGGTTGCGTATGCAGAAATGCAGTATCTATTTGATTGATAGAAAGGAGACTAGAAATTCATATATCTGAAGATAGATACCGCATATACTTTCCAACTGTCTCTTTTTCAGGTTTATATGCCCAGCTGTTTCCTAAAGGACTTGGGTTTCTAGTCTCCTTTCTATTTTTGCTAACCCCCTTTTGATATGTTTCATTTAATTCTATATATTAATTAAAGCAGACTGCTTTCCTTCCTAATCTATGCTATTACCACACTATGAATATGATCATAACTATGATCATAACTCTGATGGTGTGCTTTTGGGGAATGCAGTTCAGTAGGCTTGTCAAGCTGGGCTTTTAGGGACTACACAAACAATGCAGTAAGGGGATGGTAGCATCTCAACATGACTTCTTTCAATATGAAACAGTTATAGAAGGAAAATGAAGAGGGAGTCTTCTAAGGAAGTGTGCTGCCTGTGGGTCCCATTCTTGCTTTTATAGTTAAACGATTTATTGTTGACAGTTGAAATGTCAGTCTTTTGAATGAAGAGTAGGAGGAAAGGGGATGGGGCAGCATAATTGCCCAGGCATTATTCTTCTAAATGACAGATCACAGATGGATTCTTGGAGGGCTAGCCAAGACCAATAGATTACTCCATGGTTTAAATTCTTATTTTTTAATGAAGAAGAACAACAACAAAGCGACCACCAGTGATCGGAGTCCCAGTAGCTATGTAAGGGCTGCTACTTTGCTGAGATTTTGCCCTTAGCTTAAATGTTTGACAAGGGCTTTATAAATGAATTGGAGAGGTGGTTTATATTTCATTAATGAGGCAGATAGTGGTTAATTACCAAAGTGGCGTAAACAATCCACTAACCCAATCTGGCAGGAAGGGTCACTTATGTAGAGATGATCCAGCTGGACGGAACAGGGATTTCATTAACTGTTTCAATACCAAAATGAAGATGTTTTGTCCCCCATCTATAACACCAAGTACATTGACTAGGTTTAATGGATGTGGGTTGACATTAAAAAACAAAACTTATATAATAAACTCAGATTCCAATTCCATCTTGGGGGCACACATCCCATTCTCTGAGTTTCCTATTCCATTGTAGGTTCTTGCACATGGCTTGACCAATATATTCTTGGCCCTCTTACTGTTTACCTACTGGCTACAAAACTGTTTGACACATGTGAAGTGGTAACATTCTCTCAATTTGTAGATTAGGGATGTGGCAAAGCTCTGAAAATAAAGACAATTATCTTTGGAGACCAGCATCCACATTTGCTCTAACCATTTATTGGCTTAATGGAAATATTCAAAGGGTTTTGGCTCTCCTTGATACAAGATCAAAGGTGACTGTAATTCACGGAAACCACCAGCGTAAAGCTATCTCTCTCTCTCTATATATATATGGAGATGGAAAGAACATGCCACAAGGAGGCAAGTAATGTTGGCTTTAGGAAACTCAGCTCCTTTTGAGGCAAATGTATTGATCTCTCATGTTGTTGAATATATTGTTGGAATTGATTTGCAACAAGGGTGTGAATTTCTTAACCTGATGAGACTTTGCCTCTGGGACTTAAGCTATAATACTGAAGGCTAAGCAGATATCTCTATGAATTTTCTTGTTGTTTCAGAGAAAGTGAGTAAGTGGGAAATGAAAAACCTTTCCTAATTCAATTAGGACAGCAGAGCCCCATAGAAAATATATTATGTAGAATACTGATAGACAACTTGTGTCCCTCCAGATGTTGCTGGGTGTCAGTCCATCATTGGCCATGCTTGCTATAGAAATTGAAGTTCAACAATATGCGGAGGACCAATTGTTGCCCAAAGAGCCAGTGTGATGTAGTTGTTTGAGCATTGGATTATGATAATGGAGACAAGGGTTCAAATCCCCATTCAGCCATGGAAACCCCCTAGATAACCCTAGGCAGGTCACACTCTCTCAGAAGAAGACACAGGCAAACCCCCTCTGAACAACCTTTACCAAGAAAACTCTATGATAGGTTCACGTTAGGGTCACTGTAAATCAGAAACAGCTTGAAGACACACATGAAGAATAATGTTGTCCATATTGACCTAAAGAATGTTCAATATATATGGTGTACACAAAATAAAAACCTCAGTGAAAATACATTTTGATATTAAAAGGATAATAAACATTAAGAACAATAAAAATACAGTCCCCTAATTTTTAGCAAGTCATTAATCAAAACGGTTATAAGAACTAAAACCAAGGGTACAAAAATGAACATACTAAAACTATTGACCAAGACTTTCAATTATTTAAAAATATTTCTAGGGCTACTTAAGAGGGAATATGGAGGGGGATAAACCTATTGTATGAGTGAAGGGTTTCTGTTAGGGCCAATCATTGAGAAAGTTCTATGTACTTTTCCTGTCAGCCTCTCTACCTGTCCTGGCAGGCACTCAAATACGCCTCCAGACAGCAGCTGATCTGAATGTTCCAGTCAGGTTCAACAGGACATACATGGCCCTCTGTTGTTTAATTAAAAGCAATGCTTTGGATTGCCACAGAACGGAACAGGTGGACAGTGAAATGGATGCAGAACTGGCGTAGTACTATGGCCTTAAAATTTTACCCCTAGTGCCTTCTCTATCAGATGAGGCTTCCAAGGCAAACCCCAGAACAGGCTGTTGCAGTAGTCTATGGTGTGCTTCTAGATGTGGTGTTCTCCCATCACTAATAAAAATACATTGTGCAGCTATTCTTCCTTTTTTCATTAGTGTTTTGGGGAATAAGAGGAAGAAAAAAAGACAGAAACATTAGGGAGAAATATATAGGGAGGCTACTAGTAAAAGACAATGTTGCCTGGGCTATTTGTAAAGTCCATTGAGCAAGATGATTCTGTGATAAAGAATTAGAATTAACCCAAGACATGAGTATTATTGCATTTATTTATTTATTTATTGCATTTTCTTTTAAAAGGAACAGGATGGCATATGTAGCTTTCCCATTTTTTCTCCTCTTACAGCAGCCTTGTGATAAGAGTTAGGTTTAACCACAAACAACCACAAACCATTGTGTTTTTGTGATTGAAAGTAGTTGCGACTCAGGTCCCTCATATTCTCATCTGGTATGTTAACCACTTCACCAAACTGTTTCATGTTACAAAATGACTGCCATTTGCCTTTCTGTTAACCAGAATGGACAATCTGTACTAATAATGTGCAACGTTGTCAGTATATGAAGCAATTCCAATGAGGAAACAGCAAACTCTAAAGCAGTGCAATAGAAAAGTTTAGAAAGTTGGCTGGAGAGCCTGTTGGGAAAATGTGACGTGTGGGTCCTAATGGCCCCTGTCCCTGATGATTCAGTTATTATTTGATTTATGTGGTCTTGCAGCTGCCCTTGCTTTGACCCTCAGGACGGCTGTGTGGGAAGTTTGTGTCTCTCAGATATAGTGAAGCGCTCACTGCTCTGCAAAGTGTTTGGAGCCAAACTGAACGAAAGACACTGATAAATAAGGAATAGGATATCTCGGCTCTAGATGTACAGTAAAGAGAAAATATAAGACAGCTTTGTGAGACTAATCTGAGTAAGTATTACTTGTTCTTTTGTAAATGTATGACTATTTCACTGTGGCACGATGATAAAAGTTATGTCATGCTTGTCATTTGATTTTCAAAATGCAATACTAATTATAGTGAAATGCTCTGCTATTTTATTCTTTTTAAATCTTTATTTTATTTTAATTGAATTTATCTGCTCTTTAAAATGTTAGCACACAAACAGAACTTTCAACTATACAGTACCTGCTTACAGTAGGTACATAGTAAACATATTTCCTTTTATCATGTGCAGGATAATAGAATCTATTATATTTGTATAAATTGTAGGCCATATCAGAACTTATTTACCTGTGAAAGGCATTAAAAAAGTAATAGCGGTGCGTCCATGTGGACATCTAGTTCTAGCTTTTTTGAACACCCAGTGGAGGTGACTGGATATATTCAACTGAATCAGTGGACAGCATGATTCCCATCCCTGTTTCAACGCCTCCTGCAAGTTACTACAAACCAGAAATAAAAGTAATCCTATAACATATATATTTTGTAATTTCAGATCCATTTTATTTTAAAGCATTTTTTCTAACCTTTGATCATTGCTATAGAGGTGTTTCTTCTTTCTAATCAGGTATTTTCTGCTGGAGGATAACTTTAAAAATTGCTAGAATTTGGATGCGTCTATACAGGCATGTAGCCAGGGGGAGGGGGCTTGGGGGGCTTCAGCCCCCCCCCCCCCACTCGAAATTCTCATGGTGGTTCATGAAAAGGCCTTCCTGGTGCATTATTTAAACTGTTATGTTTATTCATATCATGATCTGATCACCATACTCAATATATCCCATATGCATGAGGGTATTGGGGTAACGATACAAAAGGTTTGCTAGGGTATACCCCTCTTTCACTCAGACTCAGCCCCCCCCCCCCGAAACAAACTCAGCCCCCCTCCCCCCCCCCGAATCAAAATCCTGGCTACGGGCCTGCGTCTATTTGTAGCTCTAAACAGACTTTGTCCTTTTAAAAAAGCCCTCAAAACAAAAAACCAAAATTATTCGCAGCATAGTTTGAATGACAAGACATAATCTCTGAACAGAAAAATGGACAACCAGTAACAATTTTAAAATGCCCTTGCCGATGAGATCCGTTTGAATAATATGGCACAATCCACTTTACTTGAGAATTTAATCAATTTTGCAATGTATACCAAATTTCAAAATCATAATGTTTTATAGATGAGAGATTTGTTAGTTAAATAATATGATATTTGCATAGGATTGGCACTCTTTGGGTTGTAAACAAATGAAGTTCACCTTCTTGAATAAAAGTTATTTGGCCAAATGTGGTATTAGGCCCGATAGAAGTAGCGTGTTAATAAATAAAAGGAAGAGGGAAGGAGAAATAGGGGACTGTGTCTCCAATATCTAAACTCAAGCATGGGTTGATTTGAGTTTTACAGAATTGATTCGTTGAAATCAGTGGGACTGAAACAATAATTCTGATCAAATTCACTGTAATTTTAAAACAGTTATATGCCGTCCATTAAATCATTTCCTCAACCTATCCACTATTAAAAATGGCAGGGGTTCCCTCTTTTCCTTTGCTATATACACAGGGATGCAGTCTTTTGAGACCCCTTGCTGCTTTGCTTTTAACATGGGCTTGAGCTCTACATAAAAATGTTATCAGCTTAATTGGCCACTAAGAAAGCTAGTATCTCTCACTATAGATTCTATGCATTTGCCTGTCATGCACTAGTTTTTGAAATAGAGTATGTTAATACATTAATAGCTGATCCTTTTAAATTAAAATAGAAAGCCATTTTTTTTTAAAAAAAGGTTTGATAAATAATGATTTATAGAACCTACTAATAGAAAGTAGAAGAGGATGTGGCTTTTAAATAGTGTTGGCAAACTTCTAGCTTTTTCAGATTCTGTGAAACTAATCAAATAAAATAGAGCTGTAGATTTCATTTATTTCATAAATTTAGGCAGAACTGTTTCTAAGGGTCTACACAAAGAACTTTTAAATAGGTTATAGTAATAGGATTCAGTAGCTCTTCCCCTAGTAAGGACTTGCAAATAGCAATTACTTTGAGATCTCAAAAATAAAAAGACACTAATTGATCCTTTATCCATTTTATATACAGTACTGTGTATTTTGGAGCCCCCGGTGGCGCAGTGGGTTAAAGCACTGAGCTGCTGAGCTTGTTGATCGAAAGGTCGCAGGTTCGATTCCGGGGAGCGGCATGAGCTTCCGCTATCAGCCCTAGCTTCTGCCAAACTAGCAGTTCGAAAACATGCAAATGTGAGTAGATCAATAGGTACCGCTCTGGCGGGAAGGTAACGGCGCTCCATGCAGTCATGCCGGCCACATGACCTTGGAGGTGTCTACGGACAACACTGGCTCTTCGGCTTAGAAATGGAGATGAGCACCACACCCCAGAGTCAGACATGACTGGACTTAATGTCAGGGGACTACCTTTACCTTACTGTGTATTTCATTTGCGATGTTTAAATTTCACTTGCTTATACTGGCCAACCCTCCTCTGAAAGAATGTCTAGTTTGCTGCCTCTTTCACAAACTATGATACCTGAAAGGAGTGGTAGAAAACGTGTTTCAGTAAAAGAATTAAGTGCATCCTACAGTGGTATATACACTAAAATGGTTTTGCATCCTGTTGGGATCCTGTTATTCCATTTGCTCTAGGATCAATCGGCACAAAGATCTGTATATTTTTAGTGTAGCTTATTTGTATCCAGTATGATGAATTGACATGCTTGTTCTCAGTAAAGGCAACTATCTGAAAGTATCCTTATATCGTATAAAATGTTTATGAATGCAGACAGTTGCGTAAAATTTAGCAATTGAAATGGGATTTTTGAGATGGAGTTGGAATACTATATTTGTTGTTGAATGTCTTCAAGTAGTTCCCAGCACACTCACAGCATTTGTTCAGAGGGGGGTTAGTTTCCATGGTTGGAAACTAACCCCCAGAGTCATAACTCAGTGTTCAAACCACTACACCACACTGGCTAGTTAAACATGAGAGATATTTAAACATGATAAAATAGCATAAAACCCTTATGTAAGTTATCCTGTGTGGCAATCATGCATAACTGTAGTTTGCAGGGAGTGTACAAGCATACTTGCAAACTATGAACCACTGTACAGATGAAATTTGTTTTGTGTTTGCCTCACATGTCAGTCAACACAAAGGATAGCCTATTTCCATCTATTGTCTAGGTATAATTGTTTTGGTAGAAATTTTGTCGCAATTGAGGTAGAATTTAGCTTCATTGAGGTCATGGCCCAGTTGGTGCCTCTGCTACAGCTTTATTTAGTACTTTCATTTTTTATTTCAGTAATTTACAAAGCCATTTTCCGCCAAGACAGTCCTTAAAGCAGTATATAACAACATAATATATTGTATGTATATATACCTTGTAAGCCGCTCTGAGTCCCCTTCGGGGTGAGAAGAGCAGCATATAAATGTCGTAAATAAATAAATAAATAATAAAACTCATAAGTTCACAATACATTAAGCAAAAACCACTTGGTTCAAAAACAATAATAATTAGCTTTAATATATTGTCGAAGGCTTTCATGGCCGGAATCACTGGGTTGTGGTAGGTTTTTTCGGGCTATATGGCCATGTTCTAGAGGCATTCTCTCCTGACGTTTCGCCTGCATCTATGGCAAGAATGACTACCTCTGAGGATGCTTGCCATAGATGCAGGCCAAACATCAGGAGATAATGCCTCTAGAACATGGCCATATAGCCCGAAAAAACCTACAACAACCCAATTAGCATTAATATTTTTAGGATACAAGTTTGTTGCTTTGGGGATGATTACATATTTATTTACTAAATATTTGAATCACAGATGAAGGTTTCCTCTGATAGTATCAATAGGAAATGTGGAACATAATCATGTCCTCATTAGTTAATGTTGGGCCACATTCTGTGGAATCCATGGAATTTATTATTATTTATTATTTATTATCAGCAATTTTTGTGGATCTGGAGCTGAAGAAAAGGCTAGGTCAGGATCCAAATCAAGATTCAAATAGTCATGTATCCAAATCTGGTGACTTTGCTGTAACCTTATTTTCTTTCCCAGGATATGAGTGCACTATAGAAATGCGAGAAGACTTTCAGCTTAAATTCCTAAAATTCTCTCTGGTCAAAAAATTTCCCTTTTGACACTACTGTCAAAATATTTACGATAAATGTTAATGTACAGTCATTTCAAACATTTGGAAGCGCTCCCTGGGGGGTCTCCTTCAAGACCTATGCTCTACATTGTGTAATAGCTAGAACAAACATCACATTTTTTGCCATTAATTACATGTTGCCAACTGAGTGATTTCTTTGTTGAAGTTTAAAAAGAATGCCTGCTGAATAACTGTGCCGAGTTTGAGGTTGCATGTTCAGGTTTCATCTTTCAAAGTTCATCACTACTGCATTTATTGAATTAGGATATTATTAATTTTACACCTTTTTCATAATATATGAAGCTCTTATTATTTACTGAATTTGGAATGCAGCCTTTAAGTTGGAGAGGAAACTGTTATTTTGTATTCCATGTAGCCCAGGGATGAGTATCATCAAGCTCTCCAGATTTTGTTGTACAGAGCTTCCAGCAGCCCTAGCCAATGGTCAGATCGGTGGTTTGAATCTGGGGAGAGTGGGTTGAGCTCCCTTTGTCAGCTCCAGGTCTCCATGTGGGGGCATGAGAAAAGCCTCCCACAAGGATGGTAAAACATTAAACATCCGGGTGTTCCCTGGTCAACGTCCTTGCAGACGCCCAATTCTCTCACACCAGAAGTGACTTGCAGTTTCTCAAGTCGCTCCTGACATGAAAAAACAAACAGACATTCAACTTACCCTCTGAAATGCTTCCTCAAAGCATTTTTGAGGTGAACATATTACATTTTGTCTTGGAGAATAAGTACTTAGGCAGCAATATTTGGCAAAAGTCAGATTCTTAAGATAGTTGCCTCTGTGGAGTGGCCCAGCAAAGAGTATAAACAATGTGCTTGGGGAACAAGAAACATATGAGCAAAAATGCAGTTCACAGAAGGCAATGTCCCACAATCTTCATTTGATAGATTTAAGTACCATGTCGAAATCCAGGTGAATTAAGAGGGATAAAGAAAGGCCAATAGAAGAGTCTTTTTTCTTTTAGAAACAAACTTAAACCAGCTACTTGTGTACTCATCCTGGGATAGATGATAAATTAGACCTGAACCCAAACTGAAAACATGGACCATAAGCCAATATTTAAGTGCCAACCACCAAGCTCTTGTTGACAGGGAATTTCCCCAGATTCTACCAGCAAGATGCAAGTTGGGACACACCTAGAGAACTGGAAAAGGAGCCTCAAAAACATTGCCTGCTGCTTGTCTAACTTAGATGTTAAACCCCCCAGTCCAAAAACTGGAAGCATATATCAGCTGGGAAGCTGTCTTGGCGTTTAATAGCAGATGGTATATACCAACCCCATTGGTAAAGCTAAAATGCAATGGCTGATCTGCTCACTGGTGCTTTCTGAGAAACAGAAGATGCATGAGTGGACCAGAACACTCTGTGATGGAATCTCATCATGCATCTCTACAGTCATGGAAGACAGTTTAATCATTCAATTTTAAAATCAGTGGGTTTTCTCAGTACATAGCATAAAATATATTTTATATTGAGCTAGGCTAGCATGATTCAACTTGTATATAGTGTGCAGAATGGCAGTTCTGGTTTATGTGCCACTTTTGTAGGGAAATCCTGCACAGAAGAGGAAGTAAAGGATTTGGTGAGAGACTGCATTGTTCCCTAGGTTTTTTTTAATGTTGTTAGCACATCTGTTAAAGAAAATGTAATGTAAGCAATTCTCAAACTGTTATGGAAATTTGAATTAAAGTACTTAAACTGTTTTTAAAATACATGACTATAGATTAAAATATGTGGACTTTGTACGTGCCCAGTTAAACAATTGATCTCATTGATAATGGTTTCATGATTCATCAAGGCACTTCTATTTGGAACAAATATTTACAAGTAAAGATAGCATGAGGCAGCATTCTTTCTATGCCATACCTTTTCATCTTTTGCTACTTTGTACTGGAAAAGCAAATAGGACATCTGTGTGAGCATTGGTTGTGAACATGACAGAAACATGTATCTGTTTGGGAATGCGTAAACAACAGTTTTATGTGCCATGAGTAAGCTTCTCAACTTTTGCAGTTGTTTTAATAAAATCAAGAGTTTTAAGGAAGTTTTTACATTCCAATTCCCTTGAAATTATATTAAAACTAGAGGGCTGGCACCAAATAATTGTTGGATTAGTTTGGGTCAGTAAGTGGATTTTGGCTCCCACTGACAGTTTTCAAAATAATGGTTATTCTTTAACATTAACAGGATGCAGTGACAAAAGGTTTTGTAGGAAATTAAACACTAATCAGTGTAGTATCAGCTGCTCCCACAGACCCAAGCAATAATAGCCAAAGTTACAATTAGCAAAATATACTCATTATATAGTTTCTATGCTACTGAAAGGGAGCCCCCGGTGGCGCAGTGGATTAAAGCGCTGAGCTGCTGAGCTTGTTGACCGAAAGGTCGCAGGTTCGATTCCGGGGAGCGGCATGAGCTTCCGCTGTCAGCCCTAGCTTCTGCCAACCTAGCAGTTCAAAAACATGCAAATGTGAGTAGATCAATAGGTACCGCTCCAGGTGGGAAGGTAACGGCGCTCCATGCAGTCATGCTGGCTACATGTAGCCAATGAGCCCAAATGTGGTACTGATAACTGAAAGATTGGCGAGAAAACCTTTCGATCCTGCACATTAGGTAGTTTGAGAAGCATTGCTTAAAATGAGAGATCAAGAAAGAGAATTATGTAGTCCTAAAAATGTTGCTGGATTACAAGTCCAAGCACCTCTATCCTGCTTTATCAATGACGAGGAATATTGGGATCAGTCTCACAATATCTGGATGGCCATATGATTCTTACTCCTGCTATAATCATTGTAACTGCTTCTTTTAATAATGCTGACTTGGCGAACCTCTTTAGCATTACTGACTGACTTCCTTACCTTTTTTGGCATTTGGACCCTTGTGACTTGAGCAATGTCAAACTGATGGTTAGTTACCTTCTCAATCCCTGTGAAGTTTTCCTTTTTTCCCAGAAAAACTAGAGCACAGAACTTTTTAGTGCCTAAAGAAACTGTACATTTTGTGTCATGCCACCATGTCAACTCAGTCAGCACTAGAGGCTTTGTCATAAAGCTGAACAGAAAACAGAACAGAAAGGTTATGCAAGATGACGACTGGTCTGTTAAAGCAAGATGATTATAGCAACCTACTTTTTCATATGGAAGAATATTAAGTTTTCCCTCATCAGAAATAAAAGTAGTCACAGATACTATTGTAAAAAGATCCAGCATGGATTTAGTGTTAAATAATGACTCTGGAGACAGGATTTGAATCCCCATTTGGGCATGGAAACCCACTGGGAGACTTTGGGCAAGTCCCACTGTTCCAACTTCAGAGGCAAACTCCCATCTTAACAAATCTTGCCAAATAAAACTCCATGATAGGGCTGCCTTGGGGTTGTCATAAGTCAGAAATAACTTGAAGTCACACAACAACACTTTTTAAACATTGGATTGGGAGGAGGCAATTTCCTCTTATATCCAGAGATATTTTCTGCAATTTTTGAGGTGAGTTGAAAGGTTTCAGTGGGAAGAAAAAAGTGCCACTTTCACTTCTGTTCACTTTTACGGTTTTGTACCCAGAACTCCAGCACTCTTCCTTCTTTATAAATTAAAATGTACAGAATACACAAATAGCCCCATTTTAAACATCTTGCTTTAATTGATTTTTTAATGAAGAGTTCAATAATAAATATAAACACTAAGTTACAATTACAATCTTTTCAGAATGTAAATATTGTTTTGCACCATTTCTATTTTCAGGATGCTTTAAATCTCTTAATTATTTTCAGCAACCATGCTTACTTTACTGCTTTTATTAAACAACACACACATACATACAACTGCAGAGCTTTAGTGCAAAATTAGTAATTTGTAATGGTGCTAGACTTAGTTATGTGTCCTTAGAGCAAGATTTCCCCTTTACCCACCCTTTTACTGCATAAACTGAGATAGTGGAGGAGACTTTCTATGGAGGGACTGCTGATTTTGTATGTCTGGAAGATGGTAAGCCATTAGTCACACTAATTAATGAAATGTCAAATGAGAAAGTATATGGAAAGGTGAGATGTATTAAGAAGAGATACAATTATGATTTTATAATTAATGTCAAGGCAAATACAATACAATCATGTTCTTGGTTATTTTCATTAGCACCAATATGATATGGGATGTTGTAATCATGTGAAAACTATGGTGTTTTTTTTATTTAGGGATATTTCTAATGAAATCTCTGAAGTTTTTTCTCCTCTCATAAACTGCTTCAGACAGCCAGCTCTTGCTTCATGAAGAATAAAAATAACTAGCAGTGTTTCTCTTCTTTAGGTTTGCTCTTTGGATGAACAGAGCACTTTAGCTGAATGAAGCAGTGGGAACTGGAGCAGAACATGGCAAACGGTTTTATGACAGTACCTGATGGGTACTGCCTTAGTGAACAAATTCAGTATTATGGTGAGTCAAACATAAGAGAGAGAAAATCAATGTGTATGCAAGAAAGTTTGTAATGTCTTTCTTAAAGTTATTATGCTGAATGCCTTGCCTACAGCTATTATGTACTTCACAGTAAATCACAATGTTTCTTTTTAATAATCTTTTCTTGAATGTTTAAGGCATGCCCTTTTGATGTCTTGGGCTTCCCACCTTTCTCCCATTCAGAAATACTGTACTCTCTGTTCAAATGCTTGGCAGTGGTTCTCAACCTGTGGGTCCCCAGGTTGAGAACTATAATCCATTCCCCCAATAATCTGGAAGACTGTGAACTGGCCCTCTGTTTGAAAAGTTTGTGGACTCCTGCACTAGACAGTAACTCCCTTCAAAGTTAGAGGGACTCAAATAGTAAATACACACATTGAAATTTCTAATAATAGCATCAAATATTCACTGGAGGCAAAGCCCTCCATGACAAGCAATAGTGTCTGCAGAGCAGTCTCTGGAACCACCCTGCCCTACAAAAACAACTACTATATATTTCCATTCTAGCCAGTCAAACTGGCAGAAACCAGATGAAAAGCACCTGAAATGTTGAACCAATATTATCCTTATCAGACATTTGGACTACCTATATCATTTATTAATCAGCACTTTTGTTTTTGTTTATAGAAGTTATTTACTGCACAAATGTATTCTTCTTTGATTCTTCTGTTATTTATGTTTGATCCAAAAGCAGTTTTGTATGTAGGTATTTTTGGCGGTTACATTTTGTTCATAAAGGCCTTGGTTTGCAGTTCATTTCATATGGCTGTTTACAAGAATTTGTGCTTTTTCCTTCCTCGTTCTTTTTTCTTTCTGTGCTGTGTCTTTGCAAAATAATAGTGTGGGAGTACTTTGTTTTACTAATTTTAAGTAACCTACGAGTTAGTATAGGAGTATCTTCAGAGTGGAATATCCTTCAGTTAGAAACAAATATGTGACTAACTGAATGAATGAATAAATAAAATAAATCTATTATTCAGAGATGTTAGATCCAAAATTAATATCCCATTTGTGTGATTTTTTTCCTAGATGTGTTGCCAGAACACATTGGTTATCCTCTGCAAGATCTTGACTGCCAGCCTGCTTCTTACTGTCAGTATTCATCGGTTCAGTTTCCTCCCATGTTACAGGCACAATCTCCTCAGACGCATTACAGTGTACACAACTTGGACTCTCCGTATAGTGATGGGCAATACATCATCAGCAATTGTGAACTCAGTAAGCCTTCCTGCATGGGTGCTCACGATGGGGGAGGATATTCTGGACAAAAGCGACCTAGGCTTAGTCATTCAGCCTTGCGAATAAAGGGCCAGGAGGAACTCTGTGTGGTTTGTGGAGACAAAGCGTCTGGATATCATTACAATGCACTTACCTGTGAAGGCTGCAAAGGTAACTGGAAAATAATTGTGATTATGATTGGGTGCTCCTGTTTGAAAGGCTTGAAAATAGAACACTGATTGTCTAAATATTGGTTATTTGAAACCAAGGAGACAAACAGAGGTTTATGTGCAGGAGTCCTGGAATTACTGATAAAGTGCATGTGTTTGTGTGGGGCTCAAGATTAACAAACAGTTTAATATGAATTTTGCATATTTATATGTACATTTTTTGCAAAATAGCAGTAACACAGAATACAGTGATTAATATTACTAACTAAAGCAACCAACAATGTGACTATCTTGAAGACAATGGCAAAATAATGAATGAAACTATAAAATTGTTCAAACCATAACATATATCAAGAGCAAAACATATAAGACCCTATTAAATGAATGCAAAGATAGCTGTAAACCGGGGGGGGGGGGGGGGGGATTCAATTACACAGGAGCCTTTATGGTACTGATCTTTGGTACCTAGCCATTTGGGTAAGCATAAGCATCTTAGCACTCCCTGACAGTGTTGTTGGATTTTCTTGGCAAGATTTGTTCTGAGGAGTTTTTACATTTGTCAGAGGAAAAGAGACTGTGACTTGCCCAAGATCACCCAGTGAGTTTCCATTGCCTACTGAAGATTTGAACCCTGGTATCTACTAAAGCCACTATACCATGCTGACAGTATCTCTATAGAATTGCTTCTGGAAACTAGAGAATTTCAGCTGATGAGGCTGCTGGAGTTTCAATGTTTGGGAACATAAGTGCTAAGAGAGATGGCAGGTTCTCTCTTGTATTCCTCCTTTTCTCTCTGTAAATGAGGAAGGACGCCCGCCTGTCTGTCCACTTAACCCGGCTCCTGTTGCTCCTCTGATCCACCACAGGTCTTCTTCCACTCTTGTTTTTGCTGGCTAAGCCAAAGTGAACATGCAGGCAGCTACTTGTGCTGCACAGCCTTTGCAGTAATATATAATTTTATCATTTATAATGATATCTAATTTTATAAATATTTATTTATTTATAGTAAATGCAATAAATAAATAAAGATATGCAACATTTCTGGCTTATTATAATTTATGCTTTTATCAACAATACATAATATTGTGGGATTGATGATGATAATTTTATTTTTGTATCCCGCCACCATCTCCTCAAAGGGACTCAGGGCAGCTTACATTGGGACCAAGCACAATTAAAAACATCACACAATAAAACAAGAAAATACATATAAAAACATCATAAAACATAACCATCATAACTAACAATCAGTGGCTGAGCACAGTGGACATGTTCAGAACTGAAGGGCTAGAATACATTTGGGGACAACCTTTCTTAACATGGTCACAGCCTTCCTCTGCTCTGTCAATATTGTCTTGCTTCGTTCTCAGGCCTGCTCCTAGATAATTGAGTATATGATTACAGACTAAAAACTGGGTAGAGACAACAGGAAGTGAGAGAAATCTATACCTAGGAAGGGACATTCACTCCTGAAAGAATTATCTAGGGAAAAGGTATCTTAACTGAATCTTTCTCACCAATTCTCGTTTCCACAACATACCAAATTTTTCAAAGTTCTGTTATCACCGAAACAGAAAGTAAGGTGAAATCTTCTGAACAGGGACACAGACAGTAAAACAAACACCACAGAGGTGTTAACCCTTCCCTATGCTATCCAAAGGATGGTACATAAAACCTTCCAGCAGTATGTAGAAGAATGAGGAAATGCTCCATCAAAGGACCCGGTGTCACAAGTGGATGGTGAAGCGGCAGCTCCCCCTGTGGCCAGAATTGAGCATAACCCCATGAAGCTGGAAAAGCTGGGATGTTAAATTGCCTCTGTGTCTGTCTATATATGTCGTATGTCTAAATGGCATTGAATGTTTGCCATGTATATGTGCATTGTAATCCGCTCTGAGTCCCCTGTGGGGTGAGAGGGGCGGAATATAAATAGTGTAATATATATAGACCCTGGTGGCACAGTGGATTAAAGTACTGAGCTGCTGAGCTGGTTGACCAAAAGGTCGTAGGTTCGATTCTGGGGAGCGGCGTGAGCTTCCGCTGTCAGCCCTAGCTTCTGCCAACCTAGCAGTTCAAAAACATGCAAATGTGAGTAGGTCAATAGGTATCGCTGCGGCGGGAAAGTAACGGCGCTCCATGCAGTTATGCCGGCCACATGATCTTGGAGGTGTCTATGGACCATGCCGTCTTTTCGACTTAGAAATGGAGATGAGCACCACACCCCAGAGTCAGACATGACTGAATGTCAGGGGACAACCTTTTACCTTATATGGCTGGAGTAACACCTAAAAAATGTCCCTGTTCTGACTTACATACAAATTCAAGAACAGATCTACATAACCTATCTTTTTCATAACTTGGGGACTGCCTGTATTTTGATATATTCTTCTTCAATTATTTATTATGTCTGTGTAAATAATAGTCTTTGCCAGTTAAGATAAGAACCCTGCTGGGGAAAAATGTGTGGTTTCTTCTTATTTTTATTCTCATAATTCCAAATTATATTAATCGCTAGGATTTTTTCGACGCAGCATTACGAAAAATGCAATCTACAGATGCAAGAATGGTGGTCACTGTGAAATGGACATGTATATGAGAAGAAAATGTCAGGAGTGCCGCCTAAAGAAATGTAAAGCTGTAGGCATGCTAGCTGAATGTAAGTGCCTATATTATAATAACCTTCTCTCAGACATGCTGCTCAGCTAAGGAAATTTCCTACTAACTAAATAGTTCCCCTCCTCTTTTGGAAGTTTTAGCCAAGATCTCTTCCCTAATCTTTATAAAGATTTGTTTGCTATATTTGTTAAACACACAGATTTCTGTAGCTGTTTTTAAAGACAGGATGATATTAATATAAGTAAAAAAATACAAATATACAAGATCACCATAATACGCAGTATATTATATTGACACAGAATTGTAAAAATGATATAGATATGAAAAGTAAAACCAGAATAAACTAAAACAGATCTTTCTTGAATATAGTGGCATTTATATTCAGATGTTCTGGGTATTAGTATTTTTGTGTTTGATAGTAGGCTACATTCATGCTGATCTAATTAGATCTTGCCTTTGAGAAGACAACTATGGGATTGCACTTTAACACAGCCTCAGTAGTGAGAAGGTTGATTATGAAATAATCTTGCTGAAATAAAGTTGTTTTTGACGTAACACATGCTTGCAGCACTGACTCCATAACTAAAGAAGCTCTTAATGAAGCAGCATCTGCTTTTGGAGGGCCTTCCATGGGAGTTACCTTCCATGTGAGTGTTTTTTTTTTCAGAGCAAAATCATCATTGGGAGAATAGTTAAGGAAAGCTGGATTCTACTCCAGCCAATCCTAATGTAGCTGTCAGTGTTGGCCTACAACAGGCAAGGGAAATAGGAGCTTCCTTCATAATCTTTACTGAGCATGCATGAACTGCAGAAGAGAGAACTACAGATGAACCTGCCTCACCAGCTACTCCCAACATATTCATAAAGGAAAGCTCTCTTAAATCTAGGCACCAGATCAAATCATACAAAAAGTAGAGTCTGGTGAAAACATTATGGATGCATTTTAGTGGAAGTTTTCAAGTCGTTTCTAGTTTAAAATATATCTTTTATGAATGCTTCCCTAACCTTGCTGTTTTATTTCACAGGTTCATATTATTGGTTTTGATTTTTTTTTCATGGTGTAGAAACGTATCCATTTCTGTTATCTATTATTTCTGCTTCTGGTACTAAATTTAAGGTTAAAAAAGTAACACCCTAAAACATTTCTTTTTTATTAACCAAGATATGCCTGTATTTTACATTTTATAGGTCTGTTAACAGAAGTGCAATGTAAATCAAAGCGTCTCAGAAAAAAGACTACCTTGCTTTGTAACATAAAAATGGAAGATGAAGGAATGGACAGCAAACATGTATCCTCTACAACCAAACCATTAAAAGTAAGGCCACACTTCATATTTTAATAATTACATTTGAATACTGGTATTTCCTTGACATTTATGCCTATCCTTCTTTCAAAGCCACAGGAGAGAATGGAATTTACTCCTGGGGAGTATGAGCTCATTGAACATATTTTGGCTGCCCATCAAAAATGCACAATTCCATTGGAGGAAGCAAGGAAGTTTGTATGTGTTTATAAAATATAGTATATAATCAGCAAGACTTTTTTTTTTTATAAATATGGCATTTTGATTTTTAATATCTTTCTAATCCTTAGTATTTTAATTAGCTACAGGAAACTTCTAGTCCGGAACAGAATTTTCTACATCTTTCAGAAAGGGCTATGGTTCATGTCCAGGTACTTGTAGATTTTACAAAAAGACTCCCAGGTAATATATTCCATAATGAATTTTATAAAATGATTTTACTAATTTGATTAGCATAACAGATTGTATGCTTTTTATCTTACTCTAAATCTGTGCATCTAGTCTGTTAATTTTTATATCTTTAAAATACTGAAGTGAAATTTGATACATGTGTCTGGGGCTCAGTTCTACGGGATTCTGAGTAGAGTTTTGTGAGTTCCAACATTTGTTTTTAAAACAGAGGCAAATGCACCATAAAGTGTGTTTTAAGAGTTCCTTTGAACACTATACCAAGTGAATGCGTATTGATGTTCAGAATATTGAGATCTGTCTCAAGCATATGCATTAGCTGGGGTTTAGCTACAAGTATTAAATAACTGCTTCACTGGTGAGTTGTCCTTCCCCTCCCAGGACGCTTGTGCCCCGTTTTGTGCTGGTCAGTGACCGTACCTGTACTTGTACAAGTGTGAACAAAGTGATGGCCTTTTCTCTCTGAATAAAAATTCGGATCCTTAAAAATTAATTTGTTCTTAATTGCCCAAATCACTAGAATTGGACAGTGACATGATGCAAAGAATTCACATCTTATGTTCTTTAGAACTATCATATTTGTACCCATACCTTTTTGTATGGGTGCCTAAACTAAATCTGCAATGCTAGAAAATTTTCACAATATGAAATGAACTAAAATTATACAGGGCAAATTGCTGCCTAACTTTCAAACTTTAATACAGGATTATGCCTATATTTTTGTAGACTCACTTTAAAAAGCTTGTTTCACAGAAGAGCTACCATAAGTCAAATTCCAAATGTATACCCACTATTGAAAGGACTGATGTAATTTCTGTTGCCTTTCTGTTTCTTCATAGGGTTTGAAAGCTTAGCTAATGATGATCAGATAGCCTTGTTGAAAGGCTCAACAATTGAAGCAATGTTTTTACGCTCTGCCCAGATCTATAATGAACAAGGAATTGAATGTCAGCCATCATTCATGCAAAGTAAGTTATAGTATTCACAGTTTAAATAATGTCTTAGAAATCAGTTTACTTCATGCCTGTCATGAGGCAAGTTATTTCCTGCCAGACAGACTTTCCCAACTACTGCATACTTTCTCAGGATAAATGCTTCTCTCACATCACTTTGGTAAATGACAGAATTTTATGATATTAGAAAATATATATCTCCATGATAAGATTTTTTAGAGTTAAGTTATGGACTTTCATTTCCCTTATTCTAGGTCATGTAAAATTTTCTGACCATGCTATATGCGGTCAAGATAAAAGTACTTACTCCATAGAAATGTCTCGTACTGAAGAAAGTCCAACATCTACCAGTACAACAGGTAATGGGGACTTCCAGAGTGTGATTGTCTTTGTTGTTATTGTATGCACCCAAGTCCTTTCTGACTTATAAAGAACCTATCATGGGGTTTTCTGGGGTTGAGAGAATGTGACTTTCCCAAGGTCACCCAGTGGGTTTCATGGCTGATCAAGGTTTCAAATCCTAGTTTCCAGAGTTGTAATACAATGCTCAAATCAACCTACCACACTGACCCCAGTGATTTAATGATAGACTAAATGTAGTCTATATTTCTCTCTTTCAGAGTATATGTATTTAGTCAATCATTACATCACTGAATAAAAATAATCTTGGAAAGTTTAAAAATCTCATAAAAATGCTAGATTTATAGGTTTTTAATAGCAAGTTATCTGTCTGCATCTACACAGGTGCATCTACACAGCAGAATTAATGCAGTTCAACAGCACTTTAATTGCCATGGCTCAATGCTATGCTATGGATTGGTGGGAGCGGTGGTTTGATGAGGAGCCAGCACTCTTTAGCAGAGAAGGCTAAAGACCTTGTAAAACTACTATACCTCTATTGATTTCCATTGAGCTATATAAGTTAAGGTGCAGATAGTAAAGGTAAATGTTTCTCTTGTGCAGATAGTAAAGGCAAATATTTCCCCTGACATTAAGTCTAGTAATGTCCGACTCTTGGGGGTGGTGCTCATCTCCATTTCTAAGCCAAACAGCCACTGTTGTTCGTAGACACTTCCAAGGGTGATGTGACCAGCATGACTGCATGGAGCACTGTTACCTTCCCGCAGAAGTGGTATCTATTTATCTACTCACATTGGCATGTTTTTGAACTGCTAGGTTGGTAAAGGCTGGGCCTAACAGCGGGAGCTCACCCCACTCCCCGGATTCGAACCCCTGGATTTCAGTCAGCAAGTTCAGCAGCTCAGTGGTTTAACCAGCTGTGCCACCAGGGGGCACACAGTGCAGATATACTCTATGATATTGGTGATTTTGAAGCAGATCACTGCTTGGATTTAGCATGATTTATTTTACATAAAACGTATAGGTAAAAATAAACCAATATTAAATCATAAAACTATAATTTGAGATTTTTTTTCTTTCTTCTTTGGCAGGTATTACTGAGGAGTTTATCACTGCACTCTTTTACTTCTACAGAAGCATGGGAGAACTAAACGTTACTGAGACAGAATATGCGTTGCTTGTGGCAACTACTGTGTTTTTTTCAGGTATAATAAGCACCTTTATATACGCTCTGATTTAAAATACTAAAAGTGAACATGTTGTGAACAAGATGAAGTCATGTGTATCACAAGTAGACATAACTAGCAAAAGTGTATTTGACAAAGCGAATGCATCCAAAAGAATGAATTACAGCAATTTTGGCATAATAAATAGCAGCATACAGTGCCTATTATATATGCTATATGTTAAAATACTGCAAGGGAATACTTTCAAATAAAGCTGTCTGTATTGAGATCTGTCACAAATATGATGATAATTGTAATAGTTCAAATATCTTTTCATTTATTTCAATTGTTGATAATTGAATTTCTCAGAATAATGTAATATATAAAAATCAAAAATTTACAAGCAACAATACATTATTGGTTATTGCTGTTTGTGGACTTGGTGTTTTGTTGTATTTTGCTGCACAGCCAACAGTTATCTCTGAATATTTTTTCAAAATAGTATAGTTATTAGGTCTTAACTTGTACCATCAGTTGGGATGAAATGTCAATTATTCTTGCTTGATTAAATATTTGCAGCAGGCAATCTGTTATATTCATGCATAAAATAGATTACTACTCATGCAAATGGCAGACTTTTGAGAAATCTATACCACTAGGACAAGCATGTTTTTCTCATACTAAGCATGTTTTAATTTATATAAGAAGGCAATCTTAATCACCAGATGTTGCTTGGTATAAGAGGTTAGGATATGTTTGATTGAGAGGTTAAGAGCTGTCTCTCTGCTAGCAGAGAGGAAGTACCATGCTGTCTGAAAGCTCAGCGTAAAATGAAAAATATCACCAGGAGACAAAATAATTGTGAAAATGCCCCCAAATCTTCTGAAAGCAGACTGGTGTAGAGATTGATTTTTAAATGTTCTATAGATGGAATCATGCGTGTGTGTGTGAGAAAAATATGTATGTATTTTCTGGGATGATGGGAGTTACGGTTCACCCATATCCAAAGACAATTGTGAACCCCACCATAATGAATCCGGACCAAACTTGGCACCCCACCCCCCACCCCCCATGACCGACTTTAAGTACTGCTGTGGTTTTGGGGCGGGGACTGATCTGGGACGATGGCAGTTGGAGTTAACCCACATCCAGAGACCACCGCGAACCCCACTGATGATGGATCTGGATCACACATACCCATCATGCCTAACTTTAACTGTTAGTGGTGTTTTGGCGAGGGGGGGGGGTGAGGGTGGGCGGGATGATGGGAGTGGTAGTTTACCCCATAAACTTATGCATTTTCTAATGGTGCAATTAATAAAATCCAAAAAGATACAATGGCATTTTCTAATAAATAGCATTACAAATTACCTGACCCAGGCATCTAATCATGCACTGTTTTAAATATGGCCTCAGAAGCCATTGACAAGACTCAGATGTGGCCAAACTTGTGAAATGTTATTTTTCATGTTTTTCAGATCGTCCACTCCTAAAAAACAAGGACCATGTGGATAAACTCCAGGAACCCTTCTTAGGAATTTTGTACAAGTATTCAAAAATCTTTCACCCTGATGAGCCACAACACTTTGCCCGTCTCATAGGGCGTCTCACTGAACTCAGGACCCTCAATCATAACCACTCAGAAGTACTAGTAACTTGGAGAACAAGGGATCCTAAGCCAACCTCTTTACTTTGTGAAATCTGGGACTTGCACTAAATAGTTTACCTAAAATGTTCTAATACTGTGTTTTTCTAAAACATGCTATTTCTCTGTTCTTGTATTTCTTGTATTTTTAAAAATCTCATTTATGTTAAATGGCTACAGACTCTTTTAAGTATGCTGTGTTGTGATCAATACAAATATTGTTATATTCCAAAAACATACAGTTCTGTTTTTATGCTGTTGAAAAGGTAAAAATGGGCACAATTTATCTTTACCACATTATCGCCAAAACTGAGAAGGTAAGTGGAAGATGTTTAAGATGTTATGGTTCTGGAAGTTCTGAAAAGTAGTTTTATTTCACTAAGACCAACGAATAGAAAAAGGTTAGCAGCTGAAAACTCATATATAAACAGCAGTACATCAGAAAAGCAAGGGACTCGGTTGGTCACTAATATGTTTAATTTTTTTACAGTTCTTACAGTTTTTTACAGTTACAAGTTTAGAGTGAAACTGGAAACATTGAATCCATAGCAGAAGTTGATAGTGCTGATCACATGCATATATAATCTCTAAACCTGTCATTACATGACAAACATCCTGCCTTTTTTTTGCCAAAGTTGTGTATTCCAAAGCAATTACATACTAGAAATTGTACTAGACATTATTAGCAGTACTTCATTTCCAGATAACTCTAATTAAGGAACAAATGTGTGAAATTATGGATTAGATAATTGAAACTCTATATTACAAAAGAAATAAAATATATAGCCAACAATATTGTAACAATTACTTAGTTTCTGGTGAACTAACACATGGTCTTAATAGTCAATGACTATGGTTTTCTTAGAAGATATGCCCAATATAGATAAATACTTTCATTTCAGCAACAAATCAAATTCTAATAACTAGCAGTGCATGGTATTACCCTTTCCATTTATTTATCAGTTCACTTGAATGAACAAGACTAAAACTTTTAATGCAGTTTCTGTATTTCTTGAATTAAATCTTCCCATTAAGACTCAAGATTCACTGGAGATGCATAACACATTGAACTTTACTGCATGCTCTCTCCACACCCTGCAAGCCACTAAACTAGATATCCAATAAATACCTAAACAAATATTCAAGGAAAGGATGCACAATATATGTTATTTATAATTTGCCATTTCAAGATTACCATGTTTCCATGGCTATCTTTACACAGCTACAGTGTGTATTGGACTCAAATAATGACTATGTTTATTCATGACTCAACTTTTCTATAGTTCTGTTAAAATTTAAATGATCTGGTCTTCAGTTGCAATTGCAACCAACATTTCCAATGGATTTCAAAAGAATATGTGATAAATAAGCTTCAAAATTTTAGTTGCAGTTGCTCATTCAGTTTTGTATGAATGAGTCATGATAATATTTTGTGATAAATTAACAGCCAGTTTATATCTTACTATTATTTTCTGGGTGAAACAAAAACCCAGAAATTACTATACTGTCTTTAGTTCAAGCACGTTTGTAAAAAAAATGTGCCTTAAAATGTGTTGAAGTTTTTATATCTGTTATCTTCGTATTTAATGATTTTCCCCTTCTACATCTGAACTTTATTGTAGTGCAAATGGCATATATGAACATATAGCTATTATTTTAATACATAAAAACATATTGTGTCTAGGACTGCATTTCCAAATGGTGTATATTTAATAAATGCACTCTCAATTTTGTCCTTTGTGGCAAAGAAGCTGATTTTGTTTGTATAATGATAACAAAGATCTTTATTCCTGGTTTATGAATGCATGCTTCCAATATGATAGTACTTTTTTTATATAGCACATCACTAGAACAGTGGCGTAGTGGGTGAAATTGCTGAGCTGCTGAACTTGCTGAGCAAAAGGACAACAGTTCAAATCTGGGGACCGGGGACAGCTCCCGCTGTTATTCCCGGCTTCTGCCAACCTAGCAGTTAGAAAATATGCATATGTTAGTAGATCAACAGGTACCACTTTGGTGGGAAGGTAACGGCGCTCCATGCAGTCATGCTGGCCACATGACCTTGGAGGCATCTATGGACAACGCTGGCTCTTCGGCTTAGAAATGGAGATGAGCACCACCCCCCAGTCAGACATGGCTGGACTTAATGTCAGGGGAAAACCTTTACCTTAGAACAATGAACAACAGAATAAAGTTGGGAGAGGCCTTGTGAGTCATCCAGTCCAACCTCCTGCCAGGAAGCAGGGAAATCGCACTCAAAGTACCCCCAACAGATGGCCATCCAGCCATTTCTTGAAACCAGAGCATTCCAAACATTTTAAAGCTCTTTTTAGATGTGCCTTACTAGCAAACCAGAGGTGAGAACAGCCTCTTTTAAGAGATATGGACATATACATAAACTGTAATAACAAAATGCATGAGGACACAGATATATGATTTGTAAGGTAATAACATATATTTCCAAGATCTTTGGAATACATGAGTAAAGGATACTAATCAGCACTTTGGCTGCACAAAAATGCACGTGACATGGTATGTCTTATTTCACATAGACTCAGATATTTCTCCCTAGGTTTACGAGGCACACCTACACACTGCAGCCATACACCAACGCATGGCGATGCAATTTGGAAATCTCTGCTTGAAACCTTTTGGAAAGAGCACCTCATCTGCAGGTTTCTTTCTATACAGCGGAAGGAGAGTTCCATTCCTCAAAACTTTTACCTAATTTCTATTTTTCTGGAAATAGGAACATGCAGCCTTCACAAGGTCTTACCTAACACAGCATCACTAAAATCTGAAATGCCTCTTTTTCAGAAATGGGCCCTCCAAGTGTTTTGGATTTCAACTCCCACAATTCCTAACAGCCTCAGGCCCTTTCATTTCCCTCCTCAGCTGCTTATGGAAGGAAAAGGAAGCCGCAGTTCAGTGTCTTCCAAATAGCCCAGTCTTCTGTAATGATGACGGAACAGGCACGGGCAAACTTTGGCCCTCCAGATGTTTTGGACTTCAACTCCCACAATTCCTAACAGCCCAAGGCTTAAACGGCTTGGGGAGGGGGGAGGAAAGGGCCTTAGGCTGTTAGGCATTGTGGGAGTTGAAATCCAAAACACCTGAAGGGCCAAAGTTTGCACATGCCTGCTCTATTTGCTCTCCATGCCCCTAACTGCAGCTGATATATGAAACCTAAGTCACCCAGTCTTCTGTGATGATGATAGAACAGGCATGGGCAAACTTTGGCCCTCCAGGTGTTTTGAACTTCAACTCCCACAATTCCTAACAGCCTTAGGCTTAAGTAGCTGGGGGAAAAAAAGGAAAGGGCCTGAGGCTGTTAGGAATTGTGGGAGTTGAAGTCCAAAACACCTGAAGGGCCAAAGTTTGCCCATGTCTGCTCTATTTGCTTTCCATGGCCCTAATTGCAGCTGATACATGAAATCTATGATGAATTATTTTGCCTATGAAAACTGTGGATTTTATCCTCTTTGTAGTGGCGCCCTGGTTCAGCCAAGTACAGATTTCTTTCACTTTTATCAGCTCATTTATGGACTTTTGAGATGATGTGTGGTTTTAAATGTTTCCCTCTGGGGATTATGACCTCTCTGGTGTGTATCTTTAGCAATCCTGTTTATTTCATTAGCTCGGGAGCTCATCCTCCGAAAAATCTCAAAAGTTGGGTATTTGGATGCACCTGCACTGTAGAGTTCGTCCAGCCCGACAGCACTTTATTAACCGACATGGCACAATGCTAGGAAACTCTGGGAGCTGTAGTCTTACAAGGTCTGTAGCTAAACTACAACTCCCATGATTCTACAGCATTGAGGCATGACAGTTAAAAGTGCTGTCAAACTGCATTCCTTGTGTAAATGTATTGTGTGAATGTGCCTGACTTTTTTGGGGGGGGGAGGGGGATCCTTCCCTCAGAGTGGCGCTCTCTTTCTCCTTCCCTCGCGCGCGCACACCCCCCTCCCCCGTGCGCGCGCTTTCAAAAGACCAGGCGACCGTTAAATTCCGTTGGGAGCCAGGCTTTCGCCTCGAGCTCTTTCCCGCCTCTTTCCCCCTTTGGCTCTTTAGCCTCCCCTCTCCTACTTTCCTGCCAAAGCGTCGCGCGCTCCCCCCCCCCCCTTTCCAGCCGAAATAATAACGGCTAGCGAGGGCGCGCGTGCACAAAGGTGCTCGCTCGCTCCTGACGCCCCCTCCCTTTCCCAATAACAATACATATATTATATATATCTCTGTCTTAGACGAAATGGAGCTCGCTTTTACGTTCTCTTTATCAGCTGAATTATAAGGTGACAGAGGTAGCCTTCCCCATCTCTCCTTTCTTGTGGAAAGTGGTGCTGACAGTTCAAATCCAGGCACCACAAAGTCACCAAAAAACAAACAAACATTATGTCTGGCTTCTTACACCAATAAAAAAGCGGCTTGAGAGTTCTCTGGGGAGGTCGAATTAATACAGCTCGAACTGCCAGGGCTCCATCCTAGGGAACTGTGGGATCTATAGTTTGCTGAAGCCCCAGCCTCTTTGCCAGAGAAGCCTAAAAAGACCTTGTAAGATAACAGTTCCCATTACTCTGTGGTCATTCAGCCATGACAGCGAAAATGGTGTCAAACGGCTCTCATTCCACAATAAATGCAGATCTGGGCTGTTTCCTGTGAACACTTCCCTATGGCAAAAATGGAGTTGTTCAGGGAAACATGTCAGTTGAGATTTAAACAGCGGGATTAAGAATGGGAAATGCAAGAGTGTTACATGTGGAAAAAGCAGCCCATACCATAGTGTTCAGAGATGTTCCCACAATGACCATATGTCCTGATTTACTACCATATTAGCCCATTTCTATAGTAGGCTTATGTTTACAGAAAATGCTGATTATTCAAGAACACAGTGCTGCAGAGAGGAAGTTACTTTTCAAAGATAACAGTACATTCGGACAAAACCATATAACCCAGAATATCAAGACAAAACATCCCCCAATATCTGCTTTGTACTGGGTTATCTGTGGGCCCTTCCACATAGCCATATAACCCAGAATACCAAGGCAGAAAATCCCACATTGTCTACTTTGAACTGGGATATATGACAGCAGGCATGTAGCCGGGGAGGTGGGGGGTGGGGGGGGGGTGGGGCTGTAGGGGCTTCAGCCCCCCCCCCGAAATTCTCATGGTGGTCCGCGAGAAGGCCTTACTGGTACATTATTTAAACTGTTATGTTTATTAATATCATGATCTGATCACCATTCTCAATATATCTCATATGTATGGGGGTATTGGGGTAACCATACAAAAGGTTTGCTAGGGTAGGCCCTCTTTCACCCAGACTCAGCCCCCCCCCCCAAATAAAACTCAGCCCCCCCCCCCCCCAAATCAAAATCCTGGCTACGGGCCTGTATGACAGTGTGGATTCAGATAACCCAGTTCAAAGCAGATCTTGTAGGATTTTCTGTCATGATATTCTGAGTTATATGGCTGTGTGGGGAGGCCCTGAGTCCTCACTGCCATATATCCCAGTTCAAAACAGACAATGTGAGATTTTATTCAGCTGTGTGGAAGGGGCCCCAGACATCTATATTCATATTGTCAGTATCCTTGGGATCAAAATGTAAAAAGGTGCTTTTATAAGTTTACTTATAGGTTCACACATTATTTTCAATAAAAATATTTTAAACATTTTTCCAGACAAAGAACTTTTCATGACAGCAATTACGTTTCACATATTTATTTATTTATTTGCATTATTTTTATTCTGCTTTCCTCCAGATATAGGGACTCAAGCTGGCCAACAACATGATATGAAGTAGACTTTTATCACACTTTTGTTTTTTAAAAGAAACTGTAATTTTAATTGAATTTTAAAAGTTTTTATGAAGTAATTTTTTTTTTTACATTTTATCATAATGTGTTAGTTTTATTATCTCCGAAAGCTATCTTGGGCCCCATTCTTGGAGAAACACAGCACACTAAATAAATAACTGATATAAAAAATAGAAGGAACGCGCAATTGGTTTTCTTTTAAAATATTACAGGATTTGGTGGAATAAAGGAAACAACTGAAGAAGTGGTGGAAAAAACAAGAATATGTTATGAATGGGGGACAACATTCACTAAAGCCTCCGAAAAATTTAGTGAAGGAATGAAATAGGGTGATGATGCCATTAAAATCTTCCTCTGAAAGCAGTTGTGTAATGAAAACAACAGATTGTTATTGTTTATTGTTGCTTGTATACTTTATGACATGTTTATATATGGTCAATAATCTACTAGTTTTACATTTTAGATAACAATAACAAGAAAAGAAAACAAAGAGGTAGTTGATACATACAATTTATTCAGTCACACTTGCATTGCTTTCAGTTACACTTGCTTGGATTGCAGCTTCATTCACATTCAATGAATAGCTGTTGTCAGAGTATGAAATAGGGATTGTAACACTTTATACAAATGAAGATTAGGTGATATCATGAACAAATTTCATCCTTCAAAGTTGCAATATTGGATTAGTGACTTCAATCAAAGACACTTAAGAAGTTATGCCCAGATTTAAAATTATTCTCTGCACCTGTTTCTTTGGACCTCATCACATTAGAGTATGAATCCACTTTAATTCCATTTTCTGCCTGCTGCAGAATTCTGGGGTTTTAGTTTAGGGAGGGGCCTTTAACAGCCTCACTAAACTACAAACCCCAAAATTCTGCAGGAGGTAGAGACCGGATTCAAAATGGATTCATTCTCTAGTGTGATGAAATACTTAGTGATGCCAAGAGGTATTTGCACATAGGAATCATGAAGTTTTTCAGATGTTGGGCTGCACTTTTCATCAGACCTAGTCAGCCCATCCAAATTTAGGAACTGCACTTCAATGCATCTGATAGGCTGCTTAATTACAGGACTCTGTGGACTCTAGACCTAGGGCCCTTCCACACAGCCATATAACCCAGGCAGAAAATCCCACAATATCTACTTTGAACTGGGTTATCCGAGTCCACACTGCCATATATTCCAGTTCAAAGCAGAAAATGTGGGATTTAATTCAGCTGTGTAGAAGGGGCCATAAAATGTAGCAAAGGCAATTATATAGTGTTTTGGAGTCGTGTTAATTATGCTCAGAGGGGCATTATCTCCTGCCCAAAGGACCATAAAAACACAATCAGAGTAAACAATAATGACTCCAGGGTTTACTCATGAGGTAAATGTCAGCATTTTTCTGTCCAGTAAGCAGCACTGGCTGTCTGTAGTGCGGGCATTGGATAGGTAGGTGGTAGCTACTTGTCTCTTGTGTGCCAGTGATCAGAAAGGAGGAGTCCTTTGGCAGACTTTAAGGACCACAGCCATGCGCCATTTCAGTAAATTATTGAAGTCTTCTCAAAAGCAGTGAGTTGAGTAAATCAGGCACTGCTTACTTTGGCAATTCAGTATGCTCCCCTTCTCAGTCAATATGTGATATTTGGAGAGCTTTACTATCTTATGCCATAGGGCTATTTTAAGAATTATTTAGTTAAGCAGTTTACATTAGTGGGTTGTTGTAGGTTTTTCCGGGCTATATGGCCATGTTCTGGTGGCAATTTTTCTCCTGACGTTTCGCCTGCATCTATGGCAAGCATCCTCAGAGGTAGTGAGGTCTGTTGGAAGAAGGAAAAATGGGTTTATATATCTGTGGAATGACCAGGGTGAGACAAAGGACTTTAGTCTGCTGGGGCTAGCTGTGAATGTTTCAGCTGATCACCTTGATTTGCATTCAATGGCTTGGAAGCGCCTGGGGGGAATCTTTTGTTGAGAGTGATTTTATGTGCCTGTTTGTTTCCTCTCTGTTGTTTTGCTGTTGTAATTTTTGAGTTTTTTTAATACTGGTAGCCAGATTTTGTTCATTTTCATGGTTTCTTCCTTTCTGTTGAAATTGTCCACATGCTTGTGGATTTCAATGGCTTCTCTGTGTAGCCTGACATGGTGGTTGTGAGAGTGGTCCAGCACTTCTGTGTTCTCAAATAATATGCTGTGTCCAGGTTGGTTCATCAGGTGCTCTGCTATGGCTGATTTCTCTGGTTGGAGTAGTTTGCAGTGCCTTTCATGTTCCTTGATGCGTGTCTGGGCGCTGCGTTTGGTGGTCCCTATGTAGACTTGTCCACAGCTGCATGGTACACGGTAGACTCCTGCAGAGGTGAGAGGATCCCTCTTGTCCTTTGCTGAACGGAGCATTTGTTGGATTTTCTTGGTGGGTCTGTAAGTGGTTTGTATGTTGTGTTTCCTCATCAGTTTCCCTATGCGGTCAGTGGTTCCCTTGATGTATGGCAAGAACACTTTTCCTCTGGGTGGATCTTCATCTTTACTCTCGTGGTTTGTTCTCGGTTTTGCAGCTCTTCTGATGTCTGAGGTGGAGTATCCATTGGCCTGTAGAGCCCAGTTTAGGTGGTTCAGTTCATCTTACATGTTTACATTAGCCTGGACAGTCTGAATAGGCATAATACTTTGAATGTTTGAACTGAAATGTTTAAACTGTTGGTACTGAAATGTTGATTCTTCTGTCTTTATTACATCAGAAAATGGAAGAGGAGAAATCATACAAATTTAAATTATTTCTACCTCCAAAATTGAATAATGCCCAGGTATCTGCTGTCAAACCTCAAACACATACACGAGATGGGGAATATTATCAGGTAAAGAAAAAAGTTTTAAAATGTAGCTAATGTTTAATATCACATCCCCCGTGATAGTCTTAACTGGTGAACTGTTGCCAATATAGTGTGAGAATTAGGTGGATCTATAATTGATTGATTGGCAGAACCTAAAGTGTCTTCACCAATTGTTGCTCTTCATCTTGGAGAAAAGAGACTAGTGAGATGCCTACAGGTTCAGTCTTGAGTAACCCCTTTATAAATCACTTGGGGAGATTTCTATTACCCCAGAGGACAGGGTCACAATTCAGAACGATCCAGACAAATTGAAAAGCCAAAACTAACAAAATGAATTTCAGGATGAAGGAATCTAGGCAGGATTCAGAATACAGAAATACAGTGAAAATGATTTAAAAATCTTAGAAGAACACCTGCTAAAGAAGAATCAACAATGTGATAGGAATGTCATGTAGGGAAAGGAGCCGACATACTCTGCTCCAAAAATTAGAACAGAAACCAATAGAACAGAAACCCACCTAAACATTGGGAAGAAACTTTTCCGTTTAAGAGCTGTTCAACAGTAGAATGGTTTGCTTTGGGGAGTGATGGACTCGCCATCTTTTGAGGTTCTTAAACAGAGGTCAGAAGACCATCTTTCAGGACTGATGCAGCTGTGTATTCCTTCATAACAGGAGTTTGACCAAATGGCCCTAGTGATCCTGCCCAATCTTAAAATTCTATGATTCTATGCTCAATATTTCGAGACTGAAAATAGTTTTTCTTATAATAGTGACCTGTGATAGAAGAGTTTCTGAGCTCAGATTCCTTTCATCACAGAAGAGGAGATATATATTTCTTCTAGGTAGAACTAATTTCCACTTAATGTTTAATTCAGTGTTTAATTGGCCACAAAAATGTCTCCTTCCACTCTTTGGCTCTACTTCCTTAGGAGATTATTGCTCTGATTAAGCCACTACTCACAGTCTTTACCAAACTTGCTTTACTGATATGATGCTACGGGGGTGCAATTTTGTAATGATTCTCATTGTACCTAGGTATCTTTTATGGATGTGGTGATGAATTAGAGATGGGTGAAGGAAGAAGTTCTGTTGGTCAATAGAATAGCCACCGTTGGTTTGGAACAATGGATTCTTGAATGTTGTACAAACTTATAAAGGATCATCATTCCATCTTAAAGTATGCTCTTGGACTCAGTGCTGTTCTTGAAGTACCAAGTTGCTGATGTGACTTTGCTTTATTAGACTATGTACCTGCTGCAACCTACTTGGGAAAGACAAATCTGGATATAGTGTCTGGTGCTTTTGTTTAGACACTTTAATAATATTTCAGTTAGACAACTGTAATACATTTTACTTGGTTCTGCCGATGAAAAGCAATTGAAAATTCTAGTTAGTGAAAAATGTAGCATCCGTAGTATTATCTTCTGTGTACTACAGAGACCATATACCATTGGTCTTCAACCCACTGTTCTGTTCTCAGTTTGTTTTTGAGTAATAATGACAAGAATGTTAATTGTTTGGAAGGGGGTTGTGGCCAGAAAAGCCATGTATAAATGCTTAGAATAAATAGTAAGTCCTAATAATTTCATATATATTTTTATACCACTATTTGATTCCTTCCCCAGAATTTTAACATGGGAACTGAAGATGATTATAACTTGCCATTTGGGATGAATAGTACTTCAAAATATATAGATCTCACAGGTAGGTAATAGGTATTAAACATGGGAATACAACAAATTGTTAAAAGTCACTGTACATGGTTTTTACAGTATTTAATACCGAACCTCTACAGTTGGCCCTCCATGTTTGTGAGTTGCACTATTGAGAATTTGATTGTTTGCATATTTGATTAATATATTCTCTCAGTCTAGGTCAGGGGTCCTCAAACCTTTTAAACGGAGGGCCAGGTCACATCCCTCAGACTGTTGGAGGGCCGGATTATAATTTGAAAAAAGCATGAATGAATTCCTATGCACACTGCACATAATCTTATTTGTAGTGCAAAAAACACTTTAAAACAATACAATAATTAAAATGAAGAATAATTTTAACAAATATATACTTATTAGTATTTCAATGGGAAGTGTGGACCTGCTTTTGGCTTTTTTTTTGTTGTGTCAGGAGCAACTTGAGAAACTGCAAGTCGCTTCTGTTGTGAGAGAATTGGCCGTCTGCAAGGACGTTGCCCAGGGGATGCCTGGATGTTTTGATGTTTTATCATCCTTCTGGGAGGCTTCTCTTATGTCTCCTCATGGGGAGCTGGAGCCGATAGACGGAGCTCATCCATGTTCTCCCCAGATTCGAACCTGCGACCTGTCAGTCTTCAGTCCTGCCGGCACAGGGGTTTAACCCACTGCGCCACCGGGGGCACCTTTTGGCTGATGAGATAAGATTCTTGTTGTTGTTGCCGTGTCCTTTCAAGTCGTTTACAGACTTAGGTTGACCCTGGGCTGGATAAATGACCTTGGAGGGCCATATCCGGCCTTAGTTTGGGGGACCCCTGGTCTAGGTCCTTTAGCACCCCTGGGCCTTAGTTTGAGGACCCCTGGTCTAGGTTCTTTAGCACAACTCTGTGGTCAACTGCTACCAGGGGTCATAATGGAAGACATAAAGATTCCTGGAGAGAACACCTCCTTAGTAAGTCCTCTTCTGTTGTCATTTTCTGATGGAAGTTGACCATAGACTTTTGCTAGAAGACTTAGAGATTCCTAGAAAGGTGTTTTTTCAGGTTAAAAATAGTATTTGCATTGTTTTCATTTTTGAGGAAGCCCTGAACCACCTAATTTCCATGAAAATGGAGAGCCTATTATAGTATTAAAATGGTATGTTCCCCTGTACATTTGATAAATAAGAATTCAATATATCTATTTTATATTTATTTTGTAATCTATAATACTTGGATGAATATGTGCATAGAAATAAAATTTGTTAAAAGCAAAGTAATTCAGTTGTGGTTTTGTGATATCATGCATGCTTTCTTATTAGTTGTACCAGCGTAATCCATTTATGTATATTGAAATAAGCAATATGAAATTTTACTTTTTTCTAGAACCAGTTTCACAGAACATGAAACTTGTACCTGTGATTGATCAAGAGGTCAGTTAAGTATTTCTCTGATTAAACATACCCAAGAATTTATTACTAGCACTATAAATATACATTTAAATTACACTAGTTTCACTTCTTTTTTATTTTGAAGGCGTTTCTTTTCAATATTAGAAAAAAATGTCCTAGTTCTTCAGTCAGATTCTAGGAGCAATTTGTGAACTGTTCTAAGTGAACAACAATACTGCAACTTGGTGCACATGAAACAAACAACAACAGGGATCTATTTCTTATATATTTAATCTAGGACATGATCACTGTGTGAACATCTCAGGTACACATTGCAGACTATACTATGTAGTCTGTGATTTTCTGTATTCAAAATACAAATTATTGCACTTTGTCATAATTGCATACAGACTGCTCATGGTTGTCTTTTGAAATAGAGCAAAACAGTATTGTGGCTAACTCAAAGCAAGATGCAGTCCCCAGAAGTGTTCTATCTAGTTTTGGTTATTGGTAGTCTTATTAAGAATGATAACAATGTTTCAGATTGAAAGGGCTCAGGGAGCTTCCAGACCAATTTGAAAGGTAAAGCAGATGACACACAGATCCCTACTAACAAGGCAGGTGATGCAGAAGAAAGTGATCCAGGTTTGTCCCAGAGTCAAACAGCAATCCAGATTCAAAAAAAAAAAAAGAAAAAAAGAAAAAGTAAGGTGCCTTATACAGTCCTCGAGTTACAAATATCCAACTTGTATAGGACTCCTAGTTATAAATGGAGGTGAGATAATAAGAAGTGAGAGGAAATCTACTCTTAGGAAGGGAAATTCACTCCTATTAGAGTTATCATGGGAAAAGATGTCTCCACTGAAGCTTTATCACCAATCCTTGTTTCCAAAACAACTCCATATTTTCAAAATCCAGTTGTCACAGGGACAGAAAGTGAGGTGAAATCTTCTGAACAGGGTCACAGAAAGTAAAACACACATTACTGGGATGTTAACCATTCTCTGTGAAAGCCAAAACACACACACACACACTTAGCTGGTGTTTACACTTAAAATGTACCTGTTCTGGCATAAATACACATTCCGTTTAAGTACAAACATACAGAAGGTATCTTGTTCATAACCTGAGGACTGCCAATCCCGAGTTAGATTATTGGTCCATTTAGCCAATTATTGTCAATTCTAACTGACAACAACTCCCTAGTAATTCAGACAGGATCTCTGGTATTCCTTGGTCTTTTGTCCAAGTACAAATAAGACCAAAACCATCTTAGTTTGTAAAGTCAGTGTTTTGGATAGTATGATGGCAGATAATCAAGTTCAAAAAGCAATACAAGACTCAAGAACCTACCCCTGGACACCACTGAGACCATTTTCCAGCCATTTTTCTCTATATGTGTATCTTTTGGTGTGCTTTGGGAAGGTATGGAAGACCTTGCAAGGTGTGGGGAAGAAAAAGGCTGCAGCTTTAAGTGGGTTTGGCCTTTCTGCAGAAAAAAAGGCTTGAAAATTGGTCCCCAAATTAAATTTTGATGAGCCTGGGGACTAAAGAGGGTTCCTGAGGATTTCCAAGGGTAACACTTGGGGGCCACTTTGCCCCATTCTTGAAACAGAGGAAGTGGGTTCTGGAATGAGATAAAAACTTGCTTCACTAAAAACTTAATAGTTGAAAGTTTTTCATGTGAAATAAATTGTTATCCAATTTTTTAATTCAATTGCATTTGAGGTGAAATTATTGAAATTGCTTTATTAGAACATGGATACAGTGAATGAACTTTATTCAAGACTTTACAAAGAAGCTGAAAAAATCAAGAGATGGAAAATCACTGTAGAATATGAAGTCAAGGAAAAGGAAAGAAAATTACAAGAAAATAGAAAGATTATAGAAGCCCTACGCAAAGCCATTCAAGAATTACAGGTAAATATTTACTGCATTTTGAAATGTATAATTTTTGAAATACAAGAATAATGAATTACAGCTCAGGCTTTCTAACATATCAGTTTCTATAAGGTTTTGAAAAGAAACTATTTAATCATTTCTTTGTTGGGGGGAATAAATCAGGACTGAGAATAGAATGTGTGCTTACCTTATACCCATTCAGTCTCCATACTCATTTGGGATCAGGTGATTTGAATTCAGAGTCACTTATTTCTAAGTGAAAGAAGCGACTTGATAGTATGAACAATGGACAAAAACCTCCTACTCCCAATAATATCTTAATTGATGCATTGTACACTTTTGTGAATATGAATGGATGGGTGTGAATGGTATAACAGTTTTGTGCCCCTAATAAACGAGAGCACATTCTTAAACTGGACTTCTGTGGAATTAAAAGTTATTTATATATTTATATCTCACTTTTCTCCCAATAATAGGAATGAAGACTTGTACTTAGTATTCACACCTCATAAAGCTATTCTAAGATTAATATGAAATAACTCCAATTTTACCAAGCTGCAAATATTTGGATTAATAACTATTTGCATAAAATTGGGAACAAAAAATAGAAACAAGAATAGCATCTAAAATCCTCCTTAATTTTTAAACATATAAAATATATTTTCATTCCAGTTTTTATCTTATAAAATAAATGGCAAAACAGTAGGTGCCCTTCTTCCTCCTACCAACTTCTTCCTCCAACCAAAACAGTGGGGTACAAGAAGAGTACTGCAGTTCTTTATGCAAATAATTGATTTGACAGGAAGAAAATGTGTTCATGACATAGCTGTCTTTTGCCAATGTTTTTGGGCATGTTTCACATGCTGAAACACAGTTGCACAAATGAATTTCATTCAGATTTTCAACCATATTACATATTATATTATATCTAAATTGCTTCTCGCTTGGTCATTACTATAAATAATCTTGTATAAGTATTCTTTTCTGGAGGTTTTTAAGCAGAGGCTGGATGGTCATCTGTCATAAGTACTTTGATTCTGTGTTTCTACATGGCAGGGCATTGAACTAGATGTCCTTTGTGGGCTCTTCCTTAGGTCATTGTTGCTGCTGCTGCCTGGCTTACTCTAGAGTAAGTGGCACGAAGGAGGAAGAGGAGGGGGCTGGAGGAGATGCCTTCCTTGCATGAGAGATGGAGGTAGCACTGCAGCAGCAGCAAAAAATGACCCAAGGCAGCAGCTCCAAGAGCTGAGGAGGAGGGAGGAGGAGCCACCATATACTCTCCAAGGCATTTGAAGGAGGTTTCCCACTTCCAGATAAGGAAGAGGGATGACCTCTTGGAAGAGGAGAGAAAATAAGGGTTTACTTTTTTTGTTTGCTGAGGGATGAATAAAAAAGGTTAAACTGTGCTCACGAAAAGCAGATAAGCAGATTCTTTCATTTCAAGCTAATTTTCGTTTGGGACGGGGTGTGTGTGTGTTCCTGTTTTAGACTCTGGCCTGAAATAAAAGTAACAAAAGAAACAATGAAATGGGAGAAAAGAGTACCACACACACCTCTAGTGCTTACACTGACCTGTGAATAAGTTGCCCCAGGTTTTTGGAGTCAATTTTTGTTTAAAATCCCTAGACATATACAAGAATATATGCAGTTAATAAAATGCACATTGTTAATACATGCCATTTCTAGACTGCATGAAAATCTCAAGCTCATTCATGAATGTTTTTGTTAAAAAATTTTGAATCCTGGCTTTTAATTTTGGATGTTTGCTTTTAGTTTTTTATAATTTGCAAGTTGAAGATATAAATCAAGTTCATGATACTGCTCTCGTGTGAGAAACACACATGTGAAAAGATGACATTTTGACCATTACAGAGTTATTGTTCATTCAAAACTATTTATGTATGATTATTTTTTATACATTTAGTTTGAAAATGAAAAGCTAAGCCTAAAACTAGAAGATAAAATACATGAACATAAAGATCTTCTAAAAGAGTAAGTTTACCGTTGCAGAACAATATACATAATCTATAATTTTATAGGCAAGTGGTTTCTCAAATGCTCAATGGTCCATAAATTTGAAGATGTGGTATTAGAATGTTTCATCTGGAACACCTTTATGTTTTCATAATTATATGGAATCTGATATGTCAACAGTTAAAACATGAGTAAATTGTGCTCTGATAAGACATTGTAACTAAATGGAATTGCCCTCACTTGCACACAATGCATTTAATGAGCCATGGAGTTTAATGATTATTTCTGCTATCGTGTTTATATATTTTTGTACCAGTAAGACCAGGGGAGATACTTGACTTCATACTGTAGACTTTGTATTGTTATAAAATTCAGTTGAAATAATTCCCTTTTTGGGATTTCACATATAGATTAATTTTCTTTGTAAATGGAGCCCCCGGTGGCGCAGTGGGTTAAAGCACTGAGCTGCTGAGCTTGTTGATCGAAAGGTTGCAGGTTCGATTCCGGGGAGCTTCTGCCAACCTAGCAGTTCGAAAAGATGCAAATGTGAGTAGATCAATAGGTACCGCTCCGGCGAGAAGGTAACGGCGCTCCATGCAGTCATGCCGGCCACATGACCTTGGAGGTGGCTACGGACAATGCTGGCTCTTCGGCTTAGAAATGGAGATGAGCACCACACCCCAGAGTCAGACATGACTGGACTTAATGTCAGGGGACTACCTTTACCTTTATCTTAAGATATGAAATAGTATTATAATTTATAATAGTAATAGTATTTATAATAGTAATATAATTAATTTTCTTCCAGAAACAATACAACAAGACATTTCTGTGACTTGCTCAAAGAAAGGTTTATGCAGTCAGTGGAGAAATCCAACAAATGTAAATATCTTTGAATAGTGTTTATATAGTTGGTAGTTATTTGTATTATCGTGGCATCATTATCATCTAAAAGAGTATACAGTGCAAAGGGCTTTTTTTAGGAAGTTGTATAATATTTTCATAAACTATGTTGTTTCTCATTTCTCCAGGAATTACAGTAATTCCTTGTTGTCCGTTAGCAAAGAATTCAATCTATTAATTTTAAAAATATGAATGAGGAAATGTTGTTTTGGTTCAGTCAAACTAGTTGGGAGCATTGCTACTTAGTTACATTGCTCTTCTGGAATCCAGTTTAAGAGCTAGAACAGGCATGGGCAATCTTTGGCCCTTCGGGGTTTTTGGACTTTAACTCCCACAATTCCTAACAGCTGGTAAGCTGGCCATGATTTCTCGGAATTGTCTGTACTCTTTTGCCCATGCCTGAGCTAGCAGATGGATCAAGCAAAAGAAGTTTGTTAAGTCCCCTTCTGCCACCATGCAAAGCTTTGGCAAGGACCTGCAATAGAGGCTCAGTTCTAATTGTCACGGCCTCACACTCTCAGAGGATAATAGAAAGGCCATCCTCCTTGTGTCCTAGTCAAAAGCTGAATAAACCACATTCACTTAACCGGCTTGCTGGCTCTTAAAAATAGCATGGATGGCGTTTGCAATTTTTACAGTAAGATTACATAGTATTAGTGAATACAGAGCAGTTATGAATCATAACTCTAGGAAGCTCTTAGCATTCTGAGTTGTTGTGAGTCTTAGGTGTAAAAATATAGTGTCTGAAAATGCACCAATAGTTGAGAAATTACATTGGAATGATAAATATTTTTCTGCATTGCCATTTTGTCACTTTTTAATCAAAATTTGTTACTTATCAATATGCTTTGTCAGTTCCATTGTCAATTTTGTTTTAGATGAACAAGAACGAGAAGAAACCAGACAAATGTATGTGGATCTTAACAATAACATTGAGGTAATATTCCACATGCAGGAAGCAGCATTTTTCTGGTCCTTCTATTCTGCACAAAATACTTGTTGTCACCTATTTCTGTACAGAAAATGTTTTATGCACAAAACAATTAGGTGTTCTGTGCTGTAAATGAGTGCATTCCAAAACATCCCAAGACTTTATTTGCGCCAAATACACAAGCTTTATTGATAGTAAATACTACAGCAGATAAATACTACAGCAGATAAATTTTAGCAGGGAACCATCCACCCTCTTTCACTGATGGGGCTCAGCATTCTTTCACAGCCATAAGAACTTCACCCATAAGAAATGAATTCTACACAGACAACCCCCAGCTAGAAATTAATTTCCCCATAGCTGGCTATATGGGACCTCTGGGCTGTTGTGCAGGCCAATAGAAAATGGACTCTTAACAGTTCTATAGTGAAGAGGCAAACTAAGAAAATCAGTGTGCAAACATTGTGTTAACAGGTGTCGAAGAGGGAATTCGTACCCCCAGTCTGTTCTCAGTCGTCATATCTTTTCCCAGACTCAAACTTCCAAGATTATATATATATATATTCCACATTTAGGCCATAAAAAGTAAATGCACTAGTATGGGGGATAGTTAGTTAAGCAATTTTTTAAACTTTGTAGTGGATCATTTTATTTGTTTCCTTAATAATTTTTTCCAATAAGCCTGCACCAATTTGCAAGACCACCACACATGGAAAAACACCCCTTTCTTTATTTTACACCTCCAACAGAATCGTGATTGCGAATTATCTATTTTGACTAGGAGAGCTGGGGTTGTATAGCACCTGTAGAACAGTTTATATAATTGTCTCTAATTGAAAATGCAACTGAAAATTTGAAACCTTTGTTCCACAGGTATTCCCATTTATCAAGATCTATATTTCTCTCTAGATCTTTTGCCCATGAAATTATGGAGGCTTTTACTCTGTTGTCTTCCAGGTTATATAGCGTAAGATATATTTATACAATCTAGATATTAAACCTTCCCCCCCCTTTTTCTAATATAGTCCCAAGTTCAGATTTTTTTTGAGGTAACCTTTTCATCTTTTTAAAACCTTTTGTATAATTGGTGATACTGGAACCAGTCTTTAATGCCAAGTTCTTCTTTTCCCCCTCTGTGCCCATTGGCTGTTTAGTCTGATAAGAAATTCACCATATGTCCTTATTTAATTCTGGTGGGTCTCACAATGGCTTCTAATGGTCTCAGCCACAGGGGTGTTTTCAGTTCCATGCTTAACTTGTATCTGTTCCAGACATCTATATAAAGCTTCTTCTGATTATATATTTGTTAAAATCCTTATTTAGTTAAAATCCTTATTTTCTCCAAGTAACCCCATCTTACATGATCAAATGCTTTTTCCTCATCCAGAAAGAATAATACCAGATCTTTATTGGAGACACTCCCTTCTACCGCCAGCATGTTCAGAATTGTTCTGACATTCTGACTCAAATGTCTGTCTGATAGGACATCCCGCTTGGTCCTTATGAATAATCTTTGCTAGCACTTGTTTAAATCTACTAGCCAGAATTGTGGCAAATAATTTATAGTCACAACTCAGTAATGAAATAGGTCTATAATTTTTAATTTGGTCCAAATCCTTATCTGATTTTGGGATTAGTATTATTGGGCATTTCCCCCCAAGATTCTGATATCTCTCCTTTTTCCAAAACCTTATTCACTACTGGCACATATATTGGTATTTTATAGTAGAGTGCTGAAAGGTCATCCGGATCATGGTCTTTATATGGTCTAAGCTTATCTATTGTTTACATTAATTCATCCAATGAGATTAATTTATCTAGACTGGCTTTCATTGCTTCTGTTAGCCTTGTAATCTGAGTCTCATTTACAAATTGTGGGGTTTTGCCTATATCTTCCTGTTCTTTTTTATATAACTTTGAATAATGATTTTGAATGCCTTCCAAATTTGCTGCAGAAGTTAAGCCTATTGTACAGGATTTTCCTCTCAATGCCATTAGCAATTGGCAAATTGTATTGCTGGTGTAGGTTTTTCAATTCTTCAGAAAATTTCCCTTTCACCCCCTCTGTTTTCCTCCAGCTCTACTTCCTTTCCTCTAATCTTGGATAACAGCTCTAGTTGTGCTTTATTATTACCTTTATACCAGATCAAATTTTGCTGAAGTAATACCCCTCTTATTATAATTTTCTCAGCTTCCCAGACCACTTTCTCTGTTAGGTTGTCTTTAGTGTTCTCTTTCAGGTAGCGTTTTTTTCTGTTCTAATTTTGTCCCTGTGAGTTTTTATCCTCAGGATATAGTTGTTCGTTCTTTATGCAGCCTTACTACTGCTTTCACCTCATAATTTCAGTTAGAATCAGATTGTGGTCTGCAAATACCCTTGATAGGATCTCTACCCTTTCTGTCCTACAGATGATGGCTTTTGTATCAAATACCATATCAATTTGAGAAGCAAAAGAGTGTCTGTGAGAATAAATTGTAAATTCCCTCCTAATTGGGTTGAGGGTTCTCCAAATACATGTTCCATGGATGTATTTTTCTCATAAAGGGCCCTGGTAGTTTACATTCTTTCTTATCTTTTTTGGTTCTGTTACTCCTGTCTAGCTTTGTGTCCATAACTCCATTAAAGTTGCCTATCCAAATCATATATGCTTCACCATTTTCAGCTAATATACCTGTAAGTAACTTGTAGAATTCACTTTTTTTTGTATTGGGGACATAGATTCCAACTAGAAGAACCATTTTGTCCTGGATGAGGATCTTAATTATTAGAATCCTACCCTCCTTATCCGAGAAGATTACTTAAGGGTTCAAACTTTTCTTAATTTAGAATATGATTCCATTGGGTTATATATATATATATATATATATATATATATATATATATAATTACATGAGGTGAATAACCTGCCCAATTTTTCTTGTTTTAGCAAATAGGTGTTTTTTCCTATTATGTGAGATTCCACTAAGCAGGCTATGTCAGACTTAACTTTCTTCAAAAAATGGAACACTTTCTTGTGTTTAGACCCACTATTTAAACCATTCGAGTTACAGGAAATAATATTCAGGAATTTGGTGCACATTTTACCAATATCCTGCCTCCCCCCACCCCCTCCCAAGGCTCGTCTCCACCCTGAGATAAACTTAAGATGTATACATAAATATCATTCTCAAACCCAGTCTATTCTTTCTCAGTTTCTTCCTCCACAGCTTCTCCCTCTTCTTCCACATCATCTTTCTCCTCCTCAGGGTCCTTATCTTCTTCTGCCTGGAGCTGCCGAGTTTACCACAAGTTCTCTTTCTTGTTTCGTTGTCCTTGTCTTTCTTGTCTCTCTTCTCCTGACTGGGGTTTTTCTTCTGTTGGAATTATTGTTGAACATAGGTTCAACATGAGTCAGCAGTGCGATACTGCATCAAAGAAGGCAAATGCTATTTTAGCGTGTTTCCAGGCAGTATTAAAATCTGTGCCAAAATGGATTTAAAAACCCATTTTGGCACATATTCCTATCACCACTCTTCCCAAAAAACCCGGGCTTTTCAGAGGTTGGGGGTGGCTATATGCCACCTTGATTAAAATACGGATGGCATGCAGCCACCCCGAAGCATCCCAATTTCTCCCTAAAAATAAAACCAAACATACCTGCCCACTATAACTTTGCTCCTTGCATCTTCATGAAAAATCCCTCCCTGGCCTCCCCCTCTCCTGGCATGTCATTTCCTTGCACCAGGAGGGCACGGGGAGCAAATTTATGGCAGCCAGGTAAGTTTTATTTAATTTTAGGGGAAAATTTGGAGTTTGTGGAGGGGGGAGGGGGTGGGTGCTATCTCAATCTTTTGGGCTCCATGAGTCCAAAAAACCAAGATGGCTGTGTGGATTCGGCCCAGGAATTGTGTGATGTGGTCCACAGGCCCAATCCTCACAGCATCCACACCGATCCGGATCTTAAGATCTGGATCTTACCAGATATTTAATTAATTCATTTTTACCAGAGCCGGGGATATGGGCCTGTCTGGACAGGTCCTCAGTTTGCATTAATAGAAACTAGACCCCATCCACATTGATCATGCAGTGCAGTTTAAAACTAGTTTTGAGGAAAGTGGTTTTGCTGTGCAAATGATTACATAGAAAATCCTGGAACTGGATGTAGGCCCAGATGGTCATTCCACAGGCCACAAAGCACTAGTGCACATTAAGGGCTTTCTTTTGGATACTTTTGTGGAAGTTTATTGTACAAGCTTCAAATTACATTAAATTGCCAGCATAGATGGGGCCATAGTTTACAAGATGAGGAAAGTGCTAATCCCAATGTATTCTATGCTGGTCAGGAGTTCTGTGTTCAGTACTGACACCTCATTTTAAGACGTATATAGACAAAAGAACTATGGACAGAAGTTTGCAACACTGTTCAGGAGGTGGCAACAAAGTGCGTCCCAAAGAAAAAGAAAACAAAGAAGGCAAGATGGTTGTCTGCGGAGAGGCTGAAAGTAGCCCAAGAAAGAAGGAAAAGCAAAAGGAAACAGTGATAGAAAGAGATATGCCCAATTAAATGCACAATTCCAGAGGTTAGCCAGAAGAGATAGGAAACTATTTTAAAACAAGCAATGCATGGAAGTGGAAGAAGACAATAGAATAGGAAGGAAGAGAGTCCTCTTCCAGAAAATTAGAAATATCAGAGGTAAATTTCAGTTGAAAATTGGTATGATCAAAAACAAAAATGGCAAGGACCTAACAGAAGCTGAAGAGATCATGAGAAAGTGGCAAGACTATACAGAAGATCTGTATAGGAAGGATAATAATATCGAAGATAGCTTTAATGGTGAGGTGAGTGAATTACAACCAGACATCCTGAGGAGTGAGGTTGAATGGGCCTTAAGAAGCATTGCTAATAACAAGCAGCAGGAGACGACAAGATCCCAGCTAAATTGTTTAAAATTTTGAAAGATGATGCTGTCAAGGTGATGCATGCCATATGCCAGCGAATATGGAAAACACAAGAATGGCCTTCAGATTGGAAAAAAATCAACTTACCAAAAGAGGGAAATGCTAAAGAATGCCCAAACTTTCGTACAGTGGCACTTATTTCCCATGCCAGTAAGGTAATGCTCAAGATCCTGCAGGGTACACTCCACCAATACATGGAGCGAGAGTTGCCAGATGTCTGTCTATCTATCTATCTATCTATCTATCTATCTATCTATCTATCTATTTCTGTTTTATTGGCTGGTCTAAAGCCTTTGGCTATGTAGATCATAATAAATAGTGGGAAGTTCTTGACAGAATGGGGATACTAAATCACCTAGTCTGTGTCCTTTTTTTTTTTTTGTCGTGTCAGGAGAGACTTGAGAATCTGCAAGTCACTTCTGGTATGAGAGAATTGGCCGTCTGCAAGGACGTTGCCCAGGTGACGCCTGGATGATTTGATGTTTTATCATCCTTGTGGGAGGCATCTCTCATGTCCCCGCATGAGGAGCTGGAGCTGGTAGAGGGAGCTCATCCACCTCTCCCCGGATTCGAACCTGCGATCTGTCTGTCTTCAGTCCTGCCGGTACAGGGGTTTAACCCACTGCACCACCGGGGGCTCCATGTCTGTGTCCTGAGGAATCTGTATAACGACCAAGTAGCAACAGTAAGAACAGACCACGGAACAACAGACTGGTTCAAGATTGGGAAAGTTGTACAGCAGCGATATACACTCTCACCTGACCTACTCAACTTGCATGCAGAACACATTATGCAACGTGTGGGGCTTGATGAATCCAAGGCTGGAGTTTAAATTGCTGGAAGAAACATTAACAACCATAGATATGCAGATGATACCACTATGATGGCTGAAAGTGTGGAGGAACCGAGGAGCCTTATAACCAAGGTGAAAGAAGAAAGTACAAAACCTGGGTTGTAGTTAAACAGTAAAATAAACCCCAAGATTATGTCAACCAGACTGACTGATAACTGGGAAATAGAGGGAGAAAACGTGGAAAAAGTGACAGACTTTGTATTTCTTGGTGCAAAGATTACTGCAGACAGAGTGTAACTAGGAAATCAGAAGACATTTACTTATTGGGAGGAGAACAGTGACTAATCTTGATAAAATAATGAAGAGTAGAGACATCACACTGGCAATGAAGATCCACATAGTTAAAGCAATGGTATTCCCCTAGTAACCTGTGGATGCAAGAGCTGGACCATGAGGAAGGCTGAGCAAAGGAAGATAGACGCTTTTGAACTGTGGTGCTGGAGGAAAATTCTGAGAGTGCCTTGGACCACAAGAAGATCAAACCAGTCCATACTCCAGCAAAAAAAGTCCAACTGTTCGCTGGAGGGAAGGATATTAAAGGCAAAGATGAAGCACTTTGGCCACATAATGTGAAGACAGGAAATCTTGGAGAAGATAATGATGCTGGGGAAAATGACAGAAAAAAGGAAGAGGGGCCGAACAAAGGGCAAGATGGATGGATGTTATCCTTGAAGTGACTGGCTTGACCTTGAAGGAGCTGGGTGTGGTGGCAGCCGACAGGGAGTTCTGGCGTGGGGTGGTCCATGAGGTCACAAAGAGTTGAAAGTGACTGAACGAATAAACAACAATAGACAGGTTGGAGTGGATTTAGAAAAGGACAATAAGGATAAAGATGTATGGAGAACAAAAAATATGAATTGAGGTTGAATGAGCTTGGTGAAGAGAAGACTGATGGGTGACACAATTGTGCTTTTTAAATACCTCAAGGGTTGAAACAAAGGAGTGAGTGCAAGCTTGTTCTGTGCTGCATCAGTGGATAGAACTAGGGCTAATGATTTTAAGCTAAAGGAAAGAATATTTCAATTTGATATTCGAAGGCAATGGAACCAATGTCTAGGACAGTGATGGACAACCTTTTGAGCTTGGTGTGTCAAAATTTGCCAAAAACCTGACCATAACTTGGGTGGGGTGTCAACTTCGAGAAAAAATTAACGTAATTTTGCAATATTTATAGTTTAAATAAGAAAAATGTATATTCCATGTTGAGTTATGGAGTGAACAATGCTCAAACATGCAGATGTTAAATTTGTAGAGCCTTTTACAAATTTAAGGATGGAATTAGATTGGCTCTTATAAGGTGTGCTTCTCGGTATGCGGCCGCATGTGGCCGCGTGTCATCAAAAATAGCCATGTGTGTCAGTGCTGACACACGTGTCATAGGTTCACCATCACGGGTCTAGGAAGACATCAGAGATCACATCTACCTTGTTACAATAACATGTGTTACTTTTCCCAACATTTCAGTGCGGAAAGGAATCCGGTAATTACATTGAATCTGGATATTCAAAGGAAGAATAGTTCTAGATATCTAAAGAAGCTCCAGATAGTCAGGTCCATTCTTACTTTCCTCAAATGGTTCACTTCTGTTCATTCATACTTCCACATTGTGGTTCTTCGTCAGCACCAGAAGTTTATTAATTTTGCCACCAGTATTTGTATGTAATAATGCAACATATTTATCATATTTTCCACAGCATCATGGCTGTTTATGAAATACTGTAAAATGTTATTCAAGACACTGCCATTAGCCATTTGGTTGATTGATTGGTTGTTGATGATATCTACAAAGAAAATGTTTTATTTAGACTTTCACAGAACACTGCCATTACTTCACGATTTAAGTTTTCAGGCCAATGCCAAAAAGTCAGATCTTTATCCTATTCAACAATTTCACTGACGGGAGTTCTTTGGGACACAAAATTGGGATGGGCATTTTTCTTCTGGGACAGTGTGGAGAAGTTGCATTCTTGGGCATGATTGGTACCCAGGAATTCTCATCATATCACTCACTGAATTTGAAGCTTACTTGATTTTATAGTAACAGACACCACACACATTCGATTTTGACTTCTATCAAATTGTTTGTATTGGACTACAATCCTGCTTCTTTGACTGAATGCAAAATGCTTAGAGCACATCCTGTCATCTTTTGGACATTCCCAGGGTGAACAAACTATACGAATCAACTCAGTTATGCCATTCTGTTTACTAGTAATAGTTACTATAGATGCATCATCATATGGATGAGAGAGCACTGTGATTAATTTCCCATTGTGGTCAACTGTGAATCGCACGTATGGTAATTCCTATGCCTGCGCAGAACAGCTTTCGGAACCTTCTAGAGCAGTGGTTCTCATCCAGATGTTTTTGGCCTACAACTCCCAGAAATCCCAGCCAGTTACCAGCTGTTAGGATTTCTGGGAGTTGAAGGACAAAAACGTCTGGGGACCCCAGGTTGAGAACCACTGTTGTAGAGAGTTATTAAACATTTTTGTCGGTAGCCCCACCCACTTTCCCCCATAAGTATAAGTAGCCAGTGGGAGGGTCTACAGCCTCCAGTTCTCTTCATCCGTCGCCAAAGCATCAGCGAGAAAACCTTCACTCAGACTAGCTTCCCTTTATTGTTTTTTGGCTTGACTCAGACTGCCTGACTTGACTTCTTCTTTGGCCCGGACTATATGTGGACTTGCCTAAATATTTGTCCTTTCTGTCTTGGCTTTGATCTTTCCCTTTTTGACGCGGACTGTTTTTGACCTGTCCTTGCTGTGCCCTGTTTGTCTTTCATTATGCTGGCAACAACGTCTTTCAAGCATTGTGCCAACTGTCCTATCTATTATCCTGACTATGATGGACATTCCTTATGCCTTTGTCTTGGAGAGGGACATCTGTTCCAAGCGCGTGCAGTCTATCAGGCATTTACGCCGCAGACAAAGAAGTATTGGGAGTCTAGATTAAGGCTGCATTATATGAGCGGGCTCTTCTGCCAGCAGCCCCCTCTAAACATCTCCTTGGGCCTTCCGGGCCTTGAAGGGGCTTAAACTAACCTAATTGGCGGCTAAAGTGACAGGGCCTCCTAAAAAAAAGGCAAAAAAGGCCAAGGCCAAGGATTGTCAAGATGGCGGATGGCCGTTATTGCAGTGCTCGAGTCCTGGAAAAGGGCGGGAAGTGCTCCCTCCGAGCCTTTTCAGGCTCCTTTGCAAGTTTCTCCTCACTGAAAGGAGAAGGCGGGCCCCCTCTAGTGGCCTCAGAGCTGCAACTGCAGCATGTGTTCGATCCACCACAGGCAATCAGAAGCAGTCTGTGTCTGTTCTTCATACATTTCGCTGATTATAGGACGTATATGGGAGCCTCCAACTCTTCTTGTGGGTTAAAGTTGCTTAATACTTTTATCCCCGCCACTTAGAGGAGCAAGGATTTGCCAGAGCATTCCAACAAGATATTGTAGTTCTGGCAAAGCTGTTAAAACTTGACAAATCACTCAGCTAACTACATGGAAGCTTGTCACAGCCACTACTTCTTTGCATATATGCCTGGCTCTAATCTTCAGGACTCTCACTGAAAGTATGCCAGCACCAAGGATCTGCCTATGCACAATGATGGTCTTCTGTGCTGGATATCTCACAAGTGGGACTCCCTTTTTCTCTTCCTACCAGCAGGGACTGAGGTGGGTGCCTATTGACCCCTTCTGCCAAAGATCATTCCATGCAACAGCAAGCTTTACTGTACAAGTCAAAACACCTTTACCCAGAAGCAGAGCCATCCCCCTCAGGGATCCCAACAGAGTAAAGGAAGGCAACAGGGCAATTTCAAATGGCGTTTAAGCCACGCCTAGACTGCACGTCATGGAGCGCCTAACACTGTACCTCATAATGCCCTTCAGAGTTTATTATTTATTTATTTACTTTATTTCTATCCCGCTCTTCTCACCCATTTAGGGGACTCAGAGTTCATATTTCTTTCCACTTGAGAGTATTTGAAGTTTCACCTGCTAAGCTTACCTTCCCAAAACTGGGCCCTAAGTATTATTGGGAGTGGATATACTGTTGAATCCAGCAGGTAAGCAGCTGTACGGTGGTCATACTGATCACCTGTTTCTCCCCCTGTTGTGGGAAAGGGGCAGTACTAGTCCTTTACCCTACCACAACCATTTTTCTCTCATTATTTCTGGTCCCCAAATGGAATGGTGGATCTTGTCCCATCTCACGTTTGAGTTCAGGAAGGTACCAACCTTCATCATTCTTCCTTTGCTGAAGAAAAGTATGTGGTTTAAAAACCTTGACCTACCTTCTCTCCTTGATCAACCATGGGTAACATGATAGAGAGCTCTGCATCCCATTTAGTGTTCTACCTTCTGGGATATCAGCTGCCCCTCCCCTCCAAAAAAAGGTGGCAACTTGCTTTTAAATATTGTAGGAGTTGATTTTGCCTGATTTTAAGAACCCAACCACACCACTAGACTGGAGTTTGCACCTCTTTGATGTTTGTAGGGTTTTAACTTTTTATATTGACAGGACTGCAGGGGTGAGGAAATCCCCTAGATAGTTTGTCAAATACCTGAATGATGCCAGTGGCCTCCTGGTGTCTCCTTAGCATTTGTCTTCATGGATTGTGTCGGCAATCTGCTTGTCGTATCAACTGGCTGGAAGAGATCCACCTCAACAGCTATGAGGCAATTTCACGAGATCGATGTCTATGTCTGTGGCCTTCATGAGGGGCATTCCGCGGGACGCTCTGTGCCATGCCACCACCTCCACTTACCTTTGTGTCCCACTACAAACTGGATATGTTCTCCAGGAGAGATGCTTTGTTTGGAAGGGCAGTCCTCTTCTCTGCGGTGGCATGACGCCCACCATCCAAGTTTAGTAGCTTGCTAGTCTACCATATGTACAATTCACAGTTGACCACGATGGGAAAATATAGGTTGCTTACCTGTAACCCGTAGTTTCCCGTGTGGTCACCTGTGAATTCACATATCCCTGTCCATCCTCCCTGCTTGTCATGCCTCCTCCTCCTGTCTGTGTTTTGCGGTGGAAGAGAACTGGAGGCTGTAGCCTCTCCCATTGGCTACTTATACTCAAGGGGAGAGTGGGCGGGACTACCACCAAAAATGTTTAATAACTCTCTAGAATGTTCCAAAATCTATTCTGTGCAGGTGCAGGAATTACCATATGTGTGAATTCACAGGTGACCACTTGGGAAACTACGGTTACAGGTAAGCAACCTATATTTCAGAGTTCATGGCCACAGGTCTCAAGTGAAACTTAGATGCACAGAAATGCTCTTTAGATTCATACAACTATAAAAGCATGCTATGAAGCTATCCAAGTAATATGAGGATCTTTTATTTAAACAAAAATGGTGGTACTCATTAGTCCTTTTCTTGGATCTTACCACTTTTCTTTGGGACTGGTTTCTTCTTTATCATATTCATATCATTGTGTAAACAATTCTTCTCCAAAGTGGAAACTGGGAGAAACTTAATGGTGGGAGGGAGGACTTCCTTGGACTAGTGCCCTTTTCTATCAGTTTCCTCTTCTTTCACTCCAATCTTCATAGACATAGATCAAATGTAATTGTCATGGCTTTATATTGCCCCCCCCCCCCCGCCAACAAATTTCACAGAACTACTTTACCTATCACAAGGGAGAATTCCTGCACCTGTCATCACTTCTAGACCTTCACATACATCATTTGTTGCCAGACCACTCAGGCTGACAGCTTGAAGGATCAATCTTAAATATTTATTTAAGTGCACATTGTGTTTTAGGGCATCAAATTGTTGCTTGTATATAAAGCCACCTTGAATCTCCTCCGGGGTGAGAAAGGCGGGGTAAAAATGTTGTAAATAAATAAATCAATAATCTTGTTTAACTCTAGATGTCTTACAAATTCTGAACATTTGCATTCCTTCTCATAAAAGTTCCTACATCTACAAGTGGAAAAAGTTTTTGGATTTTGCAGCAGTACAGTTGCTATTATTTTATCCACTCATGTATCTATGCTTCTTGAGTTTGATGATTCTCAAGCAGCAAGGTTTCATGTTTTTATCATTCTGACTTTCATCATACCACTCGACCTGGCCCAGCTAATGTGTGTATGTGATTTATGGCCTGTTACTGAATATTCCAATTCAATTATTTGGATTCTATGTATTGTCGAAGGCTTTCATGGCTGGAATCACTCAGTTCTTGTGGGTTTTTTTGGGCTATATGGCCATGTTCTAGAGGCATTTCTCCTGACGTTTCGCCTGCATCTATGGCAGGCATCCTCAGAGGTGACCTCACCTCTGAGGATGCCTGCCATAGATGCAGGCGAAACATCAGGAGAAATGCCTCTAGAACATGGCCATATAGCCCGAAAAAACCCACAAGAACTATTTGGATTCTGTTTGGATTTACAACTTTTTACATTGTTGGATATCGGACACCTCTTCTTGCCACAGTTCCTGTAGTTTTGTCACCTTGGACTGATTCAGTGTGAGAGTAGGACAGCCATGTGGTCTTAGCCACTCATGTTTCTTCATTATTACTGTTTTGACACTGGAGCTTTGGCAAATGCTTGGACTACGTTCTTTTGCTTCTTATCAAGGCCCAACCCACCATCATTATTAAGTCACAGAGACCTAAAAAAAACCCCAGACTATTTCCTTGTAACTCTTCAAGTGGACACATGTAGTCCCACACAACTACCCTTCTCCCCTTTTCTCAGATCCCAGGTTGCTCTCTTGTTGTACTTGGGGAACTGAGGAGAAGAATACAATTGGCAGAACAGAGGATAGGCTGAGGGGAAGAATAGGAATAGGGCAGTTTTCCTATCAAAGCTGCTCAGCTCTCGAACATTCAATTTCTGGCTCTGCTTAGGCCCAAGATCCATTTGCATTGTTCCCCTCTCTAGCGACATGCTACATATGTTGGTCCTCCATAATAACCCTATCTGCTCTTTCAAAAAGATAAGCTTGATTCTTCCTGATATATTGGCATGCCTCTCTTAACAGGTCTTTGACAAACAAGCTCCTTTTTACAAAGACTTTTTACACAAGCTTTTCCTCTTAGCCTCCTCTCTAGAAGGAAGGTTCTTTTAGCATTGTCAGCATTGGGAAGATGATGAAGGTGGGCTTTTGTATTTTTTTGTTTCCAAATATTTATTTGCATCTTTCAGAGAATGATACAGGCCTTTGAGGAACTTCGTGTACAAGCAGAGAACTCCAGATTGGAAATGTATTTCAAATGTGAGAATTTAAAGTTATAATATATGCATTGTATTCAGTAGATTACCACTTTGTTCCACTGTTACAGAATAGAAAAAGCCTAACAATGGCTGATATGAACTGATAAATAATTTGAATAATTATTTTACCTGTTTTCCTGATTGGTCCTATATGACACCCATTTTAAACCCCCTGAAATGGCTAAAAGTGACAAGAAAATGGTATTTAAAAGATAACCAGTAAGGTTGTAGGTTATTTGGTCTAGAATATCTAAGTGTTATTAATATTTTGCAAGCTTTATTTGGTATGTTTTAAACACGTCTAAATAAAAATTGGAGAATCACTTGTATTTTGTACATATTATTCCAGCCTTCTTTTACCATTCTTAGACAGAATCATGTTTGGATTTCAGAAACATTAATTGCCTGCCCTGGCATTCCTGGAAAATTTTAATTTTTTAAGGGCAGCTCCCAAATGGTCATCCTTCTGTGTTTTCTGTTTTTGTTTTTCCTAATTGTTTTGCTATGTTGCTTCAATTAGCATTATGTTTAGTATAAGAATTTTTAAAAAGTTGTGATTTAATTATTATTTTCTTTTAATTCTGGGAAGTAAAAGAAGAAGCAGAAAATATCGCACAGCTTGAAAAAGAACACAGAAGAGAGATGCTTGCCTTGGAAAAACAGGTTTTTACTGTTACTAATATCTGTAGCATCTACAGGTGAATATTCCTTATCCAAAATCCAAATTCTCCTGTCACATGAGTGACTAAGATAATAACACCTTTGCTTTCTGATGTACACACTTTGTTTCATGCATAACATTATTTCTAAAAATAATTGTGCATAAAATTACCATTTGTATAAGGTGTATATAAAATATAAATGAAATTTGTGTTTAAACCTGGGTCCTATCTCCAAGATATCTCATTATGTATATGAAAATATCCCAGTATCTGAAATCCAAAACATTTCTGGTCCCAAGCATTTTGGATAAGAGATATTCAACCCATATATATTATTTGCAGTAACACAACAAGGTCCACAATCCATCTTGTGGCAATATCTTTCTTCATCGTGGTGTCTGTGAAAACACACATATGGTATTTCCTATGCCTGCGCAAACAATTCGGAATCTTCTAGAGCTCTAGATACATTTTTGGTAGTAGCCCCGCCCACACTCCGCAGGAGGTATATAGCCAGTGGGAGGGGCTATTGCCTCAGTTCTTTTGTTCGCCGCTTCTGTAGTAGCTATGAAATCTCTCTATTTTTTGACTAGCCAATTTGTACTTTTTGATCTATTATTGATTATAATTTTTATCTATTAACTATTTTTAGTCTGATAATGTTTTGATCTGGACTGCTGACTATGCTATATATCAGGTCGATATTGGCATCTACCACCTTTTTTGAGATTGTTTAGCCTGTGACGGAAAAATTGCCAGACGGACATGCTACGTGTCTCCTTTGCCTGGGAAGGGCCTCGCGGTTCAGGCTTGCCAGGTGTGCCTTTCCCCTCAAGCTCGCTAGAACTGTGAGTCTGGGCTTTAGCTCTCTTGCATGAGCAGGCTCTTTTCCCCCTCACTCTACTGAGGAAAATGCTGGCTTTGGAACAGTCCTTTTTTCTCATAATGCTGGTGCAGCCTTGAAGGGCCTCTTACCCTCAACAGGAGGTCTGACTCCACCTAGTCAGCCTCCTTGATCAGACTAAAGGCTAAGAAAACCAAGTCCTCCCAACTCCCGCTATCCCAAGGCACCTCCACTGCCTACCGGACTGGGAAAGGCCTCCAAGTGAGCCAACAGCCAGAAAAACCTAAAAGGGAAGGTGATTCAGTCTGTGGCCTTGAAAATGCCAGCGCTGCCCCTGGTAACTGTTCCTCTTGTGGCTCAAAGGTACTTCCCTGTCCCTTGCCGCTCTTGGAGGAAGTGGGAGTGTGGAGGTGTAGTTTCTGCCCAGGCTGCCCCTTGAGACAGGGAGCGCCCTGGCCCCCTGGTGATCACGGCTTGCTGCTGCTGGGAAAGGACTGTGCCTCGGCATCAGCTGCCTCCTTTCCACTGCCGGCGGGCCATAGTGTTGCAGCAGTTGACCTCGTTCCTCACACGCTTGCCACCTGCAGGAGAGGAGCATGCTTTGTTGGCTGGCCTAGCACTGTGGCAGCAGCCCTCTTCCCACCACTGGGAGGGGACTTGCTTGGCCATGAGCATTCTCCCGCTAGCTGGTGGCCCAGGTGCTGCAGAGCCTATTGACTGGTTTGGCTCCCTCAGGAGCAAGGGCAGAGCAGCCCAGTACTGCCCCCTGCCTCTCTACATCCCTCGGGAGCAAGGGCAGAGTGGCTTGGCCACACCTCTTCCCCTCTCCTTCCTTTGGGAGCAAGGGCAGAGTGGCTTGGTACTACCCTTTGCCCCTCTGCCTCCCTTAGAGCAATGGCAATGTGAAAGCAGTCACTCCCCAAATTGCTGATAAAAAGTGCCCTAACTCTGCTCTTGCTGGCTGATGTTGCAGTGGCCTTGCCTCCCCCAAGGGAGGTACGCACACACAGATGTCTCCATCTGTCTTGCCTGTATAGAGTGGGTCGGCATTGACTGCCCGGCACTAACATTGATGGCCTGGAGGGCTCTGAGCTCATTTTGCTGTCCGAGGATTGCTTGCTCTGCATTCCCTCAGTGGAGGTCCCTCAATGACAGCGACCCTGGGACCTGGCCACCAGTATTGGCTGCTGGCACTGCCATTCCCATCTGTGCTGGAGCCATGCACCTGAGGCATCGGTCCCATGGGCGCTCTCCATCCCACTGCCCCCATCAGAACCATATAGGGCAGTTCCATATGGAGTGGCACACCCGGGACATCAATCCTGTGGTGTCAGAGCTTGAGCTTCTCTTCTTTGAGCTCAAGGAGGAGTTGGTCCTGAGGCTCCTCCCATGAGTGGAGGCCCATAAGCCAAATGGACACAAGGTGGCACATGCCCCTCTCCCACTATAGGGAGATGCCGTATGGGAGTCCTTAGTTCCCTCCGAATCAGGGTGGTCTTTAACATTGTACCCCCCACCCCTTATTTATGGGTCTTCTGCCCCAATGCCTCCCACTCTAATGGCTGCCCCAATGCCTCCCATTCTAATGTCTGCCCTTATGCCTCTCACCCTAGAGGCAGCTTCCACTTCCATGGCTACTGCTGCCACCTTTATGGCTGTTCCTCAGGTTACTGCTTCAGAGGTGCCCTCTATGGCTCCTTCTATGGAACTGCACCAAGATCTAGCTTCTCAGCTCAACCAGACCTCGCTCCACCCAGTGGTGGATTCTAACACTGACTATGACTCTTTGGAAAGCACCCCAGAAACTCTGGTTATTCCAAATGAACCGGAGTTACCCTTTCCTGATGAAGCCACTTTTTCTGCCTTGATGGTGTGTATGGCAAGGGCTTTGTTCCTGCCCATGGCTAAAGCACCTGCTCTGGTTGATGAGCACATCTTTCTTTCGGAACAACAACATTCACCAGCACCTCCTCTTATTATTATTATAATTATATATTATATATTATTATTTCATTTTTATCTCGCTTTTCTCCCATGGATGGGATTCAGTATTCACCTACAGTATTGCCCATGCTGTGCCCTTTCTTCTGCAGCTTGCTAGGTCACTGGATTTGCAGCTACTAGGTCACTGGATCTGTGTCCAAGTGAATAGACTCTCGTTATTGAGTTGACCTCGCTTCTGCTGATTAGGTGATTAGGTGGCTTAATATGGTATGTGTGCCATATCTTAGACATATTTAATGTTTATATGTTTACTAGCTTAGATACTCGCCAATGACCAGGTTAGATATTTGGTAATTTGTAACACTATTTATTTCAAACAGTCATTGTTTTTGGATTTTATTAATGGGCCCATTAAGAAAATACATAAGGATGTGGGTGGACTACAGCTCACATCATGCCAGGTTAATCTTCCTCAAACCCCATCAGTACTTAAAGTTGATCATGTTGGGTATGTGGTCAAGATCCATCATTGGTGGGGTTCACAGTGCTCTTTGGATATGAGTATACTGCAACTCCCATCATGCTGAGTAAATCCCTCCAAACCCCTTCAGTAGGTTCTGTTGGTCATGGGAGGGGTGTGTGTGCCAATTTGGTCAAGACCTGTCATTGGTGGGGTTCACAGTGCTCTCTGGATTCAGGGTGATGTACAAGTCCCATCATGCCGGGTCAGTCGCCCCAAAACCCCTGCAGTATGTTCTGTTGGTCATTGGGGGGAGGGGGGTAGTCTGTGTGCCAATTTTGATCTAGATGCAAAGTGAACTACTCTCCTGCCATGCTGGGTCAGTCTTCCCCAAACCCTTCAGTATATTGTGTTGGTCATGGGGGAATCTATGTGTCAAGTGTGGTCCAGATCTGTCATTGGTGAGGTTCACAGTGCTCTCTGGATGCAGTGGGAACTATAACTCCCATCATGTTGCACCAGTCCCCTCAAACTCCTCCAGTATGTTCTGTTTGTCATGGGAGTTCTGTGTTTGGTCCAGATTTATTTATTTATTTATTTACTTTACTTTACTTTATTTGTATACCGCTCTTCTCAGCCCTTAGGCAACTCAGAGCGGTTTACAACAATTTAGGTATAAACAATACAAAATCATTAAGCATTTAAAAGCAATAGTGTCACAAATCATTAAACATCAATATCAATACATCACTACATCAATATAACAAATCCAGGTCTCATCAATGAAATCAGAATCCAAACTCGTTATCCGATATTCCATGTTCCGATAGCCAGTCAATCAATCACACTGCTTAATCGAATGCCTGTTCAAACAGCCAGGCCTTTACTTTCCTCCGGAATGCCAGCAAGGAGGGGGTCGATCATCATCAGTGGGGGGTCACAGGGCTCTCTGGAAGTGGTAGCTAATAGGAAATCATCTACAAACATACACTGTTACTTACATCCTTTCACTTTTATTAGATACATATTTATTTATATTTATATATGTCAATTTTTCATGTTATTAGGTATCACTATTGACAATGCAAAATGGAGAAAAAGATGACAAAATGAAGTACATAAACATTAACTTACAGGAATCAAGAGAGCAAATTGCTGAATTAGAAGTAGTAAGAAGTAAGTGTTTTTATAACTCTACTCCAAATAGCATTTTAAGTATAGAAAACGTGATGCCTGCTAGCTGAAATGGTTTGGATAGTGACAGGTTAGGGAAGAGATCCAGAGGTTTAGCATAGTGGTATGGCTCCTATGGTTAGTAGCTTGTTAATCTCAGTCACAAAAACCATGAAGAATGACAGGTTGTTTATAACTATAGCTCCTCAATTAGTCATCTGTCAACTCACAAACAGCCCCACTTACCCTCCCCTCATTGTGTTCTGCTTCTCTTAGATTCTTGGGCTGCTGCATTTGCAGCCAGGGAACTACAGTTACAGGCAAGCAATCTGATCTTGCCCTTGGAACCTGATAATAATTTTCCTTAGCTGAGATGTTGTTATGCTATGCACAGCTATCTTTTACATAAATGTACCGGTAGATCCAGTTCTATTTTGCATATACCATTAGCTTTGGCTCATCCTTGGTTACACTAAGAATCTGCTCTGTTAGTCAGGGGAGATATAAATATGCTACTTTGCAAAGTGGGGGAATGTCCAGAGGTTTTAAAGCAGAAAATGAATGGCCATCCATCAAGGGTGCTTTGATTATGTTTTCCTAAATGGCAGGGGTTGGATGGCCCTTGTCGGCTCTTCCAACTCTGATTCTATGATATACCAAAAAGACCACACTAATTTGAAGAACAAAAATCTTGTGCAGACTGTGATGTATGCTTTACAAGTCTTGTAAAAATATCTGAAAATATTGTATGTTTAATACTTAAAATTTAGAACAACAAGATGAGATGTTGAAAGAAGCACAATTAAATAAACAGTCCTTGTTGACAGAACTGGAAGAAACTAAAAATTCTTTGAAAAAGACAGAGGTATGATTTTGGATTTTTTTTTTTGTAAATCTAGTAGAAGTACCCAGGTTTAGAACTGTTGGAATCTAAAGTTAAGTCTAGGATAATGATTATTCCAAAAGCCTTCTAAGCCACTTTACTTGATATATGCCCTACCTGACTCACCAGCTGGGCCAAATTGCAGCATGGTGCTGCTGGCTGCCCACCATCTTGCCTCCTTCCTTTGCCACTGTATCCCTTTCCCAGCAAGCTGTGCATTGTGTGCTTGCTTTGGAAGAGGAGAAAACGGCCAGCCAATTGGTTTAAACCATCTGGCTTGTGCTGATTGATATGTGGGAGGAAAACTTGAGGGAGAACATTCTCCCTCTGGTCTGCCTCTTGAGTATTTATTCTAGACCCACCTGTTCCTCTGCTCAGTAGCCTTTGAGCTCTCACCCCACCCACTCATCACTGTATTTTAACTCTATATTGTCTTGTTTTTTTATGGTTTGCTCTGTCACAACTTGAGGGTGGTTGGCATAGCCCCTGAATCCTTTCTTGATGCTTGGTCCTGTCTATTCGTAGACCTTGGAGTTATGGCCCTGTTTCGTGTTGTGCACTTGGCTGTGCAGATGGGCCTGGACCTGAGCAGGGCCTCCCCCTCCTGCTGCACTAATTGGGAGGGGGAGGGGGGTTGGATAGAGGCCATACACAGTGTGGCGATCTCTAGCCGCTTGTGTGGAATTCTTGTCATCAGTACAGCACTCAGGATTACTGATGTTGGATCAAAGACCCATATTAAAATTCAAAACAATTATAAACATCAACATTAAAACATCAGTTGTGTCCTTTGTTATCCCCAAAAGTACATCCCTTGTGGTTATTTGTGTCTTGTGTTTTTGCTGGATGGTGGGAGAGGTAGCCCTGCACATACAATTTCACTTATTCCAGGTTCTTCAAATGACTAAAGGGAGCAGGAGGGGCTCCTATTGCCTGATAAGTTAGGAGAGGGAAATAAAGAGAGGGGAAGAATGAATGAGAACCAGGATGTATGAGAAGAAAGATCTAGAGTGATTAAATGTGTTTCCTCTCTAGTGATCACAGAAAGTTACACAAGTTTGTCACCTACTGCTTAAAGATGATAATCCTTTATAGGCTATAGAAAAAATAATGATAATTATTCAGATAAAATCCGCCCAGAATAATTATTTAGTGCAGACTCCTAATGTCCTTTTAACATTTCACAGCCTTGGAGTTAAGTTGGAAAAAGACAATCACACACACAGTTTCTTTTTTATTGTTGATAAAATAAAATACAAATTAAATGATAACATGCAAATTGTTATAGATAATTTAATCTGACTTGTAGACATTTGTCACAATATGTATGTTGGATAAATTTAACATTACTCTTTATTTTGATTAGGATAATTGCAGGACTTTAGAAACTGAGTTGCAAACTGCAATGAAAACGTTAATTCAAGTCACTGAACAAAAGGAAGTAACAATAGAAGAGCTCAAAGAAACTAAAATTCTTCATGCATCAGATATTGATGAACTACAAAGCAAAGTTTTAAACTTAAATGAATTGCTAGAGAAAGAACAAAAGAGGTAAAATAGTTCTAGTTATAAAAAAGAAAATGTAACACTGATAAAATGTGTTTATAGAATCAGGCAGAATGTGTAGAGTGGGGAACATGTAGCTCTCAAAATATGGCTGTACTGCAGTGCTCATTACCTATAATCAGTGTAATCATTGCACTTAGAATCCAACAGTTTCCATCATTTGGAAATAATTTGGAGTCCATTGTTCATTGCATTTTCTGCTTGTAGGAACTTGACTAGATCCAACTCTGTGCATCTGAAGTCCTCTTCATATTGAGGGAAAGTTTCTCAAAAGATTTGAGAACATATGCCACTCCAGACATTATTAGAATATATCTCCCTAGCTGTATTGACTAGGATCCATGGGAGCTGCAATCCAGGACCATCTAGAAGGCCACATATTCCCCACTATGCCTTTATTTCTGCAACAAATAGCAATTTTGAGGCATATGACAAACGAGAGGGATAATACTTAGCTCGGTGCAGCATGAGACTTGGCAAATCATAACTTCTAGCTTCTCATCAGTTAGGAATTACTTAATCACAATTGAGGCTCTTAAACTGCTCAGTTTTTTTTTTAAAGGAAATAGTTATTCCCTGTCGTGGTCCCTGTGAATCGTACATGTGGTATTTCCTGTGCCTGCGCAGAGCAATTCGGAACCTTCTAGAAAGATAAAATGATAGATTTAAATCAAGCCCGCCCACTCCCCTCCGGCCCCATAAATAGCCAGTGGGTGGGTCCTAGCCTCTCACTTCTCTTATGCCGCAGAGCAGCTCTGGAACACAGGAGGCACGACAGAGGGGAGGATGGGCAGGATTGTACGAATTCACAGGTGACCACTCAGGGAACTACGGTTACAGGTAAGCAACCTATAATTCTCTGTCGTGGTCCCTGTGAATTGTATATGTGGTAGACTTACAAGCTGATGGAAGAGGATGGTGGGCGTCATGCCACTGCTGAGAAAAGGACTGCCCTTCCAAACATCGCATCTCTCTTGGATGTGACGTCCATCTTGTAGTGCGACACAAAGGTGAGAGGAGATGACCAGGTCGCTGCTCGGCAGATTGCATCCAAGGAAACACCTCTCATGAAGGCCACCAACGTGGAAACTGCCCTCGTGGAATGACCTCTCAGCTGGGACGGAGGATCCCTGCGTGCCATCTGGTATGCCAGGCGGATTGCAGAAACGATCCACGAGGAAAGACGCTGGGGCAAAACTGCAAGGCCACTGGCATCCCTCCGGTACTTGACGAACAGCCTGGTTGACTTCCAGAACAGCGCAATCCTGTCAAGATAAAACGCCAATGCCCTACAAACATCAAGTGGGTGCAAATTTTTCTCCAATGAACTAACAGGGCTTTGAAAAAATGCCGGGAGAACTATCTCCTGTGACAGATGAAAACGTGACGCTACCTTAGGCAAAAAGGAAATGTCCGTACGGAGCACCACTTTATCTTTATGAAACCTCAGGTACGGAGCATCATGCCTCAAGGCACAAAGTTCGCTAGCACGGTGGGCCGAGGTTATGGCCACCAAGAAGGCGACTTTCCCCGATAAATAAGAGACATCTACTGTCGCTAAAGGCTCAAAGGGGGGGGGGGCTCATGAGTGAGGATAGCACTAGTTCTAAATCCCAACTCGGAGTTATGGGAGCAACCGGAGGTTTTACATTATTAACCCCTCTGAGAAACAGTTTAACACGAGGATCCGAAAAACAGGAGGGAAGGCCAGCCTTCCTCTGGAACCAGGAAATTGCCGCTAAGTAACATTGTCTTTTCAGGCAATGCCCATATTGCTTTACATGTGCCCTACCTCTGTGGCACACCTACACTGAAGAATTAATGTTGCTTGAGGAAAAAGAAGTGGGGAAAGGCAAGCAGATCGGCTTGAGCTGGGCCAGCCACAAGAAGCGGGGGGAAAGAAGAGAAGGAAGGAATTTCCTCCACTTGCTTTCCCCCGCTTCTTGTCCCTCTGCCTCGGCTTCAGCTGGGCCAGGGACAAGAAGTGGGGAAAAGCAAGCAGAGGAAATTCTTTCCTTCTCTGCTTTTCCCTCCTCTTCTTGTGACTGGTCCAGCTCAAACCAAGGCAGATGGACAAGAAGTGGGGAAAAGCAGAGAAGGAAGGAAGAAAATAACCTTGGGAGAAAACTGAACAATACAGAATATTTCTGAATAAAAGGTAAGTGGCTCAAATTTGGATTTGCCCCTCCCACTTTTCTTGCATGGTTCGAAACTGCTTCAGAAGGCAAAATTTGGAAGTTTTTTTTAACAACTTTTCGGATCTTCCGAACAATTCTATCCGGTACTAGTTTCCACAGGTGTTCTAAGGTTGTACAGGGGGCACCTAGTTCAAGATCCTGCTTCTAACAGAGGTTTGCTTTTAGGAGAGCTCCTATACAATCTGGAACAACTATAGGAAAACAGGCTGTAAAACTGAGAGTGGTTCACCATTACCATGGCAACAGATCCATTAGTCACCCTTATAAACTTATATTCCCCTTCATGTTTATAGGCATTTGACATTTATTTAGTTTATTTATTATAAACTCATACTTTGAATATTTCAATTATTTTAATAGACAGAAAGAACTGAAGGATGCATCAGATATTTTGGTTTTGGAGCTTCAAAAGAAAGCAGATGAACTAGGTATGTTATTCCAAAAACGTTGAAACTTTAAAACAATTAATCATTGCAGTGCTAGTTCTAGTACCTTAATATCCATATGTTGCAACAACAACAAGAACAACAAATGGTGGCCCACCTCTGTACATATTGTGATCTTGATGAGATATGCACTAGGATATTTTCCTCAAATGACATCATTCTCATTTAGGAAAATCAATGCTGTCTTGATTTGGTCTATAACAGATAGATTTAATGTAGTAAAGTTAATATTTGCTACATTAAGATTTGATGCAGTAAAGTTAATACTTTACTGCATAATAATTTGAAGAAAACGGTACTCTCTAACTTGACACTTTCCAAAACTCCAGATGTACCATTGAAACTGGTATACCAAGTTGCTTTAAAGGTGATTTAATAGTGGCAATTGTTTTTACTGCTACATATCTTCATTACAATTCTGACATCCTAGTAATTATACCTTTTGATTTGGTAAACAAGTAGAACATTTTATGAATACCCTTTAAAATGTAATGTAAGTAATATGTGTGTGTGAATTTATTATTTTATATTATACATATTTGCATTCATTGCAGAAGTGGTGACCAACCTGAAAAATGTTAAAGAAAAACAAGTTGAAGAAATGGCAGCAGCACTGGTAAGGTATAATTTTTCATTTCAGAGTAAATCTCACTGTTCTTAATGGATAACTGCATAGGGTTACTGTATTACTGGGCAAGATCATAGCCTGGGGGAGGTTTATAAGTTCAACCCCCCCCCCCCCCCCACCAAATCAGGTTAAAATACTGATTTATTCATGCATTTTAACTGGTTAACTAAGTCTATGAGAAGCAAAAATTGGTCACTTCCACTATGTCAACTATTACTGCTATTGCAATATAAATTGGTGGAAAGGTAGTGTGAATAAATGACCAAAAACTGATTGAGATAGTACTTGCAGTTCTGAAGGAACTATAATTTTGATGTCATGCACGTTTAATCAACATTTTTGACAAGAAGATGGTGCAACTGACATCAGAATCAGACTCCTCAGGCTAAGCTCCATCAGAAAAACTTAAGTTTAAATACAATTTACAGTGTTTCCAGGTATATAACAACTATGATCACTAGTGCTTCCTTTAAAAGTTTATACTTTAATTTCTCCTAAACTATCAAGTAGTTTTTTAATAACTAGATACCAGATTAAAGGTGTTTTATTTAGTTTCTAAAAATGTAATATGTGTGGGTCATAGATCTTGATTTTTAGATATTCCAATTTTAAGTGAAAATATATGTATAAGAGATCTTTCAAAATTCTGATTTCCCATCGTGGTCAACTGTGAATCGCACATATGGTAATCTCTGCACCTGCGCAGAGCAGCTTTTGGAACCTTCTAGACATTTTATAAAAAACATTTTTGGTGGAAGCTCCACCCACCTTCCCCTCTTGGTATAAGTAGCCTGTTGGCGGAGCTACTGCCCTCAGTTCTCTTCATCCGATAGCAGCAGCTAGAGAACCTTTGTCTTGACTAGCATATTTTTACTATTGTGTTTTGACTCGGACTGCCTGTTTTTCCTGACTTATGTGCTTTGACCTGCACTGTTCAACTTTTCTAACGTTTGTGTGTTGAGCTGGACTGCCTGACTTTCGCTGATGTCCCCTTTCTTGACCCGGACTGTTCTTGACCTCTCTGTGTGTGGTAATATGTCGACAACGACTTATTTTAAACATTGCACTAATTGCCCCAATAACTATCATGATGGCGATGGGCATTCCCTTTGTGTCCTTTGCCTGGGAGAGGGGCACCTGTCGCAAATGTGTGTGATTTGCCAATCTTTTACCCCGCAGATGCTGAAGAACAGAGAATATAGGCTCAAAGCAGCCTTATATGAAAGAGATCTGCTGCCTCCGATCCCTCCCCAGCACCTTCCAAGGCCCTCGGATCTATCAAGAGGGTTGTCCCTACCTCCTTCGGCAGCTACACAAGCTGTGGGCCCAATGGAAAAGAACACCAAAAAGGCTAAGCCCAAGGCCAGCCAAGATGGCGGAGAGCCTTCTTCTCAGCGCTTGAGTCCTGTAAGAAAGGCGCGAAAGTCCTTCTCAACGGCGCTTCAAGCCGCGGTGCAAGTTTCACCAAGGCACAATTGGAGAGCAAGCTCCCCTTGCTGGCCGTAGAGTCAAACTTGTCTGTAGTTGAAACTCCCAATGCACAGACTACGCATGCACACGGCCCAATCTCGGGCGAGGGAGAGGCCAGCACGCCTTCCATGCTGGCTCTGGCGGTGTCGGTGCTGCTGGAGGCTCCCTTTGTGGAGGGGGGGGGTGAGTGTCTTGTGGAGGGCTCCCAGATGGGTCCGCCTCCACCAAGGCTCCTAGCCCACACCAAGGGCTGCAGAATATTTGTGTAGAACCCCGCCGATCTCAGTGCAGGAGCTCTCAGTGGAGGTGGCTGAGTCAGGGAGCACCCTGATGCCAGCCATCAGGCTTGAGCACAGGCACCAATTCCACTGGGCCCGAGCCTGCTTTTCAGGGCAGGGAGCGCCCCAGCATGCACAATGCCAATTCTGCCAAGCCCAAGCGAGGCAGAGAATTGGGAGCGCTCTAGTACCAGCCTTTGGGCATGAGCGCAGAGCGACATCAATTCTGCGGGCCAGAGCATGCCTTTCAAGGTACGGCGCCTCAGGCATGAGCCTCTGCAATTAAGTGGCACTCCATCGTTCCTGCGACACTGCCACTTGGAGAGGGGAGCGTGCCGATCTTGGCCTCCCTGGTTGCCATTGAGCTCTCGGTACCGGCTTCTGAGCCCTCTCCCGCCAGATACTGGTGCTGGAGTTGAAGGGCAGAACATCCTGCCACCAGGGCTCGATATCAGCCCTGCTGTCGGGTGATATCCTTCCCTTCAACAACCTTCCCTTCACCAGTGAGGCACTTCAAGCCCATCTTTCCCCACTAGCTCACAAATGGGTAAGCAGCAGCACCACATATCTACAAGCTTGGATATTGGTTGGGCTCATACATGTGGAGGGCCAACTCTGCATGGATTCAGAGTCCACACACATGGATGGCCAACTGAAAATTAGTTGGAGTGTTTCTGTGACCCACCCTGAGCCCCTTCAAGGAGATGGTGGCGGGGTACAAATAAAGTTATTATTTACTGTTATTGTGCTAATACACACTGTATCAGGCTTCCCTTGATATAATGGGCTCCCTCTAGTTAAGGCTAGCAGCTGGACTTAGCCCAATGGTCTTTCCCTTCGGCTTAGAGAAGGCTTGCAGACAGTATGGTCCTTTAAGCATGACCACTCTTCTCCAGTCCTAATTTTAGGATAGTAAGACTCCCTTTAAATGTATGCATGTGACTATATATCCTTTCTCTTGTTCTGCCTATTCTTAAGAGGCATGTTATATTTAAATGCTATTGCTGCTGATTATATTCTGCTTAATGCTATTAACAATATCCTCCCTGTGATGTCACATGACATTGTTCCCAGGCTGCTGATTTTGCCTATGATATCTCAGCCTTGATCGGTAATGCTGTCACATAAAATTATATGCAACTGCTCTGTTTCTATTACCCTGGAAGGTGTACATGTGTATTAGAATGATGATATGTTTACACATCTCCATTTATTACTATTGTTGTTTTTCAAGCTAGATATGCCATATCTTCAGCACTTCTATTTATAGTTTTGCTGTCTCACGTGATGTATTCTGTAAATGGATGGCACATTGGCCTCACTGTTTGCCAAAGTATTGCCATACAGCGTTTTTTGTATTTTCAATTTTATAGCATTGCCCACCATGCCCTTCTTGTTTAAAGCTACAGACAATGCGGTCACTGTTGCCCATTTTTGCTCTAAATTATTTAGCCGCTTGTGCTTCTTTCTCATGTTGGGCCTTTGAGCATTCTTTTGACAACCTCCTGTGTAGACCATGTTGTTGGATTTAGGCTGCCTGCCTTTGCCTCAGTCTGGCAGAGGTTAACCCCAGAGGCCTGGTGCTAAGGACTATCAGCTCATGTCACCTGCCTTCTCTACATGTTGGGGAGAGGTCCAGGCCTTGTTACAGAAAGGCTGATCGCCTACTGGTATCCATTAGTGCTCTTCTCTTGCACTTTCTTCGGTTACTTCTGACTGCCTAAGAGGGATGGTGGCTAATGTGCTATCCTGAACCTAAGAAACATCAACTGATACATCCATTCTCCCAAGTCTTGGATGATATCGCTTTCTACTATTCTTTCCCTGTCATTAATGATGCTTCGTTTGCCAAAACTGATTTGAGGGACCACTCCTTTGTTTGATGCATGGCGGTTTGGTCTCATGACTGTTTTTTGTGCTTTCCCCAAGTGTAGGGTTGCCATGGTAGCCCATTTTCACTTCAGTGACATTACACCTATCTATGTATTCATAACTGACTACTGGCAACTAAATCGAAGCTTCTACTTCCTTCTCATATCTGGTCTACATGGTTTTTCCTCATATGACTTTAACTACAACCACAACCCTTCATGCAGGGTCCTATTCTGGCCCATACAGGCATGTTTTTCTGTTTGTTTGATTACCTCGGTTATGATCCTCACAACCACTTTGGTGGTCGGACCATCAAGCAACATCTGTACAGTTTGTCCTTCAGACCATGGAATATTCCTAGAATTCTAACTGTGGATTCCTTACTTTGGATTTGGGGATACACATTCGAAGGGCCTTGATGCCCGAGGGACCTGGCCCAGGATGAAGGCTGCCAGACAATTAAATTCCTTTGAAAAGCTACTAGTTGAACCCGGTGTGAAGTTACTCGAACCATCGATGTTGGGGCTCATAGCCCCCACAGGTAACATTACCACATTCTGATAAGCAGCAAGTAAGGTGAGACATACTCTCCGCTTCTAGCATTTACCTTTCATCTATGAAACTGGTGCATCTTTCCTCCTTGAGATGCTCCGGGGTGAGCCGATGCACCTCTCCAATTACTCAGATCTCCTCACGCCCCAGGAGAGTTGAAGCCCCCATTCTGATGTACATCGTCTAGACTGACAATTTGATGGATATGGCTGATCAGTGAGGCTGAACCCGTCTACCTCTTGGCACAGCTACTGAGGACTATCTTGGAGACAGCCCAAAGAGCCTACTAAGCTCTGTCATTTAAATTGGACCTGGTTTTAGCCTTTTGCCTCCCTAGTGAGGTTGATCCAGTTTTGACCTTGATTTTTCTGATTTTGTTTCACAAGGAGTCTGAGGCGACTGAACGAATAAACAACAAATTTGTTGTATCTATCCTAGGTGCAGGCCTTTTCCCCTTCCTCTTTGCAATGCTACCTTGTGGCCATATCCTGTTTTAGGAGGACACTGGATTCTTCCATCATGTTCTTGGACCTCTGTTAGTCTATTTCATCGAGAGCTGAGGAATAGGAATGTTCTGTTGCCCTCTTGGCCCCGTCTTCGAGCTTGGAGGTAGTGCTTTCTGGTTAACTAAGTTTCAACTTGGGGTTCCTGACCTTACGGATATGTCCTATCTCATGGAAATGACTTATTGGTACCATTGTTTTGCCGTGTCATATGAAGGAGCTTTCCATGCTCTCTTGGCACGTAATATGAGCGAGCTTTGGGCAGATGAGCCCTATTATGACTTACTATGACAAGATCATGTCACTTATTGATGCAACATTCTGCCCAAGATAGCCTTCCATTCCTAGTTTTCTCCAAGATCGTCCCTGTTGGGTTGGTCACTACACTTTGTGCCTTTTTATATAGAACATCAGGACTCATAAAATCTCCTAGGCTGTTTCTAAGGGACCAGGAGGATGCCAGTGGCCTCCTGGTGCTCCCGCAAAAATGGTCTTTGGATCATGTTGTGATTTATCTGGCTTACCAGTTGAATGGTTGCAATTCACCTGGGTAGGTTTAGGATCACCCCACTGGATCTGTGGGAACTTCCACTGCCCTTCTGAAGGACTTTCTTCTGAAGACCTCTGTCGAACAGATGCTTCAACTATTCCATGTGCCTTCATCTTGCACAACAAGGTTGATGCCCACTATGGTAAAGGTGTAGCCTTTGGCAGGGCCATCTTTTTCTCTTCTGTGAAGGGTCATTCCACGAAGTTGACATCCACTTCTACTGCCTTCATGAGGGGCTTGCAGCTGGATGTGGTTTGCCATGCTGCCACATGGTCCACACCGCTTAGCTTCGTGTCCCACTATAAATTGGATGTCTCCTCCAAGAAGGATGCTTCATTTGGAAGGGCAGTCCTCTTCTCTGTGGTGGCATGACACCCAGCAGCCAAGGTTTATAGCTCGCTAGTCTACCATATGTGCGATTCACAGTTGACCACGATGGGAAAATATAGGTTGCTTACCTGTAACCGTAGTTTCCCAAGTGGTCACCTGTGAATTCGCACATCCCTGCCTATCCTCCCCTCGATTGTCATGCCCTGCATTCCACTGCATTTTGCAGCGGAAGAGAACTGAGGGCAGTAGCTCCGCCCACAGGCTACTTATACCAAGAGGGGTAGGTGGGCAGAGCTTCCGCCAAAAATGTTTTTTATAAAATGTCTAGAAGGTTCTGAAAGCTGCTCTGCGCAGAGATTACCATATGTGCGAATTCACAGGTAACCACTCGGGAAACTGTGGTTACAGGTAAGCAACCTATATTTCTATCAACATTTTTGTCAAATTTGAACACAATTGTAGATTTTATTTTGTAGTTTCATTTGTATTTTACTCCATGTAAAATACAAAGTTTTCGAAATATTATTTAGAAACACCTGAAAGTTGTCACATCACTGCTCTCTTGCTCTCTCTTACGTCTGCCTTCTTGCTCCTTCCACTGTGGTATAAAAGGAAACCATGAAAGCATTGTGGGTCATTCCAAACACAGCTGTCTTACTGTGCAATTATCTGCCAATTGAGTTGTTTTTCTGAGACTTAAACTCCTGTTAGTTGCTGCTAATGTTTCTTTTCATCCACCTGACTCTAGAATATGCTTAAACATTTTTGAGTTCATGGCAAAAAAGAAAAAGTCAAATATTGAAGACCAAGAAGGCAGCAGATTGAGAAAATTGCAGCAGCTGGTACTGATGAAGACCTCAGAACATGCACACCTGGATTGCAGGTGGACACTGAAGAAACTGAAGTGTCTACCACTGGTTCATCTAATCCAAACCCTACCAAAGAAACCATAGAACAGGAGCAAAGACAAGAAGCTATGTCATTGTTAGACATTTGACTTTTATGAATAAAACTGTTTCTGATGGCCAAGTAAAAGCTCGATTAGTGCAAAATCCACAGACTCCATCACCATGATATATATTTCTTGTACATAAGAAGAGGCAGCTAAGTTTTCAAGCCAAAAGAAATAAGAAAAAAACAGGAAAATAGAAAGAAACTTCTGTCAAGATATTGACACACTGATGGAACAGTTTGACCTGTGGTGTAGAAAATGAAAAAAAGACTACAGAAAAACCATCAAATGTACTGGTAGCATATCTTGTCTGTGATAGACAGTTTTTTTTCTTAATGTAAAGAAACAAATGAAAGGTCATTTTCAGCTCTTAAACATTTGAAAATATACATAAGAAGTACAACAGGGCAAGACATACTGACTGCACTTGCATTCTTCACTACCTACTGAAGTTTATTGATGGAGCCTGATTTCTGTCAAAGTGTATTGACACATTTCCAACAGACATTGTAGTATTCTTTTGTAACCCCTAAATTACCAAAGTTTGGAAACTTTGTAGCTAAAATTGCAATTTGATTTAATTAAGTCTACATAAAATATAAAATGAGTCATATAATTTAAATTATTTTGTGTTATGGACCTACTCTTCATGATTTGCTAAAAAAAGAATGATCTGAAACCCACCCACCCCTGCCCCCAATTTTTCTTTTTGCTATGGGCCTGTTACAGGGGTTAACAAAGTGCAGGCTTCTAGATGTGCTCAAATACAAGCCTAGCCAATGGTGAGTAATACTTGAGGGTGCAGTTTGGCAATATCTGGAGGATTACATTTTGCCCACATCTGCTATACTAACCTCATGTTGCATTGCAGTCAAAATGTTTGTTTCTCCCATAGTAATCTGTAATTCTACAAATTAATAAATTCATTTTTAACATTGCTTTTAAATATAGTTAATACATTTTTGTATACGATTGTGTTTCTCCATCATGGCCAACTGTGAATCGCACATATGGTAGTTTCTGTGCCTGAGCAGACAACTTTGGAACCATCTAGATAAAATTATAAACATTTTTGGTGGTAGCCCCACTCACTCTCCCCTTGAGAATATATGTAGTCAGTGGGAGGGGTGACTGCTCCAGTTCTTTTGATCTGCCACTCTGATTGTGTTTATCTTTATACTTTAGGAAAGTTCAAATGAAATTCAAAAAGATTTAAAGCATAAATTAGAGAGTACACAATCTCAACTTAACCTTTTAATGAAGGAAATGGAAAGCAGAAATTCTCATGACTCTACAGTGCAGGTTAGATGGTTCTGTTTTCTACTTTCATTTGAAACACAGATAGAAAGCACAGTATATTCAAGGATGCTTCCAGATGAATCTTTTGCTTTGCAATCTCAGCCTATCATTCTTGAAAGATTATGGGAGGTCCAGATGTTGTTAGAGAAAAATTATATATTAAGAGGGAAAAAAAGAAATACCAGTAGTTTCCCCTCATGGTCAGCTGTGATTAGCACATGTGGTATATTCCTGTGCTCACGCAGGCAGGAACAGAGAAATCTCGAGACCAATTTGACAGTTAGCATAGCCCCGCCCACCTTCCCCGGCATATAAATAGCCCTTGGGAGGGTACGGTCAGTTCTTCCTATCCGCCGCTAAAAGCAGCAAGGGAAAAGAGACCAAATCTAAATAATTCATAAATAACTTTAGTAGCTCTAGTCATGGCTACTACTTCCTTTAAGAAGTGTGTGTTGTGTCCAAACAAATATTCGGACAACAACGCACACTCTAATTGCCTAATATACCTGGGAGAAGAGCACTTCTCCCAGGCATGCACCATTTGTAAAGCCTTCACACCGCAAACAAGAAAAAATAGAGAACTGCTCCTAAAAGCAGCATTATACGAACAGGCTTTATTGCCTGCAAAGCCAAGGGAAATAAACCTTCCACAGGCGGGCCTCATGGAAAAGAACATCGAAAAGAATGAATCAGCAGTAAAGAAAATAAAATAATTAAAACTAAGAAGATTGAATAAACCAAATAAAGAAAAATAAGCCGCAAGACCCCTCAAGAGGGGGAGATGCGGCCCCGCAAAGCCAAGCGCCAAACAAAATGGCACCTCTGGCAAACCCAGAGGAAATAATGAAAACAAATGAAGGGGCGACCCTTCAAGTACTTACCGATGCCTACTCTAAAGAGGCCCCGTCAACACCAAAGGAGGCTGTATCAGAAGCCTCGGCAACTCCTCCTGTTCTGGCTCGTTACATGAGCAATAGCCTGGAGTCAATATTGGAGGCCCCGTCCTTTACACCACCTCCTATTAGACCTCCACAAATGAGCCCAAGATGCGCTCGACATCGAGCTCCTTCCAGGCACTCAGTAAGACCTGGGAGACGTTGACATCGGAGCCACTCGACATCGAGGAGTTCAAGCTTCTCCTCCAGCTCCTCCCCCTCAAGAACCAGGAAGCATTACCAACGGCAGTGGAGCCAAAGGAGCCAAAGAAGCACATCTCATTCATCCTCCAGGTGGATGAATAAGCAGTGCCTGACTCCTCAGGCTTTTATAAACCAAGGAGGTTTTTGGCAAATAGCGCCCAATGGGCTAATGGTTTTTTGTGGAGCCCCAATGCCTATGCAATGGCCACCCACAACCGACCTTAATGTAAATAATCAAACAAATTCAGAGGCTTTACCAATAAAGCAATTAAAACCAAAAAAAGCCTAAGAAAGCAGCTATGCAAACTTCTGAGCCAGTGAGTACACAAAGCCAAATGCCAGCAGATATACAAACTGAAATAATTCAATTAGAAGAATCAGAATCCTCTGATGAAAGTTCAAATAATCTAGAGGACATACAAGAAACAGAGCATGATACTCTGTTGAAACATACACAGGAGATGAAGAAAACCATCCAAATCTATGGTTTCCCACGACAGGGATACTTTCCACAAAAGCCCTGTTGGCAGACATCGCCTCCATACTATAGAAGAAATACCGGTAATTTCTATGGATGACAACAACGACAACGCACACCCCAAAACAACAAACCATATATGCAATGAAAGCAATCCTATGGGACAAAGAATAGATTCCAGCCTTATCAGAATAAACCCAAACGCACAGGGGGGAAATAAACAGCATTTTTGACACTCTCCTCCCAGGCGAAGAAAATTTGAAATTGCCTGATGTGTTAATTCCCACTGTTTTTAACCCAGGTTGTTTTTTCCCTGTTCCCAGAACTTCAAATGTTGTAAACCCAGAGTTTCCTTATTTTGGAGCACATTTAGCCTCCTTGTATGTTTGGTCAAAAATTACTACTGATACTTGGGTCCTCCAAATTGTGAATGATGGTTATTTAATTTAATTTGACAATCTACCACCAGTGGGCTACTTAAGAGTCACATCTCCATCTCCTCCACTTGTAGAGGAGATAAAGATCCTACTCTCCAAGGGAGCAATATGTCCAATTCCACCATCAGCATATGGACAATGTTTTTTCTCTAGATATTTCCTAGTGTCCAAGAGGGGAGGCAGGCAATGTCCAATACTGGATCTACGGGGTGTGAACAAATTTATAAGTACTAAGAAATTTCATATGGTGTCTCTTAAGACAATTCTTCCTTTATTAAATAAAAAAGTGTCATTTGCAATGGTGGATTTGAAAGACGCTTATTTCCACGTCTCAATTAATGTAGAACACCGTAGATTCCTAGCCTTTATGGTCGGGTGACAGGCATACCATTTCAATGTGTTGCCATTTGGCTTAGCAACTGCACCAAGAATCTTTACAAAGTGTATGGCCACTGTGGCGGCTTACCTCCACACAGCTGGAATAATAGTATATCCATATATTGATGATTGGTTATAGTTGCAAATTCCAGAGAAGTATTGGTATCACACACCAGCAAAACATTGTCTTTTCTCCAGTCCTTAGGTCTAATAGTGAACTGGGAGAAATCCAATCTCATCCCAACAAGAAGAATACAATTCATTGGAGCAATACTGGACTCAGAGGCACAAAAGGCATACTTACCCAACGATCGTTTCGAGAAACTGCAAACCCTAGTGCTACAGGCAGTAAAACAAGACTACATAAGAGCCAAGCAGATTCAAATAATATTAGGACACATGGCATCTACTACTGCAGTGACTCCACACGCAAGACTGCATCTCAGACCTCTACAGTCTTGGTTCCTGTCAGTCTTCAACCCATTATCACACAAGTCCAATATGCACCTCTCACTACCTATAGAACAACGCAATTACCTACTTTGTTGGTCGGAACACCGCAATGTTTGTGCAGGCCTACCATTTCAACAACTCAGACCATCCAAGATCCTAACCATAGATTCTTCCCTCAAGGAATGGGGAGCGCATGTAGATGGCGTAACAACCCAGGGTACATGGTCAACTACAGAAGCCACTTATCACATAAATCTACTAGAGTTACTGGCAATAGAAAAGGCACTAAAGTCATTCGAATAAATTCTCACAAATCATGTCGTCCAGTTAGTAACGGACAACACCATGGTAATGTTCTACATAAACAAACAGGGAAGAACACACTCACCCAAGCTATTGACAATAACGCTCAGAGTTTGGAATGGGTGCATAGAGAGGGGTATTCACCTATTAGCAGTCCATCTACCAGAAGAACAGAACATATTAGCAGACTTCCTGAATAGAAACCCTCTTGCCCACCACGAGTGGACTCTGAACAGGGAGGTGACAACTCTGCTTTTTCGTGCCTGGGGCAAACCAGAGATAGACCTTTTTGCATCAGTAGAGAACAATCAATGCCATCTGTTCTGCACCTGAGTCTACCGGAACTCAGTACCCAATTGCCTGGGCGACTCATTTTTGATGCACTGGGGGAAACACAGGATTTATGCATTTCCCCCCTTTCCCTTCATACTACGAGTAGTGTTGAAATTGCTCCAAGATCAGGCACAGGGCATCTTAATTACTCCATGGTGGCCGAGACAGCCATGGTTTTTCCTGGTTCTTCAAACCATTACCAAAGAAAGAGGACCTCCTGTCAGAACAGAACAGTCTTGTTCTATACCCAGACGTTCACAACCTAAAACTGACAGCATGGCGAGTATTCCCAACCCAGACCACAGATCTTATCTCTCTAAGCCAGTGAGAATGATTATAGAAGTGGCCCAGAGGCAATCGACAAAAAGATCATATGTCTATAAGTGGTCTAGATTTTCTAGATTTGCCCTAGAGAAAGGAGTGTAACCTATAGCAGCCCCAATTCCCCTTATTCTGGATTTCTTAGCACATCTGTTGGACTCAGGCTTATCTTAGTCCTCCTTGAAGTGTTACCTGGCAGCCTTATCCTGGTTTAGAAGGAAAGCGAATTTGCCATTATGCTTTAGTGACCCGCTAGTGTCCCTTTTTATGTAACCTCCAGTAACACCGATCGCCCCACCTTCGAGCCTAGAAGTAGTGCTCGCGGCCTTGACCAACCCCACCCCCTTTGAGCCTCTTGCAACAGTAAATATGACCTATTTATCATGGAAGACGGCGTTTTTAGTTGTGATTACATCGGCTTGCAGGGCGGAGAAGTTATGTGCTCTAAGGTGTGACCCTATATGAGGATTCACAAGGACAAGATAGTTTTAAGAACTGACATAGCGTTTCTTCCTAAGGCGGCAAGTAAGTTTCACATGTCGCAAGAAATAGTGTTACCAGCGTTTTTTCAAAACCCAGTCTCTCCTTTGGAAAAGAGATTGCACTTATTGGGTGTGTGTAGGACAATGGTTTATTATGTTGATAGGACTGCGGGTTATAGGAAATCCCCAAAACTCTTCCTGAAGTACAGAAAGGATACCATTGGCCTTCCTGTATCTTCGCAGAGAATCTCCTCATGGATTGTTTCCACAATTCGAATTGCTTACTGTTTGTGTGGGAAAGACTTACCTTCACAGATTAGAGCTCACTCTACGAGAGCTGTGGCGACATCAATGGCATTTATGAAAAGGATCCCACTTGATTTGATCTGTAAAGCAGCGACCTGGTCCAAACCAACAACCTTTGTGAAGTATAACAAACTGGATGTTGTGTCAAAGAAGGACACAGCTTTTGGCAGGGCAGTGTTGTTTTAATCTGTGGCATGATGCCCGCCATCCAAGGTTAGCAGCTTGCTAGTGTACCACATGTGCAAATCACAGCTGACCACAAGGGGAAAATATAGGTTGTTTACCCGTAAATATATTTTCCCAAGTGGTCACCTATGAATTTGCACAACCCGCCCATCCTCTCCGCTTTTTGTTAAAGGTCATGCCTCAGGACTTCTGGCTGCGTTTTTTTTGCAGCGGAAGAACTGACCGTAGCCCCTCCCAAGGGCTATTTATATGGACGTGGAAGGTGGGCGGGGCTACGCTAACTGTCAAATTGGTCTCTAGATTTTTCCATTGTTGCCTGCGCGAGCGCAGGAGTATACCACATGTGCAAATTCACAGGTGACTACTCGGGAAACTGTTTACTGGTAAGCAACCTATATTTATACAATAACTTTCAATTGTAGCTAGTAGGAGCCGTCGTTCTGAAAGCATCTTAGTTGTTTCACAAGATGCTAAGGAGAAATGTATGTACTTTTAAGAAAATTATTTTGGGATGGTACTACAAGACTTTTGTTGCCTCTTATTGGTCTCACACTGTTATTGAACATTTTCTAAACTTTACAGTGTATACAGTGAGCCACTTGAAAAATTACATGATGTAATTTAAACCCTGTTCTACACATAAAATGTATCTTTCATGCAAAGCTGTTTTAATTCTTTCATAGTTTGAGGGATCACTTAATGATATCCAAGAGTAACCTTGTTTTGAGTGCCCCCCCAGCCCCACGAGACTGATCTCTATTGAAATATGATGAATATTATTCTTTGTTACGTCAATGTCCTTTGTGGTCCATTAAAAATATAAAATATACCAGTGACTGAGGCATATATAAACAACTAATAATATAAACAACTAAAAATAATAATGCAGGAATTGTTGTTTAACTGTGAATTGATGCTATTTTGTTTTACGACTGTTATGTGATGCGGGCATCAAATTGTGCCTTTGCTTTTGTAAGCCGCCCTGAGTCCCCTTCGGGGTGAGAAGGGCGGGGTAGAAGAAACCGAAATAATAAACTAATCCAAAGAAATTATATACATCTCAGGATTATCACTAGTGTTTCTTCTTGTAGTGTCTGGGAAATTGCACATATGAATTTTGTCTGTGCATGCATGGTGCAGTTCGAAACCTTCTAGATCTCTAAAATGAAACATGTTTGTGGTAGCCCCACTCTCCCCATGAAATACAAGTAGCCATGGACAGGGCTGAGCCTCAGTTCCTTTTTCCACTGCTGATTGCAGCTAAGAACCTCTCTACTATCTGTACTCTCTAGCCATTGTGCTACGTTTGCTGTCCTAATCAGGGTTTTGTTTTTTTTAACTCGAACTCCTAACAAACTTTCTGGCTTTTCTCTCCTCACCACCCAACTTTGACTTTCTGCCCCATGACTCAGAACGGACACCAGTTGTAGGCTAGTTGCTGTTATGGCCTCTACCCTCCTCTACAAAAAAGCCACTGCCTGCAGGGCTATGCTCCTCAACGCAGATGGCCACAGCATGCATGTCCCTGCTTTGTCTGTGGGAAGGCCACATTACCTAGGCCTGTGCTATCTGCCAGGTCTTTATCCCACAGGTGCAGAGGAAGACCCGCTTGCAGGTGCTCTCTTACAAATGAGCCTTGGTGCTGCTGGCCACACTCCCAGCAAAGCCACCAGAGCCATCTGCTGCCGAGGACCTGATGGCACAATACACCAATCATTCTCCCTTCTCGTAATGTCCTTCCTCTTGGATCACGGTGACTATTCTCCTGGCCTATCAACTTGCTGGCTGTCAACCACCACAGGAAGTCAAGGCCCATTCAGTCAGGATTATGGTCGCATTGCAAGCCTTTCTGCATGGAGTCCCTTTAGATGAAATCTCCCAGGCAGCAATGTGGTCCACTCTCATCACATTTGCCAGACATTGCAAATGGGATGCCTTGTCCAGAAAGGAAACTGCTCTTGGCAGAGCTGTACTTTCTCTTCACTGGCACGAGTAGCTTGCCAGTCACCAATATGTGCAATTTCACAGACACTACAAAGAAGAAGAAGTTGCTTACCTTTAACTGTGTTTCTTCAAGTGGTGATCTGTGAAATTTGCACATCCTTGCCCATCCTCCCTGCTGTTATCATGCCTCTTCTGCTGGTTTATCAGTTGCCAACTGAGGCTCAGCCCTGCCCACAGCTACTTATACTCCATAGGGAGAGTGGGCAGGGTAACCTCCAAAATGTTTCATTTTAGAGATCTAGAAGGTTCTGAACTGCACCACGCATACACAGAGAAACCCATACGGGTGAATTTCACAGATCACCACTTGAAGAAAGATAGTTACAGATACTCATTCTTTTACTTTATCTGTGTTCAGTCTTGGGTCATTTTTGACACTGTACAGTGCAACTTGCAGGAACATACTAGTAAAGGCACCCTACTGTCTGAAGAAGGATCCTAGCATCCAATTGTGAACAAGCAATTGTGAACATTAAAGGTAAAGAATTATCCAAATTTGGCTCTGTGCCATCTGATTTCCCCTCGCCACAAACACTCACTTTATCACACAAACATTCTCGTTTCATTACTTTACGATATTAGTATAATAATTCCATTGTTTCCTAAAGTGTTTCACAATAACAAAACTGGATTTGTATTTAATAATTCTGCCCTCACAATAATAGTTCCCTTATAGGGTATTGTGACTCTGGAACCTATCATTTCTAAATGTTCTTGTTCTGATTGCCATCACATTTCACGTATCACATTCTAGAGTTTTATTTTTTTTTAAAAAAAAACAATCCAAATGCAATCTGGTGGAAATATTCCATTATAGATTAACTTCAAATTTTGTTCTTTTATACATCACTACCCTAATTTTAAACAGGAGCAACTCCAAAAGCTTTTAGATGGAAAACATGTTCTTGAGAGCAATATTGAGAAATTACAAGAAAGAGAAAAAGAACTAAAGCATATTGTTCAGGTCAAAGAGGTATGTAGAATGTTATTTACATATTGAAATACAAACTGCATTTAAGTCTCTTACTTAAATCACCTGCATTTTCCAATATGCTTACAATCCTAAATATAGAACCAACTCTTTCATCAGACAAGCCTAGCCATTTCCCATTCTCACCACCACTTTGAATCTTGTTGGTTGCCACTCAGTTTTTCAAGGGCTAGCCCAGGCATGGGCAAGCTTTGGCCCTCCAGGTGTTTTGGACTTCAACTCCCACAATTCCTAACAGCCTACCAACTGTTTGGAATTGTTGGAGTTGAAGTCCAAAACACCCAGAGGGCTGAAGCTTGCCTATGCCTGGGCTAGACACTGTGGCTTGCACAGGTTGTCTCCCAGGACACTTCATCAGAAGGACAGACATTTTCTGTTGCTTGCCTTCCTTGTGGTGTCAGTGGACTTTTTCATTCTATATCAGGCAGTGAGACACTGTGGGCAACCACTACCTGGATTCTTCAAAATCAAAGGAGTATAAGTTTGGATGAGTGAAAAACAAATTACAATTCAGCACAGATTACAATCCAGCAGAGGGGGCTGTTGAGGTAGAGTTGAAATCCTTTTTGATGAGTGAATGTTACCCTAACTTGTAATGAGAAAATGTGACAATTTTTTGTTTTTAATATTTAAATATTAACACGTACCCAGAAAGTTTCAGAACAATATGATTTATAGGAGTCATGTAGAAAGAAGTTCATTTTAATAGGACAGCCATATTGTTTGTTTCTTAGAAACAATGAAGAATAAGTATACATGTATACATTAAATCTACAGAAAGAAATACATAATTTGGAAGTGCAGTTATCTGGTGCACTGGAAAATAATGAAAATTGCTTACAGCAGCTTACATCAATGAAAGCAGAGCTTGAAAATGAAAGGTATGTTTAAAATAGTATAGTTGTATTTTAAGATAAGCCATGTTGTTTATGAAAGCTGTTTCATTTTTTTTGTTATAATGTTTATTGTGCAGTTTTTTCTGTGATACATAATTTAAAAAAAAAGAGAGAGAGAAAAAAAAAGAAACAGCCTAAAAGATCCCCGTGCCGCCCCCACCTGTCTCCTCCCTCCTCCTCCCTCCCCCCCCCCCCCCCCCATGTGAAGGACTTCCCAAAGTCTTCAAAGAGAACCTTCCCCTTCTGGTATGGTTCTCATCCAAATTTCTTTCATTTTTCCGGCGTTGTCTCCATCTGTTAATTTCCTTCAGAGACTGGAAATGTCTATTATCATAGTCAGTTTTTCCCTTTTAATGAAGTCTTCAAGACCTCCCCAATTTGTCCTCTTCGTAATGTTGTTAAGACGCTGAGATAAACAGTCCATTTGTACTATGTCCAGTATTTTTATAAACCAGTCTTCTAATGTTGGGGTTTCCTTCTGTTTCCACATTTTGGCAAGTTGAATTCTGGCTGCTGTGCTCATCAGGAAGAAGACTTTGTCTTGATTTTTATTGAATTTGGGATAGGATATACCTAATAAATACATTTCTGGGAGTTGTGGAAAATTTGTTTTTAGAATTTTTTGTGTTGCTAAATGTATTTCTCTCCAGTACTTCCTGATTCTTTTACATCCCCACCATTGATGGTAGTATGTCCCTATTTCTTTTTGGCACTTCCAGCATTTGTTTGATATTGATTTACTAAACTTTGCAATTTTCTCTGGGGAATAGTGCCACCTGAAAAACATTTTGTGCCAATTTTCTTTTAGGTCCGTAGCTACCGTATATTTTAACTTTGTGTTCCAAATTTCCTCCCATTGTTTTGTAAGTATGTTGTGACCCAAGTCTTTTGCCCATTTTACCTGACAGTCCTTAATTTGCTCTTCTTCGGTTGCCCACCCCAGTAACTGCTTATATATTATTCTGATTAATTTCTTCTCCTTCTGCATTACTATGTCCCAGATATTTTGTTCCTGGCAGAATCCTTGCTTCTCATCATCTTTAAAACTTCGGTATAGTTGGTGATATTGCATCCATGTAAAATTGGTGTGTTGTTGTTTAATCTCCTCTATCGTTTTTATGGTTAAGTGTTTCTCAGCTGTGGTTTTTAAAATTTGTTTGTATGTCAACCAATTATCTCTCCCTAGTTCTTTTTTATGTTTCGCTTCTATTGGCGAGATCCATAGTGGTACTTTAGTAAATAGTCTTGACTTATACTTCTCCCAAGTTTTGATTATGGCCGCCCTTATGTAGTGATTATTGAAATTTTTTTCTACTTTTCTCTTATCGTACCACAAGTACCCATGCCAGCCAAATCTTAGGTCGAAGCCCTCTAAGGTTAGTAATTTTTCATTTTTTAATGTTGACCACTCTTTTATTGCCAGTAAATTACAGGCTTCGTAATATAATTTGAGATCCGGGAGGCCTAATCCTCCCCGCTTTCTTTCATCTGTGAGTATTTTAAAGTTAATGTGTGCTTTTTTGTTTTTCCATATAAATTTAATTAAATCTGTGTTCCATTTTTTGAACATGTAATCATTCCTTATAATTGGCAAGGTTTGAAAAAGAAAAAGGAGCTTAGGTAAAATATCCATCTTAATTGTTGCTATTCTGCCTAGCAAGGAGAGGTTTTGGTGTTTCCACCTGTCCAAATCTTTTTGTACGCCTTTCCAGAGTGTCTCGTAATTGTTTTTTAAGAGATTTATGTTGTTTGGGGTTATGATCACCCCCAAATATTTTACTTTATTTTCTATTTTTAGGCCTGATTTTTCCTGGAGTAGTTCTTTAGATTCCTTATTCATGTTTTTAACTAGCATCTTGGTCTTTTGCTTGTTAAGTTTGAAACCGGCTAATTTCCCAAAAGTTTGAATTTTTTCTAACCAACCGTTTATGTTTGTTAAGGGGTCTTCTACAATGCATACCACGTCATCCGCGTATACTTTAAGTTTGTATTGTTGATTCCGAATTTTTATTCCTTGTAATTTCTGGTCGTCGTTTATGTTCTTTATCAGCGTTTCCATTACTAATATAAATAATAGTGGGGAAAGGGGGCAACCTTGACGTGTTCCTTGACTTATTTGTATTGGTGTTTTAGATTCCTGCCCATTAATGATTAGTGTAGCTTCCTGTCTGGTGTAAATGGCTTCTACTGCGTTTCTGAAATTTTGGCCCATATCCAATTCTTTAATTAGTAGTTTTAAGTAATCCCAGTTTATTTTATCAAACGCTTTCTCCGCGTCGATAAATAATAAAGCCAATTGTTTTTCATTATGTCTTTCGTAGTATTCGATGGTGTCTATGATTGTCCTTGTATTATCCTTTAACTGTCTATTTGGTAGAAAACCTGTTTGTTCTTGTGAAATCCAATTCTTTAGAAAAGTTTTTAATCTTTCGGCCATTATACTTGTAAATATTTTATAATCATTGTTTAGTAATGATATAGGGCGGAAATTTTTGATATCTGTTTGGTCTGTACCTTCTTTATGTATCAGGCTTATATTTGCTTTTTCCCAAGATTTAGGGATTATTTTGTTTTCTAATATATTATTTAATATCTGTAATAGTAGTGGGCCTAATTCATTTCTGAATTTTTTGTAGAAAATAGCAGTGAAGCCATCTGGGCCTGGGGCTTTATTATTTTTCATTTTTTGTATTGCTGCATCTATTTCTGCTGTTGTGATAGGTCCGTTTATTAAGTCTCTTTGTTCATCTGATAGCCTGGGAAGTTTTGATTGACATATGTATTTGGTGATCTCTTCTTTAGAGATATTACTTGCTTTATACAGTTCTTTATAAAATTTAGTAAACTTATTTATAATCTCATTGCCCTCAGTGTAGATCTTCCCTTCCGATTGTATCTTAGTTATGAGCTGTTTTTGTTTGCGTTCTTTTAATTTTTTCGCCAACCACTTGCCCACTTTGTTAGCATTTTGGAAGTAGTTTACTTTCATATATTTCATTTGTGTGTCCAGTTTTTCAGTTTCTAGTAATGCTAGTTTTTTTTTAGTATCTCTAAATTTAGTTTTGTTTTTTTATCATTGGGTTTAGATTTTAGAATTTGCTCCCCCTTCTCTAATTCCTCCCAGATTTTTTTGATTTCTTTATTTTTAAGTGACTTTTAAATAGATTCTTGTTGTATTAGATAACCCCTCATTACGGCCTTCATAGCCTCCCATTGTGTAGTTTTCGAAGTTTCATCGCCTTTGTTTAGTTGTAAGTATTCCACTAGTAATTTCCTGTTTTTTTCTACGTCTTTTTCTGCTGTCAGTAGGTGGTCTTTAAGTCTCCATCTGAAAGAGGTTTCTCTTCCTCTGATTGTTATCTCTAGAGCGCAGTGATCAGAGTGGACTCTGGCTATCGTTTTTATGTCTTTTATTCTTAAGCCTAGGGATTTAGTGGCCCACGCCATATCTATACGGGACCACGTTTGGTGTCTTCCCGAATAGTAGGTGTAGTCTATCTCAGGGCCTTTAATGTGTCTCCACACATCTATCAGATTTAAGTCCTCTAAATGCTTCAAGAATTTTTTTGGTAGTTGGCTAGATTGTTTAGATTGACTAGATTTATTCCTATCTTGGTTTTTTTTCTTTTTGGATTTTGATTTATCTAGGTCCGAATTCACTACGCCGTTAAAGTCTCCTAGCAGCAGGAGCTCATCATATTCATGATTGTCTATCGTTCTTTTTAGTTCTTTCATATATTTTAATTTGGGACCATTGGGGAAATAACTATTACAAACAAGAATGCTTTGATTATTTATTTCGATTTTTATTCCCACGAATCTGCCTTCAATGTCTTTTAGAATTAATTTTGGATTCAACCACTCTTTGGCGTAAATTACCACCCCCCTTTTCTTCTCATTTCCCGAAGAATAGAAGTATTTGCCTAATTTCTTGTTTTCAAGGTGCTTCACATGTTTTCCTGCTATATGCGTTTCCTGTAATGCTATGACGTCGTAGTTCTTTTGTTTTAAATTGTTGAAAACTTTTTTTCTCTTGCTTTGGGAGTTCAAGCCATTGGAATTATTCGAGTATATTTTAATGTTTTTATTCATTATTGTTTTCTTGCATCTCCCATTGTGTAATCTCCTGCGGAAGCAACAATTTGTAATTGTCAGGAGAGAATTCTCTTAGCCTTTTATTTTCTCTTTCTTTATGTTCCATCTTGGCTTTGTCATCTATGTTGAATTCTTCCTCATCCTCTCCTTCGGGTCCTTTTCCTTTCTTAGATATAATTGTATTCTCTTTGGCTTGTTCCTCGGTTTTGTTACCTTGAAATTTTCTTTGTGCATATTCTTCTTTCGGGTTTTTTATATGGTCATTGTAGAAGGCTCTGGCTTTATCTTCAGAATTTAGCCAGAACCTTGTGTCATTTAATGTCACTGTTATTCCCTCTATTTTCTCCCATCTGAATTTTATTTTTTTTGATAAGTTCTTCTGTCAGAAAGGCGTATTTCCTACGTTTGGTTAGAGTTTGTTGTGTGACTTCCTTCATTATTATTATTCTTTTATCCTTGTAGAAAATCGGTTTTCTGGCATTTTCTTTCAGAATTTCATCCCGAGTACTTTTTCTACAGAAGCTTACCACTATGTCTCTGGGAGTCTTGTTTTTTTTTGCGTATCCAGAGGGTACCCGGTATGTTCTATCTACGTCTTGTCCGATAATTTCGTCACTTACATTGAGGAGCTCCGCCAATAAATTGATTATTGTCCCTTTTAGATTTTCTCCTTTTTCTTCCTCTAAATTTCTTATTCTTAATTGATATTCAAGCTCTCTATTTTCCAGAAGATCGATTCGCTGTTGAAATTTTTGGTTCATATCTTCCAATTTGTTTATTTTGTATTCCCATTTTCCTTGTGATTTAATTATTTTTTGGTTTTCTTTCTTCACATTATCTACATCCATTCGTAGTTTGCTTATATCTTCTTTTAAGTCTGTCTTTATTTTTTGGATTTCTTTTTGTAATTCTTGATGCTGTGTGTCTTGTTTAGTGGATAAGCTTTTAATTTCTGCAAGGATTACTTTAAGTATCGATTCCTCTGAAATTGAGTCTTTTTTTGTTTGTGTTGGAGTTTGTGGTTGCGGCTTAGTGGCTTGCGTTGCCTTTCCTTTTGGGTTTGTTGTTGCCATATCTCTCACTCCTTGTATCTTTGCTTACTGTCCTTCTTCTCAAAATCTGTTGTCCTTTTTTGTTTCCTGTTCTTTTGTCCCTTTGCTTGTGCTCTGCAGCTCCTTCTTCTTTCCTATTGCCTTTTGTCCTTGTTCTCTCTGTATTCTGTCGTTGATCTCTCTTCTTCCTCTTATTCTGTGTAGTCTTCCTCTTCCTTACTAATTTGTTAATTTATTTGTTTCTATATTTGTGTGTATGTGTGTGTGTGTTTTTGATTAATTAATTTTTAATATTTATTATTTTATTTTTATTATTATTATTTTTTATTGTTATTGTTGTTTTATTTTCTTATTACTAATTGCTGTTAATATTTCGATTTATTTTTATTTGTTTTAGGAGTCTTTATTTGTTCAGTTCCCCTCTTCTCGCTATTTTCTATATGTTTTTAGCTCTATGGTCTTCTTCTTCCTTCTCTGAATTTGCAACTCACGTTTGACTTCTCGCGAGATTTGCTTCTTCTCCCTCTTCTCGCGATGAGTCTACAGGCACTCTTTCTGCGTGCGCATGCGCGTCTGCGTGCGCATGCGCGCCGCTGCTCCACGAGGCGTCCTTCTCCTCCTCTTCTTCTCCCCACCCTTGTCGCCTGCTTTTGTGTTTGTTTTGATTGTCGCTTGGCCTTGATCACAAGGCCAGACTCCTTTGGTGGCTCCTTTCCACTTGGCACATATCCAGCGTTTTCAAGGTCAGTTTTAGGCTTTCTTTTCCCTTTGTCTTTCTCTTTCTTTGTTTGGGGGGAGGAGCGGGAAGTGGGGGGGGGGTTTCACAATTTGCCTTATACCGTTTAAAATTAAGTCAGTTTGCTTTAATTAATTGTTGTTTTGTTAATTTTAGCCTCTGGATTTAATTTTAGCCTTTTTCCAATCAGTTTCAGTCTCAATCTGATCCAGAAGCGGTTCTCGTTTGGGTCTTCTTCTATTCTGAGAAGTCTATATTGAGTTTCAGGCAGTTCTTCTTCTATCCCTATCTCCCCGTCCTTCTCCGGATCCTCCTGTTTCTCTTCTTATGGACCACAGCCCGCTGTACCTGGGGGCTTGGAAGGGACCTCAGGGCGTCTCTTCGAGGCGTCCTTTGGTATCCACTCCTGTTTAAGCCCCTCTGTCGGTTATGCTGTCCCTTTGTAGGGAGGGAGCTCACTGCTTTGGCTCTACCCAGTTGTGGAATCTGCCGCTTCTTTATATATATTATTATTGATCTTCTCCCAGTCCGATGCTGTTGTCAGCTGAGTTAGACAGTTTCGGTATTTCCAGTTGGAGAAGTCTTTGTCCTTATCTTTCTTTCCCGCTTTCTCCTTCCCTCTTTCCTCTTTCTTTCTTTCTCTCCCCCCCCCTTTTCCCCCCTTCTTTACCTGTTTATCTTCTGTGTTGATTATTTGGGGTTTGGGGTTTTCAGTAGTTTCATCGTTCTCCGTTGCTCTCTATCTTCAATAACTTGTTAGGATTTCTCCAGTCACTGAATGAGTCCGGTTGTTTGGGATGCCATCAACGTCGGCTGTATACTTTGAAGACTATGCTTTGTTTGAAATATGTCTGTCTTCTCTTCTTTCACTCTTCTTTCTAATTTTTATGTTGGCGGCTATGGAGGTATTCTGGATGCCCTCCGGCATCCGCCATGGAGATGAGTCGGCCCCTGCCGTGCCACGTTACCGGGTGTTTTTGGGAACCTCCTTGAGGGGGGAACCTCTTAAACACCGTCGGCCGTCTGCACTATGGGGTCCTGTCCTCTGGGGTCTCAGACCACCCACTAGAGAGAGGGAAATGCCCCTCAGACTCGTCAAACCTGGCAATCTCTAGCTGAGAGCAGCTGAGATGCGTCCTCCACCATTCAGCCACCAACCGGAAGTCGAAAGCTGTTTCATTTGATGCTTTGTTTTTATATGGAATCTAGCCAAAATTGTCATGCAAAGTATATAGATTAAATATGTGACTGATTCAATATACTGATCTAACAACAAAGTTTTTGTTCCTGATTCTTAACAAAACTGAAACACATGATAAAAAAAAGGATGACCCAAACAACTACCGTCCGGTCAGCCTCACGTCGATACCAGGCAAGATTCTGGAAATGATTGTTAAGGAAGCGGTCTGCAAACACTTAGAAACAAATGCAGTCATCGCTAATAGTCAACATGGATTTATCAAAAACAAGTCATGCCAGACTAATCTGATCTCTTTCTTCGATAGAGCTACAAGCTGGGTAGATGCGGGGAATGCCGTGGATGTAGCGTACCTGGATTTCAGTAAGGCCTTCGACAAGGTCCCTCATGACCTTCTGGCAAGGAAACTAGTCTAATGTGGGCTAGGCAAAACTACGGTGAGGTGGATCTGTAATTGGTTAAGTGGACGAACACAGAGAGTGCTCACTAATGCTTCCTCTTCATCTTGGAAAGAAGTGACGAGCGGAGTGCCGCAGGGTTCCGTCCTGGGCCCGGTCCTGTTCAACATCTTTATTAATGACTTAGATGAAGGGCTAGAAGGCATGATCATCAAGTTTGCAGACCACACCAAATTGGGAGGGATAACCAATAGTCCAGAGGACAGGAGCAGAATTCAAAATGATCTTGACAGATTAGAGAGATGGGCCAAAACTAACAAAATGAAGTTCAACAGTGACAAATGCAAGATACTCCACTTTGGCAGAAAAAATGAAATGCAAAGATACAGAATGGGGGACGCCTGGCTCGAGAGCAGTACGTGTGAAAAAGATCTTGGAGTCCTCGTGGACAACAAGTTAAACATGAGCCAACAATGTGATGTGGCGGCAAAAAAAGCCAATGGGATTTTGGCCTGCATCAATAGGAGCATAGTGTCTAGATCTAAGGAAGTAATGCTACCCCTCTATTCTGCTTTGGTTAGACCACATCTGGAATATTGTGTCCAATTCTGGGCACCACAATTCAAGAGAGATATTGACAAGCTGGAATGTGTCCAGAGGAGGGCGACTAAAATGATCAAGGGTCTGGAGAACAAGCCCTATGAGGAACGGCTTAGGGAACTGGGCATGTTTAGCCTGAAGAAGAGAAGGCTGAGAGGAGATATGATAGCCATGTATAAATATGTGAGAGGAAGCCACAGGGAGGAGGGAGCAAGCTTGTTTTCTGCTTCCTTGGAGACTAGGACGCGGAACAATGGCTTCAAACTACAAGAGAGGAGATTCCATCTGAACATTAGGAAGAACTTCCTGACTGTGAGAGCCGTTCAGCAGTGGAACTCTCTGCCCCGGAGTGTGGTGGAGGCTCCTTCTTTGGAAGCTTTTAAGCAGAGGCTGGATGGCCATTTGTCAGGGGTGATTTGAATGCAATATTCCTGCTTCTTGGCAGGGGGTTGGACTGGATGGCCCATGAGGTCTCTTCCAACTCTTTGATTCTATGATTCTATGATTCTATGACCACGACCGCCTTTATGAGAGGAGTGCCATTGGAGGTCATCTGCCGAGCAGCCATTTGGACGAATCCTCTGTCGTTCGTGTCTCACTACAAGTTGGACGTTGCCTCCAAGAGAGATGCTGAGTTCGGCAGGGCGGTGCTGTTTTCGGCGGTGGCATGACTCCCACCATCCACGGTCAGTAGCTCGCTAATCTACCAAATGTACGATTCGCAGTGACTACGACAGGAAATTATAAGTTTCTTACCTGTAACTGTAGTTTCCTGAGTAGTCATCTGCGAATGCGTACATACCCGCCCTTCCTCGCCTCAGGTGTCATGCTGCGCCTTCCAGCTGCTTTGTGGCGGAAGAGAACTGCCGGCTGGCCCCGCCCACGGGCTATTTATACCAGGGGAACGTGTGCGTGGCCAGGGGTCTAACTGTCAGTTTACACCTCATGTTTTACTTTTTAAAAAAAAATAATTGAAAAATGTAAAACATATATTTTCAAGATTATTTTTTTTATCAGATCAAAGAATCAGCAACTAGATATGAATTCGAGCAAACTCTTGTGGAACAATGAAAACATCACATCAGAAAAAAACAATTTACTTAATGAACTTAAAAAGCTTCGAGAAAATCTCAAGGTAAGTTTTGAATTTCTTGGTTTTTATTTTAATTTAAAAACATTATTTTTACGTTTTTATTTTTTACTATCATATCAATTCTTGGCCTTTTGGCTAAGATCAAGTGTAGTAGTTGCACTTTACAGTGCAGTATTTCAAATAGGCTATGACATTACTGCTGCTAGACTGAATTTGTGACACTGATTTTATGTTGTTGGTTTTTCAATTTATCCATAGTATCTGCTTAACAGAATTGGTTATTGTAGCATTGGCTGGAAGGCCCTCCTCTTATTTACCTTAGTAAATGAATAGTTCATCTGCAATACTCATTTATCCTTTATTCATTCTCCTTAGCACTGTATTTTTAAAAGTATTACCCCCTTTCTTTTTGAAGACTTTGACCCTCTTTGCTGTCTTGTCTTGCATGACCTTCAAAGTCCTTTCTAGAAGGAACATTGTAGGTGGAGAAAGGATTTCTCATCCAATAGCTACTACTTGCATTTTCTCTGCTTAGGCAAGGGACACATCCAGATTTGCTCTATTTTAGAGGTTTTAACTCTCATGGACTTTGTAATTGCATTTACTGCCAATGGCTACATTGGTGGAAATGTAATGTTCATGTTACCAATGAGGTGGCACAGAATAAACCTTTTCTCAGTGTCAGTATTGATTTGTAAAAATTAACACTTATAAAACTATTTCCACAATCACAAACAAGATGACTTTATCTTCATATATCAAATAAATTGTCACATTTATATATTATTTTTACTCTAATATAATGCACCATTAATTGTAATGGACACCTCAATTTTGAAGGTGTGCGTTACAAAAAAGGGATTTGTAATATAATGCACCCTTGGAACAGCTGAAAGGCAAGGGAAGGCCTGAGGGAGGGGTGTATCTTTGCAAATGATCTCCTTCACAAGCCTTTCAACCCCCCCCCCCCAACTTGGTTCTGAAAGTCTTGTAAAGGAGGCCAGTTGAGAATTATGCATGGCTGGCGAGTTCACCAGCCTGTTTTACACAGGGGCATAGCTTCAGCCTGATTGAAGGGCTCAATGGATTTGTGTGCTTGATTCTAAAGCATCATCAAATCTAATGAACACCTCAATTTTGACTTTGTAATTTAGTTTTTAAGAGGTGTGTGTTAAACTCATGTAAATATGGTACTTCAAGACTGATATCAACATCACTTGTCCCAGAACTGGTACCTTGAGTATCCAGCAAAAATACACCAAGTACTTATTGACTCTCAGCAGTTCCTATAGTGCTTTCAGCAACTGCAGTAAGGGATACAACCTGCTTTCCTCAGACAACCCACCTTCCTCCCCTCTATTGCAAATCTGGCTCTTCTGCATGTGATGCCTTACAGAACCATAGAGGAAAACATTTAGCATACTGGAGTTCACAGTGAGAATAGGAAGGGTGGAGTTCTGACCAAAGCTATTCAGATCTGCAACATTTCATTTGCATCTTTACACAGGTGTAATGTATGTGTGAAGATATAAACACTTGAAGAACCAGTTACAAAAAAGCACCTTTCCCTGATACATGATATTTTGATGTCTTTGATGTGCATAAATGCAGAATATTTTTATTCTGTCTTTTAATAACAATAAACTGAAAAAGATGGCCAGTGAACACTTCAACCTGTTGGCCTTACTGAGATGTAAGTCTTGTTTAAGCTCAGTAATGCTTACTTTCAAAGATGTGTGTATAGTATTGCAGAGATCAATAAAATAGATTTCCTTCACTGTAGGGAGCTGTCCAAATGATCACACAATGGTTTATGATCATTTAAGTATTAAGCACTTTATACTACTACGCATTCTGAGTAAGAGATCAGTTGTATTTTTTTTTCAGAATCAGAAAAAGATGGAAGAAAAAGCTGAAAAGCAAATAGAAAACCTGAAAAAAATGAACACTAACTTAAGGCAAGAAGGAATGTGAATATTTCAGTTTAGAATGTTCCACACTAGCAATGGTAATTGGAGTAGAACCATGTTGCTATGTAGTGTAAAAGGTAAATGAAATAAATTATTCTGAAGTGGGATGAAGGAGCAATCCATAGCTAGTTGTTTCTTCCATGACACCAGCTGAACAAGGAAACAATTCCAAATTCTAAAAATATTTCTTCCATTTACACACCTCTCTCTTCAACAGTTCATATTTTCCCGCCTTGCCAACAAGTCATGGCTTTTCTTTCTTTATATACATTTAACAATGGCTTAAATATTTAGGGAATTAACAATGTCTAGCAAGTTAATGAAGAAAAAAAGCCCCCTGTTTTGAATGATGACAGAGAGGTATCCTTTTTGCTGAGAGAAAGAAAAATCAAGTAGAGAAGGAATTGGTGCCCAGATCCATCTCCATGAATACAAGTATGTACATAATAACACATGAAAATAACAACAATTATGACAATGAGATTCAAGTAGCTGTTGAGTGGCATGCTAATGAACAACATTCAGAGTCAATTTTGAAGGAATTATTCATTTTCATTTAGCAAAAATGAAAGGAGTGAATCCTGTAACAACACAAATTTGGTGTTTAAAGTACTAAAAAAAATGAAACTTATAGGGTTAGGAAATCAAAATAGATAAAAGTAAAGAATAAGTTGTATTGGGATTTAATGGAGCAAACTACAGGAAAATACAGCTTGAATGAAGGTTGTTAGCATTAACATTACTCCATGGTATCATTCTGGATTTATTGATTTTACACAAAGAGAATGGCAGAAGTGAGAAAACTGCCAGCCATAACAAGCTGCCCAATCAAATTTGTAGGTTGGCATTGTGATTGGCATTGATGACAATTTCATAGGCCAAACATTCTCAATGCCAACAGAAAAAGAGACATTTTAAATTGAAGCCATGAAATAAACACACAAGAACAATATCTAAATTGAGTTCCTGTGAGTTTTCCGGGCTGAGTGACCATATTCCAGAAGCATTTTCTCCTGACTTTTCACCTGCATCTGTGACCGGCATCTTCAAAGGTTTGTTGGAGGTGAGGCAAGTGGAGTGTGTATATATCTGTGGAATGTCCAGGGCAGGAGAAAGAACCCTTGTTTCTGTAAAGCAAGTGTTAATGTTGCAATTAGCAGCTTGAATAGCACTGCTGGACACAGAGAGAATGCTACTGGAACATGGCTATACAGCCCGAAAAAATCCACAACAACCCAGTGATTCTGGCCATGAAAGTCTTCAACAGCACAATGTCTAAATCACCTTACCTCATTTATACAAAATCAAATGTAGGTTCTCCATTATGGTCACTGTGAATCACACATATGGTAATTCCTGTGCCTGCGTAGACAGCTTCGGAATCTTCTAGAAATAGACACTTTTAGGCAGTAGCCCTGCCCACTCTCCCCATAAGAGTATATATAGCCACTGGGAGGGGCTACTGCCTCAGTTCTCTTCATCTTCCGCTCGCAGCAGCTAGGGATCTTCGATTTGACTTTCTCTTTCTTTGGACTGCCCTTTTGTAAATTGACTCGGACTTACTCTCGCTTGCTGGACTTCTCCAATCCTGTGCTTGGACTGTCTGATCTACGTGACTCCCTCTCGTTGGATTCGGTCTGTTGCGTGTTTCCTCCTGTCTGTTACCTCAAAATATCAGTGACCATCTCTTTTACTAAGTGTATCTCTTGCGCTGCTAAAATTCCCGATAATTATGGCCATTCTGCCTGTTTACTATGTCTGGGAGAGGGGCACCTCTCTCAATCTGCTGCATTTGTATGGGTTTCCCCCTCCAAACCAGGAAAAATTAGGAGTCCAGGCTTAAAGTGGCTCTGTATAAACAGGCCCGCCTGCCTCCTCCTGCTCCAGCCAAGGGCTCCGGCAATCAGCCTTCAGGCATTTCCGATCTGGTGCCATTAAAGGAGACCAACTTACCTTTGGCTACCTCTTCTATGGCGGAGCCCACAGCAGCTCGTAAAAAGAAAGTGAAGAAAGCTGAGCTACTTGAGCCCTCTTGTGGCTGCAACAGGCCCTTGGAGAAGCTCAGGCTGCCTGATATGGTGGGAGCAAGTGCTGCTGGAGCTTCTCCACCCTTGGAGGTGGTGGCTGCTTCAGCGCCGGTAAAGGGAGCCCCTCCTTCCCCATTTGGTGAGGCTCAACTACAGCTACCCATGGAAATGCAAGTTGCTGGAGCTGCACAGCCACAGGTCTCAGCAGCTATGCATGCCCTATCTATACAGGCTGCTCGGGATCTCCCAGGCACACCTCCCATGCTAACCCTGTGTATCCCAGAGGCACATGATTTGGGTATGGATGCTTCGCTGTTGGCCCCGCCTCCTCCATCTGGCCCTTTCCTGCCTGCATTAGCAGGCTCGCTGGTGTATCCGTGCCTCTCATGGGCATGCCCTCCCTCCCACTGCTTGGTGTTGAGGAGTGCCTCCAGCTCCACCTCCTATCTTCCCCCCCCCTCAGGAAACAGGAGGCTGCACCATCAGGGCTGGGCATTTGGACATTGCCCCCATTCCTCCTCCCAATGGGGGGATTATTTCAATGGCCCGCATCTGAACATCCCATCTGTGCCCCCCATGCAGGGAAGTTTTTGACATGTGACCCACAGGGTCAGTATTGTGATTTTGGCCCTTCTATTCCACCCTCCCATCACCTCAAGGGGTGGGGCTGGCTGCAACTTTCCTCTCACCATTGGCTATGATACCTAGGGCTCTGTCAGCCACAGTATCAGCAGCGCCACATGCTGCTCAGTTAAAAAACATTCAGCCTGCTGTGCAGACCTCATTGGATGTGCAGCCATCACCTCTCCCAGCTGGATCAACACTCCAGGCTCCTGCCATGACACCACCTGTGCCCCTCCTCAGCACACACTGTTCAGTTGGAGGGATCTGATTCCTCAGAGTCTTCCTCTCCTTTGGAGTAGAATCTACATTTAATGGATGTTCATAGGGCATTAGCCTTTTATGTCACGAGGACTTCAGAAATTATGAAATCTCCTAGGTTATTTTTGAAATATCGGAAGGATGTCAGTGGCCTTCCTGTGTCCTCACAATGTTCTTCCTGGATTGTTTCGGCAATTCAGCTGGCGCATCATCTGGCAGGCTGAGACCCACTTACACAGGTCAAAGGCCACTCCACAAGATCGGTGGCTACATCTATGGCTTTCTTGAGGGGCATTTCGCTGAATGCTATTTCTATGCTGTGGCTTGGACAATGCCACTCACTTTCGTCTCTCATTATAAACTGGATGCTTCCTCCAAGAGAGGTGCTGCATTTCAAAGGGCAGCCCTATTCTTTCCGGTAGCATGGTGCCCACCAACCAAGGTTAGTAGCTCACTAGTCTACCATATGTGTGATTCACAGTGACCACGATGAAGAAATATAGGTTGCTTACCTGTAACCATGCTTCTTCAAGTGTTCACCTGTGAATTCGCACATTCCCGCCAATCCTCCCTGCTATTGTCATACCTCGGTTTTTCTGGCTGTTACTTGCGGCAGAATCCCCTTTCGCTATATATACTCTATGGGTAGAGTGGGCGGGGCTAGCTCCTAAAAGTGCCTAAATATTTCTAGAAGATTCCGAAGCTGTCTGTGCAGGCGCAGGAATTACCATATGTACAAATTCACCACTCAGAGAAACATGGTTATAGGTAAGCAACCTATACTTCAAGGTACTAGAATTAATGCAGAAGAATTCACATCACCAGTATAGCCTCAACAAATTCATAATTACATTAGATAACACTTTAATAGAGCTAATAAAAGCTAAAACAAGAATGCAATCACTGTTCAACAACCCAAATATTTTAATGCAAAGTAATCAAGCAATTTGATTAATTGGATTCTTTTTTCTGCACAATCTAATTTAGAACCAATGAATTTTAATTCAGATCAGAAAAGAACATGTTATATATTCATCAGAATTTACTAATATGTAGGGAATAAATTCATCCAAATTATAGGGAGCAAAACAGAAGAAAATCAAATATTCAAAACTAGAAGAAGAGGAGTCCATTAATGAGTGGGATTTAGAGAAATCTAGAAAGCGGAGAAATAAATTTACACATATGTTAGATATTAATAGTGTGTCCAATAAATGCATAGCATTTTCTTCAGAGGAGGCTTAAGGTTTATGGTCAGAAATATAGGATGGAAAAAATGGGGATTGGAGATTATTTATTTATTTATTTATTGTATTTATACCCCACCCTTCTCAACCCTGAAGGGGACTCAAGGTGGCTTACATATATAGTCTATGGCCGTTATTATTATTATTATTATTAAACTTTATTTGTACCCCGCTAGCATCTCCCAAAGGATTCGATGCGGCTTACACAGGCCGAGGCCTCAAACAGCACAACATAACAATACAATCAAGCAAATCAAACAATTAAAACAAAATAAAGCAAAATAAACAACAGGCACAATACATTAAAACACAATAAAACTGGGCCGGGCCATAAGGTGGGTACAAGGATTAAAAGTGCTGATTTGACAGGAGGTGTATAAAGGGTTTCTAGGGCAAGTGCGATGTGCGGTGTGCAGCAATCATTGGTTCTAGTAAAGTGCTTGTGGGACTCGGTGGTGGAGATTTCCTAATCTGGGAAGGCGCATCGGAAAAGCCAGGTTTTTAAGTTCTTTCTGAAGACAGCCAATGAAGGGGTCTGTCTAAGGTCTTTGGGGAGGGTGTTCCAGAGTTAGGGGGCCACTACGGAAAAGGCCCTGTCCCACGTCCCCACCAAGCGTGCTTGCGACGCCGGTGGGATCACGAGCAGGGCCTCTCCAGATGACCGAAGAGAACACGTGGGTTCGTAGATAGAAATGCAGTCACGCATTTCTATCTACGTAGGTTCCAATTTCCAATTGTAGGTTCCAATTTTCTTATTACACTGATAGATTATTCATTGAATGCTTGGTTGAACATCCATGTTTTTAGCCTTTCCCTAAAGGTCAGGAGGGAGGGAGGTGATCTAATTTCACTCAGGAGGGAGTTCCACAGCCAAGGGGCCACCACTGAGAAGGCCCTATCTAATGTCCCTGCCAACTGGGCAATATGTTTGGACAGGTAAACTGGGCAGGAACCGTTTAGGACTTTGTAGGCTAAAGCCAGCACTTTGAATTGTGCTTTGTAGCAGACTGGCAGCCAATAGAGCTCACACAACAGGAGGGATGTCCTCTCTCTTTATGCCGCTCCAATGAGCAGCCTGGCTGCCTCCCATTGGACTACTTGAAACTTCCGAACAGTTTTCAAAGGCAACCCCATGTAAAGTGAATTGTAGTAGTCTATTCGGGATGTAACAAAAGCGTGGACCACTGTGGCCAAGTCTGGTTTCCCAAGGTACAGGTGCAACTGGTGCACAAGTTTTAATTGTGCAAAAGCTCCCCTGGCCACCATGAGACCTGGAGTTCCAGGCTCAGGGATGAGCCCAGAATAACTCCCAAGCTGCAACCCCTGTCTTCAGGGGGAGTGTAACCCCATCCAGCATAGGCTGTTACCCTATATCCTGTTTGGCCAGGAGTACTTCTGTCTTGTCTGGATTCAATTTCTATTTGTCACAGCTGCCAAGTTCAGGACCTGAACAGCCTCCTTAGTAGCAGGTGGAAAGGAGTAATAGAGTTGTATGTCATTTGCACATTCTGTTTTCCGTTCCCGAGTTGAGTGTATTGTAACTGCTTCGGACAGATGCTTCACCAGGTCATTTCTGATAGCAAAGCCAACTCCATATATCCTTCATTCTTCTTCAGGCAGTTTCTTCCATAAGAAGGTGTAGCCTCCTTTTTCTTCCTTCAGCTGTCCTGCTCTCTGGGTCTCTTGAAGTGCTGCTATGTTGATGTTAAAGCTCTCCATCTTCCTTGCAATAATAGCAGTCCTGCATTCAGGGTGTTCACTGTCTGTGTTGTCCAACAATTTCTGTACATTCTAAAGTTCATCTTTCTTTTTTGGCCACAAAGTTGTAAACCTTCTGGATGCGGCAGTCCAGTCAGTGATAAGAGAGACAGACTATGTTTAGGGCACCTTTTCTACCCACCCCCCTTTCCAGGTATGCGGTGAACAATGTGGATTTTAAAAAGGGCTGCTCAGTCGTGGATACAGCTGTCGAACTACTGAACTGCCTCAGACCTTGAGGTAGAGTGACTAAATCTATATCCATCATCCATGTGCCAGTCTGTGACTAGGGGCTTCCATATTTCACAGTCCTTTCCCTGTCGCCACTTGCTGATTGCCATGGGACTCTTGTTGGTTTGGTTTTATTTTTCTTGAAAGACACCTGTGCTTGAACTTTATTTATGTTTGGAGATCAGTGTACATTCAATCAACACACAGTTTTCACAGAATGAGGGTCCCATTCAGTGGCACGATTAACATGACAATTTTTTGTCGTGTCAGGAGTGACTTGAGAAACTAAGTTGCTTCTGGTGTGAAACAATTGGCCGTCTGCAAGGACGTTGCCCAGGGGACACCTGGATGTTTTTTGATGTGTTACCATCCTTTTGGGAGGCTTCTCTCGTGTCCCTGCATAACGAGCTGGAGCTGATAGAGGGAGCTCATCCACACTCTCCCTGGATCTGAACCTGCGACCTGTCAGTCTTCAGTCCTGCCGGCACAGGGGTTTAACCCACTGCGCCACCAGGGGCTCCAGAACACAATGATGATGGCTTCTTATCTGTTGCAGCCATCTTTCACCTTCACAGCCATTGCAACATATACCAAGTTATCGTCAGCCTGCTCCGCCATTGAGGTCTTCAGATTGTGATTGGTCTGGTTCCTCCCCTATGGCCCCGCCACCCAGAGACACACCCTGGGAACACGCAAGTCCCCTCACTATGACCAGGTGACAATCCATCAATGGGGATTGAAGTGTGTCAACCAGCCAATAGACTTGTCTACATTTTGTTTGAATCCAATACATCTTTTACAAAAAGATATTCTTTAGATGTGATAAGTGTTGTGACTGTTACTACAAAGAAAAATGCTATTTAATGATAAGGGGCTTTATTTCATTTCACCCAAGGACTTTGAGTTACAAGAAATCAAAGGTAATCATATCAAAATGGCTGAAAAGGTGTATTCATTTGTGTTATTACTATTCTCACATCCCAAGGCCTCCGTATGTATGAACACATGTTAGTAGATCTATGATGACAACAACAGCAATTAGAGTAATGGCATCTTTGAAAAATGTGTGTAGTGTGGCAGAATGAAAAGAAACACCCGTGTTAATGAGGCATTATAAGCTGGATGAATAGAGACAAATAGAATTGGAAGCCCTGTCCTGTAACTAGTAGTTCAAGGTGATAACAGCCATTCCCGCCTTTAAAGAGTGAAACTTGAGTAGATACTTGTGGCTTGTGCCCTCAGCCAGCTTGAGAATGAAAGGTTGATAACTGCTATGGGTGATCATTCTAGGATAATTGAAGAAAAACTCCATAGTGCCCCCCCCCCCCCCCCCAAAAAACCCTTCTTCTTCAAACTATCCTATTCTATATTATCACTGAGTCTTAAAAAGCTATAATGGTAAAGAAGGATATGTAATTACAGAGTTGAGGAAGGGGAAAAAAATGGAAGAAATGCCTGTAGAACTTGGAACTCATGTGAAGGAATAACCTAGCTTTAGATTGCTTCTTTAGCCACCCTAGAATGGTAAATCACAGGGTCCTTCCAGAAAGGCTCAATATCCCAGGATCTGATCCCAGGTTTTCTGCTTTAAACTGGATTATATGAGTCCACACTGCCAGATAATCTGGGATAAAGAGAAAACCTGGGATCAGATCCTAGGATATAGGGCTTGCCTGGAGGGTCCATAGTATGGATCCATCTCTCATTTCCATCACAACAGTTTCATTATTTGAGGAAGTCTGTGATTCACCAAGCAACCTATATGAGGTCTGGGGTGTGGGCTCAGTAAGTGGGGGCGGCTTGGGTAGCCATGTATAGCCTTCTAGGGTCCCTTGCATGCTGTGCTAGACCAATGGGAGCAATCAGCCAATGAATTTGAACCACCAAAGTTGAGTTCATTGGTTGGCACTTGGTCAATGGGTATCAGCCTTATTGGTTTGAATTCATTCGCTGAACTGCCAGCAAGAATGGAGGAGGTATTTCTACTCCAGTTTTGCACCTGAGTATAAATTAGGTTGCTTAAGGCAGGCTTGGGCAGTTTGCTTTTGGCGACATCACACTCTCACCCTGATTGCGGTTGTTTTCTGTTCTTGAATGTATTCTGATTGTATATGCTATTGTTTTGTATGTAGAACCTATATAGTATTGTTGTATATGTTTATATGCATATGTAAAGTGACATGGTATGCAATAATGTAATCTGGGGAGGGTGGGGGGAGTGCAGTTAGCATGAAGCCTGGGTTGGAAGTTTCAGTGTCTTGTTGGCATTAGTAAAACATTCAGGGATGTAGGTTGAGTAAGGTCTGACCTGGGCTCAGGGCGGCAGGGAAGTCCATGATGGGAGTCAATGCTATCCGGTGGTTTCTGGTAGTGGGTTGGAATAGTTATAGGCCCATTGATCAATAAGCAGATTTGTTGATGCCTGGATATGGGGCCCATTAAGTTGTGGCCTGGTTTTTCCAAACAAATGGTAAATGAAAAAAATATGTGAAACCTGGTTGCATTTGGACACACAATAAGCCAACCAACCTAGATCTCCAAAAGATGTCCCTATTCTTGAAAGGAGCCTGGAAAACTGCTGCTTGAAGGCTTCCCACTCCCTTTCCTGGAAGTATCCCTCATTTGAAGTGGCTTGGTAAAACAAGAGAGAAGACAATTGCTGGCCTTTTTGGGGACAATTTGGAAAGAAAATGGGTATGAGGGGAGGTTGGAAGGGTGATGGGAAGTGCTACCCACCTCTGAATGATTAGTTTCCCAGAGTAACTGAGATACACCATAATGATGGTTGTCTTTACCTTTTGTTCACTGTAATTCTTTTTCAGCTGCAACTTAGTAATACTATTTATTTGTTAATTTAATATATAGCAGTGAACTGGAATGTGTAAAAGAGGAGATGAAGCAGAAGAATGAAGAAGCAAAAAATAAACTTCATGAAACTGGAGAAAATGTATGATGTTGCTCCTTAATAAGACCTAAAAAGTATTTATATATATTATTGCCAAGTGACAGAAAACCACCATCTTCCTCAGAGACCCATGTGTGTTTTCATAGGTTTCCAAGAGACTGATGGACAGCAGTCATGATGGGCAGACCTTTATAACTGTAGGCTTCTCTCTGATTCATCTGGAGGAGATATACTTGATACTGTTCCAGTAGTCTGTATTCAGTTTATCTCCAGCTGCTTATGCTTCATTTCAAGATAATTTGACTGACATATTTATGTTGTCTGAATAATTAGCTGTTTGCTGATCACGGAATCATAGAATAATAGCGTTGGAAGAGACCAAATGGGCCATCTACTGTAGGAAAAGCACAATCAAAGCACCCCCAACAATTGCTATGCAACTTTTTAAAAGGCTTCAAGGAAAGATTTTCTGTCAAACTTTGAGCCAAACTTTGAGCCGGACTAGATCCCTTCCAGTCCAGCTACCATGGGGGGCATGGGACAGAGACTGTGCTGGTCTCCATCACGGATCACCTTCGATGCCAGCTTGACCAGGGCGGGTCAGCACTGCTTGTGTTATTGGATCTCACAGCAGCATTTGACACAGTCGACCACAATCTTTTGACCCACCGCCTTGCTGCTGTTGGAGTCAGGGGGACAGTTTTAAATTGGCTGTCCTCCTTTCTTCACAACTGTGGACAGCGAGTGGAGAGGGGAGGCCTGGTCTCTGAGAGGTCCCCTCTATCTTGTGGGGTTCCTCAGGGGGCCATTCTCTCTCCTCTGTTGTTTAACATCTATATGTGATCACTTGCTCAGCTGGTTCGAGGTTTTGGGCTTGAGTGTTACCAGTACGCTGATGACACTCAGCTTGAGCTGAACATGCTTTAAAAAAACCAGCCCTGATTAAAACCAGTCTTTAGCATATGCCATTTTCACATTTAAATTCATTAAAATCATAGCAACATTAAAATAGTTTAAAAAGTACTGTTGCAGATAGTACATGATTCTCTCCCCCCATTTTATGCATGCACACACACACACACACACACACACACACACACTATACTATTTGGTTATAATTAGTCATGGGCCTGTGTTTTCATTTTTTTAAATATAGAAAATTGATTAATTTTGCAAATTTAAATATGAAAACAGTAGGGTTTGTACACATGTTATTATATATTATGACTTTCATGTGAAAAGCAATGAATGGGTTTTATTCTAAACTATGGTAGGAGGGGGGCCCCCGGTGGCGCAGTGGGTTAAAGCACGGCGCTCCATGCGGTCATACTGGCCACATGACCTTGGAGGTGTCTATGGACAACGCTGGCTCTTCAGCTTAGAAATGGAGATGAGCACCACACCCCAGAGTCAGACATGACTGGACTTAATGTCAGGGGACAACCTTTACCCTATGGTAGGAGGAGATGAAATTTAAATCAAAATATTTGTGTGTGTGTGTGTGTTTTTATAGCTGAGTGAGATATGTGTCAGATTCTATACTTTTTTTCAGATTAGAACAATTGAAAATGAACTTTTAAAGAAAGAAAAGCAGTTGAAAACATCAGATAATAAGGTATAAGAACATAAAATAAATATACAAAACATGACATGTAATGATTTATATGATTTCTCCATGCTATTTCAATATTTGAGATACAACCCTTTTATAAAATATATTATTGACATTATTTTGTTCAAACTATTTAGTTTAGTCTTTGCCAGGTCATACATTTGGTAGTTCTAATTATTAGTGCTAAATGGTGGCTCATAATTATGAAAATTATTATGTGCTTCCATAGTTCAAGTCCTTGTGGATGAATCGAATAAGTTGAAGGAGCCATGGTGGTGCAATGGGTTAAACCCTTGTGCTGCTGTCCTGAAGGAAAAGGCAAAGAGACGTGCTGAGCAGTCTTGCTGGCCACACAACCAGGAGGTGACAACACGGGATCCTAGCTTGAAATGGAGAAAACACCTCCCCAGAGCCAGAGATGAGCACTGCCTCCAGAAGCCAGAAATGAAAGGAGAAGCTTCTGCCTTTGTTTATGTGTCTTATATATAACTAGCTGTACCCTGCCACGTGTTGCTGTGGCCTATAGTAAGAATTTTCGAAGTAGAGGTAGATATCTGGACTATTATGAAAGAGAGGTACCTACCTATTCCTTCCCCTCTTTTTCTTCCCCTTCCCCTTTCTCTCCTTTCTTCCTTCTCTACCTCTTTCTTTCATTCCTTATTTCACTCTTTGGTTTCATCCTTCCTCCTCTCTTTCCTTCCCTCCCTCCCCCGTTCTCTACTTCTTCCTTTGTCTCATGTCTTCCTTTACTGTTTTCTTGCTTCTTTCACTTTTTATTTCCTTTTCCCTTCCTTCCTTCTTTACCTCTTTCTTGCCTTTCCTTTCATTTCTACTTTATCTTCTTCCTTCCTTCGGTACCTCTTTCTTTCCTTCCTTCTCTCCTTCCTTCCTTCCCTCCTTCCCTCCCTACTTCTCTTCTGTCTGGTAGAGTCCCTTCTAACTGTATTCTAGGAGTCTATTTAATATAGTAACATATAGTAGTAACATATTATATAGTAATAGATATAACAGTAATATATATACTATAATATAATATTTATGTATTATATAGCAGTATATATAATAGTAATATATATAGTATTGTAATTATATATATGCATATATGTATTTTCCCTACGTGTTTGTGCTGTGAATGCGCACTAATGGTACTCTCTCTGCGCATGCGCAGTCTCATCCGGAATCTTCAGTTGAAATTTAAAAGAAAAAGCGGTTGGCCCCGCGCACACTCCCCAAGATAGCATAAATAGCCCGCGGCAGGCCAACCGCCTCCAGATCTCTTCATCCGCGCCTTACAGCAGCAAGCCGGATCTTCCTTCCGTTCAGAACGGCTAACTTTCACATATCCAATTATAGCGGATACAGTGCAACCCAGAACAATCGGAATGCTTCAACAAAATTCCAATATAACCGTAGGCAGAGCTTTGCTGCAAAGCCTAGGTACCAACCATATAACCAGAATAAGGCTAAGACTGCGGGAAATCCCAGGCATCGTCTTTGACGATCCATCTGTTTCTGTCCCGCAACAGTTAGGCTCTTTTCAACCTGAGCCTTCAGAACTAGTTGAGTGAGGAGAATGTTTTGGCGGACACGCTAAGCAGGACACCCATTTCGAGCCACGAGTGGTCTCTCAGTCAAGAGGAACTCAATATGATCTTCGGGATCTGGGGGGTCCCGAAAATAGACCTGTTCGCGTCGAGGGAGAACGCGAAATGTCCCCTCTTTTGTGCACGCAGAAGAGCCAATCTAGCGCAGGGATGTCTGGGGGATGCATTCCTTCTCAAGTGGTCAGGAAATTTCCTTTACGCGTTTCCTCCGTTTCCCCTGTTAGCGAAGGTCCTTTCGAAGTTAAAGAGAGACAGAGGGAACTGTATTCTAGTGACACCATGGTGGCCTCGTCAACCATGGTTCTCAGTTCTTCTCGGAATGTCCAACGGGAAGTACAGACGTCTGTCGAGCAGGACAGACCTCCTGACCTTACAGGACGGAAGGGTTTGCTACCCGGACGTTCACGTGCTGAGGCTCACTGCCTGGAGGATTGCCCCAGATCATTAGATTTTACCTTAGGTTTGTCTAGTCCAGTTAGGGCTATTTTAGATGCGGCACAAAAACCGTCTACTAAACGTTCTTATGTTTATAAGTGGGCTCGTTACACAAAGTATATGTTAAGTAGGGGCTGCGACCCTGTTAGAGCTCCAGTTTCAGTAGTGTTAGACTTTTTGATTTCATTATCTGACTTAGGTTTGTCTATCTCATCATTAAAGTGTTACCTCGCAGCCATCTCATGGTACAGAAGGAAAGAAGGGCTGCCTTCCCTTTTTGGGGAATATTTAGTTAAACTTTTCCTCAAAGGCTACGGGAATGTCAAACCAGCAGTTTCCCCTGTTATTCCCTCATGGAGTTTGGAGATCGTGCTATCATCTCTTCAAAGTGCGCCTTACGAGCCTATGGCCACGTGTGATATCTCTCATCTTTCCTGGAAAACTTCCTTTCTGGTGGCAATAACGTCGGCTCGGCGCGTTAGCGAACTTTGCGCACTTAGATCAGATGAGCCATATCTCTGATTCCACAGGGATAAGGTAGTGCTCCGTACAGACATTGCCTTTCTTCCCAAGGTAACATCATATTTTCATATGTCACAGGAGATTGTTTTGCCATCCTTCTTCCAGAACCCAGACTCCCCTTTGGAGCGTAGTCTCCATTTGCTTGATGTCCGAAGGGCGTTGGCGTTCTACCTTAGTAGAACTAAAGACATAAGAAAAACTCCTAAGTTATTTGTGAAGTATAGGAAAGACTCTTGCGGTTCTCCTGTGTCATCGCAGCGTCTATCCTCATGGATAGTTTCTACAATCAAGTTGGCTTACCAAAAATCTGGACGTGAGATTCCATCTGCAGTGAAAGGACATTCCACAAGAGCAGTATCTACTACGGCAGCATTTTGGAAAGGTGTGCCCTTGGACGCCATTTGTCGAGCTGCCACATGGTCGACGCCGCTGACTTTTGTTTCACATTATAAGCTTGATTTGATGGCAAAGAAGGATGCGGCGTTCGGTCGAGCAGTGCTTTTTTCTGCGGTGGCATGACTCCCGCCATCCAAGGTGGGTAGCTCGCTAGTCTTATACCATTAGTGCGCATTCACAGCACAAACACGTAGGGAAAATGAGAGGTTGCTTACCTGTAACCGTAGTTTCCCTAGTGTTGTGCTGTGAATTCGCACGGCCCCGCCCATCCTCCCCGCAGTTTGTCATGCCTCCTCCTTCTGGCTGCTTTGGCGGCGGAAGAGATCTGGAGGCGGTTGGCCTGCCGCGGGCTATTTATGCTATCTTGGGGAGTGTGCGCGGGGCCAACCGCTTTTTCTTTTAAATTTCAACTGAAGATTCCGGATGAGACTGCGCATGCGCAGAGAGAGTACCATTAGTGCGAATTCACAGCACAACACTAGGGAAACTACGGTTACAGGTAAGCAACCTCTCATATACATAGAGATAGAGAGATAGACAGGATATAGATATATACCACCAACCAGTGATCCTGTATCCATCCATATCTGTGTGTGTGCGTGTCTACACTGCCATAGAATCCAATCCTAAGTAGATAATCTGGATTTTACATGGCAGTGTGGAAGGGGTGACTTTGAGTGCATCTAGGCTGTAGATTTAATAAACAAGGATGAAGCTGGTGAGGGGGGTGGGGGAGAAAAGGGAAGGAAAGAAAAGGAGGAAGGGAAGGGAGAAAAGGAGTAAGGAGTAATGGAGAAAAGGAAAGGGAGGGAGGAAGGAGGGAAGGGAGGGAAGGGAAAGAATTAAAGGAAGGAGAAGGAAGGAAAGTACAGAAAGGAAGGAGGGAGGGTGGAGGGAGGGAAGGGGGCGTTGGTGTGGATGAGAGAATGAGGAGGAGGAGGAGGAGGAGAAATTGTTCATCCGGAGAGCACTGTGAACCCAAACAAAGATGGATCGGGACCAAACTTGGGAGGAATCCTCAATATGCCCAAAGGCGAATTCTGGTGGAAATTGGGGGAAATTTGACCTTGGGAGCTGCTTGGATGTCCAGCTCACCTGGAACTGAACTGGGCTCACCCCTTCCTTCCTTCCTTCCTTCCTTCCTTCGTCCCCAGCACACTCTGCTATATTAGGGGCGGGGCTTACTGGAGCCCCTTGATGGCGGCACCCAAGGGGGGAGCTGAAGACGAAGGAAGAAGGGAAGGAGGAATGATAGAAGGGAGGGAGGAAAGGAAAGAGGAAAGAGAGAAGGAAAGAGGTGAAGAATGAGGGAAAGAGGGAGAGAGGAGAGGAGGCAGGGAAGGCATGAAGGGAGAAAATGGGGAAAGAAAGAAGGAAGGGAGAGAAGGAGGAGGGAGAGAGCCAAGGCTGACTCCAGGCCATTGCCAGCACAGGCTCCACCACGTGGAGCTCTCCTGTGTGTGCGTGTGCACCCCACCCACCCCCGTCCCAGTACGCATGCCCAGTGGTATCTTATCCTTTTTTAGGATTTGTAAGTTCTTTTTTTGTTTTTTATTATTGATGGTCACACCTTGTATGGTGAGGAGTTTTGTTCCCAAATTTGGTGGGTATTGGCCCAGCGGTTCTTTTGTTTTTAAGCCACTCATTACGACATGAGCATACATATATATATATATATATATATATATATATATATATATATATATAGATTGTAAAGGCATTAAATGTTTGGCTATGTGTGTAAATGCTGTAATCTGCTCTGAGTCCCCTGTGGAGAAGGGCGAATATAAATAAAGTGTTTAAATAATAATAATAATAATAATAATAATAATAATAATATATGATAAAGGCATCATATCATGTTTGATCTTGGGAGATAAACCAGTATTAGGTTAGTATTTGGATGAGAAACTGTCAGTGAATACCAGGTGCTATAGACTATTTCAGAAGAACTGTCAAAATCATTTCTGAGAGTATAATTTGCCTAGGAAAAGCTTATGAAATTCATGCTTAAATACCACTGAGTTCAAATTTGACACAGGTAACCTAGACTACACTGTTTCAGGGTTATACAAATGAGCAAGATTACAGACATCAACTCTGGAAGAATTAGTAAATGTTCTTAAAATGTCGGCTGTCTTATTAGAATCATAACAACTAAAATTAATATTGTGATGCATTAATAATATATATTCTAAAACTCTTTAGATTAATAGTTTAAAGAAGCAAATTGAATCAAAAGCGAAGATTGTTGAAGAACTTCATCAAGAAGTAAGCACTGCTTTAGATTTATAGGTATAGATATAACAATAGTTGTTATAGTGCCTATAATGAATCGATACTAAGGTTTGCTTCCATTAAAAATGAAAATGTTTATTATTTTTCAAAAAGGCAACTAAATGTAAGTCATAAAATAGAAAGGAATCACGGGAACAGAGGAAATCCACTTCTGATGACATAAATTACTCCATGCTTTAAGCCAAAATTCTAGTATACTGGAACTAATTCTCCAAGGGAAGAATGTCAGAAGGAGCAACAAAAAGTCACCTGATAGTACATGGCAAAGCTGTTTTCCTATCATGGTCATTGACAATTATAGGTGAAAATATAAACTTGCACAAGGCATGCAGAAGCTTGATGAGAAGAGTCACAGTTTCTAATAATGCAGGATGGTCTGTATGTATCTTTAGAATGGAATTCCTCTCTCTCCCCATCTCCTGTCTTGATTGAGACATACAAAATTAAAATGCAAAGTTATTAACATATCAAGTCAACAATTTTAAGTGCTTCCTTTATACCAAACCAGAAGTTTGAAGTACGTTATCAGTTTTCTAGCATCATAAAATACTGAATACTGGGTAAAGATAAACTTCAGTAACACTTTCTGTTGTTAACAGATTAAGGTTTTGCGAAGGAAAATTGGAACAGAAAGCAAACAAACCAGTATTAATGAAGAAAAGGTAGGAAGAAATGTTAATCTTCCTTGTACCAAAATATTGTGAATTAAAAGACTGAAAATTGGGTAAATAAGAATTCGAAGGTATTAATATTGAAGTCTGCCAAGATCTGTCCATTTAGAGTTGTGGTTTTATTCTTCTCACATGGCCTGGGCTATTTATTTGTAGCCTAACAGTTCTTTCAACAGACATGGAGATGACTCACTGTGGGAGTTTTTCCCTCTTCCATTGGCAGAGGAACTACATAAGCTGTGGCATGTATATTTTAAAGCTTTTCTTCTGCATTTGGGTAAGGTAAACACAAGTCCTCAAGCAGAAGCAGTCAAACTGTTAGAGTACTCACAATGGCCCTTTATTGCCAACATGTCACAGAAAGATCTAACAGCCTCTGATCTCCCTCCTCTCTTTCCTTCTTGGTGTAGTTCCTTTTTTATCTTCCTCCAGCCCCACCCCTCACACGCACCCTTGATCCATGGCTTGTGTCTCTTCCCACTAAATTAAGGGGAAGACCAAGAGTGAGACCCTCTGCCTTCCTCACACTCTTACACTCACTCTGTTCTAACTTTCTAGTAGAATATGGAGCCATTATATTGTAAAGAGACCCACTGTATTTGAGGATGCATGATCCACAGATTCAACCTAGTTTCAGAGTGCTGTTGCTACTAACTATGTCCCTGAAAAAGCTTCTCAACACCCTGCATCTGGCAGCTGTGGCATCCCTACTCTGTGTATCCACATGCAGTCCTCGAATATATCTTCCATGGATTGGGCCTGGGAGGGTGGGGGCGGTCATACTGTACAAAGGTTTCCATTGGGTTAGGAAGTACCAGAATACAGAAGGCTTTGATTCTTACACAAATACACTGTGCTTTGCCTAAAAAAATCCCATCCCATTCAACAAATGTTATAGAAACATGGCAGCAGATATGCTTCTTCCTATGAGATTTCCACCAATAGTTTAGTCCTGATTTGCTCAAGTTCTATTAATGTTTTCTTTTAGAACAAAAAAGAAGAAGAGGAAGCCACCTTAGTATAAACCTATGGTGCTTTTGTTATCTTGTGGCAAGAAAGATTATTACTTGTTTTTATTCTTTGAAGATTTTCCTAGTTTATCAATGCTTCCTGTTTACTTCAGATGCAAAACTACATTGGAGGCCCACTTCTCTTTCAGTTCATGCATGTGAAAACCCAAAATTTGATGGGACAGCTGGAATTCACAATACATAGACATATATTGGACAAAGGGATGGGGGAACCTAAGTGGTGCCTTGGCAAGACTTGTAACTCTTGAGTTGGGCAAAGTACTGAACAAAATATCTTTGTTGTTTAAAGGTGAAAAAATTACAGCTGGAACTTGAAAATATAAATGAATTACATAAAGAAACAATTTACAGCTACAAAAATGAAATTGAGATAGCAAGGGAAACTGAAGAAAAGCTTCTTAAAGAGGTGGATTTTTTTAAAGATTTGAATTTGCATATATTTAAATATGAACCATTGTTATTTATATTATTCATATATGTTTACTAGCAATCCTCTTGTCAGTCTTTCTTTGTTAGACTTTGATTTGTATTATTCAGAGTAAGTTGAAGAAATAAAACCTAAAAAAAATCTGGCTTTGAAACATTAAAAGCACACACTATTTCATGTGACAACCTGTTAGAGCTAGTTTTGGGAAAGTAAGGGAGTTGAAACAGTTCTCACAGATGTATGGATTTCCCCCCCAAATCATTATAGTCTCAGATTGCAAGATGGGAGAAGAAGACAGCATAGAATCAAATCCTTAGAAAGACAACTGGCTGGTTCTTCAGAGAGGATTTTATCAAACTAATGAAGCAGGGATAATGTAACTACATTTTTTAAATTGGGAGATATGAGACAAACCCACCCAAAGAAAGGAAATAAATCTTACTCTTATTTATACGATATGTAAGAGTAGTTTTGTTCACAAACACTTGTGCACAATCAAAACAATTTCATTTTCTTGAAGAAAGGCGAGAAAAGAAAGAATATTAGATTGTACCAGAGAGTTGAAGCAAACACATAGAAAGGCTCTTATCACATATGCCTCATGAAGGATAGGTAGGGGATAGAAGTGGGCAGATGAGATCCCAGACAACACAGGAAGGGTATGTTATATGGGAAGACAGCAGATGTGAACAAACACAAATAAATAGGAAGTTACCATAAGCACGCTGTGACTCTTCATCTAGAAAGTGACATGCAATATAACTACCCCTGAATATAAGCATCCATTGCTGGATTTAGAACAAATGAGGCCCTGTGGTAGTTAAGTCATGAGGCCCCTTGCTTGGGCCTGATGGAGTATAAGTAAATTTCCTGCTTTGTGGCACACTTCAGTCATCTATTTCTCTCTAGATATTCAAAATTCATTCTAAAATCTTGGTCTCCCCTTTTTCTGAGCAATGTAGTGGAGAATGCCTTTACCCAGATTCTGATGTTTGAACAACAGATCACCAAGCTTCATAGAAATCTTGTCCATGAGAACCAAGCCAGTATTTCTAGCCCTTCACATCACATTCAAAAACAGCCAGTTTGATGAGCCTTCAAACAAAGAAAGCAATCAACCATGAAGGAATCATCTAAAGAGATGTTTCCTGTTATAGCCTTTTCTATAATAAAGACTTCTGGTTAAATATATTTCTAAAACAGATATTTCTAAAGTATTTAGGCCTGCCACAAAATCAGCTTCCATTCCCCTGTGAAATATACTATAATTTTGATGAATCCAAGATACAACAGAATGGAGTATATTTTCTGCCAGCAGGGACAAATTGAAGTTACAGTGGATGTTCTTTGTAAAAAGTAAGAAATTTAACAATATATCTCACAAAAATAAAATTTCTTCTTTGTGGTTTCTGTGAATCACACAAGCCAGTATTCTGCACCAGTGCAGACCACCCAGTTGTGTGAATTCACAGATGACCACTTGAAAAAACACAGTTACGAGTAAGAAACCTGTCCATTCATGCAGGCTGCCAAGGATGACATTAAATGTCTACTGATAGACATTCCTATTGATTCCTTTTTTTCAGGGGCTTAAGGACCGAAAAATCTGTCCTTAAGGAAAAGCCATTAGGTAGCACACCAGCTATATCCTTCACATTATCCTCTATTATTCCGTCTTCTGGGAAGAGGATCAAAACTCAAACTCATTAAAATTATGCAGAGCTCTTCTGGTCATCAAAGGGAGATGCATTCATTGAAGATCCAACATTAGATTTAATTCATTTCTTTGCTGAATTTTAATTGACTAATAACTGATACATGCACAGTTGGCTGGATTTTGAAATGAAGTTCTTGCATTTATTTATTTATTTAAAACATTTATATTCCACCCTTCTCACCCCGCAGGGGACTCAGGGCGGAGCACAACATATACGGCAAACATACAATGCCAGGACATTGAATGTTTGTATTCAGATCTAACCTACCATCATATCTTGTCAGCAGGTCTCATGTTTTAGAAGTTACATACTTGAGGAGAACAAACCACGAAAGCAGCTCCTTGTTACCTGGTTTTTCATCTATATAGAGCTTAAACAAATGCTTCTTTCAGTCTAACCTCCAGGTGCAGTTTAAGTACAACTCTACAAGCCTTTGCCTTTCCTCCATTTCATAAAAACCAGGATCCAACTTGCTTAAATTACATAAATTCCATAGGAAGGTGTGAAGAGTATTACTTATGAACACATTATTATTAACAATTCTGTCTTGAACATATGTTGTAAGTTCTACTATATTCAGTCAACTCTCCTTCCATATGTCTAGCCCTGTTCATTATAACATGACTAAATTGCACAAGTAGTTACTGTATATTACATAGTAATCCTGTTTCATTTGATGATAAATAATTGTTGAATATAAATAAAATAATTCATACACATTTGAATTCACTTATGCTATTAACAGCTAGAAGCAATTAAATTGGTGGCTGATGAGGCAACGACAATGCAGAAAGAAATAGACATTCGATGTCAGCACAAAATTGCTGAAATGGTGGCACTTATGGAAAAGCATAAGGTAAAGATAGTTTCTTGTTTGTGTGTTCAGTGACTAGAACTAACAGATAAAAATGACACAAGGACAGAGCTGTATAGATAGGTGGTCTTGCTTGCTTTTGCTGCAGTAATCACCATTTTTAGGGAATGTTTTCACATACCTCAAGTTTGATAAGTCGCTCCTGGGTATCCAGGCGATTTCCGGTTTCATACTGTGGAATAAAATAGGATAACCTGATTCTACGCAACATTTGGAAGAATTGGGGAATGCTCTGGAGCTTCCCGCATTTCAGGGTGTATCTGAACAGCGTGTCTGGTTCTGATTCAGAATTGGCCCCACTATTCACATGGGTCAGTGTCACATCTCACTTTCCCCACACTTCCTGGTTTGGGAAAAAAAGAAAGAAATGGAGCTTACCTTTATTGTAGTTTATCATTGTTGTGGGGGCCATCTTTGGGTACAATGTATTGTTGAAGGCTTTCATGGCCGGAATCACTGGGTTGTTGTAGGTTTTTCAGGCTGTACAGCCATGTTCTACAAGCATTCTCTACTGACGTTTCGCCTGCATCTGTGGCAGGCATCCTTAGAGGTTGTGAGGTCTGTTGGAAATTAGGAAAATTGGATTTATATATATCTGTGGAAAGTCCAGGGTGGGAGAAATAACTCTTGTCTACTGGAGCTCAGTGTGAATGTTTCAGTTGGCCACCTTGATTAGCATTTGATGGCCTGACAGTTTTTAGGTGTGACTTGTTACTGCCTGGGAAAATCCTTTCTTGAGAGGTGATTGGATGTTCCTGACGACTCTCTGGAATGGGTCTTGGGGGCACGGTTTTGTCGTGGCTCCGATCCTTCCTGGAGGGTCGATCCCAGATGGTGAAGCTGGGAGACACCTGCTCGGACCCCTGGCCTTTGACCTGTGGGGTCCCGCAAGGCTCCATTCTGTCTCCCATGCTTTTAAACATCTACATGAAACCGCTGGGAGAGGTCATCCAGAGTTTTGGAGTTAGGTGCCACCTCTACGCAGATGACACACAACTCTACTACTCTTTCCCACCCAATTCCAAGGAGGCCTCTCAGGTGCTGGACGAGTGCCTGGCTGCTGTGTCTATCTGGATGAGGAGGAACAAGCTGAAGATCAATCCCAACAAGACAGAGGTCCTCCTGGTCGATCGTAAACCTGACCGGGGTATAGGGTGGCAACCTGTGCTGGACGGGGTTACACTCCCCCTGAAGCCACAGGTCCGCAGTTTGGGAGTCCTCTTGGATTCATCGCTTACGCTTGAGGCTCAGGCGTCGGCGGTGTCCGGGAGGGCTTTCGCACAATTGAGACTCGTGCGCCAACTGCAACCGTACCTCGCGAAGGCTGATCTGGCCGGGGTGGTCCATGCCTTGGTCACCTCCAGATTGGATTACTGCAATGCGCTCTACGTGGGGCTGTCCTTGAAAACGGCTCGGAAGTTCCAACTGGTTTAACGAGCAGCCGCCAGGATGTTAACTGGGGCCCTTTACAGAGAGAGGTCAACCCTCCTGTTCAAGGAGCTCCACTGGCTGCCGTTTATTTTCCGAGCCCAATTTAAGGTGCAGGTGCTTACCTACAAAGCCCTGAATGGTTTGGGACCATCCTACCTGCGTGGCCGCATCTCCATCTACGAACCGACGCGGTCACTTCGGTCATCTGGAGAGGCCCTGCTCGTGATCCCGCCTGCGTTGCAAGGGCATTTGGTGGGGACACGAGACAGGGCCTTTTCCGTGGTGGCCCCCCGACTCTGGAACACCCTCCCCAAAGATCTTAGACAGGCCCCTACATTGGCAGTCTTCAGAAAGAGCTTGAAGACCTGGCTGTTCTGATGTGCCTTCCTGGATTAGAAGATCTCCAATACCAAGTCCCACAAGCATTTTACTAGAACTAAGATTGCTGCACACCGCACACTGCACTTGCCCTATAATGCCTTATATACCTCCCGTCACATCAGCACTTTTAATCTTGTACCCATTACTCTGGCCCGGCCCAGTTTTATTGTGTCTTAGTGTATTGTTATTGCCTGTTGTTTATATTGCTTTAATTATTTTGAATTTGCCTTAGGTTTTGTATTGTTGTATTGTGTGTTGAGTCCTTGGCCTTTGTAAGCCGCATCGAGTCCTTCGGGAGATGCTAGCGGGGTACAAATAAAGTTTATTAATAATAATAATAATAATAATAACTGTCTGGAGTTCCCGTGTGTTTGAGTTTTGTTCTTTATTTACTTTTATAATTTTATAGTATTTTAATACTGGTAGCCATATTTTGTTCATTTTCATGGTTTCTTCCTTTCTGTTGAAATTGTCCACATGCTTGTGGATTTAAATGGCTTCTCTGTGTAGCCTGACATGGTAGTCATTAGAGTGGTCCAGCATTTCTGTGTTCTCAAATAATACGCTATGTCCAGGTTGGTTTATTAGGTGCTCTGCTATGGCTGACTTCTCTGGTTGAAGTAATCTGCAGTGCCTTTCATGTTCCTTGATTTGTGTTTGGGCGCTGCGTTTGGTAGTCCCTATGTAGAGTTGTCCACAGCTGCATGGTACATGGTAGACTCCTGCAGAGGTGAGAGGATCCCTCTTGTCCTTTGCTGAACGTAGCATTTGTTGGATTTTCTTGGTGGGTCTGTAAGTGGTTTGTATGTTGTGTTTCCTCATCAGTTTCCCTATGCGGTCAGTGGTTCCCTTGATGTATGGCAAGAACACCTTTCCTTTGGGTGGATCTTTGTCTTTACTTTCGTGGCTTGTTCTCGGTCTTGCAGCTCTTCTGATGTCTGAGGTGGAGTATCCATTGGCCTGTAAAGCCCAGTTTAGGTGGTTCAGTTCATCCTGGAGGAGGTGGGATTCGCAGATTCTTTTTGCACGGTCTACCAGGGCTTTAATGGTGCTTGGGTGATGGTTGGAGTTTTTATGTAGGTATCTATCTGTGTGTGTAGGTTTTCTGTAAACTGTGTGACACAATTATTGATCTGGTTTGCGGATAACTACGACATCTAGAAAAGGCAGTTTTCCTTCATTTTCTTTTTCCATGGTGAATTGGATGTTTGGGTGGATGCTGTTAAGGTGGTCCAGGAACCTGTTTAGTTCTTCTTCTCCATGGCTCTAAATTGTGAAGGTGTCATCCATATATCTGAACCATATAGTGGGTTTTTTGTTGCTTTTTCCAGGGCTTGTTTTTCAAAATGTTCCACGTAGAAATCTGCTATGACTGGGCTGAGAGGGCTCCCCATAGCTACTCCATCTTTCTATTCATAGAATTCATTGTCCCACTGGGTACCTTTGTCAATGTCAGCAAATACACCCACATGACTTAAAGAGGGGAGACAATAAAAAATGACAAAGGTAAGTGTGGCTGTACAGCGGGCATAAATTGAATTTTCTATTTTACTTTTGATGTTTGAATGAGGTTATGGTTACTGTTATCCGCATGAGGTGATGAATACTACCAAAGAATGACTCTTTAGTAGTTTCCTCTGTCTGTGGAATGCCCTTCCACTATGGAATGCCTGGTATTCACATTAGTAACATTTAGATTCTCTTTCAACAAGCAATCAGTCCATATTATTCATTTTCATTATTATGTTTTATGTTGCATTTTAACATTGTAGTTTGTTGCAAGTTAGATAGTATAGTAAACTTTCAGTTAACCAAAACTCAAGCTACTGGAACTTTCAAACAATCTGTAAAAACATCCAAAGAAATAATACTTTTAATAAAAATTGAAATCTTTTACAATACAGTATAATTGTGCTACATTAAATGTATCTGTATTTCTCTTTATTTGCTTTTGATTTATGATATGGTATATTATATTATGGAGTATAGTATTAGTTAGATCTATTAATAATAGTAACTCTCAAGCAACCAGAAACTACATTTATCTTGCGTCCACGAATCCCCGTGGGTACTGGTTAACTGAGAGTCTACTGTATATAAGCACCTTAAATAAATGGTGCATTTGAAGTGTAGTTAATATTTCATATTGTCATCATAACCGTTTTTTCACATTGCATTCATTTGAAGGATGCATATAGAGACGTATTTTAAAACTGAAAAAGACAAAATCAATTGCCATGTTTATAGTGAACATGGTTATTTAGTTAGTTTTTAATAATTTAATAATAGTTTAATAGTTTCCCACTATTAGGAGTGTGTAGGTTTTACAAAATAAATTTCTTAAAAGTCAGATTGTTTTCTTCAGGGAACTCAGCTACTCCCATCCTCTTATATACAAAGAAAATAAACTTACCATATTTTGCAAGATACACACTAAGTGGAATATTTTATGTTTACATGTTTATGTTTCTGACCATCTCTTCAATACAGCGCCAATATGATAAAACAGTTGAAGAAAAGGACACAGAATTAGAATACTTTAAAACAAAAGAACAAGAGCTATCATCTGCAATAAAATCACTGGTAAAAAATATCTTCTTATTTCTTTTCATTCACTGATGTGGCTCCTGTACAATCAATAATAAAAATTTCTGTATTTTATTGTGTTTCACTGCCTTGCATATCTCCAGTAGATAAATTCTAGTGTTAATCAGTGATGATTAATGGTAATTGTTTGATTTTGAGATAATGTTCTCTGTTAAATGTTGGTGTATCTTTTATTACTTCTAGGCAAAATTAAAATTATGTGGCTAGTCAACTACCTGGACCTGAGCCATCTAGGGCTTTGAAGGTCATAACCAGTACTTTGAACTGTGCAGCAAGTGGAGCAGCTGCAACTGGGGGGTTGTCCACTCCCTGTAACCAGGCCAGTTAGCAACCTGGTTGCAGCTCTTTGGAACAGCTGAAGTTTCTGAACACTCTTCAGAGGCAGCCGCACATTGAGCGTGTTGCAGTAATCCAGACAGGATGTAACTAATGCCACTGTGACCAGATCTGGCTTCTCAAGAAATGGGTTCAGTTGGCACACACGTTTTAATTATGCAAAGGCCCTCCTGGCCACTGCAGATCCTTGGGCCTCCAGGTTCAATGCTGAGTCCAGGATGACCCCCAAAATTCGGACCTTCAGGGTCTTCAGGGGGAGTGTAACATTATGCAGCGCAGGCTGGATCCCTATACCTGAGCTGCCTTCTGACTGACCAAAAGCACCTCTGTCTTATCTGGATCAAGTTTCAATTAGTTTGTCCTCATCCAGTTCATTACTGATGACAGTCATTGGTTTGAGGCAGTGGTTCTCAATCTGTGAGTCCCCAAGTGTTTTGGCCTGCAACTCCCAGAAATCCCAGTCAGTTTACCAGTTGTTAGGATTTCTGGGAGTTGAAGGCCAAAACATCTGGGGAACCACAGGTTGAAAACCACTGGTTTCAGGTCAGGACAGCTTCCTTGGCTTTACGTGGGAAGGAGTAGTAGAGTTGGGTGTCACCTGTATATAGGTGGCACTGTACTCCAAAAATCCGAATGACCTCTCCCAGTGGTTTCATGTATATATTAAAATAGCATGAGATACAAAACAGAACCATAGGAATCCTACAGGAGAACGGATAGGGGTTTGAACAAAGTCCCCCAGCATCACCTTCTGGGTACAGTCCTCCAGGAAGGAACGGAACCACTGTGAAACAGTTCCTCCTAGTCCCATCTCAGCGAGATGGTCCAGAAGGATACCATGGTCAAGGGTATAAAAAACCACTGAGATGTCCAGGAGAATCAATAGGGACATACTCCCCCTGTCTAGTTCTTTGTGTAGGTCACCCACCAAGGTAACCAAAGCTGTATCCATTCCATAGCAAGGCCTGTAACCAGATTAAAATGGGTCTAGATCAGTGGTTCTCAATCTGTGGGTCCCCAGATATTTTGGCCTTCAACTCCCAGGTAATCCCAACAGCGGGTAAACTGGCTGGGATTTCTGAGAATTGTAGGCCAAAACATCTGGTTCAGGGATGGCTTTTTAAATATAGGTCTCACAACTGACTCTTTTAGGCAAGTTGGAATTTTGCCTTGTTCCAAGGATGCATTGACCACCACCTTCACCCACTCTGCCAGTCCCCCCTCTGGCCTGTTTGATTAGTCAAGAAGAGCAAGGATCTAGAATCCAGTACTTTTCTCTCTCCTCTAATCCCATAGGGAATATGTACAGGAAATATAAAGAGGACTGTGGTGCTGAATTGAATTCCATTATTTAGCTTTTGTCAAAGGAAGGTGTCTTATTTCACTGTCTATCAGCAAAGAGATAGGTTGAAATATATGTTCCTACTACATGGCACTTTTATTTCAGTATAAGCTCAAAAACTGAAATACATATGAGATTGCAAACATAACCACTTTATTTTTTGAACTATTTAATTTACACTTTATGTTCACTTTCAGCAAAGAGAGCTTTCTTGCAAAGAAAATGAACTTTCTTCACTTCAAGATCAGCTTAAAAATGAAATAGAAGAGAAGGTATGTCTTCTGGTTTTATATTTAATTTTCAGTACATATGAGTAGTTCTGTGAAGGTTGTTTCATGTCTTCCATATTCAGAGAAATGTAAAAACAAAAATAACTAAGTGAGACTGTAGGAAGTGGAATTTCATATTCAGTGACAATGTGTTTCAAGGATGGACTTCAAGCTGTCTGGAACATCATTCCAGATAGGACCACCACAGGCCTAGCTATCAAGGTCTGTCACTTTCCTGCTACACACAACTACAGCACTATACTTTTGGTAATAATATATACCTTCAAATTGTCAGTACTGCCATGGAACATGCATAGCACCACAATATGCCAACATTTTCATATCTGTCCATGGACAATGCTTCCTTAATTTCTGCATTGAGAAACATCTCCTCTATCTGATGATATTGATATCTTAATAATTTGAACATGGAAGGATTCACCCAAGACATTCCACCAGAACCCCAACAGCTTCCACCCTACTATCAGTCTCATCCTGGAACAATTAACAGAACAAGTCCAGGCTATATGGCCATGTTCTAGAAGCATTCTCTCCTGACGTTTCGCCTGCATCTATGGCAAGCATCCTCAGAGGTAGTGACTCACTAAATGTTTGCAGAAATTCAAGGTGTTTGTTATTCATTTGTTCAAACGTTTCCGACTCTTCATGATCTCATGGACCAGCCGACGCCAGAGCTCCCTGTCGGTTGTCACCACCCCCAGCTCCTTCAAGGTCAATCTAGTCACTTCAAGGATGCCATCCATCCATCGTGCCCTTGGTCGACCCTCTTCCTTTTCCCTTCCATTTCCCCCAGGATAATTGTCTTCTCTAAGCTTTCCTTTCTTCTCATGATGTGGCCAAAGTACTTCATCTTTACCTCTACTATCCTTCCCTCCAATGAGCAGCAGTCGGGCTTTATTTCCTGAAGTATGGACTGGTTGGATCTTCTGGCAGTCTAAGGCACTCTCAGAACTTTCCTCCAGCACCACAGTTCAAAAGCATCTATCTTCCTTTGCTCAGCCTTCCCTAAGGTCCAGCTCTCACATCTGTAGAGAGCTTTAACTATGCGGATCTTTGTTGCCAGTGTGAAGTCTCTATTCTTCACTATTTCATCAGGATTGGACATTGAGTAGCCCAAGAAAGGAGGAAAACAAAAGTAAACAGTGATAGGAGGAGATATGCCCAATTAAATGCACAATTCCAGATGTTAACCAGAAGAGATAAGGAACTATTTTTAAACAAGCAATAAATGGAAGTGGAAGAAGACAACAGAATAGGAAGGACAAGAGACCTCTTCCAGAAAATTAGAAACATTGGAGGTAAATTTCAGGCAAAAATTGGCATGATATGAAACAAAGATGGCAGGGACCTAACAGAAGCTGAAAAGATCAAGAGAAGGTGGCGAGACTATACAGAAGATCTGTATAGGAAGGATAACAATATCGAGGATGAGTGAATTAAAACCAGACATCCTGAGGAGTGAGGTTGAATGGGCCTTAAGAAACATTACTAACAAGGCAGCAGGAGATGATGGGATCCCAGCTGAACTATTTAAAATTTTGAAAGATGATGCTGTCAAGGTGATGCATGCCATATGCCAGCAAATATGGAAAACACAAGAATGGCCACCAGACTGGGAAAAAATCAACATATCCCCATACCAAAAAAGGGAAATGCTAAAGACTGCTCAAACTTTCGTACAGTGGCCCTTATTTCTCATGCCATTAAGGTATTGCTCAAGATCCTGCAAGGAAGACTCCAGCAATACATGGAACGAGAGTTGCCAGATATACAAGCTGGGTTCGGAAAAGGTAGAGGAACAAGATACCAAATTGCCAATATCTGCTGGATAATGGAGAAAGGCAGGGAGTTTCAGGAAAACATCTATTTCTGTATTATTGACTATTCTAAAGCCTTTGACTGTGTGAATCATAATAAATTGTGGCAAGTTCTTGGTGGTATGGGTATACCAAATCACCTTGTCTCTCTCCTGCTGAATCTCAAAGTGTTTACAGATACATATAACTTCACCTCTGAGCTGCTATGGAAGCCAATTTAACACATTTTAAACATAGCTGCTCCCTTGCTGTCTTCTGTGAATCAGATTAATAAGTTAGAACAACACAATTGAAAGTAGTAACATTTTCTAGTACTATTCATTTGTAAGGATTTTGTTTTTCCTCTCATTGTTTTTGAGTTTTTTTCTCTCACTTGACTTATAGAAAGCGCAAACATCCACTCTTGAGACACCTAAACACAGCTTGAATTCTCAGCCACTTCATGTATCTCAGAATTCGAAATCTACTAATGTGAATGAATTGGAATATACACAGAAGTCTTCATGGACTCCAGCCAAGGTTGGTTTCTTAATATATTTGAATTATCCATTAATTTTTAATAAGGTAATAGTTCAGAATTCATTTTCAGATTCCTATCTATGCCAATACTTTGTATACAATACAAATGGATTTATTTTAAAACAAGGAAAATGTCCTTGTGCTTATTACTGTCAATATTCATGTTTGAGAAACAATTTTTGGACAAAATATTAAGCAAAAAACAAACAAACAAAAAAACTCCATATCCACACAAGTGAAATATTTAGTTCTAACTTTGATGCTGGTGCTATCAGAACACATGATATCCCACTACTTTCCAAATGAATGCTATTCTTTTAAATAGCTGAGGTCTTTAAGACCATAAAAAAAAAAAAAACCCTATTTACCCTGCATTTTCTAGTAGAAGCAACTTCTTTACAAGTGTGACCTTTACTCTGAATCCGGAATTGAAAGGTATATGGGAGTAGGAACCCCAGTGGTGCAGTGGGTTAAACCACTGAGCTGCCGAACTTGCTGATCAAAAACTTGCAGGTTTGAATCCGGGGAACGGTGTGAGCTCTCACTGTTAGCCCCAGCTTCTGCCAACCTTGCAGTTTGAAAACATGCAAATGTGAGTAGATCATAGGTACCACTCCGGCGGGAAGGTAACAGCGTTCCATGCAGTCATGCCAGCCACATGACCTTGGAGGTGTCTATGGACAACGCCGGCTCTTCAGCTTAGAAATGGAGATGAGCACCAACCCCCAGAATCAGACACAACTGGACTTAATGTCAGGGGAAAACCTTTACCCTTTACCTATGGGGGTAGGATGGCAGGACAAATTAGTGGGTATTTACCTGGGCTGAGAAGGCATGATGTTAAAAAAATGCATATAGGTTTAATGGAAAACTAGCAGGGCTTCTGAAACATTAAATATATGCATGAGTGGAAGATGGGTAAAGTTCAGGGTAGGAAGAGTCTCAAACTTGTGTTGACAATCTTTTTTAGTTCAGTGTACTTCAAATAAACAACCTTTGGGAGAAATGTTTTATTTTCTCCACAGCTTTATCAAGCATCATGCCAATGCAATGAGCTAACCAGCACTGTACTTTCTGTACATATTGACTATAATATTTCACACGAGGATCTTTGAACAAGCGTTTCTAGTTATAACACTGAGAATTTTACTATAACAAATTGTTTTAACTATCTTTATTTCACCAAGATTTACACTGTGAAGACACCTACAAAATCTAAATTGCAAAGAGAAAGCACCAATCAATGCTCAGAAGACAGAAGAAAGAAAAAGAGAAGAGTTCTGTTAGAAATGGATACACGGTCAGATAGTTCTGAAAATGACCTTCTGGTACTTATCTGAAAATAAAATTCACCTTGCTATTTAAAAGATGTCATATAGTAACTGAAAATAATGTTGGCTAAATATATCTGATATTTGCATATTTATGACTTTATGTTGAAGCAGTATCAGTTTTTCCATTTTTCTTCATTTCTTATTTAATATAGCTATAATATGATTATTTCTACAATATAAAAGTCAGCATGTTATTGTGGTTTGATTAGTGGACTAGAATATTGAGAGACCACGGTTTGAATCCTGGCTTGGTCATGGAAATCTTGGGTGACTCTAGACAAGTAACACCCTCTCAGCCTCAGATGAAAGTAAGGGCAAATCTCCCTCTGAACAAATTCTGCTAAGATTCTCAAGATGATATAGTGCAATAACCCGCAATGACTGGGTTTAACCTCCACATTAATAAACAATATCATCAGGAGCTTCTGCTTCAGAATTAATATAAATATAGCCTTGCTGAATCAGATTAAATTCATTTTTTTTCTACAGTGGTAGCCAACCCTTCTGTAGCATGAAATGATCGAAATATCTATTATACAGCATCCTCAATAATCTGCCATAAACTTTTCTGTGGTTGCCTAATAAGTTCCCTGTCATAGTTAACTGTGAATACGCACATATGATATTTCTGCGCCTGTGCAGACCAGCTTTGGAACCTTCTGGAAGATAAAAGTAGACATTTTTACCCCTGCCTCGCCCTGCCCCTCGAGTATATATAGCCCATGGGCAAGGCTAGGCCTCCAGTTCTCTTCATCCATCGCTCTAGCAGCAGCTCTTGAACCTTCGTTCCTGACTAGCTTCTATTGGACTGCCTTCTTTTGTACCTGACTGTGGACTCCCTAAGTATCTCTTATTTCTCCTGTCTAATTTAGCCCTGAAAACTATGGGAATGCAGTCCAGGCACTGGAGGTAATGGGTTTACCCCGCACCTTCCAAGAAGGTGCGGAATAAACCCGCTATTAAATTAATTTGCTATAAATCAGGGGTTTCCTGGTTTGTGGTGGATTAATTCTGGTTTGTCCAGAATGTCGTCTGGACAGCCCCCTTTTATTGCGGAAGTTTCTGTATTAAAGGAGCTGTCTAGATCTGCCCAGAGAAATACCATTTTAGGTTCATAGGGGAGAATATGTAACAAAAATATTGTTAAAGATTTGCATAGTATTTTTTCCTGTTCCCTGCACACTGAATGAAATGCTCCTCAAGTTAATGGCTTTTACATTTGCTTCCCAGGCACCATAAGGATTGTAGTTTGAATTAGCTTGCATTAAATGGTTTTCCACAGTTTGGTATAATACAAAATGAAAGAAAGGTCTCTGTGGATTTTACTAATTTTTAATTTTTTTTCCAGTGTCTTGTGTCAAAGGAAGATAGGTTTCAGCAACTGTATAAAGATTATCCACCAGCACCTCATGTCAGGACCCCAATTCCAATGACACCAGAAAAGGTATCTTCTCACATTTGCTGTGTGCTGTGAATCTCAATGGTCTTAACAAAATTAACTAAAGCTTCCTTTTTGTATATAGGTTCAAACTCCATCTAGCATCAAAACCCCTGGATCCTTAGTGAAGCTTGCTGCTATAAAAAAGATGCGAGAGTCGGGATGGTCTGCAATCTCCAAAATGGACAGAAAAAACAAACTGAAAGAAGCTGAAAAGCTTTTTTCATAAACTAAAAATATACTACTGTTATGTAACTAATAGGCTTGCTTATTACTTTATTTAAATTTAACATTGCCTTTGTTAAAGTATTGAACCCTTCAGTAATTCAGATGTAAAAAAGAGTTTATGGCCTGATCCATCCTCTGCAGCTAGCATATGTGGTGGGGAAAAGTCAGGTTCAATAAAGCCCTCTTTCCTCCCACTTCCTCCCTTCTTTGTTTTAACACACTGGTCTCTTTTGCACCAGGTCCTGAAAAGAAGAAAGATGCCTGTAAATTTTTAGATAGCACTATAGTTGAAACAGTGTGTAGCCCACAGGGCACCAGCACTGGAGGAATAATGAAATAGGATTCCAGTGAAATCGATGTCAGTTTTCTCACCACATGAGCAATGGCAGTATATATTAATAAAAACAGGGAAAACCTGACAAAGTTTTTAGAGTTAGCAAAAATACAATTTTATTAGTTTTAGTAAAGTTTTATGTTACTTATTTAAGCACAATACACGGAGACCAGAATTATTCATCATTAGAGCAATTAAATCATTTTTATTCAATCTTTATTATTACAACAATAACATAATAAATTACAATAAAGAAAAATATTCACAATAGCAAGGAGATCTAACATAGCTGATAAAATAATTAAATTAGTACTGTGGTTTTCTGGGGGGTCAATTCTGTGTATGAATAAATCTGGATCTAGTAAAATATTGTGCACAAGCAGTCACTAAGTTGCAAAGAATTATTAACTATTCTTGTATAACTTGTAAATGTTTCTTTGTTTTAATAAACATCTTTGTGAGTTCTATTTTCTGATTTTTTTCAAACTGACATCACAGTGGGTTAATTTTGCCACTTTGAAGGATCTGTGTCCCATCCATTATAAATCTCCTGGTGTTTTCTGAAATGTTTCATAAGCTGGGAAAATGTCCTGTTCTTTTTCTCCTGACAGAAATTCCAATTTGAGTTGTCCTGGTTGAACACTAAATGGTAAATAATCATTTGTAAGTTCATCATCTTCATTCACCATGTTGGGATTATATATTCTTGGTGCATCATACAGTCCTCCTGATATAACCAGTACATCCTCTGGAATTGCATATCTTTCTGCTGTGAAAAGTTTGGGAAAATATATTATTGGGGAAAGAAAATAAATCTAAACAACCTCAAGGCTCAAAATTCTTTCTTGTATAGTGTAAAACTGGATTTACAAAATATCGAGTAAGGCAGTGACCACAACAATTTTTTAAAAGTGTTGCTATCAAGATAACTAGTTTGACTATGTTCCAAATCCCACTTTACTTTTCACATTTCTGTCATCCAATTAGCAGTCTTCAGCACTTACCAAAAAGCTCTCAACTGTTACAGTATGCCATGTGCTCCATTGGATTTCCATCTGAAAATATGGAATAATTTCATGCTTCTACATATAGGTCTTTTGATAAAAATTATCTACTAACCTGTTTCAGAAGAAGTATCATAAAGTGGATGGTGGGAATATTGATCTCTTCTCTTTCTAAATTTATTGAAAATATAAACAGTGAATCCTAGGATTGTTAGTGCAAGAAGAATGGCAAAACTGATTGTTAAGATGGCTTCTGAATTCTTCAAACGACCACCTCCTGCTGAAATGAAAGAATACAGACACATTCCTCTCACATAGATTTGCTAGTCAGGCTCTGAGGTTTCCTAAAACCAAGGATGACTGCAGGTAATATCATTAACTGTGATGCATTAGATAACACCCATAGCAGCTCACAGTTTGACATTCAAACTCTGGCCCCATCTACTCTGTCATATAATCCAGTTTCAGAATGCAGATTAACTGCATTGAACTGGATTATATGTCAGTGTAGACCTGTATAATCCAGTTCAATGCAGTTCAGTCTGCATTATATGAATCTACACTAACCATTATAACGCAGTTCAACTGGATTATTTGGCAGCGTCGATGTTATCTCTCACACACATACACACATCCTGCACCCAATTTTCCTGTTTAGAAATTCATACAGGAAGCTAAAAGGACTGCTCCCAGATCAAGTTGAAATAAGAGGATTTTTCCTTCTATGTGAAATGGAATAAATAACACTTAGTGTAGCCTACTCACTTCTAGCCAGAAGGTGAATGTAAAACAGATATGATATTAAGCCCTTGTACTGCATAGACCGAGAGGGGTAGAGGAAGCTAACTCAGTAAATGCATAACTGTCAAGATTTGTAAGTTACTCAACATTTCTGTAAGTGATAACCAGTGTCTCATGTCTAACCACAGGTGTCATTGTAATTGGGATGTGAGGGCCAGTTTGATTGTAGAAACTAGGGGTTAGTTTGAGGGTTGATGGATGAAGAGAGAGAGTTTGTTGTATATACTGTAAATACTGTACTGGTATTTGAAGAAAGAAAACCCTTCTATTTGGAAAGAAAAGCTTTGTGTCTGTGTTCTTGTTTCAGAGGAGACCACTTCACAGCAAGCAGGTATTTGGCTCCCTAACAGGAGTGAAGAGCTCTTCTGCTGTGTATCAGATAATTTAATGTTGTTTGAACCCCTGCCAATAACCCCATGTAGAGTCTTTGCAAGTAGCAACAACAAAACCTTGAAAATAGTTGTTGCTCCCCTACCTGAGCTGGAAATATGCATACAGCCCTGTCCTCTGCAAACTGGCATGGTGTAGTGGTTTGGGCACTGGACTACACCTGGAGACCGGATTTCAAATTCCTCCGTGTTAATGAAAACCTACTGGGCAAGTCACATTCAGCTTCAAAGAAAAGCAAAGACAAGCATCCTCTCAACAAATCTTGTCAAGAAGACTCTGTGATAGTGGCACTTTAGGGTTGTCATAAGAAATGACTTGAAAGCACAGAACAACAACTTTTTCTCTAATCTGGAACAGTGCCCATCAAAACTGGTGAATTTGTAATCTTCCCTCCCACCTGGAGATGACTCCTAAAAACTTGTGACTCAAGCCAGGTCCTGAGATTTGGCAACTTGTACATCATTTTTAGAAGCTCACTATGCAAAAATGGTTGAAAATAGTGATAGATATTTTAACCTTAGTCTCATGTTAATGTGGCCCTAACTGTCATGTGAAAATGTCTTTAGAGATCAAGCTCAGACAACAACACCGTCATCATAGTTATTTCCACATTCTAACAAATAAATGGAGTACAGGAAATGAGATTATTTAACTTCACATAATTCATTCCCAAAGATCTCAATAAAATATTGTTATTGAAAGGAGTTAATGATGATTTGCTTTGAATTTCGTGTGAGAATTATCAATAATCAAAGCCCAGATCTCTTGAATCTCCTTGGTACTTCCATTTATATGGTTATGTTAGAGGCACAATGAGCCGCGGTGGCACAATGGGTTAAACCTTTGTGCCGACTGAACTGCTGACCTGGAGGCTGGTTCAAATACATGAGATGGCGTGAGCTCCAGCTTCCCATGCAGGGACTTGAGAGAAGCCTCCCACAAGATGGTAAAACATCCGGGCATCCCTGGGCAACGTCCTTGCAGATAGCCAATTCTCTCACACCAGAAGCGACTTGAACTTTCTTAAGTTGCTTCTGACACACACAAAAAAATTAGAGACCCAAACTGTCACCTTGATGGGCATATACATTTACATAAGTTTTCCTTATTCATATTTCTTTTTTGGGGGCACTGTGGGGTTCATATTTCCTTCCTCCATTCACGATGCTCAAAAAAGGTAACATTTTTTACATAGTGAACAATCTCTGAAGACCCCTGCACAGCCACCATGTGCTACAGGGGAGCAAACAGGACCAGAGAAGTATCTGTTCATATCTCCAGAATCAGATGTGCCATTATCTCTGAAATATGTTGGGGTCCTGTGGGTGTCTCGAACTGCTCTAATCATTTCATGTCTGGCACTGGGACCTACTATGCTATAATGAGCCATACACCATAGGCCACATTCTATTGTCTCCCTGGCGTAGTATAAATACCCACATGTGAACATAGGCTATGGCAGCATTATGTAACATCCATGCAGAATAGCAACACTGCACAACATATGTCAAAGACAAGGCTCAAACAAAGATGTTTCTGTGCAACTTTGCCTCTGCCATTATCAACAGGAAACATCCATTATGCAATGACTTTTTGACCCTGCATGCTTAGCATGACTTATGTGTGAATTTATCTCCAAGTGAATTCAAGCCATAACGTCCACGTTTCCATCATTACTTTTTGACATAGGAATCTCCAGATTAATTCAGTCTGTGATTATTATTATTATTATTTTTGCTCCTGTACTGAATTGGGCCAATCTTGTTTTATCAAAGACTGGTACTAATTAGTCTAAATTGTTCGAATTTGCTTTAGAATTTGGTAGAATTGGTTGTAGAGTCTTATCAAATATATAATTTATCCATCATTACCTTGAAACTTATTTGATGAAACCGAAGCCAGAAGCTTGCTACTGATTAATGGCATACTTGTTGAAACTTGGGCTATCAAACTCGATGTTATAGCTGAAGTTGTTGCTTTGGGATCTTCAACAGTGGATTGATACACAGAATTACTAAAGAATGATTCAGCAGGAAATGTTGTCACCTTTTTGGTTTCAGCAATGGTATCTGATGAACTGTTTCTTTCTGTACTAGGAGAGTGAGTGCTTTGTGATAAATAAGATAACATTGTGGAAACACTGGTAGTATTCGCAGTTATGGTATATATATTCCAGTTGGTACTTGTGTTATGCAAGGCAGTGTTGTCTGCTTCTTTAGTGGTTATTGTAGGCATTTCAGTCCTTTCAGAAGTAGCAGCATGTCTTGCTTCATGAGTAGTCATTGTGGTTTGCATATATTTAGCCTTTAGTAGCAAGTAACCTGTAACATGAAGGGGAACCGTCTTATGGCAAAAGCTAAAAAACTTGGACTTTATCACATGAAGCAATTACAGTTGTATTATCACTGATAGCAGATACGTTCGTACTAAGTTGAAAACAGTTGATATTGAATATGTCTTCATTAGAATAATTGTGCTGATTTGCCAGTTGGTGATCCTATGATTGTATTTCCTTGCACCCTCATAGCCCCACCTTCCCATGCTTAAAAGTAACAAAATGCAAATATAAAATAAAAGGAAAACAGTCAAGGAGAGGAGGAGAATGCTGCACCCTGACATTACTTTTACTGCTAGTATACTGACACAGAAACAGAGGGGACCCATTGCACCAAGTAGGTGACAAGGACATTGTGGCATTGGAAGCAATTGATGGGTTTTACCTGCTAATAGTTAGGGATGAGAGACAAACATGCAGCAAGAAGCACAGGGCATTTTGCAATGGGGGCCATCACTTTGCCTACCTCATGCAGTAAAGTCCAAGCACAGTATCTTTTTCCAACCATTACTAGTCCTTTGATCTTTGATTCCTTTATTGCCACACATACCTGATTTCAGTTTAGAAAGGCACACGGGACCTCCATTACATTGCCACATGAGTGCAATGAGTTGTTTCTTGTGTGTGTACATGTTAGCTGTATCAGTTTATGTCTAGTCACACAACCACAGCAGCGGTAGCTTTAAAAAATCCACCACCCATACACATATTATTAGCACTCACTTATTTGTTTAATCAAGTATTTCTCAGTTTTCTTGTCATGTGGTCTTCCCACCTGTATAGAATAATAGAATCATAGAGTTGGAAGCGACCTCATGGGCCATCCAGTCCAACCCCCAGCCAAGAAGCAAGAAAATTGCATTCAAAGCATCCCCGACAGATGTACTTTGTAGAGTGAAGCCAGTAGAAAAGAGGGAAGTGAAATACTGACCTGTGAATATGTGCAACTATATGTATACAATCACCCCCCCCACCACCACCACTGAGCATTGCCTTTCCTGGATGCTGATACAAACAAGGGAATTATCCTTACACGGCAAGAGCCACCTAACCAAGATGACCACCCACCAACTTGCCCCCATCCTCCCACCAGGAGGGTGCTTTTAGCAGAGGCAGCAGAGAAAGGAAGAAGGACAAACATGAAAGGAAAGTGGCAAAGGGGAAGAATAGTGTCAACTTCTGGAAAAAAAGGAGGGACAACTATGGGAAAAGAAAATGGTGCTCTGTAAGCCCTAATAGTCTGTGGCATTCCCTCAATAACCCAACCGCTTTTCAGGTGCTTGAAAAAGCAGATGCCAAAACAATCATACCACCAGCAAACTTCTACCCTAGAGTATCATCAGAAGCATCTACCAGAAAGATGAATGGTATAAGCCTAATTCTTACTTAGTCTTCAGGATGCCTGGTAGAAAACTAGGAAGTTGAGACCCTTGAAATCTTATTCAGAAGGAGAGGCCTCCAGCTTTTTAGGCAGAAGAGTAATAAGACACTATTTTCCTTTAAGAGACTTTATTGGTCACTGACAAGAAGGCAGTGATATAAGTATTTCTGGGTTCATAAATAAAAACCTGAATCTGGAAACTAAAAACAATACTGATCTTAGTATCAGTTTGTTGTTCGAAATGGTGATCAAAGGAGGGTGAAATGCACTACTGCTTGGTGACCTTTGGCAGACAACCAGAATGAGGAAGTAACCTATCACATTTTTCATACTGGCCATGCTGACCTTTGGCTTCAAGGGTGCTCACTATTTTCATATGGACTTTACAGATTACCATTATCACCTCCCAAGAAGCAGACCTCAATGGAAAAAAAACATGTATTTGAATGTCCTAGTGACTTAAGGCAAAGCCATCAATTTCATAAACTTTTCTTATGTAAGCAATCATTTGAAGTGATTTTGCCAGTCATAGCGTAAAATAAACCAAAACCTCTTCTCCGCCGGCTCCCAGCTTCTGGATCTCCATGTGATGAAGTCCTAAAAGTTTCTCAGAAATGTCACATCAAGGGGTGGAGTGGAAAGTTGCTTCAGTACAGAGAAATATGCCTTTGTGGAAACTGATCAGATGTGATATGTGGCCATTCTTTCTGCTCTAATTCTAATATCTAACTTGAAAAGATCAGCCTAATACCAAACACAGCTTAAAGTTGGGAAGAAATCAGTGAAAGCAACATCCTAATTTTGGTTCAACTTATTCCTGCTTCTTAAGAGTATTTTCAACTCTGAATAGTGGCCCAGAAAATAAAAATTATTTACAGTAACAGAAATCTGAATCAGATATATTAGAACTCACCAAGGAAGGCTGAGGTGGTTGAGCTTACTGGCAGTTACTCCAAGTAATCGATACTCTGCCTTAGCATGTTTCTGTGTATTTAATAACTGGAGGAACTGTTTGCTCGAGGGCTGGGCAAAGCATAAAGAGATCCCTATGGCAACAGGTGAAACCATAAAAAGGTTCACAGATTAGTCACGTTGAACAATAACTGGTTGGGTTGGGCTCACCTGTCATTTGAGTACAGCTGGGAAACATAACAGGAAATAATGCTTCATATTATAAGGCAGCAATTCAGTGCAAGATGAAAAGTGTGTCCAGTAAAAGAGATTCTATAACTTTACTGAAAAATGTTATTATAAAAGCACCCCCTTTGTGCTTGAAATAGTTTCCCTCCCAAGAATTGTATTAAAAACATTCTGATTTTGATCAGAGTGCTGTCTTTTCTTTAAAAAGAGGAAGGAAGGGAGTGGGAAATTCAGGACTGCTGCTAGGATCTGGATCTACACGTTAAAAAATTTTGGTGCTAAAATTGGCACTACTGCTTTATGCTGGATTTTAGATAATTGTGTGTTTTTATGTGGTACTGTTTGGTTTTATTTTCTTTATCTTTCTGTTGGTTTTATTGTGTTTTCATTATGGAGTTATTTTGTATTATAGATTTTTAATTTGCATGCTGACAAAAGAACGGCTCCTATTGACGTATAATTTTTTAAAAAACCACATCAAACACACAATGCTTGAATAACACTATGTAACAAATTTTGGGGGGAAAATCTGTTCCAGGTTTGAAAGTGTTATTCCTGTTTACTTGTGCAGTACTTACTTTGAAAGTAGTTGTTATACTCCAGAAACTTCGTTTTTGTGACTGCCACAAACTGTTGAATTGGTTGAGAGATATTCATTGAAAAACTATGTGCTGCAGGATATCTCACAAAAACACATTTTTTGCAGTTTAATAAACCTTTTCCATGTTTTTATGATAGAACCAATTAGAAAATGACATTTATAAGTGAGGAACAAAACATGTGTTAGATATTGTAATAGGAATGTTCAAAACATCCACGAGACATTCAAAACAAAATTAAATCCATGATCTGGAGATCTCTATTTCAGAATTCTAAATATTCCTCCCTAAATGCCATCTAAGTGCCATAAGTTGTTGCCTTGGACTCATAGGTGGCATTATATTTTCATTCACCATCAATTTCGTCATCCCAGAATATGCTTCCATGATGCAATTGTTATTTTCATGGACTAGAGAAGCTAGTTCAGCCCCTTCTGTTATTTTGTGCGTATCAACACAAAATCTACACTCAGTCTTAAGAAATCACTCCCACAATTCTACCTCTGCAGTATTAATGTTTTCTGTGACTAATTGTTCGAAAAACAGTGGATTTTATGGTAAAAATCCTCCAAGTTACTGACCCACCTTTAGCATATATAAGAACTCAACAAATTGGCTGAAATCATCAAGGAGCTGTAAATACTGTTTTGTGATAAACATCCCAAGTGAATGATTAATTTGTAATCTAGAAAGCTAGTAGCATATACAACAGTCCTTCTTTTTGTACAAAACTACTCCTTCTTGAATCTTAAGAGCAACACAATTTCAGTCTGAGAATGCAGCAATTCAGTTTTAGAAAAATAAACAGGCTGGGTGTTGAAAGGTTATAGGGCTTGACCAGTCCACTGTATCCTTTTTTCCTGTTTCATGCTAGAATCAAGAAAATATTTTTTGTGGATTGGATGCTGGCTCTGGAACCAGATCAAACAGTAGATCGCCGGGATATATAGAATCATTTATATGCAAAAGTTTCCAGGTAGGTTTAATAGACATGCATAGATAACATTGCCCTTTCTGGGTTGTTGTAGGTTTTTCCGGGCTATATGGCCATGTTCTGGAGGCAATTTTTCTCCTGATGTTTCACCTGCATCTATGGCAAGCATCCTCAGAGGTAGTGAGGTCTGTTGGAAGTAGGAAAAATGGGTTTATATATCTGTGGAATGACCAGGGTGAGACAAAGGACTTTTGTTTGCTGGGGCTAGCTGTGAATGTTTCAGCTGATCACCTTGATTTGCATTCAATGGCTTGGAAGCGCCTGGGGGGAATCTTTTGTTGCTGTTGCTGTTGTTGTTGATCTGGTTTGCGGATGACTAGGACATTTAGAAAAGGCAGTCTTCCTTCATTTTCTTTTTCCATGGTGAATTGGATGTTTGGGTGGATGCTGTTAAGATGTTCCAGGAACCTGTTGAGTTCTTCTTCTCCATGGCTCCAAATAGTGAAGGTGTCATCCATAGCTACTCCATCTTTCTGTTCATAGAACTCATTGTCCCACTGAAAGTAGCTGGTGGTGAGGCAATGGTGAAACAGATCTGTGATGTCTTCTGGGAAAGATGGAGTAGCTATGGGGAGCTCTCTCAGCCCGGTCATAGCTAATTTCTACATGGAACACTTTGAAAAACAAGCCCTTGAAACAGCAACCAAAAAGCCCACTATATGGTTCAGATACGTGGATGACACCTTCACCATTTGGAGCCATGGAGAAGAAGAACTCAACAGGTTCCTGGAACATCTTAACAGCATCCACCCAAACATCCAATTCACCATGGAAAAAGAAAATGAAGGAAGACTGCCTTTTCTAAATGTCCTAGTCATCCGCAAACCAGATCAACAACTGGGTCACACCGTTTACAGAAAACCCACACACACAGATAGATATCTACATAAAAACTCCAACCATCACCCAAGTCAAAAAAGAAGCACAATTAAAGCCTTGGCAGACCATGCAAAAAGAATCTGCGAACCCCACCTCCTCCAAGATGAATTGAACCACCTAAACTGGGCTCTACAGGCCAATGGATACTCCACCTCAGACATCAAAAGAGCTGCAAAACCGAGAACAAACCACGAGAGTAAAGATGAAGATCTACCCAGAGGAAAAGTGTTCTTGCCATACATCAAGGGAACCACTGACCGCATAGGGAAACTGATGAGGAAACACAACATACAAACCACTTACAGACCCACCAAGAAAATCCAACAAATGCTACGTTCAGCAAAGGACAAGAGGGATCCTCTCACCTCTGCAGGAGTCTACCATGTACCATGCAGCTGTGGACAAGTCTACATAGGGACCACCAAACGCAGCGCCCAGACACTCATCAAGGAACATGAAAGGCACTGCAAACTTCTCCAACCAGAGAAATCAGCCATAGCAGAGCACCTGATGAACCAACCTGGACACAGCATATTATTTGAGAACACAGAAGTGCTGGACCACTCTCACAACCACCATGTCAGACTACACAGAGAAGCCATTGAAATCCACAAGCATGTGGACAATTTCAACAGAAAGGAAGAAACCATGAAAATGAACAAAATCTGGCTACAGTATTAAAAAACTCAAAAATTACAGCAGCAAAACAACAGAGGGGAAACAAACAGGCACATGAAATCACTCTCAACAAAAGATTCCCCCCAGGCGCTTCCAAGCCATTGAATGCAAATCAAGGTGATCAGCTGAAACATTCACAGCTAGCCCCAGCAAACAAAAGTCCTTTGTCTCACCCTGGTCATTCCACGGATATATAAACCCATTTTTCCTACTTCCAACAGACCTCACTACCTCTGAGGATGCTTGCCATAGATGCAGGCGAAACGTCAGGAGAAAAATTGCCACCAGAACATGGCCATATAGCCCGGAAAAATCTACAACAACCCAGTGATTCCGGCCATGAAAGCCTTCGACAATACATTGCCCTTTCTGTTTCTACTGTTTCAATAATTTCCATTTCCTATTGGTCTTCCTCCTCCTCATTTCCTTGGGATAACTTCCCAAACTTAACAGTAAAAAAGTAAAAGAAAAAAGAAAAGGAAGAAAATAAAACAAAACAATGAAGATAATTAGTTAATAGAAATAAACAAGTGAAAAGATTTTTTTTAATTACTTGGGAAAGTTTTTTGATTGGAAACAACTCTTGTGATAAAGTTGTTCTTGGAATGGTGTTAAAAATAAAGCTAGAAAGTTTAGGTTCCTTTCATTCCAAGTAGAAGCAAGAAAACATATTACAGCTGGATTCCTCCCATGTGTTCCTGTGTTCTTAGAAATAAGGTGTTAAAAACAGGAACAAGGAGATTCCACCCCCCCCCCCCAATCAATTAGAAAACATAATTTTCAAATGAAGAAATATTTTGTCATAATTTAGAGTAGATTTTTTTAAAGTTTGTATGACATGCTCCGAACAACTGTTTTTTGTCCTTCATCCATCGTATTTGAGATTATTTCCAGAGCCCAAGCAATTTTCAAAGAATTTCTTATTGAATTTCAATTTTTCTGTTGAAATTATTCATGAGTAAAAACTTTGTTATTACTTAAAACCTTGACAAGGATATTGAGGCAAACATGATGTGAAAAACCAAGTACAATCCTGGGGTAAATACAGAATTGCAAATGCTGTATTTCTTCCATTCTAAGGTGCACTTTCACCCCTCTCCCATAAGCATCTCTAAAAACAAAGATAGATTTATCTTTAGAAGTCAGATTTTGCTGTGGTGGTACATGCCTTGTTCACATCCTTTTTGGACAACAGTAACTCGCTCTACATGGAGCTGCCTTTGAAAAGTGCTCAGAAATGTCAGCTGGTCCATAGACAGTAGCCAGATTGCTAACTGCGTCTGGCTACAGGGAGCATACAACTCCTCTGTTGCAAGAAAAGAAGAAGAAGAAGAAGAAGAAGAAGAAGAAGAAGAAGAAGAAGAAGAAGAACTTTATTTTTCTACCCCACCTCCATCTCCTTAAAGGGACTCAGGGCGGCTTACATGGGGCCAAGCCCAAGGCAGAATAAATTAAAAGCAAAACAATAACAATTAAGACAACATAAAACAGCAGAAAATCAGTGTAACAATAATGACAAGCAACAGCAGTAATATCAGACTAATTTTGGAGCGGGGGGGGGGGGGGGAAGACCACTATGCAAGCTGGTTAAAGAATAAGGTGGTTCAATAAGGTGGATAATAATGTATAATAGCATAAGAAATATCATGAAAACAGAGTAAAAATTAACAGGATCAGAATCAATTCAATGTAACATAGGAAATAAGATTAAATGACAATTCAGGTTACAATACATGTCATTTGTCATAGGAGTCGTCAATCGAAAGCATAACAAAACATCCATGTCTTTAATTCCTTATGGAATATGGCTAGGGAGGGTGTCAGCCTAATCTCCCTGGGGAGGGAATTCCAGAGACGGGGGCCACCACCAAGAATGCCCTCTCTCTTGTCCCCACTAACCACACCTGAGACAGGGGCGGGAGCGAGAGAAAAGCATCCCCAGAAGATCTTAAGGACCGTGAGGGCTCGTAAAGGAGGAGGCAGTCATGCAGATAGACAGGTCCTGAACCGTTTAAGGCTTTATAGGTGATAACCTGCACCTTGAATTGGGATCGGAAACTTATCGGCAGCCAGGGGAGCTGTTTAAACAGGAGGCTTGACCGCTCCTGTTAACAACTTGCTCCAGTTAACAATCTGGCCACCAACCTTTGCACCAGCTGTAGTTTCCAAACCGTCTCAAGGACAGCCCTACGTAGAGTGTATTACAGTAGTCCAATAGAGGTATGGTTGCAGCTGGCGCACAAGTTTTAACTGTGTAAAGGCCCTCCCAGCCACCGTCAATACCTGAGCATCAAGCAACAGCGCTGAGTCTAGGAGGACCCCCAGACTGTGAACTTATGTCTTCAGGGGGAGTGTAACCCCATCAAACACAGGTTGCCACTCTATACCCCGTTCGGCCGAGTGACTGACCTGGAGGACCTCTGTCTTGTCAGGATTCAATTTCAACCTGTTGGCTCTCATCCAGCCCATCACAGAGGCCAGGCACTGGTCCAGGACCCAAAGGGCTTCCTTGGATTTTGGTGGAAAGGAGTAGCAGAGTTGGGTTTCATCTGCATAGAGATGGCAACAAACTCTGGATGACCTTGCCCAGCGGTTTCATGTAGATATTAAAAAACATGGGGTTTGCAACAGTTCCACTGGCTGCCAACACATTTCCGAGCCCAATTCAAAGTACTGGATTTGACCTATATGGCTCCGGTTCAGGTTATCTGAAGGATCAAATCTTTTTCTATGAATCTGGGAGATATCTACGATCTGCTGGGGTGGACTTTCTCTCTGTTCTATCACCCACTCAAGTGTGCTTGGCTGTAACACAGGACAGGATCTTTTGATGGCTGCCCCCAGACTATGGAACTCCCTCCCAAGAGAGTCCAGGATGGCCCCATCCCTGCTGACCTTCTGCAAGTAGGTCATTTGGGGAGGTGTGGGTGGGATTGGAGGTGGGGACTGAAAGTTTTAAAGGCTATTTTAAGTGCATTTTAATTATATTTTAATGTTTTTACCACACTGTTACTATTTAATTTTTTAATTTTTTATTGCGCTTTTAAAACTTGACCAAGTATGGGATTGTTAGCCGCCTTGAGTCCTCACAGAAAGAAAGATAATAATAATAATAATAATAATAATAATAATTTGTACTGTTATCTCATTGTCCAAACGCTATGGCAGAGTGCCTGTTGGAACACACAATTGTTGCATGCCAGAATTTGCTCCAAAAAAACTCCACATGTTGTAACATTATCATGGCCCACTTCGGTGACCTCATTAGGGGCTATCTCTCAGTGTTGACTGTGAAGTCCCAGGGCCTGGGATGCACTGGATTATTGTGGACTCATTGCCAGAGTCAGAACAGAAGCTTGCTTGTACTTACTGTTTGATTTCCTAATGCTCTTCCTACTTCCACTAAGTAAGACTCTTGCCTTCTCTATAAAGGAGATCTCAGAGGAATCATGAAGAAGATTTGGAGGCTTTGGAGGCTTTTAAGCAGAGGCCAGATGGCCATCTGTCGGGGGTGCTTTGTATGTGATTTTCCTGCTTCTTGGAAGGGAGTTAGACTGGATGACCCACGAGGTCTCTTCCAACTGTATGATTCTAAGATGAGTTGTTTCTTCAGGGGGATCAGTTGTGCAACCGCACCACTTGTATGCATTCCCTGCTGAAAGGATTATTCTGCCTGTGCTTAATCATTTATTATTTATCTATTTACTGTATTTGTATACTGCCTTTCTCAGCCAATTGGCGACTCAAGGAGGTTTCCAACAAATCAGTATACATAAAACATAATATAGATAAAAAACATTAAATAGTATAAGACATCAAAAGCAATAAAAACAACATCATCAGCATCTCATTATTCTCAAGCATTGTCCAATTCCATTGTCAGGTCATTCGATTTCCTATATTAGCTTCTCTGTATTTGTAAACGCTTGCTCGAATAGCCACATTTTAACTTGCCTCCGAAACGTCAAGAGGGAGGGAGCAGATCTGATCTCCCTAGGGAGGGCGTTCCATAGCCAAGGGGCCGCCACTGAGAAGCCCTGTCTCTTGTCCCCACCAAACGTGCTTGTGACAAAGGCGGGACCGAAAGCAGGGCCTCCCCAGATGATCTTAGAGTCCTCAGTGGTTCATAGGGGGAGATACGTTCGGACAGGTAAGTTGAGCCAGAACCGTTTAGGGCTTTATAGGCTAAAGCCAGCACTTTGAATTGGGCTCGGTAGCAAACTGGCAGCCAGTGGAGCTGCCGCAACAAGGGGCTTGTATGCTCCCAGAGCGCCGCCCCTGTTAACAACCTGGCTGCCGTTCTATCACTTATTTTATATACCATGGTGGCAGCCACAAATGGAACTAAGCTGGAAAGGCTGAAATAGGGATGATAAAGGTGATATGCAAGACACCTGCCAAAGCTCTAACCTTGCTTTAGAACCATCCTGAGTGAGCAACAGTTATAGATAAAGAGCAACAATTATGGACAAAATGACCTGTCTTTCTAAAGTAATCTCTGATATATATTAAAGATCCAATTTCTTGTAATTATTTGGAAAATGTGTTTGATTTTCATAAAGTGCTGTACAGAAAGAACATACATTATACTTTGGATTTATACATCGAAGCATAAGCCCATATTATTTCTTTGCTCTGAAAAAATAACCTGAAACAAAGCTTATAAAATCTTGGTCTGCCAGTGTAATGTTGCAGCTAATCCCGGAAGCCTGAGATCATTTCAATTAATTATGAGAGATCAGAACTAAACAATAACATTGATATGAGTTGCTCTGGCTGTCTTTTTATATGGCCTTTCAAATTCATCAGGAGAGGGGGAAATAAGCTTTTATTAACTCTATAGGACCAATGGTATTCACCCCAAATCCTGCTTCTACATAATTCTAGTACAATCCCTCATCTATTTTGCATCTGGCCATCCCACCATCTGTTCACAAGGGATGCCAGATGTGTTTCTGTTTCTTTTCTGCTCAACTGATTTTATATCCCTTTAACAACATATTCCCAATAATATCATATTTGTACAACATATGTGATGTCATAAACTTTCCACTACTTAAATAGTCATCTTTTGTATTTTGGTAACATTATTTATCATTGAGGCACATCCAGTGCCTTATTGTTTGGGCCCCTGAGATTATTTTCTAACAACAACACAGCAATTGCAGCTTTCATTTCATGAAAGTGTAAATTGCTGATGTCAGCGAGCTAGATGTTTTGGTTAAAAGAAAGGTTAGAGATGAATTATTGACTTTTAAACTAGCTAACTAGCATTGAACAAAGCTTCTAGAGTTCAGTGGCAGCTGGGCAAGTCATATAACCAACAAGGCAGCTAGATAACTTTAGACTGAACAGATATGAAACTGTACTGTGTTATTTAGACATGGACCCTGGAACAATGAGGTAGATGAGATAAAAGTTCTCCTAAGAGTAGTTGGGCCACCAAACATCTGTATTTTCACCCCCCCCCCCCCACAGAGATGATCAATCAGAAGTGTAATAAATTATCAATTTCAGTTTTTAAAAATTAAGACAGACATGATATTTTGGCCCTCTAAGAATAACAAGCGCTGCATGCAACCTATAATGTAAGCAACACTGAACTCATGAAGGAGGCTATTAAGCACACATTGTGAGAGTAAGAGACTGCATATTTAATGATGATTGTATGGTTGAGAGAAGTTTGCATGTGTGGGAGAAATAACCTGCCCTCTCCCTCACGGTTCCTTCAGACATCATATGATAGCTTTTCTGATAGCATAGCTGAATATTCTAAGTCAAAGCAATATATATTGTAGTCTGGCTTGTCTTCAATGATCCTAGGAAACATCTATGGTCTAATCTGTGCTCACAGGGCCAACTTCCACTTAATAGAGCCAGTGTTGGTGCAGTGGACCAGGACCACAATTTACAATTACTACTTATCTCAAAGGGTGGGTGAAACGGGAGAACACGGAATGGGGGCAGTAAAGGTGGCTGCCTGATGGTGCCACCCTTGAGTCATGTTGGAAGAAAAGTACAATTCCCCATTTCTGTATATATGTATTAGACAACTATTCTGGTATGCTGGTTTGAGTGGTGCACTAGGACTGTGGAAGACCAAGGTTCAAATTTACACAAAGACACAATGGGTGACTTTGGCCCAGTCATGTTCTCTCAGCTTAAGAGGAAGGCAATGACAAATTCATCTGAATAAACCTTGCCACAAAAACATCATGATATGCTGTAAATCAGAGTTGACTTGAAAATACACAACAACATGTGTGTATCTGAATAAATACTTTAATTTTTAAATCATCAAATAATGGGCTTGTCCAAATTGTCCCAAAGCCCCGGGATTTAGCAGGAGATATGGGTATACTGATTTTTTTTTTAAAAAAAATCAAATGTCCTTCTAGTCCTGGTCCATCGGAGGTCCATCCCTAGGAGCAGATACAATTTTTTTAAAATCTAGGGTGGGAGAAGTATGCTTTTTTAAAATTGGAGTTTCTGATTTAGAGTAAAGTACCATGTCTGGCTTCATTGTTTCCCATTCCCTGTGACTTCTGGCCAGATGTGATGACATATTGAATTGAGACATTACATTTGACACAGGTTCTCCTCTAAGCTTTGTTTCTATCAGTGTATGGAGAAGGAGAAGGGAAAGGGCTGAAGCTTCAGAATATATCAGGTTTGCGAAGTTGGTCATGGAATGCTCATCCAAATCCTTGGAATTGGATGGGCCAGTCAGGATGAGCCACCAAGAAGATATTTCTCAGTCTACTTTGTGTAGGCACAGTTTAAGCAAGTGCAATTGTTGTCTACAATGATTTCAAAATAAGGAAAGAAGACTGAGCCACGTATCAGCTCTTCTAATCTTTTCCTTTATGAATATGCTTTTCTAAACATTATTCAAACATTTCCAGCTGGGATGTGATAGTGACCATAAGGGATTTGCCAATCTAAGCATGTTATGCATAACACATAAACATTTTATCAAGTAAGTCAGCAGCTCATCCAAATTTACAATTAGCTCATCAGTGACGTACCAGTCAGAATCACTGGTAGTTGATAAAATTTACACACAAATGAGCTGATTAATATTATAAAGTGTGTTTACAGTTGAGGGCTGCACATAATGTACAATAGTATTTTACCTACAGATAATATTTTGGCCTGAAGAATCTGGCAATTTCCTATGTACGTCATATGAGAACAGCCTACTGTTGTCTGTCAAGAATTCTGAGAAGCCCTTGTGGTATTTTTCTAGATGTCACCTCCATCAAGAAGGATGAGTTATTGGTTGAGTTCTGTATCTTTCAGCTCTGATGATCCCATAAAGTATATTATGGAATCAGGGAAAGTGCTGAGCAAAATAAACACATACAAAATCCCATCTGCTGCATGGTTCCAGAGACATGGTAGTCATCCACTTCTACATTCCCCCAAAAGAACAAATTTACAATTGAACCCACCTGTGAAGCTGGAGAACAATTAGGTATCATGATATGGGTAGGTATTTAAGTCGAAACAAACACCAGAAGCAAGGAAGCTAGCCAACCTCAACAGTCCAAAGTCAGTGATTCCAGATACAATAATCCTTGGAAAACAACAGAATATCCAGAAGTCTGCTCCAAAGTCAGAAAGACAAAGTGCAAACAAACCAAGACACCAATGCAGAGTTCCAGAAGTCGAAGTCAAAAGTTCTTTGATAACAAACTGGGAAGTAGCAGAGTCGGGTTTTAGATCAAGAGCAAAGAGGCATTTGATTCAACCAGAGAATGATGTTGCCTGCAGTAAAAGAGTCATTTGATTACTGCAAGATCTCAGATCCTGCTTGATTAACAAGAGTTTTTCAGTTAATCTCTGAGACTTGCAGAGACCTAACTGCTCTAACCAATGCTCTAGAGGTGTTTGGGTATGTTGAACTCTTCTGTAGTTTGCTGAGCTGTGCTTGCTTCAGCTCCCTCTACAGGGACTTGCACAGATTGCTGTGGCATGTTTGTTTCAGCTGAGGATCCATCTTCAGGTTGGTTAGTATCCCTGTGTCAAAGATCCACCACTGTTTCACCACCCAGAAGCGGGTTCCTGGCAGAGCCTTCCTGGTAATGTCGCTTCTGGTGATCACATGTCTAGGCACCCTGTTGTGACCTCACCAGAAGCCATTTCACCAGCAAGGCTCTCTTGGGGATTTGCTTCTGACTAACAAAGCAGACTAACGGCGCTCCATGCAGTCATGCTGGCCACATGATCTTGGAGGTGTCTACGGACAATGCTGGTTCTTCGGCTTAGAAATGGAGATGAGCACCACACCCCAGAGTCAGTCATGACTGGACTTAATGTCAGGGGACTACCTTTACCTTTACCTTTAACAAAGCAGAGGTGGCAGGCAGGACACCAGAGCAGATGTACAGTTGGCCTGGCCAGTTGTGTGGACTGCAAACAGTTCCAGGGCACTTCCTCATCAGTATATGTGGACTCCCCATTGTGTATTTGAGACAGGTGTAAAGCAGAATGCACACAGTATATAAATTGGTCTCTCTAGTTTTAAAGGAGTTTCATTAATTGTCCATAATTGTCTGAGCCCATTTCCAAAGTTCATGCTTTGCAACCTTAGGAGTTAGATATAATCCGAAAGTAATCTACTTTCATATCAACTTGCCTGTGCTATATGTTCAATTTTTTGTGTGTTCCTTCTTGGGTTGAAATATAGCAGGAGGTCAACTAAGAGGGCTTTCTCTGCAATAGTGCCTGGTTATGGGATGGAATTCATTGGTAAGTTTATTTGGTGCCAGTCTATCTTTCCCCTTTCCCCACCATAAGACTATATAATACTGGGTGGGCTGTTAGACCAACAGACACTAAAGTGCTTTACTATAATATAATTAGTGACTGAAGTATTAACAGCATGTAGATCAAAAACTGTTTCTTGCACGGTCACCAAGTAACTGAATCTGTAGTTACTGCACAGTTGGAAATCTGTGGACAGATGGTTTTTAGTGTGATTGTACTGTCCTTCATGTGTCTATCAACCCTTGTCATGAAATTCAAATTTCTTGCCCTGTTTATGCACTCAAGGCATGTTGGTACCAAAAGCATAACAGAAACTATGCAACCTATGTTGTAATAGACTCCATGAGCCCTTATACAAAGAGTACCTGCAATGTATGGAGGTTCGGTATGATAAACATGCAACTAGCATAGCTCCCAGTCAGACAATATGGCCAGAGCTACCTATAAAGCTTGTCCATTTTTTCCAAATTGGTTACGATTTGTCTTGCCTGATTGTCAGACAACAAGTTGCATACAGCTTATTGTACGTCCCCAAACATAATTCAGAAATACATTCATTGGTTTTTCTAGTAGCTTTGATTTGTGTCCATTCCTGTTTCCTGACATATATTTTCTGAACTATAAGGGTGCTTCTTCAATCCACATATACATTTTTTATTTGATAGCAAATTAAGAATTAGCATGAATTTAATTAGCAGTGAGATTCAGCTGCTAGGCAGGGATATTATATTCTGCTTATTCCAATCTCATTTCCTTAGTGGTCAAGTATGAATCTTCAGTAGATGTTACGGAGATTAAGAGAAGTAATTAATACAATTATATAAACAGGTAGATCAGCCAAGAGGATATAAATGCACTCTGAGCTTGGATTAGGCTTCTTGCCTCTGCAATACATTCAATGCATACTCAGGTTCCTGCATGAAGGGAAAGAGCTGGCTGCCAAGAGGTTGGTCCGTCTTTCCATGATCCAGCATCACTGCAAGGCTAATAGGTGAGTAACTGGGTAGAATCACAGATTTTGTGTATATTTGTGACTGCATATGTCCAGCTTTTAGTAAATTGTGATCTCCATTTCATATCAGGTTTATTAAGTATTTTTCCCAGGGAACATAATGTGTTTGGGTAGGTGACCATTTCAGCCAGTGGGGATCATTATATTATTAGTGCTTTCGGTGTGTCAGAATTTGATTTGCCACTCTTAGTAAGATGCCTCTTTTCTTAAACATTGGTTTTACTAGATCATAAGTTCCAAATCCTGAACACTTCTTTGATCTAGAATATCTCTATTAGCAGTATATTATATTGAGAGCGTTAGCTACAGAAGATAGAATCAAGATCAAAACAAAAGAGGCTAGAACAAGAGAAAATGCATACAAAGTTCTATATTTAGATGCAAAATCTCCAAGGTAGATTTAGAGAACTGGAGAGTCTTCATTTGGGAGCAGTACATAAGAAAAGGACCCAAGCATCAGGAGCAGATGTATGGAGCATGAGAGCAATGGGGTTGCTTTAAAAAATAATGGTGTCATATTCTGTGTGCAACATTTGAAGAAAGACATGTATCAACTGGCACACATTCAGACGAAGCCAGACAGAACAGTGAGAGAACTTGTTATCAAATTCTATGAGAAATGGATGAAAGAACTGGAAATATTCAGCATGAAGGGAAGATGTGAAAACTGTCTTCAAATATCCTTCATGGTGTCATGCAGAATGGGAAGCAGACTCTGATGCCCCAGCAGACAAAGCTAAAGTAATGGAAACAATTAGCTGAACTCCAATGCAAAGGTTAGGAAACGTTTCTTAACTATAACTCATAGTTTTATGGGAAAGGTAGAGGATGAATGGAGGGATAGATTAATAAAGAGAGAGAGGGAGAGATTTCATGGTGGAACAGCCTTCCTTTGGAGATGTAAAGTTCTTTTTCATGGACAATTGTTTAAATAGAGGATTGATGGACATGTATCTGGGATGCTGTAGTTACAGTCTTCATAGAGCAGATAGTTTGATCAAATGACTTCCAAGGTTATTTCTAACTCCACATTTCTTTAACCACATGAAAGTTTAGGCTTCTTTGTACAGTATAAAGAAAAAATGCACAACTTTGCTTGCTTCTTTGTTTAAAAAAGGAAAGAACGAAGAAAGACTTTTATTTCGAAAGCTTGAATTTTGAGGATCAAGTGCAATTTTTCAACATTGCCAATGTGCAGACTCATGATGATGGAAACAGAAAAAGAAAGAAAGAGCAGCCTGACATAGAGATTCTTTGTATTATGACAAGTTAAACAAAGAAGCATCCCAAAAGAAAAAAAAAAACACTTAGAGAATGAATCCACTTTAAATCTGGTTTCTGCCTCCTGTAGAATTCTGGGTTTGTAGTTAAGTGAGGCTGTTAAAGGCTCCTCCCTAAACTACAAATTCTGTGATGAAGTCCAAGCTTTCCCCATACAGATTTTCACCTTCACTGATGTATGTATTAGGAAGGATACCTGGAGGAAGTTAATCATTTGGACATCCCAACCTTATGATTAATGCCAAAGGTCCTATTTTTGGACTGACCAGCAAAAGCCATTAGCCAGAAAGGAGGAAGGGTACTAGAAGGAGGACTTTGTTAGTGGTGGCCCCACATCTATGGGACATCTAGATCGCCAATGGAGACAGGTATAGCTTCATTGCTTCTGCTTTTTTAAAAAATCTGTAAAATACAAAATTACTTTCATATCTTCAATGTTAATGCACCAAGTGTAAGATGCACACTAATTTCAGTAGCACCAACAGAAAAAAGCTTTATGCATATTAAAAATACCCATGATTCTAAGATGAACCCCATTTTTAATGTAGGAAAAAAGAGCATCAAGTCAGATTGCATTCGATAATTTAATATTTTGTGTCTCTCTGTGTTTAAATTGTGCTTATATTTTCATGTTTTATAAGTTTATAAATTTCCTTGTGAGTGCAGTGTGACCTAGCCGATGGCCTAAAAACCTTTGAATAGAGAAGCAGGAATGTCAAACATTGGCATTTTGAATTATCGGTATTTGGGGGATGGAGACAGGAAAGCCACATCATGAGTGTACCAGATCACTATATAGGGAGCAATCTATTTTTACCCCACAATCACAATAACTAATGCATATTTGCTTTGTCTTTACATCCAGCATGAATCCTGCTCTTTTAATCGCTCTCCCCTTCTTCTTTGCCCTCACTTTGGGGCAGAGCATGTCCTTTTGCATCCCTGTTGATTATGTCATCCATGTGGAGAAGAGGGAGTGTGCCTACTGTCTGGCTATCAACACGACCATCTGTGAAGGATTCTGCATGACCAGGGTACATTATTGCAATATGCTGATCAGTTATTTCTGATAATATTTACTTTGTCTCCTGTTGTGAACTGATGCTTTTTCTTTAATAAGCATAATGAATTGTTGCCTTTGTAAACCCCCTTGAGTCGCCTGTGGGCTGAGAAGGGCAGTATACAAATACAATAAATAAATAAATAAATAACGGGGAGGAGGGGAATAAAAATATGACATCATGGGATAACTTTTGTAACCACACAATATTTATAAGAATCATAATCATTGCCCATACTTGACAAAATTAGAACCTTAGCTGTTGCCTATGTAGAGCAAGAATTATGGTTCTTATTTTTTCAAGAAGCACCTAAAGATGCAGTCCCAGATCTAACCAAAATACAGCCAGCTCCTTCTGTCTGGCTCTCAAAAAAAGTAAGGTGAGACTCAAACAGATCACAGCAGATCCAGAGGGAGAAAAGAGGGAAACTAAACTCATGAGAAATCATTATATGAGTCACTCTAGAACAGCTTTGAAAAAGAAATTTGGGAGTCATTGTGCATATCAGAAGGAAGCAAATGCCATTAACAGGGAGTTATAACAGAAAAGTAAGGAGGAAATAAGTACAGTAAGTAGCTCAGGAGCTGTAAAGAGATGTGTTAGCCGACAGTTATAGACTAAGCAGATGAACTAGGTAATATAAAGAACAAGAAACTAAAGGCCTGTTAAATCCAGTGTAGAAAATACAAAAAATGTGGTAAAAACTTTTTAGAGATTTGAAATTGGTCCCAGAAGACCAATCTATTGTAAGACTTTCACACCCAGTCCACAGTGGTCTGTCCTTTTACATTCCAAAAATCTATTTTTGTTGATCAGAATGTATTCCAAGAGTCCACTACCCCCTTTTTAATGAGATTCATGAAAGTTGGAGTCACTTTCAATCCAGTTAATGAATTTTACCACTGCATTGGATTATGTGGGATTTCTTTTGTACTGTTAGTTGTCAAGCAGCTAATGCAGGTTAGAGTTTCATCTCATAGGAGAATGAATACATAGATTGTTGTTCCTGGTCTAAAGAAACAATCACTGCTGAGCTGGCACACAAAGGAAGTGAGATGGGATGGAACTGTGGCTCAGAAAAAACAAACTAAGTTACAGAATTAATAAGGCATAAAGGTGAGAAATGATTGCTCTAGCACAAATAAATAAATAAATAAATAAATCTGGAGTAAATGAGATGTAAAATAACAAGAAGAAAATATTGATAATTATTATGTCATGGCAGCAGAGTAAATTGGGGGGGACGGACCATATGTTCAAAGATTGTTCTTGGGTATGTCTGACCAAAGGGCCAAAACTTCTGTAGAAGCGTGCCTGGCTAAAAGATAAAATATATAAAGGAAAAATAAGAAAATCACTTTATCAATGAGGTTTTGGAAAAAAAAAAAGTAAATGTCCAGCCAGCAATGGGGCATAGGCTCTTTGTTCAGCTAGAAAAAGAAGTATGGAATATAATGATCAATGAACTGTAAAACTGTTAGGAGAAATTAAAAGATAGTTGAGGGATTAGATGGTAAAGCAGAAAGAGACAGGATGAATGATCTTTTAAAAACACCAAGGAGAAATTGGTGCCTGACTCTGATGCCAGATCTGTGTTGATAACCATTAACAGAGGCCCCACATGAACCACTGGAGGGATTGTATACTTTTTATTTGTTTGCTATGAAGTAAAGGATACGGTTAAACTTTGAGAAATGGTAAAGTACAATATTTATTTATTTATTTACTTTATTTGGATACCGCTGTTCTCAGCCCTTAGGCGACTCACAGCGGTTAACAACAGAACAGCAAAAATTCAATGCTACAATAACACGGTATAAAAACAGTTAACATCATAACACATTATACAATAATATAAGATTAACAACAATAACCATTCACTAGCGTCTCATCACTAAAAACATGATCCAGGTCCGTCATCCATTGTTCCATTCCTATGTTCATTACACTCATTGCACTGACTATTTGAACGCCTGCTCAAACAACCAGGTCTTCACTTTTTTGCGGAATACCATTAATGGTGGAGCTAGTCTAATATCCGTGGGAAGGGCGTTCCACAGCCGAGGGGCCACCATCGAGAAGGCCCTATCCCTCGTCCCCGCCAGCCGTGCCTGTGAGGCAATATACATCTTCTACATAGCTAGGTCCCAAATGGTAAGTGCAACAAATGTCCTCTTGAAATTCTAGAAAGGCTCTGTTACTCATTGCACACAATTCTGATTTTTTTTAAAAAGAGGACAGTACGGATCTCATTTCTGACACATGGTGCAGGCCCCCTTTAACAATGGAAGGGTTTTTTGTGCTTTAATGTGATGTTCTTGAACTCACATCCTGCTCCCTAGTTTCCCCAATACTGTGTTTTTGCCAGGATTCATTGACCATTCCTCCCTCATTACTGGTTTCAGGTCTTCCACTGCTGTTTCCCTGGCAAAGCATCCACTGACTCTGGTGTTGGCTTGCTGTGGCATCAGAACAAGGTGCCCAGCCACATGTGATCAGTGTTGGGGGTGGTTTGCTTGATCCACCTCAGTGTCTCTGCTATCACATTCTTCCTAATCACATATGGCTGGGTGTGTCATTCTGAGGCCAGAGGAATACCATCACAAGTGGGACTCTAAGGAGAAAGAAAAATTAATGGTCTCCCCTGCCTCCACCACTGATTTGCCAGGAATTCAGTGGCAGCTCCAGGGAGAAGGGGACAACAACATGGCACTGAATTAGATTTTGGACAGGGGAATTGTGTGAACAACAAGATTACTTCGAATTACTTTATTGCCAATAGTGTGGTGCTGCTATGGGGCAAAATACTGGTTTACACCCAGATAATTTTTCGTAGTGTACATGAGCCCTTGGATGCTGAGTACTTTTTTGTTTTTGTTTTTATATACATAAGTTGGGAATATGGTTATTCAGAAGTTCTAGACCACAATTCCCACAGTTTCTTACCACTGACCATGCTGAAAGCAGCTGGTAGGAGTTGTAGGCAAAAACATCCAGACATTATTTGTCTTCAAATAAGACCCAAACCACAGTATTCAGATAAATCTTTTCAGGTAAGAGTCCCTGACAATCAAAACAGTTTATTAGGATTTCATCCTCGTTGCCCTTTCCACTATTGATCACACCAGGTAATCAAGATGGGAGATGAACTGAAGGCCATACATTCATCAGGAATGTGGATGTACTCAATCTTGACTTAGGGTGCTCCTAGAGAGATGACACTGTGCAACTACTGCATCTTTCTCTCCTTAGTATGTGTGTGTGTATGTATACACACACATTCACATACACTAATGAAAAAGCATGGGAGTATTACGTGGGAGTGTTACCAGTAGAAAATTATGTATGGCTCTTCTGCCTCTACCCCATGAGAGAGCTAGTGCTATTGCATGAGAAAAATCCTCTTGTGACAAAAAGAAATATCCTTGTGATAAACGGCCTTTCTTGCTTCAGCTCCACAATAATTAAAATGTGAGTCAAGTTAGGGGACATGTAATTGAGAAATTGCTTTCTGTGCATTAAAGGAATGATTTCAAACAAACATAGGTTTCAAAAACCAGCATGGTAAAGTGGTTTCGGGATTGGACTAGGAGTCTTGGAGAGCAGGGTTCAAAGCCCCTCTAAACCCACTGAAACACTCAGCTTCAGAGGAAATCAATAACAATCCTCCTCTCCATATATCTTGCCAAGAAAACTAGAGATAATACTGCCAGACAGTACATGGCAGCAACAGGTTTAAATGAAAGTGCAGAGAGAGCTGGAATATCTTTTACATTCTCTTACAGGATAGCAATGGTAAGAAGCTGCTGCCCAGAAGTGCCCTGACCCAGGACGTGTGTACCTACAAGGACATGGTGTACAGGACCGTGATGATCCCTGGCTGTCAGCATCATGCTGTTTCCTACTATACCTATCCTGTGGCACTGAGCTGCAAGTGTGGGAAATGCAATACTGACTATACTGACTGCATCCAGGAGGCAAGCCACACTGAGTACTGCACTGTCTCCCAGCAGTCATATAACCCATGAAGCCCTGGAAAGTCCTCTCCCCTGCCCTACACTCTGTGACACAATGCAAATTATTGTCAGCCAAGAATAAGATAACATTGAATATTGTTCTGTCAAATTTTCAAAAATGAAACAAAATTGGCTACTTTTTTGAGAAAAAATATTGCAATATTGTAAATATTGCAAATTGTATTGTAAATATTGCAAATTCCCATATTATTGTCCTTTATGCCATTGCTTAGTTATAAACACCAGCACTGCCACATCATGTTACCAGACAGTAATGCTGATGGCAGCCAAGACTACTGTGATATCAAGATTACATAATGACCATTGGTAGCCAAGAGAATGTTTCCATTAAATGCAACATACTAGTTAAATCTCATGTTATGTAATACATTAGTTCAGAATTTCACAATGCACTTAGTTTTCTTTGGTACAAAGTCTAATAAAGTATATTCTAATAAAAAGCTAGCATTTGCTTAAAATATGCTACTTGTGTTCATTTGTAAGTTGTATTTATACTAGTTTAAGGTATATCTAGCTGAGAGGAAGAAAGGGTTTATGCTTTTCAAAAGGATGCTTGTCAAGATAAGAGCCAAAACTTTATTCCTCTGAAACATTCTGATAGGAATCAAATTGAAAAATGTTCTTCATGGCTTTTGAGTTCTAGCCCATTTCGCTTTCATTTGGGTTGTCTACAGAATCTACTTTACTAGCAAGTTTTCAAAACCTTAACATGGACTAGTCAGGGGGAGAAAATCACGGTTGTAATCACCTTATGCCCCTTCACATAATTCTTCATAACAATCTGTTTGCAGATTGGCTGGTATATTGTTAAGTGGCATACAGAGGTGCAAGTCTCCCTTATGCATTTGAGTCTATTTTGGGCCTTGTGGAGATTGTAATTTTTGACCAATGCCTTTTAAACCACTGCAGCGACATCCTCTCCATTATTTCATGGTTGCTGAATAATTACATGCCAGATATCCCTGTAGCCAGATATAGAGTTATAATAATTGCTTGATGGGGTATTTCAGAAATCTGGCTTTACTTGAATTAACCTAACAAGTTAATTCAAGTAAAGCCAGGATGTATTTTTTTCAGGATGTGAATGTGGATAGAGACAGCCAGCATGGTGTAGTGGTAACATCTGGACTAGGATGCTGGAGAACAGCATTCAGATCCCCCACTCAACATGAGAACCACCATGTTGGACAAGTCACACTCTCAGAGAAAGTTTGCAATCTTTCTCTGAATAAATCTTGTCAAGGAAACCCTGTGTGGGTGTGTGTGATTCCATACTTTGGAATCACTTTGAAGACACATGGTAATACAAATAGAAGGGAAATTTTATTTATTTATTATATTTATATCCTGCCATTCTCGACCCCGAGGGGGACTCAAGGAAGCTTACAGCATAGGCAATTCTTCAATGCCTTAAAAACAATATACATCCAACATACAATTAAATAAACATTTCAATTAAAAATGTAAATGAGATTAAGCACATTAAAACATATAAAAGGACACTGAAGATACTGAAATAACCTGACTTACATCCAGTCCTAGTCATGATAAATATAAAAGAATATTTCAAAAAGGGACAATAAAGACAAAACATGCAGAGAATTGTATTAGTTTGAGCCTTTTTATTATGCCAGGGTAAGGGCAAAAATATGATAATTTTTGAACTGTTTACATAAATTTGAGTGTTCTGAAATCAGCTTAGAATTCTTCACAAAAGACCACATTGGCACTTTCCCTTGAAGATAGTCTCTGAGATGAGCCCAATAACAAAGAAATTCTGTAGTTCATTATGAACAATAAAAGCAGTAATAAAGTTACCAAAACACATCAATGTTACAACCAACAAAAGAAAACTGCATAGCAGTGTGGCTGAACAGTATCTACAATAAGGAGATAAACCCTCCAATACTCAGGAGAGCTATAATGTTCTGAAGAGCATTTCCGAGAACCTTTGCACTCGTAGCTCTCTCCATATACAAAACTTTGGGAGTAGCTACCTCATTGTCTTTTCATACAACATACATGTTGTTCTTAAGTTACTTTGCAGCCTGTCACCAAAGGAACCAATTTTTAAAATCTATATAAAGTCATAAAAATGGATGTATAAAAAGTTAAAAATATTGTTCCCTAATTTACATTTGGTAAATGAAACAGCAGAGATTATTTTATTAAATAATACGTTAGTATATTACAAGTCTGTATGCAGGATGGATTGACAACATTTATAAAACCCCAAATACAATTGCTCAGTTTGTTTCTCATGAATTCCAAAAGATTTGGCCCACAATAACTGGGTAGCATTTCTCTTCTTGTTCCATTTATACATTGAAAAAGTATTAATTCTCCCTCATCCTCATGGCTAGGCTCAATAAAAGAAGCCACAGTTTCCTTCTCAGAGGCTTCAGTCCCTCAGCTCCAAAACTACTTACACTTACAGGTGTCTGCCCTACTACCATAATTCTGATTTTAAAATTCCAACGTTGCTGCCAGGAAACAACCGAGCATAGGCACATTGCCTGCAAAATCTGGCAACACTGAAAAAGGCCTAAAAGAGTCACCTTTGTGTCCAAATTTCCCAAAAGAAAAAATATTGGTAAGTCAACCTGAGCTGCCATAGTTTTCTCCTGGTCATTCTTGTGGAACTATGCATTTATGTTCGATGAATGAGACTAGTTTAGGGGGAAAGTCTTCTGTATTGGTATAGATCTATAAGAAACTCTCCAAGGCCAATGAAGTAAATAACTTGGGCTATGCCGAAGAGAGGTGCAATGACCAGTGCTCTGCACCCAGCCCCCTTCAGAAAGGCGGAGGGACCCTCCTTCATCCATATCTTCCTGTAAGATTGAGACAAAAAGACAAAGAACCATTTTGAATTACAAAACTCTGCCACAAATTTACCACAAATAACCCCAACATTACTGTGTCCATATATCAAATATTTTTCCAGATATCTTAAATGCATGCCCTTGCCATGAGAATGAACAAACAATCCCCTCCTGCAGCTGTAATTCATTTATCTCATCCAATAAAAATAAGTCTTTCAGAAATGTCAGCAATTTTAATAGATTTACTGCCATTTAAGATTTTAATCACACCATATAAAAACTGATGAAAATTGGTTCTACAGTGTTTCCTCACTATTTTGCGGGTTGCTTTTTGCGGACCCACTGTTTTGTGGTTAATGTATAAATATTAAAATAAATATAGCGTCCCTACTTCGCAGATTTTCACTTATCACGGGTGGTCCTGGAATGTAACACCCATGATAAGTGAAGAAACACTGTATATGACAACACTTTAGCTCATGACTCTTTGACAGCTGCTTTCTATGGTTGCCTTAACTATGTTATGTTAAATGGTCAAGTAATACAATATAATTATCTTGAATGCTCAATTAACACACAATGTTTGTTAAGATTTTTTATGCTTTACCTTGCACAATCAATAATTCCGTTATAGTTTTCCTCATTTCTTCCCTTGCCCATTGATTGGAGACGAGTCTTTATTACTGCAAAACATAAGTATTGATAATTGATAATTAAGACTAATGCAAGCAACTTTCAGAACATATATCTACAACACATTGGACTTCTTGTTTTAACTACTGAACTGCTATGTTATGCTAGAACCTTCTCTGCAAAAAAGCCCACAAAGATAACAGTAATTGCCAAGAAGGTTATATTCCCCTATTATTTAACGTTACTACTGTACAGTGAAGGACAAACCACTGTGAACTATTCATAGACTTAGAACATCTCTTACCATCACAAGGGTTGACTGAGACAGCTGCCACCGAGCCAGCCATGCAACCAGCAAGAAAAGAATGGATGAAAGGGGCCCTTTCCTCCATGGAATCCTGTTCTGCCTTGTTCAGATGGGCAAACAGTGGGAAATAGATGACAGAGAATGGGACATCCCTAGAAGACAGGAGTAATTCCGTTTTTAAAAAGCTGCATGAAAAATTGTCTCTAGAAATAAGAAAGTTAAGGAAGATGCACCATCCTCACCTCAGCAAGGTGGCTCCAAGGCCCTTGTAGAGTCCTTTAATACCCTGAGTGTGCAGAAGCTCAGCTGCTATCTGGGTGGCAGATATCCTCCTTGGAAACACTGCGGGTCCTACATTGTACGCTCTCGTCTGAACAGGGCTGACAGCGACAAGTTTGCATCCGGGAACTGGACAAGGAGCCCTGCTCACAAGCTGCTGAGATGCTGAAACAAAATTAGAAAATGTGTCAAGGTCACAGAATATCTAAAAATTCTGTTTTGGCTCTCCTTCATCCCGCAGCCCAGACAAGTGCTAGGTGTATTTTAAAGCAGAGTACCTAAAGGTATGATGTATGGAAATCCCTTTATCTCAAGCATACAGATTTCTCTAAAATATAACATCTCTCTGGACATTCTACGTTTACACGATTATGGACCATGAAAGTAAGACACACCTGTTTACTGCTGAGTATGCACTAGGTCATATGTGTCAAACTCAAGGCAGCAGGCCAAATTAGGAACACCATGTAATTTTATATGGCCCTCCAGAGGTTGGACTATAATTCCTATATTAGACATCCTCATTAGACATAACTAGAGCTGATACAGTGACACCTGGAAGGCTGCAGTCTGTTCTGTTTAGTCAGGATAGTGGACTTTGGATTTAGATACAAGGCTTGTGGATATGAGTCTGATTTTAACACATTCTTTAACTTTTCCCTAATTTCAAAGCCACAAGTGCTGTTTGGTTGCAATTCTCATTATCCCCAGGCCAGAAGGTGAATAGTCAAAAGTGACTGGAGCTGTTGTTTAATAATATCTAGGCACCAAAACTGGAAAATTATGTTAAAAATTATAATTGACCCCGTTTTCATGAATTCAGTGGCCCATTGAAGACAATCATAAGGCTAATGTAACCCTTGATTATAATGATTTTGACATCCCTGTACTAGATGAAGGCAAGAACTGAAAAGGTGCCCTGTGATTTGGAAACTTGGGCAATCAGAAGTCTAAAAAATTGGGAGAGCAAAGTAGGTGCCCTCTTTTTAATGTGGGAAGAGTTGGCAAAAGCTCCAATTCCTGTTATTGTAAATGGTTGTGCAACACATTATTTTCTGTCACCACAACCTGTAACAGGATAGCTAGAGATGATGGTGGGAGAATACGCTACCAACATCCATAGCCTCTATCTGATACAGACAATATCAGAAACCAATTTCTCATTTTTTAGTCTTATGCAGACTTTCCTCACAGATCATACACAGTATAACTAGTTTCCTAACTAGCCAATTAAATCAAGCTGTGTGTATGCCTGGTAAGGACGCAATTATTTTGTTGCATAATCTATCACTAACTTGTCTTAAACCTAAGCCAAAATGAACATTTTTCTTCAGTTCATGAAATGCACTATTATATACGAATATGATGTATAAATACCCAAGAACCATTCTCAGTCAGGAGTATGAAATCTGTAGAAATGCAGAAAGTATAGTTACCTAGCCTTCCAGCATCTTGTAACTGGATTTTCAGCATTTCCATGGGAGTAGTGACAACGACCTGACAAAAACCAGCACCACAACCTGCCATCATCTCTTTCGATAAGGACAGGGATACACTGTAAAAAAAGGCAAAAGATATGTTGCACATATTACATTCATATAAATGTTATAACCATATTTTCACAAATATCCAAAACAAGTAAATATAGCTCTTAAGGTCTTCAGCTTACAAAGTATTCATATTATAAAACATATCCCCCCAAAAACAATCACATATATTACATTAACCGAAAAACTAAAATACTAAAAATTAAAATAAGTTTTCCAGTGTGTGTGACTACAGAAATGGTAGTATGATTTTGCCTCTCCCTATTCTGTATGCCTTTTTTCTCCTGTCTCCCATTTCAATGTCTTGGATAGATTTATGACTGATGCAGATCTCTAAAGGCAAAAATGATGCAGGAGCAAAGAGAACGGGGGTGTTTTTTTGCCAATAATTCCTGCAGTACAAGATGTCTGCCATTTTACAAACAGGCTTTAATGAAAGTGAGTGTGAATACACGCTGCAATAATGAATTTCTGCAACTATCTAAAATGAACTTTGATAGTAGTGAAGGTTTGCATAGAGGATTTTAGTTTTCATTTGTAGCTTTATCTACAAATGGTGTGCAAGAATAAATCAAGTACACAAAAGATTAAAACAAGGCTTTAAACAAGTGTGAAATCTGAACTTTTAACTTACGTAAGATATAAATGAGACTGCTCTAGCGTCTCAAGTAACATACCCTTCCTTGGCAAGAAGGTGCCTAAAATAGTCATTAGCAGCCAGTTTGATAGCCTTCTCCGGTGTTACAAGGGTCAGATTTACTGCTGCACCTAAAAATAAACAGACTTACACTTAACAAAAATGCAAATGTCTTTGTTTTAAAGTATGGAACATAATTAACAATTCAGTGACAAACTAGGTATTGATTATCCATAAGAACTGATAGAAAGGATACTACTGATACACTTCCAATGAAGGAGAAACCTGTGTTGCTTTAGAAATATACTGATTATGTTCACATAGGCCCCTTCTATACTGCCCTATAATCCAGATTATGAAAGCAAATAATCCACATTATCTGCTTCGAACTAGATTATATGAGTCTACACTGCCATATAATCCAGTTCAAAGCAGATAATCTGGATTTTATATGGTAGTGTAGAAGGGGGCATAATCAATTCAAATCAATGGTTGAGGGTAACTATAAAACTTGTACATAATTTATGGAGTCTGCAAAAACAGGCAGGAGACCATATTTATTTATTAAATTTGCATACTGCTTTGAGCGAACATGAACATAAATGTTGCAGTCATGAGATGTTTTATTCTTTAATTATGTTCCAGTTCTGGGATCCAAAAATATGTCAGAAAAACTGAAACAAAGATTCACTGTATCTAATTCTATTATTTCTTTTTTAAATTGCTGAGCTATGAACAAGACACTTCTAGAGATATGTACTGAGAAATAAGTGAGGGAAATAGACCGGTTTGCTATCCAGAAAATAGATTTAGGAGTACAGATGGAATCCCTCTTCCTGACTTTTGGAAATGTAGGGTGTTACAGTCAAAATGAACGCAATCACAATCATATTACTGGGTTAGTTATAACCAAATAAGAAGCATTACTTTAAAAAGACTTACCTCTATACATTCCAAAATAGCCTTCTGAATGTAACGTTTTGATTAGACAGTCAAACCTGAAGATGGCACAATTAACACACTATGAATTTCTGGACACATCTATTAGTTTTTTTTTAATCTACTTAGCTAATCAGCAATATTATATTCACATTACAGTATAGATTGGTTTAAATATTACATCATTGCAGCAACTGAAACATAGCATATGTCTGCACATTATCCTGAACTTTATCACTTCCAGACATCAAAAGTATCATTTTGTAATAAACCTGTTATTTGCATGCCTTCCATCCATGCTGGATATTTTTTATCATAGCAATAATTACAAAACCATCCCATTGTAATGGAATACTGACTCCCTATTTTCCAAACTTCTAAAGCTTTTTATAACTATTTACAGAAGGTAAAAGAGCCATCCAAACATGTCACCATATGTAGCCAACTGAGTGTCGAGTGTTGAAAAGCCCCACAATTATAAAAATTTGAACTAAATCTGAAATTATTGAATGAACCAAGTGTGAAAAATAAAACACAAAAAAATTATAAAGGGGCTTTAGGAAATAATTTCTGCCACAAGCTTTTATCAATTTGGATTTTTTTAAACTTCCAAAACCCACTTACATGCTTTTGTAAACTTGGTGTCCACTTCTCTGATTCTGTAGCCTGGTTTTAACCAGATCTATTGGAAAGATACAAGTAACTCCAATGATCCCTGCAGCTCCTCCATTGATGAGTTTAGCTGGCAAACTAAAAAGAGAGCAAAATTAATTTAATTGTATCATACCAAGCAAAATTCTTTCAAAGGTATTGTGCATCACATAGAGCTTCAACTTTGTCTCAAGACAAATTCCCATTCACTTGAGAATGGGAATCACTGAAATTCAGGCATTACATCCAAAGCTAAGAATTATATATTTTATTAATTAAGACACTGTAAAACCTTCCTACACATTCATGGATAGCAGGTCAAGTCACAAGTATAATTAGATATGTGAAATGATCTAATTGTCATTAATTGCCATTTTGTGGGGCCTCTTGTTTTCTTCACTCAATCTACATAGAATCAAGCTACCAGATTCCGATTATATCTCAACCCATAAAATATGCAGAATTTGGATTGACCAAAGAAGAAATGTAATTTTAAGTCTCAATAAGAGCAGGCCTTTGAACTTTGTTATTACACCCTGCTTCCATTTCAAGGCTGAAATAAGAACTAGCATCCTTATTCTTAATATATTTTTCCTTGCCTTTGCCAATACACTTTCTTTCCTACTTTGAATCCTTTCTCAGAATCTGTGATTCCGTCCTTCCCCAAAAAAGAGTTTTGGTCCATCAAAGAGCCATGGGTTAAAATACTAACAGATACTTGTTAATTTTTTTCCAGCCTTCAATTTTGTAGCTACTTCAACACACATTTTCTTCCTTCACTTTTTACGATTTTGTGTTTTCTAAAAGATTTACAACAATATAAGCTGAAATGCTAAAGAAAAAACACAGATTTAATGCATTCATTGGCATTTGTTGTCTAAATTGTTCTCCAAATCTATGGTACGAGTCTCACTGTTGGAACTGATGCTCACTATAGACTAAATCCAGTGTTATTCCAATAGTACGGACTTTCCAAAATCAATGGCACTTACACAAATCATGATTATCAAAACTCATTCATTTCATTCCATCTAATCTTATTGCAAATTGTATGAGTTCTAACCCCAATACTTTGAAAATTTTGCACTTGACACATACCTAATTTGTTTCTCAGCCATCTTCTTTGGGATCAAAGGAGAAAAGTGCTCCAAACTCTTTTTGGTCAGAAAATATAGCAAGCTGCCAATGGTGGGAAGTTGGTTCTTTGACGAGACAGTTCTGTCTAATCTCTGTGGAGTGAAACGATGCTTTAATATTCATCAACTCCTCTATAAATAACCTACTACTCTCTCATTGGCTGTTTGAATATACAAGAATTTCAAGCAGCTGACAGCTTCTCAAATTCAGTATGACAAATCAGAATACCCTCTTAGCACTACTATTACACTAAGTGTCATCATCTGTTAATAATATCTAGATTATTAATTTATGCCAAAAGAAAAAAAAATCAACTGAAATAAATTACTTTTGATAATGGATCAGAATGATCAATAAACTACGAAATTATATGGAAGATGGCACATTTTTGGTGAGATGCCGAGAAGGACAACACTACATGCTCTAAGGTGGATCCAGAATTTGACTTCCTTTGCTCATGGCATAGGGTTCTGCCCAATTTGGGGGGATACTGTCTGCCTTCACAATATTCAACAGTCTTTTCAGGAGGCTGGAGATGCACGAAGTAGGAAATTCTATTTCTGCTTGACCAGCAATACATGTCTAAACTCTTATCCAACATGATATTTTCCATCAAAACACCGGTTGCAAACAGACTAGGACCATTTACGATACCCCACTCAAGTGAAGTGCAAGACTTGAATAAACACATTTAGGATGGCATTTTATGGCCTCAATGTTTCCCTTTACCATTAAAACAAATAGGGAAACAATGGCAACACCAATTAGTTGGATTACTTGCCAATGGAAAGAAAATTAACACCTTCTTGTAGGTTTATTACATCCCAAGTTTTCTTCTCTTTTGATCACATTTTTTGTACTAGAAATAATGGAAAATTATTGGTGACATGGATTATGGGTCTGAATGAGTCTGAATTAATGAATATGTCAGACTAATGCCAACATTACAGGATTACCAGGCAAGTCATTGGGAATTCCCTGTGCCACGATGAGGCATGAGCTCGTGTTGCCACGTAAAGCAACAAACCATCAAGAAGTGTAGATCACTCTTGGGGATAAAGTTTCCACTGCTTGCATCAGAGAAGGGTGCTCCGCACAAAGGATGAGATATTATTAGCTTAACATCTGATGAGACATGGAGAGAGACATGAATAATAAAGCCCACGGGGAAATTTTAGTGGGAATATTGCAATGTATCTAATAACAAGAAATCCCCTTAAATCTATACTGTTGTCTCTCCAGAAGGTGGATATGATCACCATGAGTTCTGTGTGTGTGCATCTTCAAGTTGCCCTGTTGACATATACTGACCAGATGAATTTAATAGGGTTTCCTTAGGCAAGGAATACTAAGGCGTGATTTGCCAGCTCCTCCCTGATGAAATACAGTATACAGAATCTGATATTTATGGGCAATTCCCCATCCAAGGACAAGGCAAGGCTAATTTTGCTTACATTACAATAGCAGATAGGATCTTTAAAGTGGGAAATCCTTATGACAAAATTGTTTAGAGTTCTGGGTTGCTGGAAGTTTTCCGGGGTGTATGAGCATGTTCCAGAAGCATTTTCTCCTGACGTTTCACCTGCATCTATGGCAGGCATTCTCAGAGGTTGTGAGGTCTGTTGGAAACTAGGAAAATTGAGTGTGTGTGTGTGTGTGGAATGTCCAGGGTGGGAGAAACAACTCCAGTCTTTTGGAGCTAAGTGTGAATGTTTCAACTGGCCACCTTGATTAGCATTTGATGGCCTAGCAGTCTTCAAAGTGTTGCTTCTTACTGCCTGGGGGAATCCTTTGTTGAGAGCTGTCCCTGATTGTTTCTTGTCTAGAACTCCCCTGTCTTTATTTACTTTTATGATTTTACAGTTTTTTAGTACTGGTAGTCAGACCTTGTTCATTTTCATGGTTTCTTCCTAATCTGACTACCAATATTAAAAAACTCTAAAATCATAACAGTAAATAAAGACAGGGGAGCTGCAGACAAGAAACAATCAGAATTCTGGCCATGAAAGCCTTCGACAACATAATGTTTAGAGTTCATTAATCTTAAATTTGAAGGTTTGCTGGTATTAAAATTACACTTTTGTTAATTAAAAAACACAGTTCAAATCTGAATCTGTGAAATCCTGAAATGCGTGCTTGCTTTGTCTGAATGCTGGTGGGCTAGATCACATAAGTCCCTTTCACAGAAAAACAGTCTTAACATGCATCTACACATTAGAATTAATGTACTTTGACACCACTATAACTGCCATGACTCAATATTGTGGAACCCTGGGCTTTGTAGTTTAGTGAGGCACCAGCACTCTGACAGAGAAAGGCCAAAGACCTTGTAAAACTACAACTCCCATGATTCCACAGCATTGATCCATGGTATTTCAAGTAGCTAATTCTCCAGAGGACAGAATCAGAATTCAAAATCACCTTAACAGATTAGAGACATGCCCAAAAACTTAACAAAATGAATTTCAAAAAGGACAAATGTAAGATACTACACTTAGGCAGAAAAAAATGAAATGCAAAAATACAGATGGGTGATGCCTGGCTTGACAACAGTCCATGTGAAAAAGATATTGGAGTCTTCATGGACAAGTTGAACATGGGACAACAATGTGATGCAGCAGCTAAAAGGGGCAATGGGAATCTGGGCTGCATCTAGATCAACACTATTCTGCTTTGGTTACAACTCACTTGGAATACTGTGTCAAATTTTGGACACCACAATTCAAAAGAGATGTTGACAAGCTGGAAGGTGTCCAGAAGATGGCAACTAAAATAATCAAAGGTCTGGAGACCATGGATCCCTTTGAGGAGCATCTTGAAGAGACGGGCATGTTTAACCTGCAGAAGAGAAGGTTTTGAGGAGACATGATAGCCATGTATAAATATGTGAAAGGGTGTCATAAGGAAGAGGGAGCAGACTTATTTTCTTCTGCCCTGGAAACTAGGACTCAGAGCAGTAGGTTCAAATTACAGGAGAGGAGATTCCAATTGAACATTAGGAAGAACTTCCTGACTGTGGGAGCTGTTCAGAAGTGGAACTCTCTGCCTAGGAGCATGGTGGAAGTTCCTTACTTGAAAGCTTTTAAACAGAGGTTGGATGGCCATCTGTCAAGGGCACTTTGATTGTGCTTTTCCTGGATGGCAGGCAGTTGGACTAGATGGCCCATGTGGTCTCTTCCAACTCTATTATTCTATGATTCTATGTTAAATGCTCCTCCCTAAAGTACAAACCCAAGAATTCTGCAGGAGGCAGCAACCGGATTTAAAGTGCATTAATTCTCTAGTGTGATGAGGTCTTAAGATTTTAAATGCTGTAGCAATACATTAATTCTACAATGTAGATGCACACTTAGTTCTGAGTTGCCAACAACTCCACACCACAGAAAAGGGGAATAAGGATATTAAACATGTAAATATACATGAAATTTCATTTCTCAAGCAAAAAGAGGTTATAGAAGCACCAAAGGTTGGAGGTGCTGGTAACTTCTAGCAACATGTTATTAGTTGTCTTTTTGCTGGGGCTGTAGCTAAGGCTGTGGGTAGGGCTGTAGGCAGTAGGGTGGTGACAGGAGGCAATGATAATAATGGTATCTTGTTCCAGCCTTCCTCTCTGCTATCTTCAATATTCCCTTTCACTGGGCTGCAACTGGAGACTCCCACAAAACTCTGCCTGGCAAGTCCTTATACACTCTGAAGGCCACACTAAAGCTGACACTTCTCTGGCAGGTCTCCTGATCTTTAAGAGCAGCATGCCCGAAGACAGTTCTTGATATAAGAGAACTCCTTTCTGCAGAATCTTTCTGGCAGGAAAGTCTGCCCAAATGACAATTCCCAATCCCTTTTTGGGGAGGGCTGTGTGTCTCTAATACCCAGGGTATTCAGTCCTCATTTTTTCAAAGCTTCCCTTCCTATTCATATTTTCCTGGAAGTATGTCTCAGTCAGCTTAGAAACACAACATTATAGAGTTGGAAGAGACCTTGTGGGCCATCCAGTCCAACCCCCTGCCAAGAAGCAGGAAAATGGAATTCAAAGCACCCCCGACAGATAGCTGAAATCAGACAGGCGCCCTCCCTTATGGCCTTCCGTAAGGGCCTGAAAACATGGCTCTTCGAGAAGGCCTTCAATTGAGTGCTATGCTATCGGAATGACGACCGGAATGGACTACGACTATGAGATTGATTATGACCCCAAAATAAGACGAAGCGGATTTTTAGCTTAATTAGATGTTTGTATTAGTAAGATGTTGTATTGTGGTCTTGACTCTTTGTAAATTGTTGTTTTTCTATGTTTTGTACACCGCCACGAGTCGCCCTAGGGCTGAGAGCGGCGGTTAACAAGTGCAAATAATAAATAAATAAATAAATAAATAATAGCCATCCAGCCTCTGTTAAAAAGCCTTCAAAGAAGTAGCCTCCACCACACTCCAGGGCAGAGAGTTCCACTGCTGAACAGCTCTCACTGTCAGAAATTTCTTCCTAATGTTCAGATCTCCTTTCCTGTAGTTTGAAGCCATTGTTCCACGTGCTAGTCTCCAGGAAAGCAGAAAACAAGCTTGCTCCCTCCTCCCTATGACTTCCCCTCACATATTTATATATGGCCCTCATCATGTCTGATTACTTCTGAACCAGGATGGTATAGTGCTGTGAGTGCTGGACTGTGACTCAGAGACCAAGGCATGAATTCTGTTCATAGAATCACAGAGTTGGAAGAGACTTCATGGGCCATCCAGTCCAACACCCTGCCAAGAAGCAGGAAGATTGCATTAAAAGCACCCCCCCCCGACAGATGACCATCCAGCCTCTGTTTAAAAGCTTCCAAAGAAGGAGCCTCCACCATGCTCCAGGGCAGAGAGTTCCACTGCTGAACGGCAACCTGCTGGGTGACTTTGGGAACATCACATTCTCTCAGCCTCAGAGGAAGCCAAAGGCAAATGCATTTTGCTAAAAAAAACACACACACACAAGATAAAGGGTTGCTAGGAGATGCAAAAGACTTGAAGGCACACAACAAAGACACGTCGTTTTTGAACAGATATGGAATGGGTGGCAAAGCAGCAACCGCTCTCTCTACCTTTATTATTGGGGTGCATCTATGCCTTTGCACTAATGCAGTTTGACACCACTTTAACTGCGTCTCAGTGCTGTGGAATCTTGGGAGCTATAGTTTTACAAGGGATTGAGTGTTGCTGCCTGGCCACACGACAACTGCCATAGCCCTGAGCCCTGGCAGTTGGAGTGCTGCACTGTCAAAGTGCTTCAATTCTACAGTGCAGATGGACCCTAAGAGGCACGGAACGGCGTCGGCGCCCTCCTTGGGGGCAACTGGCGGCCACCGGTTTTCGATACCAGATTCCTCTCGTTGCAGAGCAGCCCCCCCGTTGCTTTTCCATTGACTCACCCGCTGAGCTTCAGGCTGAGGCAGGCTTCCATTGACGCACAGCAGCTGCAAAGACGCCTTCAGCCCGGGGATCTCCGCTCGAGCCCGCGTTGACCAAAGGCGCGTTCCGATTGGCCAGGGCCGCTAGGGCTCTCAGCCAATGGCGGGAGGGAGCTCTCTGGGCGTTCCCCACGCTCGCGCTTCTTCCTTGTGCAGCCTTGGACAGGACAGTAGCCTTCCCAATCCCTGGCCAAATGAGAATTTCTAGGTAACTTAATTCTCGTTTCAATTTTGAACTCCAAGGAATGGATAATGCGCGCTCATACTGATATTGCTTGAGTTGCAACTCTCATTAGACCCTCTCCCATTGTTACTATACTATATCCCAGACATGGGAGATATACAAATATACATATATATATATATATATATATATATAAATACACACACACACATATATAATTACACTATACTGTAATAGATACATACATATATACATACATACATACAGTATAATAATATATAATACTAAAATTGTGGTGTGTTAATATTATAATATATGGTATACACATATAATACTAATATTATGTAATACAGTATAATAATAATACAATATAATTTTATATTTCATATAACATGTCATATTTCTAATAATATTACAATATAGTGTTATAGTACAATGTAATATATAATACTAATATTGTGCTGTGCTAATAATATAATATATTGAATATATATATAAACGGTTCTGGGCCAACTTAGCTGTCCTAATGCATCTCCTCTTATGAACCAGCGGGTGTTAAGATCATCTGGGTAGGTCCTGCTCTTGGTCCTGCCTGCATCACAAGTACATTTGGCTGGGGCGAGAGACAGGACCTTCTCAGTGGTGGCCCCTCAGCTGTGGAACGCCCTTCCTACAGATTTAGGTCGGCCCCCTCCTTGTTGACATTTCGGAGGAAAGTGAAAACGTGGTTGTTTGAACAGGCATTTGAATAGGCAGTGTAATGAACATAGGGATATGGAACAATTGGATGATGAGACTGGATCTTGATTTTAACTATGAGATGCTAATGAGATGTTTTAATGATTTAAATTGACTGTTTATTATGCTACTGTTTTAATTGTTTTTAACTGTTTTATGATGTTTTTGAGCATTGAATTTTGCTATTGTTAACTGCTCTGAGTCGCCTGAGAGCTAAGAAGAGCGGTATACAAATATAGTAAATAAATAAATAAATAAATAAATAAATATAACGTAATAAAATATAATATTAATAATATAATATAATAATTTTATATTTCATATTACAGGTAATATTACTAATAATATTACCATATATATAATACTAATATTGTTCTGTGTTAATATATAATACTAATATTGTTCTGTGGCTGTTAGGAATTGTGGGAGTCCAAAACACCTGGAGGGTCCAAGTTTGCCCATGCCTCATATAGATGCAGCCTCAGTCATGGAAGCAGCACTAAACACCTTCAGAAAAATAAAATCAATAAAAGTCAGCAGATTGGAATTGCAGATCAAAATGGCTCAAACTTAAGAGCTTTTAGTGCACCTGTGGAACTAATACAGTTTGACATCACTTTACCTACCATAGCTCAATGCTATGGAATCACGGGAATTGTAGTTTTACAAGGACGGTACCCCTCCATGCCAAGGAGGACTGGTGCCTCCCAAAGCTATAAATCCCAGGATTCCCTGAGCTCCCCAAGTCAGAGAAATTGCAATTTGTGATGCAGGATGTGCAGATTTGGCCTGGACTTACACCTTGGAACCATGTCAGATAGGCTGTGCTTTGCCTTTCCAACCAGCCATTGGTTTTGAGAGAGACTGCTTGAAAAAAATTCTTCTGCCTGATGTATTCAGACACATGTGAGAGATACTGACTTGTGCAGCCAACACAATGTACAGAATTAGCTCTCGGGATGCTGCCAAGATGGTGTCTCTTAGATCTAGCAATCAAGAAGCAGGTCTCTTGTCCTTTCCTTTGGCAGTTTTACAAGGCCTTTATCCTTCCCTGCCAAAGAGGGTTGGTGCTCCATTAAATGACACATCCCAGCCATCTGTAGCATTGAGTCAAGGCAGTTACAATTTAGGGGCTACGATGTTTAGTATTCCAGTGGATTGGGCTGTCTGGGGATTCAATTTATGCATGTGATACTGGCTTCCCTGAATAGAAATGACTCGGCCATAATAATCTCTACTCTGGTAAGGTGCTGTTTTGACTACTGCAGTGCACTACTGCAGTGCTATCCTAGAAGATAGCTACGCCTGCTACCCCACTGTTTAATGAGCTCCATTGGTTGCTGTCAGGCCTGTAGGTTTTTTTTAACCTTAATTTTTAAGGTTAAAAAAAAAACCCCTGGCTTACTCATGAATTTTAACTGGTTAACCAAATCCTCATGCTAAGTCTATGAGACACAAAAAATTAAGAGTCCCTCCAGAACTGCAAGCACTATCTCAAGCAAATATTGACAATTTATTCACACTGTCATTACTTGCAGCAATAGCCGATGTAGCAAAGCAACCAAGTTGGGGGGGGGGGGTGTTGAATGCTCTCATTAAGGAGGCCAGAATTGGTGGAGGTGGTTGGCAGGGGCAGAGCTGCAGGCTATTGAAGGCTGCTCTGCCCCCTGCGGTGCTCTTTCCTTCAGCGTGACCCTACCCCCCCCAATTTTCAATCCCCCCCCCCCCCCCAAAATTTCAACCTTCCCCGATTTTTTTTTTCTGGCTACGGCCCTGGTTGTCGTTCATCTTCCGGTCCCAATTCAAAGTGCAGGCTATCATCTACAAAGCCCTGAATGGTTTGGGACCCGCCTACCTTCGTGACCACATCTCCTACCATAAACCTGCATGATCTCTCCGGTCCTCTGGGAAGGCCCTCCTTTCACCCCCACCTTAATCACAAATACAATGTGTGGAGACGAGGGAGTGAGCCTTCTCAACTGTGGCCCCTCAAATTTGTAACTCGCTACCCTGGCAGCTTTTAAGAAAGACCTAAAAACTTGGCTCTTCCGATGTGCCTTTGGTGAGTGAACATATATTCCATATTTTGTCTGTTCCAACTACAGTTTCCATCCTCATGATGCACTTTCCCCCGTCCTCAATGAAGGTCTAATCCCATTGTTCGTTCCTGTTGAGCTCCTCCTCCAGAAACACATTCTCCTACTACTTATCTCATCCAGGGTTTTATCAATTTTATTCTAGTGCATTTGGCCCGCACACTCTGTTCTATTTCTCTATCATGTTATTTTGTAACTGTTGATTTTATTTTGTTATTTCATGTATTTCATCTTGATGTTATTTTTGCTTCTTTGTATTTTATTTTGCTGTACTGTAATTTTGGGCTTGGCCTCATGTTAGCTGCCCCGAGTCTCCTTCGGGGAGATGGTGGTAGGGTACGCTGCTGCTGCTGATGCCGCCGCCGCCACTTCTTCTTCTTCTTCTTCTTCTTCTTCTTCTTCTTCTTCTTCTTCTTAAGATTATGTGACAGGAACACTTGAAATGACTTTAACTAGTTGATAGTGCACTTCTGGTCAGTTCAAGGTGCTGATAATGATGTTCAAACTGTTAAATGGATTCGGATTTCAGTACTTGGGTTCGAGCAGTACGTTATGTGGAACATGGGCTTTCTCTGCTGTTGCATTCTAGCTATGGAATACCTTCTTGCTATTGCTGGCAGTTCCTTTAAACATTAACTCTGTTTTCTAATTTTTCCTTCATGTTCTTTTTCAGGGACCCATCTTTTTGTCCTGATTTTTAGTTTACCCTAACTCATTTGGGTTCTTTTATTTATTGATTTTTCATTGTTTCTTACAGCTTGATACTTTTACTGATATATGGTGCCAACTTTAGAGAAATGTTATTGGAAAGGCCACCCAACTTTCTTTTCTATATTTGGCAATGTAAATAGTGTGCGACATGTTGGCTAACAAAAAGAAGCATCCCACTGTTTTTTATTTTTGGTTATTTTTATTAGATTTTTTGCTTCAACTTCAGTAAACAAAGGCTGATAAAAGAAATGCATCCAGAAAGCAGGCCACGCTTGAACATGTTTCAGTAATAGAACAACTACTAACAACATATACAGCCAGGGGAAATAACTAGATGACAGTGAACATAGTTGATTTCCCATAGTAAACATGTGATGCTATCAGATGCCAGGCACACTAGGATGGACTATTTTTATTTACATTACCATGGACGTGCGAACAAATAATGGGCCTTTCTTCACAAACTCTACAATGTAAGTTTTAAGGTGTACAAATAAGAGTTTAGCACATACCTTTCAACAGAAAACAAACTAATTTTTTTATAAAATATTATTCTTTTCCCCAGGTGAAGTGAAATGGGACTGGAAAGAGGCCTGGTGATTTTGTGCTGCTGTATCTGTCAGCTTTGGCCTGATTTCTGCAGGTTTGTCAGGACTTTCCAATAATGGTGCGCATCCTCTGGAAGATAGTGGAAAATTTGGAATTCTTTATGGTTGTTGCTATGCTTAGTGAAAACACCCGTATTTACATTAATCAAGACAGAGCATCTATAATGTACCGATACAGGACAAAAGTAGAAGATGCTTGCTCTCCCAATAAGAGTTTTCTATATGCATTTTAAGGGGCCCTAAATCTGTGTACCACCCCACAAAAGTGGCATTCAATTACTTGGTAGGATCACAGTGTAGAAACAGACCACGTATGCTGCATTTGATTTGGAGAAATGCTGCTCAATTAGCAAAGATGTGAATGCATCACTGTAATCACGGCCTTGTCTTGAGATATTTTCAGACTGCTGCTTGCTTACTGATATAGGTAGATTCAATAGTGTCCAGTTTCCATAGAATCATACAGTTGGAAGAGACCACATTGGCCGTCCAGTCCTACCCACACAATCAAAGCACCCTCAAAAGATCACCTCCTAGCCTCTGCTTTAAAATTTCTGGAAAAGGAGACTCCTTTTCACAAATGTTCTTTACCAGTTTTTGTGAATAGACTAAGGATCTCAGGCTTCAGCCAAAGAAGCAGCAGCACAATAAGGGGGTTTATATCCACAAGAAACCAAGGTAGCTTATTAGTAGTCATAATGCTTCCTAACAGCATCATTACTGGTTTAGTAAACCTGAAGGCGAACTGGTCTGATTATTTGGACATGTCATGAACCACTTTCAGCAAAGCCTGGCATGATGGTTTTGATATGCCAACTCATGTGTAATAAAGCAAGAAATTTAGAAAAAAAATAGCATGTTAATTGCACATAGTTAGTTAAACATTGTAGAAAAATGCAAATTTTATGAAAGAATAAACAGTTCCAGCAAGGACTGCTATTTTAGGTACAATGTACTTCAAATGTAACTCAAGAGTCAAGGGACTCCTCACTAATATGGCATTACGGGAGACTACAGTGAGATGGAAAGGCTACAGCTGTGGAAGTTTTTTCAAGGCACTGAAAGACAATATATGTATACTGAATTTTCAGACACATGGATGTAAACAATTGGTGCCATTGCATTTCTGACCTGTAATTCCAAACACATACTTTGAGGACAGGTATAATAATCACATGCATAGAAATAAACACAACAAGATTTAGGATCGTTTGAATCCACTAGAAAATAATGCAGTTCAAGTTTGAGTTTAATTAAAAAAACTGTTTGTAGAACTGGCTCTCAGTCCTGTTTATATATTTTTAAAAGGCACTTAGAGGTAAAGAAGGGAATAAGAACATCAGAAGACTTTTGGGAAAACAAATGTGATTTTTCCTAGCTTAGGAATTTGAATGGAGCCAGGGATGAAAGACAGCAAGGCCAACATGTTGTCATTACTCTGAAGCCACATAAATAAAAGAATGGCATGTGTGCATATGTGTTTCTGCAGCTCCAATTCCAATAGCAGTGGGCGTGTACATAGCCCCATCTGCCAATATGGATACCACATCCCCACCCTTGGTTTGCAACCCACAGCTTGGTTATCAGCACTGTTCACCAGGCCAGGGTGAGGTCTGCAAAGGACACAGTCATTTCATAGAAATTTCATACTGAAAGCTAATCAGAAGCCAACCTGCAGCCATTTCTATCCTGGAATTGCCAAACCTTTGCTCTGGCATTATCTTTTTCTAGTTAGTGTATATGTGTGAAGTGAATGTATTTCTTTTTTTCACTGAGAAATGTAACCTCCAAAACAGAACAGATTACATCTCACTTGTCTCATGGCCTAAAATAAGGCAAGGACAGAAAGCACAGAAGAGAAAGGGAAAAGTAATGAACACAAAAATAGACATGTAGCATAATATGGGGAAAACATTGCTTACACTGGCCCTTGTCATCTAGGTAGAAAAGGATCAGCATCATTTTAAAGCATCCAGGGAAGCTGAATTTTGTAGTCTAGAACTCTGCAAAATGGATGGGCCTTTGCTGATTTGGTAGAGTTTGTATGTGGCAAATGAAAGGTCAGAATAGAGTAAAAGAGGAGGCAGGGGCTGAAGCAAAGCTAAGGATGGTATTATCGGATAATTTTTAGAAAGTCCTCAGAAGTTCACAACCTCTGAAGACGCCTGCCATAGATGCAGGCGAAACGTCAGGAGAGAATGCTTCTAGAATGCTTCTAGAATATGGCCATACAGCCCAAAAAAACCTACAACAACCCTGCTCAGAAGCTGCTGATTTTGTCAATCTGACTTGCTGTTTTTACTTTTAGGAAAACTTGGTTTCATTTAAAAGCTACTAGAGGAGATAATCTTTTTCTTAGGGCAAATTCTGGACACTAGAATGGAAAAGGTAAATAGTTTTGGAATTTACTTAGAATGGGCTCCTTTGTTCTCCTGATTTTCCTCCAAAATTAAAATTTCAAATACATGTCTTTTCAAGTGGAAAACTGATAGAACTTCCAACAGAAACCAAAATCTTCATTTTAATATATAACCATACTGCTGATGACTTTTGAACAACAGCCCTCTTACTCACAGATTTTATCCAGCTGTTTCTGAGCCCTTTTCATCAGCAAATTTCAACTATTTGTGTAATAAAGAAAAGTCCACTTCTTGAATAAACTAAAGTCATGCCTCAGTCATTTAGGCTCACAGTAATATCTTTGGCACACCACAAGCTCAGTCTTGGTATAAGAAGCTGCAGACACTAAATATTCCTCTTGTTGAAATAGGGTGAATTGGTCTCAAGATGCCCCATAAGGCTGTGGCCTGCTTCTGTTGTTTGAAATATATTACTGAGAGTCTAGATATTTGATGGAGATTGAGCTACAGAGTCAGATAACATGTACAACCAAAGTATTGGTGTCATTATGTCTGGAAAGAAGGAAGGAGTAGACTGCATACAGCTGGGAGCTTTTGTAGCTCTAAACAAATACACACAGAGAGAGATATGCACAAGCATACTTGGGTATCCATTGCACTTCAAAAGAAGGCCCTGCTGTAACAAACTTTGCCTGAGGTCTCCTAAGCTTATGTTTTAATGGAACACATGCATGGATTGCAGTATTTGTTAGGAAACTAGTATGGTTTGCTGAAATATTCTTTTAGGTGGCCTGCTCCCATTTGAAACATAGCAGTGTATCAGAAGAAGATAGAACAGAGGTCCCCACTCTGAACATGACAGCCTATCAGAGAAATGACAGGTTTTTTTACAGGTCCCAAGGGTGTACCTCCCATAGAAATTAATGGAAAGATCCTCTTGATTGTAACGTATTAGGATGGCACCATAAATGACTTCCTTCTGGCCAGCTACAGTGATTCCATCAGGTTATTTTCCCACTAGGAACATTTTAGTATAAATAAATAGAAACACTACAAAGCACAGTTGCAAACTGTAAACTCACTCCTGAGGTATTTCAAGCATACAGTGTAAATTCTACAGTTTTACCCACAACGCACCTGGAGCAGTAATAGTATGATCATCCTAGATGAAATGCCCTACAGTAGCTCTAGCTTCTATTCTTTGTGCAGGCCAGAGAGTCCACCGGGGACCCCTTATATTGCCTCCTTTCTCAAAAATAGAATGTGCCAAATAAATTAATATATTCCAAGGAGTAGAGTTGTATAGGATTACAGGCTTGTTTCCAGCAAATTTAACTTCAGCCTAATTAATTATATCTAGTTCATTGCAGACTATGGATAGAAGTCAGATGGGGTATTTTGTTTGTTAAAAAAGATTTGCTTCTCCATAAATTATCAACCAAGAAGAGTCCATTTGGAAATGGTTTGAGTTTGAGTATGCTGCACCCAAGTGTGTGTGTGTATGTATATATATATATATATATATATATATATATATATAGTGGAAATATGCATGCAAATATGGTTCACCCACAAAACATACCTACAGTCATACTGAGTACTGTATATACAGATGTTTGTGCAGCCGCACCATGTGCATCTGTGTGCCAAAACAAACACACATGCACTTGAATGTAGAGATACAGGCACAGTTCACTCACACACATGTGCAAAGTCTTACTTCAAAGAAATTTTAGTTTCAGGTGCTGCCACTGCCTTCAGCAATGCCTTGTTAAGCTTGTCCTACTTGCTCACTTCAGATTTCATGGTCTTAATTTTTTAGAATGCAAATGACGCAAATTCTCAGGCTAACTATACGTCCCCTTTTCTCTGTCAGTTGGTTAACACCGCTAATTAAAAATGGATTACAGTTGTTAAGCTGAGCAAGCAAGCGCTTCTTGCAGGTTCCGTCAGGAAGCCTTCCAATCCATGGGATGAAAGCAATGCTATGCAGTGACAGTTCTAGAGCATGTCTCTTGTGTTACGGATTGCACAGCAGAGAACCATACTGAAGACCATGCCAAAGATCTAAAAGATAAGAAACAAAAAGTTAAATTAGATGCTCAAAAATGGTTGCAATTTTTGTCCAGTTTGTCTGCCATACCTACCATCTTAATTGCATTTGTACATCAAAAATTAAAGCTGCACTTCACAATCAAAGATGAGAATCATGCAGGCAACAGGATGCTTCGAGGTTTTGGTCTAGTTTGGTCACCTTTATTTGAGTTCTTCCCCTTGTCCCAGGGAGGACTAATCCTCCAAGCCAATTTTACATGGAAGGGCTTGAACGTCCCTGGTCAGGAAAAATTATTCCCAGTCCCCTAGAACTTTCTTAACTCTGCACTAGTGTCTTCATTCCGATCTCTGCCAGATTCTTTTGGCTGATGCACAACATTCTACTTGGATTCTGCTCCTCTCTGTTACAAGTCTTTCCTGCAACCTCTGTCTTCAATCATCAAGTCATTGCACAATGTGTAATGTGAAGCAGGACTCAAGGGATATAATTTTTACGGGGGAAGGAATTATCATATGTTCAGGCACCTGACTTTGAGATGGTCCAATCTAAATGTGCCATTACTTATGTGAAATCAATGAACATGCACATGCTTCTAATACAAATAGCTTCCTGAAAGAAGAAACAGAACTGCAGCCATAATGTGTCAAGAGAGGGAAGACCCTTGACCAGCTGCTGCTAAAAGTATCAGGTTGCAAGGAAAATATTCCCCACCATTCCAAAACTGTTACTTGAGCCCCATAGCCTACTTCCCCAGCTAGATAGAAGTGGCATCTTCCACAAAGGCATGGTTTACTGTGTGAGTATGTCCCGTGTTCATCATTTTGCTAATTTGCAAAAATAAATTTCTTAATTCAAATATGTGACCTGAGATCTGATTTTCAACAGGGAGTGAATTGAGGTTTTTTTTTTTGCAAGCAGCATTCTAAGATTTAGCAGGATTTGACTGAATTAATATGGACAGAATCAGCTGAGGTTTAACGTACAGATATAGTCACCCATTATGCCTTTTCAGTAGTGTTCTCCCATGTGAAAGCCTTAGAAAGAGTGGGTCTTTTCAATAAAAAACAATAGGAACAGTAACAACAATGACACTGTGATCATCCCTTATCTGAAATTCTTGGGACCAGAAGATTTTTTGATTTTGTTTGGATTTTTCAATACTTGTATTTTATATACATAAATAATTGAATATCTTGATGATGGGAACCAAGTCTAACTCAGAATTTATTTATGTTTCATATACATTGTATACACATTGCCTGAAAGTTCATATCATATTTTTTTAAAAAATTGAGCATGATGCATAACCAGAAAGCAAAGGTGTTACTATCTTAGCTGCCCATGTGGACAATTTTGGATCTTGTAGTATTCCAGATTTTAGAATCAGGATAAGGGATGCTCAACCTATACTATCATTAGACAATGGCTTACTGTGATTCCAGCAATTCCAATCCCCACAATGCCAAGCAGATGAAGCTTTGAGTCAATGAAACTTTCAATTTCAACCAGACAGTTCTGTTAAAGATATAAAGACAACAGAGTAAGTCCTAAACAGTCATTTCTATTTTTTTTAAACATCAGTCTTTACAATCATCTTCGCCTGTGGCAATCATGGGGGGAAAATCAATTTTGTGCAGCCCTTTTGCACTTTCTGCCTCAGGCTTTAAAAATAATGTCAATCATACCTGTAGTGACTCCCACACATGGCACACCAGGGCTGGCTCTCTAGCCATTCTTATCCCCAATGTTGTTGCTTCAGTGAAAATGCAGTCCTTGGCTATGCTCAAACTGTGTGATGGGATCTAGTTGAAAGATATGGGACCCCCTTGTACACATCACCATCAAAACACTGCCTTGAGTGCTGTGGCCCCTTATGTTGGTACAATTATCCAAAATATATGGAATGTATATCCAAACACACCTCAATTCTTTACCCAACAAATCTGAGCAGTTTCTCAGTTTCTTATCACTAACTAGAGCTGCTGGGAGCTGCCCTACAAAAACATCTGTAAAGTGATAGGTTTCCTATGTTTAGTTCTAAACAAAAAATAATGCAATGTGTGTTCAGTGCTGGTCTTTTCATCATTTCTTTTGTGAAATCTAAAATAAAATCTCTTGGCTACTAAACAAACCTGAATCATCCAGGTAATTCTGTTCTGTTCAACTGGCTAGAACAAGAATGACAATTGTGGATGGCTAGGGCTCTGTATTAGCCCATCAGGACATCTTGGAGGGATGATATGAATTATGGGATGCCACTGAATTTCACTTACGATCAAATTAGACAAAGGATTCACAGAGTGAAAATGCAATAAACGTTTGGGCTTCCTTACTGAATTAAGTCCTAGATTGATTAGATTGCTTTAGGCTTGCTATCTCTCTCGATGTCTCTAATACTAAACCAGTCACAGGATGTGGATCACAAGTGTAGACCAGCCAAGTCACAGGTATTTAACAAAGAAAGGAGAAGGGACAAACTAGTGTCGTACAAATCACAGTGGGCATAAATGCTCAGACACTTCTATAGAAAGGCAGATGAATGCACAAAAATGGACCAACGTGACACACAAAATGTTATACTATATGCACAAATTGTATACCTTATACACAGGCTAGGTGTATAAGGTATATACGACACGATTTACTGTTTTAAACATACTAAATAGCAATGGTGTACAAAACTGCACTATATGAGTTCAAGTTTTTCCTTCTATGTAGCTGTCTTCATGAAACCCACAAACTCCCAACCAAACCAAGCAACTAGATTGAATACCCTCACCCTATAAATCCCTAGTTGTAGAGGAATTTGTCGGATGTACAGAGCATCCATTTCTGGTTGGCAGAAACGACTGATTCTTAAAAGTCATTCCTTTTGGCAAATCCTCAATGGCATCTCAAATAACTAATGGTAAGAAGAAAAAACTTGTGCCAAGTGGCTCCTGTCCAAAGCATATTATTTGTCTGTATACGCCCACATCTTACCAGTTTCTCTAACTCACATTGCTGATCCCATTCCACAGCTATTTTCTGCTACAGTGTCAGATTTACATGCCTGTTTAGAAGAACTTACTTTGGGAAGTTCAATATCTTTTGGACAAGTAGATTTCACTAGAACGTCAGTCTCTTTCCCACAGCATTGAAGCTGCAAAGAAAAGAAAAGAAAAGAAAAAAGAAAAGAAAACTCTTAATGTTATTACTTTCAAATGTCAAAATACTGTCCCAGGATAAAAAAGAAAAAAAAAACACAACAGTACAAATGTAAACATTAAAGGCAGGTGTCTGAAATCAAAGATCAGAAGAGGCAGATTCCAGATATACTGGAACTAACCACAGGCAAGTTTCAGGAAAGATAACGTGAGAATCTGCATGGCTGGAAAAGCCAAGAAGATTGCTCTCTGGAACCATGAGATTAAATCTCTCTTTGCTCTCAGCATGGCATTGACAGTGATCAGAGTTGTAATTCTGCAAAACTGGAAGAAATCAAGTTAGGCTGCTCAAAGGAATAGCATCAGCCAAAGCACTAAAATATATGAGGAATGACTTCAACAACACCAAATCATAGGATTGCCTGCATTTTAAAATAGGAATAATAATATTTTGAAAAATTAATATTTTGAAAACTAATGTTTCTACACCAAAGAGCTGTGTTTGCAAATGGGTACTCACTGCTTTGTGCATCTGGATAAGTGACTGGTTCTTCCCCGAATCACTGATATATTCGTTATAAGCTTCCTCATAGATAGCCTGGACCTCTTCAATAGCCTGTAGGGAATCAGACACATAACCTTAATAAGATAACAATATAAGACAATAATACAAGGGAACCTTTGGAGGTTCTGTAATATGCAGCTTCTTTACTTTCAGGATGCTTTCAGTATATTTTCAGACTATGGTGGCTAGGAATGACTGCACTTGTAGTTCAACAATGTGGGAAGGATATGCTCTACCACTTCAGAATAAACTAACAGAAAAGAAGGCAAAGGAACAGAAAAGACTACAGTTCTAGGAAGGGACCAAAACTGTAGATTTGGGGAATAACATACTTACTACACATTACAGATGGGGCATCTGTGTAGGAAAAGGAGACGTCTTTCCACCCTGTGGTTTTAAGATCACCAGATTTTCTCCCCAAAATAAAAACCAAATCTTTGTAGTCACGATTGGCAGCAAATCTGCTTTTGGCACCAAAACACCCAGAAGGTCAAAGTTTGCCCATGCCTGTTCCAGAATCTTTCTCTCTGGCAAACATCTCACTCACCGTTTTCTTGCCAAGAAAAGCAAAAACTCCTGCAGTGACTTCAGCAGCAAAAATCACCAGTAAACACGTGAAGAACTATATCAAAAAAATAAAAGGATAAAGGATAAAAGATTTAGTTTGTCTTGCATATTTAATGTTCACCCTAAATATGGTTATAAATACATTACATAGTTTAAACAAACCCCAAATCACCAAAAATGGCAAATAGTCTCATAATCTTGACCATTAGGGGGGAAAAAAACCTTTTGTTCTCTCATATAAAAGAACAAAATAACGAAAGATGTACAACAATTACTTTTGAACCGTTGACATTTGGATTTCTTACTATGTTCAAAATAGGAATTCTAGTTTCAAGGTGGTTCACCCACCAGGATATTAAACCATGAAAGCATGGTTAGTAAAATAACACTAACATATTTATTTATTTATTTACTATATTTATATCCCGCTCTTCTCAACCCTGAAGGGGACTCAGAGCAGCTTACAGACAATGGCCAAATTCAATGCTGCATTATAAACAAATAATAATTATAATATACAAATTATAAAAAAAATTAAACATATAAATGCAATAAAACAGATTACAACATCTGGTTTAGAAAGAATGAAAACTCTGGTTTTTTTTTTAAAGAACAGAACTGAAGTGTCAAAATTGAAGTGTGAATAGACGAAGAAAAGAGAGAAGTACAAGTTCAGCATCCAGAATTTCAAAATTGTTCACATGACTGTCTGTGATAGTTATACCTTTGCATCCTGATGGTTCAATCTACACATTTTTTTTCCTGTGTGCACAAAATTATTTAAAATATTGTGTAGAAAGTAATATTTGGCTATGTGCCTAAGGTGTGTATGGAATATAAATGAATTTCATGCTTAGATTTGAGTTCCATCTCCAAGATATCTCATTTTATAGGTGTAAATATTCTAAAATCCCCCCAAAACATAGACTCAGAAATATGGACCAATTCTGGTCCTATACCTTTTTTCTGGCATTATAATTTTTTAAAAGATTGACAATATTATTTCAGGTGGAAAAACCCTTCAATGTTTTATATCTCATTTAGGTGTATTACTCACTGCTCCAAGTAGGCATTGAGATTCCCGTGCAGCTCCACAGCACCCAAAAAATCCCACTGTCATCATCAGGGCACCTGCTCCCACCAGCACATAGAGTCCTGCAGAAAAGTACCAAGTTATAGAGTCAAAATGAAAGAAGATAGCATTCTATACAGCTATTTTCCAGGCTTTGAGACTCCATTATATGGCAGTGTAGACTCATATACAAGCAGTCCGCAAGTTATGGACAAGATAGTTTCTGTAGGTTTGTTCTTAAGTTGAATGTATTTGTAAGTCAGAACAGGTGGATTTTTAAGTGTAACTCCAGCCAAATATTTAAATATTTATCCAAATCCCCCCCCCCATATGAATGTGTGTGTGTATGTGTGTGTGTGTGTGTATATAGAAGGGGGGGGGGGGAGAGGAGGTTTGAATAAATATTTAAATGTGTGTGTCACACCCCGGAGTCAGACACGACTGGACTTCATGTCACCTTTGCTTATATATATGTTTGGATAGCCTGGGGAAGGATTAATACCCCCATGGCATTTGTTTTGCTGTCTGTGTCCCTGTTCAGAAGATTTTGCCTTTTTGTAGTAATTGGATTTTGAACAATTTGGCTTGTGGAAATAAGGGTTGGTAATAAAGCTCCTGTGGAGCCACCTTTTCTCCCATGATAACTCTTCCAACAGTAAGTTTCCCTTCCAAGGAGTAGTTTTCTCGCACTTCCTGTTGTCTCATTCATGTTCTTAACTATGAGTCATTTGTAAATTTGTAACCTGGGGACTGTCTGTAACACAGTTCAATGTAGTTAAATGTCATTATGAAACTGCATGCTATGGCAGTATAGATGGGGGCATTCATCCCCAAATTGGACTAGTCCATATAAATCCCTTTTGTTAATAGCTAGATTAGAACTAAATTTCACATGCAATCTAAATTCTTAAGGAAACCAGTATTAGGAACTGTACTCTTGTACATATAGACACAGTTAGGAAGGGAAATGGTGCATAGCCAATCTTGTTCTTTCTATAGGCTGCTTAAGTATGGAAGCATGCTCTTGTTAAAGATGTACACTAGGTCAAGTACATCAAGCTGAGGATTTCATGTAAATCCCATCTACACTGGCCATTTAATGCAGTTCAATACTAGCAAGCTTCAAATTGTGGCAGCTAGACAGTGCATGAAAGAAAGCCCTTGATGCACATTCAACTCTGTGGTTTCTGTAATCACCATCCACATCTCACATTTCAGGATTTCCTGTGTAATCGTCTGGACAGAGAAACTCCTCTCTTCAAAGTTGGTTTGAAACTGACCTAAATGGTCTGTGTAGATGTGCCCTTAGTCCCGAGGCAGTAGACCTACACAAAGGCTACCCACTGGTCCTTTACAGAGGCCAGTTAGGGGATAGCTTTGCAAATACCGAACTTTGGGGCACAGGGGGATTTCCTTACAGGTCAATGGACATTTGAGATGCAGGACTATGCTACTGTGGATTAGGCAGCAGGAATTCTGATGCTTTATGAGAGAGAAATCTCAACTCCAAATGCTAAGAATGGGTCAGGGAGAACCGTGGAAGATGATCCCATACCGTGTCATATACCACCACGGATCCAAATTAAGGCTTCTTGAGAACAAGGACTAGTATTACCAGAATGTTGGCTCTACTCCCAGGAAGTCACTATGAGAGGCAGGCAGCTTTGGAGGTGGGACTACTATCCTTCCCCATCTCCAGTCTTCTCCAAAATATAGCTCTCAATCAGTCTGTCAGTCGGCTGAAGTCTAGCGGGGACCCTTTGCACTCCTGTCCTTGACACTTCTCACATTGAAAAACAAAAGTAACAATGTTCAGTTGCACCTTCTGGGGGTATAACTGGACATTTGAAAAATAGTCCCAATTTAAGGTCTAAGTTGTCCTTAAAAAGTTTCATGGCCTATGAAAAGTTGCCTCCTGCTGTTCTAAATGAAGCCATAAAAAGGATTGCTCTGAATTAAACCAAGCATAAATGGCTAACTCCATAGCATTTACCTCTGTAATTCTTTTCCCAGACAAGGAGATAGGTAAGTACTAGTAATTTTGTGCCTGTTCAGTAATAAAGATATAACTACATTTTGACAAAAGTTATTTTCACTCTTTTTTGTGCAACTATTACTAAAATTTCTCTTATAATTAATGGTGGGCATGCTGAATGGCATGGGAGAAAATCATACCATTTAAACGTTGGTTTGACCTTTCCATTTTATTCTAAGGTACGGAAAAGTGCCAAAGAAATAGTGCATGGGAATATTCTAGTAAATATTGTGATGTAGATTGGAAATAAAAATACATTAAAATTAGTTACAATATAAATAGAAGCAAAACAAAACTATTCAAAACTGTATATTTGAAAAGAAGACTTAAACATTTTGCAACCAATTTATCCCTCCATTCGTTTTCATAACTCAAATACAAAAGACTACTCTTAGGGCGCTTACAGCATCAAAATGTGGGGAAAATAAGGGGAGCAAAAAATCGCAGTCCTGTCAGTCCCGGTAAATGGGCCTCCGCTGCCCTGGCACTTTTGTTTGTAGTGGATTTTAGAAATGCGCACGATGGACTGGGGACGTTGACAATATGGATGGATGGATGGATGGAGTGGGGGACACATCCAGCGGAAGATTAATTTTTATAATTGACGCTCTAAGATGCGGTGGAATAGTTGCAGAGAGTTTTCATGGGAATTGCTTTCCTATTGTGCTTCCATTTAATTGACTGTGTGCCCATGGCTCCATTTGTTTAATGTCCTGATCAGCTGTTTTGGGATTTTAAAATGCGCTCATACACTGGACCAGTCCACACCAAGATGTGGGAATGAAGTCACATATTTTCCTTGACTGCAGGGATATACATGCGAATATGCACATTTTTCAATTGTTAATCTGAATCAGTATGCATTTTCCTTAAACATCATTTACCCCCCCCCCCCTTTTATCTTGGTTTCTTTCACATTTTAGGGCCTGTGTGGAAGGGCCCTTAGTGAGTATACATGGGTGCCACACTCCCCAACTGTTCTGATTTGGCACAGACAGTCCCAATTAATTTTTCTCACCCCACTGTTTCAACTGCTTTTCAAATGTCCCAGTTTTTCTCTCTTCCTCCCACTTTCTCCTGTTTTCAGCTTATTTTAACTGCTGCAAATTGAGTTCAAAGTAAAAAAAAACATAGCTTACACACATTTAACTCAATGCCTTTCTTAGCTTATGTGTTATTCTTCATTAATAGGTTTCATCATTTTTAATTTTTTTTATTATTATAAGCACAGGTAGAATAATGTCAATTTCAGTAACCTTTTCATAGTACAAATAGCCCAATTTTCTTAACATTACTGATTTCACATTTATCTTCCACAAATGTCTCCCCGCTCCTTCCCTCCGCTCCTCCCTCCATCCAGGAGCAGTATTTTTCTTCATTCAAATTTTATTTTAATTGCTCAATTGTGGAGAGTGTGTGATTCAGTTCTTTGTATTTTTCTTTTCCTTTTACTCTATCTAGGTTCTCTGGTTCTCCTTTCAAGGATATAATCCTAGAGCATAAAATCTGCTAAATATCCAAACTATTTTTTACTCCCCACTTTCTATGTTTTTTCCAACCTAACATCATAGTTGCTTGGACAGCAACTGTCATATATTTTATAATTTCATCCCAGTCTTCAATATTGTCCTTCCTGGGTGAAAATTTCTTTTTTATTCAACTCCAGTTTAGGGCATAAATAGTTTTCATCATCTAACGACACAGTAATGTGACTTGGCATATATGTCTGTTTCCATCTGTTACATGTTTGAATGTTTGTTGTATCTCCATTGCCAAAGGTTGTCAAAGAATGGCATAAGAGGCCTAAACAACAACAAATACAAACCTCAGGGATTAATGAAAAAAGTATAAGAATATATTGGCAGAATCATTACATGGCCCAACAAAACCCCCATTTTTTGTGACTTGGTTTTTAGGCCTGTTTCTAAGGTTATTTGGGGCACTGATTTAGGAAATTGCACTGGACAGACCACATCAACTCTACCTTCTTAGATATGCTTATCATGATTTTCTGTGTATGAGCAGGTGCACACTGGTGGATGTCGTATGTTCTGCATCTCAAAAACTAGAGCTGTTATGGAGAAACTGATTCCATTTTTGAAATTAGCATGTCAAATATACTTAGAAGGTGGTCTAACATTTCAGGTTCCAAAATGTGTGTTGGCTAGTGTTATGAGTATTTTAAAAAACAACTCACACTCACACAAGGACTCAAACTTGGAAGATCTGCTGATGCACAGAATTGAAAGAGAGCAGAAATGTCCAAAAAAGTGCAATATGTGGTTTTCAGAAATATGGTGAGATTATATAAACAGTTTGTTATTTAACTTGTCTAAAAAGACCATCACTATAAAAATCTTTAGCAATCGATATGATGACACTTCAAATGCTAGTAAGTGCTCTTCAGGAAAAACAATGCCTACTCTGCTGCTTTCTAGAGTCACATAGGAATAAATAACGGATAACAAAGTGGCAAATAGCACATGCCTAATAATCTAGTTTAAGTCTCAGTTCTGAGGCCCCCTTTAATTGTAAACTTCAAGACATTTCTAAATAAGAAGTTCTTATTACAGCTGGACCACCGGTTTATGTATTCATAGATTTAACCATCCATGGCTTGAAAATGTTTTATTTTTTTATCCAAAAAGCAAACCTTGATTTTGCTGTTTTATATAAAGGGCATTTATATCAAACTATTGCATATAATGGGATGTGAGCATCCATATATTTTGTTATCTAGGAGAGTTCTGCAACCAAACCTCAGTGGATAGCAATGGCTCACTGTATCTTGCTGTTAGTCATGCTTAATGAGATTTTGAAGGCACACAGTCAAAGGGTGAAAGGTTTACTACGGTTTGGACATGACCTTTGGAATGCTGGAATGCAAAGCCAAGGCTGTTCCACAAGAGGGCAGAACAGACCCATGAGACGGCACTATGTGAAGGCCTTGTGAAGAGTTTACTTTCAAGCATTTTTATATATAAACATTTTTTATTGCTTCCGTGTTAAAAACTATCAAAAGAAACAAAGAAAGGGAAAAAGAAAAGAGAAAAAAGGCTAAAGCAGCTGCTATAAATCACCCAATTTCTGTTCCTTTAAAATGTACACAGGAAAACACGGGAATAGATGTACTGTAGCTGTCTTACATAGAATCTATATCATTGGTTTGTTTTCCCTGAGTGATAGCTGCTTTTTAAATTTCCAAGCTGCAGTAAGATCTTTGCCAGTCATAATCCTCTTCCTTTGCATTCAAGTTTCTAAAAGCTTATCCTATATTACTGAGCTAGACATTTCTTACAATGGAAACCTTTCCACTTTTACATCACTGCCTTTTCATACATTTGGAGAGTCATTCATTCAAACCCCAGCCATGGCAAACCAGGATCCCAAGTGATGTCCAACTCATATTCTGTCATCTTAATTTATTAGCTGAAATTTGCAGAAGGCAGACAATATAGGGCCCTTCTACACATGCCCCCAAACCTGGAAGTAACCGAGATAAAAAGGTGGGTATGGGTGGCTAAACAATGTTTTGCGAAAGTGCGGGTGGCATCAGGGTAACAGTTGAAAAGCATGTGTTAAAAAGGTGTGCATAAAACCCGGATCTGCCCCCAGAATGTGCACCTTCACATGACTATATATCTCTGCAGTCATGCAAAACATGTGATTTCTTTCCCTTCCCCTTGTGTGGACTGCACCAATGTACATGCACATTTTAAAGCATGAAACAGCTGATTGGCCTGACAAAAAATTGAGCCACAGAAACACAGGTGGCTAAAAGCAAACACAATTGCAAAGCAACTAGAACTCTCTGCAACCATTCATTTATTTAGATCTTTAACATATTAAACAGAGATTGAATTAACAGTTGGGCAAAGAGAGAGAATAAGAAATCTGCTTGTGTTGACATTTGGATCTCTGCATGTGTGCATGTGAGGTCCAGAGAGATTTTTTAAAAAACTTCTGCTGGATGTCCCCTGTTTGCTTTCCATCTTGATCCACCTCAAACAAAGGTGTGGGAATGGCGGGGGACCAGTTCCCAGGACTGACAGGTGTATGTGTGTGGCCTTGTTGTCAGGTCCTGGGATTTTTGCCCTGAATCCCTTTGGGGAGAAAGGTTAGTCTATAAATAAAGATTATTTATTTATTATTTGAAACACAACAAGATGAGTCCACAGCAGACACTCTGCTGGCTGTTGGATTGGATCACACATCGGACACTTCCCAAGTGTCTAGGACTGTGTGATGTATTATTATTATTATTATTATTATTATTATTATTATTTAACCCACTTTTAAAACCCGCATTTTTGCACTGTCTTGAAGACCACATGGCAAACTATGGCTTGCTGCAAACAAGGGTTGGAAGTTACACATGGACAGAAAAGAATGTGTGAAACAAACATTTAGTCAGCTTGATGTTGCCTGAAAATTCCGATGATCAGGTATTTATCCTGCAGAGTTTGTAGTTTCCAAATAAGGAAAATAATTGTTGTGGATGTCATTAGTGTACCAGAGGGAGTGGCTTCAGATTTGGGAATTTTCAGAGTAGGATGAATGATTTCATCTGGCAGAGCACGAGGGAAATGGATGGGTATCTAGGGTGTTCTGGGTCTGCCTAATGCTATAGCATTCCAAAAAGTAAGAGGTTGTGGATGCGTGTTTGAATGAGCTCTGTTGCAAGTCCCATCTAAGATTTCTAAAAGATGAGGAGGTTTTAAACAATTAACCATATATTTTCTTTCATTTTATTATCAAGCCATTAAGCCACCCAGTATATGCCTTGGCCGATCACATTGACTCTGTTGAAGGAGTGGGTCATTTTGTCCAACCTTCCGCTCAGCTTGCTGCCTAAACAATGGAGCATTTGGTTATCCCTGGCTTAAACATACAAGAGTTAAAAAAACAGTTATGGACTAAGATGACCTTATCTTGTTTGAGTAATGTTGGGTGGATATGTGTGTCAATGAGTGCTTTTAAATCTTTCTCATTCATATTTTCCAGTTGATGTCAGCATCAAGGGGAGGGGGGATGTTGTACCAGGCTCTGCTAGATCTTTGCAAGGGCTCAACCCTCTTGAACAGGAATGTGACAAGGAAAACTTTTCACCCTCCACAGCTTACATAGCACTCAGTCTTCCACATGATTATGTGTTCAGCAAGGGAGGTGAAATGTGCTTCCGCCAAACATGCCTTAAAGGGAAGCTTTTCCTGAAGATGACAGTTTAGCTCAATGAATTACACAAATGAAATGGCAAAGGTTACTGAAACTAGGGCCAATTGCCTGACAGTGAAGGCTTCTTGGAGTGGCCATAACTTGGCATCATGCCTCAAGACATCATGGCATACTGAGTTAAAGAGATCAGATAACAGTGTAGGGAAACTGAAGGCAGGGATGATGGCAGAGATGAGACAGAAGCTTCTTTGATAAGGGATGCAGTTTTTCCAGCCAAGTAATAGGATTGGCAGCAAACACCAATTCTGTACATTAATCTCACAGTGCTGTTCTAATTAAAGGAATAATTATTTCCAAGAAAGCTCCACTCTGGCTCTGAATCATACACACTCAAGGCACTGTCCTCTCTTCCCTTTACTTCATCTCTCATGAAGAACCTCCTGACCCTAAGGGCCCTTCCAGACAAGCCCTGTATCCCAGGATATGATCCCAGGTTTTCTGCATTAAACTGGATGATATGAGTCCCCAATGGCAGATAATATGGGATAAACAGAAAATCTGGGATCAGATCCTGGGATATAGGGCCTGTCTGGAAGGGCTTTAAGAACTGCCTCAAAGTGTGGTGGAAGCTCCTTCTTTGGGGATTTTTAAACAGAGGCTGGACGACCATCTGTCAGGGGTATTTTGTGCTCTTCCTGCATTGCAGGGGGCTGGACTAGATGGCCTTTGTGGTCTCTTCCAACTCTGATTCTATGATTTATGCCTGGAAGCAATGCTTGAATCACACCAGCTCCCAAGCTTGTTCCTGTCTCCCATTCCTGAATCAAATTACTATGAGATCTAGGGTGGCTGGATGATCCAACACTGTGGGAATATGGTCCAGCAGTAAAGTAGGTGAGTTCCCTCTTAATTTGGAGTAGTAGGTCTTCTCCAACTATAGAAGAAGTCAACGAAGAGTAACAGAATTCCTTTTGAGCTTGGTGGAGGTGGCAGCAACAGCCTCTCAAGATGGCTTTGCACCTGGTAACAAGGAAAATGGGTATTTTGTGTGATGGCCATTGATGAACAGGGTCATTGTCTCAAGTGGTGAATGCTTATAGAATGGTAGGAGAGGCCTTTGCAGCTGCAAAGCAGGCAAGGCATTGTTGCACTTGGGAATAAGACCGGGCTCTGCTCCATCAAGCTTGTTTCTTCCCTGCTTCAGTGCCCTCTTTCGAAGCTGACGTGCAAACCTTAAGCTAGGACCTTGCTCATAGTTAACCTCAGAGGAAGTTTACTAGTTTCTGCAGCCAGCCATGTAACGTGCTAGAAACCCCAGAGCACCAACATCACACTTGATAATGATGTAACTCCTTTCTAGCACAGCTGTTGACTGCTACTATTGTAAAAAAGCTCAAGTTGGGAAGAGACAAAACTCTGCTATAGAAAGAGCTTGTGGCCAGAGCCTGGCACATTCAGACCCCTCTCTCTCACACACATCACATTCATTCTCTCTAGCATACAGTATCATCTTTATGCATTTTTGGAGGGAAATACTCACAAAAATCTCTAATGGAATTCCATTGACAGAAGAGAAAATGGGAGTATGGTCCATGCCAGAAAACATCCTTCATTTCAGTTCTATTGGGCTTATTAATATTACTTTCATATGCCACAATTTCCCCATTGATGTAAGAGACATTTATCAGAATTAAATGTTCATAGAATTAATGCAGTTTGACATCATGCAGCCGCATTGCATATGGAGCTGCAATGGCATTGGGAGAAATGGGCAGGCACCCATAAAGTAAAAATAGCATGACGTTGTCCATTCCAGCAGGTTACTGATCCAAGCAGATATTTCCAAATTCTGGTAATCCTTCACTTTGGTCAGATTTAATGTTATGCCATTAGCACTACTGCAGGGTAAGTTTGCAGATGTCCCCTAGCGTGAGCAAGTATGCCCACGCGGTTTGGAGGAAGTGAAAACTGCAGACATGCCCTATTACACTGTCATTTCTCTAGAGGTATTCAATCTGCTTTTATTACTCCTACTGTACCGAAGACCCCCATCAGAAATGATGAATATCATTTAAAACATCTAATAGAGGATAGGGAGTCATGGGCAACTTTTAGAGTGGTAAAGGTTTGTGCTGCAGCTATAAAATTAAGGGCACTTCCAGACTGTGCCAAAACCCATGCCAAAGTGGATTACTTATACCCACTTTGGCATGAGTTCCTGTCCCAACTTCTACATCCATACTCCAGGCTTTCCAGAGGGGTGGGGGTGTGTGTGGCTACAAGCCATCCCAAGACAAATTGGTATAGCATGAAGCCACCCTGAAGCCTCTAATTTAGCCCCAAAACCTTACAAAAAGTGTCCTTGACCAACGTAACTTCTCTCTTCACATCCCCCTGGCACCAGAAAATGATGTCTGAGAAGACAGAAACAGCGAGGAGGGAAATCCCTCCACCTCGGGCATCATTTTCTCACATGGGGAGAGAACTTATGGTGGTCAGAGACATTTTTAGTAAGTTTTTGGAATAATGGGGGGGGGGGTGGGGGTGGGGATAGACACCCTCCTACACCTTTGGGCTCCAGGAGCCCAAAAGGTGTGAGATGGCATTGGAGACTGACCCCCTGGGCACCCCAGGAGTGAGACTCCAGCAGCCCAATACCCTATTAGACCCAGGCCTTTCAGGAAGCCCCTGATCTAATGGGATATCTAATTAATTCAAAACAAACCTCAATTTGTTCTGAATTAATTCATTTTTAGCAGAGGCATTATTTGAACACCTCCAGTAAAAACTGAGACAGTTTCCGGTTTTGGGGCCTAAGGAGGCAGATTGCAGATGATTTTAGTGGATAATGTTTTAACCTTTGCATTTAAATACCAATATCCATAATTTTTAATTAAGTGTCATATATGAAGCTGATTAGGACGGTTGCATTTCCTGGACTTTCTGATGGTAATGTTTTAAACTCCTGGTCTCTGACCATATAATAAAATGTATTCATTCACCATACAGTTAAACTGCAATATCTCAATGCTATGGAATCACAGGAATCTTAGTCCTTTAGTCTTCTCTGCTGAAAAGCGTTGGTGCTTCACTAAAACTACAAATCCCAGGATTCTGTAGCACTGAGCCTGGCAATTAAAATGGTGGCAATCCAAAATACAACTCTCATTTTATTTATTTATTTGATTCATAATTGCATTTAAGTTGAGAAAAACCATCAAAATTGGATAAAAGCAAAACAAAAGGGGCAAAAAAAGCCAATTGTGTAAAAAGGCAACAAACATCAAGACAGCAGGAATAATTCAGCAGAGCAGCCTTGATTGTTCAGTGCCTGTTTTAACTATCATTTTATGTCTTCTGTTTTCTCATGGCAAGGCTGTCTTTTGCCAGAAGCTGGCTATGCATGGAGAGAAATGTAATCAGTATCTTAAAAGTCGTAAAACACTAATTTTCCCCCTCTCAACAAAAAGCAAGTTTTAATTGTCAGGAATTGAAAAATGTAGGTAACAAGAATGCTGGATGTGTTTAGGGGGGCATAAAGAGGACTCCCTCTGAATTCTACTTAGCTAGAAATTAAGGGAAATTAAGGTCCATCTATTTTGTGTAGCAAATCCAGAGAGTAAACAACTCAAGATAATTAGAAACAATAATTAGACAATTTTCCTTGCTTCCCCTTTTCTCTCGTAACTCTTTGGCAGTAAAAAGGAATCTTTTTTTTTGAAGCAGTGTATGAAAGCTTTTAATGAGATCAGAGCATAATGATAACAAAATATTGTGCACGTATTGTACTGAACATGAGCACTTATTCCTTTCCTGCTGCCTATATATGCTAACAATTTACAGTCAGTCATCCACATTTGTGAGTTTGATTTTTGCCAATTTGATTACTCATGGAATTGAGTAATATAGTCTCTTTTTTAATTTAATTTTTTTATTTACATACATGAACAGCTTACAGTGTAAAGGGAACACACCTCACTACCTCTGAGGATGCTTGCCATATATGCAGGCGAAACGTCAGGAGAAAATGCCTCTAGAACATGGCCATATAGCCCAGAAAACCTACAACAACCTGGAACACAAAAGGTTATTCTGAATTAATTCATTTTTACAGGGGCATTATTTGGACTGTCTGGATGGGCCTTCAGAGAATTAACCCAGAAGAATACTGTCACTGGTAGTGATGAAAGTTACTGAATGGTCCAGGAGACCTATCAGGGACACTTTTATCCACCCAGATCTTGAGACAATACACTAAAGTGACCACGTCTTCCTCTGCTTCATAATCACAGTGGAAGCCAAACTGTAATGGACCTGGATAACCCATTTTCTCCAGGAATCCCTGAACCAGAGAAGCTGTACTTGCCTAAATATTGAAGCAGTCCAGACTGCTTCAATTACCCCATATTGAAGACTTCGGGGGCCTTTTCTTTTTTGATCATGATGCAAAGCATTCTCCGTCCTCCTTTTTTTCCAATTGGCCATTCTTCCATTTATAAATCAGGAAAGCAGGAATCTAGCACACATAGATTCCTGCTTTCTATGTGTGCTAGATTCCTGCTTTCTTGAATTCTGCCTAATCCTTGGATTCTAAAAACTGAAAAATGTTGCATTGCAAGCTGGGCCAAAGTAATAAAAAAAGATCTGAGTAAATTTTATCTACCAAATGTAGTACAAATTGTTCACAGGGAGTGACCACGTGCTGCATGTTTTCCTCTTGGGAATCAGAATGTGACAGGCCATCTTGAAACCATTGTGCTTGTTCTCTTGAAACTATTGTGCTGGACAGCTCTGAGTAGACACAATGCCGGGAAAGAAATACAAGAGAACTTACAATTAAACTTACTTATCCTTCCTTAAGGAGAATGTAATACTAAGGCATTCAGAACACCATGCCAACACAGCTTTATTTATTTATTTATCATTTAATTCATACATCATCCAATATATTGGTGCCAACATTTAACTAGTGGTCTTCGGGGACACTATTGACTATATTTGTGACTGCATACAATATTTTTTTTTAAAAAAAAATTAAATAGTGTCATTGGTTCTGGGAATGGTGAGGGTAAATCAGAACCTAGGGATATAGATCTGGTCCATGACTTGCATCCACTCACACCTCAGTTATGGCAGTAAGAGCTTTAAGCTAAAACATGCGGATATGACACTCTCACAACAAAGGCCTTCTCTGAAATTGAATTTATCCCTCTACCTGAAAGAAGTTGTCCACATTTGAGAATGTATTGTATGAGGTAGGTAGAGCAGAAGTGCAGCATGGTAACAGGGTCTTACATTTGCCGCCTTTACTCCTCAAGTTAAATTTTTGGAAAAGGGCAATGTACAATGATGTAATGCTACAATGCTATGACAACATGGTGTGTTATATTTCAGGAAAGGGCACCCTTATGTGTGTGTTTCAAACAATATGAGAAGAAATGGAGATAATGTCTTGGAGGAGACAGTGGGTGGGCGGTGAGAAGTGCTTTTTGTGATACATTGTTAGCATAGAGGGATGCTGCAATCTTGCAATGGTTCTGAAGTTGAGTTGGAAAGAAAACAGTTCCATTTGAATATCATTTGTGCTGATGTAGCAACTATATTGGAGGCTCTTGTGATAAGGCTCTTGGTGTAGACATTATATGAATGGTATGAGTCATATAAGGCCGTTTCCTATGTAATCCATGGAGGGTCTTCTTGCTCTGTCAAATCCAATATGTCCATCAAGAAATAATTAGTGGAGGGATGGATGGAGAGGGAGAGTAATTACCATGGTCTGGATTGTGTATCATCCATTATTTTTATGTGGCAGCTTTTATAGCACTGAACCAGGTAGAGTGGCCCCATTTGCTTAATATTCCGGGCATCATTCCAAAAAATAGATTAAAATGATATATAACAGTCCAACAGTTATATTAGAAATAAGCTTTAATTGACAGATGTAGTTATAGTTGTAAAAAATACAAGACAGATTCAATTGTTATCCCTTCTGTTTGCTTTCACAACAGTACCATCAGCTACTCCAATTAGATTGAAGCCAAAATGCAAAAAGAAAAAAGGTAGCACAACACACACACACACCTTCCACACACAATGCAATGAAAATCAAGAAGACCACACAGGCAGGTTGTGGTATCAGCCATTCTGCACTTTTCCCCTTTATATAAAAAGCTTTGATAACTCTTTATTATGGAAACAAGATAGGCTATTCCTAAGTTAACAAAGTATGGCAAATCTATTCATGGGCAGAAATTTTGGTCGGAGTTATATAACACGGAGAGGAGCAGTTTGACGTTTCAATAAACTTTTTATCCAAAACTAACAATATGCATATGTGAAGTGAAAAAACTAGGTAAGATAAGCCACACATAATGAAACCGCACCACAACATTTTGAATCTCCCAGAAACTACCGTGTTTGAAATGATCTTCCAAAATTCAACTAACAATGAAGGTTCTTTTAACCAGCTTCCACCTTCCTTATGTTCTATTCTGATGACCAAACTGACAGGTGTATGCTTTTTTTAACATTATGAGGCAGGATTGTCTGCTTTTTCAGTTTCTTTGTTTTGCTGCTCATGCAAAGGGATTTTGATGGCAGAGGCTGCTTACTTTACCTATTGTAGGCAGGCACATAGAGTTACAGAAATAATGGCTACAATAACCCAAGCTTATTGCATAATTTACTGCAGATATTCTCCTGAAACCCAGTTCTGAAAGTCTATGGTTTCCAGCCCTCATTCACCATATTCCTCATGCTAATAAATGCCCAGACAGACAGTATGATCAAAACAGAGGGATTGAAAGGGGGGGGGGGGGTAAAGACTTTGTGTAAAAGAGCTTCTTTATCAGAGGATTTGTTGACTGAATTATGCCCTTAACCGATTTCAAATATTTATTTCCATTGCCATTTCGCATGTAAAAATGAAAGAAGGCAAGCTTTTCATCAATTTTTCAGGGCATTTTCAGCTGCAATCTTTTTGTGCCCTCCACCCTCCCTAAGTGAACTCTATTTTCAATTAAGAACTTTGTCTCCTTGTGAAAAATTAATGGAAATTCGAGCAAATGGCCAGATTTCAAAAATGTGTGGTCTGACCATGGCAGCATAGTATCTACCAAGTAATTATAAAAGCCAAAGGAACAAAATAACATGATTTGATATAGCTGAGACATGCAATGTAATTATAGCATTGACTATCACTATATTTAACATTTAAAGATGGCCCAGTATAAAATAATGATTGATGCTATCTGACCCCATAGTCACCAAAGAAGGGGCATATGATGGACATGTTAATGATTGGAAACATCCGGAGGTTAGAACCACTTCCTTTTTTCTGTACTGTTTAATAAAAGTTCAGAGATATTGCCCATCTTGAAAAACAATACTTGGTGCTTGACCATATAAGCATATTGGGCGGGAGGGGAGTAGATTTTCTGGATATAGTTCTTAACAGACTGAGCAGGCCCTGAACAGAAAGAAGAATTCTTTTTGCTTTCACTTCGTATGTAAAATGTTTTCATATAGGAACCAGAGGTTTTTGTGCACTCTGAAGATAATTTCTGCATTTTTCTTGATTCAGCAACAAATCTACTTCTGTCCTATAATCAAACCTGTGCTGCCAGAACTGTTCCTTTTACTGGGTTTGAAAACTTTTATTAAATAAAATCACCTTTCACTTTACATTAATAGGCCAGGTACTGCTAGCAAACAAGACAAATGTGTGCATCAAGGAAATTTTAAATGTATTCTACTAAATACAAAAGGAGAATAAACTGTGTGCACCAATTAATGGAATATATACTGTAAAAAACTAAACTTGAAACAACACAGGTATATTGACCAATGGTATATGTATAGTTCGACTCTCAAAACTTCCATACAATACTTTACAATAATATTATAGGTTCATCATGTGAATTATCCACCTGTTGTGTACAATGGTACAAATGCTCATTATTCTATAAGTTTTGCCATATTCATGCCTTTAAAATATGAAAAAAGAAAACAGCATTAGGAAGGTGACAAGCTCATCATTGAAATAAACTGGAAGCCAAGCATGGGCTGGAATTCATCAAGGCAGTTACAAATGTGTAACCTTGAGTTACACATTCATAACTGGTTCATATTAATATTTCCTATATATTCATCACTTTAGATAACATGTAGGGACCAAATTTCCCAGTCTCCACTTACTAGGCAGCTGTTGGTGTGAGTGACAAGGGTCAGTTCCCCTGTTGATTGGGAAGCATTTCTTCCTCTTGCTTGTACTCTGTGCTGTAAGGTGAAATTGTGACAAGGACCCAGCTTCGGCCTGTTGCAACGGAGATTGCTCATGGGAGGGAGTGGAAACTCAAGCCAGATGACCCCGATCACTCACAGCAGTTGTTGTCCAGTAGTGGGAATATGTATGCATGTGTGCTGGGTTAGGAAACACTTCTTAGCTATGTAACTAAGGTAGCTAAGTAGATGATGATGGAGCATCCACACCATATTTTGTTAAGATGCCTTTGGATTTTAAAACTGAGCTTCCAAGGTAGATGGTAAGAACTAGAATTAGAATACTATCTAGGATATCATGTCATGATCCCTGGGAGGGCATTCAAAACAGCTAAAGAATGTAGACAAGGAAAGGGGAGGGAAAAAAGTTTCAAAAGTAATTATCAGCTTGTGAGGCACCACCTGATACAACAGATTTCTCAATATTGCAATGTATATAATGTATACATTATACATTGGAGCCAGGACAGATTATAAAAATGAAGCCATCAATTAGCCAACTGCTTCTTTTATTCTTTTGAGAATGTTCCTGCATTAAAATATAAGCGATCATTTTGAGTGATTTGAAAAGTCTGCCTGCAAGGAGTATGTAGGAAGTACAAAACAGGCAGCACTGATGCTAAAACAACTGAGCACTAGTCCACTAAGTACCATTTGCTTGTAAATTTAGAGCAGTGGTTCTCAAAGTGTGCTCCGTGGAGCCCTTGGGGATCCCCCACAATTGTACTGCTTAATATATGTGCTCAGCATGCATAATATGGAAGCCATAGATTTCTAGCATAGAGTAATGAAGGTAGCTTGATTATATGACTGTTTGTAGTAGATGAAACACAACTTGAATACTGCCCTCCTGCCCACTTAACACACACACAAAAAACCCCACCACCACCACCAAAATTCCTCCCTCCCATTTTTTTCAGACACCAAAGTGGACTTCTATCTACATTCCCATTTGTTTTTTGTGACTTTTGGCATTCCACGTGTATACTAGGACAGAAAATTGGCCTGGCTATCCCAAAATTGCCCGCTTCTGTTATCTTGAGGAATGTGTTAGTGCATGCTTCAAAACAGGACATTTGCTTAAAGCCCAGGCACATTTCTTGTTGTGGTACTCCACCACATTTTTTGACAGTTTTTCAAACATCCTATGTATTTTGTACACATGTGCCTTTCTTCTATGCCCGCTCTTATCAGAATTTGTACTGCATACTGTGAATAGCAGATTTCCCATCCCTCTTTCAATTATTTTGGTATTTGAAATGAATTCTCAGCATAGTTGTATGTGCCTAAGTTCTAGCATTCTTCCTGTCTTGCAGGCTAGGTTTTATTTGCCTTTCATGGCTTGGTTAAGAAGGGATTAATCAAGTGCCATTTTACCCAGAAGTTAATTTTAAAAACTTGATAGGGAAGAAGAGTTAAAGTAGAACTGATCACGCGGAAGCAAGAGGCAACTTACTCTTGTTATAGCTGGGTTGTTTGTGTAGGCAGGCACCCACCTCCACAGTGGATATTTCTCAATATCCTTCTGGGGCAGACATGACTTCATATCCTTAAAGCAGACATTGTCCCCGAAACAAACAGCGGCATTACAGCTTCTACTAAGGAAAGACCTAGTCACTGAGGTTCCAGCCACAGCAACTTTGGCACCTACAAATGGGTGCCAAAGTTGCTATAAATGCTTACCATGAGAGTATTTTTGCCACATTAACACAATAGCTGGCATAAACAGAGAAAGCAATGAAGCTACCAAGTCTGTAAAGAAGAGGTACTTGCATTACAGTCGCTGTTCCTTATACTGCTGCTCTAGTAGAAAGTGTTGCATTTATTAAAGAGAGCCTTGATGATATCTATAGTGCCTTCTCTCTCTTGTTCAATGCCAGGAACTGTCCCTCCTTCCCAGCAAGTCAGACCTCTTGCAAATATGCCAGATGTCAATGAAATTGAATATTCAGGCCAATTAGAAACACTGCTGCCAAAGGTTCTGGCAGGCCACACTGGCGCTGGCCCTGCAATGACCTCGTACAATTGTCAAGATATGGAGAAGACCACCCCATCTCTTGAGCCTCTGTCTGCTTCATACAGTTTCCAATGGCTTTCACTGACCATACTTTAAGTCTTAAAAAAATTAAGTGAGGAAGGGTCTTTGCCCTGTCAAAATGCTCTAAACCAATGCTACTTAAAGTCCATGAACAACGCAACAATGATGTTGACTGATTGCATGGGCACATTTCAGAGAAGAAAAAAACAATTGCAGTCAGTGGGAACAAATATGATTCTGGTCCATAGCATACTGAAAAAAAAACCCAACAACTTGCTGGTCCCTTCAAATATATTAAGAACCATTGTAATCATCCCATAGGCACCTCTTAGCCCCAGGCAACCATTGCTGAAGTAAATGTCTCTCTACTAGAACAGCAGGAGCACATAATTCTGCACAACAGGAAGTATTGCATAGTTTTCTATGTGCAGCACTTGTCACAACAATCTTTTCTGTACAGATATTAAAATCACTGGAGATCTGTCTTTCATAGTTAGCCAATTTCACTAGCAGTATCCTGGATTAGTATAATCCCTGGAGAGAGATAGACATTATTATATATGTTGCTGGGGAACAAGAGCAGGAGAGAATTGTTGCATTTATGTCAACCTTGTGGATTTCTTATATGCCATTCAATATAGGAGCTTTTATCAGTTTTCAGCCAGGCAACCCTAACTATGAAGACTGAAATAAAGCTCATGTGCCTGAGCTTCTGTTGGCAGGCATGAGAACACCCAAGCCTTGGCTATATATAGCCAATTTGGCTAGATCTCTCTGCACCACTGCCATTTGCGTTTGTTTATACTCCCCAAGAATTTGCTCACACCCAGATGGCAGGTGGAGAGAGGGTGCCGAGATCAAACAGCTTGGTTTCCATGCTATTAGATATGTATTTCCTGCCTGCCTGGCTCCTATGTACAATATATTTAATGCAAACGGATGGGGAATTTCAGCCCACCTGGCAGCGCCCTGCACCTTCTTCCAGTGCAGACGCCTGAACTGTTAGTACAGCTGTCTGCTGTTGTCATGGGGATGGAACCAATGAGTGGAAAAGATGAGTTGAGGCCCAGCTTGGAAAAAGGGCAGAGAAAGCTTGCTTACGGGACTGTCTGAACAGCAGGCACAAACCAACTGGATGGAAAGTACAAGGCTGTAATTATCAATTATTGCAAAGTCAAAAATACTACAGATCCAGGAAAAATCCCTCCACAAATACACAAGAAACAAAAAGCAGTGAACAAGTCCACAGTTCCAACCAACCACATTAATTCTGGATGGGCCAACATGAACAGTAGCGGCAACTAGCCACAACTAAGACTTTCCCATGTTTGTTTCTCTCTTTATATTCCAGCACGGTCTCTGATGTACTATTTCACTCCTTTTGGTTTGCTTCCCCTGTGATGCTCTCATACACTTCAATGACTGAGCAAAGAAAATAAGGAAACCTCCTTATATTAAATTAAAAACAGTTTGATGATGGCATAAGAGTGATCATGTTTTCTCTCAGGGAATCCAATAGCATATTTGACAATGGCCTGAACTCAACTCACTGAATCAACTGCTGAAATACAAGTCAACATCTGCATGTATTCCCTTGATTCAAATGCACATCCTCCAGCCTTTCACAACATCAGAGTGTGGCCAGGATGACAAGAAGTCATTAATGATTCCATAACACTGAGTTATTAATTGCATTCTGTATGTAAATCAGGGTGTATTTTTCCAATGAAATCAAGTAAACACCATGGGATGAGACTGGGAGATATATTTTTTAATCAACCTGCCTTTTGGTGAATAAAATATGAAATTGTCCAAATGACATGTGCATATTAGGGAAGAAAGTTATAGACTACAGGCGAATGAGAAATGTACATGATGTTGGCATCAAAGGAAGGAGACATGTACATTTAAAATGTATGTTGGATTTGTGTTTTATGAGTAATACACATAAAATGCATGGATTCTAAAATGGGCATATATGTAATGCAGAAATGGGATGAAATCAACTTATTTGTGGATATCCAACAAACTGTTCAGTGGACTTTGCTCACACTGAGCAAAATCTTCCATTCCTACTTTGTACAATGAGAAAAATCAAAGACTTAAAGATAGTACGATCCCTGGTTTTATAGATAAGTGGTTCTCAACCTGTGGTCCCCAGATGTTTCTTGTCATACAACTCCCAGGAATCCCTGTCAGTTTACCAGCTGTTAGGATTTCTGGGAGTTGAAGGCCAAAAACATCTGGGAACCCTAGGTTGAGAACCACTGTTATAGATTAAATCAGGGGTGTAACTATGAAATTGATAGATTTTTGTTCATGGATCTACATGAAGTCATAGGGAGGAGAGAGCAAGCGTGTTTTCTGCTAGCCTGGAGACCAGGATGCGGAACAATGGCTTCAAACTACAGGAGATTCCACCTGAGCATTAAAAGAACTTCCTAACTGTGAGAGCTGTTCAGCAGTGGAACTCTCTGCCCTGGACTTTGGAGGTTTTTAAACAGAGGCTGGATGGCAATCTGTTGGAGGTACTTTCAATGTGAATTTCCTGCTTCTTGGCAGGCGGTTGGACTGGATCATCCACGATCTCCCTTCCAACTCTATGATTATATGATTCTATTAATAGCACTATCATGCTAAAAAATGGTTGCTTTTTGGATAAAACTAAATCTCTTGCTGTTTTGAAAAAAACAACAACAACAACTTGCCCAATGGGCAGAGGCGGCCCTAGGTAATTTTCAATGGTAAGCGAACAGTATTTTACCCCCCCCCCCCCCAAACCAATCACTGATATATATTTTCTGTTCATCATGGGAGTTCTGTGTGTCATATTTGGTTCAGTTCCATCATTGGTGGAGTTCAGAATGCTCTTTGATTGTAGGTGAACTATACATCCCAGTAACTACAACTCGCATATGTCAAGGTCTATTTTCCTCCAAGAGTGCCCCTGGGCAAAATCAACTGTACTGCAAATGCTTACTTTGCGTAATGGGTTGAGCTGCCCCTGCCAATGGGCCTCCTAGTTCTTTACATCTCAGTTGTCCCAAAAAAACAGACACAAATACAAAGTGCACCTCATTCTAGACCAGTGGTTCTCAACCTGTGGGTCCACAGATGTTTTGGCTTTCAACTCCCAGAAATCCTAACAGCTGGTAAACTGGCTGGGATATCTGGGAGTTGTTGGCCAAAACACCTGGGGACCCACAGGTTGAGAACCACTAATCTAGACTATCTTATATCTGGGGTCTAGCTCAAGAAAGTCTTATCGGAGATGAGTCTAAACAAAAGCACCTTGTTTCTGAAAAGGTCTTGGAAAGTGTTTGTACCTTGAAACCAAGTGTTTAATTACTTGAGCTGTTGCACACCATCCACCCAGAGACAATGCCCAAAGAAGGCAACGGCTTGCTCTCCTTGAAGGAGCCTGGCTGAGCAAAGCCAGAAATTATCTGTAAGGCTGCCAATGTAAACAACCACGAAGAAGGATACTTAATGTAACTGAACAGATTTACATCTCCCTGTCACATTGATTATCTGATTCCTTCTCTTTCACCAAGCTCCTGAGCAGCTGCCCCAGCAAAGAGAACAAATATAAACCGCAAAAGCCTCTCAGACTGCAAAAGTGCAGCTGTCAGCTTCAAGGGGCCACTGAACCCAACACAGAGCCCCTCTGCTCTTTTAAAGGAGTATGCCTTCGTGAAGAGTATTAAAAAACACAGAGCTGGGAAAATGGCTCTGATTGCCATCCATGCAAACAGTCAGAGGATGGATGGGAAGGTAGAACTCTTTACATGCAAGTACTTGTGTTGATAAATCTCTTACTCCACTAGCAGAGTTACCCAGTAAACTGCATCTACAGCTTCTATCTTTCAATATAATGCATCCTAGACTACAGGAACAGGAACACCCTGCCAGAAAGTGATGGTATGGTATCAAGAACTGTCCAAAGCTACCAGGACACAAGGGATTAACAACTTCCGAACTTCCAACTGTGGTTAGTCTTCAACTCCCATCAACCCAAGCAACATGACAGGAATAATGAGAGCTATAGTCCAACTACTTCTTGGGGGGCCAAGGATTTACCACTGCTGCATGAGGACTACAACTTTATTTCCCCATGGTTTTCAGCCCATCCCTTGCTAAGCTGCTCTAACACACCACCTCAAGAAACACTAGTCATGATCCATAATCAACATGGACATTTTAATCCGATCTGTACTCAGGCCCAAGAAGATTTGGCCATTACTACAGCAATTATCACTTAACTTGAATCAGACATGTAGTCCAGGAACCTCAATGTGCAGAGCTATTATTATAGTGCAGAAGAGCATGGGTAAATTCACTTCACTGTTTCAAGGGGAGAAAAAAAAACATGAGATGGTGTCTATCTGCAAAAATGCTTTCTGCCAAATGCCCTCTAGTTGATGTCCTATTTAACAGTATTCTGTGAAATTGTTTACTATTGCATCCCACTGCACATTAAATAGAAACCATAACAACCATGACACTGAAATCAAAATGGAACATGGAATTATTATTCTTGTACATGTCTGGACATACAGATGGTTTTTATAGAAACACCAGTCTCAATCTAGGAGAGATATGACTGCCTATTTACCTGTTAATTCCTTTACAAAGAAAGCCAGTCACTCTGCAAGTCAAAAATCCCACCTTTTGTTTGAAAATTTCCTGGCTTACCCATTTTCTTTTTAGTTAATGTCTTTGTTACCAAAAGGGATAGAAATACTGCAAAATTCTGGGCATCTAATTCCCTCCATCCTACCGAGAAATCCTTTTAGTGTTTAATTGGCAGGTCTTTCTTAGTTGCGGCTTGGGAGTTCCCAGCCAATGCATCAGGCACCCATCTTTGCTGTCTTTTACGGAATCTAATCTTATTACTGAATTTTATTGGCACCGCTGTAATGAAAACTGGTTTATTATTTATGGATTTGAGTTGATTTTTAATTTTTTGTATTGTGTTATATTCTTTATTGTTTTAATATATTCTGATCTACTTCAAGCATCCCATGAGCAGAAGTGTTCTAAAAAGTAAGCATTAACTATATGAAATGACCTAAAAGGGTCTCACTTGAGCTCTAAATAGTCTGGTTACCATTTCTCAATTCTTGCACACTCAAGAACAAAAAGATTATCGGGAGGGATGCCTTCAAGTTCATTTTCATTAGCCTGGGGTATGAGAGGTGTACTTTTACAGGCTCTCTAGCCTTCTCTGCCAAAGAGTGTTGGTGCCCACAAATCCCAGGATTCCATAGCACTGAGCCATGACAAACTGCATTAATTCTGCAATATAGATGTATTCTTAAGCAAAAACAAACACATTGCCTATTTGCACTAAGAGACACTGGCGTTGCTAACTTCCAGCATCTACTTGTTAGCACTGAATACTTGATTCAGTCAACACATGGTATTGTTTCCACAACACTGAGCTTGATATTACACAGATGTGCAGTTTCTTGACTCTTGGGAACCAACTCTTCCAAATCCTCCTTCTCCTGATATTGCTGTTGAAAGAAAGGAGGTGGCTATTGAGCAGGCTAAGTTGAGATACTGGTCAGAGAACATCACAAGAGTTTTGGGGGATTCTACAGCAGTGAGCCATTAAAAGCAGACCATTTTCGGTTGGGGTGTGCGTGTGTGGGTGGGGGGAGGTTTGATCACTATTTAAACATAACTTACCCATATAAAAGTATTCTGGGGACTTTTCATCAGTTGCTAAATCTCTTATTACATTTCCAAACCGCAGCCACAGCCCAAATGCGACGACAGCTGAACCTGCCAACTGAAAAAACAAAATAAAATCCAGAAGGTTAACAGCTAAAAGGAAATAATAATGGTTCCAGAAAATTTGTAAACAAACAACTCTTTATTACATCCTGGAAACTCCCAAGGTAGATGATGCTGAGGTCCCACCCATTTCCTAAAATAAAAATATTGCTATTGGCATTAACACAATATGAGCTGTACACAAACCTATTAAAACTACAGTGCTAACAAGGATGTGCACAGACGTATTGACAGGTGTTCTCACTGTTTTATTTAAGATGTGTACAGTCCTTTTAACAGATTAAACTGATGAAAGCCACTTCTATGCATTGCAACTATAGCTGGCTGGACACAGTGCTGACGGGATGAAAACAATCATACATTTTTTCCTACTCCTGAAACAGTTTTCTCAATATTTGAAAAATTGATGCATGCATTTTTTTTTCTTTAAGAGAGAATAAATTAACTGAATAAATGTGCATGCAATCCTTTGGGGAAAAAACCTAACAAACTAACAGTGAAGGTGGAAATGGAAGATATCTTTCTGAATCAGTGCTGAATTTGCTAGCCAATATAACTGTAAAAGAAGAGCCAGTGCTCCATCGAAACTTGAATTAAGCCCTTGGAGATAGCAATGCCTGAATGACCTCTCAGCCATGGAAACTCACTGGATATCTAGAATCATAGAGTTGGAAGAGGCTCTAAGGAGCCATCCAGTCCAAACCGATCCTGCCATACAAGAATGCACAGTAAAAGCTTTCCTGATGGATGGTCATTCAGCCTCTGTTAAAAAAACTCTGAGGCAGCATATCCCGCCATCAAACAATTTTTATCATTATGGATTTTTTCCTCATGTATAGATTGAATCTGCTATTCTCCGAGGAAGGTAATGGCAAACTGCCTCCAAATAAACTTTTCCAAGAAAGCTCCATGATTGGTTTGCCTTTAGATTGCCATACATTGAAAACGATTTGGAAGCACATAGCAATTGTCAATTGTCAATAATAGGAGTACTCTAAGCTTGTGGGGGAAAGACATGGTGAGTTTTGCCACTATGGGTATATGGACCTCACAGCTAGATACAAAATATGATGCTAATTGCTATAAATAACCTCATATTGTGTCAATATTGTGCAGTTAGAGGCTGCATTTTCTTTGGCACTTGAACCTGAGACTTGTTAAAGAAATAAACTTTTTGTGATTTCTTCTTTGTATGGTGCTCAAAAGCTCTTTACCCATGATTTATAAGTAGCCAATCCTTTTTTCTTTCAATAGAGCCTCTTTCTCAGGCAAGCAACCAAAAGCTATGGTTACTTCCATTTGTACTAAGAGCATTTACCAACTACTTAAAGTGCTCCAGCCCATCACTAACACAACAAGCCTATAAACATGTGACCAAAAGCTATATTAGATTTCTAGATTTTCAATTTTCTAGATTAGAATTCGCTTAATCTTCAGTCCACAATAAATAGCAGTTTGCTTCCCTAATGATGAGGGCTTGAATATGTCTTACAGGACTGCCTGCTTTCAATCCAAAGGCTCATACTCTCTAATGCTTCACATATGTAAATCAGGGCATGCCTGGACAAACAATATCAGCATGTGGCCAAGATGATAAAAGTTATTAATAGGAAGAACACACAAGCTAGGAGAGGCTGCTGCAGTTTGCTTTTGTCTGAATCTACTGGAACGGGCCAATTGCTGTCCCCTTTTGTCCTCACCATCCCCCGAATTAAGGGCACAGTATACTTTTGCGTTTTCAAACTCAGTTTGCAACAACTGAGGTAAGCTGAGGACAAAAGGGGAAATTGAGAAGATGTAAAAGCAGTTGAAAATGTGAGACCATAGAGGATGAATTGGGGCTGTTTCAGCCAAATCGGGACAGCTGGAGCGTATGGAGGTTTGGTATCAGTTGAATGTTAGCTTACCAGCCCATTTATTTTACTTATTGATTTGATTTATGCCCAGCCTGGAGCTCCCAGTGGTACAATGGGTTAAATCCTTGTGTTGGCAGGACTGCTGACCGAAAAGTTGGTGGTTCGAATCCGGGGAGCAGAGTGAGCTCCCATCTGTCAGATTCAGCTTATTATGCAGGGACATGAGAGAAGCCTCCCATATGATGGTAAAACACGTGGGTATCCCCTGGGCAATGTCCTTGCAGGCGGCCAATTCTCTTATACCAGAAGCAACTTGCGGTTTCTCAAGTTGCTCCTGACATGAAAAAAAAGCCCAGCGTGCATCTTAAAGTGATACAAAAAAAATTACAACAATTTAATTTTCTTAATTAAAACAATTAAAATGTATCAATGGGAAAAAAACCCTTGCAACGGATCTAAACACCCTTCTAATAAAAGACGTCATCACATTAGAATGAGGATTTGCCATGCATCGTGGTGAATCTGTGGGGTCTCGCCAGAGGGCATGGAGAACCTGTCGCTCCATGCCCCAAATTACCTGACTTACATGGACCCCCATTGTTCAAAGACAACACAGGAACCTTTTGGTGTTGCTGCAGCAGCGGCATATGCCACTTCCTTTCCTTTTTCACCATGGAACCTAACCAGAAGTCCTTGTGCATCATGTAATGTGCTCTATGGAGAAAGGGGAGAAGAAGTGGCATACGACAGATAAATCAGCCCATCCGATGAGGTCATAAGTCCAACTCTCCTGTCAAATATGTGTTTGAATAAAATAATATCTCAAACAAACAGTATGAGTGCTCAAAAGTAGAGCATATGATTTCCAATAGATGGTCCTAGGTTTGACCAGCAGCATCTCCAGATGGGACAAAGAAAGGCTTCTGCCTGAAATCTTGGAAACCATTGCTAGTCAGAATTGATAATATTGTGTTAGGTGAATCGATGATTTAACCCAGAATATAACAGAATTGAGCCATGGCATTTAAAGTGGTATCAAACTGTACTCATTCCACAGTGTAGGTGCAACCCAAGAAAACACACCAAAGTAAAAGAAACCAATTTATGCCCCCACCAAATAAGGAGGAGGAAAATATTAATAACATTCATTTTTTCCCTTGGTCGAAGAGGATTAATTTCTCTTGTAGGCAAGACTAGGCACTTTGACAGTCACAAAGGCCTGATACAGATAATGAGCCTCCTCTAATCAATTTGGAGTGGGGGTGGAGAAGCAAACAGTTTTTCTCTTCTGGCAAAGAGCAATTGAACAAGGGACAATAGCCCCTGCTTGCAAGGCCACACAACACAGAGCTTTGTATCGCTACAGTTGGGCTCCCAGCTGCAGCGAAGTGTCACCAGCCTCCCAACTTTGTATTCATCTTTATGAGGAGTAAAAACATCACCCTCTAGTGGAGGGATAGGCAGGCTTGTGGGTTTTCTTTGCACATTGGTATCTTTAGGTTGGGGCATTAGATTTTGCATGTTTTAAAAAGGCAATGACTTGTCAGTTATAGGGAGACGCACTTGTGGAGTTTGCGGTCTTATGTTCTGAAAGAACTTGCTGGAGTTTGAATGCTCTACACATTTTCATAGGATGGGGGGGAATGCAAGTGTTGCACTGTACCCCAGGCAGCAAAGTCTCTGGACTCCAAAACAAACTGATAGAGAAGACAAAGGATTGCAGGTTAGGAACAGGGCACTCCTAATTGGTTAAATTTCACCTCTTTTTTGGCTACTTCTTCATCTTGATTAATAAAAAGGGATGACTTCTCTCCTCCACAATTCCAAAAATGCGGGAGTTGGGAAAGGAATGCTATTTCCTTTTCTGGAAAAAAACAGTTTTATTCTCCCTCTCCTAGTGGCAAAGAATGGAAAAATGTATACCCATAACCACACGGAACTGATCAACTTTCCTATTCCACCTGTTAGAAACGAGTCAGAGACCTCTGTCATCTCCTGAAAGGAAAAGTTCCCACAAAACATTTCCTTGGGGAGAAGACCACATTTCCTCTCTAGGAATCGAGTGGGTGCATCTATACTGTAGAAATAGTACAGTTTGATTCCACTTGAAGGCTGAGCGAAGGAAGATAGATGCTTTTGAACTGTGGTGCTGGAGGAAAGTGCTGAGAGTGCCTTGGACCGCAAGAAGATCCAACCAGTCCATACTTCAGGAAATAAAGCCCGGCTGCTCATTGGAGGGAAGGATAGTAGAGGCAAAGATGAAGGACTTTGGCCACATCATGAGAAGAAAGAAAGCTTAGAGAAGACAATGATGCTGAGGAAAATGGAAGGAAAAAGGAAGAGGGGCCGACCAAGGGCAAGATGAATGGATGGCATCCTTGAAGTGACTGGATTGACCTTGAAGGATCTGGGGGTGGTGACGGCCGACAGAGAGATCTGGTGTGGGCTGGTCCATGAGATCACGAAGAGTTGGAAATGACTGAATGAATGAACAACAACAAAACTGACATTACTCAGTGTCATGGAATACTGGGATTTGCAGTTTGGTGAGACACCAGCACTCTGGTAGTGACGTATGGGTGTGTCTGTACATCATGTGAACAGAGAATTTATCTTTTCTGTCACCTCAAGTGGAAACATTGACTATTACTCAATGATGCAACAGATTACAAAGGTCCCTGGACCAGCCTACCCCCCCCCCTTCTCTACTATTTATTTTGTCTGAAAATCCTAGTTTTCCAATATGTTTGTTTTGCTTGCGGGGTTAGATTGTCCTGGTGGCCAGATGCCCAAATATACTCCTGGCCTTGTTTCAGAAGCAGTGATTGGGCTGCAATAAATTCCTTTAACAGTATTTCCTCACAGGTTGCTATGGTTCTTTCAGGCTCTGTACTGAGATGCTGTTCTACTGCATAAAAGATGACTACATCTTGAAGGTGTAAGGTACACACTCGGGCCATTGGTCTTTTGGTAATTGGCAAGGTCTTTGGGAATCTTTCCCACAGAAAGCTGCAAATGAAATGCAGAAGATATGTTGTTTACAGAATTGGGCTTTGTCAAGCAACTGAAAATCTTCTCAGACTTGACAGGGGAATGAGTGGCTTATTCAGCTGCCCGTTGCTTAACTCCACCAACCAACAAAGGCCCTCACAGGAGCCTAGAAAGGCAAAAACAAACAGTCCTTGTAAGTAGTGCTGGCTGCCAGAACCCATAGGCAAGATGCAGCTCAATCGGCCACAACACATTCCTTCTCCCTCTTTCAGCATGGTCCTTTCCTTGCAAGAGTTCTCGGGCAGAAGGGAGACTCCCCTTGCTTTGAAGAGTCATTTCATTCACTGAAATGGAGACTGCCCTGAAATAGTTGGAAAGCAAGGGAGGGCTCTATGCATTCAGACACTGCAATTAACCCTGTTGCATTGCGACCGCTGCTTTCAGGTAGGGAGAGAAACAAAATCCCAAACCCTGTGCCAATTTTCAAAGTGGCCTGTTGCAGCAAAAACAGGAGATTTCTGTAGCACTTTAAATATTGACTATGTTGTTCTTCAAAGTGCTCAGGGCTATATGACTTTTTGTGCAGTTGTTTGGGATGCTTTTGCTAAACTGTTAGAAATGTGCACACATGTGCACAATAATTCTTCAGATTATCTTTCCATCTCCTGGATCTATGCTACTAGATTTTAACTATCTGATGAAGTGAGATACATAATCTAAGATGAACTGCAAATGGATGTAAATGCCTGCACACATGCACAAAATGCCAGGTTAACTCTCTCCAGTATTTATTTATTTACAGTATTTATTTATTTACGCCCCCCGTGGCGCAGTGGGTTAAAGCGCTGAGCTGCTGAGCTTGTTGATCGAAAGGTCGCAGGTTCGATTCCGGGGAGCGGCGTGAGCTTCCGCTGTCAGCCCTAGCTTCTGCCAACCTAGCAGTTCGAAAACATGCAAATGTGAGTAGATCAATAGGTACCGCTCCGGCGGGAAGGTAACGGCGCTCCATGTAGTCATGCCAGCCACATTACCTTGGAGGTGTCTACGGACAACGCTGGCTCTTAGGCTTAGAAATGGAGATGAGCACCACACCCCAGAGTCAGACATGACTGGACTTAATGTCAGGGGACTACCTTTACCTTTACCTACAGTATTTATATACCGCATTTCTCATCTCTGGGGGGACTCAAAGCGGTTTACACATAAATAATGGCAAGATTCAATGCCTTACGTTGGGCACCAATACAATGCCAATACAAACAATTAAAACAGTAAAACCACAATTAAACATAAATCACAATTAAAACAATTAATGATGCATGGTTGCTGTCATTGCATACCTTCAAAGTATTTCCAATTGATAGGATGCCTTCTTTATTGTGCCATAAGATTTTCATGTTTAAAATACATTATTATCAACAAAAGAAAGGAGTCACTTTCCATTTTCTCTAGCTTTTCTGAGATACTTATTAATGAAATATTTGAATTAAAGCAAAGGCTCCACATGGTGCTTTAGAAAGTCAAATGACAATAGCAACAGTAAACTCCAAAAACAGAATTAGAGTAACCATACACCTAAAAACAAGTTGAAAAATCCCAATCCTTAAGATCTATTTAAAACCAGGAGAAGAGTTGTTGTTCTCCTTAATTCCCAGTTATCTGTACAATATCCTATCCAACCTAACAATTATTGTGGTTCCAGGAAGCAACCTACTCTAAGGAGACAGAAATTGCCAATGGCAAAGAAATCCCTTTACATCATCACACAGCTGAATAGAAATAAACATTCCCCTCTGGCAGTTTCACCTAAGCGTGCACTCCCAGAGAGGCTGGGTAGATGGCACAGAGCCGAGAAAGAGAGCCAAGTGCCTTCTTCAGCTGCCAAGAGCAATTTCACAGACCCTGCTGGACTGTTCTACGGTTCTGCAAAGGATAAACCTATGTGCACAGTAGGCAAGAGAGTGGAGGCACCTGGGAGATGTCACATCCCAAAGAAAAGATCATTCAAAAGGGGAAAGTATCCTTTCATTAAAAACACACACCTTGCAATGGTGAGAACTGTGAGCTCTCTTTGCATCCCCAGGCACTGCAGCTCAGCAAGCAACAGAGACAACATAAGGGGGCTGCCAAGATAATACTATGTATTTATTTTATGCATTTCTGCTATAATATAGGAAACAAACAATTGTAGGTCATAAAGCAAACTGTACGTTTGTTCTCTTAAAGTCTTTCCTGGGATCGAATAATCAAACATCTTCCTAACTGTAAGACCTATACAGTAGAACATGCTAGATTTTCCTTCATTGGGTCAGTTGGACGGCCATCTGTTCAAGATGTTTCAGCTATTGATTTCCTGCAATTGTAGATGAAGTTTGTGGTCCCATTCAACTGTATAATTTAGTAATATCCAGAGTCCCTACATGAAAAAGTAAAGGTTTCCCCTGAAATTAAGTCTAGTTGTGTCTGACTCTGGAGGTGGTGCTCATCTCCATTTCTAAGTCGAAGAGCTGGTGTTGCCCATAGACACCTCCAAAGTCATGTGGCCATCATGACTGGATAGAGTGCCGTTACCTTCCCATAACAGTACCTATTGATCTACTCACATTTACATGTTTTTGGACTGCTGTTAGGCAGAAGCAGCCTAATAGTGGGAGCTCACCCCGCTCCCCGGATTCGAACCGCCAACTTTTTGGTCAGCAAGTTCAGAAGCTCAGTAGTTTAACCCTCTGCGCCACCAGTGTAGGACAGAATAAAGGAAATGCAACAAAACTTGTACAATAAGTTGACAAAACCAAATGGCTGTTGGTCAGTTGATAATTTCACTGTAGGTCTGTCATGGGAGAAAGGGAAGAGACTCATGAGAGCAATTAACCTAACTGGAAGAACAGATTACATAGGTCACACACATAACAGGTGCATCCAGCCATGAACATCTGATGTATTTCTAAATAATATGAAATCCAGCCATATTATAGAGACCCTATCAGGATTCAAAGCACTTCACACACATCAGGAAGCACTATGAAGTGCTGTAATTTGGACCAATGTTACTAAGGCCATATTTAGGATAGGTGGCTGAATCTGAACAAAGATGATTTGTGTAATACTGCTGAATGGAGTTTTCCCTAACCTGGCACTTCCTGCTGGTGTCAGAAGACAATCCCCGTTATTTTGCTTTGGTTGGAATGATGGACACTGTAGTCCAACACTGTGGTCAAGTGGAGAATCAAACCCTGGTCTTTAGTGCCATAGTCCAACACTCAAATCACTGGCTCTCTGAGAAATTGGGGTGGGGGGATACTTTAAATAAAAGAATGGATGAATAAACTTTGAAGCAGGGGCTTTCTTTCTGATGGTGGGCACAAGGGCAGCCTTAAGTAGGGTGCCCACGAGGGAGGAGAGGCCAGCTGTGGGCTCTCCTGCCAGGAGGCGTGGCCGGCAGCTGATAGGGCCATCTATCTAAACCGCGGGAACTTTCCCGCTGGGTGAGGGGGCTTCTGGGAAGAAGAAGCCCCCCTCAGGCCAAATGGCGGGGGGGGGGGGAACACCCCACACCGCAACCTCCACGGCCTGGTAAGTCAGGCCATGCCATTTCATGGAACAATGGAAATAATTGTGTGAGCAAGGCAGGGTGATCCTGTAGGTAATCTGGACCCAAACCATGTAGGATTTAAAGGTCAAAACCAACACCTTCTACTTTGCCCAGGAACTTACTTAGGTGATCCCTCGTTGTCCAAGTAGGATTGTCTTCCAAGATCAGTGTATTGGCGGTGGGTACATAGGTGACTATGGAGCCCTGTTCTTGATCTGCATCTTCTCCCACAGTGAGGGCATTGGTTTCCAGGTTGAAGGCGGTCCCAGTCGGGGTTGGCTTGATGCGTCTTCCTCTTGGCACGTTTCTCTCTTTCGCCCTCCATTCGTGCCTCTTCAAATTCTACAGTACTGCTGGTCACAGCTGACCTCCAGCTGGAGTGCTCAAGGGCCAGGGCTTCCCGGTTCTCAGTGTCTATGCCAGAGTTTTTAAGGTTGGCTCTGAGCCCATCTTTAAATCTCTTTTCCTGTCCTCCAACATTCTGTTTTCCGTTCTTGAGTTCAGAGTAGAGCAACTGCTTTGGGAGATGGTGGTCGGGCATCTGGACAACGTGGCCAGTCCAGCAGAGTTGATGGTGGAGGACCATTGCTTCATGCTGGTGGTCTTTGCTTCTTCCAGCACACTGACGTTTGTCTGCTTGTATTCCTGAGATTTGCAGGATTTTCCGGAGACAGCGCTGATGGAATCGTTTGCCCAGGAACTAATTGGCAGCCAGTGGAGTGACTTTAGGATAAGTGTAATATGCTCACACCTAGATGTTGCTGTAACCAGTCTGGCTGCCGTATTTTGAACTAGCTGGAGTTCCTACTCTTGTACAAAGTGCAAGAATAGGAAAAAAAGACATGCTGCCATGTCATTTCTATAGCGGGTTTTCCTAAAAGAACAACAGACATTGAGAAAGAAAGATGCTTCATTATCCCAATACATTCTGATTATTTATGACTGGTACATATTTCTGACTAGTACTAAAGATGTCACATAATACTCTTTGGTTGACCTAGTTTCCAGTGTCCAAGTCTGTGAGGTACGTGAGAAGGACCCATTCCTATGATAATGCACCAAAGGATTTTGGGACCACAGAAGTGGTGAAACTTATGACTCTGATTTCACTGAGCTTGTTGAAATGGAAAATCAAGAAATGTTTTAATGTCAGTCATCTGACAAAAACCACATTGATGCGCAACAGAAAGGTCATTCTCACCCTTCACAGAACAACTTCACATTCACTGAAAAGTCATCTGACAAAAACCACATCAATGTCCAGTAGAAAGATCATTTCTTACTTCTCATACATCACCCTCACATTCACACCTATCAATAACACTGGGTAACAAGTTGAAAACAATTCTGTTCCTGGTTTGAAACTGTTATTTCCTGTTTGGTTGTGCGGTACTTAGTTATATTTTCAGCCAAAGAGTTGGCTGAAGTCGTAACCTACATACCTGCCTCCTAGGATACTTCACACTACACAATTGCAGCACCGTGATTCTGCTTTAACTGCCATGGTTCTATCTTAAAGAGTCTTGGGTTTGCATTCAGAGAATGGCATGGCAAACCTCTTCTGGACAAATCCTGCCTGGCCATGCTCCAGAAGTATTCTCTCCTGATGTTTCACCCACATCTATGGCAGGCATTCTCAGAGGTTGCGAGGTTTGTTGGAGACTAGGCAAGTGAGGTTTATATATTTGTGGAATGTCCAGGGTGGGAGAAAAAAAATGTGAATATTGCAATTGGCTACCTTGATTCACATTTATAGCTTCAAAGCCTGACTGATTGCTGCCTGGGGATCCTTTGTTGGGAGGTGTTAGCTGGCCCTGTTTGATTCTTGTCTGAAATCCCCCCCCCTTTTTAATGTTATTTTTTATTTATTGTCCTGATTTTAGAGTTTTTAATACTGGTAGCCAGATTTTGTTCTAACTTTAAAATCAAGACAGTAAATAAAGCAAATCCACAGGGAGCAATCAGTCAGGCTTTGAAGCTACAAGGCCATTTAATGCTAATCAAGCTGGCCAATTGCAACAGTCACATTTGCCTCAAACAGAAAAAAGTTCTTTCTCCCACCCTGGACATTCCACAGATATGTAAACCTCAGTTACCTAGCTTCCAACAAACTTCACAACCTCTGAGAATGCCTGCCGTAGAAGTGGGAGAATTATCAGGAGAGAATGCTTTTGGAACATGGCTATACAACCTGGAAAACTCACAGCAACCCAGTGATTCTGGCCACGGAGGCCTTTGACAACACATGGGACAGCCATTCTTAGCATAGAAATAGCATCCTACATCTATTCTCAATGTAAATGTCAAGATGAAATCTCTGTCAATACAAAAGACAGCAGTACAACTAAATTTTAATGAATATACAGCAATTAATATGCAATCATTTAAAAGCTAAACATTCAGTTCTCTGCCTGGATTGAGAAATATGTCAGTTTTTCTTTCTCCTATTTTTTGGTCCCATTTATGAAGAAATTCACAAATTTTCCTATGTTATTCCCAATATCCCAAACTCAATCAACACGCTTGTACTCTCTGCCATGCACAAGTACAGTGCTATGTGGCTTGTGCACGAGCCACTGTTTCTACACTGTTTATTGGTATTTAAAGTGTCAAATTGACTAAGGATGTGAATCTTCATTAAATTCATTCTCATGGAGAAGAATGAGTAATATTACATATTTTTTCATCACCGAGAGAAAGTCATCTATAATTGCACACTTTTCAAAGACAATTTCAGGTCTGGCACATATTCTGGTCAAAAACAAATATTAGTTTTCCTGCACAAAAAAGAAGAAGAAATAAGTGATTATCTGCACAGGAAACTTGAGCAAGAAACACTATCACATGCATTTGTCATGAGTTCTGCCTGTCTAAAATTCATAAGTCAGGATTTCCTGACACTTCAGAAATCCAATTTATCAACTATTTCTAAATATTTTAAAATCATCTTTCCATTCCTATTGATATGCTGATGGCTTGTAGGAATCACATACAACAATATGTCTCAAGAAACATTCATGTAGCTCTGAGACACCAGGGAAAAAGTTGCTTATTACAGAATTTCATTATTTTCATATACTGTATATGCGCACTGGGTGCGCCGCGGGTCAAACCGCTGAGCTGCTAAACTCTCTGACAAAAAGGTTGGCAGTTTGAATTCGGGGAGTTGGGTGAGTTTCTGCAGTTAGACCCAGCTTCTGCCAACCTAGCAGTTTGAAAAAAATGCAAGTGTGAGTAGATCAATAGGTAACGCTTCTGCAGGAAGGTAATGGCACTCCATGCAGTCATGCTTGTCACATGACCTTGGAGGTGTCTACAGACAATGCTGGCTCTTCAGCTTAGAAATGGAGATGAGCACCACCCCCAGAGTCGGTCACGACTAAACTTAACGTCCGGAGAAACCTTTATCTTTTATATTAAATCTATATCACAGCAAACTGTAGTTCTTTGAAAGCTAGGCTATGATTCTGGAGACCAAGGTTCAAATCCCTGTGCAGTCAAGGAAACCCAATGGATCACCTTGGGCAAGTGACACTCTCTCAGCCTCAGGGGAAGAATTCCTTATGATCGAATCTTGCAAAGAAAAACCTCATGACCTTTGGGTTGTCAAAGGCACACAATAACAGTTATTCAAAGTTGTACAGATATTTTGTTATCATGATAAATGTCAAGGATTTCATTTAGGCTCGTGAGACAGTAAATGCAACTTGTCAGCTATGAAAATGCAAGATCACAGTACTCAGGATATTGATACTGAAAGATAAGTCATGCAGATTCGCTGTCAGTTTCCTGTGACCTGCTTCAAGTAATGTTCCCCTTTGACAACTGCTTGCTTCAAAGGGCTGTTGCTGGAAACCTTTGCTTTGCACAGACATGTGTAATGTTACCCTCTTTGCCCTTGTGTCCTAAAGCTAGAGGCAACTTAAACAAATTGCGAGCTAGAGAACTTGGTACAGCAGCATTTGGGTAATCAGTTCTTTTTTCCAAGTAACCCCATTTTATTATTGGGGCTTCATTTCAGTTGTAACAAATAAATAATTTAGATTTTTTTTCATGTCAGGAGCTACTTGAGAAACTGCAAGCTGCAACCAGCGTGAGAGAATTGAGCATCTGCAAGGGTATTGCAGACCCCTGGATGTTTGATGTTTTGCCATCATTGTGGGAGGCTTCTCTCATGTTACCACATGGTGAGCTGGAGCTGACAGAGGGAGCTCAACCCACTCTCCTCAGATTTGAACCACTGACCTCTTGGTCAGCAGTCCTGACAGCACAAGGGTTTAACCCATTTTGCCACTCTGGGTTCCATATAATGTAGATAATTTACTTTGGTGAAATACTGGAAGTATTTGAGTCGTAGTTCTAGGGGAAATGCAGGGTGGAAATGAAGTGATAGATTAGTTGAAATTGGAAAAACCTCCAAATATCCCCATGTTTCCTGCAGGGAATGGTAAAACCAGATTAACAATTATACAAGCCCAACATAATAGTAAATAATTGAATTGGCAGACTATTGTATTAAGCCAGTGGTTCTCAATCTGTGGGTCCCCCACCCAGGTGTTTTGGCCTGCAACTCCTAGAAATCCCAGGCAGTTTACCAGCTGTTAGGATTTCTGGGAGTTGATGGCTAGAACATCTGGGGGGGGGGGGGGGGGACGACACCATAGGTTGAGAACCACTATATTATGCTATGGCTGGGGAATCCAGAAAATGTGCCATGGAATCCGTTTGTACCAGGTTTCACCTTTTCCAAAGAGAAGATATTTTTGTGACCTGACCCAACAAGATCTGTGACCATGTGGAAAAATCCCATCCTTAAAATTTATGGAAATATTTCTCTGTATTCCTGTGTAAAAAGATTGTATTTCTTGTGAAAGTGGTGGATGATGATGGATGAAACAATAAAGAAGTGCGAAGTAGCATGAACATGTCTAAAAGTCTAAAGAATCTAAAAACATGGCTCTTAGACAGGTCTTTGATCTTGAATAATCCATGGCCAATGTGATGAATCATTGATAGTACTGGCCCGCACTTTGATTGATTGTTATGACAGATAGCTGGCTGGCAGATCCCACTGCATTTTAGGAATTTTATAATTTTCAAATTTTAACAATTTTATTAATTAAATTTTTATGCACTGTTATTATACCTGTTATTAAAGCACCTCAAGTCGCTTCCGGGCTGAGAGGGGCTAGAAGTATACAAGTATAGCAAATAAATAATACTTATGTCATTGTATAGATACTTATGCATTGTTGTCTGCATGTGGACTTGGAGTGCTTCTGTGAGCCACCCCCGAGTCCCTTTGAGGAGATGGTGGCAAGGTACAAATTATTATTATTATTATTATTATTATTATTATTATTTGTGTATGTTTTTATGTACAAATGTGGGTTATAAATCAGAATATTTTGTAGAAAATGCATTACTCTTTTGTCTATTATTTCCCTTCCACAATCCACTAGTACGAAAAAAGTCCTTAAAAGAACTTTTTGGAATTGATGACAGCACCTGACCAGCTGAAACAGATGTGGGACAGGCACAATTCTTTAACATTCCTTATAATAAAAGCACAGAGAGGTGGCACTTAACTGTTACCAAGGTTTATTTGGCATAAACTTTTCTGGGCTGCACCCTAGTTCATCAGATGAAGCTTCCTTGATGAAGTTGACTTATATCCCTAATATTGTATGCCAAATAAAACCTGTTAGCCTTTAAGATACTGCAGGACATGCTGTCTTTGCTGAAATGAGTTAACATGGCTACATCACTGGGGATTTCTCCTAAGGTTTTGCAAAATATTCTCTCCCAAATGCCATTTTAAAACTCTTTTCTTATATAACTTGCAAAGGAACGCTTGCTTCTGAAGCACCTCATATTCCTGGTGACAGTCTCCGCTGAGATGGAGTCAACACTAAAATGACTGAACTGGATCCAGTCATTGTTCAAGAGATAAAAAGCTGTGCTTATGTGATGATGCAATAACACAGCTTGTTGGCAGAACATCATGAGGCAGATCGATCCCAAGACTCGCTCTTTCTTTTCGCCTTTCTTTCTTTCTTTCTTTCTTTCTTTCTTTCTTTCTTTCTTTCTTTCTCTCTCTCTCTCTTTCATCTCCCAACCCACTCATTACCAAACCCGAAATGTGGTCAGACCCAAGGCTTCCTGCAGAGACATGCTGCTTCTACCAAGTGCTTAAATGGTCTGATAACAATCTTCTCAGCACTCATTCAGCAAAGGAACATAAACCGTAGAAGCTCAATGCTCAGAACTGGCCTTAGAAAAAGGATCATATTTGCACAGTCTAGAAAAGGATGCCCCATTGTCCTCCTATTCAAATACCCCTCATTACATAACTGCTCCCTTGGACTCAAAACATTGTTACTCACCCACCCATTTTCCCAAATAGCAAAAGGCCCGGGATCAGAAAGACAGCATATAGTTACATTTGGATGAGACAGTGCCAGAGAGGGGGGTTATAGTACATTTACAATATCTCTTAACAAAAGTACATCTTAATAAAAGTCTGCTCTTGACTATGAACTGGAATTTACACATGAAGTCAAGAATCTCAAACACCTAGGAACACTTGACTATAAAGACAATCTCAGTGATAAACACAAAGCATTAAAAATTCCTCTGAAAACCTTCCTGGATGATAGAGGAACTTTAGAATATACCATAGTGGGCAAATGAAGAACCTATTATTACTCCTAAAATGACTTTTTATTTTATTGTTTTGACATAAAGCCTTCAGTCAAGGCTAGACTTACTATTAGAAAGAATGATGCAATTGTCTCAGAGACTAAATTTGGGATGTCATAAAAAGGCAGCTGGTTATTCAGTTTGCAACTAGCACTGATAGGCATGTCATCAGAATAAGGGGAAATCAAACAAAAGGCAGGAGTGGTTGCACAATATTTGCTATTTACTACAACCAGGCCCGTAGCCAGGATTTTGATTTGGGGGGGAGCTGAGTTTGATTCTGGGGGGGGGGGGGCTTAGTCTAGGTGAAAGAGGGCATCGTTGCCCTAATACCCCCATGCATATGGGATATATTGAGAATGGTGATCAGATCATGATATTAATAAACATAACAGTTTAAATAATGTACCAGTAAGGCCTTCTCGCGGACCACCATGAGAATTTCGGGGGTGGGGTTGAAGCCCCTATAACCCCCCCCCCCCCCCGGCTACATGCCCGACTACAACACCATACATTATAGACTGGAGCAAAGTGCAATATATCTCAACATAATGCCATATGAATGTGAATGTACGCTGTAGTTGTTTCTTAAATTTTATGATGTTTATATCTATTATTGATGTAATTTGATTGTTGTTTATATGATTTTAATATGTTGTAAGCCCCTTTGGGTTCCATGAGGGAGAAAAGCGGGATACAAATAAAGATAGTATTGTTGTTGTTGTTGTTGTTGTTGTTGTTATTATTATTATTATTATTTGATGCATAACAAGATTAGTACACAGCAAACAAGATCACTATGCTGGCTGATGTATTGGATCACATGTCGGACACTTCCCAAGTGCCTAGGACTGTGTGATGTATCGGTGAACAATGTGTGCAGATCCGAGTAGGGTGGCCTGATCACCACTGAGACCACCTTTACTGGCCTGTGCCAGAGTCTTTGCAGTTCTATCTTTAAATACTCATATCATGTAAGCGTTTCCAGTTCTTGTCAATCCTGCTGTCACCAGGGATTGCAACATCGATGAACCATACTAATTTTTCCCTCCATAATTATGAAGTCAGTAGTATTATGCTCCAAAACTCTGTCAGTCTGAATTCAGAAATCCCAGACTAGTTTGATGTGTTCATTTTCTGTAATTTTTTCAGGCTTGTGATCCCACCAGTTCTTTCTTGCAGGCAGGTGGTATTTGTGGCACATGTTCCAAGGGATCATCTGAGCAATGGTGTTATGCCTCTGCTTGTAGTCCATCTGTGCAATCTTCTTGCAGCAGTTGAATATGTGATCCATCATTTTGTCTGGTTCCTTGCAGAGTCTGTCATTGGCTTTTCTGGCTTTGATGACATTGGTTCTAATGGCTTGGTCTTGGGCTGCAAGAATCAGGCCCGTCTCCTTTTTCAAAGTTCATTTTGTGAGCTACATCAATGTTTTTTCCTTGTCAAAATAGGTTCTCAATTTTTCCCAGGAACTGTCCACAGAGAGCCTTCTTTTGCCAGTTTTCTCTTCTGCTCTGTAATGTATTTTTACGATATTCTCTCTTTGTCTTTTGCAATTTAAGTAGTTTTATGCTAATGACTTCGATCAATGTTGGTTTTTTACTGCCTTTCAAATAATCTGCCAGTGCATGTTTCTCTTTTACCATTTGTTTCTCTGCCTCTTGATTTTCCAGGCAGGTAAAGTCTGTCAACATCACTACGCAGATGTAATGAGTAGTGGATTGTCATCAGTTTTCTTGTTTTTCTGTCCAGTTCATCCAGCTCTGCTTATTTATTTATTTATTTAGGGCATTTGTATCCCATCCTTTCTTGACTTCCACAGAGGGACTCAGGGCGGCTCCAGTTCACAGCAGTGTATCTGATGACGGGGATGGCCCAGGTGTTGATTGTAGCCTTGATCGTATTTCTGCCATTTAATTTGCTTTTCGGAATTTTTCTGACCCTTTGGACATATTCTTTGCTGACTACATTTTTCACATGTCCATACTTGATATTGTCCAGCTGTAGTATGCTCAGATATTTATAGGTTTCAGGCTGTTTGCACTTTATGATTTGACCATTTGGCATCTCTATGACCTCGCTGTGAGTAATTTTCCCTTTCTTTAATGGCACTGTGGCACATTTGTCTAGCTCGAACTCCATACTGATGCCAGTGCTGAAGATTCTGACTGTGTTGGTCAGTAAATGGATTTCAGTTGTTGTTGTTGTTGTTGTTGTTGTTGTTGTTGTTATTATTATTATTATTATTATTGAGCTCAGAACTGCTGATGAAGAAAAACATACTCAGGTGCTACTTCCTTCATACTAGTCTACAACTTTTGGGAGGTTTTTTTTTTTTAAAAGCAGAGTTCTTAACATCACACAGAAGGTGCTTTTAGTAATGGATTCACCATGAATACTAGTGGTTCTTTCTTATTTATGATGCCAATTTCATCACATAATAGCCACACGTTCCCTCTTTTTTCTGGAGCCCAAAGCAGTGGGAGGGCACCCACCCCCTATTTCACCACAAAAATCTTACCCTCCTCCACCCTCATCACCTGATACATAAGAGACAGTTTCGTCATTGTTTTCCTACTTTTATCTTTTAATATTTTCTTATATTATCATACCCCCTATTCTGCTCCTGTCTGCTTCAGTTATCTCCAGCTTGAGCAGTGAACAACATTGTTTTAGAACCTTTGGCTGTTTGCTCGCATTACTTTTGTTGCTTATGCCACCTCTTACTCCTTGTTGCTCAGACTTATCTCTGTTACTTTGAAAGCAACACCCACTGCTGAGGAGTATTGAACTAAACTAAAACTAAAACTCCACAAATTGAAAACAGAGAGAATCCCAAAACAGAAAACGGAAAACTCCACACCGGGAATTACAACACTTCTGTAAACTTGCTTTTTCCTCTCCTCCTCTCAAGCCACGCTGGTCCTTTAATTAAGGTGCTCCAAAGATAAAGACATTTTACTTCCCTGTCCTAAGACTGTACTGCAGACATGGAAAAGGTGCACACAGTTAGATAAAGTTAGTGCACAGGAATCCACAAAAGGAACTGAATTTGGAAGGGGAGCAACTGCCTTGTGCTGTGAGGACAATGGTTCTGACCAGGCAGGGGTACAGGGGAACTTGGGTCTTTCCTCCACTGAGTTTAGTGAAGTGCATTCCCCTTCTTGTGATAAGAGGACACAGACAAAGATCCTGGCATATTTCACTCCAATTGCAGAGCCAGTCAATAGTAGAGCAATCCCAGACTCTGACTATGCAGGAGATTGGACTTTGAACCATGGTCAATTTGCATTGGATACATCATTTTTGCATGTCAGGAGAACTCTCAGGAGGGGCCTGTGTTGCTGGCAAGCCCCTTGGGTAAAGTGTTTTTGGGAAAATGGGGGGCCTTTGGTTGACCTGGGATGGTATCTACCCACTCCTCGAGGAAAAATCCAGGACACTCCTCGAGGAAAAATCTGGGATTGTGGGGGACAGGACAGAAATCCAGGAGGAACTGGGTTAAAAAACCCAGTTCTTCCCAGGTTTTGGACCTATCTGGAAGGCCCCTGAGGGTGCATCATTTAATGTTGACCTTTCGAATAAGTATAAAAGCCTCATAATGAGGCAGCGCATCCCACTATTAATCCTAGAAAAAAAGGAGGCAGAAAATTAATTCCCATTAGGCTTTGGAATCATTAGAGTGTTAAAAATCAGAGAGTGCAATTACTGTATGCTGTGCTCTTCTTCCCTATAGTGATTAACAACTTATTCCATAATGATACTGAAAATTCCCATTAGATTGTTTAAAATTCACAAATTCTCTGGCCAAGAACTACAGTACTAATGGGAAAGGTAAGAGCAAAATGGGCACAATCTTGGAATGTCTGCTGGCAGCCATAACACACAACATATTACTGGTACATCATGAGGCCATCTCAGCGCAGACCAAACTCCTTCTTCCCTGTAGTACCAAATGGAATGAATTAAACATGCACCAAAGTAGTTATATGATAACATTAGCATTACTGTGAGAAACCATCAGTGTGTGCACTGAAATTGCAGAGTGGGTAGATTTGGGGGCTTTGGTGATGGCCAGAGAACTGAGAAATGGCCCACTTTGGAAGCAGTAAGGTATTCATGAGAAGTCAGTTAGTTGATTAACCATTACCAATATGATCAAGAGTAACATTCATAAATAAAAATGTCATCTCCCAATGGAAAGGAATTCCAGAAGAATTCTCACAGACAACATCTTACTTCAACAGGTGTGTGAAGTGGAATGTAGTAGGTATAGAGATACAGTTTTGGTTGGTACTTTTTCTGCTGGCATAGTTCTTTGTCCTGGCCCTGTAGTGACATTCAATCTGTAATTCAGCTATCTTCAACATGTATTTTAACCCACGGGTCAAATGGGATATTAAGAGAAACCCATAGCCCTCTCCCACAGTGGAATTTCTTCAGAGATGCACATCTCTGGATACAGACCCATAAATAGAAACATATTTACCCTCCAGTAACTTTCCTGTTTACCTCCCAGCATAGTGTAGTGGTTTAAGCATTTGGACTATGTGTTGTCAAAAGCTTTCATGGCTGAATCACTGGGTTGCTGTAAGTTTTTCAGGCTGTATGTCCATGTTCCAGAAGCATTCTCTCCTGACGTTTCACCTGCATCTATGGCAGGCATCCTCAGCGGTTGTGACTTCACAACCTCTGAGGATGCCTGCCATAGATGCAGGTGAAACATCAGGAGAGAATGCTTCTGGAACATGGCATACAGCCTGAAAAACTTACAGCAACCCATTTGGACTATGACTCTGGATACTAGTGTTCTATTTCCCACTTGGACATGGAAACTCACTGGGTGATCTTGGGAGAGTCATGCATCCTCAGCCCCAACCTTAGGGTCATCATAAATTGGAAACAAGCTAAAAGCACAACATTAATTAATAATAAAACAAAACATGCTAAATGCAGGTAGGTAAGAAAAATACAAATATACATTATCAACCATTTATGCATAACTGCACAAGAAATGTGTTGTTACCCCAGATTACTATGTCTTAAAATCTTGTGGGAAGGCACATCTCCCAGCAGCAACAGGTCAACACAGAAGACTGAGTTGGGAAGCCAGCAGAAGTGGACAGCTTGGTTTTATTGGCCACTTAGGGCGAATTCCTGCTCCACAACCACTTGGGCCTGGAAACTACCCCAGTCCCAAGTGGTGGTGTCAATGTAATGGACAATGTAGCAGGATTCTTCTGGGTAACAGACAAGTGGAAGGGTAGCTAGCCTTTGATTACTTTTTCAGAGCTTTCTACCTAGATACTCGCTGGAACACCTCAGCAAGCGAGAGTCCAAAAGTGGCAGGCTCAAACCCAGAACCTCAACCAATGGCTGATATCAAATGAGAGACTCCCCCTTGGGCACACAGAAGACTGGGCGACTTGGAAGGCGCTGAACAGACTGCTCTCTGACACCACAAGATACAGAGCCAACCTCAAGAAATGGGGCTACATGCGAGTGTGGAGAGGAGCAAACCACTGACCACCTGCTGCAATGCAACCTGAGCCTTGCCACATGCACAATGGAGGACCTTCTTGCAGCAACACCAGAAGCACTCCAAGTGGCTAGCTACTGGTCAAAAGACATTTAATCAACTACTTAAACTCACAAATTTTGTATTTTGTCTGTTTGTTTGTTTGCTTTGTTCAGTTAGAAATGTAATATAATTGACTGGTTGCCCTGACACGACAAATAAAAATACCTAGATACGAGTATAGAAAGTTACCATCTTCAGCAAGGGGAAGCAGTCATCTGAGAGGCAGAGGTGTGTATGAGTACTCACAAAGTGTAGGACTCCAAGGGAAATGGTCTTTCTCTTGAATTGATGAAAGGGACTAGCCCTAAGCCTGTAATGTAATGAGGCCTTTGAAGTGTTAATGTGTTCTTCTAACTGTCAGCAAAGCATTCCTGGGCTATATTGTACAACATAGCTGTATGGGCTTCAAGGAACAGGAAGGATTTAGTGTTCCTCCCCCTGAAGAGTACATCACTCTTCTCCACAAAGGAATGAGGATGCCAGCTTTGCAATATTTTAATGCCAGATCATAGAGTTGGAAGAGACCGCTTGGCCATCCAAGTCCAACCCCTGCCAAGAAGTAAGAAAATTGCATTCAAAACACTTCCGACAGATGCTTTAAATGGGCCTATGAGGAACTGTTTCACTGCTTTAGCTGCCTCTGAAGGGTTTTATCCTGAGAATTTTGGTTTTAGTTTAATTCTCTACAACTTCTTTGTCCAGAAGGATAAAGGCTGTTCAAATATATTTTAAATAAATAACAAAAACCAGTGGAACATATGCGAAGTAAATTTTCAAACTTATCAGCTATTAAAACAAAGTAGAGAAGTACTATGTAGCGATGGAGTGAGCAGCAAGAAAGAGGTTGTGAGACAACAATGGCCAACTCCATTAAATTTTTTTTTTGTGAATTTGCCAAAACTCTGTTGCATTATCAAAGGAAATAGGTGGTTCCAAACTGCCCCTTTTGCCTCTGGGTTCTACTGATTTCTCACCAGCTCCTATCATCCTGTTATCGCTTGCTTGGGGATTTAGTGCCATTGTTAAAATGAATAGCACAATGTTGCTTTCACCATTGGAAATACATAGCAGTACCCACCCAATGCAGCAAGGAAATGGTATTAAATAGAAAGGAAAATGTTGACTTGATTTTAATCACATGGAGAATAAGTTCAAGATAAATAAGGCAAAAGAAAATATCTGCTTACATGAAAGATGCTTCAAACAGTACATTTCACTGTCATTGTTGCCACACAGTAAGATTTCATATCTACAGCAGCTTTGCACCTGTAAAATCTAGTATTAACTATTCAGGTTTATATGGATCAAAAGTACCTAAGGATAAAGACAGACACAATTCCCTCCTCTGTTATTTTTTTTAAAAGAAATTGAGCTATTTTGAAAGCACAGTTTCCAGACAGGGAGGGGATTTGCTCTTTTGGAGGAGCCAGCTCTGCACAGTGTGGACTGGCTGGCACAATATGATGCAACCAGGAAACAGCTACCCAGATTTCCAAAGCAGCTTTGCTCTTTTTAAAAGGGGATTCTAGAACTTTTCATCAAATGTTTTCCAAGATTTGGATTTTCAACTAAAAAAAGTGACTTTTTAAAAATAAAATAAAAATGAAACATGACTCAAAGAAGGCTGGTAAGACTAACAGGTGAGTTAGCAATTGATTCACTGGTATTGCATTGTATATCTTTAATTTTTGCTGCATTGTCCACATTGACTCTTTTCTTTTACATTGGTTCTGTCTTCACTCCTAATGTCTCCTGTGTAAATAAACTAATGAAATGTAAATAAGGAAACAGGTAAAAATCCAAATGTTACTATCAGTCAATGTAGAGCTACTGAATCAATAGGAACTGAATGCCAACACTTTTGTAAATTCCCTTGATTCCGATAATTAACTTTACTTGGAACTAACAACTGGATTTATGCCAGAATCTTTACTATTTAAACAAGAACAATGCAGACAAAGTGTATACAATTTCCACTACTTCCAACAGTTTTCCTTAGCAGCCACAATTTCTCATTAGTTTTCTGAGCTACAATTTCAGAGGAGGAGGAGGAGGAATCTTGTCCTTCCTAGTGGGAGGTAGCCCAGGCCAAGGTTCACATAGGATTTTTCACATAATCATAGAGGTGGAGGGGGGCTCATGGGCCATGGAGTCCAACCCCCTGATTAGTGTTGGTTTTTCAACCAGAGCAGTTGTTATCCAACCTCATTTTGAAGATGCCTGGAGAAGACATCTCTCTATCCTACCATCTATCTACTGCTAAACCACTTTCACTAGTTTCTTCTACAGTAAATAAATAATACTCTCTGTCCCATGCTCTCGTTGATAGTCCTTGAGCTTTAAAGAATGCAATCATGTCATCCCTCAGTCTTCTTTTCACCAAACCAAATGTCCAGCTCCTTCAATCTTTCTCTGGGGACCCTCAAACATAGGTCGCATTGTCTCCCTGCCCTAGAGCCTCAAATACATCATAATAAGCCTCTATTCCAATGCATTTCCAGAGCGTAAATTCAAATTAGCTCAGAGACTTTCTCTTGAATTGACACAAAGGGGACTGAGATACTTATCTAGGACCTCTTTCCCGTTTTTTATGCCCTAGAACTGAATTAAGATAACTCCAGAAGGTCCCAAATTTTGAGATGGGAGAAGTTTCAGAGCTGTTGTTGGATTGCCCTAGTCAGTATAACCAATTGTGAGGAATGTTGGGAACTGTAGTTTAACAAGATCTGGGAGGCCACAGAATTCCTCTCCCTACTTTAAAGAGAGATTGATTTCTAAGATTGAAGTCTAGGCAAAGTTACAGAAGAATCAACATGGGGACGTGTACCTCCCTAGGGGCCATTTTTATGCAGCTCTGGAAATGTGCTCATGTTAAAAGAGACCCATAGTGTTCCTTAAGAATTCTTCTTTTTTCTTCCCTCTAGATTACAGATCAGCTGCCATGCCTAGGCACTGCGGGCCACTGAGCTCTGGAAAAAGTGTGTTGATAGCAAAACAATGTCAAGGATAAACAAATGTGCCCCATTGTGGTTGTTTATTTCCTTCACTGTTTCTATGGTTTCACTGACAGGCTATTTTCTTTTACTGGCTGGTTGGTGTGGGTATTCGGATCTGGGAGATGTGTTATACTAGCAATTTAAAGTGATGTTTGTTCTTCAGGAATTTAGAGATAGAACATTTCTGATTTCATGGAAAAATTCTGATCAGTATGCAGCAAAGTAGAGAACTCTTGTGAGCTCAACAAAAAAAATCTAAGAAGTTTAATTCAAAATATTAACAATGATAAAGAACAAACCATGCTCATTACATTGCCTAAAATGCACTTGGTCTCAGTGACCATTTTTTTTACCATGAGATCAAAGATGCTAAAATGAAAAGCTACCTCTGAGAAAGAAGATCACAGCTCTGCAGGCAGGCTATTAGGCAAAAGAGTGAACTACCTTCATAAAGCTATAGCTGATTCTAAAAGAATAACTTTGGAAACTTAAAAAAAACAACAAATAACAAATTAACACAGTTAATGAATTATCCCACTAAGCCAAACAGTGATGTCTCATTGTTAATTAGCAATAAGCTTCCAATCTTATCACACTAACTACATTTCCCAGATAAAATTAGGCCTTGGGCTTTTCTTACGGAAAAAAGACAAGTCTTTGCTAGCTATAATATTAAAATCCAACTCCAGTCATCTAGCACTGTATTTTTAGAGCTGACAGACTTTCTCTTGAGGGATTGCTCCTTGCCAATTCTTTGCAGCCCTCCTTGGGACCATGCATTGTCTTGGCCAGTTAATGATGAGGAGGTGGGAGACTAGTATCAAAAAGGTGTGATTACTGGAGCCGGGGGAGGGAGGATAAAATTACTGGGTTCAGTCACTTTTAAAGGGTATTATTTCCAAAGGTATTATATGTTTCTTACAAACTACTGGTTTTCAACCTTTGGTGTTCCAGATATTTATAACTGCCAGAATCCCTGGTTATTGTCCATGATAGCAGAACCTTCTGGGAGTTCAAGTTCTAGTTTTTGTGGACTCAAGCCTACAACTTCAAATGTCTTCATGCAAATGATTAGAAATCAATATGGAAAGCACATTCATGTGGCAAATGTGACATACAGCACAAATCACACTGCAAGTGAAAGAACTATTCCATAAGCATAAGCTGGATGCAAAATGAGCAATGGATGGAGTTGCAATAAAACATAATGTAAATAGAAGATAATGTGGTTCAAAAGACAATAAATGCTCCAGGTAACCCTCCCAATGCTTATTGGTAAAAATAGTTGAAATGGAATATTAATTACAATTACTGTATGCTCAGTGCCTAGGTTTAAGCAACTTTTTGACCAAATTTCCTTCCTATTTTGTACTGTTACCTTTTGTTTACATTCATATTTGTTACAATTCTGCTCACTGCACATTTTGCAGGTTGTTTGTGGCTATTTCATCTATGTTATGTTAATACCCTCCTTCTGTTTACCCAGTACTTCTTTCACTTGTAGCTAGATAGACATTTGTGTTGTTGTATACATTCAATTTGTTACAGTTATCATGTGGGTGTGCTTTCCACATTGAGTTATGTTATACCCCCCCCCCCCCGATCTGTTCCTCTAGCATTTGTGTTGTGCTTGTTTTTTTGATGGCTGTTGTTTTGTGTTATTTGGATTGGAAATCCCAGCAGCCCCAACTCAGCATGGCCAATTGTGAAGGTATCTGGGATTCACAGTTCAGCAGAATCCGGAGGGGAACAGGATTCCCATTTCCATCAAAAACCAAGCACATTGTTCAGCAACAGAATCATTTCCCTTGATGCCATTCAAGCAAGGAATCTTGGAACAGCCATTTTAACCACATCAAAGGGAATGGGGATCAACAAGATTACAACTGGTATTACCTCCCATTGCAGCCATGACTTCCATATCCATCTATTTTTTATTACGCTCTTTAGTAATTCTGTTAAGAGCACTTGTCTCCCTAACCAATCAACCAAAAAGCGAGAGGTGACAGAGCCTTTAACCTGTATTTTCTCACTTATGCCTGAACTATGAGATTTGATTGTCAAAAACATAGTTTTATAATCCTGTGTGTCAGAACTTAATATAGATTTGCTGCTCTTCTGCTATATGAATACATTTTTAATAGACTACAGCTGCTTGCTCTCTTTAATAGTCGGAAAGCCACTTGGTCGCTCACTGAAATATTCTGCTTTTCCAGTGTTAGGAGGGGAAAAGGGTTTGCCCCAGAGGAACATGTTGATATTGATCTGTTCATTTTTCTTACCTTTTGTGATGTACAGGTTCAGGAGAAAATAGTCAGCATAACAACATTTCATATGAGCTAGCATCACAATACATTACACTTCTGAAGATAATATATATTGCACTGAATTATGAAATTGCTGCACATAACTTGAAAATCTAGCTGTGGGTTAATGGGACACCTCCATGAGAAAAGCATGGTCAAAGGATGGATCTCTACAATCTGTACAATTAACTTTTTGTTCAAATGCACATGAGGATCATGATGTATATTCCCCTAGGGAAGCCAGCCACAGAGCTACAAAACTTTATAAAATGGCTAGGTTTTCTAACAAATGCTGATTGATCTGTGCTATTTAAAACACATAGTGGTTTCTTCTTAACTGGTTTCCCACAATGGAAAGGAAACAGAACACAACGCTCTTCTTTTAAAACCACATCATGATCATGTGCTTATTGGAAGCATTTGCACATTTGTGCCATTATGGGGTTCAGCCTCTTTTTCCTGGCATGATTTGAAACAGTCCTGCTTTGCTTGTGATTCTAGCAAGCAAGTATGACCTAAACCAAAAGGCAAAATAAAGGTGAGGAGCATTTTTATGAGAAGCAGAAACCCACACCTTTCCTGATAACCAAATCAGTTTCAAAGAACAACAGAAAATGACATGCAGATGGAGACACCAATAAAAGTAACTCATCCACTTTGAGCAGTGATTCCCAACCTGTGGTCCATGGACCTCCAATGGTCTGCAAGAACGAAAAAATGATCCATGACCCCACCATTACTACACCGCTGCCTCGAAACTATGCATCAACAAGAGCAACTGGTCTCATGAAACCCTCTTATAGTGCTGAGGCAATGGGGATGTTGTGAGGGGAGAGGCTTACTACTTATGAAAGATTACTACATCAGCTCTAGATTATTAAATATTGTTTTCTGTGGGCAAACAGATGGCGACTACTGGATAGCATATATTCTGCATCAGAAATTAGAGCTGATGTGGTCTATCCAATGCAATGTTCTGAATCACCACCCCAAATCACCAAACCAAATCTAAAGTTGACCAAAAACTGTTTTATAACACTTTTGGTACTAATGTTGGAGAATGGTCCCTGGCCAAAGTGGTCCCTGGCCAAAGTGGTCCCTGGTCAAAAAAGAGTTGGGAACCACTGACTTAGAGTGTGGGGGAAAATGAATGATAGTCCTCAAAAAACTCTACTACATTCTGGGAGATGAAGTCAAAATGAAAATGTCCAAACATTGCATGGAACATAACTATTCCAATCTCTGAATAGGCATTGGAGGGTTTGATAAAACTGTATGCTTTCATGGCCGGAATCACTGGGTTGTTGTAGGTTTTTTTGGGCTATATGGCCATGTTCTAGAGGCATTCTCTCCTGACGTTTCCCCTGCATCTATGGCAAGCATCCTCAGAGGTAGTGACCTCACTACCTCTGAGGATGCTTGCCATAGATGCAGGAGAAACGGCAGGAGATAATGCTGCTAGAACATGGCCATATAGCCTGAAAAATCCTACAACAGCCCACTGTACCCCTTATTTCATTCTCTGCCCATTTGGTGCCCTCAAGACTAGATAATAATTTCCATTATTCTTGATCTTTAGCTGTACTCACTAGGGTGGATGACCACTATAATAGCAAACACCTGGAGAACTGTAGATTGGGAAAGGGTGACCAGTATTTGGCCCTCTGTGGCCTCCAAATGTCATGTAAACCACTGGGTAGGTTGGCTTGGTCTGATGGGACCTTCAGTCCAAGAATATCTGGAGGATTTCACAGTTTCCCAGCTATGCCATAGCACACTAAATGAGACAAATGACACTAAATGATACGACTTCCCTTGCACACTAAATACATCAGGGATCAGTTACATTATCTTCCATCTCCTAACAGGAGCATCTGTCAACAGGGCATCTCTCAGTGCAGAACGACAAGCAGAAAGAAAGGCAAGAAAGGTGGGCAGCCTCAAAACAAAGTTCCAACATGAAGGGGAAGCTTTGTTTTTCCTTCCCAAAATCCTGCCCATCTTCATCATTTGTTAAGGCACCAAGGGGACTTCTAGGCTCCCCTGCTTTCAGATCAGAGGGAAGCACAGCAGAGTGGAGGTGAGGTGAGCATCTTTTATTTCCTCCTCTCTCTTGTTTGGATTTTCACCACTTACAGCCCAAAGGGATTTGCAGTATAGCTGATCCCTTGTCTGCAAGCTTTAAGAGAGGCAAAAGCACTCAGGCAGAGGGTTGCAACTATATTGTAGAAATGATGTAGTTTGACAGGACTTAAACCGCCAGGGCTCAAAGCGGTGGGATCAGGGGAGTTGGGAGTTTGGTGAGGCACCAGCACTGCTTGGCAGAGAAGACTAATGATGACTCCAACCCCATTGATTGCATCCCCTTGAGTGGTGTCCAACACAGAGTAGCTGCACCCTGGGACTCCAAGGCTGAATGGTCGGGCGCCCCAAAGGCACGGTTTCCCAGGCTGCCCCTCCGCCCATGGAGCTCCCCTCCAGCATCCTCTTTCCCTTGGCCCCCACCCCCTCCCTCCTTTCCAGCCCCTTGAAAGAGACTGACCCAGAAGATGAAGTTGAAAACGAAGAGCAGGAACTTGATGCAGCGCACCCCTCCTTGCACTCGCCCCATGGCTGCCGGCGGCGGGTTGCTTCTTGGGCTCCTTGCACAGGCTCCAAGGAGGCAAAAGCGCCGGCGTCGCTCACAAGCGCCTTCCTGATGCTGCTTCTTCTCCTTCGCCTCCTCCTCCTCCTGCTGCTGATTCTTCTCTCCGGGAGGGGGAAGAGGGAGGGGGCGGGGAGGGCGGAGCGCGCGGGGAGGAGGGGGAGGAGGAGGCAGGTGCCAGGCGGGGTGGGCGCTACACCGAAGAATTGGGGCAGTTTGACACCGCTTTTGCCGTCATGGCTCAAGGCGAAGGGAATCTGGGCTTTGGAGCTTGGGGAAGCACCAGCGCTCTTTGGCAGACAAGGCTGAAGAGCTTGTCAAACTGCAACTCCCAATTCTTCCATAGCATTGTGCCAGGATGGCTAAAGTGGTGCCAGGCTGCATTTATTCTACAGTGTAAATGCACCCAGGTTCAGCCTTATAGTTCCATCTCCTTCCCCAGTCTGAACTTGGAATCATAGAATTGGAAGAGACCTCATGGGCCATCCAGTCCAACCCCCTGCCAAGAAGCAGGAAAATTGCATTCAAAGCACCCCTGACAGATGGCCATCCAGCTTCTGTTTAAAAGCTTCCAAAGAAGGAGACCCCACTATACTCTGGGGCACTACATGCCATGTATTGCCGTCTGGCACTACTTTAACCATGTTCTGTCACAGGAATGGGTAAACTTGGGCCCTCCAGGTCTATTGGACTTCAACCCACACCATTCCTAACAGCCTGAGGCCTCTTCCTTTCCCCCCTCAGCCACTTAAGTCACTGAGGGGGAAAAGGCCTGAGGCTGTTAGGAATGGTGGGAGTTGAAATCCAAAATACCTGGAGGGTCCAAGTTCTGTTCTGTCATTATCGTCGTCATTGTTATCGTCGTCTCGGGTTGCAGAATCAGAGTTGGAATAGACTCCAAGGGCCACCCAGTCCAACCTCATGCAGAAAAACACAAAGCACTCCTGACAGATGGCCAGCCAGTCTCTGTTTAAAAGCCTCCAAAGATGGAGATCCCACTCCACTCCACTCCAAGGTTGAGCATCTCTTATCCTGAATGTCAAAATTCTCCAAAGTTCAAAATTGTCCCCATAGAGGGCTGAGAGAGTGACAGTGTTGCTCTCTGATGTACATAAACTTTGTGCCATGCACAGATATATTTAAGAATGTGTACATTTTTAGATTAAGTATTTAGATCGGGATCCCATCTCAACAATACTTCATTGCATAGTAAAGGTAAAGATTTCCCCTTGACATTAAGTCTAGTTATGTCTGACACTGAGGAATGGTGCTCATCTCCATTTCTAAGCCGGCGTTGTCCGTAGATGCCTCCAAGGTCATGTGGCCAGCATGACTGTATGGAGCACCATTACTTTCCTGCAGAAGTGGTACCTATTGATCAACTCACATTTGCATGTTTTCGAACGGCTAGGTTGGCAGAAGCTGGGAAGGCTACATGTTTGTCTCATGTACAACATGAAAAAGTTACTTTATGTCCTTGTACTAATTTCAAAACATTGGTCTATCTACCTTGTTATCATTGATATAGACTAGCAGCATTTCCACGGGGGATTTTCTTTTAGCCCTGGGAAGGAATCAATATCATATACATATTAAAAAATTGGTCCATCTAGATCAGTAATAAAATGATTGGCAGCAGTGTCCCAGAGGTGTTATTTTCCAAGACACTCAGAGAAGCTTGAATTTGAATCTATGACCATTTCCATTCAAAGCATGTGCTCTACTGCTAAGCAAAGGTCTTTAGCATGAAAAGCTCTGGAATGAGATAAGCTGGGTCTTTGAGATAAACTTTGCAATGTGGAGCAATACTATTTTTGGGATGCAAGGTATGTGTGTGTTCCTCTGGGTGAAAGGATCCATTCATTTCATAGGAAAAATGGATCCCAATAGAAAGCCAAGAAGATACCCAAAGAGATACATACTTGCAAGCCATTGTAAAAAGGAGTTATGTTTTTTTAAGAGATGAGGGGGGTCTTTAGAAATTCACAGTCCCCTCTTTGGCTTTCCAGACTATGGATGAATATTTCAGCTGAATTCCCCTCTTATAAACCTGCAGAGAAGATGTGGTTTCCTTAAGTCCATGAATGTGAATCACAGGCAGGAGAGGGCTGTCCTCAAGCTCTGTGCATCAGCTGCAGTATGAACACTTCTCTGCCCTAAACAGTGACTCTAGTGCTTTCTCCCAAATTGCCAGTTTCTAAGGAAGGACTGACTCGTATCCCAAATAAGGCAATGTGTCTAAATTAGAAACTGTCCCCACTGAAGGCATGGCAGAGGCCCAAAGTGAGAGCCAGCCCCATACCTCTCCTGTTACAAACAAAACCTCAGGATCACCAACACACCACTTTGCTGTGTTTCCTAAGCCACACCTCCTGGGAAAGCCCTGGGTATATCCTCAAAGGCTGCTTGTGCTGGGCTGTGGGTGGGTGGGGAACCTCGGCTGGGTTGTCAGCTTGACTTGTCCGCACCCGTGGAGGCAAGAATGTTGCCCCTGGCTGTGTTGTTCTGTTGTGTTTTGTTTTCCATTCGTTGTCAGGGAGCTGAGAATTCGAGACAGAAGCCCTTTTTGGAAAAGTCCTCTTTTAGTTCCCTGGCTTTGGAGAACCTAAGGGGAAAAGATATAGCCAGTTTTCTGGGCATACTCTGGGTGACAGAATCCAATTTCTGCAGCAATTTAATTCTGTAACAATCCACATCCCTTGGCAAATAGCAGGACTGTCTGGAAGAACTAAGGTGAAACAAGGGACAATTCTATATAGAGGTATCTTGTGATATCCCTTCACCAGGATGAGAGTTTCAAATCAAAGTGGGATTATTGTTTGTATTCTGCATGGGTGAACCAATCTTACAACAAATCTGCTTCCAGTCTTTATACTTTCACAGTGTTGCCTGAAGTTTCCATGTTCAGTCCCACTCCTTCCAGTTCTGTTTCCCCTAAAAAATCTTATCAGTCAAAAGTTGAAAGGCTCCTTGCAGGAGTGGTCTTACCATCAGACAGGTCAAAGCAACTACATCTTGAGCATCTTTTTATTTGGAATGCCAAATTTCAAAATTCTCCAAAATTCTCCACATAATTTTGAGATAATGACACCTTTGCTTTCTGGTGCTTCAGTGTCTACAATCTTGGTTTCGTGCAAAAACAAATTGATTAAAATATTCTATAAAATTACCCCCGGGCATGTGTATATCTCTATGAAACATCAATAACAAAAAAAAAAAAATTAGCAACAACAATAACAAAATAAAAAACAATAGTAAACATCAATAACAACAAAAAAACAATAGAAACAACAATAATAAAAGCTTACATGATATGAGGTTTTAAAGATAGAACAGCAAAGACTCTGGAACACGCCATTAAAGTGGTCCCAGTGGTGATCAGCACACTGGGTGCAGTGCCTAAAGAACTCGGCCTGCACTTAAAAACAATTGGTGCTGACAAAATTACTGTCTGTCAGCTGCAAAAGGCCACCCTACTTGGATGTGCATGCATTATTCGCCGATACATCACACAGTCCTAGACACTTGGGAAGTGTTCAACATGTGATCAAATACAAAAACCAGCATAGTGATTTTGGTTGCTGTGTACTAATCTTGTTATGTATCAAATAATAATAATAATAATAATAATAATAATAATAATAATTTTATATCTTACTCACCTCTCCCTGTGGCTCAAGGGGGGTTACAACACAATTAAAAACATGAACATTGCAATTTTTTTTAAACAAATATACATATTTCTATAGGAGATCCACATTTAAACTGCATTTCTAAATGGATTTTGTGTTTAGACTTGGGTCCTATCTCAAAGATATCTCATTGTGTACATGTGTGCAAACAGAGCTATTCCAAAATCTGGGGGAAAATTGAAATCCAAAACACTTCTCGTCCCAAGCATTTTGGATAAGGGATACTCATGGTGGAGCTTAAAGACTGGCAAATTGTTCATATTCTCACACTGATGGACTTGCCTCCAGCCTGCCTCACTGTGCTGCTATTGCTCCATACAGGCCATTTCCTTTTCTCATTTTGCGTCACTCTTGCATCTTTCTACACTATGACCCTCTTCACTTCCTTCTTCACTTCCTTCACCCTGTGTCACTCCTCTCGATGGGCCTTTCCTCTCGAGCGGCTTGCTTCACCTTTGTTCTGATTTATACCATTGCTGTGATACTGAGATTTGTAAACCTGCCTTTTGTGCTTCAGTTTTCTCCTTATTATAGTGATCCTCCAAGCTATAGCTTTCCTGCACAAGATGACCCACTAGTTCCACCCTCACAAATTTTACCTACCCTTTCTCCTTCACACATTACCCAGGTATAGCAGTATTGCACCATTTAAATTGCCATAGCAGTATCCAATTGAATCTTGGAGTTCGTAACATGATGAAGAACTAGAATGCTCTGATCTTCAATTCTAAATGCCAGAGAGAGTGAGAAACGAGATGGCTCAGGGTCATGGGGTAAAACTTGGTGAAGCTTATCTGTTAAAAACCCCACTGTAAACAATAAGTTGAACCTGGGATACACATTTTATAGGCAGCACCCAAATTTGGCAGGTTGGTGGGGCACCCCTTGCATCACAGCTTTTTCCATTTGGTAGATTTTTCTAGTCCTCTTGTAGCATTTTAAAGGGTCTGGAGGAGCTATTGCTGGAAGAAGGGAGTGAGGAATCCACTTCCACCAACTATGTTGTATGCGCTTAAGTTTTGATTCAACCTGAGAGAGTCTGCCCCTCTCCCCAACAGACTCTTCAGCATTAGAGTTCAAATTTAATGATTCCACTGGGAGAATATTAAGATTATGCTCATGTCATTCAAAATGCGCTGCTAAAGGACAGTTCTATGGATTCCAATAAATTAACATTAAATTCGCCCAGATCAAAGCAAAGCTGAACTTTCCCTTAATGTCAAAGTGACCCAACCAAGGCTACTGTACGTTAGACATATGATTAGAAAAGATGATAATGCTTGGTAAAATGGAAGATAGTTGGAAAAAGAGGAAGACTGCATTACAAATGGATTGATTCAATGAAAGAAACCATGGCCCTGAGTTTGCAAGATTTGAGCAGGACTGTTGATGACAGGATGCCTTGAAGGTCTTTCATTCATAGGGTCATCATAAGTTGAAGCTGACTTGATGGCAACAAGAACTTTCCTGTAAGGTAGGAAACACTGTTTCTCCACAAAACGTCCCTTGTTTACACAGTGAACTGGTTTTGTAAGCATACAGTCAGCATTGTCTAGTGGCTTGAGTATAGACCAGAGTACTAGGAGAGCAGTGCTTGTATCCTCACTCAATCATGCAGACTCATTAGGTGACCATGGGCAATCAAGAGTCCTTCAGACTTAGAGAAAGGAAACAGCAATGAATAATGCTTGACTTTAAGTGCTGAGTTAGGTAAGCCATATGTGATAGCCAACTTGGAGGCACTTAACAACAATAACATTAGTAGAGGGGAAGGATATTGCTGTTAACAAGTGATGCCTCTTTTCTAAACTGATTACTTAATGTCCTTTCCTCTGACTTGGAAGTTAAGACACAATTTCTCTCTGTTAGTCTGAATGCCTTTTCCAATTGCTTAGTGTACTGCACGCCTGGAAAATAAACCTTTTGCATATAATAGGATGTTGGTGGTAAAAAAAGAAGGCCCTGCTTTATAAGCCCTATAGTGATAAGGAATTATGGGTATCCCAAGCTTGTACTGTTGTCAAACCAGGTGTCACCCATCTATGCATTTCATTTTTATTACCTAAGTTTTATTACCATGCGTTTTTCTCTGTTTAAATTCATTTTGTTAGTTTGGGCCAGGCTCTCTAATCTGTTAAAGTCATTTTGTATTCTGATCCTGTCCTCTGGGGTATCAGCTATTCTCCCAATTTGGTGTCATCTGCAAACTAGATAAGCATGCCATCTATGCCTTTGATCTGTCAGAGAGGTGATAGCAGAAGCGGAAGCAAGCACATATCCTGTTAAAGATATTTCAGCCCCTTTTAATATAGTGTGATCCAGAATTCAAAAGTTGTGGGTTTAAGTTGTGGCTAAAAGTCACTTGTGATTCTAAGTAGAAAATAAAATAGTTCATTCACTTTAATTCAACAGTGATACAAAGCAAATCAGAACAGTTGATCTCACCAAAGTGTAACATACACTTCCTTCAGTGAGTCTTCTTCTTTCTACAATGACAGGAAATAAACATAGTAAATAGTTCAGTTTCTGTCTACTTTGTTGAACATAGGATGCCCTTGGTTTGTAGTTTAGATAAGCAGTCTTTCTTGGCCTTGACTTATGCTTCAGTTTCCAGCTTCCAAACGCTGCATGTCAGTTCCCAGCAGCAAAAACAACCACCTGCTGCTTCCAGCTCCACCAAGCTACCGGCACTAAAACAAAGCCAAGCAAATGCAAAGCTGAACAACCGCAAACTCAGTGCCTTTTTAAAAATACAGTAAGCAGATAACACACGCAACTAAGCCATAACAGCTGCTTTGGTGTTGTAATAGAACTTTGCTATTACTTAGCAGAAAGCTGTTAGTAAACTGTTAGTAGCAACACAATCATCATTCATAAAAAAGTACTGAGGCCAGGACAGAACTCTGTGGCTCCCCACTGGTCACTTCTCTCTAAGATGAAGAGGAGCTATTGGTAAGCACTCTTTGTGTTTGGCCAGTTAAATTATTTCCCCTGCTTGGAGGCAATTAAAAATACCCCTAGTTAGCACCGAGGTATCCTTCCATCCTGGAAATGGATCCAGGAGCTGCACATTACTTAATGTAAACCTTCAAAGGCTTTACTGAAATCAAAATATATTGTATCCACAGCATGCCCTTCAATTACCAAGTCTGTAACTGTACAAAAAAGAAAATAGAGAAAAAAATAAGGCTTGTCTGGTATGACTTGTTTTTGAGACTTTTAGTGAGTATGGTATTTCTTTTTAAGTGCTTATATACTGTCTGTTAAATAATCTGCTGTAGAATCTTTTTTTGATATTGATGTCAGACTGACTGGTTTGTAATTCTCCCTTTTCTCATTTTGAAGATGGGGACTTCTGTTCTGCAGGAATTCTCTGAAATGATTGCCAATGTCAATGAAATTACATCTGCCAGTTCATTTAATACCCTTGGGTGTCGTTTGTTTGGCCCTAGTGAGTGGAGTAGCCAGGTGTCACTGTATTGCCTTTTCCTCTCTTGTGTGTTGCATTTCCCTTACTGCATGACCTGTCCCATTTTCCCTAGGCCAGTGGTTCTCAACCTGTGGGTCCCCAGGTGTTTTGGCCTTCAACTCCTAGAAATTCTAACAGCTAGTAAACTGGCTGGGAATTCTGGGAGTTGTAGGTCAAAACATCTGGGAACCCACAGGTTGAGAACCACTACTCCAGGCTAAACACTTTTTTCCCTTTTGGGAGAAAACTTAGGCAAAGAAGGTGTTGAGGAGTTTTGCCTTTTCTGTCCCCCTTTAACATTTCATCATCTTCTCCATTCAGCGGTCCTACCATTTCCTTGTACTTCCTTTTGTCATAAACACAAACAAAAATGTCCTTTTATTGTTTTCATGTGTGTATTTGTTACTGGACAGACAGTTATTTTTCCATGGGCTTTGAGTTTAGGCTTTTTCTTTTGGGCCACCAATGCTGCCATGAGCTGTCAGCTTCAAGGCGCTGAATTGCTCCTTTCCTCCAGCACAAGGCAAAACTGCCTTTAAATGAAGAACTGTGGTGACAACCAACCCAGTGTTTCTTTTCCCTGTGCGGTGCTTTGCCAAGTTTTTTGCCTGGGCTGTTTTCCCAATTTCCAAGGGAGAGATTGTCAGGCTTGTCCAACTCAAACACCGCTGCGAAGCAGGGAACCCTCCAAATAGAAAGATGGAAAAAAAAAGATCCCCTTCTTGTCCCCTTCCCATTCTGAAGTATTTACTGTTAGCACATTCCGTTGATAAGTCCCGATATTTATAGACTGCATTTCACTAAAGCTTGGACCCTTGGTCTAATTTTAAACATCACATTTTTAAAGTCATACCAGGGTAGTATTCTTTGTTACAGTGAAGTGTAAGTTGCAGTTTGGAATTGTTGAAGCAAACAGTCCCCCTTTTTTAGTGCAGGCAACTTAGGCTTCAGTTTTAATTATTACTGTGTTTGAAACTATTATCATGGGTGCATGTATATAGCTTTGTGCTCGGAGTTTTCCCACAAAAAATCAATCAATCTGTCTATTGCATTTTATTTTGTTGTATCAGCACAAAGGTGTTTAATAAAGATATGGGACAGAGTAATCTCGGTAGCTGGTCTCAGTCTGTAGGCCCCATTTCTGCTCTTTCCATAGATTCACAAATAACTTTTTTATTTGGGCAGACTTTCTGCTGTTAGTGGTTGTGACAGAAGGATCTTGTAATGCAGTGTGTTGTAGTTTCATCTTTTACTATGTTTAAAATTGTTCTTTTGTGAAAGAAGCCAATGAAATAATAAAAAGGTACAACAAGTGGAATTTATAAATTATTTCTAGAAGAAGAACAGAAACAAGATCATCTTAGAGAACTATGGGAACAAGACTTAGGAAAAACTTTAAATATTCAAGAATGGAAAAGAATATGTCCATAAGAATTAAGGAAAACTATTATAAAATAATTTTGAGGTGGTATTTAACCCCAGTTAGACTAAATCAAATAGACAAGAAATATGGTAACCAATGTTGGAGAGGATGACAGGAAGTAGGTTCATATATACATATGTGGTGGCCTTGCATTTTTTTTAAAAAAACTGGGAAATAGTTTTTAACGAAATAAGGGCAATAATAAAAATAGAGATAAAAATGTACCAGAAATAGCATTGTTATCAATATATGACAAGACGAACTTACACAAGAAGAAAAAGAATTGACCTCTATTTATTATCAAAGTTTTATTTATGTATCTGTATGCTTTTCCTATCCACACCAATGCACAAATCTACACACACACATTTACGGTTGGGTGTTATAATGCTGTTGTTACTCATCCTGGGTTATTTTATATTGGTGTGGAAATAATAAATGAATAAACACTTCCTTTTATATAGCAAAATATAAGATTTTCTCAAATAAATCAAAGATATGGGTGCTATTTATTAAGGGAGGTCCATACACATGAGCACACACATGCAGTGTGTTCCAGTTGTCCTTTCTTTGTTACGACCTCATCATCTAATCTGGTACTATCCCATAATTCACTAATCTGGGGAGTACTATGTTGAAAAAGAATGATTAACTGCCTTGAATAGTGTATGTATATGTGTGTGTGCATGGTTGGTAGAAGCTGGGGCTAACAACAGGAGCTCACCCCACTCTGTGGATTCTAACCACTGACCTTTTGGTCAGCAAGTTCTACAGCTCAGTGGTTTAACCCACTGCACCACCGCTGTGCCACTACTGCCTCTCTACTCAAGCATAAATAGGTATTTAGGATAATCTAAGGGGGAGGGAAGGATACTAGAGACAAAGTTGAAGTACTTTGGCCACATCATGAGGAGACAGCAAAGCCTGGAGAAGACAATTATGCTGGGGAAAGTGGAAGGCAAAAGTAAGAGGGGCTGACCAAGGCCAAGATGGATGGATGGCATCCTTGAAGTGACTGGACTGACCTTGAAGGAGCTGGGGGTGGTGACGGCTGACAGGGAGCTCTGGCGTGGACTGGTCCATGAGGTCACGAAGAGTCGGAGACAACTGAACGAATGAACAACAAGGGGGTATCGCTCTGCAAGATCATAATTGCACAGTTGTCAGTCTTTCTATCTATCTGAAATTGCAGTAGAAGTGAAAATCTTCCACATTAGTGTAGATGCATTTATCTCTGGTAATAAATGTCAAAATGGAGCATGCAAACATTTGTGTCTCCTTGATGAAGTGATCAAATGTACATCTTTCTCAATGTCTAACCACATCACTGATTAACACAAGCAACATTATTTGCAGGGAATGTTTGGAATGTAAGGTCAGATCTACCAATATGTTATGAGCAAGGTATGATCAGAAAAGGATTTTGAAGATCAGAAATTATCTTATCTGTGTATTGGTTAAATTCATATGCCACCTTTTCCTCCAAAAGAAATGGCATTCATGGTGGCTAACAACAACACTGAAATAAAAACAAATACAATGAAAACATAAAAACAGATTTAGTTGAGTCTATTTTTTCAAAGTTATTGACATCAAGTTGGCCTTCTCACTGAGAAGTCCTCTTACATCATGTATTCTCAAGAGTCTGGGAATAGCAATCCAAATAAATAACTTGTCCAGACTTTGGTAAAGAAGATAGACAGATAGTTTTGCCATGTTTAGGAAATGAAGGAACATTACGCGGCAGGGGGATGGAATTGATGATCTCTTTGTGATCCCTTCCAACACTATTCCATGAACAGTGGCAGCTTTCTTCACCGATCACAGCTTTTCAGAGGGCACCCCAGCTTCTCCAATTAGGAAAGAACAAGCTGTCCTGCCTGCCCCATGCATTTGGTTCCTGCTGCTTCTTTTATTGAGAGCTGCCAACATGCTCTCTGTTACAGATTCCAGTGCAAAAGGACAAGCAGAAGCCGCCAAGCGGAAACCAACTCAAGGCGAATTTACAATAGCCAATAGCAACCTTGTCCCTATGCAACACTGTGCCCTAAACACAATTACACCATCAGACTCTGGGTTGTAAAACTTGTTTCTAAAGTTGGTTTTTAATTGAGGGTGGGGGGTGAGATATACAGTCAACCCTCTATAACGATTGGCTTTATATCCATAGATTCAGCTGTCCACAGCTTGAAAATATTTTCGCTCCTTGATTTTGCCGAGGGGCAACATTTTACTGGCCTGTTGTATATACAGGCATTTCCCGAGTTACAAACATCCAGCTTACAAATGACTCAAAATTACAAATGGGGGTTTAAAAACAGGAAGTGAGAGAAATCTATCCCTAAGAGGGAAATTTACTCCTGGAAGAGTTATCATGGGGAAAAGGAATCTCTACTGAAGCTTTATCACCAATCTTTGTTTCCACAACAAACCACATTTTCCAAAATCCAATTCTCACAGGAACAGATATGACCTCATCACATGGGGCTAGATTTGGCAGCAAACACCAATCTAGTCCCATCATCCATGGAGGCAGCCGGTTCCAATCATACAACTCTGTGCCAGCTCCATGGATAAAGGAATGTGGAACCGGCATGCTGCTACCACCCTAGCAACACAGGAAGCTTCCTACATTGCCCTTCCTTCAGTGGGAGAATTTGCGTGCTCCATGCATGCACCACACTTTCTTCTGTGTGAAGAGTTGCCGGAGGAGACCAGCAAAGTGGGGTGAGTAGTGGTGGTTTCAAAATGTCCAGTGGTGAACTGGAGCACTGTTGAGAGCTGCTGCTAAAGATATAATGAGGTGAAAAGTGTGGTGAAATCATCTGAACAGGAATACAGAGAGCAAAACAAACAAAACTGGCTGAGAGGAGATATGATAACCATGTATAAATATGTGAGAGGAAGCCACAGGGAGGAGGGAGCAAGCTTGTTTTCTGCTTCCTTGGAGACTAGGACGCGGAACAATGGCTTCAAACTACAAGAAAGGAGATTCCATCTGAACATTAGGAAGAACTTCCTGACTGTGAGAGCCGTTCAGCAGTGGAACTCTCTGCCCCGGAGTGTGGTGGATGGCCATCTGTCAGGGGTGATTTGAATGCAATATTCCTACTTCTTGGCAGGGGGTTGGACTGGATGGCCCATGAGGTCTCTTCCAACTCTTTGATTCTATGATTCTATGATTCTACGAAAACACCCTTCCCTATGCTATCCAAAGCTTATATATATATCCAAATCATTCATATCTATATCTATATCTATATTTATATATATGCCATCCAAAGCTTGCACACTCACACACACACACAGGATATCCAAGTAAGGCTACAAGATAAAACTTCCATGGATTATAGCATAGGTATTACATTATTTTTCCACATAATCACCATTCAGTTCAATACATTTTGTCATCTGTGTGACAAGTTTTTTGATGCCTGTGTCATAGAAGTCTCCCACTGCCTTTTTCAGGTAATTTCTCACTTCAATTTTTCACCTTATCATCATCGGAAAAATGTTTTCCACCCAGATGTTCCTTCAATTTAGGGAACAAATGATTGTCACGGGTGCGAGATCAGGGCTGTGAGGGCTTAAAACATCCAAACCAAATGAAGTCAACAACTCTTGTGTTGCATGAGAGGTGTACGGAAGTGCATTGTCATGAAGGAGACAGCCAGAAGAGAAACAGAATGAAGACACTCATCTCTAACCATCACAATGCCAGTTGATAAGCTACTGACAACTGGCACTGTTCATTCGCTTCCACTGCCTTCCCACTACACAGCAGTGATACCAACTTCCCCCATGAAAATTCCCTGTGAGAGCTACATGCCTTGCAACCTTACTCTCTGGAGGATAACTCACACACATATACACACAGAGGCTTTGGATAGCATAGGGAAGGGTTAAGATTTATTATTGTTATTATTTGTTTTCTTGTCTGTGCCCCTGTTCAGAAGATTTCACTGCACTTTCTGTCCCTGTGAGAATTGGATTTTGAAAAATTTGGCTTGTTGCGGAAACAAGGATTACACTTGAAAATGTACCTGTTCTGACTTACATACAAATTCAACTTAAGTACAAACCGATAGAATCTATCTGCTTCGGAACTTGGAGACTGTCTGTAGTTGGACTTTAGCATCTATAGATTTTGGTATCCTTGAAAGGTCCTGAAACTAAAGCTTACGATACTGAGGGTGCACCGTATTTAAATATGAAGGTATATAAATACTTAAACATTGTTCTAAGAGTGTACATGACCAAAGAAGCATTAATATTTCTGCTGTTGCTACTGCTTGAATCATCCTACTACAATAATGGGAAGGCTGGGTATATGACAGAGAAAATAAAAACAAAAGTAACAACAGTAATTTCCTCTTACATTCTCCCCATCCACAAGTAGTTTCAGGTAGTGTTTATTTCTTCTCTTCTGTTCATAACAATCCTGTGAAATTGGCTAAGCAGACAGAACGTGACTGACGCTGGATCGAATACATTATATGTATTTGGAACTGCATTATATGGTCAGTGTAGACCCAAATAACGCAGTTAAACTGCCTTATATGGGTCTAACTAACCTGAGCCTAGTGCAACCACTGTATAATTATCTAAGCTAGGGATGTGCAGGAACTCTAATTTTCAGAAAGAAATTCAATATGTTCCTGCAATGTAAGCACATGTGTTAGTAATAATCATAAATAAGCTGGTTTTTTTATGAAAGCATTTTTCACAGACACATTTGAGTAGATTCCTTAAGAGCTAACAAACTGAAATTATGAATGAGCTGATTCCAGTTTGGATTATTCCATAGAATGTAGACCAAGTAAAGATATTTTGTGAACTTAGTTTTTGAAGTGACCATAGCTTCAATACACCTGAATTTGAATTCTGGTGGGACTTTCTCCAAGTAGAATAAATATTAATGTTGGCCCCTTCCACAGTGCCATATAAAATCCATAGTATCTGCTTTGAACTGGATATATGGCAGTGTAGACTCATATAATCCAGTTCAAAGCAGATAATCTGTATTATCTGTTTTGATAATCTGTATTATGTGCCAATGTAGAAGAAGCCATAGTTGTAGGGTTCTTTATGCAGTCTTTGCTTGAGTCTGGGCACATCTAGACTGGGCACTGTAAAATTAATGCAGTTTGATAAGAGTTTTAATTGTCATGACTCAGGGCCCATCTACACAAACCTGAAAACCAGTAGAAAGTTAAGTAAAAAGGGTGGCGGTGGCTATATAACACACACCTATAATGTGTGATTGATTACGACAAGGCATGAAAAACACGTGATAAAAAGATTAGCATAAAATCTAATATCAGGTGAAAAATGCACTGTATGTCCCAGTGGCCTCAAAAAAAATGTTCCTTCCAGTACACTGGTGTAGACTGCTCCAGTGCTTATCCTCATTTTAAAATTCTAAAACAGCTAATGGAGGGATGTAAACAGATGGAGCTATGGACACACAGGTGGCTAAATGGAAGCAGGGGAAGAAAGCAATTCCAGTGAGAACTCTCTCCAACCATTCCTTTGTTCTCATTTCCTGTGTATTACTGAAAGGAAACGGAGCTTGAAATTATAGTGGGCAGCAACATGTCAAAAGCAAGTGATCCCAAAGGGAAAAGAGGTCCAAGAGGGCAAACCTGGAGGCCCCAAGAGTGAGGGTGAGGAGAAATGAAAAAAAAATCTGCTTGTGTGTACTTTATTATATCTTTATCAGTGCTGCAACTTTGGCAAAATGCTTATGAGATGCAGCACCTCTCAGAGCATCACTAGGGGAAAAAAATTAAAAGAAAACTTCTGGCAGATGACCTCTATAACTTCTGCAGTTCCTTTCAATTTGCATTAACTAAAATTTTCTGGATACTGTGGGACCGTTTCCCAGGACAGAGAGCTCCATGTGTGGACTCTCCTTCCTTACTCCGGATTAAGTATCTGTCTAGAAGGGCCCTCCATGCTATGGAAACATGGGAAGGCAAGTCTTAAATGATCTTTAGCTTTCTCTGCCAAAAAATGCTGATGCTTCACCAAAGTACAAATCCCAGGATTCCATAGCATTGAGCCATACCAGTTAAAGTGGTTGCAAACCACTGTTAATTCAACAGTGTAGATGTGATCAGATAAGTGATGAAAGAAAGAGTCAAGGTTGAGAAGAAGCACATAGATTTAATACATTAGGATCCCCACAGTCTCATATCAGTTTTCATTAAATATTTCCAGTTCCTTCTGCCTTCAGATTTGTAGTTGGGCCAGCTGAAGAAGCTATTTGCAATAACGTATAGCCTCTCCTTTGCAGTTTCTTATTTTGTTCACATACGTTGTATGAAGAAAATATGTGATTATATTAATATTCCTATCACTTCCAGAAGTGTGTCTTAACAGCCTTGGTCAAAAGCAGTGTTATATTATCCTTGATTCTTGGCTCTTTACACACTATTAGTAGGGCATAGTGAAGATAATCTGATGTGGATTTATTATAATCCTTTAACAATCATATCTTTTCAGAAGCATTTCATGAAGGAGAGTGGTTTGGCCACTTCTGCAAAATTATCTGTCTTAAAGCATATTTACAGGAACATAGCAGGGAGTCATAAGGAGACCAGAGTGACAAAGATTAACCCAGAAATTTCAACATCAAAAAGGCACTTTCTCAATCTCACATGCTTAAATCTTCTCTAGCTCCATAGCCCAGTTTAATCAAGCTCTAAATTTCTCTATGACAACTCCAGGCTTCCTCCTTAAATGTTGTGGTAGGGAAATGTGAATATATGTGCATTATCTTCCTGCAATTTTCCTTCTGCCCTTTGCTATAAAAGCAGCATTTCCTTTTTTTCAAAATTAAGATTTAAATCCTTACAGCTTGTATTTTTTTTCATGGCTGCTGCCTTTTATATATTTTCCAACACTGAAGCACAAAAGAGCTAAAAGGAACGTTCTTATTTGGAAGTAAATCCTATTGAACTTAATGGCTCATACTCTCTAGTAATTGTTCCTAAAATTAAACCTCACCAGAAAATCTTATGCCTATTTATTTAAGGTATAATTTTGTCAAGTGTTCTTACCCCCTAATAGCAAATGTGTTCATGACCACAGTCTTGTGGTCTTCTGTGATGCAAACAGGTTAATAATAATAATAATAATAATAATAATAATCATCATCATCATCATCATTATTTATATCCTGTTTTTCTCCCTCATGGGATCCAAAGTGGCTTACAACATATTAACATATTAAAATATACAACATATTAAAATACTAAGCCTAACTGCTCCGCTAATCAACACTCTTTGACAGAGAAGCGTAAAGTCCTTTTAAAACTACAGCTCCCATGATTCCATAGCATTGAAGCATAGTGTTGGGGCTCAGCAGCAAGATGCTGGGGATTCTACCTCAGAGGATAAGGGGAATGAGGGATTTTTCACTTAGCCTGTGTGTGATCAGGCTGAAAAACAGACAGAAATTCAGGCTATACATCAGCTGCAAAAGAGATAGGGGATGTTTGAGAATCCATTTCTCCTGAAAATCGGTCTTCGGCCTTCAGAAGATGAGGAGTTACTCCAAAATATGAGATTAGACCTTGCAAAGGAAAGGTTAATTAGGAGGTCAGAAAGATTCTGTGAAAAGCAGTCCTTGATACAAAGGTGCCAAAAGCATGATCTCATGGTTTCATGGTCTTGTTAGAGCAGACAACATTGCCTTAAGTTCATGTTTAGCTTTCAAGTTGCCTATGTTCATGGAATAGTTTTATTTTGGAAAAGTTCCTGTTTTGATGCTTATGGAGTAATGCCTATGTTCCTGTTTCATGCTTCCGGGTTTTTGGATTGATGCTTATGCTCTCGACTTAATGGATTTCATGTTACCAAGCCCAATTTAAAGTGCTGGTCTTCGTCTATAAAGCCCTGTCTGAATGCATCTCCTCCTATGAGCCTACTAGAACTTTAAAATCATCTGGGGAGGCCCTGCTCTTAGTCCCATCTTCTTTGCAAGTGCAATTGGCAGGGACAAGAGACAGGACCTTCTCAGTGGTGGTTCATCAGCTGTGGAACTCCCTCCCCAGCGACATCAGACAGGCTCCATCCCTTCTGGCTTTCAAAAAAAGCTAAAGACCTGGCTTTTCATACAAGCATTTGAAGAATAAGTTACTACGGGTTTTGACACAGTCTGAATTAAGGATTTGAGCAAGGTTATCAGATGAATGGGACTCTGCACCTTATATGTTTTTAATTTGTATACTGTTTTATGTGTTTTATTGATTAAATGTTAATCATTTTTAACTGTAGGATATGTTTTTACTGTTTATTGTTGGTTTTACTGGCATTGAATTCTTGCCGGAGCTGTAAGCCACCTTGAGTCCCCTTGGGTGAGAAAGCCGGGGTAAAAAAAATGAAATAAATAAATAAATAAATAAATAAATAAAGACCTTGCCATCATGGATTACTTGTACCTTGCTATTTTGGACTATTTGTATTTTTGAGTATTGCTATTTGATAGCACCTTTTACTGCTTTTTTGGGAATTCCATTTTCCCTTTTGTATATACTTTTTGTAAATAAACAGTAGCAACTTCAGTTTATGGTGCTGGGTGAAAAGGTGCTTCACAGCTAGAGTGCAACACATGGCAGTAAAAGTGGTGTCAAACTGCATTAATTTGATGATGTAAACACAACTTGTAAATACTCCACTGTTTGCCATGAACTCACATGAATGAGAAGAACTCATGATCTGTACAAAATGTGTGAACCCAAAGTAAAAACCAGCAACAACCTTGGGGATAACTGATGTAACCAAGAAGAAATATTCCAGCAATCATTTAATATACATATTTTCTTTAAAAACAACAACAACAGATTCAGTGTACAATAAAGAAAAAACTGCCCCATTCACCTTCCCTTGCATTCCCTTGCATTTAGTTGTTACTGTGCCAGTTAGATCTTTCCTAAATATAAGATATGTGTTAATGTGCCAAAATCGTAATTCAACACATAGCACTACAGATATATTGGTTTGAGCAGCTGGAAATCAGCATGAGCTAAGCTTCCCCAGCAGCTGCCATATGCCAGACTAGCTGTCACGAGCCTAGGCCTCTAATCCAATATTTCCATCCCAGGAGGAGTAACATCCTTTTATCCAGAAATTTACCCCTTGCGTGAAGAAAGCAGAAGCTTCAAAAGGCACCAGTCATTAGCCCTGCTGTAGATTGCTGATAACACAATTTATGGGCAAAATAGGAAAGTAATTTGATAACTTGAGGGAAGATACAAATTAGTAACTTTAACTTTTCCCAAAGTTGTGAAAGTGAGCTATAAAGTTGTGAAGATTACGTGGAAGTGTCTAAAGCAAGTAGCCTGCCTGTCTTTCCAAAATACTCCAAAACATTATAGAACGGTGGAAAAAAAAAAAAACCCAATGTGTAAAATCTAAAAAATGCCTTCAACATGTCCCAGGAGAAGGACATTCCATTCGTTGCCCTGAGAAAAGAGTGATTTTTTAGAACCTTGGATGGAAAAAGACTTTGGGGGGGGGGGGGGGGGGTCAACGACAAATTTTGTAGTTCCTAATTTACATGAAGACTTTCCTTGGATAATAGCATTATATTATATTTGCAAATTAAAAGCAGAAACATTGAGCCCATATTCCTTTCCCTTATACAAATCAACCAATTTTCCTTCTTTCAAATTCCTCTTTCATCCAAGCTTTTAGGAATCAGCCCATTCCTGGGGCACAGAATGGAATGCTCTGCCTTGGGACACGAAAGGATTTTTCTAGATTTTATAAATATTTTTCTTCCACTGTGCTATAATGGAAAGCAGTATGGAAACAGGAAATTAAATAAATCTAGAGAAAGGAAACACTTTCAGTCTGATGCATAGTTGTCATCCCTCTTCATTGGAGAAAAAGTAACTGGTTGTGACTGGAAAAATACTGTTTTCTAAAAGAAAAGTCTCTGTTGTGCAACCCAGCCCTTCATTCCTTACTAGTATGCATGGGACGTGCCATTAATTTGTTTGCATAAATGGAACAGTGTTTGATTTGCAAATGAATTTACAATTGAGAGAACTTTCCATAAAGCCAGGCTTTGTATTTTATTTTATGTGTTGGTGGTGCCACCTGGTGTTAGAACGTATCAATGATAGACAGTCACATAATTTCAGATATCAAGTCACTTTGGTCTTTGACAGAAAGACAGAATGTGTTTTAAAACAAGACTCAAAAGAGAGGGCGGAGGAGAGCAAATGAGAGAGACAAGGGCAAAATGTTAACACATACATCCAATGAGCTAAGATATTATGTGGTGTGAATGGAAATATTCTGTGCTGATCTCCCTTTCAGCACTAGGGATAGGTAGGAAATCTGACCCATTTGCATCTCAATATAGACTTTGTAAATGTAGTAATTCCTGGCCTAAACTTCTAAGGTTTGTGATTAAGTTTACAAATAATGTTTTAAATATATATTTGGTGTATGTGTGCATGTGTGTAGATGGACAAACATGTAGATTTGAAACAATGCATACAGTAATGGGGAGCCCCTGGTGGCACAGCAGGTTAAACTGCTGAGCTGCTGAACTTGCTGATTGAAAGGTCAGTTGTTCGAATCCAGGGAGTGAGGTGAGCTCCTGTTGTTAGCCCCAGCTTCTGCCAACCAAGCAGTTTGAAAACATGCAAATGTGAGTAGATCAATAGGTAACCGTGCTCCATGCAGTCATGACCTTGGAGGCGTCTATGGACAATGCTGGCTCTTTGGCTTAGAAATGGAGATGAGCACCACCCTCCAGAGTCGGATATGACTAGACTTAATGTCAAGGGGAAACCTTTACTTTACCTTTATACAGCAATGAATATATTTGAAAAATTAATACAACATACTTCATTCTGTATGTGGAAAATCAATAAAAGTGCTCCAAAATGTCTAAGATGTTTCATGATTTTCTTTCTATACCCATCTTTTGTTTCTTCAGTGTGTTCAAAATTTTCTCTATAGACATTTCTTTCTTTCTTTGACTCAGGGACCTTTTCTCTTCTCCAGTGGTTGCCTTTACTTGTACTAAACCCTAGCCAACAAAACATGGCAGATGCCATGGATTAATATCGGTGGTGGCTCCTCGGCTGTGGAACACTCTCCCTGTTGAAGTGAGACAGGCGCCCTCCTTGATGGCCTTTCGTAGGGGCCTAAAAACATGGCTCTTCGAGCAGGCCTTCAACTGAGTGTATCTTGGAACGACACTGGAATGAACTAGGACTATGAATTTTGGCTATGACCCCAGGACTTGGCGAAGCAGATTTTTAGTATAAGTATATGTTATGTCGTATTGTCTGGTTTGTATTGTCCTGATTTATTGTACACTGTCTTTTCTGTTGTTGTTCACCGCCCCGAGTCGCCCCCGGGCTGAGAGGGGCGGTCAATAAATGCAAAAAATAAATAAATAAATAAATAAATAATATCAATTTGAAGATGTATGGTGTGTTTTGTTGTCATAATTTTTTGATCTTCTAGTACAGCTAGCTGTACCTGGGCCCAAGCAACAATTTCAGCATTATGCTGAATAACTGGTTATCGCTCAAGATTTTATAGCCTGAGTTGTGTCTCTACTGTTAAGGTCTGGTTTTAAGAATTTGCATATTCTTTTTGTATACTTGCTAGTAATTTCTTTCACTTTCTTATGTTGCATGTCCTCCCCATGTAATATTATACTTGTATTTCCCATCACAATTGAGTCCATCTTCTTCTTCGCATTTATATTCCGCCCTTTACCAAATTAAAGCAAATACAACATAATTAAAATTTATTACATCAGATTAATTCTCATATCTTTTGGTTTTTAACCTACAGAGGGAGCGATAGGGCAAAGGAAGAGTTTGATTGTATTGACAATTTACTTATTAGTAAGAACATGAATGTAAAAGGAATCTCTACTGGAAAAAAATAACAAACAAGAAAAAGAAAGAGTCTAGGGAGGCTATCTGAAGACCTAATACAGATCTTCAGAGGTACTTGTTGGGAATGTGGTGGATCTCTGATTCACATGGATCAGATGTTTAGAGCACAACATTGTTATATCTGGGGCCCCTTCCACACAGTTGAATAAAATTCCACATTTTCTGCTTTGAACTGGGTTATATGGCAGTGTGGAATCAAATAACCCAGTTCAAAGCAGATATTGTGGATTTTCTTCCTTGATATTCTGGGTTATATGGCTGTGTGGAAGGGCCCACAGTCACCCTGTACCGCCGTAATTACAGATATTTTTGGATTTAACCTGAATTTCTACTGTCCAGCTGGTCATTTGCCAGTATGCAGCTGCTCTTCCAACAAACTCAGACTGGTTAGGATAACATACCTGTATGTATAAGCATTTGAAAAATATGCAGAGGGAAGATTTGAGAACTTTGCAGTTGATTAAAACAAAAGTTTGGCTTTCTTATTAGTTTTTAATCAACATCACTATAATTTAGTTGCTCAGGAGGGAAGGGGTGGCTTTCTTTTCTTCATCTATTGTCATTGCTGAGTAGCAACTTAAAAAAGTGCTTTATGTTGACATGAATTAGCTGATATAGGTCACCAAAAGGATCCCAGTCAGGATGCCATTTTTTTTCTTTGCTAGTCTTTACTGTTCCAAAACCCAAAATATCAGTCCCACTTTTGCTTCTCTTCATTATTTTGCTTCTCTCTCTCCAGGAGGTGGCAACAGATGTCCAACTGAAGGGTAGTTGAAAAGCAGAAGTCTTTCCCTTTACTCCAGTTTGCTGATCTGTTGTGATTAGAAGCACATTGGGGAGTATTGCTCTTGCAATGAACAAGCGTCCACCTTGCCAGCTGAGTTCAAACATTGGACTGCTGCACCTTAGCAGCAGTTAGTCGGGGAAGTTCATCACATTAGAGAAAAAATCCACTTAAAATCTTGTTTCTGCCTCCTGCAGAATTCTGGGGTTTTGTAGTTTAGTGAGACTGTTAAAGGCTCCTTCCCTAAATTACAAACCCCAGACTTCTTCAGGAGGCAGAAACCGGATTTTAAGTGGATTTTTTTTCTTTAGTGTGATGAAGCCTAGAATGAATAATTCTTCTGAAGTATGTGATCCTTCAGCACCAATAACAAACTGGCCTAATGTAGCCAATAGCCACCAAGTTATGCTCAACTGGTCAGAGCCAATAGCATATCAAGAGTTGCAGAAACAAAGGGGTCAAACCTATAGGGATGGTGATGGAACCTGTAATGAAATTCACAAGAAACAGATTTTGCCTTTCTGAAGAGATAGCACACCTGCAATGCTTGATCACCTTGTCTCAATGCAATCAGGAGGAAAAGATCTTCTGTCCTTAAGAAGTACAGAAATGTTTACATATATGCCTCTGGAAAATATTGTGTTAAGTTTTGAAAGAGATGGATGAGGATCAAAGAAGTACAGCTAAAAGAGTGAAGCATAGATGCATATAAATGGGTTCATAATTCACCCTGCAGGAAAATGTATATTATTGTACATATTATTCTCTAGCCCATACCCAAATATGTGTTGATATGATGGAGCAGAATTACTCCGCCCTATTTCCTTCCATGTGAGATTTAAGATTCTTGTCTACACTGCTATAAAAGATAGATTAAAAATTGTTTATGAATAGTGCAACTTTGTATGCTGTTGGGTCTCATGGTTGCACAGATCTGTCCTGGTTTCCTGTTTTGATGGTATTGCTTTGTCCTTTCTCTGCTCAAACCTCTTGCCAAGTACCACATTATTTCTCTCTGCGATGTGAAGGCTAAAGAAGAAACAATCTTTTTTTTTTTTTTAAAGTCAAATTCCCCATCTCAAGTAAGCAGTTTTCTTGGAACTTCAGAGTAATCTTAAATTCCAGGCAATCACATAGAAACTTTGGCCCATGCTTTGCCTCTCTGCTTAGATCACCTAACAGGCCCCCATCCATCTGTTTTTGTTGGGTAATAGCTCCCTTCAGCCTTGACTGGATGTGACAGTTTACAGCCTTTGCACTGAGATTTGTGCTAGACACACATAAACCCTCCCTCTTTTCACAGATGAAAACCAGGGAACATGTGGCTAAGCAACATCAGCGTGTGGACAAGATGGCAAAGATTATTAATGAGGAAGAACACACTGGCTAGGAGAGATTGAGTTAAAACAGGCATGGGCAAACTTGGGCCCTCCAGGTGTTTTGGACCAACTCCCACAATTTGTAACAGCCTCAGGTCCTTTCCTTTCCCCCCTCAAATTGTGGGAGTTGAAGTCCAAAACACTTGGAGGGCCCAAGTTTGCACATGCCTGAGTTAGAACTAGCTTATCTGAATTTCCCATCCACTGGCAACTGGTGTGGTGGTATATCCATTTTAGATTTTACTCTGTTTTGAAGATTAAGTTCAGCACTTTGGATGGTTCCTTTAAAGTTAACATAAAACCCAGAACAGACTTGCCATTTTAGAAGCTGCCATTAGTTGTTACTGGAGGCATGAGAGCCTTTGAGTGGAAAATTCTCATTCATACACTACAATATTCCCAGAATAGGGCAGGGATTCTGCTGACACACACTGCAATTTATTTATGTCTGCTTTTTTGTGTGGTTTATTTTAGGTCAAATTATCCCAGTTGCTTTCCCTTTGCATTGGGTTCCAGATATGCTCCTAATGTTGAAGGCACCTGAAACTTGGGATGTAGATAAGAATGTGCTTATATATCTCAAGAAATAATTAAGCACCCCTTCTTTCTCGCTTGACATGCTTCTGCTCAAAATCGCATTTTGTTTGTATGGCTTTGACTGAAAAACAATTCTTGGAAAATTATTATGTGCATTGCCATTTAACATGTAACTGATCCCTAGACAACCTTCTGAATTTTAGTTTACTTGGCATGTGGCTGATTCAAATCACTGGAGCCCTCTGGCGGTTTGGCATGGAACATAACATTAAAAAGTAATGCACTCACTCCTCGTAACTGCTTTATAAAAAGTTTTAAAATTCATAGGCATAAATATCCTGAAGCTAGGAGAGCCCATCCAGTCTTGGAAGCTATGTAGGGTCATACCCCGGTTAGTACTTGGATGAAAGACCACCAAGGAATACCAGATGTTCTAGGCTTAGTCTATATTTCAGAAGAGAGAGTGGCAAATCAGTTCTGAGTGTTCCTTTCCATAGAAAATGCTATGAAATTCATGGGGTTGATATATGTCAACAGAATTTCTGCCTTCCATTTTGAAGAGCAGCTTTTCTAATCAAGGTAGGACTTCAAAACTAACACACATACAAAGCCTAAGTGTATTTGTGATCCCATGAATTTTCATATAAAACAGTAAAAAGATGTAAGAAAACAATTAGATGACATGACTCCAAAGTTATTGGATTGATCTAGAAACTCAGTCCTCATAGAGGCAACTGAACTCTCATTGTGTAGGGCTGGAAAATCCCCTGAAGATACCTAAGTAGTACAAAGCTGGCTTTGTGTCAAGTAAATTCAGTTCTAGGAAGTGAGAGTGACAACTTTCACTCTCTGCTTCTCAGTCACCATTCTCAAGGGAAACATAGTGGAGATTAAGTACACTACCCTCTTGCACATGCTATATGTGACATACATTTTGAAGAAGGCAGTAAAAGGGGAAATTCCTGGATGGTTAGAAGTTCAAAGGTTATATGGCACTCTGCCATGGCTTTAATGAGACATAAACCATCAATTACCTTGTAATTTCCAGTTAGAAAAATCCCCCACTGGTCTTTCATCTTTTATTCGAGTGGGTACTTAATGTGACACTCCCGGCATGCCATGTTTTCAAAATAAGCTTTAAGGAGGTCTTTCTACTTTTTGCCATGCACATGGGGTGGCACAGTAATAAAATGGAGCACACCAGGTTGGGTAGGATGAGGATTCAGAAATATTGTACATAGTCCATGACCCAAGGATGCTCTCGAAGTGTGATGTTCTGTACTTGGTGGAGGCTGCAAGTGGGTTTGCACAGTGAGTCAGGGTTGAGCGACCTCCAGCTTCAGTTGGTAGAAAGTGAGATAGAGAGGAGAGCATCACTCACTTCAATCTCTGGTGCTGCCCATTGCTGGTATGCGGCTCTGATGGGATCATTGCTAAGGGAATACAGCCCTTGGCAGAAATGAAAATTGACTCCCACCCCAAAGAGGGAGTGTCTAACCACAACAGGAGATCTGGTGTATTGCTTTTTTACTTATTGGACCCTTCAGTATTTTGAGAAGGGTGTTCCCACACAATGCTGACAGCACATTTAGATAGCAGGTACACCACTAGAATAGTGCTCCTGTGTGCCTTTAGTCAAAACACAGCTGATAGCATACATTGTGCTATGCACTTACCTGTTGTATATGTTTCTCATGGAAGTTGTAAGCAGCAATGTTTCGCTGTCTGACTCTCATCTTGTTTTTTGTTGATGGATTGATGACAATGTTTATGGCAGCTGCTGATAAAATCTGCAAGTGATATGTTCCGAGTTTCTGTCTATCATGCTGGGTGATCATATATAAAGGGTCTTCTGTTTCTGTTTTGTTGCCTTTGATATTTTCTATTGGCAATTCAAACGTCTGTAAATTTGAGCTGACTGGTTTAAGGGCATACATTTGATTGACTGGCCTTTTCAGGGCCTTCTTCATCTGAACTTTGGGCTCTCCTTTCCACTAAGAGGACTTCAAAAGAGAAAGAAAGAAAGAAAGAATGAAAGAAAGAAAGAAAGAAAGAAAGGGAAGGAAAAGAAAAGAAAACAAAGGAAGGAAGGAAGGAAGGAAGGAAGGAAGGAAAAGAAAGGAAACAACATTGGAAAAATGCTCTTAAGAGCATCCAGGCTTGCTTTTAAGAACTCAGGCAAGCACAAGATTGTTGGTCCTTTTGCAATGGGGTGTGGGAAATGTAATTTCAATCTGATTCCAATATCTAGGCCCTGGCACCCCACATGCCCATTGTCCTTAAAAAAGAGATGGCAACTGTGACCCTCCTGATGTTGTTGAGCTCTAGCGCCCATCATAGCAAGTTCTTAGCTAACATTGCAAGTACCTGGGTTGCTGTAAGTTTTCCGGGCTGTATGGAATATCCACAGATATATAAACCCCACTTGCCTGGTTTCCTACAGAACTCACAACCTCTGATGATGCCTGCCACAGATGTGGGTGAAACATCAGGAGAGAATGCTTCTGGATCATGGCCATACAGCCCAGAAAACTCACAGCTACCCAGTGATTCCAGCCATCAACAACACAGCAAATTCCGTTGGGAGGATCACAATGGCCCTTTTTTGTTATTTATTTTACAACTGCTTTCCTGGTTGTATGGCAAAAGGTAAGCACTGTATTGATTGACAAGTAAATTTTAGAGTTCCATAATCACAGGGGTAGAATTTTGTGCCCCTGTTGATATTATGGCATCGTAACTCCCATAATTTCTATTCTTATGCTATCCTGGGTTTCTGGGACCTTGATATCCAACAACATTTGGAGGGCTAGTTTATTCCCAGCTTCTTTTATGGCAGTAAAAAAACAAAACACCAAATGCTTATTATAGGACCCCAAATATAGCAATTTGCCCATTTTTATATTTATAATTAAATGCATTTCTTAATTGCTCTGCAAGGCTGTATTCTTTCCACAGAGATTTTTTTTTGAAATAAAACAGTAAAATTCAGCATTAGCTTAGAAAAACATCTCAAATGTAAAATGGGTTTAAAACGAAATATTATTTTAAAATTCTGGCAGCATAAAAAAATCTGCAACCCATTTCAATTAAAACACAGAGACCACAAATAGACCCTTAAGCCCTGTAAAGAACCTCCGCCACTGGTAATGAAGCTGCCACCCAATTGTAGAGAGACGCTACCAACTAGTGAGGAAGCGCCTAGGTTTAGGAGAGAGGAGCCATTGATTTGTAAAAGGCTCTGGTATTAAAGGCTCTGTTTGTGTTGTGAGGTAATTTTGGTAGAGTGGGTGCACAGAACGTAAAATTAATGGAGATGAGGCAGTTTTAAAAACCAAAGAGAACAAGTTTATTTTTAAACAAAGCGTATGGTTGCAGTATGAAGATGTTAAGCTTGGCAAATACTTGATGGTTACATGTAACTTGGTTGCGATACAATTCAGACTTTCGATGTTACAACTTATGAACTCTTGCTGTGGTGAAGCGCTTTATTAACCAGTGTTCCCTGCAGTGAATAGTCTCTCTGTTTGATCTATACTTGATCAAATCACAGATCTCCAGTCTTCCCCCGACTAGCGATCCTAACAAGCCTCTGTTAGTTCTTTCTAACTAAAGCAACTAACAAGGTTTTCCCCTTCAGCTTCCTAGCTGAAGAAATCTCTACTATTCACGAACACTAAAACCTGACTCTTCACTTCTTCACTCCTCAAAGTCTAAAAACTGACTCTGCTGCTCTCTCAGAGTCTTCCCCCTGACTGACTCTAACTGTCACTTTTTAAAAACCTTTTCTCTCTAAGCTCCTCCCATCTCCTCTTCTGCCTCGTTTCCATGGTAACACATTTCTCACAGCTAGGCCGCTCCAGCCTTAGGGCAACCAATGCAAACATAAATACAGTTATAAGCATATTATTATAAACACTTCTGTACAAGCCCCCTTTTAAAAAAGTAGTTACAGATAATATTCTTACATTTCTGATATGGAGCCCCTGGTGGCGCAATAGGTTAATCCCTTGTGCCAGCAGGACTGCTGACCGTAAGGTCAGCGGTTCAAATCCGGGGAGTGGGGTGAGCTTCCGTCTTGTCAGTTCCAGCTTCTCATGTGGAGACATTAGAGAAGCTTCCTACAGGATGGTAAAACATCTGGGCATCCCCTGGGCAACGTCCTTGCAGACAGCCAATTCTCTCACATCAGAAGCAACTTGCAGTTTCTCAAGTTGCTCCTGACATGAAAAAAAATCTTATATAACTGGTGATACTTGATTGATACATTTTCTTGCTGGTTTTCAGAATATAAATATAGAATTTCGACACATTTTGAGATTCTCTCTTTCCTACTTTTTACATAGCTAGTTTGTTTTTCTTCATAGCTTCTCTTCCTTCAAGAGGATTTTGTCATTTTGCCTTCTGTTATGCAAGTTTGTCTGGGAGAATAAATTAGAGAAGCAAACTATGTGGAGAAACAAGGCTTAGCACCCTTTTGCTATATTTTGGCTCAGTGTTCTCCCTTTCCCAAGCCATCAACACATTTGGGGAGGAGCTGCATGGCTTGCATTCAGGAGAGTAGACAGCTGTGAGCCGGATGGGAAAAGAGCGTCTCAGTGTAAAGAGGTCCATATGTTTGAAAGAGAGTCAGCTCTGAATTCGTTTATTTGTGCTGTTTCTAAAGTTGGAGACTGAACATCACTGATGGAAACAATGTGAATAAAATACAGAAACTGCTTAGAATTACGTCAGAAAGAGACACCAACACGGAGAGTTTTTTCATTAGAAAAGTAAAAAGTTTCCACCTTCAAATTAGACTTTCAAACGAGACCGTTGGTCTTTTCACCCCTAGTCCCAGCTTGCATGACCAGTAGTTAGATAATGGTGGGATTATTTTATGGGACAGAATAAGAACAGGGTCAGACTAACCCCAAGGAAGATACCAAGAGAGGCATGTAATAATATCTGTCTGGTTATGGAATGGGACAAGACTAGTCTTGGAAATTAACAGTCTCAATAATAATCCTGTTCTAATATCTGATAGGCTGGTGGAACAATACATCATAAAGCAGAAGAAGGTCTTACAAAATGTTTACGTTTGGTTTCATTTATTTATTTGGGATTAATAGAATCCTAGAAATATTTAGTTTCCAAGGAGGCCTTTGAGCTAGGAACACTAAAAAGACTTGGCAAAGATCCACCAAAAACAGGTATGAAAGCCATTGTTTAGAGTTACTAAGTCCTGAGCGAACTATATTCAACACCAAGGAAAAGATAGCTTTCCCCTCTGATGTTATGGCATGCTCAAGACCTTAGATGAGGTTTTCACCTTCCTAATGCCATGACCCTTTAATACAGTTCCTCATGTTGTGGTGACCCCCAACCATAAAATTATTTTAATTGCTACTTCATAACTGTAATTTTGCTACTGTTATGAATTGTAATGTAAATATCTGATATGCAGGATGTATTCTGATTCACTGGACCAAATCTGGCACAAATACCAAATACACATAAATTTGAATACTGGTGGCGTTGTGGAGGGGGGGGGGGGAGGTGTCGTTCCTGAGATTTATAGTTAACCTACAATTAAAGACCATTCTGAACTTCACCAATGATGGAATTGAACCAAATTTGGACAACAGAAAATACTGGAAGGATTCAGTGGACATTGACCTTAAGTTTTGGAGTTGTAGTTCACCTACAGCCAGAGAGCACTGTGGACTCAAACAATGCAGATCTGGACCAAACTTGGCACTAATGCTCAATATGCCCAAATGTGAACACTGGTGGAGTTTGGGGAAAATAGACTTTGCCATTTGGGAGTTGTAGTTGTTGGGATTTATAGTTCACCTACAATCAAAGAGCATTCTGAACCCCATCAATGATAGAATTGGGTCAAACCTTCCACACAGAACCTCCATGACCAACAGAAAATATTGTGTTTTCTGATAGTCTTTGGAGACCCCTCTGACACCCCCTTGCGACCCCCCAGGGGTCTCAACCCCCAGGTTGAGAAACACTGCCTTACATGATCAAGATCTCAGAGATTAGTGTTGCTTGACTTCTCAAAACAGAAGTCTGAATCCTGTTTCTAGAACTGGAGTAGACCTGTTGAATCAAGATGATTTCCATAATGACGACTCACCAATTAATGACCGATTCAACAGGTTTCTCTAGTTGGGACTATAAAGGAAATGCATGTGTACGAAGTTGGTATAAAATATCCTTATATTTTACACATACTTTTGCCATTAAAATCATATATCAGTTAGTTGAATATATATTCTTTCTACAAAACAATGGCAAGGCAGCTAACCATGATAAGGTCAGACAAAATAAATGCAGTATGGCACCTGTATCCACAGGGGATACATTTCAAAACTTTGTGTGGATACATTAAATCACATATAATATTTGTTTAATCATGTCAGAAGCGAATTGGGAATACACTATAATAATAATAATAATAATAATAATAATAATAATAATAATAATATTGAACCCTGTTGAAATGATGGACTTCTGGAAAATCTAGAAAGGGCTTAGAAAGAACATTTGAATGATGGCTCCACAGATAATGCAGTTCATACTGTAAAATAAATGTGTAACAAATGTAAGACACAATTGTTAGTATTGTCAGCATTTACCACACAGTGAGTGCAGCTAAATTGGTGATTCCCATCCTTTTGCTTGACACGATGGAGTGTACCCAAGAACCTTTACCTTTATTCCCAGTTAGTGACACATATGATTGTGTAGGTCCTTGATGACACATTTTATTTCCAGTCATAAAAACTGTTTCAGATTGTGACTAGTCAAAGGGTTCATAACTATTTCCAGCCTTTTTTCTCTGTGATCCTAATGACTGTCTTTGGTGACTAGTTCACAACCTGAACTGTCCTCTTAGTGGCGAACCAGCATAATTTAGCCATCATAAAAGGTCACCAGACAAGAAAGGGTGGTGTATTTGTCATCTTTTGGACTAATACGAGTTGATTCACCACTACTGTGTGTCATAAATTAAATGAGGTCTTTAAAGGAAATCTATATATAATATGAAATTAAAGGTTGGCCTTCCTTTCCCATATTATACTTTAAACGGTTTTGCTGCAGCACCCTTACTATGGGTTTCTGACCTCTTGATGTTCTTGTAGGAATAAAAATCAGAATAGGGTATCATCTTTATGAAAATTACTAAAGGAATCACTCTTCTGATTATATTTTGGAAAAAGGGTCACTGTCATTGGAAAGTTTATTATTAGTGGAAAATTAGCTTCTACCTACTATGTCATGGACACATTTACACCTTCCTGTAAATCTGCTGAGAATTATAAACCATTACACAGCAGCAGAACTATCTGGTACTGAAAACCTCCCAAGCTATTTCCTTAAGTCCACACATATTAATTCCTGTAACCAGTTCAGTTTCCTTTTATTCTGTCAACACTGTGGTCCCAGATGAGTTTGAATTGCAGTCTACTGCCCCAAAACAGAATGCTGTCTCTGTTGTTGTCCATCTTATGTTGAACTGAGGGCAGCAGGAAACTGTTCCAAGGGGCAGTGTGTAGAGAGAGAGAAAGTGACTAAATCCAGGGGTATGCCTCAGTGTCAAGGAAGTTTACTAGACAGGTTTTAAAGTATGCATTTCTGCGGTCCTTCAAAAAAATATGCATGAAGGCTGGAATGTGTAACGGGAGACCTCAGTGGTGAAAGGGAATGCATACTTTCTCATTTCATTTTACTTACATAAGGGGCTAGTGGTACTGTGTGATGTGGTGAAAAATAACAATGCAACTGGAGAGTAGCTACTGGTTCTACCACACTCAGCCATGCCACCCCCTGAGCAGTCAAAGCCTAAAAGTTTAGATTTTAGTTGTTACTGGACATGAATCTTTAGTAAAAATTATTGTGCAAATGAATGGACAATATCAAATTTGAAAACTCTGACCAAAACATGGTAGCTATATTAGTTAGATTGGTTAGCTCTAGGGGTGAGCATATTACACCTGTGCTAAACTCACTCCACTGGTTGCCAATCAGGGCCCTTCCAGACAGGGCCGCTATCCCAGGCACTGTCAGATTTTTACCTAAGGTGCCCAAATGACACCTCAGGTAAAAGCAAAGTAATTTGAGACAATGCAGGTAAAGCCTGCTTTGTTGCAAATTATTTATCTACCACATTAGATCTGGGCCTTTCTAAAAGGCCCAATTCTAATGGGATATGGGCTGTGTGGGGACAGACTACTGGGACTGCTTCCATAATCCTAGTAGTCTGTTCCCACAGCCCAATTCACTTCTTTGGGCCCCATGAGCTCATAAAAGCAAAGAGGGACCCCCCCCCCAAAAAAAAAGCCTAAAAGAAAAGAAAACCTTACTGCACCACCATTAGGCCTCTCTGGAGTCTCCTGGACTATACCAATGATGTGCCAGGAGGTGGCAGAGAAATTGCTCCTGGCCCCACCTGCCTACTGGTGCATCATTGGTATGGTCCAGGAAGCTCCAGAAAGGCTTCATGGTGGCACGGTAAGGTTTTCTTTTCTTTTAAGACTTTTTTTGGGGGGGGGGGGGAGTTGGGTTAGCCCCATTCCAGCATGGTAGTTACCATGCTGGAATGGGAACAGCCCCACTGGAAAGCCCATGTTTGGGGGTTGGTGTGCAGACTTAAGCCTGTGCCAAAGCAAGTTTCTTAAACCCACTCTGGTGCACATTTAAGTTAAGTCTGGAAGCGTCCTTAGTTTCCAGGCAAAGTACAAAATGTTGGGTATAACTTTTAAAGAAGGACATGATGTGGATTCAGGTTATCTACAGGATAACCTTATCCCATATAATCCACTCCTTAGGACACTTAGATCCTCTGGGGGATGTTTATACCAACCAGCTAGAACCTGACTGGCGACTGTCAACCAGAGGACCTTTTCATCAGCCACCCAAGACTGTGGAATGACCTACCAGAAGAGCTCCAAGACACATTTCTTCAGTTGTCTACTCAGTCAACTTCGAAGCATGAATTTTAAATGTATGTTCTGTCACTGTTGTATTTCAGTCTTTGTGCCATGTATTTTACAATGTATATTTTAAAGAAATGTGTTTTAATATGTGCCTTTTATTGTATGCATTTTATGATGATGAATTTTAACTGTGTTGTGCCCTGCCTTGGGCTGTGATAAGAGGAGGGTAACAAATACAAATTATTATTATTATTATTATTATTATTATTATTATTATTCATCTTTCTTCTTTCCTCCACCACAGGAGTGATTTCTCAGTCAGTACACATATTTTTGTTATTCATTCGTTCAGTCGTTTCTGACTCTTTGTGACCTCATGGACCAGCCCACGCCAGAGCTCCCTGTCGGCTGTCACCACCCCAGCTCCTTCAAGGTCAATCCAGTCACTTCAAGGATCCCATCCATCCATCTTGCATAATTGTGCAGGTATTACGAGAACTGTTATTTACTGTTAAATATCTGTGGGAGTTGGTTCCTATCAGAAACAGCTGAGAATCTGCAAAACTCAGCTGTGTTGTTTATTTATATGATTCAAATTAGACTTGAATTTCAGGGAGTTCCTCCAAGGTAGTTGGGTAGATCAATGACGGGGGATTTATGAGGGACGAAAAACAGGAAGAAGGAGAAAGGCCAAAAAATGAGATGTGAAAATGTCTGAGTCTTGCATTTTCTAAAATCTCATTGGCATTTTCTTCCCATGCTGTGAAACTTTGTGTTTTTTCTCCCTGTATGGAAATCCATCTCCATTTTTAGGTATTTCCCCAATGTGTATATACATTTATTCAGTGTACCTAATTTCCTTATTTCTCATTAAAAATGTATTTCTAAGTATATTTTCCAGTGTGTATTATTTTAGCTGATTAAGCCTCTTTTGGCAAATAACTATAAAATTAATTTTATTAGAGAACCAAAAGGTAACCTTAAAGACAATAAATGCGTTAAAATTAATAACATGCCTTTGTGGATTGAATGTCTCTGATTAAATGCAAATTCTAAATTGGCAAGAGATAGAAAAAAATCCCAATGAAATCAGAGGAAAATGAATGTCAAATGTGTGTTTGAGAGAATGAAAGTTATACTTTTTTAAAAGACTAGTTTCATGAGTTTACAGTAAATATCTTTTTTTATTATTATTTTCTGGAAAACCTCTTCTGGTAAGTGAAGTGTTGTCATCTTGGATCATGAAAAAGTGTTCCACTTTGGAGAGTCTGACTCAGTAACAATGAACACTTTTCTTCCTGGGCCTCATCCTAAGATGGAAGCTGCAGGAGGAATTGCCAAAAAACAAAACAAAAAAATCACCCTGGTGCATGAAGGTGAGGCTTTGATGCAGTGTGGCATCACTTTAACTGCCATGGCTCATGGGAGTTATAGTTCAACACAATATTTACCTTTCTCTGCCAAAGCATGTTTGTGTGGGCCTGCTCTACTCTGAATGTTTAGATGAATCAATAAGTTTGAATTCTTTAGACCTCCTGAAAGTCATAACTTTTATGTCTTTATGGTGTATTTCAGTGGTTCTCAACCCATGGGTCACCAGATGTTTTGGCCTTCAACCCACAGAGATCCTAACAGCTGGTAAACTGGCTGGGATTTCTGGGAGTTGCAGGCCAAAACATCTGGTGACCCATGGGTTGAGAACCACTGCCCTAAAGGCACCAGATCCTGTGTAATCTTGGAAGCTAAGCAGGATGAGCTCTTATTAGTACTTGGATGGGAGACTGCCAAGGAATATCAGATGCTATAAGTTATGTTTCAGAGGAAACCACCTGGGGACCCACAAGTTGAGAACCACTGATGTATTTACTATAGAATTAATGCAGTTTGACACCACTTTGCCATAGTTCGATGCTATGGAATCACAGGGCTTGTGGTATTATAAGGCCTTTCTCTGCCAAATAGTGCTGTGCTTCACCAGATACGAATTCCACAATTCCATAGTTTGAGCCAAGGCAGTAAAAGTGGTATTAAACTGCATTAATTCTTCAGTGTAGATGTGGCCCAAATAGACAAGTTGTGGATCAACTTAGTACAGTACTCAAAACAGGATTTTTTCCCCAGATCTCGGACTGAATCAATGCTGAATTTCTTGTTATGTATCCAAGCCATTTTACTTTCATAAGCATGTTAGTCACTCAATTGCTGTTGAAAAAACACCAGCTTTTAGAGAAGTTGCTCACTAACTATCAAGATAGCAGCTTCCATCCAAGAAGTTGTGTTCTCCATGGCATATTACATGTTAAATTATGGGAGGGTGGATGTATTGAGAGTTGGAATAGAGCATTTGAAAGAAGTAAACATCCCACAAATACTTCCATTCCACATGCATTATGTCTCCAACTTGTAGCTAATTGTTATACACATTCAGAATGTCCTTACAAGGGAAACAGACACCACCCAGTAACATACAACAAAATCAAATATTTTTGGCAACACTGTTCAGCTATTACAGTGTCAAAGTGGCTTCAAATGAAAGTGATTTAAGGGCAAACTATGTTGTTAGGACTGCAAAGTGACCGTTTCTGTAAGAGAACTCTCAGAAAAAGCATGCACTTCTTTTCTTACAAACGGATAAGTTAATGTTGGTAAGCAATGTTTTCAATTGTTTATAGGGCACAATAATGTAAGTAAGGAAGCATCCCTGAGGTCAACTCAATCTCTAACTGGTCAGTAAGACTTCTGGGAAAAATGTTACAGAAGAGGGGGACAACAACTTCTGAAGACTGATTTTTGGTTTTATTAGAAGTGGTTGATTAGTTGTTTGGGTGGTTAGTAGTTGGTGTCACCAATGTCTGAGTGGAAAATTGACTCCTAGTGCCCAGAGCTATAGGCCAACATTCAAATCACTAAAGTTATTTATAGCCTTCATTTCCCACAATTCAGAACTCAAAGTGGTTCCCAACTGATAAAAAACACATAGGACTTTATTCCAAACTCCCCCCACCCAGTTTCTAAACACTTAAGAATTCATTGAGAGTGTGATATATGATGGAGTCCTTCCCATGGACGCAGGGGAACTTCCTATCAGCATTCTCGTGCTTCATTAGGGAAACGTTTGAAACAGTCCAAAAAAGAGAGGAAAGAGATTCATCTTATGGACTCAGAAACCAGGATATAACTAGAGAAGATACCCAGAAACACGTGGAATAGGAGCTGTCAAATTTACCTGGGTTGAATTGCTTCAGTGATGTTGTTTAGTAAAGGGCGTTCCTATGGGCAGCCTTCTACCAAACACTGATGTCTCTCTCCCAAAATCCTTCTTCATGAGGCTGGCATAGTAATTTTTTAAAATCAGGTTTCCCCTCAATGTCTGGTATAAGATCAGCTGCTTGCGTCTACTCTAGGGTAGTGGAATTGGAGGGGAAAGTTAATATCCTATAGTTCCACCCCCCCCCCCCCCCAAGGTCTTTCTTTTAAAATGGAGTGGACAGGGATTACACTGGCTCATGGGGTAAATCTGAAAACTGATAATTTTGGTAAAACTGGCAAGAAAAGACAACATATGAAGAGGAATGAGAAATGGAAGGATGTCCTTTATAATGACATGGGACATAATACCATGTTAATATGATGCTTGCCCCGGCTACCGTGGGATAGAGTCCATAGCTAAAAGCTAACAAATGAATTCAAAATAACAAAAAATTGAAACCATCAAACACACGGTGGAACAAACAGAAAAAAGGTATATCATTTAGATGCAATGGATTTTATATAATCAACTATCTGTGAAAATTCTTTGTCTGTGGAAAGAAAGTTGGGGGATGCCATTCTATCTTTCCTGGGAAAAGAGTTCCGGAACCTGGGAGCTGCCACTGAGAAGACCCTTTCTCACGTTCTCACCAGAGATAATTGTAAAGGTGGTGGGACCAAGAGAGGGTCTTCCTAGGAGATCTACAGGATTTATGTGAGTGGACCATATGTGATCTTGGAGGCTCTGATTTCTCTCTTGAAAGACCCTTGCATCCTGGGGGTATTGGAGAGCAATATGGCAGGGTAAGGTAGAATGTCCATAGGTATAAACAGGAATTTAGGAAAGAGGCCTTTGCTTTCTGAGTAAAGAAAATTTCCTAAAGTACCCCATTTCTGGACAGCCCTGGAGTGGGGTAGATGGGGTCTGCTGCTTTGTCACAATGAGCAAATGGGATTGCCCCAGTTCTGTAAGACGTATCATGGTTTTACTGAACTGTAATGTCTTAGAAAGAGATCCGTCACTACTAAGTTAGTTACTGGCAACTCTGCTACATTTTTGTAAAGCTGCAGCTGTACTAAATACTTTTCCTGATTTTGTTTCCTCCATTAAGCTGTTTGTTAGAAAATACGTGAAACAGTAAAGCAACTAATAATCCTTCGCAAACTGCATGGCATTAATGACAGATTAAATAGCTTCATAGTGTATCAGAGTTGAGCTGACTGCATGCGATAGACTTTGAGGGAAAACAGAATACTCCCTTATAAGGCTTCTCTAGACAGACTAACCTAAAAAGACCCCATAGCACAGAGGTCATTAAGACAGCATGAGAAGCTTTTGGAACATAGACATAAAATAAATCCTGTGTATGAATAGCTAACTCATTCTCTAAATGGGGATCATTTGGTAACCAAAATGGCTCCAGCCAAGTATACATACACAGATGTACGCAGACACACAAGGAAAGTATGAGCCTACTAGCTTGGGAAATCCTAGGATTTTAGAGATACAAAAAAACAAAAAACAAAAACCAAAGGATGGAATGCTGATTGAAAATTGAGATAAACATGGAAAAATAGGCAACGCAGGTGTGAGTGGAATTTAGTATCCTAGAAAGGACATGGTTGGTCAGCTGGAATCCCAAAAGATCACTGCCTTCCACACTGTACCACACTCCACTGTAGGATTCCATGCACATGTTATTACTATTAACATTTCTATATGTATAATGTATTATATATGGGATATACTGGGGCAATGCATAATAAATAAGTTTTGGGTTGATGCACAAAATCTTGTCATTAGAACATTGCCACAATAGCCCCATTTACATAAAGGCCAATTATACATGTGCATCTGCAGCCACAAATCTTTGAAAAATTCCTTGCCATCACAGGGTGGCTTTGCTGACATCAACAAAGGTGCTGTGTAACCTAGGAAGGGGGAGGGGAGGATGAGGCAAACCTTGAATTAATGCATGTAAAATCTATTGATATGAAGGGCTATCTGTGGACATGAAGGGCCAACTCCATCAAACCAGAAGTCTCTCCTCATCATCTGTATGAGGTTCAGAGACCTTCAGCCCCCAATGTAGGGTGAAACTAATTAATCAGATTTGACCCTGTGTTAGCAGAAACCGCATAGACTCTACTACTTCAGAGATAGCCCAGGTAAGCCCCATTCCATTTTCCCTGAGCTGCAGGACACAGTGAAAATCGGATGGTGGCAATGGAATGAGTGGACAGCTAGCCTGGTTTGAATTAGAACTTCATCAGATGGTCTTTGGGCTTTGTTTTCATGCACTTAGGAAACAGAGCCCCATAGAAGCCCCATGGAGGCCAACAGAAGACTCAAGGACACTTCTGGTGGGACTCGGGGGTGCTCTGTTTCTTAAGCACAAAGCATGAAGACTGTCTTCACCTGAAGGGTAACACCTGAAGCCAAACTGGAGAAAGTGGAGGAAAGTGGGGAGAAGACAGGGAAAGGCACAGAAAGGACATGTGATGGCTGGCCATCTCAGAAGACAGGGAAAATGGTATGGAATGGGGTAAGATGGTAAGATGGTTCCTTCCACTTTCCCCTGCTCTCCCTCTGCCCTTCTGATGAAGTCCTTAGAAACTTGGCCAGAGCACTCCCCAGCTGCTGATACCATAAGTTGGTGGTCAGAAGCCCCTGGTTCCATTTGGGGTTTGTAGATGGGCCCTAAGTTAATACGCTGGCCCTCCATATCCAGAAGTTCTGTATCCATGGAGTTAACCACCTAAGGCTCAAAAATATATTTTTTAAATCCCAAAAGCAAACCTTGCATTAGGATGATATGTAGGCTTTCATCATTTCACTGATCTCTGCAACATTTTTTTTTTTACTAAGGGACACCATTTTATTATGCCATTATATATAATTGGGGTTGCACATCCATGAATTTTGCTATCAAAGGGAGTCTTGAAACCAGACCCCAGTAGATTTGAAGGCCCATTGTACTTAGTGTTTTGGGAGGAAGACAGAAGAGAATAATTTTCTCAATATTGGTTTGTTATAATTTCATCAGAAGTTGAACTTTGCTCCTTGGTTCCAAACCCAACATTATTGTTGGGTAGCAATACTCAAAACACCAGCAGAAGTAAAACTCCATGAAAATTTCTGGGAACTGAAGGAGGAACTGCTGAAATCACTCACAGTATATCGTAAGTTACCGAATCTCTCCTGTAACTCTTCCATCATTAGGATTAGAGGTATTTTTTCCCAAGCATTTGTAGTATATACATTTCTATAATTCAAAACATGAAATTCACTGATATCTTTTAAAAAAGACATACACAGTTTGGCACCTTAAACAAATGTAATCAGCAGAAGTGTGTAGTTTTTCTTTCAATGTTAGTTTGGAGAATTCCTGGCTGTGGTTCAGCTCCAGAAGAAAACACTCGGGGTACATAGCTACTAGCACGTTCCTCATGAAGGTATGAGAAATATAGAGAGGAAGAGAGAAAACTGAGCTATTTGACAGCACAATGCAAAGGAAAAAACGTTGGGACAAAAGTCACACTACTGATGGGGGACAGTGTGTATGTATACAGTATTTCATTTTAAGCTTGATATGCTTTTACCATCAAAAACTGTCAAATGTGCAAATAAGATATTTATCTTTCTTATATAGACTTAAAGTGCTGTTAGCTTGCTGTCTCAGTAAGAGGAGGCAACTCATCCCATCACTTTTGGGTGAAGTGTTCCCCTTCTTTGAATCTATATAGATAAAAATGCTCTGTGCGTAATGAGTACCTTAAAAACAAAAGAACCAATGAACGAAATCACACCAAATTTGGCAACAAAACATCTCACAACACAAGGAGTGACCATCACTCAAAATTATGATTTTGTCATTTGGGAGTTGTAGTTGCTGGAATTTATAGTTCACCTACAATCCAAGAGCATTCTGAACTCCACCAATGATGGAATTGAACCAAGTGTGGCACAAAGGACTCCCATGACAAACAGAAAACACTAGAAGGGTTTGGTGGGCATTGATCTTGAGTTTTGGAGTTGTAGTTCATCTACATCTAGAGAGCACTGTGGACTCAAACAATGATGGATCTGGACCAAACTTGGCATGAATACTCAATATGCCCAAATAAACACAGATGAAGTCGGGGGAAATAGACCTTGATATTTGGGAGTTGTAGTTACTGGGATTTATTGTTCACCTACAATCAAGAAGCATTTCAAACCCCACCAACGATGGAATTGGGCCAGACATCTCACACAGAACCCCCATGACCAACAGAAAATACTGTGTTTTCTGGTGGTCTTTGGTGACCCCCCCCCCCCCCCCGGGTCTTGACTTCTCAGGTTGAGAAATGCTGCCTTAAGGCCATCCAGTCCAACTCCCTTCACCAGGGCAAGGAAACATAATCAAAGCCCTCCTGACAAAGGGCCATCCAGCCATTCACACACACACACACACACACATATGTATATGATAGATGCCATAGCAAATATTTGAAAGGGGCCTTAAAGAAGGACAATGATATTTTGCATGTTCCAGAGTAGGCAAACCAGACAATCTCCACATCAACACTGGCAAAGAAATGGCAAGAAATACTGTTTACTCACAAGCATAAAGATATTACATATATTAGAAACCAACACTTTCTCATTACTTTATTTTCCAGAACACCAGACTGGGCCACAGCAATGTGTGGCAGAGGATCGCTAGTTAAAGTATATAGAGCTGTGTTTCTCTGGTGGATGCATCTCTCTTTGATGTGTCTTGTGGACTGGGAGATGATATAGAAACACTGAAAACTAACAAACAAACAATCCTACAAATATAAAAATGTTGGCCAGTTTATGATGGTTGCTTGTAATAAACACCTGCAGTTTGACTGTAGAATGAACTAGGGAAATAAATTCACACTGCCCAAAATTAATTTATCACAATTATGTTCAAATTACACTGGGTGGAGCTAAGTGCAATATAACATGACAGGACAGTACAATAATGTATACTGTTTTAATTGTTTATTTATGTTTTGCTTGACTGAGTGTTTTGTTTTTATACGTTGACTGTTTGTACTGTATTTTAACATGTTGGAAGCTGCTTTGGGTCCCCATTGCCGGAGAAAAGCGGCATATAAATAAAGATTTATTTTTCCTGTATTATTAATTAATTGATCATAAATGGACATTTTTCTAAACTATAATATTGATGACTGTAATTCTTTATTGCAGTTGCAGATTCGTAACTTGGAGTTACAGATATAAAAATACATGATATTAATATTAATATTAATAATACACAACCATCTAGAATTGTCTTCATCTGGGCTTCCTAACACTTCCTAACCCATTCTTTTCCATTCATTTTTAAAATATTTTAAAATATTGCTTATGTATACTCAACTCCAGAGTGGGCCTGAAGCATATTTTTCTCATTTTTAAAAGTGCAAATGCAATCTAATTGTTTTGTTAAAGCAAGAGTGGGGATTGCTTAGCCCACCAGATATTGTTGAATTGCATCTCCTGACATTTCTTATTAATTGGTCTGTCTTGGGCTGGTAGAGTTGCATTTCAAAGACCCAGAGAGCTGCTTGGTTCCTATTCCTGCTTTAAAGAGAAGTGTAAAAACACCTATGTAAAGTCCCGCTAGAGGGCACCTGTGGTGTATTCAGTCAAAGACATGGGCACGTGGGAGAAAACTTGATCTTTAGACCCATCAAACAGAATGGCAAATATACATGCAAGCCCCCTCACCATGACAAGGTGACAATCCATCAAGGGGGATTCAGATATCTGCTGAATGTATAGCAAATATGCATTTTCTATGTTTGACATCCAATAATCTTTACAGCAAAACATTGAAAACAAATGCTGGAGTTTTGACAGTATTCAGTAGTTGATACTCAAAGGCATTTAGCAACTGCTAGTATTTAATAGCTGCCCTGTAAGCATTTCATGCCTGCTTATTAGCATAACTGTTGTTTAGCACTTCAGTTCTCTTGATGGTCAAAGTGCAGAGATCTGAAGCATTCGATGCAGTGTTTAAAAGCATGTGTGAGAATTCATGTTGTGTGTGTGAGAAATTAGTACAAGACATAGAGTTCCATTCAGATCTGGAAGTGAAATTTCAAACACGCACAGTTTTATCACTAAAGGTTTGCAGTCAAAATTTAAACGGGAAAAAAGAGGTGTTGACAATTTTTCAGTATTTATGAATATTTGTTTTAAGTTTTGAAAAACAATGGAAATCTATCTGCTTTTGTATCCTGAGATCTCCTGAGAGTATGGTGGATTAAACGAATGCATACATTTCTTTTCTTTTCTTTCTTTTTTTCCTTTTCCTTCCTTTCTTCCTTCCTTCCTTTATTTATTTTTGCTTCTTTTTTTTTATTAAGGATAGAAAGGGGAAACCAAGGGTAGGGGGGGGGGGGGGGTCCAAAAAAAGTGAAAGGGTAGTTTTTCTTATACATGTAAAGTGGGAGAACAATAATATAATAGGAAAGTAGGAAATATATAACGAAAAAATGAGACAAGGGGTAAAAAAAGAGAAAGAGAAAAAAAAGAAACTTGTGTCAAAAATTGGGAATTTTTTAAAAAAAGAAAATGAAAAATGAAAAGGAAAAAAGATCTACTGACTTCCATCTACTTTATTGAATTGTTATTGAAACTGTACCCTCAATAGAAAATATTCAGATAAAGATAAAGACAAAGCTGCAAAGGACGAATGCATACACTGTTAAAACCATTTCACATGTTTAAAATAAAGTAAACGAAAAAAGAAGCAAAACCCACAACCCAACAGGCTAGATCCAAATCAAAGACTTAAGTAAAAAGATAAAATCAACAACAACAACTTTATTTTTACACACTGCTTCCATCCCCCCCAAGGGTCTTGGGGCGGCTTACATTGGAACAAGCCCAGAAAAACACAGATTAAAACATGATGCAATAAAATCAAATCAAAATTAAAATCAAAATAATCAATAAAATAAAATAACACATCATAATAATACAACACAAGCTATAAATTTGTGAGGCCAATATAAGTCCCCTTTGGCATCCAAGATAGGAGCCATCTATTGGAATGCCAAATATCTCCAAATAATGCTTTTTTTGTAATGCTGGGACTTAAGCCCCATCTAAACTGCCATATAATGCAATTTGAAATAGCATTATATGGCAGTGTAGATGGGGCCATAGAGGAACATCTTTTTAGCAATGTTGAGTGTTCAGGAAGGCATATTCAGGGAAAGTTGCTTCCTTTACTAGGAAAGTCCCAATATGCCTGTAGTGACAAGAGTAAATTAATTCCACTGGGCAATTTATTAGCCCTCATCCTACCTCATATTTGTATATGAGAAATTGGCATGTAGGGCCCTACCATACAGACACAGAATGTGGCTCCATACCAGCAGGGTTGGGCTAGGCACGGGCTTGGTTTCCCACCTTCCTTGCACCCCATTCCCCTTCCAGAAAGACAGAAATAATCCCTCCTTACTACCACTGCTTGCTGATCACTCCCTGATTCTTTGTTAGACCCAGGTTATACTACGTGGGGAAAAGAAGATATTGCATGTGTTGCTGTGAGTTTTCTGGGCTGTATGGTCATGTTCCAGAAGCATTCTCTCCTGATGTTTTGCCAACATCTGTGGCAGGCATCTTCAGAGCTTGTGAGGTCTGATATTGCATGTTGAGTTGGAAGAGATCGAGGGCAAAATAAGTATTTGCATTCAGAGAGTAAAACAGCCTGGGAAAAGTCAGTCTCCCTCACCTCTTCCAAAATTCCTTTGCTTTCTGAATGAAAAAGAATCAGAAAGCACTAATCAGACAGCACCAGTAATGGGGATTTTAGGTCATTTTTAGGGAGGGGATTGGGAGTGCTGGGGGAGCAGGAATGCACTTCTATCCCACCTCTCTGGACTGTTTGTGCCTGGAGAATGCAGGATGGCTGTGGGTACACGATTCTAGATCCCTCACTTCCCCAACACTAGGAAAACTCCAGATTTCATCACAAGATTTAAACCTTTCCTGGGACGTCATCATATTAATGCCCTTCCCCATGTAATTCCATTTCACCAGCAATCATGGGCAAAACCCATACCTCGTCCTCCTTCCTCCATCACATGAGGGCATTGGGACAAGGCACGTTGGTGCTCTACTCCTGCCCCCATCAGATGGGGCAAAAGGGCCAAATATCCAAACATGCAGGTAGCTCAGATGGAGCTACCCAAAAGATGGTTTACTTTGCGTTTTTGGCGAGGAAGTGTCTTCTGACGCTTTCTCACAACTTTGGCAATCAATGGGGTGGGGCCATGACCAGTGTCATAGGATGGTGCTTGGCAGACCCTGTCCCTAAAGAGGAGCAAGGGGCCAAAAGCCCCTTGTGTTATAAGGGGGCAGGTGTTATTTTAACCCTTCGTCAAGTGGCACCAAGTGGCTTACCCCAGATTCAATTGCATTAGCCTGTGTATGTAGTATAGATGCATCAGATTAATGCAATCACTACATTGTATTATATAATAGTATAGATAGGGCTATAGAAAATCAGACGTCATGTTTTGCTATATCAGGACTACAGAAGGAGATGTTAGGGAAAATCCTATTGTTGTCCTTACTTACTACAGTCGATGGAATTTACATAAGTCTTGATGTAGCAAGTTCTCATGGAATTATGTCTCCTGGTTTCCTCTGTGAAATGTTGGGAGGACATGGACGTTTAAAAGTCTCTCACAACTGGTGTAACAGATTGATAGGCAAGAATAAATAATCAAGACACTTGTTCCCCATCTGTTAGAAGCAGGAATAAAATCTAAGAAACTGAATGGATCTTTCTGAAGACCGTGCCTTATTCTTGCATGTTTAGAGACAATGTTCTTCCTACTATAAGACATCAGCGTCCTTTTAAGGTTCAGCTCATACTCTAGATGCTGGAGTCCTGGAGTGAATTTCAGGAGTGATGTGACTAATATTGGTATGGTTGTACCCTTTTTGCTTGTTTTGCAGTGTGTGTGTGTGTGTGTGTGTGTGTGTGTGTGTGTGTGTGTTGGAGTATAGCTGAGGCCAGATGTGGCCATGCAGCACAGCTCAAAATTAATTTCAAACAGATGATATTAATACACATTGGTAAAACAAACTTTACACAAGAATGGACTTGAATTGGAGGCAGCCAACATAGGACTGGCTGCATTTCCAACTACACTCTCGTCCCCATGATGGTAAGACAGAAGTCTGTGCTCTGCAAATGTTTCTAATTCACTGCTTTCTTTGCTTGCCAGTTGGAAGGAGAGGAGTGAGACTTTTGGATTACCATTTTAGGCTTCTTGGTCTCCTTGCTTTACGAAAACATTCTTTCCTTTGACCTTTTTAGGCCCAGAACATAGAAAAGCTATTTGGACTACAACTCCAAGAATCCCCACACCAACTTGACCAGTGGCCAGGGAGGTCTGCATGATAACAGTACAAAATCCGATGCTCTTCCATCTGCAACAACAGATGCTCCCCAAACATAGGAAGCTGCTGTATCCACATTAGAAAAGGATTTTAACCCACCCACTGCAATCTACTCATTAGTTACTTTTTGGGGATTATCTGTCCTAATGATTGTGTCAGCTGAAGGGATTCTCAAAGCTGTTCTCCAAAAAGCAATTTTTCCAAGCTCTGGTTCATTTTCACAAACAGCAGTAATTCACAACAGAACTTGGAAAATTAGGTTTTTTTCTTTCCTCAAGCTCTGCTTTATCATCCTAGGAATACTCCAGTGTTTTGTATCACCTGCTCTCTGGTCTTTTTAACTGGAGTCTTCTGGCAGTGAAGCACATCCTCTTACCAGTGTGCTCCCCAGTAGGACGGATCTTCACAACAAATCCTTTATATTGAAAACTATGTACAGAATGTGTACATCCATCATATGTGTCAGGAATAACTGGGGTGTGTGTGTGTGGTTCAGATGGGTACATTTTACTTCTAACATAATACAAAATACAGAATTATTCCACTGTATTGCCCACATAAAATATAAATGGTCCACACTTCACTTTGTTGCATAACCCTTTCATCGTATGAGTGTCCTATACAGCAAAAAACAGCAGTCCTACAAATGAAGATTTTGCATTTGGTACACCTGCTTTGGTTTACAGAACAGCCATCCCATCCTAAGGTTGGTATTTCAGCCGGTTTTAGTTCTCAAACACTTGTTAGCAAATCCAATTTTTATACAGTTCTGCTGGCAGATTCTATTCATTGGTGTTATAATTAACATTGCCTTTGTTGCCCCCAATGCAATAATTCACTGCATAATGTCAAAATACCTAGTGCATCAAGAGGTAGCTGCTTTGCCATCTAGTAAATAAAGACTGCAGAATTGACAATGTTGGAGAGAATTAATGCGGCAGATTGGAGTTACTGGTGAAGAGATGCAACTTGATTGCATTTTCTCAGTATATATTTTAAAGGTTTTTGATTAATTTCACAAGATTGTGACAAAAAATAATCTTACTTTCTGCAAACTCAGACCCCTTCCACACAGCTGAACATTGAACTGGATTATATAGCAGTGTGGACTCAGATAATCCAGTTCAATGCAGATATTGTGGGTTATCTGCCTTGATACTCTGGGCTGTATAGCCATGTGGAAGGGCCCAAATTGCCTCCCAAGAGGACAGGGGAACACGGAGAATTTGTTTACGTGATGTGCAAATCTGGAAACAGAAGGGAAAAGCCCTGTAGGCCACAGAGGATGATGAACTCACTAGGTCAGATGAGTTTTCACAAAGGAAATTCATTATCATGCCAAAAGAATGTAAAATTGAGTACTAGCAATAACCCCCAGAAGCCACAGCTGAACTATACAGCAGGGACTGCTTTGGGAGAGCAGTGAGCTGGCAACAGCCGCAAAGAGGAAATGACACGTGGGAGCTCATTGCGGACAGACTTTCAACACAGCTGAGGTGAAAGTGCAAACCTCAGGACTGGTGAGTTGCTACATAAGACAGACTGGGACTATGATCAGGTATTTCCAGAATATGGAAGCATTCCTTTTTTTGGACTTGCAGATACCACAATAATTATGGAGCCGCAGTCATGTTGACTGGGGGATTCTGAGAATTGGAGTCCAAAAAAGCAACTTCTCCAAGCTCCGGGTATTCCTTCCAGAAGTTGTGGCTGGAATTATACATCGTTTCAAAGAATCATCAGGTTGATCAAATATGAAGAGCCCACCACTCTCCAAGCAGTCTTTTCCATTGTTGAATGGCTACTGACATAAGGATGGTCTTCCCAATGTTTAGGTGGAATCTCTTTTCTTGCAATTTAAATACATTCATGGCCTAGTCTCTAGAGTAGCAGAAAACACTCTTGTTCCATGGCATTGAATCTCTTCCAATATTCCAAGATGGATATCATGTCACCTCTCAATTTTCATATTTCCAGACAGAGCTCTCTAAGGTATTCCTTATTGGTGGCAATCTAAGCATGCCCTAGGAGCCCCCGGTGGCGCAGTGGGTTAAACCCCTATGCCGGCAGGACTGAAGACCGACAGGTCGAGGTTTGAATCCGGAGAGAGGCAGATGACCACCCTCTATCAGCTCTAGCTCTCCATGCGGGGACATGAGGGAAGCCTCCCACAAGGATGGCAAAACATCAAACACCCGGGCGTCCCCTGGGCAACGTCCTTGCAGACAGCCAATTCTCTCACATCAGAAGCAACTTGCAGTTTCTCAAGTTGCTCCTGACATGACAAAAAAAAAGCATGCCCTTGCTGTATTTCTTCTTCCTTGGTTTTTTAGTCCCTTATGGGATTTTAAAAATAAAGTTTTTTGCCCATAATCTATTTTAACTAAGAAGGAACAAACATCTTGAGGGCTAACTTCTGACAGGTGGCCACCCTTCTCCTGACAGACTGAAGCCCTGGGTTTGCTTTGTTTGTAGTACCAATGTGTTGATTTTCCAAAAGAGTTCAAAGAGTTCACAACCTGAGAATAAAACAAAAATCTCATAAAAATGCAAGGCTAAAAGTTTATATACCTGTATCTTAATGCAAGTACCAATGCAGTTAGTCCTTTACTTCTCACTTTGTGAAGTTGGAACAAAATCCCAAATCCACAAAACGTACTTAGGTTCTCTCCCCATTAAATCCCCCCCCCCCCCACTTACCAATAATTGCTAATCAAACTAGATGCTTTAGAAATAAAACACCATAGTGTTGCTTCTAGGTTTTCAAAATTATGGGTCAACACACAAAATTTGGATTGTATTGCACAATTTAAAAATCCATGGCAGTCGTGTTATTGCCAATAATAGCAATACACTGGGGTGAGCACCCTCATTCTGGAAAACCACATAACTGTGGCTTCCCTTATTTCTGCCAGTCTGAAAATTTAAAAAAAATTAAAGAGCAATTTCACAATTTCAGCTAATTTTAAAAATTACAATTTTAAAAATTACAAATAAAACTTAAAATAAAAAAATGCTATCTTGGAAAGGGTAAAGGGAAACAAGTGGGAAAGAAGAATTCGGCCCCCTGACTTCATCCATGTAAGTGTTAGGAATGTGGCATGATCTGTGACTGTCAATGGTTTTCCCATCAATAGCAGAATACAGATTTATCACGGGGAAGAGGCAGACCAGCAATATGAGATAGGCATGGCACCAAAGGTGATAGTTCTGCTTAAAAGCCAGTTTGCCTTCTTCATGAAATTATTCATTTCAAGAAGTTGTGCTCCTTCATTTGATGGAAGATGTTTGGTAGAATATCTTATCTGCCTGGTCTGTGCATTTAGGATTCTGTGTGTTTTGTTTTGTGAATAATCATTGGAAAGGAAAAAGGCTTATTTTGCAAGTTTGATCACTTATCTCTGAGGAAATCCCACTGTGGCAGTAAAATGGGTTAATAATATGAAATATACATATTTCCATTAATATCTAATTTGCCCCTGTGATATCAGGAACAGAATTCCATATCTTTAGAATTGATATGCATATTTTTGGTATGCAATTGCAATGGCAGGATCCATACTGGGAAGGGGCAGATTAATCCTTTCCTCCATTGTGGTTCCAGCATCTAAGCTGCTGTTTGGGTGAAAAAGTCCCTTGGATCACATGGACACTTTCTTCCTGATGCAAACAACACCTGTGGTTCCAATAATGTGCAGGCTTCACCACAGAAGCTATTTACATACCAAGAAATTTACACATTGTTTATATTCTTGCAATTTAAGGACACATATCTATTGTGTCCTTAAATTGCCTGAAATAAGCAATGTCTACTTTCAGGATCACTCAGATGAGAAAATAATTGTGGTGCCAACAGAACATGGAGAAAGCCAGAGAGACTGCCCAGAGCAGGGGTCCTCAAACTTTTTAAACAGAGGGCCAGGTCACAGTCCCTCAAACTGTTGGAGGGCTGGATTATTATTTGAAAAAGCATGAATAAATTCCTATGCACACCACACATATCTTATTTGTAGTGCAAAAACACTTAAAAACAATACAACAATTAAAATGAAGAACAATTTTAACAAATCTAAACTTATTAGTATTTCAGTGGGAAGTGTGGGCCTGCTTTGGCTGATGAGATAGGATTGTTGTTGTTGTTTTGTGCTTTCAAGTCGTTTCAGACTTAGGTTGACCCTGAGCAAGGGCCAGGTAAATGACCTTGGAGGGCCGCATCCGGCCCCCGGGCCTTAGTTTGAGGACCCCTGGCCCAGAGTGTCGTAATTCTAGAATTGGAAGTAGGATCTTTGATAACTGAGTAGCAGCTTAGGCTCTCCTGACATTTTGCTGCTCCATGACCCATAGCTGAATCTCCAAGATTTCAGTTGGTAGGATTTCCATTGTTTATCTACATTTCCCAGTGGTGCAGGATTTCTGATAATCTTTTCCAAAATTCCAAGGGTCATGCAGACACGTCATGGGCTTTCGTCAGTTTCAGAGATATGAGAAACAATCTGACCATGGAGGAGAGGGCAAAACAGAAAGCACTTGAGCCAGGCAAAATAAACATCAAAACATTTCTGACCTAGTTCTTGGATAAGTGGGATAAAAAGAAAGGTCATGGGAGAAGGCTATACCAGGAATCATACTCTGGGGCTCTCCATGTTTCTGAACCATAACCCAACCTCGCTTTCCCCTTTTTTGCAATATTCCCACACTAGAACAACTGCTACACATATCAAGCATCAGGGTACTTCTTGCTGTTTAATGGGTGTAGCAATGGAAGGAGACCTATTTTTCCCCACAACTATATTGCTGGTATAGCATTATCCACTCAAATACATATTCTGATCCCACAAATGAAATTTTCCTTCAGACCTCAAATTTCTAGCATGGCAGATAATGAGACATTAAAAATTGTACACACCCATGCCTCCTATATTTGCCATGTTCACACTTCCATGGCACCTTTGCTTGCCTTTTTTTAGATGCCTAAGCTGTATTGCTAAATGCTCCTTTTTCTAAATGGAATACCAGAAAATTGGGGGAAATTAGGACAGTAGGCAAAATTTCATGGGGGAAAATGCCTTAATTTTGTCCCTCTGTCACAGCAACTCTTTTATTCTTCTAACTATTTACCTTTAATCTACATTTTCCCTTAAAGCAGGAACAAGGCGTTTTGTTCTGTGCTGGATTCTGAACCATTGTAGGTTCCAAGTTAATGGAAGTAATAGTTCCAGTATATTCGGTGCTAGTCAGGTCTCATATGGAATACTATGTTCATTTCTGGGCTTATTATTTTAAGAAAGGTATAGACAAGTGGGAACAGATTCAGAGAAGAGTAACAAGAATGATAATTGTCATGGATAATAAAGCATATGAAGAAAGTTTCAAGGAACTGAACGTGGTCAGCTTGGCAAGTCACAGAGAAGTCACAGAGAGGAGGGAAGATGCTTGTTCTCTGCTGCCCCAAAGGGTAAGGCTAGGTCTAGTGGTCTGAGGTATAGGAGAGTCAATTTTGACTGAAAAATTAGAAAGAACTTCTTGATGGTAAGAACAATATGGCAATGGAACTAATTCAAAACTACCTGAATCAGTGTATTGTCAAAAGCTTTCATGGCCAGAATCACTGGGTTGCTGTAATTTTTTTGAGCTGTATGGCCATGTTCCAGAAGCATTCTCTCCTGACATTTCACCTGCATCTATGGCAGGCATCCTCAAAGGTTTTGAGGTCAGGCTGGACTTTAGAAAGTTGACACATCATTCACAGAAAAGAAAAAGAAAACAACAACAGCAACAACAGTAAATATTCTCAACGTATGCAACAGATTAACAGATAATATGAACTATAGGACTATTGTTACATTAAAGCAGAACTGGATGGGTGGATATTAGCCATTGGAACTTTCTTTCATGTCTGCTAATAGAGCTGGTATTTTAAGTTAAAAATTCTGCAGGGACAGTGACTTTCCAGTCAAATTCTGGCACAGAGGAAGGATAAGCGTAGCCAGAAATTGTGAGGTTATACTCTGGCAAGACAAAATGCCTCTTGCATCAGAGGCTTAAGTTCAGGGGGCCATTCAGAGAGAGATGTTTTCCATGCATCAAGTGGTGTTGGAGTAACCCATAGGCATGTGGGAAGTGCCTCAGAGAAAGACACGTACATACCTTTCTCTGGTATGACTGCATTGGTTCAGTGCTGTTCCTGTCAGCTCTGTGGAATGCCAGGTACAAGTGACGGCTGAGCTCTCATCTATATGCCTGGACTTTGTGGGTCCAAAATGTTGCAGTAGATTCCTGAGACCCAATCTCTTTGAAAAGGAATCCAAGTGGTGATCCATTCAAAAGTGAACAACAGAGAATGTGAAGGAAGGTCAATGTCAGGACTGGCTGGGTGGTGAAATAATTTTGGATGTCCTCTTTACTGTGTGCCTAAGTAACAGACACTATGCAGGCTTCCTGTTTGGCTTCTTGTCACTAACCACCAAAACAATTAGCTTAATCCCTGGGATTACATTGTCAAAGGGAAAAATAATCATTTCTAACTAACAGAGGATTTATTCTAAACTAATGGAGTCTCATTTTGCTTTACTTACTTCTGATGTCTAACTGTGATGACAGAGTGCATTTCCAAATATGTTTTTTTTCTCTTGCAATGATTAAATCATTCTATTATGTGTCTTCTTACGTCAAGAAGTCCTTAGAATAAGATGTTCCTTTTGGACACACATGACTTGTTTTGTGATGTTTGTGTATTGTGATTAGTGTGCTACTGATGGATGGGCTTGTAATGTTGGACTTCATCAGATGGGAAAAAATGCCTATCCTATGACAGTTAGACCTCTCTTCAAGCATGGAGGCTGCTGGATCCCATCACATGATGTTGATCTACTTCTAACAGTGCTCCATGCCCGAAGAGAGGTCCAAGTGTCACAAGAGCCAGCTGCCAGCAACATGGGAGGCTTTTTTGTTGCATAGAAAACTACAGGGGTGGGGGCTGGCAGTGACACTTTTGCCCATGGGATAAGGTGAGCGACGATGCAGGGTATGGAGTGAATTCCCCTGCTATCACCCAGATTGGGGACCTCAATGTGATGAGGTGCATTGTGAGGTCCAGGTCAGCTCTATTCTACATGTTTCGGTGACTCAATGAGCTCAAATCCTTTAGACCTTTTTTAAAGTCATGATTTGTATGCCTTCTGTGGCTCAATGCTATGGAATAATGTGACTTATAGTTTTACAAGGCCTTAGCCTTCTTTGCCTAAGCGTGCTGTGACTCTCCTGGGATGGAACCCAGGAATTCCATAGTATTGATCTATGGCAGTTGAAGTGGTGTCAAACTGCATTAATTCTACATTGTATATGTACCCTAGTTTTCATAGTGATAAATGGAAGTTGCTCCAAAGGATTCCAGTCAAAGATCATGTTTGGATATGATGAAAACCCACAATTCTGCCTAACCAAAGCTAAGACATTAAATAAACAATCAATCAATCAATAAAGGCAGTATGCCAATAGATGTTGCTGCCAAACTGCTTATATTGGAAGAAGGAGTAGATTAGGCCATACAGCCCTATATCCCAGAATATCAAAGCAGAAAATCCCATAATATCTGCTTTGAACTGGGTTATCTGAGTCCACACTGCCATTTATTCCAGTTCAAAGCAGATAATGTGAGATTTTATTCAGCTGTGTAGAAGGGGCCCAAGTAAGCAATAGACCTTGTGTATGTAGTTTGCTTTCTGCAGGCAGAGATCTCTACCTTGAGCTTGTGTGGTATGAATCTCTGTATATGTAATCAAGCATTAATTGTGTTATATGAACCTTGGGATGAATGACAACTTTACACAATTATCTCCTTTATACAATTATCAAAGAGACACCCATATTGTATTGCATCTGGTAACCATAACCTAGGAGGAGGTGTCATCAATCCTTCACCTCATACAATAACATGAAGCCAAACTCAGGGTATGTTCTGAAAAAGCTAACAGACTGATGTATTAGTAGATTTCTATCCAAGTTCTATATGAATGTTTCCTCTTAAAGACTATTCCTCATTTCTCTCAAACCTGATAATGCAAATAAATTTTACAATGGCATGTGCACTTCTGGACTAGGCAGGCATTCTGCAGTATTTGCTACCCAGCTGAATTAAACAGCATTGCTTGGGAAGTAAATTGTGTAACTTGTTCGTTCTAGATGTTTATAATTTTGTTCACTCTGATGCTGTGTGTGGCGCCTGGTGGGCATGTGATGATGGTGATGATGATAATGATTATAATAATTTTATTTGTGACCTGACTCTCCTCAAGTCAAGGAAGTTAGTGGTTTTTTCAAAAGATATATATAGAAATGTGAAAGTATAGCAAATAACTTTGAAAATAACATTTAATTGTTTAAATGTTGTTGAAACTAACATTGAAATAATTAAATTATATATTTAGTTCACTAGTGATGTAGATTAGAACATAGCCTTGCCAACATACAGAACACACAAACGATATGCTAGTCGAGTCTTACCTTGACCATGCTGATTGGAGGGACACTGAGGACCTGTGGTTCAAAAAAGAAACTCTTTAGATATTTTCTAATATTTATTTAGTCTATTAAGAGCTGACAAAGCAGCTGAACATCATACAGAAGGACCAGCTCACCTGCATATAGCCTTCAGCTAGTCAGGCAAAGGTTATGGGAGGGGGTAATTCATATATAGTTCAACAGAATTTTTGGGTTACTTTGTTATGTTTCAGGAGCCACATTTGATTCTTTTCAAAGGGTACAGCCTGACCCACACTTCCTGTGACTCCTACATCAATTCCCAGATGTTTTCTGTATGGATGGTGCTGGCTGGCTGCTAGTTAAATCACCCTTCAGCTCAGCATTGACCCATGGCAAACTCATCACGTAGACTAGACCGGTATGTTAGTGTTTTGCATTCGTGTCAACAGCGGTCTCCGAAAAGCAGATGGTATTCAACTGAGACAGGAAGCTGTGCATTAGTGCCAGACTTGACAAAATGGATTTTAACACCTTTGAAAATCAAGTTTAAATTAGTTTAGACTGGAATTGCTTATGTACACATATGTAAGGACGTGGCCATTTGACACCTGTGATGTTTCAATTTCTGCTGATTAATTAAGGGTCAAACCAGTATGATACTAGAATTATTAGGATTGTGTTATACTGCTGCTGCTTTTTTTGTGTGTGTGTCAGGAGCGACTTGAGAAACTGCAAGTTGCTTCTGGTGTGAGAGAATTGGCCGTCTGCAAGGACGTTACCCAGGGGACACCCGGATGTTTGATGTTTTACCATCCTTGTGGTATGCTACTCTCATGTCCCTGCATGGGGAGCTGGAGCTGACAGAGGGAGCTGAACCCACTCTCCCCGGATTCAAACCATTGACCTTTTGGTCAGCAGTTCTGTTGGCGCAAGGGTTTAACCCATTGCGCCACTGGGGCTCCTACTTCTGCTGCTGGTCTTTGAAACAAACACCAACTTCCAGAAAGGTGTAAAAATGAATTAGTGACTTGGGTATATGTATTTGTGTGTATGAGGATTCAAATGTCCTGTTGATCTATGATGAACCTATAGGGTTTTCTTGAGCAAGGAATGCTTAGAGGTGGTTCTGCCAATTCCTACCTATTTGGGGCGTACCATAGGAAAAACAGTTGTCTAACTCAGAAGGTATGAAGCAAACTAGAGAAGCAGGAAAGGACAACCTTGTCACTAGCCTTGGCACTAGGTTTTAAGAGCTATAGTAATTCTCCATAATTGAGCATTAATGTGAAGAAACCAACATTGGGTAGAACAAGCGTTGTCAACCCAATGCCCCTCCAGATCAGTCAGACTACAGCTCCCATCATCCCCTGTCAATCTGAGTGGATATTATGTTTATTGTGGTCCAATTGACCTAGAAGGAGCCAGATTGGGAAAGTTTTTTGAAATACCTCTTCTTTTTAAAGACAAAACTGTATAGAAAGATGGACCAGTTGTGGCTTTAAAACAAAATAAAAAAAGCAGAAATGCTCTGATTTACACAGCCACAATGTTTACCTGATGGAAGTGCTACATGCATATCTGGGTAAGGGGTATGAGAGAGAACTGCACATATCTCAAGAATAAAAGCATATATACCTAATGATCCCTATGTAACATTTTATTAGTGGAAAAAAGTACTTTTCATATTCAAATGAATTGCTAGATAGGAAGACTCGCTTAAGAGAATTTTTTGGATTGTCTACAAAACTGAATAAAAACAAATTACAGAAAAATTGTTTGGAGAAGCTCTGTGATTTCTAGAAGTACCCAAGTTTCCAAAGACTTGTTCTAAACATCTTTATTTTAAATGGGAGTGCAGGAAATAGAATTGGAACTGGATCAAACCAGATTTCAGTTTTCCTGAGCTTCACTCACAATTATAAACATGAGATTGCAGCAGCATATTTCCCGCATGTGTCCTACATGTGTCTCCGATCTTTATGCTATGAGCACTGCAAGTAAACATAACTTTAAAGCAATAGCAATGAAGGGTTTGCTCAGATGGAATAATCAGCTGACTCAAACAACAGTGCAGGCAGGAAAAAGAAAAGGCACCGTTTGCCATGCCATTCATCATAAGAACTGTATTTTTACAAAGTTGTAACACAGAGATGCATAATGGAACAAGATGTAAGTGACACTTTCATACTTTTATATTAAATTGTGTTTAAGTTGCTTAGGATGTGTGCACATGTGTGTGCACACACAACCTATTTAAAGGGCAGGATTCCATATATTTCAACATTTCGCAGGTAAAGATTGGGGGCTTTTCCACACAGCCATATAACCCAGAATATCACGGCAGGAAATCCCACAATATCTGCTTTGAACTGGGTTATATGAGTCCAAACTGCCATATATTCTGGTTCAAAGCAGAAAATGTGGGATTTCCTGCCTTGATATTCTGGATTATATTGCTGTGTGGAAGGACCCTTGGACATGTGTGGACCAAACAACTTCGGAATGTGGTCAAGGTTGCAAAAATGATTAAGGAGGAATAACATACCAGGATGCGTCTACATTGGGGTACATCTACCCTGTAGAATTAACGTGGTTTGACACTGCTTTAATTGTCACAGCTCAATGCTAAGAGATCATAAGAATTGTAGTTTGGTGAGGCACCAGCACTCTTTAGGAGTGGAGGCTAAAGAACTTGTCAAACGACAACTATCATGTTTCCATAGCATATTAGTTAAAGTGTTGTCAAACCGCATTAATTTTACATTGTAGAAACATCCCAGGACAGGCTGTAACTGTTTGTTTTTGCCTTACCTCACTGGGATGGGCAAGTCATCGCCCCCACTTCTTCTCTCCATTGTACTGAGTTAATTCAGTGCAGACTATTATTTGCACTTTGAAGTCAGTTTGCATCAATGGAAGTAAGATGAAGAGGGAAAGTGGAAGGAGGAGAGAGAACCTGAGACATTTTACAAACAACTGAAAAAGTGGAATAATAAATCAGGATGGCTGGATATAAAATTGTACATCTTAGAGCATTCTAGATGTATTTCTAACCAGAGAAAGGACAGTCTGCAGAGCTTGAAGGGTTTGACAGCCACAAAAATAGTTTTGTGGGGCCTCATGTAGCCCTAGGACTATACTTTGTCCACAATATCCTAGTGAAATGAAAGAGACCTTATGGCAGAGCAGCAAATATAAAGAAAATTGAGCTTCTGCCAGTTTCTCAAGGCTGGCAGCTCTCTGTTGGGCTCTCCCCTCCTGCTCTGCATTCTTGACTGGACTAACTCCAGATGCCTAAGGAGGAAGAAAGCAGAATATGCAGGTGGGTTTGCTGGCAGGCAAAAAAGCAGGTCATTGTGAGCATACCTGTGCATGTACTTTGTATCTACCCCCCCCCCCCCGCCACTAAGCTAGCTCTGTTAGTGGCAACTAAGGTAGCTCCTAGTTTTACCCATCCCTATCAATGTAACTTCTGCCAACAGCTGAGTAGATTTCCTTCACAGTGGTTCTCAACCTGGGGTTCCCAGATGTTTTTGGTCTTCAACTCCCAGAAATCCTAACAGCTGGTAAACAGGCTGGGATTTCTGGGAGTTGCAGGCCAAAAACATCTGGGGACCCCAGGTTGAGAACCACTGTTTTACGTTTGATCATCTTTAGACAAGAGCCTTGGGTACCCAGGACGAAACATCATCAACGGCACACTAATTACAACGTTTCACCTAGTCACCTTCCTATCTGAGGGACTGAAGAACATTTTGATAATCTCTGCTTGAATTTCTGTTTAATGCCAGAAACATGTGAAACCTTCTCAGGAAATTTCACTATTTATACTCATATTCCTTAAACATCTGTTGATGTGCCTTGAGATGTTTCCCCTGAGGATGATCTTGAACTTCATGTTATATTTCACTATAGTTATATTTAACTGTTAGTAAAATATAGTGACAAGGGTAAATGCCCCCTTGAAAGAATGTCACCATTGTGATTTGCATTAATTTGACTTCTGTCAAAATTCTTCTAGAGTTTTTACCTAATCAGAACTCACACAATGTGTGTGCACTACACAGTTCTAGTGGCTAGATACCACTTTAATGATCATGGCTCCGTCCTAGCGAATATTGAGATATTTAGTTTAGAGAATACTTTGCTAGTATCAAACTGTGAGCATTGGGTGAGAATGGTGCAATTGTTCAGTGGCTGCTGGACCGGTAATTTCCACTATTGGTTGTCTTGGCCAGGACTGTTGAAAATTGCAGTCCAACAACATTTGTATGGTGATACAATTCACACCCTGGAATAGTGAGATATAATTATTATCATTATCTTAAGTATCACTTTTAATCTGGCTGTGGAGATTTTGCTAATGCATCTTTGTTTTGGCATATCTGATTAGTAGATATTCAGCTGCCTTGACCCTGCAATGGAGTGAAATAATTTTTGGTTTGACTCATAAACAGCATTGTTTTCTCTTTCCTATTCAATGAACTGTGTTTGGTTGAGAGGGTAGCTGACTGGCTGGCATTTCCTTTGACCCCAACCTTGGGATTCTGAAATTAGGGTGAATACAGAGAAATAGCACACCTTCACACATTTCCCAGATGAAAACAGGGAATGTGAGTACCCAAATCAGTATTTATTTGAATTTCAAGTGCAAATACCAAAAAGTAGAAAAAAATCAGAAATATTACCCAAAAAGGGTCAGGATGAGATCAGGACACAAGTGACACTTAACAGAATGTTCCATTAGAATAACTATCTAGGCTGTGTTGTTTGTTATTGGTCAAGACAAGTACATAGCTCTGCGAGAGTGGTCTGGTTAATCAAAAACATTTTTCCATAAATCCACAAGTCCTGATGGTGGTTGCTGTGGGTGTAATTCAGAGTTAATCTACTCAATGGAAGTTGACCAGTCCTTGTAAAAAGAATGTGGTTTCTTGCTTCTACCACATCAGCTTTAATGGCACTTTCATTTCATAAATTTGGTTCTCTGTTCACATGCTAGGATTGAAAGGCAAGCATAAAATGAATTGCATTTGTAAATACTGGAACAAATAAAGTCAGGTCTGCCAAGAGACAGAGTGAGGCAGCTGCTTTGGGGTGACAGACTCTGGTGATGTGCACGCTTGACTTTGAAGGACGGAACTATGAGACTTGTTCTGAACCCATAAAAATATACCCTATATACTCATGTATAAGCCTACAAATATTAGTCAACCCCCCCCCCCCCCCAATAAATCTGGGTCATCTTACCCATGGGTTCATGTGACTACTGTATATTAACTCTTATGTTTAAATCTATATACCATCACCTTATTTGAGTGGAGTAATGAAAGGCAAGAGTTTAGTCTCTCCCACACGAACCTAAGAGAAGCACTGACTCCTTCTACTTTCTTCAACTTGGTGCTGCTTCTGAGTTTTTTAAATACCTGAACACAGAAATGGCAGTAGCAGCTATGGATTGCTGACCCCCTATTGGAACCCCTCTACACAGAATGATCCTCAACTTATCCACATGTCATATCAAAATCCATAATTTTGGCCCTAAAACTTGCCCTTTATTTATATTGTCTTATACATGAGTGTGTGTGTGTTTGTATACATAGAGAGAGAGAGTGAGTAATTTTGATGTAAAATCACATGCTTACCAAGTGGACTTCTGTACATTAAATGGATGGGAGGAAACATTTTATCCTTCACCTGTTTATTAATATGCCAATTGGTCAGCAAATCCACTCCAGGTTTTAGTCCAAGTTTTAAAGCAGTGGTTCTTAACCTGTGGGCTGCAGACCATCAGTGGGCTGTGAGGATGAAAATCCGGTCCATGAGCTTCCTTCCACTTTATTTTATTTCTGCACCTTTTGTGCCACCTGCCACTCCTTCTCTTTTGTTGTCCATGGCATACACTCTGTATCAGAAACAAGAGCTGATGTTGTCTATCCAATGCAATTTTCTGAATCAGCACCCCAAACCGAATCTAAAGTTGACCAAAAACTGATTTGTAACCCTTTTGGTACTAATGTTGGAGAGTGGTCCCTGGTCAAAGTGGTTCCTGGTCAAGTGGTCCCTGGTCAAAAATGTGTTGGGAACCACTGTTTTAAAGGGATTATCCAAGGTGCTGAACTCCATTCCTCAAACAGTTCAGTAACATGGATAACTTTTTAACCTTGACTAGATTCACTCCCCTTTGCCTTGAAAGCCATGCATCACCACTGCTTTTACACTGCCTTGGGGCTGAGTAAAAAAATCTTAGTTTCACTAGCTCTGCATTTATTCTTGGTTGTGATTTACACATTGCCCTTGTCCATTTTTCATTCTTCTCCTGAAGACGGAAGTTGATTATGCTGAACTAGCAATCCCTACAGTGTTTCCGATATTTAAAAAATGGCTGGGGGCAGAAGATGAGAGGGCACGAAAGCACTTATGGTCACATATCTGTATCAAAATATTTTGTGAGCTCTGTTGAAGAAACTGTCTAAGGGGTTAAACTGCTTTAAGATACCCATTTCTCTTAAAGTGCTAAAGTTGAACTTCTACGTTTCTAATCAAAAGTTGAAACCAGATGGGAGAGAAATGCCAAGATTAATATGAAAAGTATGTTGCCGAAAGATCAAATGAAAGAAAAATCTGAAAATGTTTTCAATTGAGCAGAGTGTTCCTTCAGCAACAGATTTATGTAAAACCAAGTTGGTCTGAGCCTCTCTTTGACACACAGGTGAGAATGGCTAGTGGTGATGCATCGGGCAGTACGGAAGCAGTAGTATGTTTGCTGTGTTAACATATTTTTCTTTCTCTTCTTTTATGAGGGAAATTCTCTAGACATGTTGCAGTGTAGGTGATAGCATGTATTAATGAACGGGGGCTATGACTTGCCCCCCAGTTTTCTGTATTGGGAAAAGGAATGTTTGGATATAAACTACCTTACACTAGCCATTAATGAAGTGCTATGGTTTCACAGAAGATAGACCAGGAATGGGCAAACTTTGGCCCTCCAGGTGTTTTGGACTTCAACTCTCACAATTCTTAACAGCCTACCGGCTGTTAGGAATTGTGGGAGTTGAAGTCCAAAACACCTGGAGGGCCGAAGTTTGCCCATGCCTGAGATAGACACATTTGTACCACTACTTAGAGCAGTGGTTCTCAACCTGGGGTCCCCAGATGTTTTTGCCCTTCAGCTCCCAGAAACTGGCTGGGATTTCTGGAAGTTGTAGGCCAAAAACATCTGGGGACCCTAGGTTGAGAACCACTGACTTAGAAGGAACGTAGCATGGCAAGAGGTAGCTGGGAGAGGCTTGGTCTACTTTACAGACTACGTCTTTCATTCAGGGTGGGAATCATTATGTCTTCCAGATGTGGCTGGATTGCACTTTCCTATATCCCTAGCTAATGTAGTCCATGATGAGGTGTGCTGGGATTTGTCATCAAACCTGAAAGGCTACATAAGGATTTAGGATCCTAAGAGTCAACATATTTAGTTTGAAGGATACTTTCATTTGAAGAGCCTTACCAGTACCAGCTTGTTTTTAGAAAAAAATCCTATATACCTGCCATTGTGCCTTTTCTTCATTAACACATCTTCATTCTATTTAGAAAAGGATGGAAGAAGCAATGGGAAAGCATAGGGCAATTACAAGCAGAAGATTATTTTGTTTGCCCTTTCTACAAAATGTCATGTTTGAGCTAGGATCAAACACTGTGAAAGCTCTGTTTTTGAGTACAGAGTCTCAGAATGCTTCAGCCAACATTGGGAAGCCATTGGGGAGGCTTGAAGCTATAGTCCAAAAAACAAGCACTCCAATCTGACCTGGGTAGTTGTAGCATAACTTATCTTATGATTCAGCATTCATGAGCACAGCCCCAAGGTAATTTCCGGTAGTGTTATTGTGCAGGGAAAAAGTTGAAAGTGACGATACCACTAGCGGAAGTCATATAGCTTAGATGTGTGAGTATATGCCTCTAAGTTGCCTGTTGACTGACAGTAACACTATGCATTTCACAAAGTTTTCTTGGTCAAGGGATACTCAGAAGTGGTTTTGACAGTTCCTTTCTCACACAGCATTTGGTATTCATTGGGGGTCTCCCAATAACTGGAGTTAATCCTGCTTCACTTCCAAAATCAGATGGGATCTGGTGCCTTTAGGCATTTATATTGTAATGTATGTCTTAGATACTTTGTCACAAATGAAGCTGGTAGACTTTTACATCTCAGTTCTTTGCAAACTCAAAATTGTATCAGGATTATTTTTATCTGTAAGGTCAGCTTAGAGAACATAATAGCCAATAATTGAAATTATAAACAAAATGCTGTCTCAGATGAAACCAGCCAAGAGATGGGCCAAATAGGTGGGACCCACAAGAGGAAATGATGTAAACTGTGACTGAGGCATGAAGCTCAGACTAGGGCTATTGGCACAACACAGAAAAAATGCTTTAGTCATGAAATAGCTATTTCAAGTGCTAACAAGATATGAGGCCAGAACAAGTTTGTAACATCTAGTATACAATTATCACACATACCAGTTACTGAATTAAGGAATCATTTCCATTTTGGGCATATTGTATGGGACCATGTATGAACATTTTTCACATCTTCCATGCTTCTTTCTCTTGATTCCCTCTTGGTTCCCATGTGCATGAAGCACCCTGAGTCTAAGGAACTGAAGGGCAATGGCATTGGAGGCTTCCCTGTAAAAAGAATTATGGCAAGATAGAGACCATCCTCAGTCTCCTCCAGGGCAGGAAACTTACTTGTTTCATCCACCCAGAAAGGACTTTTATAAGAAGGTGACTAAATTTGATTTGTATTTCCTCCCTTCAAATTTCTTTTCCATTTTAAGTGTTAGGTGTTGTTACTGAGCTTTGTAAACCTCTCTGGAAATGTTGTACCATTGAAGAATGGGGTAAACATTATTTAAATAAATCCATACATAAATGGGGACAACAAAAAACACTACAAAACCATTCAGCAGAGGTGGGAAAACTTGCTTTTATTTGTTTGGCCATGGCCAATAGTCATTTTTTTTCTTTCTGGTTTGGTGGAAAGTTAAAAACCAACTGACTGGAATAAATGGTCAATAAGAAAGGGCATCTGTTATTTCCAAGGATTATTTTGTGAAAATGAAATGTGTAAGATACCACACTATGTAAAATACATTTAACATACACCATGAGCCCTTTCACACTACATGACTAGTGGTATGATTTCATTTCAGTTGCCATGGCAAGAGCCTATTGGTATGTATTCAGAATTCTCAAGCAAAGAGCTCTAGTGCCTCACCACTATCCCAGATTTCTATATGATGCAATCATGAAAGTTAAAGTGGAATCATATAATGGTAATGTTAGAAGATCAGACCAAATCTGTGCCAAAACAACTCTCAGGATGAATCTAGATTGTAGAATTAATGCAGTTTGACACCACTTTAACTGCCATGGGTCAAAGGTATGACTCCTGGGAGATAGTTTGGTAAAGCATCATCATTCTTTGGCAGAGAAGACTAAAGACCTTGTAAAACTACCATTCCCATTATTCTATAGCCATGTCATTTCAAGTGATATCAAACAGTTTTTATTGTACAGTCTAGAAGCAAATTCATACTGTTGTATTCTCTACCTATGGAAACTAAGCTTTTCATATTTGTATTCAGCAAAGAACTACATATTCATTTGTGACTTTAGCAGTTGGCCCATTTGTTGTGGAAAAGACTTTTAACCAGGTGTACTCTATGTCTATTTTTATTGGTATGTTTAAATTTTATGTTTTCCTTCTTAATTATAAGTCATATTGAGTCCCATTTGTGGAAAGAAATGTTATTTCCTTATTGAAATAGTAAAACTGTATCATGAGATAGTGTCTTAACAAAATCTTTAAATTTAAAACAGTAAAAACTATTAATCTAAGGGAAACTGGTTGAAAGGCCAAACTATGTTTGTGTTCATTTTGGAAGAATTAGTTAGACTCCAGTTGCTTTGAAAAAGGCACTTTTTGCATTTCTGCTGGATAAGCCTTCAAGAGCAGGGTTTTCCACAAACAAACAAACCAAAACAAAATAATACATGTAAACAGAATGAGGAAACATAGCAACAGGTAGTCATCAGTTGACAGCAAACATTGCAGAAAGTTAAACTCGTTCTGGTTGAAGAACATAGTTTGGGTATGACTCCCACTGAAGGGTCGGCCAAAAAAGAAAACAAAAAAGCCAAAGTGTCTCTATGAATTATCCTGTGACATAAGGTACACAGCTAAGCATCCTTACAGAGGGATGGAAAAGACAATAAAAGAACAGTTAAATGTCCCCCTCCCCAATGGCGTATCCTTATTCAGAGCTCTGGAATCCTCCTCTTCCTTCTTTGGGGAACATACGAAAAGAAAAACAAAGCCATAGAAAAGCCATGGTCAGATTATTCAAGGAAAATAAGTGAGGCCTGTACAGATGCCAAAAATGAATTTTGGCTGTTCTTCCATTAGGAGTCTTAAGAGTTCTATTAATATCCCTAGCAAACGGCCTTTGGATGCTGCTTATGCCATGAGGCAAGATTGCATGAAAGGAGAGCAGCAGACTCACATGGTTTGCTGAGGCACTCCAGCAGTCCTGGGCAAATGTATGTCTCTGGAAACAAATGATAAAAGATACCTCTCAGGTAATAAAATTATATTGAGGTTTGCAAAGCTATGACTAATAACATAATAATACCATGATTGTCTGTAATACCTTTCTGACCAGGTATTTTACAAATGTTAATTAAGTCAGCCCCACCCAAGATGAATCAGATGGGATTCATTGTATGATCAGAGTATAACAGGTCCAGAATACACCAAGCACTGCCACATGTAAGTTGTAACTTTTTGAAGAAGAGACCTCAGGCATCTGGAGCCATTTATTTTTCACCCACATTGCTTTAGCAATAAGCCAAGGAAAAACAATAGAAAGAATTAGAAGTAGTTTATTTTGGTAATCCATAGAACAGCCAGGCATGTAGCTTTCCGTGCAGAATATCCCAGGTTCAATCCCTGGCATCATCCTTGTCTGAAAAGGGTTAGGATCCAATAATTATTCTGACATTGCACTATGAATTTGGACTTTACTTCTTACCCGAACATTTCCTTACTAGTAATTCAACATCTTGTTGCTTTTGCATAAAACTTCACTGAGCTCGAAGATGGTGGGGGACACGATGGCTGTAGACATCTTTCCTTTGATCTTGGGAAGCAATATCAACTTAGAACAATGCCATCTCTGAACGTTATCACATAATATTGGTCCTATTGTGTAGCTCAGGCATGGGCAAACTTAAGCTCTCCAGGTGTTTCAGACTTCAGCTCCCGCAATTCCTAATAGTGGCTGTTAGGAATTGTGGAAGTTGGAGTCAAAAACACTAGGAAGGCTAAAGTTTGACCGTGCCTGGTGTAGCTGGTTTGTTTCCCACCTGCTGCTGGAGCACTCATTTTAATAGACAGGTGAAACCCTTCAATACCTTCCAATCACTCTGTCGTCTAATAATTGATTTACATGCAATAAGTCCCTCCCGGTGCAGTTCCATATCTTTTATTTATTTATTTCGAGCATTTATATCCTGTCCTTCTCAACTCTGAGGGACTCAGGATGGCTTGCAACAGGCAGCCATTAGATGCCAGTACAATACATTAAAAACCACAATTACAATTAAACACAATCAAAACAATTATAAACATTCAATTTAAAACAGTTCGCCCATTTAAAATCATGATCAAACACATGGCTCCCTCCTTCCCTTATATCCAGCTTCCGGTTTCCACCAAAAAAATGAATGACAACTCTTTCTCATGAGGAAAACTTTCCCCATGGATGCCTTGCACACATTTATCCTGTGGGAATATCACTTCACAAGCTGCACACCATAAAGTCTTAGGAGCAATTATACAGCTCCCCCCCCCCCCAATTATTGGGGTCTTAGTTTTAGGTTTGTTCCTGGGGTGATTTGGGGTGCTAATTCAGAAAATTGCATTGGATAGACCACATTAGCTCTAGTTTCTTAGATGTGGTTGTCATGGTTTTCTATGGGAGAGCAGATAACAACTAATATATGAAATATGTTATATATCTCAAAAGATAGAGCTGACTGGGAGAAACTGTTGCAATTTCTGTAAAAAGCATGTTAAATATTCCCAGAAACAGGACTAACGTTTGAGGCATCAAACTGAGTGTTATTTTTAACAATTTAGCACTTTGAGACAGATTAGTGAACATCAGCATACTGAATTAGTGTGTTTGGTGTAGGGATGGCAAAAGATTAAAATATGCTTTAAATGATTGAAAGACCTGCCTTTTGAATATCAAAAAATCCTTGACAGGAAGAATCTCAAACTGACAAAAATCTTTGCAGTTCAGGCTCATTCTGTGCCAAAAGCACAAGTGGTTGCTTTGCACAGAAAACATTTTTTTTCTGTGCATAAAATACATTTCTATTTCCCATTCAGAAAGCACTGCAACTGAAGACATTTCACAGGCAGATTACATGTGCTGGATTTGCTCTGAAAACAGCTTTTTCTGGACAGCAAACAGGAAATCACGCACAAATATTCCACAGAATAAGTCACAAATTGTGAAAGGCTTTTGAAAATATTTGAAGTCTTTCTTGCAGCCAGAAGAAAATGTCTAAAATTATCCATTGCTTCCTTTGAGAAAAACATTAGTGATGAATTACATCCCAAGTTTGGTGCTAAGAATGTGTACGGGACTCCAGATTTGGTTCAGACCACAAATTGACATTTGGAAAATGGCCTGCTTCTGCTTAGAGTCAGATTGCAAAATGAAGTCAAGATTTGTAAATCCAATGGCTCATTGACTATCATGGGGGAATATAAAAATAGAAAAAAAATTTTTTGTTAGACATGGATAGCATTGGAAAGCATAGTAGAACCTTATGATGAAATCTTACCTGCCATAAAGCTTATTGATAACAATGGGTCTGTTTGGCTGGTTTGGTTATTATGGCTACTTCTCTTTGGGTTTTTTTTTTTTTGGTGCTACATTTGTTTTTAATTAGAACTGCAAATAACATTGTTGGATGCCTCCAGATGGAAAAACAGCTCTTGAAATTACATTCCTGTACAAACTAATTTTATTTTGGAGATCTACATGTCATCTTTCTCATCCAGAAATATTTCCTGTGAGTTCCTGGCATTACCAAAGAATTTTTATTCCCATTTTCCAATTTAATTAAAATTAGCCCAGTATTTTTCAAAATGAAATGTAGTAGTTGCTTGCCTTGTGTGCTTCTAATGTCTTGAACTTAGTAAAGCTAGCCACCAAGTGAACACAGCTATTTATTTATTTATTTATTTATTATTTCCAGCATTTCTACCCCGTCCTTCTCAACCCCCGAAGGCGGACTCAGAGCGGCTTTCACTAGCAACAATTCAGTGCCGCAGCATACAAACAATATAGACAACTATAGCAATTTAAAACCATAAATAAGACATTGAGTTAAAAATAAATTAAGCATTATTGTCCAACCATATAGCCATTTCCAGTATGATTCATCATCCAAAGTGCTGCCATGTCTGCTGTCTGAAAGCCTGGTCCCAAAACCATGACTTAAGTTTTTTCCTAAAAGAAAAGAGGGATGAAGCTGACCTAACCTCGCTAGGGAGCTATCGTTTCCAGGACACAGATTCAGTAGAATGCAAGTGGAGGGAAAGAGTAATGGTAATTTTTTACCTGTATAGTTTTGCTAAAGCAATTGAGAATATTGATTATAACTCCTCAATGATAATTTTTTTAAAAACTTGGTGGAAATCCATTTTTGAAAAATTGCATTTGACTGGCTGTGATCCATGATCAGCGGGAAGGGAAAAGAGAAGGTCACAAGGCAGAGAAGGAAAAAAAATCTGAATTATTGGAAGAGAGATGACAAAATTCAAGCCTACAAATGTGCAGTCAAGCGAACAGAACTGCAAAACCTCAATATTTGGGGGGGGGGGGCAATCTTTATTTCTTGGCAAGACTGGGAATATTTGCTAGCATAGCTGCCTCTTCAAGACCACCTGGATTTCAGTGGGAGTGAAGGGAATTTCGAACAAGAGGGGCTTTTAACCTTAGCAGGATATTTAAAAAAAGATGCAGTTAATTTATCTATGTTTCTTAAAAATCATGTCTTTGAAAATGACAGATAGTACATAGTGTTATTTTACAAACCTGCAATGTTTATGAAAGATAGCAGTAGTTCACTTGAAAAGATGACAAAACTTGATTTGCTCTTTCTCTCTCTCTCTGCATGTGTTTGCAATTTATATAGAAATGGCATGTATCATAGAAGTAACCTCAGGCCAAAAAACTGGAAAGTTTCAGATAGGTGCAAAGTTTTAAAATAGTGAACCATGTGGTTAGTGAATAGAAGGACAAGTAGCACATTAGAATCTCTTCCCAGAAGCATAATAATTGCAGAGACTCTTGTATAATGTACTCTAGGATTAGAAGGCAGACGTACCACTTTCCCCTCTCCACCTCCTTTTTCTCCTCCATATTTTTCACGAGTTCAGGTATATTCCAGATTCAGGTCTTTAGCAAGCAAGGAAAGCTAGCCAAATCAGTAGTGGTTAGTTGTTTTCTTATCAGTGAGATGGTGAATTTACTTTACTTTTAGGCTGGATCTACACTGCCCTATATCCCAGGATCTGATCATAGATTATCTGCTTTGAACTGGATTATATGAGTCTACACTGCCAGATAATCTGTGATAAGCAGATTAGCTGGGATCAGATCCTGGGATAGAGGTCAGTGGAGATCTAGCCTTAGATGGGTCCTTTAAAATTTGAACAAAATGTCAAAGTGGTTGCATATGGCCAACAAACCAGCAATTCCCACTCTGAATTACAAGATGCACAAAATAGTCTAAGCAACAAAGGCAGCTCCCTTTGTTCCTTTTGGATAAGACAATTGTACACTGAGTGGCAGCTTACCAGACTTGACACATAATTACGTGATCATCTATAACATCAACTTACATTGTCATGATAATGCCACAATTCTTCCATTTCTCCTGATTCTGATTACATACAAATATGTGATTATTATTATTTACCATGTGAGGAGATAACGAGATGTGGACTATCTACAGACATCACATGCAACTCCTAGAACTATTCCATCAACGCTGCCTCTGAAAAATCCTACAAATCTCTTGGGAAGACAGGCGGACAAATGCCAGCATGCTGGAAGAAGCAAAAACCACCAGCATTGAAGCTATGGTCCTCCGCCATCTACTCTGCTAGACCAACCACTTAGTCCGAATGCCCGACCACCTTCTCCCAAAGCAGATGCTCTACTCCAAATGAAAGAATGGAAAACAGAATGTTGGAGGACACGAAAAGAGATTTAAAGATGGGCTGAAAGTCAACCTTAAAAACTCTGGCATAGACACCAAGAACTGGGAAACCCTGGCCCTTGAGCGCTCCAGCTGGAGGTCAGCTGTGACCAGCAGTGCTGTAGAATTTGAAGAGGCACGAATGGAGAGCGAAAGAGAGAAACATGCCAAGAGGAAGGCGTGTCAAGCCAACCCCAACCGGGACTGCCTTCCACCTGGAAACCATTGCCCTCACTGTTTGAGAACATGCAGGTCAAGAATAGGGCTCCTCAGTTACCTACGTACCCACCACCAAGGCACTGATCTTGAAAGACAATCCTACTCGGATAACGAGGGATCACCTAAGTAAGTAAGTTATTTCTCCTGATTCTGACTGCATACAAATATGTGATTATTATTATTTACCATGTGAGGAGATAACTTGAGTTGTTGGGTCCATTCACACTTGCATATCTATTGTGAAAAGCCACAAGTTGGTTAATAGCTTTCTTTTTGCTGCTATTATCAAACTCAAATTTCAAAGTAAACTTTCATTATGCAGCAGAAAGGGAATTGTTTCTCAATCAAATACAATTTTTAGAAACCGCATCAGGTTACACTTTATTAAAGTTTCCACTTTGGGAATCTGGAGTCAATGGGATTTCCTGTGGCTTTTTTTCATGTTGTTTCACTAAGCCAGTTACTCATGATGTGTAATGGAGAATATTAATACCTGTCAGTCCAGACACTTTAGTCATAGGCTACCTTTACTGCTCATGTAATAACAGGCTGATGCCCTCAAATGCTTAACTCGGACTTGACGTTAGCAACCTAACGGCTGTCCTAGCCACATAAAAGAAGAGTTCCTTGTAATAAAACGCAGGACAATGTGGCCAAGAGGGTTATAAATGTGAACAGACCTACAGTTGGCTTCAGCTTTAGGCAGTCACCGAGTCTTAACATTTGTGGTCTCCTTCCTTTGCTGTCTCCTAATTTCCCTTGGCGTCTAAGCAATTTTGACACATTATTTGTAGAACATGAAAGTTTGCTGAATGCTATGCATTGAGCTGGGAGCCTTACAAAGACATTTTCTGAGCTTTCCTGCCCAAAGGGAAAGGGCTTCTGAGAGAAATGATAGAAAATTTACCAACTTTGGCCTGACATTTAGGTAATTGTTTAACCCAAAGTGCATATATTCCAGAACAAATATTCCATATTTATGAATCTCCACCAAATGATTGGCATATCCTTATTCCAGGCACTTCCTATTTATATAACACAAAGCCCTCAATGGAGAAGCCACCCCGAAGTTAGTATAGGAGACCAAAACCTGATTCCAAGCTCTGAATATAGAAAGGGTTTTACAGACGGGTGCTATGCAAACATTGATAGATTTTGATGGATGTATTTAATTCAAAACATGCAAGCTTTGTATCTAGAAATCCTTTGATTGGGGTGAAAGTGGGGAATGGCCTTTGCTCTGATACTCAAATAACTATCATCGTATTTTGTTGCTCTTGAAGCTTGCAATTAAGTAGTTAGTATTAGGCTCTTATATTAATCCATACAAATCCACACAAAAGGATGTTGCAAAATAAGTGGCTGGAGTGCAGACAGATGTACTGGAGGCTTTAAAGGGTCTGGAGAAAGAGGTTGTTGACAACAGTCAAAGACCTTGGGGGCAATTCAGCCTCATTGCCATTATGGATAATATGCCGCTTTCAAGGATAATATCCCTCTATGGAGTTCACGGTCTTTCATGAAAGTAATAAACTGTGGGCGTGTCATGACAATTCATAGTCTATATATTACACACGTGTGATATGTTCCCATTATATAGAATCATAGAGTTGGAAGAGACTTCATGGACCAACCAGTCTAACCCTCTGCCAAGAAACAGGAAAATCACATTCAAAGCACTTTCTTAAGTTATCATATTTCATCATAGACCAAGTATGATTGTCTACCAAGTGTAGAGTCTTGGCGGTGAGTCCATAAATGACTGTGGTTACCTATTTTGTATCCATGTGTTATTTTGCAGTAAGGACATTGATTTCCAGATGGAAGGCGGTCCCAACAAGAGTTGGCATGATTCACCTCCCTCTTGACATGTCTCTCCCTTTCACTCTCCTCCATTCAGGCTTCTTCGAAATCCACAGCACTGTTGGTAAGAGCTGACCTCCAGTTAGACTGTTAGAGGGCCAGGGCTTCCCAGTTTTCAATGTTTATTCCACATTTTTATGGTTAGGTTTATGCCCATCTTTTCTGGAGGTGGGGAAATCTATGTGTGTTAAATCTGTATGTTAAATGACAGGTACTACATTCTAATCTTTATGGACATGTTCTCACCTTTACATTGCTATGTCTTCAAAGTTCATGTCTGATAAAGTCTAAGATTCTGTTTGCAATGTTTGTTAAACCAATTCATCACTTTGAAATATCAGAACATTTAGATTACTCCACTTTGCTGTGAAAATAAATACAAGGAATTTCAGATTGACCTTTGACTCAGCAATGAAGTGAATTTAAACATTGGAGAATAAACAATGAGAAAGCCACAGCTATTTAAGCAGCTATGATCCTCCGTGACACCTCTTCCTATTCATGCATTTTGCTTTTGATTTGGCCTTGCAGTTTGGGGGGCGTGCAGCGGCTCTTGGTTCTTTTTTTTAAAATATCAATAAAATGTTTTTATTATTCTAGCAAATGGAAAAATGTTAAGGACAGGGTGACTCTGTCCAACAGTGGCCTTCCTGTGATAAGCTAGCACCTCTGTAAATGCATCACAACTCTTTTTCTTGCTAATAAAAACTAAACAAAAGGAACTCTTTGGAGTTGCAATTGTTTTATTTGAAATGTCTATACAGAAATATCAGCATTTATGCTGAGCCTTTCCCTCCAACCACACAAGAAGCCAGACGACTAGTACCAAGGAAATGATTTTTCTCAATCTCCTTTGCTTGTTACTTACCATCAAGTTGTCTCTCTCATGGCATTTCTATGAACAAAAGATCTCCAAGACATCCTGTTAGTGAAAGTCTTGCAAACACACAAATATAGCCTCCCTGCTTCAATTTATCCTTCTTTTCATACAGCCCTGGAGACAACATTACTGAAACACTGGCTGAAAATATGTTGGCATTGTCCTTGATGTGAGATAGTACTGTGGATATGAAATGGCAAAAATCATTGCAATATTTGGTAATGGAAGGCAGTAATTTCTAGGTGCTAGTGAGCAACATTTGGAAGATGAGGAAGTGAAGTAAACCTTGTACCCTTGGTACAAAAAGGATGGAACTGACAAAGTCTGCAGCAACACAGGCCACCTCTACTCTGGCTGCTCCAAATGTGTCTCAAATGTGAGAGCAGTCAGACGCACTGGACCAAGTCTGCCAGGGTGCTGCATTGGTATTCAATCAGTCCGGCCAGGCTGCGACCACATTGTCCTCACTGGGATATCTCCTCATCATCTGTGTGCACCATCCATTGTCAGCGATGAAGCTCACTGAGAGTGCCTGGCTGTTGCCTGTTACATCTATTGATATCATAACTGGACACCCATGCAACAAGCAATGAGAGGGTAGATCAATGCACTCCTGTGATCTTGTTGTGTGACTGCCCCATTCTGACACTAGCAAGTGTAGCCAGGTGCTCACAGTGAATGGGAGTGGCAAAGATGGCACAGGGATGAACCAAGAGTGGTAATGGTGGTATCCATTTGGACAATGGACTGGACCAAATAGAACCTGACCCTGCTGTCCAGAGTGGTGTGAAGCTCATAATTACTCCAAGATATTCTGCAAGCTCTAGGTGTGCCTAAAGTAGGGCAAGGTCAAGTTGAGGGCAGAAAACCCAAGATACGGCAGCTACTGTACTGGATTTGAGGTGAGGCCAGTTTTTTCCCCGTTCATGTAGATAAGCCTGTAATTGAATCCTAAGCTTCTAGACATAGCTTCATGGTTGCATCCTTCTTGGCCAGAAATAGAGCAGGTTGGTGGTAGATCATAATACTAAATTATTTGTGTGAGGTAAACCTGAAAAACAATCTGTCTTTTGAATTCTTCCATTTCTTTGCTGCTTTCGGCTCTGTTTCTTGTTCTTGATTGAAGCCCATATTGCCAACAGCAGGAAAAGCCTATGACCTATTGCACAAAATGTGCCTAGATACGCAATAAAATAATATATAAGCTTTATGTGATAGAAGTGTAGTTTTACAGTAGGCATGGGCAAACTCAGGCCTGTGGATCAGACACAGCCCCTTGGATTCTTGCCTCTGCCTCTAGTCTGGGCCCCAGCCGCATAGCATAGTCCAGGCCCCAGCCTTCGCCCTCCCAGTCACATGAGGCTGCATGGAGCTCTCTAGAGAACTTTGCGTTGCCACTTGTAAGCCCCTTTTTTTGCAGGAGGACATGGTAGGCCGCAGTATCCTCCACAAAGAGGGGCGCCCTGCAGGACACATGGCTGTGAGAGGCTCTCCCACATAGTATTATGGAGGAAAAGTGGGTTATAAAGTCAATAAATAACTGAAGATAAGTATCAACCACCTTGAAATAACAAAACCCAGAGCTTGAGTTCAATGAATCAAATTAGTTAACCCTGGAGATAATGAATTTAAGCATTAAGTTCAATGAATCAATTTAGTTAAATCTGGAGATAATGAATTTAAGCATTTCATTGTGGAAATGAATTTCATAAGCCACAAACTGTGATTTTCTTTGCACAAAAACTATTCTTGTAAATGTGGCAGCTCTCTTAAGATTGATGGAAAATGTCGCACTGTCTCTCAGTTGAGCAGAAAAATTGCTACTTCTTGTTCTTGCATGTGAAAATGAGACAGGTAAGGATTTACATTCCAACTTTATCATTACAACAATCTTTTGAGAGAGGGCAATCTGACACAGAAAAGGGAGGGGAAAGGGAAGGAGAGATAGAGACCTGTTAGTCCAAATTTCCCTGTGGCTTTCAAAGTTGGGTAGTAATCTGAATGTGGACCATGGATGGCTCTGTCCAACCCCCCAGGCCCTATGCCACCCTAGGCATTCTGTTCTATAGGGAAATCCACCTTGAGGTATGTAGAGCACTGAGTGGCTGGCGTATAAACCTCATCAAAGAGCATGAGTCAATGTTTTAATCACTTGAGGATGAAGAAGGAAAATACTTTGTCATTCCCTCTGGGGAATATGTTGATGGGGAAAACTTTTTGAAATGCACTGCTTTCATGTTGGGGGACTTATATATATATATATATATGCTTAAAGACATATATTTTTTAGTGTGGTTAAAATATTTGGAGTAAACTATTGCATAAAAATTCAGGGTAAAGAAATAGGCTACTAAAATACAACAAAATGTATTTTTCATTAAAAAGGCTTGGAAAGAAAGATAGTTTATACTATTCACAGATTCAGGGTAGTGTAGTAATTGAGTGTTGGCCTAGCATTCTTGAGACTATTGTTTGTATCCAGCATCAGTCATGGAAATTCATTGAGTGATCTTGAGTAACTCAGTCTCAGAGGAAAAATAAATATCCCCCCCCCACAAAAAAACAAAAACAACCTGTGATAAGTGGTAGCTGTGGAAGCCCCAAGAAGTATAGCTGAAAATTACTGATAGATCATTTACCTGTATTGATTGAACATGTTTTTGTCTAAGAATTAAAGCTAGAAGATACATTCTATCTTGTATTTTATTCCCATATAATGCTGTGAAATAATGCTGGGTGAGCCAAAATAATCCAATATACTTTATGACTGGGGTTTAAAACTTGATCTTCTTTGTCTTGTTGATAGTCCAGCCACCACAACATGCTGAATATATTATATTCTTATATCAGCCTTCTCACGGGCTGCTCCTAGGCTGATGAACTCTCTTTTGGAGAAGGTCTGATTGGCTGGCCTCTTCCCTGTTCCCTTTCTGCTGGCAGGCCAGGAGCTTTTTAGTCAGATAGGACTTCACATCTTAAATCATGTGTCAAGAGGGTGCTTGCTTGAAAGTGGTGTGCTGTACTTTTATCTTTTCGATTACATTTTGGCTGTTTTTCAATGTGTTTTTCAGCCATGTGCTTTTAAGAAAATTGCCATTTAATTGTTTGTAATTTCTGTAAAATTAAACATGACATTTTATTTTTTGTTATTTTTAAACTATCAAATTATTGTAATGTGCTTTGGTTCCTATACTGGGAGAAAGGCATAAATTAAAGAAATGAATAAATACAATAATGTTAATATTTCATTATTTAAAAATGCCTGGTTTCAAATGTTTAATGTAATAGTTTGGGTGCTGTAAATTATTCCTGTCTCTTTCATTTGGTTAGGTTTCCTAAAAACCCTTTCTTGCTTTATATGTATAAACATCTGCACACCCATAAAAGAAAGCATGGAATGCAATAAAACTGGTGATGTGGTCACATACATTGGGAAGTGCATCAGTGGATAACTATTCAATGTTTCAGTGCATTTCAGTTTTGAAAACTGCACAAGCTAGTTTTAAAAATATAAACAAAATTTAGTGATAAGCATAATGTACAATTTCAGCATACTATATAAATAGAAAGGAGCAATCAGTGCACATGATATGCTGACATCAATGATAATAACAAGAAACATTGAAAAAGTCTAAGGTCCTCATCACACTGGGGTAAATTGCCCCTTTGCAGAGCTTTGAGGATGGGGCCTGCTGAGCGCCATCAATGATATTCATCTGGCCCTGCCTATCAATGCTTGAAGTGTTGAGGAAGAGCCACAAGATTCTTCCTTGGCCACCACGCTTGGATAAGTGTTTTTTAAAATCTATTTTTCCCATCTGATGGGGGAAAGGGCAATGCAGCAATGCATGCCACTCTTTCCCCAGTCTGATAGGGACAGGATGCCAACACGCCTTGTTCCATTCCCCAATGTAAGAAGGGAGGGCACGCTCGGTGCCACAAGGCACCCAGCATGACTGCCAACAAAACAGCACAGGTAGGAAGGACAAGTGAAGAGGTCCTAAGTGCTCTTAACACTTTAGTGCACTTCTACATAGTTGCAATTATGCAATATATGTGTTCTGAATGTATGAAGAACTTTATTTTTTTCTACCCCGTCTCCATCTCCCCGAGGGGCGGCTTACATGGGGCCAAGCCAGGCAACATACAATTAAAATATGTATGTAGTGCATTGACTTTAGAAAATAACTTGTAGAAGCCAGATCAGGAAAGTTCCCTAAAGAAAGCAAATCTGCCTCCTTTTTCTTATTTTAAATAATTTTGTTGGGGACATTGGAGGATGTCAATGGATATTTATTCAACACTTGTTAAAAAAACAACAAGGATCCAACTACGTTCTTGTTCACCTAAATCCACTCCACAAATAGAACAAGTGAGACAACAATACGTTAACAGGAATTGGACTGAGCAGCAGTTGGATTTTTCTGTTTTGCTGCATCTTGGGAAGTCTCAGGAACTACACAAGATTTCTGTAGCTAAAAAGATGCAAAGTACCCATCTTGAGTGGAAGAAAGGCAGATCTATCAATCAATTATTTGCTTAATTAATTGAGACAATTAGACTGGCATCCCCCAGAAATGAAATTCTCCTATGTCTGTGCTGGTTACGTTCAACAGACAATTAAGATTGATTGGAATTCCGGTAGGGACGTTATCATACATAGGTTTCTTACATTTATTTTTCAGCAAGCAGGCTACATTTCAATTGCCAGATGCAAAATGATGACATCAGCAATGAGATTGACTGGGTTAGAATAACTCAGTTCCTCCCAGGTTTTAGGGCAGTGTAGAAGGGCCCTCGGAAGAAGGAAGCTTGATGTGGGAGTTTTTTCTCTTCCATTGGGAGAGGAATGGCATAAGCTTTGGCATGCATGTTTAAAGCTTTTTCTCTGCCATGTGGGCAATGTAAATGCAAGATAGCAGTCTTCAAGCTGTTAAGGCATTCACAATAATCCTTTTATTGCAGTTTCTTTGCAGAAAGATCCATAGGCCTTCCTCCCCCAGTCCTGTCTCCTTGTCTTTCCTTTTTATCTCCCCCAACCCCACCCTTCACATACACTCTCACAATCACTCAGATGATGTTCATCAACATGACTTGATCCATGCTTGTGTATCTTCCCCATTTGGATTATGCTTTTTTCACTCCACGGGCAGGGCCCTCTGCCTTCCACACACTCTTACACTTGGACTCTCAGAACAGCAGAGCGGAGAGGAGAGAAGAGGAGAGGAGGGGCTGCAATGTTTTTATCCGCTCATTAAGGTGAAGGCAAAAGCAAAGGAAGTGCTCCCAACTGTTGGAGTTTGTACTGTTTCTGTTGTGTGACTCCCATCTAGTTTCTCATGCATCTCCTTTATAAATGCATAGATTTCCCCTCCATTTTTCCTGAAACTGTATTACTATTACAGAGAAATATTTCTGATTTGAAATTATGTTTATCCTCTCTTTATTTTTGTCTGTAATTGCTTTGGTTTTGAGATTTGTATAAACATTATATTTTAAGACATAATTTTACTGGATTTCTTCTCTCCACCCCACTTTCTTTTTATTTACTAATCTCTGTGGGTGTGGTGGGGTAGCTAAATGAGAAATTCTAAAAAGCCATTGAAGTGGATGGATTTTTATAACAATTATGAATTTTTCTGGCTATAGATTTCCTAGTTAATTTTATTATAATTATCTTCTGGAGTTAAATTCCACATTAGTTCCTTCCCCATTTCATAGCCTTACTTTTATTCTAAAAACAAACCTGAAAGTGACTACATGAGTGATATGGGAAAGTTGAGATTTGAATTAATGTGCATTGGGCAGAAAGAGCAATTGTGTTTCAACACAGAACTCATGCAGTCATAATGGCTTTGAGAGAAAGCTAGAAATATGAGCATAGCCTAATAAACATTTATTTGCATTTTACAATATCCATATTTTTTATATTTATTGTTATGCTGCATGTACAGACACACATATACACACTAAGGATATAGTATTTCATTCTTTCCCCCCTTTTTTCCAGGCTTTCCTAAACTTTGTAGATAAATTCCAAGCTTCCTTAAAACAGGGGTTTTGTGTGTTTTCCCTTATCAATATTTGTCTCCTTGTTGCCTTGAACATCTGCTTGACCACAGTCATGTGCATGGCCACATTTGTCCCTATTTTCACCTATGACATTTTGGAGGAAATGTGGCCATTCTTAAGAAAGTAATTTTCACCATCAGTACCTTCTGCATTTAATTTCCCTCTAACTTGGATGTTTACAATCCACTCTCTTTCTCTTTGATTCACCTTTTCATGAATTCTCCATAACTTCAGCAAAGGTTGTCAGGATTAATTTAAGTCTTCAAAGATTGGGAAGAGCCAGCTAAGCTTCTCCTTCTCCATTCTGTACATATTTCCTTTCCCATATTTTCCTGGAAGGTTAACCTGGCACACTCTTTCGTCTATGATTCCAGTAGGAGTAGTCTTAAATATTTGATAAAGTGATGATGGGATTCAGTACTGGGTTTGAACCAACAAAAGTCTTCTCCTGGTGTCAATTTTAGTATGATAGGTATTTATTCATCATGGATGAAATGTATATAGCATGAGGTAAATGGGCAGCAGATCAGTCCAAATCACGCCTAAATAATTTGGCCCTAGAACTTATAGATAGAACTGATAATAAACAAGCACACCGTAGAAAATCAGATGCTTGACACCGCACACTCTGTGACCTTGACTTTGAAGTATTTTCTTCCAGAAACACAGCCTGGATGTAGAAGCAGTTAATACCTTTGGGAAAACAGTGGCTGAGCCTCAGTGAACTTAAAAGAAAAAAGGGATTTAAGGGGGGGGGGGGGGAAATTAAAGGACATCTTGAAATATTGTGGTTTTATGGCTGGAATGGAGAAAAGACAAATGAGAAACTTTAGATTTTGTTCTGAGAGTGCATTGATGTGGCAAGCCCTTAGTTTTTGTGCTTAAATTCTTCAGCTGGACACTGGGAACACTGAATACCCATAGTTTGCAAAATGATGATGTGTGCTGTGAATATACAGGAAAGTGTGTCAAAACAACTTGCAGCTCATCCCTTACATTCACATTGCCCCTCTGGAGAATCTGAATAAGCAAGATGAGTCCTCAACATCCCATTTTTTAAAAAGTAACTATGCCATTTCCTGCATCAGCTAACCGTTTCTCTAATTCTGTGCAATTTGCTAAAATTCCAGAGTATGCAACCAGATTGTGAAATGTTTCTTTGGAGTTGCTAGCTATCCCATATTATCAGTTAACTACAGAATGGTTGAAATTCATATCATTTCATGGGTTTTTTGGTGAGGTATTCATATATATTGTCTACATAAAGGTTTAATTTCTCTCAACCCAACTTGGTTTTCTTTACAAATAAAATTGCAATCATCATCATCATCGTCATCATCATCATCATCATCATCATCATCATCATCATCATCATTGTATTTCTAACCCACCCTCTCTCCCCGAGGGGACTCAGGGTGGCTTCCAAAACAAGGCAGGCATTCAGTATCACATACAATATATAAAATTAAAAACAGATTTAAAAAAATCCTCAACAAGCAAATAGACTATGGCCTCATCGATGGATTGGCTCAAGCCAATCTAAAGCTACTTTCTAATTATTCTCTCTAGAAATTTTATGAAATATGTTGCTGTCTTTAGTGTCTGTGTGGTAGTAGCATGCCATTGGCTTGTGGTAATTGTTATTGCAGATAATTTACATACAATAAACACAAACTCAGATATCAGTCCCATGGAACTCAATAGGAATTGCACATGAAAACTTGTAAAGACGAGGCAATATAACATGATCTTTAATTGGCTTGGGATGGAAGCTCATACACCTTTACTTAGAAGTAAGTCTCATTTAATGGCCTAAATATTCTAAAGGTATTGGATTCTGGCTGATCTTGAAGGCCCTAGTTAGTAATTGGATGGGATCTCATGAATGAATATCAGGGGCTGTGGTCTATATTTCAGAGGAATGAACTGGCAAAACTATATCTGAATATTCCGTGCCTAAGAAAGCCCTATGATACCTATGGAGCCGCCATGAGTTGGCAGAAGACCTGAAGGCACATACACATTTACATCCAAACAAGTCACATTTAAATCAATGGACCTTAATTCTGCATCATCATGTGGAGAACTGGACTGTTAACTAAAGGCTAAATTTAATCAGACTGCAAGCACACATGTTTATTTTCTTGATGGACTGGGAAGGACATTGCCCGTGAGCTACCAGGTAATAGGAACCACATGCCACCAGATGCCCCTTTGCCATTGCTTACACAGCTGTTCCACAATCTCCTTCAGCATCTGAGTCTGGGGAAGAGAAAGACAGAGAGCCAAGTGCCAAGCAGATGGGGCTGCTCCCTAACCTTCACTTCCTAGCCTAAGGCAAATGGAGAATGGAGGGCTGTTTACAGCTCCCTCCTAGAGCTTTTCCTAGAAAAAGATGTTTTCCCTCTCCTGGCACTCATTCACAGAAACAGAAAACCTACAGTTGTAATGTTCTCTCCTGGAAACCTCTCTATAGGACTGACCTCGTTCATACACTTATTCTTCACGAGTGCCCTCATTGCGCCAAAAATGACCTGGTTCAGTCATTGAACTTAAACATACATCAATTTTTTAAAAGCTTTCATTTTTAGCTTTTGGGAGCATATAAATTACTGGAAATTTAATTATAAAATTAGATGATCAATGAACTGAAATGCTAAATTGGCACAAGTCCACATACACAGAGGAGATGTGAAGCTGTGGTATCTTCTTTTATCAAGCAAGGCGGTTAAGTAAAAATGTATTCTATATACTTGGACTAGTACATGCATTACTTGTGTCAGACAAATGTCTCCAGCATTTTATAGCATGACTCTATGGATGGAAATAATATTTTGTTCTAATGGAGTGGTAGGGAACTTTTTTGTGTGGCTTGAAGAGCAAAATATCTCCAGACAGACAGGTCAGAACCACATGCCAGCAATGGGTGAGCATGATATAAAATAGCCTCCATATTTATTTATTTACTTATTTACCATGTTTGTAGCCCACCCTTCTCAATCCTGAGGGGGACTCAGAGTGGCCTTATGCATTGGCAACAATTTGGACAACGAGGTTAACAGTGAAGGTATTGGTTCTATATATTGGTTTTATATGTTTTTAAAGGTCTTATTGTATGTACTTTTAAATTCTGTTTTAAATGTAGTTTTAAGTGTATATTATTAAGGCATCAAGTGGCTGCCTGGTTGTAAGCCGTCTTGAGTCACCTTTGGGTTCAAGAAAGGCAGGATAGAAATACCGTAAATAAATAAATAAATAAATAAATAATGTCATAAAAGAACATACAATAAAACAAACATTTATGTTAAAACATCTAAACTTTACACCAATTATTAAAACCACACAGTTCAAGATCATAATCCAGAGCCATTCCAGTTGTCATTGCACAGATTCTACATTGATTTATTGCACTGCAGTTATTATTTGACGGTTTGGCCCCATAGCCATGTTTTTACTTTCTTTCTGAAGGCTAGGAGGGAAGGGGCTTGATTGAATATCACTGGGGAGGGAGTTCCACAGCTGAGGGGCCAGCACTGAGAAGGCCCCGTCTCTTGTTCCCATCAACTGCACCTGCGAAGAAAGTGGAATTGAAGCAACACTTCCCCAAAAGATCTTAATCTCCAAGATGTTTCATAGAAGGAGATACATTCAGATAGGTAAGCTGGGCCAGGACCATTTAGGGCTTTATAGGCTAAAGCCAGCACTTGCTAGGAAGCAGACTGGCAGCCAGTGTAGCTGATGCAACGGGGGCTTGTATGCTCCCTGTATGCCACTCCATTGAGGAATCTGACTGCTGTTCATTGGACTACTTGAAGCTTCCGAACAGTCTTCAAAGGCAACCCCACTTTGCATTGCAATAGTCTATTCAAGATGTAACAAGAGTGTGGACCACCATGGCCAAGTCTGAATTTCCAAGGTATGGGTGCAATAAATTTTCCTAACCTCTCCATGCATGATCCTCAGTCATACACATACAAGATGCATACAGATGTGCAATAATGAAAGGAACAGAGTGGATGATTTTTGATACAGAACACCATTTTTATATCACAGAAAAAGTTAATCTCCTCTGTTATGTTTTTATATTTATATACCTGATGGTTTAGAGAAAACTTGAGAGAATTAAGTGTCATGTTCTCTCAATTATAAAATGTGGACAATAGAATGAAAACTGCAAGAATGAATGAATGTGATTTAAAAATCAATAAAATGGTCTTTGCATGTTAAAAATTGTTAGAAAAATTACCTCCAGGGGTAATTATATTCATACATATGAGCAGTGTTCTAATTAAGTACTTGCAATGCTTGCAAAATCTGCCAGGACAGGGTTGGGATTTAAGCCAGTCAGATCATCCAAACCTGATGGAGATGGGTTTGGCAGAGAGCATCAAGTTCATCTGTACTTCAGCGGACACATATGTTTCTTACAAAGTAATTGGTACCTACTTTGCACATTGTGGGCATGAAGCAGATTTTATGAACAAAAATGTAAATGAATCTATTATTGATTTTGCTTCTGTGGAGTGGGTGTAATCAGCCAGAAAAGTCCAATTGGCTGTTCCATTGCTACCATTCAAGAAACAGAATGATTCCTCTGGGGTTTGTTGTGTTTGGCTCTGGTCTTTTGCTTTGAGTGAACTGGGGTAAACTTCAGTCTCCATCAACTCACAGAATGAAGGCTTCGTGCCATAAAGTCAATAAACATCCCAGTCAAGAAGAAAGCTTTTCCATGAGTGCTGCTGACTTCTTCTTGTACTGATGGCTCAAAAACACCAATCAACATTTTCTTTACGGCTTTTAATTTTACTCTTTCAGTTGGCAGAAAGTTTCTTTTCTTCAATTTTTTAAAATAAATCTCTCCGCATTGCAACTTACAATGCCTTCCATTTTTCAATCTATTTATTCAACAGAATTCTCACTTTTAATTGGTTTGGGGGCTACAATACCTGCTGGATAATATATTGTTGCAGAAATAGCCTGACAAGTGAATTTCTCATATCTTCTAGTTGAAAATTATGGTATTTTTCACACACTTAGAGGATCAGAATGTGGGATGGAGTGGGATAAAGTTGACAGTTGGCATTATTAATTTGTACAAATAGATATGGACTATACAGCACTTTTCATTAGTTTGTTAGGTCCCTGCTCTTTGCACAGGCAGTACGGAATGAAGTGTTCCCAAGTAAGAGCATTGGCCTTACAATCTCAACATTTGGGCTGTATGCAGTTGTTAGTTAATGGGGTCCGCCCAAATCTTGCACCATAGAAGGGGCAATTTTGTCGAGCTTGAAGCATAATAAGTGCAGCTGTGTCAGTTCACTAGCAACTTCACAACTTCGTCATGTCTGAAAATGGATACTCCTAAACAGAATATTATATGTCAATGATTAATTATGTCAAGCACACAGCTCTCTTATCATGAGCTATATGTATGTATTACAGTGTTCGCCTTTATTGTTTTGTCCAGCTCATGTCTCTTTGGTTTCTATGAAAATTAATGAAAGAGTCAAAGTTTAGTGATAGAACAGATAATATGTTTGGATGGATATATATACCATTTTATCAAATTATGAAGTTGAAGGAAACCACTTTGCAATGATTTGGGTACTTCCTGCAGGTACGTAGACTTCCCATAAATACTAACAAAGCCCAACTTGGATCCATCCAAAACACTGCTCAAGGTTTGGACTTTAGTAATGTAGCCTTTTTGAAAAAGAGTAAATATTAAGTGAAAACACCCAGTGTGGAAGAGAGGAAGGAAGTGAGGAGGTCTTTGTTACAAGTTCTTCTAATTTTTACAAGGAAGTATCTGGTCATATTATTTGAAGGGAAAGAGTGTTATGTTGGAAGTTACCACTCTATTGAACACTCATGAAAAGGATTTATATATATCCCAACCATATCTCCCTAGCTCTTGCATATACCAGTTTTCTGTTCAATGGGAGATGAAATCACTCTTCTCTTCTGAAACTTTGCATATTTATAATGCCCCCTCTCTATGTGCTGTCATTTTCATCATAGAGGTCCAAAAGAAGCACAGGATTATGCACAACCTCTTGTTATCAGATACCACCCTCCCAAATGAATGCTCTTTTCTCACACAACCTCCAGGGATCTATTTGTCTTTATTTGCATAATACCATCTAGTTGGATGGTTCCACCAATCCCACTCATCAGTCATTACACCCAATGCTCAAAAGCTGATGGGAGTTGTAGTCTAGAAATATATTGAGGGGTACAGCTACATCGGCTGACAGTCGCTCTTGTATGATGCTTTTAAAATCCAACTCTTAGTTTGTAATACAGATAGGTATGTTAAAAAAGCAAACAAAATTCTCATTTTCACCATAATCATCACTGCAAATGCATAATGCATTTTCTTCTATGGAAATGTGGCTTGAATCAGTGATAGGAAGATTTTCTTTTTACCAGAGGCAGGTTCCTTCCAATATATACATTTGTGGTCAGATAATCCATCTTATTGCTAAAGCCATTTTAAAAACTGTTTTGAATATTTATTAAATCTAAACAAAGGGTTTGTTTAAAATGGTTATCTTTAGGTAAAGGTAAAGGTTTCCCCTGACAATAAGTCCAGTTCTGTCCGACTCTGGGGGGTGGTTCTCGTCTCCATTTCTAAGCTGAAGAGGCAGTGCTGTCCGTAGATGCCTCCTAGGTCATGTGGCTGGCATGACTGCATGGAATGCTGTTACTTTCCCACAGAAGTGGTACCTATTACTCTACTCACACTTGCATGTTTCTGAACAACTAAGTTGGCAGAAGCTGGGCCTAACAGTGGGAGCTCACCCCACTCCCGGATTTGAACCCCAACCTTTCAGTCAGCAATTTCAGCAGCTCAGTGGTTAAACTTGCTGTGATTAAATGGCTATCTTTATATAATATTAATTGATTTTTTTGTCCAATTCCAAATCTGCCTTTATGATGGATTGTATCAACATTTTTTATGAAGTATGCCCAATCAAGAATTCCTGCAAAATATAGAACACCGAATCCTTGTATTTCTGCTCAATACAGAAATTGAGTGACTAATTTTTTCCCAACAGAAAGAAAAAAATATCATCAGATACCATGGCATCTGCAAAAACGTGCCCACCTGAACTCTTCTGGTACTAAAACTAAAATGTCTGATTACCCACAAATGCCTTTATTTGGAGTTTGAAATAATTCAGCTCACTGTGACTAATTTGCTAATTACTTTGTAAACAAACACAACCAATTTGTGTCAAAATTTATGAAGATGCTATCAACAGCCTGTTCTTGCAATTTTCTTTGGATCAGTTCCAGCCTGTGATAGTATTGGGAGAACTGACATTTACCATTCCCAAGCCAATGTTTCTCATCCTATGTTTATCCCTGCAATTTTTCATGCCTACATGTAAAAGGTTATACTTTTTTGTCATGAAATTAATTTTGCTTTGGCACAATATCCAATCTTTTAAGAAGATCTGGAATCTGTGGCTGTCTTCTGATTACTAGCTACTAGGCTTGGTTGATACAAAAATGGTTCAAAACTCGCTTTGGATATAGGGGGTGCTGTTGGTTCAATTCAGAATTGATTTCTGATTTTTTTCCGAAAAAAAATCAGAACTTTTCAAAATTTCCAAAACTTTTGAATCGCTTTGTTAATGGCGGACACAATTGCGCAATACGTGAAAAACAGATTTGGGAACCCTTTAGGAAGGATATTCTTGACTATATGGGATTTGTAGGGTCTTCTAGCAAGCTACACACAGCATACAAAGAAAACAAACAGCAGAGAGAGGCCTTTTGTGGTTTTGTAAGCTGATTTCACACCTTTAGGAAATATATTCTTGACTGTATGGGATTGTAGTGTCTTTTCTGGCAAGCAACAGACAGCAAAAAAAGAAACAAACATAGCAGAGAGAGCCCTTTTGGGGCCTTGGAAGGTGATTTCACAACTTTGGGAAGGAGAGTTTGTGTTCAAAGAGTGGCTTGAATTGATGGAAGATCTAGTTTTTTTGAGGCAATGTACAACACAAAGGCCAGAGAGAGCAACTACAATGCTGGGGCTTTTACAAACATTGGGGGGCTTTGGTTCCTTCGTGCTGTTCCTTCCACCAACGCCATGCCAGGCCACTCCACGCCACACCACACCACACCACGCCACGAACCCAATATTACCACGCATTGCCTACCCATCCCAAAACCCAACAGCAACAACACAAGCAGCTGTAAGGCAGGCAGCAGACAGGCAACAGTCCTTCTCCTCTTGCCCTGCTCTTCTTCCAACCACTTTTCTTCCAACTTCCCTTCACAACCTCCTTTCCCTTTCTCTTTCCTTTTCCCTTTTCCCTTCTCCCTTACCTTCCTGGGTTCACAATGAGCCTCTGAGCTATGTGCTGCCCTTTATATAGTGCAATGGCTGCTGTGCCAAAACGTCTCCCCTCATTGGCTGGGAGGCAAGCAGCCCCCCAGAACGCAAGCCGCTTGCCTCCAAACGCTGACTCACTTCCGACTCACTTCCTGAGTCGTATCAAAAATGGCAAGAGAAGCTTCGAAAGGGCAAAAGGACTTCCTGTTTTTAAAATAATTTTGAAAGCCCTTCAAAAAGGTAACTTTTCCGACTTTATTCCAAATTACGAGTATTCTGAAGAAACCTAACCATGCCTCTAGCTACTGTCCCAAGTTTGGTGTCATTTGAAAATTCAGCGAGCATGCCTCTGAAGTCATTTATAAAGATGGTGAATGAAACCATCTTCTGACACTTGTCACATCTACTCAGGAACTATTGATGGGGACTCTTTCATACAGTGTTACAAAGCTTTTCATCCACCTACATCTTAGCAGCTTGTTCATATAAACTATTATGTTATATATATTTGCAAAACAAAACTGCAATCCACAGAGTTTGTGACAGATAGAATCTCTTAATGTTTTTCTAAAGTTTAAGCCTCCAGATTTTTATTACTAAACTTCCAGTTTGACAAAAATATTCCTGTGGCTTTGTTCATATTTCCCTAAGGCTCTATGCCCCATTTCTGTGGGAATGCATTAAAAAATGGCAAAGCGGCATTGTGTGGACAGGTCTTGTGGAAGTGTCCTGCACCTTATTCATGCAGCTACATCATGCCATAGTAGGGATATAAGTTTAGGGAAAATAAATTGTCACTCCTTGGGCAACATGGGAATCTGATCTTTGCTACACAACTTGTCTGAACAAAACAAAAACCAATTTCCACACAGCCCTATAACCCAGAACATCAACACGGGAAATCCCAGAATATCTGCTTTGAACTGGGTTATCTGAGTCCACGCTGCCTTATATTCCAGTTCCAAGCAGAAAATGTGGGATTTTATTCAGCTATGTGGAAGGGGCCTCATTCACCAGGAAAAACAATCATATGTTTTGTTACAGTAGTAAAATCTTATTACATCAAAGGATGTAAAGTAGGGTTAATATTGCCTTACTATTGATCAGAATGATATAGATGAGTCATTTATTTTGTGGTGACATGCAGTCTGAATTAACTAACTAGCGATTAGATCAGAGGTGAGTAAAGTGAGGCTCATAGGCCACATGCAGTCCCTGGACCACACCTTTGTGGCTCCTGAAGTCCCCCCAAAGTTTATCCTGAAAATAATTTTTAAAACACTGCAATTTGTACTTCAAACTAAGTAGAAATCTTCTCAAATTCATGAAAACATGCAAAACGCTTCATCCCCCATACAAGTGCCCACCTTTGCAGTAGATGTTCATATGTACTCATTCTGTATCTCTATTCTAAAGAGTAATAATTGGCCTTTTAAATAGTCTCTGAAGCATATGGTTTACTGGTAATAGAGAATTCTGATTTAGAATACAGATGTGCAGCAGCCATTAAAATCCAGTGGACCCCACTCTGGATTACAAAATAATTACTGGGGAATGGTCAAGTAGAAATAGAAGTACTTAAAAAGGGTATTGATGGTGGGAAGAATACCCTACAACCTCCAGAATTCTCAGCAAATATGATTATGTTGGCTGAGTAATGTGCAGAGTTGCAGTCCAAAAAGTAACTTTAGTGAATTATAGGAAGCCATATATACAGTATTGTAGTTCAGTATTGTTTTCCATTGGGTTAGTACATGGTTAAATTTATATATAATGATTCTTGTTACAGTAGGTGCCAGTTGAGAATAACTTTAGATTTATTAGTTAGTAAATGTTTTTATTTATTGATTAATGGAGCTTCACATTAAAGAATTTGAAGTGGCAGATTGGGTGCATCCTTCCCTTGCTTCACCCACTTAACTTATCTCCATGGACTTTGAAATATCCCAATTATTTGCTTTGGCTGTGTGAAATTTTACTATAGGGTTGCACAATATGGGGGAGAAACCCCTTCTCCATTCATATGGTCAAAACCAAACACCAGTTCATGGAGTTCATGTGGCTAGATCATACAGTTTGTGAATTGTTGAAACTAACTAAATCTACCTCAGTGCCATTACTATGTCATTATGATGCTGTGGGAATGGTATATTTATTATACCAAGTGATGTTAATCATACTACCTCAAATGACACTGTTGATTATTTTAAAAAAGCATTTATGTCCTTGATGGCTGGTGGTTACTAGCCACAAACAAATCTCATATGCTTGCCCGAGGGCTAGAAAGAAGTAGTTTGGTTATTTGACTCTAACTAGTGGAGGCAGAAGTTTGCAACCAGCTATTTTGGACAGCGGCTATTAATTCTATTGGTGGTGAAGCTTGGAAATATTCCTTTGTTGAATGAGTACTAACAGTATCCCCCCCCAGACAGCATGGCTACAACTTTGGGAGTTGTTTTTCCTAAAAAAATGAATGTGTCAAAGCTCTCATTGTTTTCTCTTTAACTCTGGTAATGCCAGGGACTTTATCACACAAGGCAAACAAACTGGAATTGCATGTGGTGACGGTCTATTTCATTGAATATTATGTGCATCCCACTGTTTTGTTGCCTCCCTAATCCATGCTTCTCCTGTCTCTAGCTATTGATGGGTAATATCTATGAATGGATCCCATTCCTGCAATATTCTCATAACCTACCCTACCTTTCCCATCTCCCTCCCAAGCTGGCTTTTTACTTTTATCATATATATAAATTTGCTTTCTCTAGTTTTTAATGCTGAAATGGCACAGTTGTGCTGAAAATAAAATTAAGGAACTGCAATAGTGCTGGTAGATTCTATGATTCTAAAAGGCAAACTTTCTCTCAACAAATCTTCCAAGAAAACTTACTGATTGTTTCTCATCATGGTTGCTATAAGTTGGAAATGGAAGGGACATAACAACAAGAAGAATCTTAGAACTGTTTTCTGCCTTCAAGTAAGTGAAGTAATTCAAGATGAGGGAAGAGGAATGAACAGCACTGTCAATCTGTCTTTTATGACCTCATCACACAAGGTCTGCGCTCTGTTATGGGACACTTTCAACATGAAGACAGAACGAAACCAGACAGAGCCCATACATGTTGCAGGGCTCCTTGTGGTGGGGCTCTGTCCTGGCTCCATGTTGAAAGCATCCATCGCCCCATGTCCTGCTTCACCTGACTTATATTTGGCCTCATCCCTTGGGGGAAGCCTCCACTGCCCTGCTTCCCTCCATTGTTGCAAATGCAACACTGGAATTTTCCTGTGTTGTTGTGTCTCCTTTTGCCATGGAGCCCCACTGGAAGTAGATGTACATCATGTAATTGGCTCTGTGGCAAAAGGGGGGCAGAACCAGCGTACAATGAGCAAATTAGCCCATATGATGAGGTTGCAAATAGAGCTATCGGAGATGTTGAACCTATTTTGATAGGCTTCAGCAAATATAGTAATTCTTTTAAAATGTAGGCTATAGTCTAATTTAGACTACAGGATATGTGTAGTTTGGTCACATATAATGCTCTTTTTTTAAACTATAGTGCCTAGAATCCCACAGCCAGCATACCCAGTGGCTGTAACAACATCAGTGGGTTTGATTTTCTGTGTAGGCACACTGAACAATTATAACACTCGGATTCCCCATGAATCTCTACAGCTCCTTACAGAGATTTGTAGTTTCTTGAGGTACCAGACTGCAGGTGGGGAAACTATTCACAAAATAGGTTCAACATGATCTCTTAAACCAGTACAGCTCCATCCTGGGAATTATTGTTTAGTGGGATACTTAGAATTTTCTACTGCATGCCCCAGAACTTAAAGATCTCTTCCTGAGAATTCGAAGTATGTCATAAAAAATTAAATCCCAGGATTCCATAGGATGGAGGTATGTCAATTAAAGTGGTCAAACTGCTATAATTGTCAGTATTAATATAGACCTTCTGCCTCCTCCCCCCAATTGCTACCAAGTTAGTTAACACTTTCAAAAACAAATGTATTGATCGTGAATAATATTAAATGGGCATCCTTAAAGAACAAAGGCAACTGTGTAGCTCCAAAATAGCAACAGGCACAATTTTGAAAACAGTGTTGAAAGCAGTATTGACGGCTGAACATGAAGGGTACTTGCATCAGAGGCATGGAGGAATAATGAAAACAATTGTAATAGAACAATCAAAGTCTGAATATGTATAATCCTGAAGAAATGGAACACTCATTACAAGCATATTTTCCCTTCTGTTGCTGCTGCCAGTGTTGAGCAAGCCAGCAGAATGAGCCAGGATCTGGAAGGAATGTTTTCCAAGAGTTAACAGCACAGATGTTTTGGAAATTTAAACAGGCTGTCAAATGTTACATTTGGGAAGCAAAAAAAGCTGTTTGCATTTAAAGCAGTAATAACACCACTATTTAGTTCTGATGTTTATTTGTAGACCTCCCTCCCCATCTTTTCACACACAAGGCTTTCATTCTACAACTCTCTCCGTGGGGTAACTGTTGGATCTGCACACAATTATTACAATTTGGTAATGCCCACTTTTGGTTTTGGTACCTCAAGGTAGTGTCCATGCACAATGTGCTCCAACAAAATAGAACCTTTGCTTGCTTCTAGGCCTCAGAAAGAGCCTAGAATGGCCAAATATAGCTATTTCCGAATCACTTTTGAAACCTACACATGCAGAAACAGTGTATTTTGGGATATTGCCTGGAATAGGTCAGCAAATATCTATGTGGGCAAACCATTATATTTCTAGCAGATTCAATGCATTTTGGAATGTAACCGCACATAAAGAGTTGGAATAATGGAATGGAAAGTCCTGAAATATTTTGCTCTCTCTTTGATATAGGTTATATACAGATTAAATAAGATATTTGTTAATTTGCTGACTAGCTCCTGGGCGACAACTGCTGTTATCAATATAACTAACTAAGGTTGTATTTATGAATCAGTGCTGTGGGTTCAAATCTGATTCAACCATGGAAGCTCAGTTGGTGACTTTGGGCAAGTCAGAATCTCTCAGCATTAGAGGAAGGCAATGGCAAACCTCTGTGAATGTGGAATTGGTCACCTACCACTGAGTTCTGGGCCACGCCAAGGAGAATGTGCCAAGGAGTGGGTATGATCTTTGAGATGGCTCCCTTTGTGATGTTATGCAGTGGAATTCAGCTGGTTGTAGGATAACCCAAAAGCTTCTGTTGAGTAACTTGGAACAATTTGGCACTTATTAGCAACCAGAGCTCTGATTGTCTTGCTTCATCCATTAATAAGGCACTACTGCCTCCCATAAAAGAAGCTTTGGAAAATCTTTAGAGTTGATAAAAATAAGGGAATATGTACAGAGGAAACTCCTGCCAATAGTCTGGGGTGGTTCTTTCAGAGCTCTCCTGACTAGAGATATAAATTATTTCATGTTTGCTGTAAAAGCTTTGTTGTTGTTCTGCAACATTTGTAGACCTTTCTGCAAATGTTTCCTGTGGAGGGATTTTGTTTTTCTCTGCAAAGTGATTCCTGAAGAGGACTTCTGTGCAAAAAAATGCAATTGTTTGCATATTAGCTCCATTGGCTGCCAATAAGTTTCCAGTCTCAATTCAAAGTTCAGGTTATTACCTATAAAGCCCTAAATGGTTCGGAATCTGCCTATGTTTTTGACTGCACCCCCACTTTGTGAATGTTAAGATCTATTGGGGAGGCCCTCTTTGCGGTCCTGCCACTGTCACAAGTGGGGACGAGGGAGAGGGCCTTCCAAAGTCTGGTGCCCCCAGACTTTGGAACATGCTCCACAGGGAAATTAGGCAGGCCCCCACACTGTCCTCCTTCCGTAGAGATTTAAAGACTTGGATGTTTAAACACATTTGAAAATGTCTAACTCCAATGGTCCACAATTAATGACATGGCACTGTACTTTCATCCCAAGCCCTTGTTCCTTGACTACAATTTGCACTATGCCATTCCCTTGTCTTGTTTACAATTTGGCCATGTCTTATGACAGTTGTCACCATAGGTTATTGGGCATTGTTCTAAGTTTTAAATTGTTGTTTTATGTGCTATTGGTTTTACTTTTTTTTGTACTGTACGGTATGTTTATTTTATGCATTGTTTTTAGGCACCTTGTGTCATATGTAAGCCACCCTGAGTCCCTTTGGGGAGATGGAGGCGGGGTACAAAAATGAAGTTATTATTATTATTATTATGATTCATCGATAATTCCTCCATAAGACATCATAAAACTCAAATACTAGAAGGAAATTGCACATAATTCTCACTTGTGTATTCACCGGGGTTTCCCATCTCCTAGGAAACCATTTGTTTTTATTTTAACAAATAATTAGAATAATTTTTTTCTGTTCTTAATTCAGCATTTTATGCAATCAAAGGGAATATCAGTTTGTGTTGAGCCTTAGAGCATATCCTGCACCCTAAGTAATGTAATGTATGGGACCTTCTTATATATCTTTTTTCATAGGCGTTTCAATATTTAATTTAATGGTCCTGATATATATATATATATATATATATATATATATAGAGAGAGAGAGAGAGAGAGAGAGAGAGAGAGAGAGAGAGAGCACAACTAAGGCTATACTATTTTCTAAATACTGCCTTGAAAGAAGATCCTGCGTAATTCAACATTTATTATTCTTTTTTTAGCTACTACCAGAATACTTCCCTAGTGTCTACTATAATAATTACCAAAGAAGAAAATGGAGAGGCCTCATATGACACTTGATTAGCTTAAGTTTGCAATAACTTTCTTCACAGGGAGTTTGAGCACTAGAGACATATGATAAATAAGCACCATGCCGAGTCAGCCCTATTGTAAATATCTTGTGAAATGCAATCTTGAGCATGTTTGCTCAGATGTCCCAGTGAGCAATTAGGATTGCAATCAATGTCATGCTGAAGATTTTCATAATATCCAGTGATAATACCAAGTGTAGCAATGGATGAAGATATTTCTACTTTTATACAAAACATCTCTTTTACATCTGTTGAGCATTTATTTATGCCAAATATCATTGTAGCAAATCATCCTTGTTCCTTCTTAATCTGCAGGTGTTTGGCCTAAAGCTTGTCCAAGCAACTTGCTCTACTACTCACTGCACACTCAGAGCGATTTTGGATATGTTCTTGTATGTACGCATGTACTTTCAAGTCATCTGTCAACTTATGGTGACCTCATGAATTTTAAAAGTTTTCTAAGCAAGGAACACTTAAAGGTAGTTTTGCCAGTTCCTTATTTTGAAAAATAGTTATAGTTCTTGGTATTAATTGGCCATGTAAGTATTAACTAAGGCTAACTCTGCTTAGCTTCCAAGTACAGATGAGACTTGCTTCCTTTAGGGCCATGTGGATATGCTCCGACCATGTCAAAACTCCACATTCTTTGACAAATTTGGTGATTTCTGCCACAGTATGCTAATATGAAAAACATGCTACCACTTTCCCCTCTCCATTGAATGACCCTTGACTTATCCATGGGTCATTCATAGTCTTGATTTTTCCTGGAAATCCAAATTATTACAGAACATTTAACTTTTTGCTGCCCTCAATTTCTGCTATTGAACAAAAGGGAGTAGTCACACAACCAGCCCTTGCTGATTTTTTTTTAACAGAGAGCAGTTGCTCCACCACACTCTGAAATTTGTCAGGGAAAAGGGAGCCAGGAAGGACTCTGGGTTCAACACCTGAACTTATATAAATCCTTTGTAAAATACAAGTATCATGGGAAAGAAAAACCCAAATGCACCTGCTTATGGAATGTTGCCACAACCCAGAAGCCAGCTTTGCCCACACATTTACTTGGGCAATGTCATCACAGGTCCTAATCACATCACCTGCAATATTAGAGGCATTTTCACTTGCTCATTCTCTAATGAGAAACATAAATCAGGCATCAAGAATGAGAACACATCAGAACTAGTTGCAGAACACTTCGGTCTTCCTGGGGATTCCATTTGGGATCTCAGAACAACAATTTAGAACAAAAGCAACAAGAATAAAAACTACAAATGAAGGTTGGAAAGAGAAATGGCAGAACTGGAATATGTTCAAGAACTCCAGTCCATTGACAGTGGGTTGAATAGAGACAGTGATTTCATGGCACAATACACATATTATAGCACTACTTTACCCTAGCCTCATGGGGGCCCACTTGACTTTCTGGTTCCCAGACAGCCACGCACTATATTCCAGTAACTCCTTCCACCACTCAAAGGGTTATCTACTCACCTAGGCTTTGGGTAAAATCTTTCAGACAAGTTAAAACTGAACTTGTCACCTCATTACTATATCCACAACTTTAACATTATATTACTATGTACACGAACAATCTACTCATTCACAGTTTCCTCCATGCATCTGATGAGCTACAGTTGACATAAGCCTATGAAAGCTTATGGTGCAATTTCTTTCTTTTAAGATGATTCTACACTGCCATTTAAACTAAGTCAGGGTGTGGATTAAAGTGAGCCAAGTTGCTGTGGAGTGCCTACACACACAGACACCCTAGGAACCAATTGGGGGCTAGGATAGTGGTGCAATGACCTGTATCATGACTTGAATTTTCATTCAATCTGATGTTCTATACTATATTAACGAATCCTGTTAATTTACTCTGTTTTCATGGTATTTCCTATGCCGTTATACATCATTATCCACCTTACTAAACCACTTATCCTTTAACTAGTTCACGTAGTGGTTTTCCTCCCCACCTCCAAAATTAGTCTGCTGTTATTATTGTTGCTAGCTATTATTGTTATGATGTTTTACGCTGTTTTATGCTGTCTTAATTCTTTTTGCTTTGTTTTTAATTGTATTCTGCCTTGGGCTTGGGCCCCATGTAAGCTGCCCCGAGTCCCTTCGGGGAGATGGAGGCAGGGTAGAAAAATAAAGTTCTTCTTCTTCTTCTTCTTCTTCTTCTTCTTCTTCTTCTTCTTCTTCTTCTTCTTCTTCTTCACAAAGATACACTACTGGCAGATTGATCTGAAAGCAGGAATATATTTTTTTCTTACCTGGTCTGGTGGGATGCACTTATGGGCATTAGCATGACAAGTGCTAATAATAATAATAATAATAATAATAATAATAATAATAATTTATTTATATTCCTCTCTATCACCACGGAGAAAGCCCTTTCTCTCGTTCCCACCAGCCATGCTTGGGATGGGGAAAGAAGTGAGAGGAGGGCCTCCTCTGATGACCACAGTGTCTGAGTTGGTCTATAGTGGGGTATGTGGTTTGTCAAATAGACTGGACCCAAGCCATTTATGGATTTAAAGGTAAGAACCAGCAAAAAAACCAAAAAAACAAAACAAAACAAAACAAAAACCCAGCAGTAATGAGCAGCAACATATCCAACTGGGATTAGCACTAGAGCAAGGCATGGCACAGTAACAATGGGGTGGAAAGCAGGTGTTCCCAAAGGAATGCAGTGGTTCCCTATGTGAGGAGGTGTTTGTTTACTTTCTGGAGAGCTGTGTTTCTAGTTGTTTTGAATGCATCAGTGCTAGCCCTGTCCTGACGACCACCCTGAATTTGTCTGTCTTGAGTTGCAGTGGGTTTTATGGCTTATTCCAGAATTTCCAGTGAGTTTAAGACATTGTTTTTGGCTGGATATGTGCTGCAGTGCATAAGGGCGGGGGGGGGGGGGTGTATGTTTAGTAGACACCCTGACCTCAAGACACCTTTGAACTGCATTTTATTTCCTGTGTGGAACTGCCTTCAGTCTCAAAGGTACTGCAAGATCCCTTTGAGTACAAAAGAAATGCTTTCTTGTCGCATAGTTAAAAGTGTGGAACACTTAGCTTGTCTAGCCACTCTACATTCCCCATTGTATGTGCAAAGTGTCTATTTTTGAGGAAGTAGTGTTTTTGAAAGTAGCTTATTATTAAAAGTAGCCTTTGGCTGCTCTTATGTGTCAAATCATAGACATGAATACACTCCTTCTGCAAAGCACAAGTTCAGACTTGAATGATGCAGGTAGTTTTCTATTTTGTCTCATAAAGAAGTTGTATCATTTAGCCATCTTCATTAAAATAATCTTGGCCAGCATTTTAATGTGTTGTTGTTTTTTTAATTTCATGAGGAAATCCCCCTGGCAGCCAGGAGCTAAGTTATGCAAATCAAGAAAGAATCACCAGTGCAATAATAATGATGTTAATAATTTCTGATGTGGTTCCAGGAGGCCATTAAGCAAATTACACAATGCATAAAGTGCATCTGGCAAAAAGGGAGGCAGGGCAGGGTGTTCCCCTTGCATTTAATCACCTGGTTGAGTGGGTGACTGCAGGATACTGTAAGTCAGCTAAATCTTTGATCATTAAAGTGCTTGGTTAGAAATACGTCTACATCTGCATGTAAGCAGCAACCCAATTATTACAGAATTATTATAAAGATCTAGAAAGTTTCTGTATGGGCTTGACAGTTATGGTATGAGGATTTTTACACTATAACATCAGAAACTGTGGGCTTCCTAGAACTTTTGGAAAGGCATAGGATCTTCTGAGGCCTCTTCCACACAGCTGAATAAAATCCCACATTTTCTGCATTGAACTGGATTATATGGCAATGTGGATTTAGATATTCCAGTTCAAAGCAGATATTGTGGGATTTTCTGCCTTGCTATTCTGAGTTATGTGACTGTGTGAAAGAGGAAATGATGTAGAGTTATTACATTGGAAGTGGACAAGCTGATGGCGATAGTTGGAAGTTTTGGAGAAGAGGAGAGAGAGAAATGAAAATGAGCTCCTGAGGAGAAAGGCAAAGAGCTGTGACAAAGTGGAGAAGACATGAGGAAGAGTCAGATAACACCAGGTAATGAAGAGCAATGCAACTCAAAAATTTAACAATGAATAATAACTGGTGGAAACAACTATTAGTGGTCTATCAAACAAAACAATGCTGTACCTTGGGGAACCTTGAAGATGAGCAAATTTGTTATAGCATCAGCTTTCATGGGCTCTGTTCACTACATTACATACCAAAAATACTCTCAATCTGGCAAATACGTATACATACATATGGTTTGGTGTATGAGAGAAAGAGCTGTGAACAATGAGTTCTGAGAAAATTGAAATGCACAAAGTACAAAGTGATCATTATCTTACCCATGTCAACACATAATGATAACATAGACATACTTTGATTGGTAAGCTGATCAAATACATGTAGTTCAAACATGAAGAGAAAGAATCTAATTTCTTGGTGAATTGTTGCTGAGTTGTATTGTTTTTTAAATCTGTCTTTACGTCTGGGTTGGACTAGGGTACTCACATTAGTAGTTGATCTATAATCCCGCTCCCCACTTTTTTGGGAAAAATATAGATGAACCAGAGAAGTTTGACAGCAATAACTTAATGGAAGTTCCAGAAATTGAAGTATCATAGTAAATCAGAAAAAACCACAAACTGTCATGGTTCTCTCTGAGACTTCATAGAAATGCCTTCAGCAGAATCCATGTGAGGAAAGAATTTGTTGAACAAGGCCCCTTCCACATAGCTGAATAAAACCCCACATTTTCTGCTTTGAAGTGGAATATATTGCAGTGTGGACTCAGATAAATCTCTTCAAAGTAGATATTGTGGGATTTTTTGCCTTGATGGCTATGTGGAAGGGCCCTAAGACTACCTGTCTTCAACCTATACCAGTCACAGTGTTGTTGGTTGTTGTTGCTTTTTAAAAAAACACATTTTTTTATTTAATTTATTAATTAAAATCAATGCTCCATTGGAAAAAATAGATCACAAATTAAATTGTTTTGAAATTGAAGAAAGTAAGTTGCATCCTTTGGAAACATATTTTTCTGGCTTAATCACAAACACTGTTGGAAAAGCAGCTTAACTTGGTGAAACAAGCCAACTAGGGAGTCAAATTAAATCTGTTTTTCTTCTAATACTGTTTGTTTGGAGGAGAACCTCAGACAATAGCATTCAGAGTATGTGATTTCTATTTGGCCATAAGTTGATGACAACAGGCTCAGTGTTGGGACTTTTCATATTCATATGCACCATGCTAACTGAAGACCAAGCAACTGCACAAGGCTGACAGCTCATAACAATGCATTACTGCTGAGAAAATATTTTTCCTTCTAAATTTCCATTAAATTAAGAGGAAAATGAGAACACTGGGGATTGGGGTGAGATTTGGCCAATGAAATCATAGCCCATGCTCATGAAAGGTCTTGATGCTTCCGCCTTGCAAGTCCTAGTTCCACTGCATTGCTGATGTGCAGAGAGAAAACTATCATGCAGGCTTTAAAAAGTATTATCTTGATTATATTCTGTCTCACTGCTAAATTTGGCTCCTTGTGCACAAGAGCTTGTTCTGTCATAAGACTCCTGGAGACCAGGATTGAATTGCCACTCAGCCATGACAACTTACTGGGTGACCTTATGCACAGCATTAAAGAAAGACAATGTCAAACCTCCTCTGAATAAATCTTGCCAAGAAAACTTTTGGAGAAGGTCACCATAAATTAGAGTTGACTGGAAGGCACATGAAACAACAGTAGAGAAAATTGATTTTCAAGGAAATGCCCTATTAAATTCTTGGATGCCCTCTTCTTCAAATTTCTACAAGTGAAATATTAACTTCAAAAAATAGAATCATAGAATTAGAGTTGAAAGAGAACTTGTGAGCCATCCAGTCCAAGAAGCAAGACAATTACATTCAAAGCACCCCCAACAGATGGCCATCCAGGCTCTGTTTAAAAGCCTCTAAAAAAGGAGCCTCCACCACACTCCAGGGCAGAGAGTTTCACTGCTGAACAGCTCTCACAGTTAGGAAGTTCTTCTAATGTTCAAGTGGAATCTCATTTTCTGTAGTTTGAAGCCATTGTTCCACGTCCTAGTCTCCAGTTTAATTTCATCCTTAATGTTCTCAGCTGTAATCTTATGTGGTATATTTTCGGCTTCCAAGTGCTCTCTCTAGGTGTTTCATACAAAAAATTTCTACAAATGGAACAAGGCGATATCGCTTCATACTCCCATTATCACATTTTGTTCAACTGTTAATTATCCTAGCTGTTTCACATACAGACATTTGGTGAATTATAGAGGGAAAATATGTAATCTGTGAAGGATGCACCACTCTTCTCCTAGCATTGGGCAATAGTAACACTTCTGAGCAATCAATGCATTTAGCAGGCATCGTGCTGGAGGAATTTTTCATTTTCTCTTATCTTAATTGTATTACCTCTCCCTGTGTTATCTTTTCTTTGCTCTGATTTCTGAAAGTTCTCTTTCTCTTTTAATTAGTTTATTCAACATAAGAACATAGGAAGTAGCTTTTGACTGATCTTATTAGTTCATCTAATTTTGTGTATGGTAAGAGTTCATCCTAGCTGGATAAAAAGCCTGGCAAGAATTGTACCTGAGCAAACTAGATTATTATTTTTTAAAGATCTATACAATAAGCCTCCCATTCTGGATTGCTTCTACTGAATTTCTAGGATTAGATGTGACTTCTAAAAGGTTCTTCTCACTTCCAATGGAGCAAGATGTGTTAATTTTCACATATGTGTCCATTGTCTTTGTTCTTCTTTTCATGGGTAACACATTGAATGGGGACATGGCCATTGAGTTTCGCATTACATTTCTGTGGAGGGTCAGAAACCATGCCCACAACTGAATTCAATCAAAAGAAACAAACAAACAAAAAGAATAAAAGGATGAAACCCCAGTATATTTGGGACATGCTTGAGCTCTGATTGGATGTAATGGTAGGGCAAGTACTAGAAATCATACATCCCAAGAATATAACAGCTCAACATTAAGCAAGGCTTTTAGGCTGTCTAGAGCACAGCTTCTTATTGTTCAGTTCACAAAAAAATGGCAACAGTAAATGGTTTCTGAACACCACCCATTTACATATTTTTCCCCCATATAAATATGATAGCAAAATGTGAAGTGTTTACAGTGGACTCAGCAGAAAATGCTTCAGCTGTTTTCCACCAAAAGGAAAATTAGCCTGTTTAGCAAGATTTGGAAGTGGTATCATGGGCTCAATGGGACTCCATCTTTAAACTGTTGTTAAAGAGTGTAGAAATGAGGACGGGGATGCATTTGATGAGGTCCTCTGTCTCCTTCTTCTGATTCTCATGTCACCTGTCAGGAACCACAAATATTTCTGTTATTTCTAAATGATTTTCAGTCTTCTAATTTAATTCTTCCATTGATGTTTCCCTCTTCTTTTTTTGTTGCTTATATTTAGTCTTCATAATTGTTATAAATTTGCTTGAGATTTTAACATTTTTTCTTAAAATGTACAATTCTTAGATATTCTTTTAGACATTTTCCTGGAAGATGCAGTTCTTAAAATGAGATGTGTAATTTATTAAGATTCTTTGAAATAACTTTCCTTTTGGCTCAGGTTTTAACACAGGTTCCTTGTGGTGACATGTGTTGGTGTAACCCTAGGAATATATTTTTTTAAAAGAGCAAACTCTAAAATTAGCCATTTACTTAAACCATGAAGGAAGCACAGCAAAAAAACAAACAAACAAACAAACCCAAACCAAACCAAACCAAACCAAAACAAGCAACAAACCAAAACAAAACAGTTCAGTTGCAGGCAGGCAAGCTCTTTAAGGAGGCTTCTTACCTGTTTCTACTCTAGATCAGAGCTGCTTGGGTGCAGGCAGGTGTGTGGACTCTCTCTTTCCAAGGCAAGGAGGCAAGTTCTGACTTTTTTTTACTCTAGAGGAGGTGCTCAGTAGCAGGGAGGCAGCATGCTGCATCTGCATGCCACACACACTCTCTCTCTTTAAAAAGCAAGGAGGTATGGAGCCCCATATCGTCATGAAAGCAAAGGGGGAGCTGGTGATTGGCTGCCACTTGCTTTTGTGTTGAACAGGATTTCGTGTGGGGGCCTCTTCCTTCTATGTGCACTGAAGGAAGCTGGATCCATGCACAACTCTAATATATACCCCTAACTAGAGTTTAGGATCTTGGCTCTCTTGTATCTCTCTGGTGCAATGCTTGGAAAATAGTTTTTGCCTATTGTCAAAACCAATGTGTCCCAAAAGTTGCCATATCAAGGGGAAATTGGAAAATGCAGTTAAATGTACCTTTATTTACAGACTATTAATTACATTTGTTTTCAAAATATGTATACAATATTATCAATATAATATATAAAATATAATATTAATATAATGTGATATCATATATAATTCAATATGTGTTTGTTAATTTTTCCTATGTATGCGTCTTCTGATGAATCTCAGTTTAGTTGAGATTCATCAGAAGGCAACAAACACTTTTGCTTGAACAAGTTAGCATATTGGGGAACTACTGTTACCCAATTATTTACCTGTGCTAGAATGTTATACTGTAGCAGGGACCCAGAGCTTGACAATTTTACTTTTAGGGGAGGCTAAACTCAGAAATTTCCAGACAACACATCTAGTAGCCATGGTGGCTAGAGGATTATGGCAGTTATACTGGAAATATTTTCCAAGCCATATTGGGACCAAAGTGACACTTTTATGTCACTCTGACTCTCAGCTGTTTTTAAAGACAATTCCTCTCTAGAGTAGCTGGAACAGCCCAGAGATGTGTAACTTCTGTGGTTATGTTTCTTTATATCCCAATTTACTTTCCACTCAGAGAGGCTTGCATTAAAAGCATTTGAATATAATTTTAAATATACAATTATTAAAACAAATTTTAAAAATTTGCAGTTGAAATCCATCAAAATTGATTAACTTTTAGATTACAAATAAATGGCTGCTATTTAAGAGGGCAAAAAAAGATATACATGTAATGTTTGCCTGAGTTTTCAGATATAGTTGAAACTGTTTGATAACCTATGCCCTGGTTTTTCAGGAACTTCAATTCTTGTAAGAAGGTTTCCTTCATCCCTCCTCCCATACTTTTTTCACCTTTGGAATCTTGCCTCAAAAGCAAACGTATCTCCTCCCTCAGGTATTTTTCATTTCTAGCAGAACTGTAAGCATTTGTCTTTGGCAGCAGTGAGTCAGGGAAGTGGCTTTTGAACTCTAAGCTGTTGCTCTTAAGTAGAAGTGAGACGGGATAAAAGACTTGAAGTGGTAACTTGCCAACACAGAGCCGTTCCGGACAAAAACAAGAAGACGATTAAAGCAAGCACAAATGTTTGTTCTGAGAAGCTTCCATTTTGGTCATTTGATGGAATATGAGCATCCTGGTTTGAAGCTTTGATACCTTGGATTCATAGAGGAATGTGGCCCATCAGGCTCCCCAGAAATTCTGGGTATCCCAAATTCTTGTTATTTATTTTAGAATTACTTCCAACCATATGGCTTAGTACTAACATTTCTCATCTCTGTAATTGCTAGAGAATGTGATGAGAACTATTCTGCAATACAAAAAGATAAACATACTAATTCACAGTTGGAAATCATGCAGACTTCCAGATGTTGTTGGACTGCAAATCCCAGCAACCCTTGCCAGCATAGTCAATAGTAAGGAATGCTGGTCAGGACAGTCCAACATCTGGAAGGATGCATGATTCCAATTTCTAAACAGATGCATAAACATGCCCTGTAAGCCATTATATCTCTAACAAGAAAAAAAGAGATGAAAGCTCATGATGAAACTTAGTTTGCTTTCTACAGGCAGCATGGACAAAAAAAGATCACCACCATTATAAATATTGCACTTCAGTTTCAACCATTGCCACGCCTTTATCTTGCCAAGCAAAATTCTGGTTTCTGTCTTAGGTGATTGGTGCGCCTACAGTAGAACTTACTCAAGAGTAAGCAGCACCCAAAACAAGAATGGATTGCTTTCCCAACCCACAAGGTGTGGCTATCAAGTATATTTCACTTTCATTTGTCAGCAGTTCTGATGAAGCCAGTCTGGGAGATATGAAGGTATTGCTCAATAAGGAACTACAGGATTTAGCAGATAAGACATCTGTGCATCCTAAAACTCAAGGGAACATTCTTAGAGTTCCTCATTTGCAGGAATTAGTGTCATAGTGTAGGAAGACACCACATGGGCCATCTAGTCCAACCCCCTGCAGGATAAGCACAATCAATGTACCCCGACAATCTAGCCATCCAAGCCTCCAAGTAAGGAGCTTCCACCACACTCCCAGGCAGATAGTTCCATTGCTGAACAACTCTTACAGTCAGGAAGTTCTTCTTAATGTTCAGGTGGAATCTCCTTTCCTGTAATTTGAATCCATTGCCTCAAGTCCTAGTCTCCAGGGCAGCAGAAGACAAGCCTGTTCCCTCCTCCTTATGCCATCCTTTCACATATTTATACATTAGGTCTCCTCTCAACCTGTTCTTCTGCAGGCAATATGTGCCCAGCTTTTTAAGCCACTCCTCAAAGGGCATAGTCTCCAGACCTTTGATTATTTTAGTTGCCTCTGGATACTTTCCAGGTTGTCAATATCCCTCTTGAATTGTGGTGTCCAGAATTGGACACAGTGTTCCAAGTGAATTCTGTCCAAAGCAGAATAGAGAGTGTAGTGAAATCTACCTTTTAGGCGACCAGGCCGAAGCCTGAGTATCAGTAGCTGTCATCTTGAAAGACAGGCAGAAGCAGGAGGAGGAGTCAAGCCGACTCCTGATTGGTCAGAGCAATTAGGGGAGGAGTCGGTTGAGAGAGGGAAAGAGACTGTCAGCTTTTGACAAAGGGGAGAAGTGTCTTGACATCAGACACAGAAGGAAGGGATTTTTAGGAGAGGAAGCTAAATAGGAGTCTGACAGGGAAAGAAAGCTTTAAAGTGAGCCTTAAGGATAGGGAATAAGTAGCAGACAAGGGCTAGGGTTACTGTATTGAGAGGATCAGTAACATAAAGACTTGTCTTCTTATACTTAGGAGAAGTAAAAGAGAGCTTATTGCCCTGTGTGTGAGACAGATAGGAGTCTGTTCTCTAAGTGATACTGTTTCTAGGAGTAGAGCAGTGTGTTTAAGGCAACTCACAGTTTTAAAAGGCTTTATTGTCAGAAGAACTAACTGTTTAACCCAACTAAGTCTCTACAACTGAATCAAGTCTCTGTACCACTCATTCTATGAGTAGATATTTGTTTAAAGTTCAATAAACCTCTTCTAGTTCACTTTTAACTGGTGTACGCCTCAGTCAGTCAATCTCCTCAGAACTAAGTCAAGTCAATAATTGAAATCTCTTTAAAGTCCAGTCAGCCAGCGAAGAAGCAATAGAAGAACTAAGGGCAAACACACCTTACTTACGACACATTCACACCTTTGGGTCCTCAGACCAATAAAACTGAGGTGGTGGCAGTCATATCTACCAGAAACATCGGTCGTTAATAGCTTTATAGCATTGGCAGCCAGTATCTTCCTTACAAGAGGCACCATGACTTCCCTTGATCTAGACACTATACTCCTTTTGATGCAGCCCAAAATCCCATTGGATTTAAGCTGCTGCATCACACTGCTGGCTCATATTCAACTTGTTTCCATGAAAATCTATGTTGTTGAAGGCTTTCATGGCTAGAATCACTGAGTTCCTGTGAGTTTTTCAGGTTTTATGGCCATGTTCCAGTAGCATTCTCTCTTGACTCTAAAATCGTTTTCACACAAACAGTTGTTGAGCCAGGCGTCACCCATTCTGAATCTTTACATTTCATTTTCTCTGCCTAAATGAAGTATCTTACATTTGTCCTTGTTGAAATTCATTTTGTTAGTTTTAACCCAGCTCTCTAATTTGTTAAGGTCATTTTGAATTCTGATCCTGCCCTCTGGAATATTAGCTATGCCTCATTATTTGGTGTCAAAGGACATTTAATCAACTGCCAAGTTTGCAAAATTTGTGGGTTTTTTAATCTGTTTGTTTGTTTTGTTCTGTTAGAAATGTAACACAATGGTCTGGTTGCTCATAACATGATAAATAAATAATTATGTGGTGTCATCTGCAAACCTTGGAGTTTATCAGATGAACAATAGTAGGCAGTGGCGGTGGCACTGTCTTTAATGATGAGGCATGAAGACCATTGCTTTGTCTACCATCACACTGTCTTGCATTACCAGCTAGCTGACCATCACATAGACGAAAGTGAGATGCATGAGCAATGTCTGTGGCTTACCCACATGGAGGTGGCAACACAGGAGGCTTCTCCTGTGGCCAGCTCCAGGCTTGGGCAGTGGAGGGAAGCCACATGTATTGCATGCACACCTCCTTCTGTCCATGTGACTGTTGGCTGGCGATGCAGGATGGAGCAACCTGAGATAAAGCGATGACCTCCATGCCTCGCCATTAAGCACAGTGTCACCATTGCTTGCCACCGCCTGCCGCCAGCCATCTGATGACTCCACTCTGTGGCACTCCCATCCTTTGATTCTGAATAATGTCTGGAGGAAGAAACTTACATTTATATGAATCAGAGCACAAAGCAGGCACATTATGATTGATTGTATCTACCAATACAGCAGGTTTTTCATTTATTTACTTACACTTCCCATCCTGTGAAAGGCTGGCAGAAATCAATTGTTTTTAAAAGTAGAAGCAAATAATGGTGATGTACAAAAATCCAAAGCCATTAAAAAGGACTTTGCTGGCAGTTGAACTGGTATATGGAATTAGATTGCTTAATGATTATTTTCTCTTAAAACGTGTTTATTTTTTCTGTTTTACATGAAGTCATCTGGAACAGCTCAACTTGCCTAGAATTACAATATGTAACACATTTTTGTTCCTGGGTTATAAATGTCATTTCCCAATTAGTTCTATCATACAAACATGGAAAGAGTTTATTAAACTGCAAAAAGGGCAGAATAAGAGTAAAATAAAATAAGATAAAACCAACTCAAATAACAAATACACTTCTTTTATTCAGAAATATTGCTTAGTTTCAATTAATTCAAATCTCTCCCACATATGGAAGGAATTTTGATTTCTCCCAAGTGAAGCTAATTTACAGACAACAAGAATATATCACTTCTATTTTACTGTGAGGTCTAGTTTTGTGTGGAGATTTAGTTTAAGTGAGGTCTAACTGCATTAGAATTCATCAGCAAAATGAGGTTCTGGTGAAAAACAAGTCCTGGTCTATTGCATGAAGATTTACAAAGCATTAAATGTATGCTAGCTAATGGGGCATCTCCTTCCCCCAAATATTCATGTTTTGCATGTAATCATGTACGCTACTTTTAAAAATCATAAAGGAAATCTCATTTTTAAACAAAAGTGTGCCTTTCCTTCACCCTATTGCAATCGCAACACACACTCAATATAGTTTAAGGCAGAATGCACGGCTGGCTCATATATGTTCTCTTCCAAGATTTAATGAAATGCTCTAGAAATAACTACAATTACAGCTACACATTAATGATTATCTGAAGTTACCTGTTATGAAGTTACAATTTTAAGTAGCACAGCTCTTAGTTCATTATTATGGAGATAAATTAATTAGAAGCACTTCAATATTGGTAAAAAGGTATATTGTAGAAATAATAATAATACTCTTTTCTCTTAGCAAGACTAAAAGTAGCAAATAACGCTAAAAAAACCAATACAATATACAATTTAAAACATAAAGAAGCCATATCTCCAGCCTTGCGCTTCCTCCATAATCTCTGGTTAAGTGCCAGGGAGCCTAGAATTGTTTGTGAAAGATGTGTGTGTTGGGAAGCTCAAGATTGTGAGGCAGGCTATTTTTAATCTACCCAATTTGCAGGTACTTGTACGAATACTTACCCCATCATCGAAAAATCCCTACAGATTGCAGCAAAGGAGATTCCAGCTAAACATTAGGAAAATCTTCATGACAGTGGTTTAGACTGGATGGCCCATATGATATCTTTCAGTGCTATGATTCTATGAAGACTTTTACAAGCACAATGCCTATTTAGAAATGCCCTCCATGTGTTTTGTGTACAGTAGCTTACTCCCAAGTAAGTCTGCATAGGATAGATTAAAATACTTCTTGGAGTGTTGTGTGGTTTCTAGGCTGTATGACCATGTTTTAGCAGCATTTTCTCCTGACATTTCTCTGAAGATGTTAGCCACAGATGCAGGTGAAATGTCAAGAAAAAATGCTGCTAGAACATTTCCACACAGCCCAGAAACCACACAACACCCCAGTGATTCCAGCCATGAAAGCCTTAAACAAGAAAAGCACATTTTGTTCATACTGGAAGGTTCAACAAACACTGTCTTAATATTAGTGCTTGATTGTTTCATATATTTCTGATTGATAATTCCTGAGTAGGCTCAACTACATTGGAATCTTCATGGTCCAATTTTGTCAGATCATTGGCAGCCTATTCCTGCTCCTCTTCCGTGATCCATGTTATCTTCATTTACCAGCAGAGGTGAGCATTTATAGTAGTTTGGAACTGTTCACACCTCCCCAATGTTGTTTCCAAGCCAAACTTCAGACTTCAAGGACTTCATCATATGGAGCTGAGCATAACAGTGAAAGGCAAGGTAAATTATCTTCTTTGCATGTACAATCATCTTTTTTTTGTGGGGGATTCCATCTTTAAAGAAGATGGAGAATTCACCCTCCTCCATCACACAGGCTTGCCTCCTCCCACCCCTAGCTCAACCATCCGCTGCCTTAGAGGAAACACAAAGGCATCATTTCTATGGACTCCTTTACTTTCCCTTTCAATCCTGTTTTTTTAGAGAAGACCCAAGGCACCATCCTTAAGACAGACACCGCTTCTCTGGGATCCTTTATTTTTCCTCTTAGTTCCATTACTCTAGAGGAGGCACAAGGCACCATTCTTAAGTCAGACACCACTTCTATGGGTTCCTTTACTTTCCCTTTCAATTCTGTTACTCTAGACGAGATCCAAGACATCAATCTTAAGACAGACACCGCTTCTCTGGGATCCTTTATTTTCCCTCAGTCCTGTTACTCTAGAGGAGACACAAGGCACCATTTTTAAGACAGACACTACTTTTATGGGCTTCTTTGCTTTTCCTCTAAATTCTGTCACTCTAGAGGAGGTCCAAGACACCATTCTAACTTCCTATAGTTGGTTTAAAAAAGTAACAAAAATGTTTAAAAGCTAGAAAATGCAGTGACAAAGTGGTGAAATCTTACAATTGTGCTATTCCTTATGATTACACTTATATCCCAGCCTTGAGTCCTCTGTGAGGTGAAAAAGGCAGAATATAAATCAAGTAAATACATAAATTAATTAAAATAAATATTATTCCAGGCCCATACAGAAGGAAGTAGAGCAAATGAGACCACTCATAGAAACGCCTATTCCTCCACATCACTGAAACGATTCAACATGGGTGAATCTGACAGATCCTATCCCACATGTTGTTAAGCACTTTATTCCATTTCTACATGCACCAGGAGTTCAGAAGATTGTTTCTATCCAGCTTCATCACCTCCCTCCCATTTTTCTACACTTCTGTCACAATTCACTGATAAAACACCATGGATGAAAGCCAGAAGTCTGTCTACATCGTATGATGGGCTCTGTGGTACTTTATCTATAAACTGTTTGAGAAGTGTGTAGAAATGGTGGCAGGAGGTGGGTGGGGAGGAGAGAAACTTGTGTGTGATGAAGTCCTAAATGGACCACAGAGAAAAAAGTCCAGGAATTAATATTTGTACAGGGAAATGGGTGAGTATGTAAGAGGTTAATCCCCCTCCCTTCAAGTCTTGCTCACAGATTCTCTCTTTATAATTCTTCCCCACTGCTGCATTCTTGTTGACTTGGTAAATGTTGGTCCAGGAAAGCTTGCCAAGATAATGTTTGATTCTGCCCTTAGATGGGCACCAAAGTGCTTTAAACTGAGAATGTTAGAACAAATGAAACTACACAAATATGAAGTGTAAATGTAAGCTACTTGTAAAAAAAGTTACAAGTCTTTGGTGTGTGTAGAGAGAAATACGGTGATTATTTAAGCCAGATTTAGCCACACACTTCTATGCTTGCTGTGGATGGGAGGCATACAATTTCCCTGTAAGCTGTGTGTGCAGAAATGACCAGAACACTTGTATACAAACAGTTATTCCACTGGGAGATGATTAATTGTACATATGCTGTGGCTTGTCAGAGTATGATGCAGTATCCCCCCCCCCTCAAATGTTACTAAAATTTTGGCGGGTCTCTTTTTAAATATGTGCCTTGAAGAGTGACTTTCCCACCATCTCTTCTAATGTCTTTTTAACCATCTTTTTTGCTCTCAGGACCTTTCTCAAACTTTCATTACATTTTGGCTGAACTTTAATAAACAGCATAAATCTAATCTAGTCCGCAATGGATTCAGAGGAAGGGAATCTGTACTTCTATTGTTATTATCATGTTTCAGATGATGTTATGTTGTTTTAAAAAACTGATGTTTTCATATGGCAATTTGTTTCATTGCTTTATTTTAATTTTTGATGTAAGTTACCATGTCAGGGGAAAGCAGAATATAAATAAAGGGAAATATGATAAAATAAATGCAGAACTAATTGCTGTGATCTAGATAAACAAAGGTCAGTGTCGTATAATGGTTTGAACTTTGGGCTTTGACTCTGGAGACTGGGGTTCAGTGTCTCAACCAATCATGGAAAACCAACTGGGTGACTTTGAGTCAGGCCCGTAGCCAAGATTTCGATTCGGGGGGGGGGGGGGGTGAGTTTTTTTCAGGAGGGGGTTCGGGGGGGGGGGGGCTGAGTCTGAGTGAAAGAGGGTCTACCCTAGCAAACCTTTTGCATCATTACCTGAATACCCCCATGCATATGAGATATATTGAGTATGGTGATCAGATCATGATATGAATAAACATAACAGTTTAAATAATGTACCAGTAAGGCCTTTTCGCGAACCACCATGAGAATTTCGGGGGGGGGGGGGGCGGGGCTGAAGCCCCTCAAGCCCCCCCCCCCCGGCTACATGCCTGCTTTGAGTGAGTCACACACTTTCAGCTTCAGAAAACCCTATGATAGGTTTGCCATAAATCTATCATGACAACTAGATAAACAATAAAAGGAACTGCATCTACCATCCTTTTTATGCTAGATCTTTCTCTCTCTGTCTTTGCTGCACCATAGTATTTTTTCCTAAAGTAAGTGCATCATCCAGGCAATTTTTGAGGTTCCTACTAGGGCCCTACTTTTAACCCTCCCCCTCCCCATTCTTTTACATGGACATAAATTCTGGAGTCCAGACTTCAAGTTCCCACCTACCATGGAAAACCATTGGGCGATCTTGGGCAGGTCATACTCTCTTAGCCTCTGAGAAGAGCACTGACAACTCCCTCTGAACAAATCATGCTAACAAAACTCTATGACAGGTTTACCTTAGGGATGCAAAATGCCAGAAATGATTTCAACATGTCCAGGAACAACATGCTCACTTGTAGTACTTTCAAATATAGGAAACATGTGTGTTTGCACCAGACATATGAGGTTGTCCTACAAAAGTGCATAACTACTCAATCTTTATTCTTGCTAAAAAAAATATTTGTGATCCCTGTGTTTTTGCAAGTATTATTTCAACTGCCTGGAGATAGAATCATAGAGTTGGAAGAAACCTTGTGGGCCATCCAGTCCAACCCCCTGCCAAGAAACAGGAAAATCACATTCAAAGCACACCTGGAAAATGGCCATCCAGCATCTGTTGAAAAGCCTCCAAAGAAGGAGGCTCTACCACACTCCGGAGCAGAGAGTTCAACTGCTGAACAGCTCTCACAGTTAAGAAGTTCTTCCTAATTTTCAGATAGAATCTCCTTTCCTGTAATTTGAAGCCATAGGATGTAAATACAAAGTGCATTCAGTTAGTGCAGGTCTTGGTTTTCAAGCTTGTTATAATACCTTATAACTACTAGTTATTGTATTAGTATTAGGATGCAGGAAGAATGTGGTTATGCTTAATACCGCATAACTAGGCAACATTATAATGATTATTTCCTAATTATTCTGCCTAGTGGAGAATTATCTACACTGCAACCATTTTCATTATCAAAAGTGGCTGGCTTCACAAAACAAATGTTATTTTATTTGTCTTGCTTCATTCATTTCCTGGAAGCAACATGACAATGTGGTTCATTCTGAAGCAAACTTTTAAGATTTTGGAATTGGGATTCTACTAGGCTTTCAAGAAGATGCAACTGTTTTACATTTTGTATTTCCTCTGAACTTTATGATTTAACACAGCTGTACAGTAAAATGTGTCATGATCTCACTGCCATGGGTACATATACAAAATATAAATGTCTTGTTTCTTTTCTGAAAGTTTCTCAGTGTTGGAAATGCACAGATGGAACAGAAAGGATAGCTGGTTATCTTAGCAGGCTGTACATCTTTTGCAAATGAACTTGATTGGCAGTTTCCCCGCTCCCTTCCCAGCAATCTCCTTCCCCAAGAAATCTGAAATGTAGGTGTAACTAGCAGCAGTCTTAAGTAGACTTGATGTGCTGCATATGCCAATCCATAATGTACTATAGCAATCTGGAGAGCATGCCTGTGTCAAAGTTCCTGAGCTCTTTGAAGAGATGCCAAGTCTTACATATGTTTCAGATTAATACAACACAGAGGCAGCATTGGAGCTGCAGTTTTGTGATATCAGGGGCAACATAATGGTTGAGACTTGATAAAAACAGAAAGTTTAAACTGGTCCAGGTCTGCATTTCTTCCCTATCTGCAACATACTCAGCTAAGGCTTGATATCTGCAAATGAAATGTAAACAGATCTGCCAACTTTCATATGGGACTTGTAAACTGTCACTTCGTAGATTGGAACCCCACAAATTCCCCCATCGTCATGATCCTGGAAGTTGTAGTTCAAACTAATAACTCTCTTGAGCTCTGTCACTTCCATCACTTCGGAACAATTTTGATGCTTCTCTTTTCTTATGTTTGAGCTGTATTTCCATGGCAGTGAATTCTCTTTCATCTTCCTCCTCTTAAATCAATAAATCCTCTACTCCCATTGTGGCTGCCCTAGAATCTCCTTCTAATGTTTCCTTTTATCTAGCACATTGTGTGCCACCTTCTATTCTGCAAAATGCAGCCTAAGGTCCCTTCTACACAGGCCTTAAATTCTGGTAGAAAGTGGGATAAAAAAGGGGAGTGGCTATATGACACATGCCTAAAATGTGTGCTGGATCACAGGATGGCATGAAAAACACGTGATAAAAAGGTTTGCTTAAAATCTGCAATCAGGTGAAAAATGTGCTGCTATGGAGCACTGTATATCCCTGAACTAAAACCCCCACTAGAGTTCCTTGTGATGTGCTGTTGTAGACTGCTCCAGTGCTTATCCTCATTTTATAATTCTGAAACAGCTGATGAGGATATAAACATATGGAGCCAAATGGAAGTACGAGAGGAAAGTAATTCCAGTGAGAACTGTCAAACAATTCCTTTGTTCTCATACTACTGAAATAGACCTTGAATTTACACAGTAGGTACCAGCATGACATGCATGACCCCAAAGGGAAATGGGGTTCAAGAGGGCAATCCTAAAGGCACTAGAGTGTGAGGAGAGATGGTGACAGGAAACCTGCTTGTGTGCACTTTATTATATTTGCATCAGCACTTATGAGGTGCAGTGCATCTTGGAGGGTCAATGAGGGGGGGGGGAGAAAACTTTGGGTGGATGTTCCATATCTTTTGTGATTCCCTTCACTCTGCCTTATCCAAATTTTTCTGGATGCCATGCCATCATTTCCCAAGAATAATGGCTTCATGTGAGGACTCTCCTTAATGTATGGGGTCCCCCCCCCCATAAACCTTTATTGGCATATATAACAAGACAGTATAAAATACGGTATAAATTATAGAATAGGGAACTTCACATTTGTTACATATTTAATTTACAGACTTCATTCAGGAACCTTACCACTGAGAGTCAACAGTTAAAATGTTGGCAGTTTAAAAGTATAATTATTTTGTCTGGGTCTGTATGGTTTTTCATAGAATCTATAACTTGTAGTAGCAAGCTAGATGTTGGTTCCTGGTAGAGTGGGCAGTGCAGAAGAATATGCGGGATGGAATCCAGCTGTCCTATACTACAGGGACAAAGCCTCTTGTTGCTTGGTAGACCGTTGAGTCTTTCTCTATGGAGGAGAGATGGCATAATATTAAATATAGCTAACATATAGGCTCTCTTGTATGTGGGGTTAGTGAGCACTGCAATATAAAGGGCTGGGTTTCCCTGTATGAATGGAATTGCCATATTCATAGGCGAACATGATCTATTGGCCAAGCTCAGCAGTTGTTTATAGTCCAGTTCTAGCAACCACTTCTTAATGAGAGTAAAGATCTCAGTGAAAGTTAGCATATTCAAGAAGTCATTATCATAGCCCAATTCCCCAATCTTTGCTAGGACTTTGGTACACCATTTTGAGTGGTGGAGTTTGTTCAAGGTGAGTTGGGTCAAAGAGTTACTGGGGCTTTGGTAGTGAATATGTAACCCAAACTTTATGATGTTTAGCCAGATAGTGGCCTCTATAGAGTATTGCCCAGATTCTAAGCATAGAACTGAGTAGGGCAAATAATTTGTGCAGGAATTTTGAGTGGAATGATCTTATGGCACTGATATTAGGGGTTAGCCAAATGGAAGCCCCATAGAGTAGTTGTGCTCTCATCTTTGCTTGAAAAACTTGAAGAGCTGGGAGAATATATTGGTTGCCCCTGGAGTGGTAAAATCTCATGATATTGGGGGTTTTAACCCCATTTTCTTACTTTGAATTAAGCGCCTCTTTGGAAGGACCATAAGATGTATGTAAAATGTGAAAAAAATATCTGTTCCTGGTTTGAAAGTGTTATTTCCTATTTAATTGTGTAGTACTTAATTTGAAAGTAGTTATACTTCATAAACTTCATTTTTATTTCTGGCTATCATTTTTAGCCTTTCAATGTACCATTTTAAATGGTTTGTGCAGGCCGCAAAAATAAAATTTCTGCAGTTTAATAAGCTTTCCCCATGTTTTTATTATATATTCAATTAGGAAATGACATTTATAACCCAGGAACAAAAATCATGTTACATAATGTAATTAGACAAAGAATGACCAGATTTTTCACAAACTCACAATGTGTGTTATATGTATTTATTTTGACCCTCTGAGGAGCCATCTCACACCATTAACTGCCACTAGTAGGGAATGAAGAAAGTAATTACACTGTGCCATTTTTTTAATGCTGAAAAAAATGCCAAGAGGAGCAAATTTAAAACTTTACAGCCCTGGTACAGATTCTGCTAAGAAGAACTTCCTCAAGACTACATTCCAAGCTGATGAATCAAACCTCTGGAAAATGTTTGGCACATGTGCCAGCAAATGCATATGCTTCACCCAGACTGAGGCTGGCATCAGTGTATGTACCGTAGGCTACGGAGCCTCACTGTTTGAATTGTTTCCCCAAGATATGTCAAGATAGAGGTTAAAATTCAGCTTCAGGGTTTTGTAATAAAAATGTACTTGTCTGCAGGAGTCTTTGAAATATCTGCTTGAAATGCTAAACTCAGCACTTGTTTGCATGTAGATCTACTTACACTTAAGCAAATTATCTTGTGGTTTCAGTCTTTCAGCTAGACACTTACCCATGAGCCACAAGCAGTACTCCAGTTTGTTTGAACTGAATTTCCTTTGAGCTTTTTTTTTTTTTGGGGGGGGGGGGAGGTTGACATGATCAAGACCATAACTGAAATAAAGTAATGTTGGCTGGTGTCTCCCATATCAGCAAGGAGGTTAATCCACTTCAGGCAAGGTTCAGCACTATCTATGGTGCTGAACCTTGCTTAAAGATAGGCTTCAGAATCTGAACAGTGCATTTAAAGTTCAGACTAAAGCTGGTAAAATACACTATTCCACTAACGTGGAAGGCAAGAGCCATTGCAGGAATAAAGTAAGGTTACTGATTGTATTTTCTCACAGGGAAGTGATCTACCTTGTAATATAAATCAGACAAGAGGGATCACCTCTGAGTATTGGATGGATGTATATGGGCCTAAATTCTTCAAAATACTATTTTCCAAAAGTTGAGCTCTCCAGATGTTGTAGACTTCAGCTCCCATTCCTTATTGTTGGTCAAACTAGCTGGAGCTTCTAGGAGTTGGTCCAAAATAATTGAAGGACTCAAGTTTGGGAAACACTGCTTTAGAGTTATCAGATTCCATCCGATCTTGGGAAATAAGCAGTGTAAATTCTGGTTAGAACTTGAATGGAGGACCACCAATACATTCCAGGTACTGTGGGCTATATTTCAGAGGAAAGAACTAACAAAACCACCTCTGAGTACATCTTGCTCCGTAGTAAGGAAGTTACCTTGATGAAAGCTTAGGATATTGCTACTAGGATTATTATGGTTTTTGCTGCTTTTACTATTGCTAACAATAAATGTAAACCACAGTATAGCCACCTGAAACCAGTGACAGCCATGTACCCTGTAGTTCAAGGATCCAGTATCCTGGATCAAGTTTAATCCTTCAGTGGGTGATGTGTGCTGAAAGGGAACTGGAAAAGGGTTGCTGATAGGAATATGCATATTTATAAAGTCTGTAATGTATCTGCCAATGTCCTTCCTTTCTGATATCTATGGTTGGTCCACATCCAGATTCAATAATCCTCACATTTTACAGATCAAAATTTGCTTTGAATATGAACATGCTGTGAATATTTCAAAAACTATGCACATTATTTGAAAGCACTTTTCTGCCCATTGAGTAAAGAACTCTTTAAACACATTTTAAGGTGCTGTGGCGCAGTGGGTTAAACCCATGTGCTGAGAGAACGGAAGACCGACAGGTCACAGGTTCAAATCCGGGGAGAGGCGGATGAGTTCCCTCTATCAGCTCCAGCTCCTCATGGGGGGACATGAGAGAAGCCTCCCACAAGGATGATAAAAACATCAAATCATCCAGGCGTCCCCTGGGCAACGTCCTTGCAGACGGCCAATTCTCTCACACCAGGAGTCACTCCTGACACGACAAAAAAAAAGGTGCTGATTTTTCTCATTTTCTTCCCACAATTCATCTAAAGTGTCCTTCAACATGGGAATTTATATTTATATTTATTTAACCAAATGGCAAACTGCTTGTAAAGCAGAGGTGGGAAAGCATGGCTTGCAGTCCTTGAAACCCCTCCACAAGCTCTATGATCATTCAGAACCACCTAACCCTGGCCACAAGTGAGGTGTTCCATTTTCTCCATGCCTCCTCTGTTACTGGCCACCCCTACCATGTGAACCAAGACATGCCCATGAAACCTCAGATTGTAAGATCAATGCAGTTTGACTCCACTTTGACTGCCATGGCTCAATGCTATGGATTCATGAGAGTTGTGTTTTACAAGATCTTTAGCTTTCTCTGCCAAAGGATTCTGGTATCTCATTGACAAATCCCAGTATTCCATAGTATTGAAGCATGGCAGTTAAAGTAGTGTCATTAATTCCACCATGTCAATACACCCTGAGATTAGATCCGTCACACATACCTGCCATCCAGTCATTGGGACAGTTTTGGGGTCTTCTTTGTGCAATGGTCTTATGGTAAAACCCAAGAAATAACTGACCAGCCATCTTCTACAGGAGACTTTCAATGTGACAATGTGGAAATGTAAGGCAAAACACACATTGTTTGATTTTGACCATTACAGAATATGTGTGTGCACATACACTAAAATATTTGCACACACAGAGAGCCAAGAACAAGGGAATGACATATTGCAAATGTAGTTGGTAAAACTGTAATTGGTTTCTCTGCAAAACAGGGCTGATATACCCCATTGTTGGCTTTATCTGGGCATAAAGTGAATTATATGTGGTTGGGGTAGAAAAATAAGTTATAATGGGTGGGAGAGTGCTAAAACCACACTGCTATTTGGGATCCTGAAATATTTTATCATGTAGCATTTCAATGATATTTATCTTGAACAGATATCTATAACTTTTTTCAAAGAAAACAATGAGACTATGAAAGCTTTTGTTTTACACAGCCTACATGGGCTGGAACACATGTTATAGGTCTCAGCCGAAGGGCTACACCATGGAGGTCTCCAAGCTGGAAAAACTCTCTTAGCGTGGGAGCACAGGAACTGGAAAAAGACGGGTTGCTTTTGGATTCTATTCCTTTGAAAATGGCCAAAACGATCTTTTTGTTAAATGCTGTGAAAACATACTTCCATGCCCATTATTAGTTAGCAAGAATTCATATGAATTCTTATAAGTATATGGTAAAGTATATGATTGTGACAGGAAGGAAAATGCTTGAAGGGCAAGTTTTTTAAAACTTATCATTAGTCATATTCACATTTTTTTATGGATCAGCTCATAAATACTCTGTATCCAAACACATTGACCTTCCATATTTTTCACACAGTCTTCCAGTTGCTAGCTACACTTCATTTATCATCATAATAAAAACTACTGGGTGGCATCTCTTACCGCATGTGTATTATCATTTGTCACACATTTGCTACTGATTCCAACATCTCAAGTATTCAATACAAGTTTTTATTTTATTTTATAAAACCATCAATTTCGTCAAGAAAAGTATTTCAGATATTTCAGCCTTTGTAGCTGGAGTCAAATTCCTGTGTTCCTTTGGCTACATGGGGCCTTTGGGCAGGTCCCATAGATCCTTTCCCCCATTCCAAATTCTCACTTACCCACAACCTACAACATTTCCCAATAAGTTTTGATCTGGAAAATCAGTTTGGAGCACTTAATTTTCATTTTAAAAGCTGCACTTTCCACATTCTTCAAAACATTAAAAGTAGCACCCCAAAGTGCTTAAATATCACCATTGGTTGTTGGAAGTTACTTTTTAGCCCATGAAAATGGTTCTTCAGCCTCATGGAGTCAGGGAAATGGCCCTTTGACTTTCCAAAAACACCCATTCCTTTATAAGCCATCTAAGTGAATCCAATCAAACTGCAATTGAGTGGAATCAGCATACTTGGCAGGAGCCCCCGGTGGTGCAGTGGGTTAAATCCTTGTGCCGGCAGGACTGAAGACCAACAGGTCGGAGGTTCGAATCTGGGGAGGGCACGGGTGAGCTACCTCTATCAGCTCCAGCTGTCCATGTGGGGACACGAGAGAAGGCTCCCACAAGGATGGTAAAACATCAAAACATCCAGGCGTCCCCTGGGCAACGTCCTTGCAGACGGCCAATTCTCTCACACCAGAAGTGATTTACAGTTTCTCAGGTTGCTCCTGACATGAAAAAAAAACCATACTTACCTATGACTCAGGATGGAATTCCATACCCATTTTGCCTTGAAATATGTAAAACAGAAAAGAACATAACACTTGAAAGCAAAATATTGTGTGAAGTTATATGGAACCGTTGATTGTAAAAGTGTTGGATTTTTTGTACCATTGAAAACAACAAAAAAGTTTAATCAGGGGTAATTTATTCTTTTGGTTCAAATAGAATTTAATTGAATTAAATTAGCTGGATTAAGGACCATCTTAAATTTTGGTACTGTTTATCACAATGAAAGTAGAAAGTCATGTTGTTTTCACTACATATCTCATTTTAATTTCAGCTTATGTGAAGGGCTGAAGGCTTCTGAGCCAGAAAATAAATGTGTTATAGAAGCATTACTCAAAGTAGTGGTCCCTGGACTGGTGCAGGCCACAGGACCATTGACTATCATTATATTTTATGGCACAAATTAATGTCACTCCCTGGAACTTTGAGAAAAAAAGTCATTTTTACCCCCTTCCCAGAGAACCTGAGAAGCAGCATTTTATAATTTCTGTTCAGAATTTTACTATGGTGACTTATGTTTTTTGTCTGTTTAGTAACAACAGAGCATTGGTTACAAGCAATGGATGTGTTTGATGTATAAACAGGAAACTGGTACTGAAAACTATCAAGTATTCCCTTTCAAAATCACTGGTTTAATAACTGTGTTAATATTTCCGGGAAACAAAACCGCGACAATCATTTGGTGAAAGGAGACAGATCCCATTAAAGTACTCAACACAGAGACAGTTTTAAAGAGTTTAATAAATATTTCCTTACTATATAAACTATAAATATAGCATAGAGTCCACATAACTTAAAATAATTTACAGACTGAGGTAGGGGGCCGGGTGGAAGTGGCAATGGGGGAAGGGCAGGATTGGCCAATCTCAGAGGTTTTCACTTTTCCTACTGATTACGCACACACAGGCAGTGTCAATCCGAATGAAGCGCCAGGCAGCCTGGTTGCCATCCTTGGTCAATGCCTTGACAAAGGTATGTGTTGTGGTGCAGTAGGAATTCCAGTGCCTGGCATCAATACCTCTGCACCCACTGGACACTGGCTTAGGGTCTCTGCACTTGGTCTCAAAAAAGTACTGCTTGTAAGCATTGTTATTGAGGTTTACGTCCACCATCACAGTCACCTCTTTGCCTTTGATATCTGTTGCTGTGGTTTTATTGGCAACCCACACACTGACACTGTCACATACAGAATATTCTCCCCGGTTATGTACAGGATGAGTTGCCCGCTTGGTTCGGATATTCCTATTGAGGGAGTCTGTGCTGTCTAGGAATTCCACACTCTGACCATCCCTTGACAGAGGTGGTGGCTGAGTGCTGAACAAGACCCGAGGTGACTGGAACCGCCTTTTCTGAAAAAGCTTTGGATCCACAAAGACATTTGATGCTTGTCCAGTTTCCCTGTCCCCTGCCTTTCCAACAACAGGTTGGTTCTGGTCTCTGTGCCGGGTTGGTTTCATAATATGGCGTGTTTTAGTCCGACTGCTTCCGGAAATGTCAGCTGTTGCAGGAGACCCCAAAGGCGCATTATCTTCAGATTTTGGTGCTGCCCATATGCCAATCAGAAATGCTATAATCAGAGTGTAGCACAGCATGGACATTACGCTATGCACCTGTAAGAGAACAGACCAAGAACAATATTGTGAGTAAAGATAGCATTCAAACAGATCCACTCTGAATCTAGTGCATATATGCTGATACAACAAAGCCAGTGAAAATGTATTGTTAAGGTATGTCATGGTTTTTATGAGGTCTTGCCATGTGGATGCCAGATGTTGCTTTCTTTCTATTCCCACCCACTCCTTGCAGGAAGCCATATCCAAAAGTCTGAAACATCTGTGATAAAGTAGGAATATTACGAAAAAATAGCTGGGTTATTGTTAATTCCTGTGGTATTTATTGTTATTAAAATAGGACTTATATGAAGCAGTTGCTTGGGGTTATTAAAGTTGAGGTAAGATCCTGACTAAGATCTCTATGAGTTACACCCGAATTTCTATCAGAAGAAGAAGAAGTATAAAAAGAAAAAAACACACACACACACAGTGTATTTTCTCTCTTCTAGACAATTATAAATTCACAAATTTGGCCAAAAAGCAGTAGAAGGACTGGTCCTCAGTAGAGTCTAATAGATTTCATGTGAATGTGGTGGTGGTGATGGTGGGGAGTTAGGTGAATGGGGTTGAAAGCTCACACTAAAATCTTCACAGGATTCGCCACTCAGTTAACCTGGAAGTCACCAGTTGCCACTGTTGTAACTCTAGTCTAGGCATTTAGAATGAAAATAACTTCAGAAAGACTTCCTTAACTCCAACTCTCTATAAGAATCTTCAGAGAAAGAAAAGGAAACCAATACAGAGCTGGCATAGTAAAGAAATAAAATCAATCTTCCTGATGTGACACATCATTAAAAGTAGAACTGCTGCATTTGCCAATAGACTAAAATAGGATATGCAACACAACAGAAAACAAGTCTGTCTAACACCATCAACATCAAGTTGCATCATTGTATTTAATCTTGTGGGCATTATACCATTTGTCAGGAGAATTTTTTTCTTCTGTTACTATTTTTGCTATGCTGAGTGAACAAATACCCTCATTCTCTCACAGAGGAATGGTTCAAACCTTTGAGTTTACACCAACAGGTTTGCATTACTCAGCTTCAAGTGTAGGGCCTCCTCAATAGGAGTGAAAAATGATGAAAAATGTTCATAAATAGTTGAAAATTTGTTTCTCAAATGTCAGGAAAGCCTGATGAGATCCTTGGACTGACAAGAATCTTCACAGTTTGGAATTCTTCTAATTTTGCACTGAAAAAGCGTTTTCTGAGCATTTTTTTTATCCAGAGGTGTTGGCCAATATCCTTCATCAAAAGATGTAGCTGCAATTATGAAGTTACATTTTTCATAGCTACCTCTGCTGATGTCATTGTACAAAACATACCTCTTAAGCTAAGCATTGCCACAATCAAAGGGTTTCCAAGGTGCCACAGGCTGGAGTGTTTAGAAATTATGATTGCAAATGTTTTCTTGATTTCATGGTGTACTGAGATAGATTTCTCAGTGTCCTGCTGCATCTACTTGCCTAATTGCAAATTGAAACTGGAAGAACACGACCATCGATATTTCCCAGCACAAGATCTGCTCTATTGTCTGATAGGTTTTGGGAGTCACATTTTCAGTTTAATGCTTATAAAAACGAATCTCAAAAGTTATGAGATCTGATTTATGATCTTTTAAATAATGAAAAAGGTATCAACTAATTATTTTTGCACAAAAATGTGCACAAAAGCATGTGTGAATTGTTCACACAATATGTCCTGAACTGTGGGAGATAGCAAAAGTATTTGTTGCTTTCTTCAAAATCAAGTGTAATGAAGAATGATAATCCTATTCCAAAGCACCCTTCAAACTCTCCTTATGTTCATTCCATGTGGTTGTTAACCACCTTATCATATTGAGAAATTTCCCAGGTGTAGAACACTTCAGCCTTTTTTCAAGCATGGAGAGGTACTAAGCTCATCACATGAGTTAAGCTACTTCTGGCCATCATTCATAGCCTTCCTTGGTTGAAAAGAGGCAGAAGTGTCCTGAAAGAAGGGAACTCCTGCAATTGACCTCATCACACTGGGAAATAATGCATCCATATCGTAGGACACTTCAGCCTCTTTTCAAGCATGGAGATGCACGGAGCTCATCACATGTTCTAGGGTTGAAAAGAGGCAAAAGAGGAAACTCTGAACAGGGGGCAGCAATTGTGTTCAGAGCTCCTATGTCTTATTGCATTTTACTCCCATGTTTACAACTGAAAAACAGGTGTGATGGGAACTATCAAAGTTTCCCATCTACTGTCAGCATCCTATGTATCCTATGGGGTTTGATGCAGAACTATATGATCCCATGGAAAGAAATGGGTTTCACTGGGACCACTGTCTCTTGTGTTCTATGGGGTTTGATGCAGAACCACAGGATCCCACAGAAAGAAATGGTTTTCACTGGGATCACTGTCTCTTGTATCCTATGAGGTTTGATGAAGAATCATAGGATTCCATGGAAAGAAATGGTTTTAACCCGGATCACTCAGTTGTTGAAACCCACTGGTCTCAAGCATTTTGGATAAAGGAGACCCAACCTATAAGTTGATGTTTTAGGATGTATAAAAGAGGAATTTACTACTAAACTGAAAAGTCAATTAACACCAGTGGCACAGCCACCTAACTCTTCACTTACAATGAAAAATGGATCATTTGGTTGAATTACAGAGCATGCTTCACATAAATATCTGTTCAAGAAGTGACAGTGCCAAAGGAAGTCATATAGTAGAAGCACATATCCTTGTAAGTTTATTCAAGGTGGATTTTCACAACACATTCTGCATTTAAAATGTCACTGCTCTGTTAATGGGAAAAATATGGTTTGACAGATGGAAATGCCACCTGGATCAGCCTTCATTGTAACAACAACGAACACATTGTCTCCCTATGAACAACACAGTGATCAAAGCTGTTTTAAGACATCTTGTTGTCTGTAACAGAATAACAGGTTATGCCCCTCCCTGCTCATTTCTAGGAAATCTTCATTCTGCTGCCAGAATTCAATGCTTCTACAAGAAAAATCCTTTCTGATGCATTTTTTCTTTTTTTCTCTTCCTCCCAAATAAGGAGAACCATGATCAGATGTAATACTGAAGCCTTTACTTGCTGCTAAAGGGGATAAGTAGAATCATGAGATCTCTTCTATCATTCAAGGGCACATACATCAGTTAACTGAACTAGACTAGTAATCCCCTTTAACACAATTTTAATTATTCTTCAATTGAGCAAATGATACAAATCATTTAATGATTTCTACAGCATTGGCCTTAATTTAATGACCCCATTGTACTCCCAACTAGAATAGTTAAGCAATGGTAAATGTAATTTTCCCATAATGCACCCATATCAGTCTTGCAGAAGTAACTATGAAAATGGAACAGGGAACAGAATTTTTACATATTAACAAGTAAAGGGCAGAACTCAAGTTATGCTATTAAAAGATTTACTACTTTGCTACACAAAAGATGATTGCAGCAATTAAAAAAAGAACATAGCAGGAATAAAAAAAATACAATAATGAACTCTCCAGACTTCTGGAACCGTTATACAAAGGGCTGTTTCCTTTCCCAGAAATGTTATGACTGAAAAAAATAAGCAGTTTCTTCAAATTAACAATGACACTTTTGGCCCTGTAGATTTCAAACACAAAATAATTGAAAGAAAGAGCATGTCAAAATGAGTGGAAATTCTAGAAGTTTTCAAGGGGCTGAAAATTGCATAACAGCTCTAGCTATGTTTATTTACAGGTTCCATTGAAGAATTTGGAAGTTATTTCCAAGTAAGTATGCACACAATTGGATTGCCACCTCTTCATATTAGACTTGATTCTCCACAAATACTAAACATTTGAGGGTTCTCCCTCAAACTAACAATAAGTTAACTGATCTGAGCTTCTGTCCTGATGCTTTCCAATGGAGACATGAATGACCATTTGATGAAACACAGTGTGCATCTGTGCCATTCCATAAGGTATAGTGATCCAACTGCTCAGGGAAAAGGCTGAGTAAAGTTACTCTGAGTCCCTCAGCCATTCCCTTGTTTTGGAGGATACTGTTGGCTGGCTATCTTCAGGTGTAGTGAAGGACAACAATTCTCTGATTCTGGCTAGAAACAGTATAATTGCCAGGCCTTTGGCCCCTGTCTTTCCTCACAGGGCAAGATTTTGTCTCTGATATCATGCCATCCCTATCAATTAAATAAGAAGGTAAGATCAAGTATTCTGCTTTTCTATCATTATGCTTAATTTCCAGCATGAGAAGAAGAGGGAACAGATTTTGTTAAAATTGAAATAAGGTCACGGGAGAAGAGCTTGGAAAAAATATTGTTAGGTATAGTAAAGTAATTCATAGCCCTATTTGAAAAAACAAAAAACAAAATATCCAATCTTGCAGGGTCCTTGGAAAGCTTGTTTTAAAAAGTAACTTTTTAAAGTTCTGATCTGGAGAACTAGAGGAGCTTGCTTATGATCTATACTTTGAAAGCTTGTCTAGTGTGAAGTCTTGTGCTCAGCTGGAACACTGCCAAAGGAAATCCTAACATTTCACTGAACTTGGAGGATGGGGGAGGTTTCTACTTCTTTCTACAGTAGTTGTAGAATTGGAAGGAAGCCTTGGGTTCATCATGCATGCCAAAGTCTAGCTTAATTGAAGAGGGCAATTAATACTGTCAAACCCCGCCAGTACTGTTGAAAATATAAAATTAGCCCCTTCCAACAATCTTCCATCCATAGGATGCAACAATCCACTTTTTAGTAAGGATGGTCCATATATGATATATGACATCCAGAATAAGCAGGAGAAATCATTAAATATCGGGAAAAGAAAACAACTAATTACAGACCTATTGGGATATTTATTTAACTAGAGGGGCCATCTGCACAGCAGGGAATTCTAAAAGCACATTGCCGAGAGTTAATTTTTGATAGTAGCTTATTTTGCTACCCCTGTGAGGTAGCAGCCAACAGCTACTTCACAGGGGATTGTTGAGACTATTTTTCAGTGTGAATAAGACCATGCTACAATGCAACAATCAAACCAAGCCAAGCCAAATGCAATCAACCCAACCAACCAAAGTCCAGGTAGTTAAAAAAAAAACCACACTGGTTGATGCAGAAGAAAGCCATCAATTTTACTAAATAAATAAACCCCAGAGGTATATTTACACAATTGTGTTCCACCATCAAGATTTTTATTACATTAAAACATGGAATTGAAGTGACATGGTGCTGCTCATAGGTTAGGTCAATCACACTGTGAGGGCAGATTAAAATGCTTTGCCCTTGTGGTTTTGGGCAAAGAAAAGTATCTATTTCAATAAGTATTCCAATTTCTTTTCAAATAACTTTCCTATAAGTCATTTAGTTCCTTTTGGCATTGATAATCAAACATTTGGAGACATGGTGCCAAATTTCAGTTGGAAATGACAATGTCCATTTTTATTTTTAAAAGGTAACTATGAAGAACATCGGAGGCAATCAACACAAAAAAGAGCTTGAGGGCATATGTAGCACAGGAGCAAAACTATGCCTGTGATTACTTCAAACTATGCTCTAACATAACCAATATGTCCATTTTCCATGCCGGTGAAATTACAAACTGAGCAAATGTGAAATGTCATGTGCCCTACACTAACAAAACAATAGAGTCAAATTGATTTTTAAAAAATCTACATCATCACATGGACTTCTGGCTCTGTCCAAGGATGCTTCCAGGATAGAGCCTGCTGGAGACCTTCACGTGACCCTAGGACAGAGCCCTGAGAACACGGGTGGCTACTCGTGTTTTCACAGCCTACAATGGGGCCAGCATGGGGGGAAATTGGGCAGTAACACTTTCCCCTGTATGATGGGGAAGGTGGGAATGCTGGCACTGTAGGGAGCAGTATGATGCTTTTCTCTGCTGCCCCATGGATTCACCATGCTGCCCCCACTGTCCCCCACACTAGGGACATTAATGTGATGAGGTCTTAAAAGACTCCATATAAATACTCATGTGTTGATCTGATATACAATATTGTCTTATGAATTGCAGTTCTCTGAACAAACACAGGTTTCGGAGCTTTGGCATTTCACCACTTGATTTCTTTTAGCCCGAAGCAACTTCAGGCTTATCACCATGTTGTAACATTTGAATAAATATATCAGTTTATATAGGTTGAGCATGAGTGGTGATTCACAGATTTCCATTGTAACGTAGCTTCTTGAATGTTTTAGAATTTTAATTAAATTATTTCCTTCAACCTGCATCGGTCCTTTAGGTGCAAGCTGAAGATTCAGAAAGTATAGTCTACTTACTTTGTCCTCTGTTTTAATTTGGTATCAACATTAGTGTATTTGTGACCCATGGAAAAGTTGACCACATTTTGAGTTGATTTTTAGCTATAATTTCTAGACTTAGGGTAAATGCAACAAAAGAACATGGCCATATAGCCCAAAAAACTCATAGCAAACAAAAAAACGATACTTGGCTACTCTGCTGGAACTATTAGGACATCCTCCAACAGTCCTAGTTATTTCACTAACCCTCCTCCAGTCCACATTATAATCTTATAATAAAGAATCACAAGTAATTTTGAGAGGACAACAAGTTCACTCTCACTATAACAAGAATATGTCCTGTAATTTAGTTAGTGCAAATATTTCAGGATAATGACATTTTTATTCCATGTACATGCCAACATTAAAGTGGTCTTCTTTTACCACAAAACACAAAAGTCTTATGCCACATGATGTTAAAGATTACATTCTTTGGATGGCTCCTTTATTAAAATAATAGCACTTCTGCCATAAAGTCCACCACTTAAAGCAAGGTTAATTACAGAGCTACTGCTACTGGCTTGAGCCAAAAATAATTCAACAGCATTTCCAAGCACTGCCACCCTAAGAAAACACAGCCTCTGTTTCAATTGGCGACTTGTTTTAACCACAAGAAAAAAGATTCCATTTCAGCAGTATTTTCAATTTTCATTTCCTATATATTTTCCAGATCCACCGTCAAGGCTAAATCCAGTAAATGAAACAAACAATGCTAAGTATCAAGCAAATGATGCTAAGAACAGTATCTGTCAGTGTTTCTACCGTTGGTCCAATTCTTAAGGATTAACATCATATGCTGAAATGAAAACTTTCTTTAGAAGTTGTCAATCCAGATATAAATTATATTCTCCCTTGCACTCTGAGCAAGTTGAAAACCATTTCATTTAATGACAAGTAACTACATTTTCTCTTTTGTCAAAGACCTTTGTCATACATTAGAGGACATCTGACAAATATTCCCAAATTGGGGAGAGGAGGAACTCTACTTTGATAAGTACTAAAATTAAAAATAATAACACAATTTATTTTTATAAAATGCTATTCAGCACTTCATAGGACATTTTATCAAGCTCTGTGTGTTCCCCAAGATAAATCCAAGCAGCAAACAATCATGCCTAGTTCTTTGCATTCTTTTGCTTTCTCTTTGCTGCCATACAGCCAGCAAGGACCAGTGGTTTATGCTTTGATTATGACACTGGAGCACCAGAATTCAAATCCCTGCTTGCCCTGGAAACCACTGGGTGACTTGGGCAAGCCCTATTCTTGCAGCCTGAGGGAAAGGCAAAGACAAAGCTCTTCTGAAGAAATCTTTCCATGATATATTAATGGAAGGCACACAACAACCACATTTAAATCTTCACTGATTTCTCCACGTATCTAGAAACTTTCAAAGGACAATTAACTGATGAGCCTTAATTGTGAAGTAAGTGTTGTCTAGAGCACTCTTTCAGCTGGATACACTTATTGCAGTGAAGATCAGAAGTAGCAAACAATTAAAGAGATGAATTTGTTCATTGTTATTCATATTGTCTAGCTAAGACACCTCCTAATATGCTTCTAAGGAACTGAAGGGCTTTCCAGATCATAATCTGAGAACACATAAACAAACACAGTGGGGACATCCAAAAGCAAATAAAAGATGGCAAACCTGTTGTGTAACGCTATGCTTCCCCCATGGTCTACCAATTGTAGCCTGTGATTCTATATCAAAGAATAAGTGATACCAGTCAAGATCACTGAGAAGTCAATCTGGAAGGAGAAGCCACTGCTGCTTCTGCATTGTTAATGGAGATGTCAAAGTGGCAGTGTTGACTGAAGATGCCAAAGTGGAATGGGAATGAAGAGATTACTTTAGTCACCTTTTCCCACAGTAATCCCAACATACTCTTTACACCTTAGCTGTGTTTTGCATCTGTGTTTCTACTCATATGTGTGTTATCTATGCTCTTCTCCAAAATTAGCTGCTTTCTTCAGGTCTGGGAAAGGTTGCACACTCCTCTCTTTATACTATGATGTTTATATAGACTATTATTATATTTATTATTATTTCTAGACTGTCATTCATTCCCAAGGATCACAAAAGAAAGCAAAAGCAATACCAGAAAGAAACAAGGAAGTAACAAGAAACAAAAATATATCCTGAATTAAATAAGTGTGCCTCCTGATTCCATAGAAGATGAGTTTCCAATCCAAATGGGGGGCCTTGAAGTGGCAGGAACTACCAGCCAACAAGATTTGAAATGTCGGCTGATGGGATGGGGTAGACCTTATTGTGTATGTAACTTATTGTCACAACTTTAAGTGGGTACACATGAAATATGAATCTAGAAAAGTGGCATGCTTGAAGTTGGAATGTACACTAAACAATGGAGATGTGGCACAAAGTTAAACCAAGTTTAGGATTGGTCTAATTTTAAACACATGGAAACCAATAGGAGACTTGTCAAAACTAAAAGTTCTGGGCCCCAGTCTGCCAGCCAGAGCCACACCTATTTTGGAAGGAATAAAGTCTGGATACCGCACACCTTCAGTCAGCCTAATTTCCTCAGCCCGCTTGCTCTGTCAGTCTTTATATGTAGCTGTCATCTTCTGTGGTAATTTGTTTTTAATTTGATTACTAACCACTCCCTTGCCTCCCTTTTAAAGTTGTTCACATTGCCAAGTTCAGTGCAACAGGAGGCTTGCTAATATCCAAGGTACATTCTTTGTGGTTTTTGGAATCCCAGTGTTGTTTTTAAATAATTTATTCTATGCAATTTTGATAGCTGTTAAGTGACCAACTTTTATCACGACATAATAATCTTTGCGGGAGTAATGCTGATCTTCATGTGGAACTATAGGAGGCAAGGATAATTGGTAACAAGAACTGGGAGCGTTACCACAATTGCTCCAAAGTACCTGTAAAGTGAGCATGGAAGCTCTACTGCCATTCCAGTTTTGCAAGGGGGACACAATGCTGCCTCGTTTAAATGTCCTGATGTTTTTAAATCAGTACTCTGGTTTTGTTGTATTGTGGTTACAGAGTGTGGTATTTTCAGAGGCTACTGTTTCTATTGATATCGGTTAGGATTTTTTTTATAAACACTGTGCTTTATTGTAGCTGGAACTAGTTTATATGGTTTATGTGGCAAAAGCTGCCCCTTGCCCTAAAGAGGCAGCACACAAATGTTTTAGATGAATAGTATAGTATAGTTGTTGGTATCTGAGAAAATGATTGGCTTTAATAAAGCCTAGGCTATCAAGGGGTATTTTGAAGCTCATATTTAAAATGATCCACCTAACCTTTCATTAACTCTGTAGCAAAGGTCAAATAGGGGGAGAGAAAAGCTGCTTTTTCTAAAATTCCTTGATACACATATAATTACATTTCAAAACAGAGAAAAAGGAGCTCACAAACTTCTAGTGTTTCGTATTTCTGGTTCCATTTGACCATGACATCATGAACAAAGGACAACTCTCCACCCAGGGGAATTGGCTTTAGGGTTAACAAGAGCTCCATAGAACTCATTTGCCTCAAGAGACTTGGTTTATTTGAGTAAGAGAATCCTTGAGATTAAGAGCAGATTTCGTTTTTTCCCACACCTATAGAATGAAGGAAACCAGGCGCTCTTTCCCTCACCACTAACCCCATGCAATTTAGATATTTTAGATTCAAAGGAACACGAATTCAGACAATTCCCAGAGGAAATTACAGTCTCGTCCCCTGCACCCTGCAATGATTTTCTTGTTTCACTTCTAGCCAATGCCCAGTGTTACATCACCCATTTAAGGGAAGAAAAGATAAAGATTGATGTCCTTGAACCAGCAGAGTTGTGTAGAATTCAGGTGCAAAACAAATCCAGTCCAACTGTGTTGAAATATTTGTTCTCTTGCTACCAACGCCACCTTAAAGAAGATGTAGTAAACAGATACAAGATTGTAATCGCTTCCTAAGAATTACGTACTTATCACATACTTCTCTTTCTTGATCTCTATTCTGACAAGCCAGGCAAGCCTTCTGATGTTATGAAAATTATAATTCCTATTTGAGGAGTGCACACACCTCTAATTGGAATTTTCTATCTTATTTCCAGGCAGAGAAACTGAGAGGAAAGTTTCAATGATTTTATCAAAGAAGAAAAGCAATATGTAACTTGGAAGTGGGGAATACAAGTAGCAGTGGGAACACATCTTTTCTTGTTGATATTCTCCTTTGCAAAGTCTCCAAGTGTATGAGAAAAGGAAAAACTCAAAACATCAGAAGAATGATGTGTGTGTGTAGCATCCCCTTCAATTCCTAATATGCAGGTGCTAAAATGAAAAACATTTACTCAGTTATGGCTTGGCCAGAGAATCATAGATTTGGAAGAGACCACAAGGACCATGCAGCACAATCTCCAGTATGCCGTATCTTCCAATAAGAAGTATAAAGTCTGTGATTTTTAAATTTAAAATTAAACAACTTCTCTGCACAGCCCCACTATGTAAATCAGTTGCTTTGACATTGGAACATGGCACACAGCCATGAGATCAATGAGGAGGAAGTAGCCTGACTGATCCCTTCATCGTTATCTCATGGTGGGGCACCTAGTTCTGAGCAAGTGATTTCTTTAACGCAGCTCTGCCAGGAAGCTGTTTCTCCAGGGAATGTGGGCCATATACAGACATCACACTCAACTTCTGGAACAATTCCATCAGCGTTGCCTCTGAAAAATCCTGCAAATGTCCGAATTCTGGGAGAAGCAAAGACCACCAGCATTGAAGTGATAATCCTTTGCCATCAACTTTGCTGCACTGGCCATGTTGTTCAAATGCCTGATCACTGTCTTCCAAAGCAGTTACTCTACTCCCAACTCAAGAATGGAAAATGGATACAGAAAACTGGAAAGTCTTGGTCCTAAAGCGTTCTAACTGGAGGCCAGCTGTTACCAACAGTGCTGTGGAATTTGAAGAGGCATGAATGAAGGGTGAAAGGGAGAAATGTGGAAGGAGCATCAAGCCAACCCTTGAAAGGACCACATTCCATCTAAAAATCAATGTCCTCACTGTGAAAAAAATGAAGATAAAGAATAGGTCTCTAAAGTCAATCACGAAGTAGCGAGGGAACACTGTATTGCATTAAAATCTTATAAAAAGGACTTTCACTCCTAAAAAGACCGTATGTCACATGTCAGGATCAAAACAGCTAAGAGATTATTATTAATTTTTGTCTATGTAGACAGGCCCTTGACAGTGATATAGGAGGGGGGAAACATGCATCACAAAGGTTGAAGCAGAATGAGCAAACATTGTCTGTGAACTGATATGAGAAGCAGAAATTATTATTTCTGAGGTGTGTGCGTGCACATGGGTATGCTTCTGCAACTCATGAAAATATTAAACAATTAAAGGGTTATTATTTTTTTGACAGTCTTTTGCTTCTAACTGAAAAATCAAACTAATATATGTTTAGACACTTACATATGTATTCAAGCTGATGCACAGTTGGCTTTTTGCAGTTCAGATTATATAATATGAATACTAATAGACTGTTAATTCCTCCAGAAATATGAGTCTTAAAATGATACAGTAGAGCAAGAAATGTGCTGCATTAACAGCTCATAATTTTTTCTGTGTCTGACTGGAATGTATTTCTACCATGCACATTTTCCATCTAAGCTGCAATGTTCTGTTTTCCCTTCTGAGCTCTTACTCCTCTCATTCTTTACTTCTCAACAGAAGGTGGTTTCACTGCTTAATCATAGCTCATAATAGGAAACATAAAAGACTAAGAAAATATATTAAAACCTGAGTAGTGCAATCAGTAATTAAAGCCACATGGTTGGGTTGCAAGCCTTTCGGGGGAAAATGAATCCCAAGTTCTTGAGTTTATGTAAGGACACTCTTAAACCCTTGTGCAAGTGATAGCATCAGTCCTAGTGCCTCTGTCCCCCCTTTTTGTTGCACTGCAGTGCATAGTTTCTCATACTTCTAATTAACAGAGACAGTCAGACTTGATACATGTCTTTAAGAGAACAGGTGTAATACAGTCTCAATATTTGAAATATTTTCTTTCTTTCTTTACTATCCTTATATCCCATCTTTTTCAACCTTGAGGAGAACTCAAAGTGGCTTACAACATAGGCAACAATTCAATGTCTTCAAAATGATATACAATTAAAATAAACAATTAAATTAAAATCTAAGTTAAAATACATTAAAATATTTCAAAACATTACAATTACTATACATGGTTTATAATAGATCTTTTTATCTTTTTCATGTGCATTTAGGGGAAAAACACAAATTATGTCTTTTAAATTCTTCAATTATGAATATACTGGTTGCAGCAATTCATATCTCCAGTAACAAGCTTTCAGAGTGAAACACGTTCTCTCAATTCTGAAATGTCTTGTACAATCAACTGTTGTTTTTTTGTTTTTGTTTTTTTGGTGTTTGCAATTCAGGACTTTCAACAAGTGACTCAAAAAGCCTGGCATTGATTTGATATCTAGAATGGAGCAAAGCACTTTTGTTACGACAACAAACCAATTATTTACATTTGGGAGGATTTTACAGCAATACCATTTTTCCTTTACAGATCCAGTCTTGATATTAACATGAAAAATGATTTTTTTAAGGAGACAGGAAAATAAGGCTAAGAAAGGCTACTTAGGCATACTTAGATGAGACCAAGTCTTATTTAGTTCTACTGAACACTGTAGCGCACAGCCTTTACATACCTCTGACCACTAGCCCAAAAGCTGGTTGATACAATAATATTTTTATTACTAATTATATGTAATAACTCTCCCCTTATAACATTTAAGTGATTAAGATGTCAGATATGTTTAAAATATATTCATTTTCCAAAAAAATATTTCATGTATTTCCGGAAACTGTTTTGCAAACTAGCAATTCCTTGATTCAAATATCAGCTATCCAATGCACTTTAAATATGAATTTTAGTTCATCCTGCTGGTGCTTACATACTACCCAGGGTAGATGAAAGCAGTTAACAAATATTACAACATTTCAAAAATGGTCCTCACTAGATTTGTAAAGGATTGTGATTTCAATGGTAGAAAGAAAGCAGACTAAGTTACATCACAAAAGCTACATCAAATGCCATCTAAAACCAGAGATAAGAAGCTATTTCTCATTAGTAACTAACACCATTAAATAAGCTATTTTAATGCCAAAATGCATAATGGAAAAACTGTTGATTTAACTTTCTATCCATAGGCAACTGAATAAACTTGGTCTCTGCAGCTAGTCCTAAAGGGGATCAAAACTGAGGATCAAAAGTAAATGTTATTATGACTGAAATAGGAATTTGTTATGGAATCATGATCACAAATTGAATCTTACCAAGGAACGGACAATAGATAATGGAGTGGATAAATGTTTGATGATTTATAATTAATTATAATCAGATAACTATGATCTATAGATGCATTAACAATTCAGGTGGCTTTTCCTGATGACATCCAAGACCAAAATGGAGAAGATGGTAAACCAGGACCAACTTGTTTTGAACCTTATACACTAACATTAAAACTGGTCTCACTTGCAAAAAGTTAGCTAGTACCATTAATTCAATAGAGGTATTATCTGCAGATGGTGGGCCATCCCAGTCAGAAACCCAGTGAAGAATTTGGCAACTGCTACAGATGTTGCACCAGCCTTAAGGGCAGCTCCTCATAGACCTCATTGCAATAGTCCTGCTATCTTGGTCTATGAATAGTTCCAGCTGATTGAGCAGGTGAAGCTGATAGAAGTACTCCAAACCATTGAAAAAACCTGGACCTCCAGTGGCAAATATTATTCCCTGTATATCCATCAGCTATGGACCCGATTCTTCAGAGGTGCAACCTTATCTGTGTGACATAGGCACCATGTCGCTAGGATTCAGCCTCAGTTTACTGGTCCTCTTCCAGTCCACCACCACTGCATCCAGGCACTGGGACATAACTTGCAAGGATGCACCTGATTCAGATGTGACGGAGATGGAAAGTTGGATGCCATCACAATATGGATGACCCTTTCCTCCACATCTCCTGATAACCAAGAGATGTGAAAATCCAGAAAAAAACCCTGAAAATTTTGAAAACAAACCCTCAATTTTCTCCAAAAGTACTTTTTCATGAAAAATTGGGGGGGGGGGGGGGAGAAATATTAGTAAAATTGATTATTGAATATTTTTCTTTTAAAATGAAGACAAAAATAAATCTGCAGGGAGGAGATGAAACATAAAATATAGTGGCCCAAAATTTCACTCCACTTAGCCAGTCCAGAAGGAGGCAGTTTGGGAGGGAGTTCCAAAAGGGGGGGGGGGGGCAACCACAGAAAAGATTTTATGTTTGTAGAATTTTTATAGTATTTGTGTGGTGTTTTTAACTGTGCTGTGGATCCTCCTCAAGCCATGGGGGGAGGTAGGTAAGAAATAAAACAATAATAGTGTGTGTGTATATATGTGTGTGTCTTTGTGTGTGTGTGTGTGTGTGTGTGTGTGTGTGTGTGTGTGTATATATATGGTAATTGTTCGACTTGTGATATTGTGATACGGAATCCAGCATATAGATCCCATTTGCTGTGACATGCTGTGTTTTTGTGTCAGTATAATAACAACAGGCATTTTAAGGATATCAGGAATCACTTCAAGTAAAGAGGATTTCCCCATCCTCATGAGGGGAAAAGATAAAGAGAGCTTATGGCTGGATGCATTGCTGCAAACTCCAAAAGTCTAAATGACACTTGCGTGTGGAAAAAGCTGGCTGCCCCAAGATGATAGATCTCTTTTTTGGTACAATATTCAAAGGAGGTTTGACCATTTGAGGGACATGTTTGGATTCATTCCCAAAGCACACAGCTGCTACCCATTCTCTATCTACCTCATGCTACTAAAACAGTTTCCGAAAGAAGAAAAGCAAATTATATGTTAGTTATTATATCACCTAATAATGTAAGCATAGCTATCCAATCTAGTCATTATGGAAGGCAACGAGTGAATTAATATATTAACTCCTGAAGGATTGTAACTTCTCTATCTTGAATTAATCATTTATATTAGATTTTAAAAAATAAATGCTCTGTGTAGATGGGGTGGGGAAACAACCTCGGAGTTGATAACATGTGACATTGGCACAGATTCAGCTCAGAAGTTATACAACCTTAGTAATTCTTAAAGGTTAATTTTAGCTATTCAAGTTGACTGATAGTAGCATTACAACTCTCAGTTTGAGAATCTGAATTGGCTCTTAGACAAATCAGCACACCGTTTATGGAGTCATTTAGCTATGCACCAGTGAACCTGGAATATTGATCCAAACTGTCAGGAAGAGCTTGTGAAGGGTATAAGAAGAAGATAAAGGCAACTATAATAGATGGGGGTTTGATGGGGACTGTCATGAAGAATGGTAGGGTTAAAGGGTTAGGAGTGGATTGCTTTCAACCTCCTGGAATTATTGCTTTCCCTGCAACAAGTGAATCCAGGGAACCTTTGGAACTGCATTGTTAATTCCCGTTTTATCCTACCACAAAAGTGAGATAATTTCTCCTATTCTTTTTTTTTTACAGCTGACAGGATAAAAACAAATATTCAGACAAATATAAAAGCCTACTTATTTTGCAGTGCTCTTATGCATAGCCATTCAACTAGCGTTGCTGAGCTACAATCTGTTTACTTGTATAGTGTGTTGCTCTTTTAACAGTGTAGTGTCACTAGGTTAAAGAATCTGTTATTTATAAAAACAGTCCCATGAAAAGGAGGGGAGGTTAGTTCTCTGTGTTTTACAGGAGGCTTGGTGTAGATAATTAAGATAGGCAGGCAGCCGCCTCTTCATGTTTAGCAACCAGCCCATGTGATAGCAGCTAGAGTTGGTGGCTGGCTTGGCACACGGAGCAATCTATTTGTGAGAAACAGATTGAAAATCACGCTGCTGGCACTTCTGGGATGCTGGTGGCAAATGGAGCCAAGTTCTTATGGTGAGAAAGTGATGGCAGAGGGAAACACCCATGCAGGTTTACAAGGGACTATTACAAAACTTGATGGTTCTCTGAAAGTTAGCAGTAAAAGGAGAATGTTGATCCTGGCAATATCAACTCTGTGAAACTGCAATGAAGAAACAAATATAGACTTTCAGTTCTCCTTAACTATGTTTCTGGATTTGATTTTTTTTTCTCTAGCCCAACACACACCCATACTCAAAACAGAAGTAAACAATAGTCTAAAGTACTTCTTATGTTATCTAATGCAGAAAACAAACAACTTAATGTGCAAGGGAATGGTGCCATATTTGTGCACACTGATAACAACTGTTTCAAGTTTTCCTGGAACTTTTGGCAGACCAATTATCTACAGTGTAGCCCAGGGTTGCAGAATGACTCTGGCCCACATACCATGACTTTGCATTAGTGTAAAACACCAGAAATTGTCTATGGTAAGAGAACATGGTGAAAACACTGCCATTCTGTTCACTATTTGCCACAGTGTCACGCTGTTATTTGACAACCCTAAGTGCTAACCGGGTGACACAGCGACTGCTGAGTTACTCCAACAGAAGAGATAATGTAATCCAGATTTGATATCCAAGACAAAAGTGGCCTCTAGGAAACAAGCAGTTCTAAAATTAGATGAGTGAAAGCCAACATGCCAAGAGGCCTATCACAATAATAAAGGGGAATGAATGAATGGCTATAGACTAGATCTGTAGAAAGCATCTCCTTACACATTTGTAACAGTTTACCAAATAGGATTCTAGCTATTGAGGGTGGAATATAACAAGACCACCTGCACCCTTAGTAGGAATTCTACCCCCAAATGAAATTCCCTTTTCTGTCCCCAAATTTTGAATATTGCACTGAGTGAGGAACTGGAAACTATTTACCCCTAGTATCTGCAATGCCCCCCCTTTTGACATGCCTGTCTGCTCTTTTTTCTTGGATATCTAAATTGCTTTTTCAAATTTTGAAATTTTAAGTTACTGCAATGGTAGAAATTTCAAAACTGGAGGGACATTTTATTGGGGATTCTTATTTTGGGGAAAGCATTCCCAAATTTGGGAAATGGAGGAAAATTTCATTGGGGAATTCTTATTTGGGGTAAAATGTCCTGATCCTGTCCTGTTTACCCAGTAGTGACATCCTTAAAGCACAGTCTTCAAGATTATTCTTCAGGAAAGAAAGACTATGCAACAGAAATAACTGAAAACAAGGTACCTCTAAATATTGCTATAATACACTGCATTAAATGAAAAAACAATGCCGACAATGGAGAAGCCAGTTTTCAATTTAGGATTCCAATCATGTGTGCTCCACAGTCACTAGAACGTGAGCTGAAGATACGAAATTCTCAGGGTAGACTTGCTGCAGTGTGGTTATTGATCACAGTTTTAGTTCTAAAATAGTTGCAACAATACAATGCTTTGTATTGTCAGATCTCATGGCTACATGATAATCAATAAAACAATGACTAATTTCATGTTAAGTCATAACATTACAATAAAAACATTTGAAAATCACAAACATGTTATGGTTGCCATAACTACAGTATTTCAAAATTTGAAGTCTCCCCAAATACCTTTAGCCATTAAAAAAGAAGCAATTGGACAGAAATATGTCAACTTGGCATATGAGACCATAGCCTGTTTTCTTTGACTAGTTACAAAAGTGTTGTGATTTATTGTACTGTGTACACACTTGCTCCTATAGCATTTCATTGACACATTTAAAAAATACACCCGTGAAAACACGTTCCTATAGACACAGCACTGTGGTCTTGGTGTGACAGTACTCGACCTTCCATATCTTTAGATTCTGCATCTGCACATTCTACCAACCATGTTTTAAAAATATTAAAAAGAAAAAAAATCAAAAAGTAAACCTTGATTTTGCCATTTTACTACAACATTGTATATAATGGCATGAGAATTAGAAAGTTACAGTATCCAGAGGGTCACAGGTTTCTTCTCATTGATGAAGACATTTATTTTACTTTTTTGAAGATGTTGTTAGTGGAAAACTCTACTTTCTCCTGAAAACAGATTCAAAGTGATTCAGCTAAGTCACCATTTAATTTAAAGTGTAAAGGCCTTGTACAAACAGTACTGTCAAACTCTCAGTACAAGGAATTAGTTTGACATATGTCCAATGGTCAGTAACATCTAATGCATTGTTTATGATGATGCTACACAATTCTTGAATTCAACATCATAACACTTCATTTGCCTTCATATTTAAGTTCACACTACTTTTTTAATATTTCGGGGATGGGAGTAGCCAAACAAAATCAATAGCCTTTCAAAAATGATTTTTTATGTACTCCATACAGAAACATCTAATGCCCCCATTGTTCTATTGCAGTTTTCAGAGTGCTTAGAATGATACTCAAAGTTTAAATGTACGTAAGTTTTCAGCCTAAAAATATGCACAAAATAGGTGAGAGACATGCTAGCCATGTTTGAATAAGGAAACTTTTTTTATACTAAGTCAAGCCATTTCTCCATGTAGCCCATTATGGTCAACTTTGACTGGTAGCAACTGACCATGGATTCAGGCAGCAGTCTTTCCTAGATCTCTCTGAAGTTCCTGATATTGTCTGATGGTATCTATTCGAAGAACAAAGAGATCTATGTATTGTCGAAGGCTTTCATGGCCGGAATCACTCAGTTCTTGTGGGTTTTTTCGGGCTATATGGCCATGTTCTAGAGGCATTTCTCCTGACGTTTCGCCTGCATCTATGGCAAGCATCTTCAGAGGTCTGCTGGAGCTGGGAAAAAGGGGTTTATATATCTGTGGAATGATCAGGGTGAGACAAAAGGCTTTTGTAAGTTGGGCTAGGTGTGAATCTTTTCAACTGACCACCTTGATTAGCATACAATGGGCTGACAGTGCCTGGAGCAAACTCTTCTTGAAAGGTGATTAGATGTCCCTGCCTGTTTTTCTCTCTGCTGTTTTAATTTTAGAGTTTTTTAATACTGGTAGCCAGATTTTGTTCATTTTCATGGTTTCTTCCTTTCTGTTGAAATTGTCCACATGTTTGTGGATTTCAATGGCTTCTCTGTGTAGTCTGACATGGTGGTTGTGAGAGTGGTCCAGCATTTTTGTGTTCTCAAATAAAATGCTGTGTCCAGGTTGGTTCATCAGGTGCTCTGCTATGGCTGACTTCTCTGGATGAAGTAGTCTGCAGTGCCTTTCATGTTCCTGGATTCTTGTTTGGGCGCTGCGTTTGGTGGTCCCTATGTAGACTTGTCCACAGCTGCATGGTATACGGTAGACCCCTGCAGAGGTGAGAGGATCCCTCTTGTCCTTTGCTGAACGTAGCATTTGTTGGATTTTCCTGGTGGGTTTGTAGATTGTTTGTATGTTGTGTTTCCTCATCAGCTTCCCTATGCGATCAGTGGTTCCCTTGATGTATGGCAGGAACACTTTTCCTCTGGGTGGATCTTCATCTTTACTCTTGTGGCTTGTTCTTGGTCTTGCAGCTCTTCTGATGTCTGAGGTGGAGTATCCATTGGCCTGTAGAGCCCAGTTGAGGTGGTTCAGTTCATCTTGGAGGAGGTGGGGTTCGCAGATTCTTTTTGCACGGTCTGCCAAGGCTTTAATGGTGCTTCTTTTTTGACTTGGGTGATGGTTGGAGTTTTTATGTAGATATCTATCTGTGTGTGTGGGTTTTCTGTAAACGGTGTGACCCAATTGTTGATCAGGTTTGCGGATGACTAGGACATCTAGAAAAGGCAGTCTTCCTTCCTTTTCTTTTTCCATAGTGAACTGGATGTTAGGGTGGATGCTGTTAAGATGTTCCAGGAACCTGTTGAGTTCTTCATCTCCATGGCTCCAAATGGTGAAAGTGTCATCCACATATCTGAACCATATAGTGGGCTTTTTGGTTGCTGTTTCAAGAGCTTGTGTTTCAAATTGTTCCATGTAGAAGTTAGCTATGACTGGGCTGAGAGGGCTCCCCATAGCTACTCCATCTTTCTGTTCGTAGAATTCATTGTCCCACTGAAAATAGCTGGTGGTGAGGCAATGGTGAAACAGCGCCGTGATGTCTTCTGGGAACCTCTGGTTGATGAGTGCCATGGTGTCTGCAACTGGGACCATGGTAAATAGAGACACCACATCGAAGCTGATCAGTTTGTCATTTGGATTTAGCTTGAGATTGCTGATTTTTTCAATGAAGTGGGCTGAGTCCTTGATGTAGTGTGTTGTGAGCCCAATGTGGCTTTGTAACTGTGCAGCAAGAAATTTGGCTAAGTCATATGTGGGGGACCCAATGGCACTCACGATTGGTCTGAGTGGGGTGGAGTCCCAAAATCCATAAGGACTCCACCCCACTCAGACCAATCGTGAGTTATGTGAATGATTCTTGGATGATCTTCTTATTTGAAAATTATTGTTGTTATGTTTGGTCTTAAAAAGATCTGTTTGTTGTGACGCTTTGAAAATGATTTATTTGGTTGGGCTCTGAATTTATTTCTGGCATTGCTTAAAAGTTGTAAATTATATTAAAATGATTGCTGAACGTACCAGCGCAGTTTCTCAAAAGTAGTCTTGTTCTTTTTTTTCTCCATCTGTGTATGTTTTGTGGTAGAGAGAGAATACTTTTAACATTACCTATGGGATCACAAATAGCCTGAGGAACCATATGCAATGTATAAGCTGTTAGATGCTTAGCTTAAGGCTAGGCATAGAGTTTTTTTTATAACCTTATGTTTATATAAATTTTATAAGCTTCTCAAATAAAATTGGTTAAAAATAGCCATTCTTATAACTTCAGTTCCACCCTGCTAGTTTTTGGAATCTATCATTTGAGAAGACCCTACTTAACTTAATACTTTTTGGCTTATACTGGAGTAACCCAGAATGTCATCTAGTCCTTTGCAATGTACATTTAAACCAGACATCCTCAAACTGCAGCCCTCCAGCTGTTTGGGCCACCAACTTCCAGAATTCCTGGCCATTGAGCAAGCTGGCTAGGGCTTCTGGGAGGCCAAAACAGTTGAAGAGCTGCAGTTTGGGGGTGGCTGGCTTAGATAGTATAGATAGACAAGTATTCAGTTAGACTAAGATGAAATACCAGTTTATACATGAAGTAAATACATCTGAATGCTCCATATTGTATTGTGATATATTTTATATTAAAGTTTTTATTTATTGTATTTGGCTTTATTCATTTATTTGTTTAATCAATGCATCAGCCTTACCACTTCTAACCACATAGTTTCCTTATAGAAACTGACATAAAACAATGTTATTTTGAAATGAACATTAGATATTATAAAAATGCACCTAGTCTAGTGTTTCCAGACTGGTGCTTAATTAATCATAAAATTCACCCATGTACTATGCGTACATGGTGGTTCCTTGGTATCCACTGTGATTTGGTTCCAGGACCACCACCATCACTACCACCCGATAGATATCAAAATTCATGGATTCTCAACAGTACTAGCCAGCATGGTCAATAGTTAGAGATATGAAGTCCAACATATGGGGAATCAGCTTTCTGATGTCACTGATTTTGATGTTTCAAGAATTTTAAAAACTGTGAAATGTATTCATTTGAAGACAAGCTAGAAGTTCTGTGCAATTACCAATGATTGTATACATCTGGATTTTTATTATCTATATAAATAAAAATGCCATGTTGGTTTGTGGGATTAATATAACTCAAAAACCACTGGATGAATTAACACCAAATTTGGACACACTACACGTGTCAGGCCAACAAGTGACCATTACTCACAAAAACACTGAAAAACACATCAGAAGGAACTTAAAAAGCCAAAAATGCAAAAAGACATTATAGCACATGCATGAAAACAACTCCCTAATCCTGTCCCCCTCAATTTCTACTTGAGCCAAGTGTGCATGTTGCAATTGCCCATCTGGATTACCTTTGAATAGCCTTGCACCTTAAAGCCAGCAGGAAACCTTTGGTGGGAGGAGTTCCCTAGCCTAGATTGTTCCATGTCTGGAAATCTTCAGTTTTCTGAGGGCCACAGCAACGCGTGGCCGGGTACAGCTAGTTTTATATAAAAATAATACTTTGGTAAAGAAAAATCTTCCTTTGGTTTTTAATTTTCACATAAACTGATTTTCCACAAAGAGTTCCTCAAGTGTGAAAAATATAATGGCATTTTTTTTCAATACAGTGTATTACAACATCTTTTCTTGTGGAGGATAACAGCACACTCCCATTTATAAATAAATCCTCTACTGGCACTTAACTCCATTTCAAAGATTCAAAATGGTTAGCTTAGATGAACTTACTCAACTAATTTGCATAGCATATACTATATGGGCAACGGACCACAGCAACCAGGCAGTAAATTCCAGAAGACAGACAGTGTCTCTTCTTCATAGTAGATGAACTCTTGTTTCTTTTCTTTGGTTACTTCAAGGAGATTTTTTTCACATTTGTAAATGAGAGAGGCCTGTTATCCATATGAGATCTTAGGGTCTTGCAGTTTCTATCACATGAATTCTCTCTTTGTTGCCTCATATTACAGCTCTGAAAATACACTTGCTATGTTGGGAAAAAAGGTATCAGGAAACTCTAACAAAAGATTGAGTTACATGTTACTTTACATATAGCTCAATGTGTGCACAAAACAACCCAAAGAGATTAAAATCTCAATAGTATTAGATATGCGAAGAACACTCATTACCATGTTGGAGGTTGTACTGGTCACATTATGAAGATTATACTGGTTTTAGTGATTGTAATTAGAGGAATTAATTTATCATAATCAACAACTGATGTAGGACTGTTGAACTGATCTTGACTTTACTCCATTCATGCAATCTGAAGTTTTAGCTAACATATTCAGCCCGCTTTCTCCAAATGTGAGATAACGGAAGATTATTTCTCTCTCTATTTTTTTATTTTTCAGCAGGATATGCTTTCAGTAATATGAAATATTGAGTGTGCTCTGAAATATTGGCTACTTGTAATCTTATATCACTACAGGGAACTACAAACTTTTCACGAAGATATGCTTAAATTCTGAAGACCCTCATGTTAAGCTAGTAGAGAGGAATGTGGGATGGTTGGTGAATATTTTAATTGGTGTTTGTGTTAACTGGTTTAAAACTATTATGAATGCAAAGCTTTGTTTTCTTGCACAAATATTGTACTTAGAACTACATTAAGGCTGACGTTTGTAATGCATACTTCCAATCGCTCTGTTATAAAGGCTCCAAAAATGCGGGCCGTTTCAAATAGAAATAATTTTATATTTTCTTTACAAAGTACCTGCTGATAGTCCAGAACATCTAAATTAAAAGGGATTTATTAGCCACTCGTTAATTTTATTTAAGTAATTCATCCATTTATTGTTTGTATTTCATATTTGCTACTCATTATCCTGACATATTGTGAAGAAGGACAGTTAGTAAGCATCATTCTAATTAAACTGTTTGCAGATGTTAATTCATTTAGAGGTCCAACGTATTTCATCCACTTGATCAGTTGGGCTCTGAAATTTACGCCAGTTCTACTCAACTTAGAAAGAACCATATGTATATTTAGATATATGGGATTTATTTATTTTGGGATCTCTGCTGATCTCCACAATTGTAATCTTTTCACAGGAAGAAGAATAGAATTCCATTTAAACGTGCAGATTTTTTTTAAAAAATAGTACAGTTAATGCAAGCCATATTTGTACTGGATTTGTAGTCCAAAAGGGGTGGGGGGGGGGTGGGTAATCACAATTGGCCCTTGATATCCACTGTGGCCTGGTTCCAGAATCCCCTGTGGATAGCAAAACCTATGGATGCCCAAGTAAACCATGGTGTAATAAAATGGAGCCCCTTATATATAATTTCAAAATTCAACGGAGCATATTTTCAAGCCATACATGATGGGATTTGTGGTCACAAAATCTGTAGTTACAAATAGCTGACTGTATCATATTCTACTCCAATATTTTTTTTTATTCCAAACTCATTTTTTAAATTTCTTCCTTCATTCTGGCTCTGCTTGGAGAAGCCTGGTTTCAAGTCTGCCAGGTTTCTTCCTACATTTTATGTGAATTTTTGAAATGTAAGGTGCACCCTTTCCCTCCTCTGTTATGCTGTACAGTTGTCCCTCAACATTTGTAATTCTGACTTTTGTGAATTTGATTATTCACAGAATTGATTTAAAATGTTCTCTCTTGGAATCTCTAGGTCTCTCTGGTTGACTTTATGGTCAACTTCCCCCAATCATGCTGGAAGATTTAGAAGATTTCTAGAGATAATACACTTTGAGAAAACTCTTAAGTTTCCCAAAGCAATTCTGTTGCCAGCTTCCAGAAGAAGTTGATCATAGAGTCATGCTGGAAGGCTCTGAAATTTCTAGAAAGGTGTTCTCTTGGGTAGAAAAAATAGCCATTTCTTTATTTGCAGTTTGTCATTTTCACACTAGTCCTATGCCCCTAACCCCAGTGAATGTGGAGGACAGACCGTACAGGATCTTCCTTATATTGCCCATGGAGAGGCATGTTAAAAGCTGGTATCATGAAAATAGTAACTATTCAGCTGTGAGGTGATAACATACTCCATGAGAATGCCTTTGTTTTTCCAGCATAGTTAGTTCATTCAAAAAGGCTTCCAGCTGTGTTAGCTGAGACCTAATCAGAAACCAATTGGGACCTCATTCAAGCCAGAAATACCTTTTAGTTTTACACAGCAATCTGTGTGAAGGTGTCAAGTCCAACAGAGGCCACCCGCTGCTGCCTGGTTCAGGGATCCCAAAGAGGGAGACAGGAAGGGAAGAATGAAGGCTTGAACTGAATCCATGTCTTGGAGTAATCTTCTCTGTTCCTGGGAGTGAAAGTGGGGAGTAGGACTGAGCGGGTGTTCTCATTTTCTGTTTACCAATGCTGGAGGCAAGGCAGCTGTTACAGACCTCACAGAACAGGTCATTTTCTTGCCCACGAACTACATTTGTGAGGCCTGGAAAGGGAATTTGTGAGAGCAAGGAAGAGAAAGAGTAGTTATGTACGTCTGGTGCAGGATTTTCCTGCATGGCTTTGACTTTCCCTTACCAACCACAAGAGGTATTCTTTACATCTACAAAACAGATCCAGGGTATTTTATTGAAAGTAATAAACTAGGGAGTGGGTGTGATATTAGGTCCGAGAATTAGCAAATGTTTCCCACATGTAGGGATGGACAAGGAATGTGTATGTACTCTGTATTAAATGTGAATATACCTAATACAAACCTCCTTGACAATGAATCAATGATATACATCTGTAAAAGAATGGCAAAATTAAGAGGGGGATTTTCAAGCCATCAGTGGTAGAATTTGTGGACACAAAAGCTGTGAAGTTACATTTGCACAAGGATGGAAGCCTATGGGGTGAGCAACCATGGGGTCCCAAGGCATAAATCTAACCTGACAGAGACTGGTTATGGTTTCTTATCCAAGAATCAGACTCAATAATAAAATAAATTTGCAAATTGATAAATGGTAACCTGCCTAGAAATTAAATTCACCTCCTGTAAGCAGTTTTTCTTTGCCATTTTGGACCTGCAGAAAAGTTCATAAGCCAAGAGAATAGAGCAAAAGAACAAGCAAAAAAGTGTGTTTGAAACATCAATTCAAAGATGTTTTGGATATATATCCACCATACACCTGACAAGAGCTAGTGTGATGTAGTGGATTGGATGTTGGACTAAGATTCTGGAGATCAGGGCTTAAATCCCTGCTCAACCATAGAAACCATCTTGGTGACTTTGAGAAACTCATACTTTCTCAATCTGGTAAATGATAAATCTCCTCTGAACAAATATTGTTCAGAACAAATATTGCTAAGAAAATCTTATGATAAGTTTATTTTAGGGTCACCAAAAGCTTGAAACATATTAATGGCACACAGCAACAACAACAACAACAACAACAACAACAGCAGTATATCTGATATCTATCCTCTGTTCCATCCATCTATCCATCCATTTAATAGTCTACATTTAAACCCAGAGCAGTTTAAAATATATTTTAAAACATAATAAAAATATACAGACACAACACATTTCATTAGAAGTTGTGTTTGGCTCAATAAGTTAAAAAGCTTGGCCTAAATAGATAAGTATTTGCCTGCCACAGAAAGACAACAAGAAAGAAGCCAACCAAACATTTTGTAAAAGGAACTATGATAGCTTGGAAACAGCCAGTGATAAGGCTCCCTTCAATCAAAGGTTTCTCTCATGGTGGTAGACCTGATAAAATACCTGTCTCACCCCCAGACCTTAAAACTTGGACTTATATTGGGAGATACAGTCTTTCAGACTGAGATTTAAAGGATATTGGGTTTTGAATAGCATCCTTTTGAACTTTGCCCAGAAACTGATCAAGTAGCCGGTGGAGCTGTTTCAGCAAGGGAGTTGTATACTGCATGCAACCAACACCAGTCAACAGCTTGGCTTTTTCTCTGGTTTATGACCAATAGGTGACCTGATTAGATCACAAAGTTTGTAAAACAGGATTTATGCTTTCGGAATGAGAAAGTGTCTGCTTGCCTTGCCTAGGTTACCTTTTGTCTCTTTCCAAATCAATGCACGAACTAACAAAATGGGAAATTGCTGTGCAGGATGAGATTATCAATGGTTTCACTGGAGATGTTGCTGGCTTCCTTTTCTTCCCAATCACTTCCTGAATTTCCCAATGTTTCTGATATAATCAATATTTTGTGAGTTACTTGGGCAATTGAATAAAATGCAGCAGATCAGTCTGTTAGTCTAAATTGAGGCCCCATCTACACTGCCATATAAAATCCAGACTATCTGCTTTAAACCGGATTATATGGCAGTGTAGATTCATATAATCCAGTTCAAAGCAGATAATCTGGATAATCTGCTTTGATAATCTGGATTATATGGCAAGGTAGAAGGAGCTTAAATTGCAGTGTTCAAAATGAGCCAGAATTTTGTTGCTGCTGTCAATTGTACTTATTATTTTTGTTATTATTTATTTATGCAATTAACTTTTGATTTTTGTGCCAACCCTCCCAATATAGGTTACACCTGTGCAGAAAGGGGTTCCTATTTTTGGAACTGTTTCAGGACTACAGACACTTTAATCTGCAATCAAATGACTGCCTTTAATTATTATTTTTTTAGAAAGTGGCACAAACACATAAGAAAGAGGTCCTAAATGCTTCCGAGTTTCATCTAATGAACAACACTCCTTGTGAATTCAGTAATCAGGGTAGCTTGATGATTGCAGATTTTTACCATGTACTTTACTTGCAAAGGAAATGTGTTTCCAAATAGAACTGGCTTTCTGGTCAGAAGTCAGGAAGAGAAAATCATCTTCCTGCCATAACAGTAGGACAGAAACTTTTCCCATGGAAAGCAAAGAATTCACATAGTTAGAGATGTAACAGTACCTGACATGATTTTATTGTGTCTCCCTAACATAGAGTTTCATATCGCAGAATATTATTTGCAATTTGTTATATCCTTGTTAGGTAATTAATCAACAGCAAAGGTAAAATAAAGGTAAAATAAAATAATACAATAAACATCTGTGTTCCCTTCAAAAGAGGTATGAAATGCTTGGAACACCATCCATAAACCTGAGACAATTAAATCTAGAGTACTGTTGAAACAACACTACTCCTAATAACAACATTCCTAATTGCTAGGCAATATGAACTCGGTTCTTAAGAATGCTATCAAATTATGAGTACAAGAAAGGAACACCTTATTTTTGTGATCACTGTCTATAGGTGAAATATCCTCCTTTTACACATCAACCCATCAAAAAACACAGTTTGCTTTTTGTCTTTGAAATTGAAAGAACACTGAAAAGCAATTTGAAGTATGATATCCTGCCTGCACACAGAATAAAAGGTTGACTAAACATAAGCAGTTCAGTGAACCTTTTACTTTTGGGTATCTCTAAAGCAGATCTTTATATTCCCACCCTAAAATATATACACCATTTGAGATATATTGCATCTGCATAAACCTTTTTTCTCCCACTTTCATTGGCAGCCGAACAATCTCTTGTATTGATTCACACATATATTTTTCTTGTTTTCCAGATTATTTCCAGTGCTGTCTTATTATATTTGTTATCCAGTATGTCCTCAAGGACTGAATTTGATTATTCAGCTAAGAATATTTTACTCTGCTTTTTATACCGGGGACCACCAAGGCAGCTTACATTAGAAAATGTAAAACACGTTAAAGCATTTAAACCATTTAGAAACATTAAGAGATGGACAAAAGTAAGGAGGTTAAGATTTTCTGCCTTTATTCAGGTTTAAAAGCTCAACCAAATACATTTATTTGCCAGTTGTCCCATGGTGGCATTCCATAATGTAGTTGTGGCAATCGATAAGGCCTTCTCTTAACAGTTGATCACCTGAGTGTGTGGAGGGATTCAATTGTACAGACAAAATCTTTTAGATGTATTGTCCCACACTGTTCAGACCTTTAAATAAATCAGTACCAGCACTTTAGTTTATGCCCCAAAAGGTTCAGTTTCTCAGTTCCATGCCATCAAGGTCACTCAGAAAGATACGGTAGTCAAAGGCAGAGAAAGCCACCAAGAGATCCAGGACAATCAATCCTGTAAACTAAGTCACCATTCATATATATTTCTTTTCTGTCTCTACAGATTTTGTCAATCAGAAGCCTCAAACCCAAAGCCAATTAAACCACAAAAGGGTTCTCAATGCTATCTCATTAATATTTCAGGATTAAGATGCAACCTTTAAGAAGATTGACAACAGTGAACCTTTTTTTACAGAACATCTTGGGACTCTATTTGGTGTTGGGGAAAATGTGGTGAAACTTCACAACAATATTTACTATGATGCAGGCTGAAGCATTCAAAACTCTATCAATTCCATTTTATGTCATTTTATGTTAGGTATGTACACATATTCCTGCCAGTTACAATATAGAAATGATGGGCCATGGGGCATTTTGAGATATTCTTATTGCCAAATTGACTCCAGCTATAATCCAGCTATAATGATTGACAACTGGAAAATAGAGGGAGAAACCGTGGAGGCTGTGACAGACTTTGTATTTCTAGGTGCAAAGATTACTGCAGATGCAGATTGTGGCCAGGAAATCAGAAGACGCTTACTTCTTGGGAGGAGAGCAATGTCCAGTCTCGATAAAATAGTGAAGAGTAGAGACATCAGACTTGCAACAAAGATCCATCTAGTCAAGGCATGGTATTCCCTGTAGTAACCTACAGCGAAGGCTGAGCGAAGGAAGATCGATGCTTTTGAGCTGTGGTGTTGGAGGAAAGTTCTGAGAGTGCCTTGGACTGCGAGAAGATCCAACCAGTTCATCCTCCAGGAAATAAAGCCCGACTGCTCACTGGAGGGAAAGATACTAGAGACAAAGTTGAAGTACTTTGGCCACATCATGAGGAGACAGGAAAGCCTAGAGAAGACAATTATGCTGGGGAAAGTGGAAGGCAAAAGGAAGAGGGGCCGACCAAGGGCAAGATGGATGGATGGCATCCTTGAAGTGACTGGACTGACCTTGAAGGAGCTGGGGGTGGTAACGGCCGACAGGGAGCTCTGGCGTGGGCTGGTCCATGAGGTCACGAGGAGTCGGAGACGACTGAACGAATGAACAAATAAGCCTAAGATTTATATCTAAAATTCATGGTGACTAAATGGAAATCCAACTTTTATTCAAAAGAAATTTAAGGTAATGGGGAAAGAAGAGACACAAGCAGGATTGCCAAAGATAACCTGCATATGAGTAAGCTGATATGAGTGTAAACCATCCCAAAGGTAGCCACCCTCCAAATTATCCAGGGCTTCAAGTGTCAAAGACAGCATCCTGAACCTTGACATGAACTGTGATCCATGGCAATTTTGAAGTATCAGAATTATCCTTTCTGAACAGCAATTTAATTTAATAAGTTGGCAGTGGCATTGTGGTGACTTATTAAAGGCAGCTTAACAAAAAACATGTCACACTAATTTGTGTTACAGAATAGTATGCTTCTCTCTATAATGATTTTTCACAACAAAACATTTAAGAATAACTTTGAACTGATGATCGTCAGTGTTGCCAAGCATATCCATCAGTGCTTGTTATGGGGAAATAATTTCACTGTTTGACATGTATTGTTTAAAAATGAGGATGCAGGTGATTTGTTGGAAGACTGAAGGCAGCTGGCAATGTTGGGCCATTTCCTTTTCTTGTTACCTGCTCATTAATCACTTTAAGTGGATATGCAGAAAACACGTTTGCAAGCAAACAATGCCACGTCTGTTAATGTATCTGCAAAACCGGCAGTAAGTTTTGTATGGGATTACTACCTTCTCTGCACCAGGTGTGTTAAGAGAAATAATAGTAATAATAATAATAATAATAATAATAATAATAATCCTTTATTTATATACTGCCCTATCTCCCAAAGAGGACTCAGGGCGGTTTTCAACATAAGGCAAAACATTCAATTGCCAAAAAGGAAAACCATACAACCAAATTAAAATAAACATCATAAAACATGAACAGAAAATGACTCATTCTGGTGGTTATTATATGGAGGTTACATAGATGTGCTCATTAAGGTCAGTAAGTTTGGGACACCCCCAGTGGGATATAACTGGGTGCCTATTGGGATACATGGCTTGCTTTCTGGGGATGGAAATTGAAGAAGCCATGCCCTGTGTTGGTATGATTGCATACAAAGACTATGTGAATTATGTTACTCTGAAGGACTATTATTTTGATGCAATGCCACAAGCTTATTTTACTGTTTTGAACTCTGTTGAACAAGAGTAAATTTCTGTTTCCTTTTTGCGTTTTGCTACTGTGTCTTTGATGGACAAGCTTCTGTATTCATCGCAACAACTTCTGGGCAGGAAGGGGACTGCAAAGAAACTCCAAATCTATATAAGAGATTGGTTCTGAAATAACTGTTAGAAGCTATGAAGTGGTATAAAGTGAAGGAGAGGAGGATGGAAGTGGACAGGCCCCACTTTGGGGATTGCACCAGTAGGAAGCTCTGCAAGAACATTAATTCTACACGAATCCTAATTAGGTATCAGGTCCACAATCTCCAGTCCTCAGCAACTCCTATGGAGACCCTGAAGCTAATGATAACTCATCCCATTTCTCCTGCATGCAAAGTACAGAGACTGACTGCAGGGGGAAATTATATTTCATTTCATTTCCCTGAGTAGGGCCCAAGGCAGCTCACAATAAGAATCTTCTAACATTAGCAACAAAATTTGCTAATTTTGCTAACACAAATGAAAAAACATTAAAGCAACAGATTATAAACAGTATAAAACAATTAAAAACTTACAAAAGTTAAAAATAAATCATTCTTGGTAAATAAAAAGACTCCCTGAAAACAATTAGAGTGTGACCCCTGTATCAACATGGATATGTTCCTGAACTTCTCATGGACATGTGAAACTGTGGATAATGGTGAGCCCTACTGAAATGAAAGACTTCTAGCCAAATAATATTATGTACAGTTGTGCTGGAGAACCTAAAAAGTGCCTTGACACGACCAATTTTGTTGAATGTTAATAAATGAAACTGCAAATACTTGTCCTGTGGAGTGAACTGCACAGATTAAAAGCTTGTTCATTGGATTCTGAAATAGCTGAGGAATGGATCAGGTCAAATCCTGTGTTCCCTCACACACATGACAATGTGTGTGTACAGATATAGGGATGTAAGGCACCCAGCTTATCGATCCGGTTGTGCATTCTTGTTCTAATGTATAATATTGTGTCCAGGATTAACTCATAGATACAAAGAATTCATATTAAAGAGCACATTATCAGCAATGATGATTAATTTGAAATGTATAATAGAAGAAAAAAATACAAGTAAATGCCACAGAAAATGGGAAACCTATGCAGAATTGCACTGCAGGGCTATGACCCAGCTAAAGTTATTGGTATTTATGGTTGCAATAGAAAGCAAAATTAAATAAAAATAAACACTATTGAATACAGTCAGAGTTATTTCTTAGTACTTTGAATTAAATTGCCACTTATGTGTCATTAGTTTCATTGATCCTCAATGGGATTTCAGTGATGATTAATTTTAGCTGAATCAGAATCTAATAAACAGGAAGGATGGATGAAATCAAGATATCACTTTTGTATTAAAATTGGTCCTAAGATACACCAAAATAAATTTCATCTAGCCATCCCAAGCTGGAAACAGATCATGCCCTCTGAGCCAGAGAAATAATGATATGTATATGCTTAATTATGATGATTATCTTGTGGCCTAGAGGGAAATTGTTTCAGAGTATGGGAATAAGCAGCTAGTTCATGAAACAGCTTACTCAATTTATCTGATAACAGCAGCGTGGCATCTGTACACCTGCATGACAAGTGAAAAACTATCTTTTATAAAAGAGTGAGTTGTGTTTGAAATATTTTAAATTAATTATATATTGTTTTTTATTGTTTTCTAACATTGGTGCTTTGAGATGCAAAATGGGAATGAATTCCAGCCTTGGAGGAAAGACAAGGTAATAGGACTGAACAGGATAGGAAAGGAGTGAATGGCTTAGCTAGGATTTTAGCGATCATATTGTGCAACAAATTCTAAAAACAAGACTAGTCCTGAAATGGACCTTGGTGAAATTGTCTGTTTCAGATTATGCCATGGGAGCACAGGGAGAAATGAAGACAGAGAAAATGGTTTCCAAAATGTGTAGAAAGGGATTTTATAATGCTGATGCGGGCATGGGCAGGTAAAATTTAGGCTACACTTCATGGCGGCAAAATAACTGAATCCAGCAATGTATACAACCCCCCCTCCCCCCCCCCAGCTCCCAAATGTAAGTACTTGGACTAAACAGGAGCCAAACCATGTGCAGCAAACATAAAACACTAAGACTATGCATAGTTCTGTAGTTTCAGAGCAGCAACGGGGGCAAAGTCTGATGAAAAATCCATATTCCATCTACTGCATGTCAGTATTAATTAGAGACTAAAATACATGGTCATGGCTACAGATTTCCATCATTGTATCACATTAGCAATTAACGCTTCATAAAGACCTTTCCTCATGTTGGGTCATTTCAAGGGGTGTTTAGCTGAGGATTAGTATAGCACTAAAATAAGCTTGCCTCTTAAATTCAGAAATATTTGTTCAAGAAACTCAGTAAGAAACTGAAAGGACACGATATTTGTTTAGGATATTTTTTCTGTTATATATGGACTCACTAGAATTCACATCTACTAAGAATTGGTTCACATGAGGTGAACACACACAAAAAAAGCCCAACCCAAAAAACTATGGATCTGGTTCCCAGGTTAGCATTAGAGGGCTTTAGATTATGTCCCCCTCAAAACACCATCTGATCCTGCGTTATTTTCATACAATGACTGACTTGATGTCTATTAGAGTAGGCCAACCCCTAATAATGTAGTGTGTCCTTATGGGAGAGCTGCTCCATACCTTAATCATTTATTCTTTATTGGGATTTGGCAATCCAGAGGAAGGGGCAACCTAAGCTGCAGATTCTGTCAGAACCCAGATGCCTTAAAGAGCCAGACTCAAGAGTATGTCCAAAAGTAGAGTTTATTTAAACAAAGCAAAAGGGACTCAGAGACACTTAACTCTGTGTCTCTGGTCAAAACTCAAAAGTAGCAACTAGTTTTAGTTCAAAAAGTAAGATAAAACAATAATCCGGATTATCCGGAGAAAAGATCCAGATTAAAACAAAGTGCTCCAAAAGACACACAAAATAACACAGCAAGTAAAGGGTTAACAAACAAAGAGCCGCAAGGAAGAAGACGTAGTCAAACAAAGTCCGAAATCGTAGTAAGCCAAACCCAAAGTTGCGAGGTTCCAAGTCCACATAGTCAGTGTCGTAGTCAAAACCGGTCCGAAGTCAAAGAAGGGGAAACCCGCACTCACGAGAATCCAAGCCGAGTCGAATCACACATGAATGGAGGCAGCAACCTGCAGATCCAGGACCCAATACCAACACAAAATAGGCAGCGACAAAACCCAAGGCACGAAATCAACACTTGCCTTCTGCAAAGATTCTCCATTTCAGAGCCTACTTTTATCTTACATCTCATCATCCGAAGATGAGCTGACCTCCACCCCATCACCATCTCTTATAGCTGTCCTTGACTCCACATGTGAATTCCCTCCAACTTCTCCAACTTCTGTCAAGACTTAGAACCCCCCAAGACTCAGAAGTGTCTCCTGACTGCCAATCCCCACCACCAGAAAACCCCACAAACGTGTCACTAGACATTGGCTCCACACATACATCTTGTACCTCTTTTACCTTAGTCCAATCTAGTGTGTCATCCCCATCCTCATCACTCCCAGACCCATCACTCCTAGAGAAACCCATGAATGATTCCTCATCTGTGGGAGTGGTAAGTATATCCCGGATCTTCTTCCTTTGTCACTCCTCATCTGATTCCTGCTCCCGAGTAACCCTCTTAGTTCCCCTATTCACATCCACTGTATCTCCTTCCTCTCCCTCACTCATTGACCCTTCGCTATCAGAAAACCCTTCGAATGAGTCTTCATCAGTAGGTGCCATAAGTATATCCCGGATCCTTTTCCTTTGTTGTTCCTCATCCAACTCTTGCTCATGAGCACTCCTTTTACCCCTTCTGACACCCATACTACCACTTGCAATGTTACTTACAGGTTCTACTACAACAGATGTATTGATATTATGGGCAGAGAAATGAGGCCTGTGGAAACAGCATTGGTGTGGAAGAAACAATATTCTAAATATGTCCTTGCACAGTTAGGCAAAACTGGAAGTTTGTGAAATATTAATATTTCTACTTTTTTATGACATACGCTCTCAAAAACTACCAATTGCAAAGTTCCCTGTTCACAAGCTGTAGGGACAGATGGTGAGAGGGACAAAAAACACAGCAATAATCTGTGACTCTGATGGCAAGGACAGTTGGAATCAGAAACCGAAAATATTTTTAGTCTAAGGGGCCCTTTCACATATGATTCTACTCTATCACTTCACTTTAATTTTCCTGGTCCATCATATGGAATTCTGAGGTTTGCATTTTCTGGAAAGATATTTAGATAATTCTCCATAAAGTACGTACCCTAGGGATACAGACATGGCAACTAAAATAAAATTACATCTTTATAAGTCTGTGGTATGAAAGGGGCCCTCAACACACATACACATTGCCAGTTCTGGCCATACATACAAGAAAAGCAGCCAGAACCTTCCCCTGCCCAGCAATTCCAATGAAGTCAAGACTTCTGTTTCCAGGCTTGTTTCTTGAGTGCATTGGGATCTTTGGACATGTGTGTGTGTGAGAGACAGGGGGAAAGTGGAATGGGGTGAGAGGAAAACATACAGACAGAGTGAGACATAAAGGGGAGGGAATGGAAAAGAATCAATGAATGGTGGAAGCAGGGGGGAGAGTGGATGTTCCTCTCAGTAATTAATTTGGGGTCTGTCTGCTCTTGGCTTTGACTTCCACTGCTTGCAGCAAAATGCATGGCAACCACATTTGCTGCCCTCTGCCCCCAAGAAGTCGACCACCCCAGTTTAAGGATTCAGCAGGGAGCATTTATCCCCCCCAGGCCTTTCTTGTCCTATTTCAGCGCTTTACCCATCATGCTAAATTTTAAATGTATTGCTTATTACTAGACATGCCATTTTGCAACATAAATCTCTGAAACAATTCATATTAAAAAGTAAGAGCCTATTTGTGCAACTTCTTTAGCTAAAAAAACCCATAAATGAAATGGACAAAGAACTTTATTTGATCTTCTTATAGTCCTGCATATTGTCAATACTTTATAATGCAAAGGATAAAAATGTTCCGGAGTTGGTCAACTTCCCATGCTTATATTGCCAGAGTTTCACAGCATACCAGCTAAAGTTAGATTTTATTACTAGCTTTTATTAGATTTTGATTAGGAGAATAACCACAAGAACTTTAAATCTTTAATGGATGTATAAAATTAACTGTTTCCCCAGGTTAACGTTGATTTTGTCCTAGTAAAAAAACCTTTGCCTTCCAAGACTTTGCAATGCTGATACAAGATAAATAATTTCTGCAACTTGCTATTAAAATGTTGAAGTTATTGTGTGTTTCAAGTTATTTCTGACTTATGCTACCCCTAAGGTGAATCTATAGGGGACTTTCATGGCAAGATTTATTCAGAGGAGATTTGCCATTGCTTCCTCTGAGGCTGAGAGAGTATGAACTGTGGCAGTGGACTCAGGCAGGGACCACTCTCAAACATTAGTACCAAAAGGGCCACGAAACAGTTTTTGGTCAACTTTAGATTCAGTTTATTTGAGGTGCTAATTCTGAAAATTGCATTGAATAGACCACATCAGCTCTAGTTTCTGATACAGAACATGTGTCATCCAGTAGCTGTCATCTGCTCGCCCACAGAAAACCATGTTTAATAATCTAGAGCTGATGTGGTAGTAGTAATCTTTCGTGGGTAGTCAGCCTCTCCCTTCCCGACATCCCTGTTGCCTCAGCACTATAAGGGGTTTTTGCAAGACCAATCTCTCTTGTTGCCACATGGTTTTGAGGCAACAGTGTAGTAATGGTGAGGCCGCAAACCTCATTCTTGTGGACCACTGGTGGTCCATGGGCCACAGGTTGGAAACCACTGGTCTAAGGTCACCCAGTGGGTTTCCATGGCTGAGTGGGAATTCAAACCCTGCCCCCCCCCCCAAATCCAATTCTGGCACTCAAGCCCCTATACAACACTTGTCAAGAAAGCATTTTGCAATGAATATTCAACCCATTATGCAAAGAGCTGTACTATACCTAGGAAGTACTTCAAGTTCAGGCAATGTTAATTACATCATAGTGGGAATTTGAAGATGCAATTCCCACCTTTCTACAAATGGAAGATTTGCAAGGTAACATAATTTCATAATTTATTTATATTGAGAGGCTTGGGAAATGTTAGGTTCTATGTTGCTATCATTAAAAAAAACTGCAAGCATTATCCAGCTGAAACTATGGGTGAATTCACTTGCTTTGCTTTTGAGCAGGCAACTAATCATGCCTACTCAGAATGAAAAGTCATGGCCACACATCCTCCTTATTTTTTAAAAAAGGAAATCTGCAAGTATTTGTACAGCTCTGTGAGCTTGTTATTAAAAAAAACTAATTAAGAGTTTTGTGGAATCTCAAAGATGAAGTAGATTTATTTAGCATATGTGTTAATAGGCTGCAACCTACTTTTTTCAGATGCAGAGTCCCATTATGCCTGTCCTATAATTTATTCTTCAAAACAATGAAATATATCCACCTGGATATCTTCTGACTTGTATTACACAGCCATTACATTATCTGTACCTTTCAGCAAAGCTCAGAATTCAAGGTTTCTCCTCTCATGAATGCAGTGAAACTATGTGTGACTTTCCTGCAACAAAGAGTCAGTGATATCATCTGAGGAGTTAAATGAGGAGACATTTCAGACTAGTCACTAATACAGCATGTGCCTGCATCTGGCCACCTCACTATCATAACACAGTTTTAATTGTTACAGACACATAAATGAGCTTATGTACTTGAAAAGAATGCTAAAAGAGGTCTAAAAAGTGGCTGTCCCTAAATATATTAGGAAGTTTAAAACAAAACCACAGAAATTCTTTTGTTTTAAATATTAATCTGTTCTTGTTCACCCAAACCCTCCCCTTTCACAAGATGATTTAGTTGATTCAACTACATACTATATTTCATTGCTGTTTTATGTATATATTGTATAATTTCTTCATTCGATTTCAAGTTATCATTCTTCACTAAGTGTGTCTGGACATGGAAAGATTAGCTCCCCCCCCCCCCCCAGCTTTAAAATGCAAAGCTGGTACTATTTACCTATCTATGCCTTATCCATGCACACCAGCTATGCCCCATTTTAGTAACTAGTAAGTAAGTAAACTTTATTATGGTAAATGACCAAATCATAACGGGGGACCCAGTCCAGCACATCCACATCAAACCCAAGGGGTTATATACTTCAAACTTCAACAAATTTTAAAATCTAAACTAAAAACCACTTACAAGTGCTTATTAAAACCCAACTCAACCCACACATTTTAGTAACTAAAATGTTAATTCTCATACTACTGTGGGTTATTTTCTTTGGACAACTTATTTCTATAACTTTTGTAACTGATTCCAATATCCACATACAAAACACAGACATATGATATCGGGAAGAATGTGTTTGCATATATTTTGACATGAGGCTGCTCTAATTAATATTAGTTAATTTATCTACAATACACTTCTGTGTACACTAACTCAGAAATAAGTTCCACTATGTCCAATACGGATTACCTGCATGTGTCTTCAGCTGTGCATGGCTCAAGGTGAGACTACTGAAAATCACCAACACATAATTTTGAAAACAGCCATAAGCTTTTTTTAAAAGATGAAAAAAACACATGAAGCTGATCAAAACCCTACTTAAATGTAAGACAACTGAAAGAACAAAGAAAAATATATTTGATAGTGTATATGGTTGCACTCAAAGATCAATGAAAAGTCTTATAACTGGGCTTCTCATGCACCCATGCATATTTATTGTAATATAACCAGACAGTGAGAAAGCATGGGAGGGAGTCCACACTTTGAGTCCCATTTCCCTGCTTTATCAATGCCCTTCTTGAGTTTCATGTTCTTTGAAACCAGACTTTAAATATAAATGTAAACAAAGAGACTGCTGATTTGAGATAATGCCAGTCTGGTAAAGAATTTCTCTGAGGACAGGAATTGTCTTTCATCCTTAAGCAACGGGAAGGAAGAGAGATAATGTGCATCTTCTGGGAGATGTGAGTACTATCTCAATGTTTCTACAAGAGCATTAACCCCTACCTCCTTTGACCTGTCCTAGAAATTGAAATTCCACCTGGAGATAAACAATGTAACATCAAGCAGTGCAGACCCAGGGCCAGTTCCCTAAGTCAAAATTCTGTCCAAGGAACACTAGAAGGCTTTCTTTGCTTATATTTTCTCATTTTGAATCCCTTTGTTAAATGTATTTGTCATCATTAAGAATCTACCTTGTATTCTCAGTGTCTTAATGTTACTTCAGTGTATCTTTAAATATAAATTGAGCAGGATGTGAATGAGTCAAGTCCTCCAGACAAATACGGTATAAATTGGTTCTTAAAGAGGATATCATGGTTGGTTCCTGCAAACTCCTTGCCCTAAGAAAGTTCTGAAATCAAGGTGCCACCTTTATTCCCATCGAATATATGTTTGCCACCTAAAACCTGAAGATGCAGAAGCTTAAGATGTAAAAGATATCTCTACAGAAATTCTTAACAGCAAAAATCTCCAATGACAGCCTACATTTGTTTTCCCAGTATATGGTGCAGTACCTTTTTATAGTCCAGTTCTGAACTAAGTTCAAGAAGTATTACCATTAGCTTTTATTTTCTGGATTGTATAAATTATCTTAAGAGTAAGATAAAAGAACAAAACCACACACAAAGGCAATGAGTTCGGAGTTGTAATTTCTATACTCAATGGAACTGGAGTTATGGTAGAAGCAAGGAACATGCGAGACAATGTTGCCTGGGATAGATGAAGAAAAAAGAGTCACAGAAAAACTGAGAGAAAAAGGAAGAAAAAACAATAAGGAAAGCAAAATTTCAGCTTTCTATCAGGATAATAGTGCAAACTGGTTAGGTGAACACTTTTAGAAAGTCTTACTGTTTCATGTTGCTAACAATATGCAAGGCACTCTCCCTCCTCAACTAATTATTTGAAACAATACACAGGAGAGGAATATTAATTTTGATAGCTTTTGGATTAGGCTTCAGGAAAACGACTCTGTCTGGACTAATGTTCTGTGTGAAGTAAAAGCTGCCAGCTGGTAAAAGCTGCCAGTAAGTGGAAGGTGAGATCTGAAGAGTGCTTCCTTTAATGCAGAATAATATTTATACACTCTCTGCATGGCAGTCACCTTTTCCTGAATAAAGGAATAATAGCATATGCTGAAAAGATTAATTTTGCAGAAACACAGAGCATGAAAGTGCTTATCTTGGACTTTTTTGGGACTTTTTAAATGTGCATGTTCCAGCATGCATTGGTGGCATGCATCTTGAAGTTGCTGCAGTTTCAAGTTGTTTTGAAACTGCATTAAATGGTCAGTGTAGGCGGGGACAGAGTAGGAGAAATGGTACAAGAAAGGCATGTTTTCTACTGACTGAAAGGGTAATCTACAAAAAGTTCAACTGTGGAAAGAATGGGGCATTTATTTATTTATTTATTTACTTATTGTATTTATACCCCACCCTTCTCACCCCAGAGGGGACTCAGCGCAGGCTTACAATGGGCAATAATTCAATGCCACACAAAAACAAACATACAATAAAGTAAACATATGCATTAAAAACAGAAAAATTAAAACATGTAAACATTAAAACCAATTATTAAAATATTTAAAATTATTATACAGAAGATCTTCACCATGAAAACTTCCCAAGGGATAGAGGCCAAAGACAGTCGATGTAGTTCCTGTGGTAGGAACAGAGAAAAGAGAGCTGGTGTCTAATGAGAATAAAGGTAGCATAATATCCCCCACATAAACCTGGAGAGCATCTAATAGGTCTTCACATTTGGTGATCACACAAATGAGACAGGAGGAAGTCCTGGGCTGAGATGGAGATAAGGGAAAGCCTAAACAATGGATGACTGCAGTGAGGTTTGCTGTGATCATGTTTGATGGTAGTAGAGGTTTAGGTAAAACTTCATATCTGGTGCCTCACAGATTCTCTGTCTGTCTTCTACAACAGACAATGTTAACACTTGAAAGGACTATCATGGTGGCATTCTTGTCTGCAAAAGGCTCATTTCCAAAATACTCTGAGTTCAGCTGCTTTTTCTCCAGGAAAATTAAACATGAAGTCAGGCAACAAAATTTAAGATGTATTGTCATATTGTCTCCTCAGCTTCAGGAGACAATATGAGTGTCCAAATTCAGTTCAACTCACAAGAGGAGAACAGAAATCCTATCAGGGATGTAGCAAAAAAGCAGAGAGGAAAAAGGATGAACTCCTCCCTCAAATGAAATGATCCTTCAGTCACTATATTTCTAGCAGTGCAAAAAGAGAGACAATTAACATAGTTCATACCTAAATTTATCTGTGTTAGCATTTTGTTAGTTATGCTGTCTGCCCCTTTTCTTTAGAGGCCTAAGTTCTATTTCTAAATGTTCACTTATAGTTTTAAGTTGCTACATTAGCTTTCATTTCCCTTCCCTATAGCTGCAGCCCTGGGACCTATCAGTTAGTCCTACATTCCACATTGCTGTGTCTACAGTAAACATGAAAAGGAGAACATAATAATCCTCTATCTGATTTATTCAGGATACTCTTTTATTAAGGATGAGCATATACATTTATGGAATTTCAGCAAAACAGAATTTGTCTGGCAATTGTATTGGTGGCAAAAAGATAGGGATAGCTCATGTTCCCATCAAAGGTAAATATGTTTGGGGACTTTGTATAACTTCCCTGCCACTTTAAAGAATGGATTGTTAATTTTTTTACTGTTATCTTCAAAGGAATCTATACAGAGCTGGATAAGAAAGAAAGCTGGTAATGAATTTGGCTCTCTAAGTCTATTTCTCCCCTGTCCTGATACAAAGCACACAATGTTAACAAACTTCCTGTTTGTCTCATCTTATTTCTAATAATAATAATAATAATAATAATAATAATAATAATAATACTTCTACATCTCCCCAAGGGGATTCGAGGTGGCTAACATGAGGCCAAGCCCAACAAATTACAACAACAACAACAAAAAAACATCACTACTACACCGTGGCACCTCCATATCAATGGGGTAGTGACTCTGCCCTATACCCTTAACTTTAAGAAAGCTATCCAATATGCTGAACTTATTTTGGGGATAAAACCTAAAACTTAGTAGTAGTAGTAATTTTTATTGATTAGCCCTTAGGCCTAAAACTTAGTACCTTGGAAAGCTCCCTTCCGACTAAAAGCTGGAGTACATTCACAGCCTCCACTCACATGGATGCCTTCAGCTACCCACTAGATCCAATGCCGCAATTTAAGATGTCGTTATAAATTACACCTTGCATAACTGGCACTGCAAAGCTCCTACTTCCATAGCTGTTATGTTGCATATGAATATATGAGGAATAGTTACAATTTAACATTGAATGGTACAATAGTCTTCCTCTTTAAAAAAAGTTGCAATTTTTAAAGCATTTTATAATTAATAGCAGCACAAAACCAGTATAAAACATTCCACACCAAGTAACTACATGATATTCTCATCTCTCTCCCTTCTGTCTTTCAGAAAAATGGTAAAAACTTGGCTGTGTGGGACCAAGCCTTTGGAATAAGGCAACAATAGGAAACTTCATCTGACGTGATGTTAAACAATTGATTTTAAAATTGGAGATAACTGATTTAAGTGTTTATGTATATTTATAGTTTATTTTATGTTCCAGCATTGAATGTTTGCCGTATATATGTTGTGCTCCCCTTGAGTCCCCTTCGGTGTGAGAAGGGCAGAATATACATGTTTTAAATAAATAATGAATAAATAATAATTTTCCTCCAGTGAAGAAAGACATATTATAAAGATCATCAGTAAATAAATGTAAAATTGATTTTTTTCAGAATTTCAAAATCTCTGCGGATAAGTGATGTGGAAATAATTTAATTTCAGCAAATACAATACAGGGGTGCCACATAGTATGGCCATAGCAGTATTTTCACTTACATATCTCACTTGGCATTTCAATTTATCCATTCATGCAAGTGACCAATTTCTCAAAAGTTTATTCTTCTGCATCTCTTCAATGTTTGGAAATTTTTATTCTAGCTGCAGAATTCCAAAGTCCAAAATACTCCAAAATTGTTCACATGGGCTGAAATAGTGTCACCTTTGCTTTCTGATGTTACAATATATGCAAACTTTGTTTCATGTACAAAATTATTATGTTTTTTTAAAAATTCCTTCAGACTATGTGTGTCCATCTTCAAGACATACCATAAAGTATAGGAGCCCCTGGTGGTGCAATGGGTACCGGCCAGACTGAAGACCGACAGGTCATAGGTTCGAATCCGAGGAGAGCGTGGATGAGTTCCCTCTGTCATCTCCGGCTCCCTATGCGGGGACATGAGAGAAACCTCCCACAAGGATTGTAAAACATCAAAACATCCAGGCGTCCCCTAGGCAACATCCTTGCAGATGGTCAATTCTCTCACACCAGAAACAACTTGCAGTTTCTCAAGTCACTCCTGACACACAAAAAATATAATAAAGTATGTCTACACAAATGTCCCAAAATCTGAAAAAAAACCCAAAAAATAAAAATAAAAACACCCCAAAATAAACTGATCCCTAGGATTTCAGATAAAGACCACATTTTCAAAATGGATTAAACAGATCTATGAAAAGCAAAGTGTTCGAATCATGATCAATGACTAAAGTACTTTCAAGCTTACTCTGTATCTCAATACATCTCAATAGATTAATCTGCTTTATAGCCCACTTCCCTGTGAATTTGGATTGATTGATTCTATCAATCCTTTTAATCTAGGATACATTTTTGTTCTTCTGCTGAAATTTGCTTAAATGTTTTTTTTTAAATTTCAGATGTCAGTTAAAAATGTTTTAATGCTTATTGCTTTGATATTTTAAATATTACTTCTTTTAGTAATTGTGAACTGCCTTGAGGCCCCATTGGGCCAAAAGGTCAAGTAAACATATTTAAATAAATACATGGAAAATGAAATATGGTACATACTTCCACTCCACTCATCAGAAGAACTATTCACTTCATCAAATGATTGCTGTCTTTTGGGTAGGGTTTGCTTACTTTGTGAAACTGCTAATCAAAACACTGGGCAAACAGTTGAAAAGAAACTGCATTACTAGAAAAATTATTAATAGATTCTTCTACTAAAAATATAATGAGCAGGAATGGTGGCCGAATCTTAGAGATTTTCATGGAAGATGTCATTTAAAACTGTTGGTATTGCCTTATCTTCACACTTTCAAATGGGACTAGTAAAATCAGTAAAATCTGATTGTGTGACTGAACTATTATACAATAATATCCTATAAAGGAAAGAAGAAATGTCATAACTGCAATGAGTCGAGAACTTAGCAAGGAAGAATGTCTGTAAACATGATTAAATTATTTGTAATCATCCTTATGGGAGTATTTGTAGTTAGCTATGTGTGTATTTGGCTCTCTGGACCATCCTGAACTGATAGCAGGCACACAATGTTAGCACAATTCGTCCCAGTCAGCTCCTCCATCAAATGTTGTAAAATAGATGTGATGTTATTATGAACTGTGTCTCATAGCAGAACTGACCCTAAAAAAATTCTGGCCTAGCTCCATTATGTTTAACAGCAGTTAACATGCAAGAATTTGTAGGCAAAGGTTCTCCCACCCTTCACTTCCATGCCAAGAAAAGCTTCATCAGCGAATGTTCTGTCAGACTTCTGTTTAAGGGCACAGAAGCACTCATTGTTGGTGTTGCTCTTTAAGTGTTTGAGTATTAACCTACACTCCATTTACAGGGAGGAGAGAATGAAGAATTTATTCACCCACACCCAAGCAAGGGCTTTGGGGGTGGGGGTTGTCTAATGCTGACAATTCCTCCATTCCATAGGAAGACCGGTTTTCTTTGTGTTGATAACGTTCTTCATTAACCCTGAACAACCTCTTTCTTCTGAGTTGTTTGCATTTTTCAAGTGGCTTCTTCCTGTTATGCAATCTTTTTTTTATTTGTTGGACGTCCAATACAAACATATTTCCCCACCCCCAGCGGAAGAGAATAAGGCCAAAAAAATGTTCTAAACGAATCACTAAGACTTAATTTAGTTTGCTTTGGAAAAGCCAAAGTGGCTTTTGTCTGGCTGGTGAATGATAAATTTTCAGGACAACGCATTTCCTGACATGTTCACTTCTAGCTTGTGGAACAAGAGCCCATGGATATGAAGCAGACACGATCACGGAAGCAACTTAATATTATGGCAACACTTGTCTACATTAGTGGAAAATTCACTTCCCTGCTAACAGGGTTTAAACAAGTCTTATTAGAAAAGTGATCAAGATAATTTAACATTGAGAATGCATTAACTGAACTACATTTAAGGGACTGTGAATAATTATTTATAAAAATTATATCAGTGCAAAAGAGAATTTAGAATAACATTATTTGTTATCACAAATATAAAAATGAAATGGCCAGACCTGATTTGGAATTCTGGGTCCGGTTCTGGGCATCACAATTCAAGAAGGATATTGACAAGCTGGAAGGTGCCCAGAGAAGGATGCCCAAAAGGATGTAGAAAGGTTTGGAAACCAAGCCCTGTGAGAGTGGCTTAGGGAACTGGGTATGTTTAGCTTGGAGAAAAGAAGGCTGAGAGGGGACATGATAGCCATGTTTAAATATCTGAAAGGAAGGGAAGGGAATACACTTTTTTTAATGCTTCCCTGGAGACTAGGACAGGGAGCAATGAATTCAAATTGTAGGAACAAAGATTTCACCTAAACATTTGGAATAACTTCCTGACTGTAAAAGCAGTTTGGCAGTGGGATATGCTGCCTTGGAGTGTGATGGAGTGTCCAACTGGATCTACACTGCCATATAATCCAGTTCAAAGCAGATAATCTGGATTCAGAAATTGAATTGTATGGCACTATGGATAGGGTCTCCTTCTCTTGAGGTTTTTAAGCAGAGGCTGGATGGCCATCTGTTGAGGGTGCTTTGATTGTGGTTTTCCTGCATGGTAGGGGGTTGGCCTGGATAGTCCTTGTGGTCTCTTTCAACTCTGTGATCATACGATCCTATGAAATGTTTTTATAGAAATATGATGCACAAAACAATTTAACCTGGGATTTGGGCCTGGGTAAATATTCATTCATCTGCATCCCTAATTACCTAATGGAAAGAGCAACTTAGAAAGTCTGCTTTTGTTAAAGCTTAAAGTCATGACCCATGTACCCATGGGACTGGAACCAGCAGTTTCATCTATTTGCATCCAACAAAAGATGTCCCCTTCTGGGGATTTTCTATGGCCTCCAGGTGATTCTATGGCATGTTTCTGCTGGAAATTACCATAGAATCACACTAGGGAACATAGAACATTCCTAGAGAATATCTCTCTTAGAATTTTACAGGTCATCCAGCATTTTATTGTACCATCCAATGGATGCTGTTCATTTCAATAGGGTTCACCATTATCCAAGGTTTCTCTTTCCATGCTAAATTCAGAAACGTGTCCCCTGTGGATAGAGAGATCATACTAGCAAGAATTACAGGAACAAATACTGGAGGTAGAACACACATGTAGAGCATCAACCAAAAGTGTGGAATGATGCTTCCAGACTGAATAGACAGGAGGGTTCAGAGTAAATAACATTCTGTTGATTTTTCTCTATATAAAAACATTTTACTGGGCTGATGTGTCTCTGCCTAACCATGAACAATTCTAAATCTAGCTAACAATGTATTTTGGCAACACTGCCAAACAATTACATGTCTTTCTTAACATTTTAAGCATCTACAGACATGTGTGTACATGTGCCTCACAGAGCTGGGACAAAACATATGGAAATAATCTTTCCTTTTGTTCATATGCCTGATGTAAAGGAATCTACACCACCAGCATGAATAACATGTGCATCTGAATCTTTATATTTGCTAAAAGGTTTCTGCTATGTAGTATCTTGCTCCAGGAGAGAGGATTGATTTGGATTTTATTACTAGTATACTAAAAGAAACGGAGTGCACCCAAAATTAAAGAACTTGCACTTTTGTGATTCTTTTATATATACAAAACATATAACTTGAAATACCTGAGCATTCGCTTCTAAGCTACACAGTTTTCTTCCATTGTGTTTGACCAATAGAGCAGAGGTTTCCCAAGTAACTGAAAAATATTTTTCTGTCCTGTACTGATGTGTGAAATGTCCTTAAATTGTTTCTGACAATGTAATTTTAGTAACCCAAATGTGTGCTGCATTATCTCTTATTTTGAAGCAACAGACTCTTACTCCCTGGAAATCTTGCTGCACACATGCTAAACAGCCTCTTTACTTTTAAAACAAAAAGATTTTACCTTCTATCACTAGTCTGAGACCTAATCAAGTACAAACAACTGAGGATGCACCACCATTTAAATGGATCACATAATGATATCAACATCTAATTCTAAAACAAATTTACACTGAAATAGTTCCACTGAGTAAGACAGAAAAAACTTAAAGGGTAAATCAAAGTTCCACAAAGATTTTTTTCCTGGACATTTTACAATAAGGTGTTTTATTACTGAGGCCTAAATAGCTAAAGGCTCCAGTTCCCGACTCATCTTGGAAACTAAGGGTGCTTCCAGACAGGACCAAAATTTTAAATCTGGGGCAAAAAAAAAAACAACCTTGGACCTGATAACTAGTCCACACACAGAGACCTGTCAGTCCTGTGAAATGGTCCTTTGAAGTGAATCAAGATGGAGGGCAGATGGGGAATATTCAGCAGAAGATTTTTTTTAAAAAAACAACAACAACAACAACACTCTGTTACACACTGGAGCTTATATGCACACATGCAAATATATTAATGCAAACACAAGCCAATTTCTTATCTTTCTCTTCACCCAATTATTAATTCAAGCTCTGTGTGTCGAAGGCTCCATGTTTTGACAGCCCAATCAGCTGATCAGCTATTTTGGGCTTTTGAAAAACACACATGAGCTGGAGTAGTCCACACAGGGGGAAGGGAAGGCAAGCATGTGTTTTGCATGACTGCAGGAATATACAGTCATATGAAGGTGTGCATTTTTCAGGCACAATCAGGTTTTAAGCACACCTTTTTAACATGTGCTTTCAGCTGTTATCCCAATTCTGCCCAAACTAGGTTTTCACTTGGTTACTTCTGGGTTTTTAGCCATGTGTCAAAGGGCCCTTAGTAGGATCTGTCCAGGTTAGTACTTACATGGGAGACTGCTATTGAATACCAGGAGCTGTAAACTATATTTCAGAAGAAAATGGCAAACCATCTTTTACTAGTCCTTGCTTAAGAAACCCTCTGAAATTCATAGAGTTGTCATAAGTGGGAAGACAACCTGAAGGCATATGCACACACATGGCATTCTTGGGAATGCATTCAGCCACCTAGTCTTGTGTGCAGCACGGTTTACGCAACTAATCCCATAAGCTCGGTTAGTCACTGGTCCCATTTTGCTGATCCCTCTCTCTTTTATAAACCTAACAAGACTTTGTTTATATTATCTCAACCAGCTACCATACTGTACCTTGAAAAGCAAAATATCAGCTACCTCTCTCCAGAAATGATTAAGTACCCTGCTTGGTTTCCCTGGTTCTTTGGGTTCTTCTACTGCACTTCTATCAATATTTTCTGGAGTTGGTTACATAAATTATGTACTATACCTCTGAGATGAACAGTTCTGTCTTGCTTTTCATTGTCTTTTATTTAACCTTTTAGTTGGATAGTTAGTGTCTCAGCCATACATGTTACTGTTTGACCGTCACTTAACTCAGACAAATATCTCATTAAAAATTGTAGTAAGTGTACATGTTTGGATTAACACTTTTATTTTCCACTTCCAAATTTTATTCATGTGTCCAAAGTTCTATTGATTGTTTAATTATGGCATTTATGATTTAATTAATATTATTTAATTGGAATGATGCAGCTTGGGAATTTTGCTTCTGTCAGCTGGAGATCCTGTTCACCGTATCTTACAGCAGTGGTTCTCAACCTGGGGTCCCCAGATGTTTTTGGCCTACAACTCCCAGAAATCCCAGCCAGTTTACCAGCTGTTAGGATTTCTGGGAGTTGAAGGCCAAAAACATCTGGGGATTCCAGGTTGAGAACCACTGTCTTACAGCCTAGAACATGGGAGGGTGACTCCAGTCCTATTCCTCCAGCTGCAGAACTGCCACTGTGTGCTACTGATCGCCTTTCCCACTCTAACTTCCCCCTTGTAAATGGTTGTGGCAATACTGGTTTGGCTTGAAATGTGATAAGGAGGATAGAACCAGAGTAGAACTGAGCTGTGCATATGATTTTTTTTACATAGAAAGTCTTCACTTGTAATGTGAAAATTAATGTTTCTATACTGCAGCCTTATATATGTACTGTTTCAAGTCACTGACACTAACAGGGTATAACCAGCCTAATATGCAGTGAATTAAGTCCTATGTTTTGAATTTTTGTTCCTTGAATGAAAGCCATGCGTTCCCTGTCATTTGTATGTTTGTTCGCTTAATCAGATAATCCATTAAGGGCTGTTTTCCATTCTTTTATGTCCTACTTTCTTCTCCCTGTGTCAACATCTGACTTCTTCACTTAACTAGTGCACATTAAATGTCTCTACGTTTTACTTTAAAAGTATCTGGATTTGTTCTGCCTTTTAACCACCAGAAACAACTGGCTTTGGAATTTGCAGATCTAATCAGAAAATGAATGAACTTGCCAATGAAGTTGCAGTAGCTCTTGCAGTTAGGCTCCAAAACTCACAATCTTTAGTGTCAATTTGCAAGATTGATCAGAATTCCAGGAATATACATTTCTCTTTGTAATGCACAAGATCCAGACAGTCACAGATCTTAAATCCAATGCAAACGCAGCAACAGATAACAGCATATTCTTACAAATACCCTTTGTACAGACTACAAAGTGGTCTTTAGAGGGTGGGATAAAGATGGTGTAGTGTCCATTTTCCCACAACAAGGTATAACTATTGTTGGTTAACCACATTCACCAACACAGCTTGGAAATTACTAAATTTATCTGGATATGCACTTCTCCCAACCAGACAAGTAAAAAGACGGGTCAGTAGCACTCAGTATTCTTGTGGTACAAAGAAGAGTAGAAGAATATTCATTTCATGTCATGGGTTTTCAAAATAAGAATGGCTGGAGATGACTGTGTGTGTTAGAAATCATAGATGGTAGGGTTGCCTTATTACCTTGATAGGTTGGATTTTTCCCAGACTAATCATTCTACCTGCTGCCCCTTGGGAACATTAGTTCACCTGAATTATAAATGTTCATTTTTCAAAAGGAAGTCTCTCTAGCCCTTCTAGTAGGTGAAACTGGAAGAAAAAAGTGGCGGCATATTGTTTTTTAAGAAACAAGCCAGCACATTTCAGCTGAGTTTATAGCTAATCAATGAAACTTTACAGTTTGCTTCATAGAGATTTATGTTCTTCCAGTTCCCAGGATAAACTTTGACTTTTGAGGAAAGGGTTAGCCTGCTTAAAGAGAGATGTTGTCTATTTTTTTACATAGAGCTCTCTGTATACTTAGAAAACCTGTATTTCATAGTTGATAAAAAATACAGGAAGCAACGGAGCAGAATCACAGGAAGGAATATGGAGAAAATTGATCATAACAAAGTACCTAGGCAAAACATGGTAAAATGCTCTAATGTAAAAATAAAATAATTAGTAATTAAGGGTTCATGGTCACTGTTGTTTCTTCTGCAAAAGACTTGGCATGGCAATATTATTCATCTTTATCAGGTTTCGAAAACTAACATTTTATTTTCTTGGCAGATCAAACTTTGTCTGTCAGGAGGACAGGAAGAGCTGGCAAAGGGCCAGAGGAGAGAATTGATGAATAGATGTATAAAAGCTCACTGAACTAAGTAGATGTTGCTGTGAATCCTAGTTACAAATAATAAGAAATAATAGGTTCAGGCAATAACAAACATGTTAAGTTCTTTTGGAAGAACTGTTCCACATTTGCTTAACTTGGATATATAGTCTAGCACTTTGAATTATGCTCTACTAAGTGAAATGGATCATATACCTAAGTAAATGTGCACTACAGATTGAAACATATATATTTATGAGGAATCAGTTCCATTCTGCAATGTTACTGAGATCAGAGGAACAAAACAGCAACTACAGAGAGGATGGGATTTGTGGGGTGTACATGGGATTTACTTCGAGATGAAGGGAAAGATAAATATGACAGTGGTCTTAAAAGGCACATACTTGCTCTGAAAGTTTAAAGATTTGCTTGTTCTTGCACAACTTTTCACAGAGGTAGGTATGTTGTTTCACTTAAACAAAATCAACAAAGACTCTTGTCTTAGCTCATCACATTTGATAGGCACACACCTTTGTGGATAACAGCATCCCAAGCAGAAAATTGGGTGAAACACTAGTTCTCTTCCCATGTTCTGTGCCATTTGCCAGCAATCTTGGAGCCGAGTACCTTTGAGCCAGCAGCAGGCAGGTGTGGCAGCAAGAAGGAAGAACAACTGACACTACCACTGGGCAAGGGGCAAAAGTTGGGGTACATCCACACTGACCACTTCAGTCAGTATAAAAATCCATCAGACTCATGGCAGCCAAACATCATACAGGGTGGATCCAAATTAACATGGGGTAAAGCCATATACTCGAGTATAAGCAGACATGAATATAAGCTGAAGCATCTCATTTGGGACTTTGAGCTTGTTTAGAGGTTCTAGCAGAGGAGCGCAGTTATCATATACCTGGGACCAAAGACTGGAGACCTCTGTACATTCCTTTTATACCTGGGGCATCATCCTCTTCCACCAAGCACACAGCTTCAGGAGGGATGCATATGGAGCGGTGAGAGAGGCAGGAGATACCCACCTAGCCAGCCAGATCAGCTGAATCAATCCTGGTGATCAATTGGGGGGGGGGGGGGGGCAGATGTTGCAGCCAAATTGCCCTCACATCCAGGCACCTAATTTTACCACAAAAAAAACTGGGAAAACTTAAATTATTTGACAAGGGTGGGAAATGCAACAAGTACTGGTAAATTTCAAAAATAAATATAGATACCAATAAAATTACTTTAATCGAGGCATCAGTAAGTTAAATGTTTTTGAATATTTACATAAAAAACGATAATTTGAGATAAGACTGTCCAATTCTGATTACCTATATACTCAAGTATAAGCCCATCTGAATATAAGCCAACCAGAACCATCACTCGAGTATAAGCCGAGGGGGGCTTTTTCAGCCCAAAATAAGGTAGATGAAGTAACAAAATAAAATAGACAGTTGCAAAATAACATAATGAGGTGATAGGACACAGTGAGCATGCCATATGCACAGGATAAAAATGATAAAACCCTGGATAAGATAGTAGTGGGAAAGTGTATTTCTGTGGGAGGAGCTCATAATGGACAAACAGTGGGCTTAGATCTTCATTAAGGATGGGGGGAAAGTGCATCATGAGGACGGCATTGTAGTTGGAACAGACAGAGATGGGATATATGATCACTCTTCAAAGGCACATTGGAAAAACTAAGTTTTTAAATCTTTCTTAAAAGCTGCCAGGGTAGGGGCTTGCCTAATCTCACTAGTTAGTGAGTTCCAAAGCCGAGGGGCCACTCTCTCCTTCATTACCACAAGTCACACTTGTGATGGAGGTGGGGGCAAAAGGAGGGCCTCCCCAGAAGATCGAAGAGATCGCACAGGTTTATGGTAGGAAATGCAGTCACGAAGGTAGGCGGGTCCCAAACCATTCAGGGCTTTATAGGTGACATCCTGCACCTTGAATTGGGACTGGAAGATAAATGGCAGCCAATGGAGCTCCTTAAACAGGGGGGTAGACCGCTTCCTGTAATTTGCCCCAGTTAGCAGTCTGGTTGCCGAACATTGGACCAATTGGAGTTTCTTACTTACTTTACTTAGGCTATCCCTCATAGTCCAAGGATGATGGTCCTCCAAGTGTAGTGTCCTGGCAGTGGGTCCGTAGGTGACTGTGGAGCCCTCTTCTTGATCTGCTCTATTCTTGAGTTTCCAGGCCATCTTCAAGGGAAGCCCTACATAGAGTGCATTGCAATAGTCCAATCTAGAGGTAACTAAGGCATGGATCACTGTGGTCAAGTCAGACTTCACGAGGTATGGTTGCAGCTAGTGCATGAGGTTTAATTGTGCAAAGGCCCTCCTTGCTACCGCTGATACCTGCGCATCAAGCGTCAGGGCTGAGTCCAGGAGGAGCCCCGAGCTGCGGACCTGTGTCTTCAGGGGGAGTGCAACCTCGTGAAGCACAGGTTGCCACTCTATACCCCGGTCAGATGTGCGACTGACCTGGAGGACCTCTGTCTTCTCAGGATTAATGTTCAGCTTGGTCACCCTCATGCAGATCCTCAAGCCAGGCACTGGTCCAGTACCCGGGAGACTTCCTTGGATTCTGGTGGAAAAGAGTAGTGGAGTTGGATGTCATCTGCATAGAGATGGCACTGAACTCCAAAACTCCGGATGACCTCTCCCAGTGGTTTTATGTAGATGTTAAAGAGCATGGGGGACAGAGTCATTAAACCGTTTGCAATTTTTTGTATAATTCTAACATGTTGCAATTGTGAAATATAGTGCTCTGAAATTGAGTCCATCATTTTGCAACACCTTGTATAAGGAATTATTCTTAAAATAAAAAATTCCAAATGCTGGGAGAAGTGCATCACTTTGTTAATCATTACAGCTTGATGGTCCTCCAAGTGTAGTGTCCTGTCTAGGATTTTCTATAATTAAAAGTACTGGATGAGAGGGAATTTTTCCATATGGTTACAGGTAATATAAAATGAAACAGATTTTCACTGTTATACCACCTGCTGAACTCTGAATGTTGGAAGAGTTTGACTTTTATTTCTATGCAATTTTTCTGATGGTTACAGCGAAGATACTTCTACTGGCTTCACAATTTATGGACCTCCTCCCCACACTCTACACACAAATTCCCCCTATCAAATGCCTAAATCTTAAAGGATTTTTTCTTAAGCCATGTTTTATTTGTGTGTACCAATAAATATTACAGTTCAAGACTTAACAAAGTGCACTTTCTCTGCTCACTTCTGTCATATTGTGTCTGGAACCACAATCTAGTGCTTGGCCAGAGCAATGATATCCATTAGAACCCCCAGCAGCATTGTGAGGGAATATAAATGGGAAGCATTTATATTCCATAGCTCTTACTGACCAGGTATGTTTTTGAGGGGGTGTTGTTGTAGTTGTTGCTAGTGTAAGAAGAAATAGCTCTTTCTGTGCATTGAGGGAATATCAAGTGACCCAAGAAACATTTGACAACCTTCCCCTGAAGGGACAAATGTACAAGCTCTTTGCTTTCAAGGATATGCTCAAATTGTTCATTATTACGGTATAATCTTATGCATGTTTAAACAATGTTGAATTCCATTAAGTTTGATAGGATTTACTCTAGACTATGATTTGTACAGGATTGTAACCTCAAACAGCTGGCACGCAGGTTTGGCAAAAGCCAAACATAGCACTACTGTGCTAAACATTGTTCTTCATAAGACTCCAAACAGCCCTATGGGGACCAAACCACACCATATTAACAAGACAAGCTTGCCTATATTTTAAAAAGTGGCTCTTGACTCCAGTCCATAATTTTACAGTGTAAAGAAAACTGTGAAAGTAAAGAGAGCTTCAAAAACATAACAAACTGCCCCCAACATTGACAACTATAGTTTAGAATACAAAAAGCCCTCAAGACTTAAAAAAAGAGATAAATTTAACATATAATATGAAACTGGTAAAGCAGTAATCCACCTCTCACTGGAATACGTCTCCAGCTAATTTCCTCTGTGTGGTTCAGAGCTGTCAGAGAGAGTCTAATCTTTTATTAGTTTCCCCAGCAGTCACCACCTTCCAGGGAAGCTAAATAAGCCTTAAGCATCGCAGCTTTAAAAGTGCCTCCTGCCTTACACGTACAGCTATTCAAAAACAAAATAAATGACCTACTGCCAGGCTGCAAATTTCACAGTCATGTTTATTGCACTTCAGTGTTAGAGGCAAGACCTGCAATTATATTTTCTGACAACGGTTGTCACATTGAACCAAGACAGAAGAAAATTCCCCAGAGCACAGCCAAATAAATCACCATACCTGCTGTTGGGTGAATTCCTGCATCTATGCCTGAACCTGTTCTGCTGAAACGAGAGCAGTCTATGATACTTAAATATGTATCTATCAACAAAAGAAGAGCATAGCAGCAAGGAATCTGCCAACTGCTTATCCAATGAGATTTATATCAGCAGAAACACTTTTGCTGTGGACTTGGGGTGTAAATATATTTCCCCATCTTTGAAGAGCAAGTGTGTCTCTATTCAAAAGTTGTCAGTATGGGTGTTTCTGTCCTAAACTAGAGTGAAAAGAAAAAAAAATTGGCCACTAAAGCCTTCAACAACACAAAAGAGTAACACTTTTCTTTCTGTTTGTTTGCTTGTGGGAAAGGACTTTACAAACACCAGGTATTTTCAATAAAATACATTTGCACAATACTGTGATATTTTGCAAATGTTCTTTATTGACAAATCCCAATATTTGTAAATAACATTTTTGATTGTCATATTACTAAAGCCATTCAGACTGGTGTGGACAAAGCATGGTTCCCAGCCACCCTCTCAATAACTCCCACACAAATGCATTGTCATGATAATTATGCCTCTAGATCATTTTATGCTCAGGAGATAACTTTTTAAAAAAGAAAGAAATAGTTTTTTTCCCCTATGTTTTCATGGCATGTTTGGTCAGGGGCTATAGTCCTCCAAGGGCAGCCCCTAACCCCCAAGAGTTGCCTACCCTTGATTTCAACCAACACCCTTTTTAAAATGTATGTGTGAGAGACTTTAAAAAGTGTGTTGTTTCAAATCAAGGGTCAAGCACCCATAGATTGGAGGAAGTCAGACAATTATAGATTAGTTGCAATATGCTAAGAAACACTGAGACTAAAAAAAAGCTATACAAAGTCTTAACGATTTATAAATGCAATCCTGTAAACAGAAGTACTTCAAATTATGTGGGGTAAAGCAGACATGTTGCCATTCTTTAAATCATATAGATGCGGTCCAGCATCATGATTTGTCAGCTTCTGTGGTGAATCATGGTGGCAATGAAGCAGCAGTGGCTCAATCCCGGCACACTAGCTGCCACATGACACTTCCCCATCCCATGTAGGGAAGCACTGCTGCTGTGCCAAAGCTGTGTTCTTCCTTATGGAACATGAGGCAGCCTCTGTGTTGGTGGTGGCAGCATCCCTCCATTCTGCCACAGCAGTTCACCCATGGAGCCCCAATGGAAGTTGCCCTACCATCATTTGATGGGCAGCATGGAGCTCCATGGGATAACCAGGCAAGAAGCATCCTAGGATGCTTCAATTGCTCCATGTGATGAGGCTGCAATTCTCCACATGTTGTTGAACTCAACTTCCATCACAATTGGCTGGTCTGTATAGGGCTGTTGGGACATGCAGTCCAAAGGATATATGAAATATCACAAATGCCCCACTCCTGATTTAGAGCAACTGTTTTTTGATGGATATAGTGAATGTTGTTTTCTATGCTGAGGACTAATACTGAAGAAAATCAAAATGTGTGGGTCACCAGAGCTCAGATTATGAGCATAATTATTCTGTCCAGGACCGTTGCACTGAAGTCTTAACCCCAGCAAGTAACTCCATGATATTATTGTAAAACAGACCAGCATTTCGTCTACTTGATCTGATGTCGTTTGGCTAAAAATTAAATCTTTTGAGGATTAATAGATGCTGTAGCAGAGGACCACCAACCTATTACCACTAGAGGTGTGCACGGTATATTTTTCAAAACGGGATCCTGGAATTCTGGCAGTTTTGGAAACCAAACTTCTGGAAATGGAACGGGTGATGGGATTTAAATTGACTCAACCAAAACAGATCACGTGGCAGGTGAAATCTGGCTTCTGAACTCTGTCCTGCATCAGTAGCCTTTCTCCCCTCCCCCCCCCAAAAAAAACCCAACATTTTAAAATTACAACCCCCCTCCCCTTTTTTTCTAGTTCACCTCTTTGACTCTCTGGTATTCCCTCCCCAGCCCTATCTTCTGGCTTGTGTGCACTCCTGCACTAGTCCAGCAGCCTTCCCTCTTTATTTGTAGAAATTTTAAAAATTTCCTAAAAATCAGAGGATGACCCAAACATTCTGAAACTGGGGGTGAGGTGCAGTAGTAAGTGTGTCCTCAAAGTGTGGCCATTTTCATTCTGATAGTCCTAAAAATGATGGAAAGGGGATCCTCGGAATTTCCCCTATTGCTGCCAATGGGCCGGGTCTTCCCGGAATGAAAACAGAACTTCCAGCTGAAAGAATGAGAAGTAGTATTCCCCCCTCCCACCTCCTGAATTTGGGAAGTTCCCAAAAATGGCACTTGGATTGAACAAAAATTGACACTGAAAACCATACAGAGTTTTCCCGAATTGCACACCTCTAATTATCACTTCTTTTTCTTTTTAACATCCAGACCATGAAAAGCCACTGATAATTCAACACTTTAGAAAACCATGGAAGAACTACTTTTTTGGAGTGTAAGTTCCTGAAACTCTCAGTGTTAATGCTGATTGAGAGATTCTGTTAGTTATTGTTTTGAAATAACATTTCTATGCTAAGGACTATTGCATAATCATGCAAACTGATTTCTGTTTTGAAACTGAACAGTCTACCAGGTTGGTTTGCCTGGGTTTTGCATATCTATTTTTTTAGTTCGTAATTGCTAATTGCTATGCACCCTTTTAGTAGAATATTATTAATTGTGGTTCTTCTTTATACATAGGGTGAGAATAACAAGGCCTTCCCGGTGTTGCTCAGTAACTAGCCAGCATAGTCAATACTGAAGAGCACTGGGAGCTGTAAATATCTGGAAGGCTACATGATTTCCACCCTCCCTTTAAAGAGTCTACTCAAAATATATCTGAAGAATTTTCAACAAAAGAAACTTGTTGAAGTAATTTCATATCTTTCTTAACTAGCTTTGAAAGCAGAGCAAAAGAACTGCCCATTATTCTGGCAACCATTACCTGTAATGCATCCTACCCTCTGTGTCCTTTTTACCTAATCCCTCTTATCTTCCTTATTACTGCTCAAAATGTAGGATCAAGTGAATAACCTGGAAAGTGTAATCATATGTTGTTACCATTCCCAGAGCTAGGAAATTGGAACTTGATGGGGTCTGATATGGCGACTTGCTAAAGGCCCCTCTTTCCTATAAAGTCTATCATACTATAAACTCACAACCATTGGAAAAAGAAAAAAGGATGTTTGCTGGAAAGCAACCATTTCTCTCCTCCTAAAGATTGCATTTTGTTTCTTAAAGAGATCATGATTACATGTGTGGGTAGTACAGCAGGAGATCTGTGTGAATTGGGATTGTGTCTAGGTTTTTAGCAAAACTTTCTTATGTAAATGCTAAGAATACATCATCTACAGATTGTTGGGCATTACAATCAAGACCTGGCTTTGCCTAGCCAGGATTTTGGGACCATAGCTTGAGACCATGGGGAGTAACTTAAAAGTTTGGAGTAAAGCCTGCCAGAGATTGACAGCATCCCTGACGTAGGAGCCTCTAGCTGCCATTCATGTTTTGAGTTAGATCTCCTTGCCATATGAGGAAAAGGGGAATGTCAATTGTGATAAATAGTTCTCTTAAATATATACATTTTAGTCAAATGCACTATACAGCACTGAAGAAGGTCCATGGTCCCAGTACAGGAAAAATCTCCATACACTACTGTGTGATGATTTCCACATATCCACTTTGGTCAAATCTGGGGTGCCACCATTTGAACTGGCTTTTCTCCTGTGTCTTGAGCACAAGCCATACCCAGAGTCATTAAGCAATGAAGTTACCATTACCCCATTGTGTCATCAAAAGAACAGGAGCAAGAACAGTACAGAAACCCTAACAATATTATATTACACTTATTATCTAACTTGGCTAACAGCCGGAATGTAAAGTTAGTGTGCTGTACTTCCCCCTAAATAGTCACCCACCTTTCTCTATGATGTTTCAGTACTAGAATTGTTTTCTATTCAACATGAATAAAATTAAAATAAAGCATTACGGTCTAGCTTCCATTTGTTTGGTACCAAAGCTCAGGGCAGCTATTTGCATGTAAAAGGTTTTGGAAATTGGCATTATCTCTTGCCCAGTAAGTTAAAAATGCCTTCATGGTACACAGTCAAAATCTTCATTGGACTATTTAGCCAGGCAGTTAACCTAAAGATGCCCTGGCTTTATGGTGTTAAGAACAGACACAATCATATTCTGTCAACAGAAAGAATACTTTAGCCAACAGAGTTCTCTGTTGCTAGCTCATCTCAAGAAACCCATTGACAAATAAATCTATTAAAAGAATGGTTCACTGGGCTAAGATCTCCCAGCAGAAGAGCTAAAAAGGTGGCAGAGAAGAGCTACAGTAAGTGAGCAGCCAAGTTACACCATATCCAAACTACCTCCAGCTTAAGACAGGGCTCCAATGCTGGTAGGAAGTTAAGTCCGAGGATAGCCTTAGATAATGTATTCAGTGTTCTTGGTCTTCAAAAGATTCAGCACAGATCCAGCTGGTCTACTGTCTATTAGCTGGCTTCCATTGCCATATTGTCTATAAGCCTCCTAACCAATCCAGTTATGGGGGAAATTTATACTCATACATACTCATGCAAAAGTCTGTCCTACAAGGTCATCTTCAGCCCTACAATGTCATTATTCCTTTTAAAATGTATGGTTGGCCTTCCACATTTATTGGTTTCACTTTAGTGGATTCGATTATGCCTGGATTTGATTAATATGGTCTCGATAGGAATCTTTAGGTCCCTCAGCACAACTCTATGGTCAACTACCAATAGAAAATTTACCAGGGTCATATGAGATGATTGACAGATTCCTAGAGATGTGTTCTCTTAGGCAAAACAAACAGCAATTGTTTATTTGTGTTTTTTCCACTTTAATATATTGTGTCTTTGACCCCAGTGAATGTGGAAGGCTGCCTGTAGTATGTTCTGCTGTTTTCAACCACTCTGCAATCTGATATACATTGTAAAAGCAAAGAAGTCATGCATGCAGAAAGAATAAAGCATTTTACACATTGTAAGCCACTCATTTAAAATTCTGGGGGCTGAAGTCCAAAACATCTAGAAGTTCAAAGGTTGAGAAACACCGGTGAAATAAATAAATTAGGTATTTGTACAATGTACCCAATATGTTGAGGTCTACACCTTGAAGACAACAAATTCTGTTGGATCTTAAAAGCTAAGCTGGGTCAGGCCTAGTTGGTAAGTACTTGGATGGAGAACTGCCAAGTGAAACCATGTGCTATGGTTTATATTTCAGAGGAAGGTTAACTCTAAATATTTCTTGTTTATGAAAATAATGGAATTCATGGGGTTACCATAAGTCAACAGCAACACACACACACACACCCCAAAATTATCAGATCCATAAAAGTATGGGAAAATACATAGGGCTAAAAATTAGAATGTATAGATCACATAGATCAATGGTTCTCAACCTATAGGTTCCCAGGAGGTTTGGCCAACAACTCCCAGAAATCCCAGTCAGTTTACCAGCTGTTAGGATTTCTGGAAGTTGAAGGCTTCCTGGGGACCCACAGGTTGAGAACCACTGAATAGATGAACAGTTTTGCTAGTGACTAATCATTTATGACTGTCAAAATCATCTTGATAGTGCGGCCTTCCCGTTTACAGAGCGTGGAAATTAATAAGACTATATTATAATTGATACACAATCTTACTTGGGTGAAAAATCATCTGCTTAGCTCCAGTTATGAATGTGAGTCCAACAAAAACTGGGGAAGAAGAAAACATGGGGGAAACTAATCATACAGCTTTATCGTATCCATGAGCTTTCAGAAATAGATTTTATTGAGTCTAATGTATGATAGCTCCAGCAAAGGGTCACCGCCTTGTTGTGGCGCTGGAGCTTGAGCACCTCAATGATGTCATGAGCGAAACCGTGAAGGGCCACCCAAGACGGGACGGTCGTGGCAGAGAGGTCAGACCAAGCGTGATCCCTGGGGAAGGCAACGGCAAACCACCCCAGTATCCTTGCCAAGAAAACTAAATGGACCAGTACAACCAGAGATATGTCGGTATGCCATTGGAAGATGGGACTCCCAGGTCGGAAGATGGCCAAAATGCTACTGGGGAGGAGCAGAGGATAAGTTCAACTAGCCCCAGATGTGATGACGCAGCTAGCTCAAAGCCGAAAGGAAGGCTAGCGGCCGACGGTACTGGAGGTGAACGACGAATCCGATGCTCTAAAGATCAACACACCATAGGAACCTGGAATGTAAGATCTATGAGCCAGGGCAAAGTGGATGTTGTTATTGGTGAGATGTCAAGACTAAAGATAGACATTCTGGGGGTCAGCGAACTGAAATGGACTGGAATGGGCCACTTCACATCAGATGACCACCAGATCTACTACTGTGGACAAGAGGAACATAGAAGAAATGGAGTAGCCTTCATAATTAATAAGAAATTCGCTAAAGCGGTGCTTGGATACAACCCAAAAAATGACAGAATGATCTCAATTCGAGTGCAAGGAAAGCCTTTCAACATTACAGTGATCCAAATATACGCCCCAACCACAGCTGCTGAAGAAGCAGAAGTAGATCAGTTCTATGAGGATCTGCAGGACCTACTGGATAATACACCAAAAAGAGACATTATTTTCATTACAGGAGACTGGAATGCCAAGGTGGGAAGTCAAATGACAACTGGGATCACAGGCAAGCATGGTCTGGGAGAACAAAATGAAGCGGGACGCAGGCTGATAGAATTTTGCCAGGAAAACTCGCTGTGTATAACAAACACTCTCTTCCAACAACCTAAAAGACGGCTTTATACATGGACTTCACCAGATGGTCAGCACCGAAATCAGATTGACTACATCCTCTGCAGCCAAAGGTGGCGGACATCCATCCAGTCGGTGAAAACAAGACCTGGGGCTGACTGTAGCTCAGATCACGAACTTCTTACTGCTCAATTTAGAATAAAACTAAAGAGATCAGGGAAAATACACAGACCAGTTAGATATGATCTCACTAACATTCCTAGCGAATATACAGTGGAAGTGAAGAACAGATTTGAAGGACTAGATTTAGTAAACAGAGTCCCAGAAGAACTATGGACAGAAGTCCGCGACATTGTTCAGGAGGCGGCAACAAAGTACGTCCCAAAGAAAAAGAAAACCAAGAAGGCAAAATGGTTGTCTGCTGAGACACTGGAAGTAGCCCAAGAAAGGAGGAAAGCAAAAGGAAACAGGGATAATAAGGGGAGATATGCCCAGTTAAATGCGCAATTCCAGAGGTTAGCCAGAAGAGACAAGGAACTATTTTTAAATAAGCAATGCATGGAAGTGGAAGAAGACAACAGAATAGGAAGGACAAGAGACCTCTTCCAGAAAATTAGAAACATTGGAGGTAAATTTCAGGCAAAAATTGGTATGATAAGAAACAAAGATGGCAGGGACCTAACAGAAGCTGAAGAGATCAAGAGAAGGTGGCGAGATTATACAGAAGATCTGTATAGGAAGGATAACAATATCGAGGATAGCTTTGACGGTGTGGTGAATGAATTAGAACCAGACATCCTGAGGAGTGAGGTTGAATGGGCCTTAAGAAGCATTGCTAACAACAAGGCAGCAGGAGACGACGGGATCCCAGCTGAACTGTTTAAAATCTTAAAAGATGATGCTGTCAAGGTGATGCATGCCATATGCCAGCAAATATGGAAAACACAAGAATGGCCATCAGACTGGAAAAAATCAACTTACATTCCCATACCAAAAAAGGGAAATGCGAAAGACTGCTCCAACTTCCGTACAGTGGCCCTTATTTCTCATGCCAGTAAGGTAATGCTCAAGATCCTGCAAGGAAGACTCCAGCAACACATGGAGCGAGAGTTGCCAGATGTTCAAGCTGGGTTTAGAAAAGGCAGAGGAACGAGAGACCAGATTGCCAATATCCGCTGGATAATGGAGAAAGGCAGGGAGTTTCAGAAAAACATCTACTTCTGCTTCATTGACTATTCTAAAGCCTTTGACTGTGTGGATCATAATAAATTGTGGCAAGTTCTTGGTGGGATGGGCATACCAAGCCACCTTGTCTCTCTCCTGAGGAATCTGTACAAGGACCAAGTCGCAACAGTAAGAACTGACCACGGAACAACAGACTGGTTCAAGATTGGGAAAGGCGTACGGCAAGGCTGCATACTCTCACCCAACCTTTTTAACTTGTATGCAGAACACATCATGCGATGTGCGGGGCTTGATGAATGCAAAGCTGGGGTGAAAATTGCTGGAAGAAACATTAACAACCTCAGATATGCAGATGACACCACTCTGATGGCCGAAAGCGAGGAGGAGCTGAGGAGCCTTCTAATCAAGGTGAAAGAAGAAAGCGCAAAAGCCGGGTTGCAGCTGAACGTCAAAAAAACCAAGATTATGGCAACAAGAATGATTGACAACTGGGAAATAGAGGGAGAAAATGTGGAGGCCGTGACAGACTTTGTATTTCTAGGCGCAAAGATTACTGCAGATGCAGACTGTGGCCAGGAAATCAGAAGACGCTTACTTCTTGGGAGGAGAGCAATGTCCAGTCTCGATAAAATAGTAAAGAGTAGAGACATCAGACTGGCAACAAAGATCCGCCTAGTCCAAGCCATGGTATTCCCTGTAGTAACCTACGGATGTGAGAGCTGGACCATAGGGAAGGCTGAGCGAAGGAAGATCGATGCTTTTGAGCTGTGGTGCTGGAGGAAAGTGCTGAGAGTGCCTTGGACTGCGAGAAGATCCAACCAGTCCATTCTCCAGGAAATAAAGCCCGGCTGCTCACTGGAAGGAAGGATACTAGAGACAAAGTTGAAGTACTTTGGCCACATCATGAGGAGACAGCAAAGCCTAGAGAAAACAATTATGCTGGGGAAAGTGGAAGGCAAAAGGAAGAGGGGCCGCCCTAGGGCAAGATGGATGGATGGCATCCTTGAAGTGACTGGACTGACCTTGAAGGAGCTGGGGGTGGTGACGGCCGACAGGGAGCTCTGGCGTGGGCTGGTCCACGAGGTCACGAAGAGTCGGAGACGACTGAACGAATGAACAACAACAATGTATGATAGACCACCCCCCCCACCCCCAAAAGATGAAAAGCATATCTGTGCAGCATAATATTCAAGACATATATTGTTTAAATCAGGTCAGTTAACAAATACATGACATAATCAGCACAAGCCACTGTCAGTAAAAAGGTGGAAGAATGCCCACTCTTACCAAGAACCAGGGACAGAAAATAATTAGGCTCACATTTCCCTATAATAGTATCATTTTGCAACATCTTAAACTCTTCTGGCAATGGGACAAATATCTCCTGGCAATCAGATGAAGCACATCTTGTTTTGGAAATCTGTTCAGAGCCAATATTTGTGATAAATTTCAAATGTGAATGAGTAAAAACTTTTTATCTTTTAAAAATGAATGCCAACATAATCAATAGGAAAAATGTGAAGACCTAGGCTCATTAATAAAATGCCCACAAACATGCATTTTACAAAAGCATCTCATCAGTGTGATGGAAGAAGAATTCTGGCTGATGTATTGTTGAAGGCTTTCATGGCCAGAATCACTGGGTTGTTATAGGTTTTTTCGGGCTATATGGCCATGTTCTAAATAACATGGCCATATAACTCGAAAAAACCTACAACAACCCAATTCTGGTTGAGTTCTGAGTCAATGTAAGTAGACTCGCAAATCGCAAATTTTCACATCTCTAGCAAAATGCTCTCTCTCTCTCTCTCTCTCTCTCTAGATAATACCAAACAGAATGACAGTGTTGCTTCTCCAGTGGTCTGAATGACTTTGCTCTGTTTTTAACCCATGATGATGATGATGAAACAATCAAAGTTTGTTTGCATTAAGTAAAGGGAATGTTGCCATTGTAAAGAATTTCTTCTTAATCGTTTTGGTCTAAGTGGCAGAAGAACATTACCGTAACCCACACCGTTTCCCCTTGGAAGTATTTCTGGATCTTTTGGAAGTGATGTTAATACTTTCCAGATGAAGGTCTAATGAAGAATGGAAAAGAGAACATTGAACACATTTGAGTTATTAGCAACTGATTAATTTATTGTAATGGCCAGTACAAATGAGCGTCAGAGACATGCAAGGAGACATAGCTATTTGCCTATACCCAGACACACCATGATAAAAGGATCTTTCAGAGCTTACTGGGTGTCTTTGAAAGGTCCTGGATGATGACAATGTCACTATGCATCTGACAAGAGGCAAACAGCCAGATGTTTCCCCAGATCTGGTGCTCTCCTCCAGCCACTAACTGGCCATGGAAGGGACGACAGAAGCAAGATGAGTCATATGGAAGGGGAGATGGGCATAGTTTGGCCTGGTTAGAACTTTAGGCTATATTTCCTCATCCAGAATCTTGGCCACTGTGAGTACTATCTGTCTGTTCAGAAAGAAGCATTTGTTTTCCTTGACTGCCCAGACAGAAACATTTATTTTCTGGGGTGCAGCATATCAGATTGCTCTGTGTTTGGGGGGAGGAGGGGCTTGAAGACAATCTGAGAGCTACAATTGTTTTAAAATGTGATTCAGTTAATCAAACCAACATGTAACAATTTGCACAAAATCCAACAGTTGCCGGTTTATATCTAGACCCAACTTAAAGTGCTAATTTAAACTTTTTATCAGGGACTACTCTATCTCAAGGCCTGATTAAGAGGCTCCATTAGCAAATCTTCAATCATATTTGAAAAAGGGGAACACCTGCTGCATGTTAATTGGCTTACATAGTATTAGAATGATTGGGATATCAGCACATTTTGTGATTGGCCAGTGTTAATTCTCATTGTCACTGTTAGCCTTTTCAGTTTAATTTCCACCTGACCTTGCTCTCTATAAACGGACTACAACAGAAGGTAAACAGATGGAAAGGGGGAATCCTGGACATTCTGGGTTATACTTCATGGATCTGATGATCTGGGTTCACAAAACCTAAGGCGAAAAGAAATTTCTTTTACTTTAGGTGGGTTCAGGATGTTTTTACTGTAACAAAGTGATAGGTCTATTACTTTGGAAAATCCTGCAATTGAAAATCTTTTCAATATTATTCCTGCTTTCATTTATTTTTCCTTGGTGTTTCCTGACCCCATTGTGCATTATTTTATTTTTTTACTGTAAACCACTATGAATCTTTTAAAAAAGCAAAGTATAAAAGGAATTAAATAAATGCATTAAATAATTTAAATAAATAAAATTGGATGGTATTCCATGTCAACCAGATTTTCAAGGCTGATGAATTTATAGAATCATTCATTAAAACATTGCATTTTCCCAATCTGTAACTTTGCATTTTCCAAATCTGTTGCCTTCCACAAGTTTCAGATTTCAGTTCCTAGAATTCCAAAGTCATACTGAATTTGGGAACGAACATCCACAATGGTTTTCCCCGTAGTAACCTATGGATAAGAGAGCTGCACCATAAGGAAGGCTAAGTGAAGGAAGATAGAAGCTTTTGAACTGTGGTGCTGAAGAAAAATTCTGAGAGTGCCTTGGACCATGAGAAGATCCAACCAGGAAATAATGCCTGGCTACTCACTGGAGGGAAGGATATTAGAGACAAAAATGAAGTACTTTGGCCAGATAATGAGAGGAGAGGAAAGCTTGGAGAAGATAATGATGCTGAGGGAATGGGAAGGAAAAAGGAAGAGGGACCAAACAAGGGCAAGGTGGATGGATGGTATCCTTGGTCTGACTTGATCTTGAAGGAGCTGGGGGTGGCTACTGCTGACAGCAAGCTCTGGCATGGGCTGGTCCATGAGGTCACAAAGAGTCAGAAGCATCTGTATGAATAAACAAGTAAATTTGGGATTTTAAGGGTTGTAACCCCTGAAGTTTGGAAGGTACCAAATTGAGAAAGGTAGTGAAAGCTTCTTTCTGGTGTTAAGACTTATGTAGAGAATCATGGAGCTTTTCCTCCATTTGCAAGTACAATAATTTGTAATTTGTACAATAATGTGAATAAACAAGTAATGGCATTTGGGGTGTAGTGTGGTTTCTGGGCTGTATGGCCATGTTCTAGTGGCATTTAGCTTTCATTAAGAAAGAGTGGTATTAGCTTATTTCTTCCAAAGAGAGTGTAAAGCAAGATTGTTAATACAATGAACAACAATATGATGTATGTGTGTGTCTAAGAAAACCTCAGCACAAAAATGTTGCCTTAGGAGGACACATCATTGATAAAAGATTATGTTAGCTTTTCTCATTACTAAGAGTGATTCCACGTATAAGTCATTCAGACATAATGAAGATTTACTTTATTACTTTAACACCAACATGCTGCTGCAAGTCACTCTCAACCATGTACATTACCCCCTTCAGGTATGCTGTGAAGATTGATATGTTCCGGTTAAGTCTTTTAAATTAACAAAATATATTATATACAAATACTAGCGACATAGTTATTCAAATATGGCATCACTTACAACTGCAGTGTGACATTGGTTTGTTCAAATTATGCCTAGAACAAACCACAGTTTCCTTTTTTTGGGGGGGGGGGGGGTTATAATGGAAACCTTAGTTCAAATCTGTAAGCAGAATCTTCAAATATCCTCCAGGAACTTGTACAATGATGGTGATGGGGAGATCAAAAGATGTAAACTTTGTGATGTAAACTCACCATTTCCCATGCTTCAAGTTGCATGGGAAATGGTGATTTTACATCACAAAAGTACACAATGACTTTTGATCTGGCATCTCCCCATCATCAACATTTTACAAGTGACATCTCAGGCCCATCCTCTGTTCAGATATCAGCCAGCACGCCAATGCCTTAAATCAAGAAATAGCTTTCTAAAATCTGCAGATATACTCACAGGAAGACCTCAGCAAGTGAGAGTCCAAAAGCGGCAGGCTAAAACTCATAACCTCAATCCATGTCTGATACCGAATGAGAGACTCTTCCTTGGGTCTATTACTTGGGCACACAGAAGACTGGGTGACTTGAAAGGCATTGAACAAACTAAATTCTGGTACCACGAGATGCAGAGCTAACCTTAAGAAATGGGGCTACAAAGTAGAGTCTACAACATGCGAGTGTGGAGAAGAGTAAACCACAAACCACTTATTATAATACAGCCTGCACAATGCACAATGGAGGACCTTCTTATAGCAACACCAGAGGCACTCCAAGTGGCCAGCTACTGGTCAAAGGAAATTTAGTATAATGCCAAGTTTTAAATTTTGTTTGTGTTTTAAAATACATTATAAATGTACCCTCAATTTGCTTCTGACACCATACATAAATAAATACCATTTCCCATTACATTTGAGCCTAACTATAGGATGTTTGCACCTCAAAGGGACTGGATGTTAGCCTCTGTGAGGATCCCCTTGTTTCATACAAAAGATGAGACCAAACACAATACATATAGTACAGTCTAATTAAATGATTGTTGTATGAAACAAGTTTGGTATTGTTGAAACATTTTGGTTTAGATAGTGGACCTTTAGTATCTACAGAGCTTTGGTTCTTGTAGACACAAAAATTCATGGATACTCAAATCCCTTGATATGCAGCAGCATAGCAAAATGCTGTCCCTTAATTAGAATGGCAAAATCAAGGTTTCCTCTTCAGAATTTTTTTAATACATATTTTCAATCTGTGGGTAGCGGAATCCATGGGTGCAGAATCCATGGATACAGAAAGCTGCCTATATTCACATCTTTCTACACTGTAATATATTGTTTCCAGTAAAGCAGTTTAGTACTGGGGAAGCTAACATTTGACAAGTTCTTACCACAAATGCTCATAACTTACTGGCTCTTGCTGAATTTTTATTATTATTCTAATTATAGGGGAGATAACCACAGTTGCTACTATCAAGTCCAGATCTCGCATCCATAGGCAACAGCGAACAAGTCATTTTGGTGAAGAGGTCTGCCATATGCTCTCTAGTTCATAGCTGTGGTTAAAGTTCTTGCTGCTTTGGTTATCTACCATTTCCATGGACAGCATTTGCAATTGATGGGTGGTCTCCTATTTCTATGAAAGTCCAGTTGTTCATATTGAACAAACCAAGGCAGAGTTAAACTGAGTAAGCACCATGAATTTCAAGGCAATGGAAAGCACATACAGGAGTGTTGTATCTCTCTTTTAATTCACAAACAACTTAATTGTGTAATTCTTTTGTTTCTTGATAATCATACAAAGGCTGGAGTGGGGGAGACCCAAAAGCCCCACTTGTCTTTCTGTAGATTAATTAATTCCAGACGATGAACGGTTTAATGTTTAACCTATAACAGAGTCAACTGTTTCCATCTGAAATGCCAGAATGAAATGTGGCACAATTTCCCGACCCTGAAATTTTGTTGTATTATTAAAATTACTCCTCCACTCTGCAGACAAAATCAGGAGGGTTTTCTGGCATACAGCATAAAACAAAAAATCTTATCTGTAAAGAATCTGCCTCGCAGTTCCACACAAAACCTAAGAACACATCTGGAGAGATTTTTTAAAAAATAATGTTTATAAAAAAAAACTCCAGCTCAATCCCTATAAGTGCATTTATTCAGAAGCAAACCTCATTAATGTCAATGCAACTTATTTCTGGGTATGTTTACTTAGCATTTTGTAACTTTCTTTAATGGAGGTTATTAAACCAATCAGGGACAATTCATGTTTATCAGATTACTGCACTCAGCGTGTATTTGCTAGATTGGAATTGCCAGCAGAGGTCCCCATTGCTTTAAATGGAATGATACCTTTTTTTCCAAAAAAATCAGAAAAATGGAAAGTGGTGGTTTGGAGCTCTGGGAAAGACACTACATCATCCTCCCAACCACAAACTGAACCAATGATGTGACAGAATCTGTAAGTTTTGTTTGATGACATTTGAGCAACATTTCCCCCCTCAATTGGGGGTTGGAAGGACTAAATACATTAGTGCTAACAAGACAGTACATTTCAGCTCTTAAACTGAAAATAATGAATATGTACAGGAATCTTGAAAGAAACATTGCTTCTTTTGAAAGCAACACAACATAATTTTGATGTCTACTGAGTGATTACAAACTGATATCAAAGTATTAGTTCGCAAATGGACATGCCACTTGCCTAGTTTCCAACAGACCTCAGGATGCCTGCCAATGTGGGTGAAACGTCAGGAGAGAATGTTTCGGGAACCTTGCCATACAGCCCAGAAAATTCACAGCAAACCATTATCAAAGTAATTTTTATCCCATTAAGCAGACAACACCATTCTAATTTGTGCCTTCATTTTGTTCCATAAAAGAAAGGTAACATCAACACAGAACGAGGCTAGATTTTTTGAATCTAAACTCTGACAATGTAATGCATATATGAAATACTCCTTCTTTAAAACTGGGACTGGCTCTGTAGGCCATAAAAGCATTTTTATGGGGCGATGAAAAATCCTTGAGCTCCTGGCAATGTTTTAAATGAATCTGAAATCAATTCACCAAGAAGAGGCGGCAGCAGCAGCAGGTGAATGCTGTTAAGCAAAACTGTGAACTCGGAGCTGATCTAGTGCTGGGATGGAGTAATGAGCAGCCGTCAACATGACTTCTACCATGAAACAGATTCTGTCCCTTTAGGGCGAGTTCCCTGCATTTCTGAAGTTGTTGAATAATCATTATCCCAATTCCACATACCCCTTTGAAAGTGACTATATCGCTGAGCAATGTCTCCAGATGTTCCTTGGATTGTTAAGCAGTGATTCAGAAAGTGGAGATTACGGTCCCCGTTCTCTTCGCCAAGGCATGTGTCTCATCTAACTCATCTGGCCCCTGGCACTTATTTATCCTGGTTTAAGATCTTTCAGATAATACTTCCATGGACCATCATGATGTGATTTTACTACAGTCTATAGATTTCATTTCACTGCAGCACTCTATCTATGCAATGACACAGAAAGGTCATCACGGTTGAATCATTTAATTATGAAGTTGTATTGTCAAAAGCTTTCATGTCCGGAATCACTAGGTTGTTGTGAGTTTTCCAGACTGTATGGCTATGTTCCAGAAGCATTCTCTCCTGACATTTTGCCTGCATCTATGACAGGCATCCTCAGAGGTTCTGGAGTCTGTTGGAAATTAGGAAAATGATGCAGGCAAAATGCCAGGAGAGAATGCTTCTGGAACATGGCCATACAGCCCGGAAAACTCACAACAATCCAATTATGAAGTTGTTGACCAAACAGAAGACATCACTGAAACCAGGTGGCTTTAATGCATCTGCACAAGTGAAGCTGTCAGGAGGAGTTTAAGAACAAATCTCTAAGAACAAAAACAACCAGGATCTCAAAGTTTTAGCAACTTCTCAGGTCAACAGAAGAGACTTTGTTACTGGGATTCACACAAGAAATCATACACAGAGCCTTAGTTCATACCACAAAAGGTTTTCCACCAGTACCCTCTGATGTCTGCAAACTTTCCTAGTTCCAACACTGCAGAAAAGCACATAGCAAACAAGCACACTCTTATTTAGGCATTTGTTCTTAAAATTCCAAATATTCTGAGAAAACATGGAAATGCTCTGAGGTTCAGTGGAAGGAGAAATAATGCCACCAATTTCCAACAAACTGCAAATTCAAAACTCTTCTTATCCTTCCCCCTCCCTTTCAACTCTTTCAACCACTGTCTGGTGTCAAACACACTCACTCACACACAGAGCCCAGTCCTGAAGCATAAATCAATGAATACCATCCGTTTCCATCCTGCCCCTGCTAGGCAGACAGCGAGGAGTTCATTGCTTGAGGGATAAAAGAGGGAGAATCAACTGATTTAGAAATGCAGTGTCTATTGCTGTCTTAAAAACTGTAAAGGAGAGGAGGAAAGAGTGGCAATCTTGCACTGACTTACAGCAGAAGGTCACATTCATGCGTGGTGTTTCATACTAATGGCATCAATATGGGCTTCTCGTGCCCTTGGTTTTTGGAAAACGAACCCTGCACTTAGCAAAGGCCTGCTGCAAATCTATTTATGTTATTTATTTACTGTATTTATATCCCGCTTTTCTTATCCCTGGGGGGACTCAAAGTGGTTTACAACAAACCTACCCTCCAGACTCCCCTCCTGGAGCTATTAATAGAGGCTGCGGGACTTTTTAACCAGGGATTTTTGCCTGGATCTACACTGCCAGATATTGCAATTTGGATATTGCATTATAGCGTCAGTATAGACCAGGGATGGGCAAACTTGGGCCCTCCAGGTGTTTCAAGCCCATTCGTTTTGATGACCTGTAATATTGGAAACAGCCCCTGAAGAACCTGCTCCTTGGCTCCAAAGCCACCACTTCTGTTGGCTTTTGGATCTTCTTGGGAATGGGGCTTGGAAGTTGAAACAGGGCCATTTGCAGAAATTGCATGTTCAGTGGCGTGAATCCAGTTTCTCTTTGGGTTGCCAAGATGAAAGTGGGCCCAACTTTAGCTCCCATCGGCTGTTAGGAATTAAGGGAGTTAAGGTCCAGAACACATGGAAGGCTGATTATGGGTGGTGTAGACCCATATAATGCAGTTTAACTGCATGCAACTACAGTAGAGTCTTGCTTGCCCAACATAAATGGGCCGGAACAATGCTGGATAAGCGAAAATGTTGGATAATAAGGAGGGATTAAGCAAAAGCCTATATAATGCCAAATTATGTTCTGATTTTACAAATTAAGCACCAAAACATGTTTTATAACAAATTGACAGAAGAAGCAGTTCAGTACATGATACGTTTTCTAGTAATTACTATATTTACGAATTTAGCAGCAAAACATTGCAATGTATTGAAACAGCTGTGGATCAGGGCAGGAAGCAGACTACATTGGATAATACAGAATGTTGGATGAGGGAAGGTTGGATAAGCGAGACTCTACTGTATATAGATCCTACACTAACGCCATAATGTAGTTCCCAACTGTATTGTCTGTACCTTAGACAGAAAAGGAGCAATTTCCCAAGGGTGGCTTAGGGCCCCAAGGAGAGGCTTGGCACTCCTGGGATGTGTGGTCTGGAATCTCTGAAAGGCGAAAGACAGCCCCGAGCCAGTTCAAGGGCAGTTCAAGTGTTGCCCATTCAACGGCATTCATTCGACTACAGTACAGAAGAGGCGCCCTTGGAGTTTGCCCGGGGGCACAAGTCGCCCAGGCTGTGCTGGTCCCACTCCCTCCCTCCCTCGCTCACTCACTCACTCACCTCCGGCGGGCAGGTGGAGAGAGATCCCCTTCAGGAGGAGCTGGTGCCGGTGCTGCTCTCTTCTCCGTGGCCGCCCCGCTTTCCGCGAACCCTCGAGCCGCTCCCCCGGCGCCCGCGAGCCATCCACTTCGCCACCGCGCGCCCCAGCCTCATCCACCGCGCGCTGCCCTTCGACTCCGACGGCGCTCCTCGGACGGATGGTCGGACGGTAGGTCGGTCGGACTGACTCACGCAGCCCCGGGGGCGCTCTCCCTCGGCCTCCCGCTCGCGCTCCGCCTGGGTCCTAGCGCCATCAAAGCCGAGGAGCGAGCTGCCCAGACTCGCGCGGGAAGATTCCCCCGAGGGCCGCTCACTCGCTCGTTCACTCACTCACTCCTTCCTTCGCTGGCCGGCTCTGACTGAGTGAGTCCCAGGGAAGGCGCGCGGGACACGTCGCGGGAGAGAAAGAAGAGCGCCTGCCTCTCTCTGCCGCCTCCTCCTCCCGCCCGCCCCGCTTTCATACCGGGCGAGGGGCCCCGGCTCCTGTCTCCTGAGGAGGGACAGCAGCCGCCCACGGGGCTTCCCCGACGCCTCGAGGTCCACCCACCCAGCCGTCCACGCCCATCGTGCCTGACCTGGCACCAGGTCTTCGCTTATCCGCAACAAGCTCCGGACACCAGGACTGTCTGGTTGAAATCGCCTACGAGGGCATCTAGACCAGGCTTGAGCAAACTTGGGCTCTCCGGGTGTTTTGGACTTCAACTCCCACCATTCCTAACAGGTTTAAGCTTAAGCATCTAGGGGGAAAAGGAAGGGGCCTGTGACTGTTAGGAATGGTGGGAGTTGAAGTCCAAAACACCCGGAGGGCCCAAGTTTGCCCAAGCCTGATCTACACTGTCGGATGAATGCAATTTAACCCCACTTTCATTGCCATGACGATGTGTTCTATACCATTACATTTCACAAAGTCTTTCTCCTTCTCTGGTGGCTCACCCAACTAAAATCCAGTAGCAAGGAGCCATGGCAGCTGACCTCTGGTCAAACTGCCTTCCTTCTACAAGGTATACAGTATACATACATGTGCCTTCAATTGGTCTTTGGGAGCCCCAGTGGCACAATGGGTTAAACCCTTGTGCCAGGAGAACTGATGACCAACAGGTCAGTAGTTCGAATCTGGGGAGAGTGGGTAGAGCTTCCTCTGTCAGCTCCAGCTCCTCATGCGGGGACATGAGGGAAGGCTCCCACAAGGATGCTAAAACATCAAAACATCCAGGCACCCCCTGGGCAATGTCCTTCCAGACAGCCAATTCTCTCACACCACAAACAACTTGCAGTTTCTCAAGTCATGCTTGACATGGAAAAAACATATATGGTATTTGGAAGAAACAGTGTACTTCCTCAAGGGTTTCAAGCCCATTCGTTTTGGTGATCTGTAACACTGAAAACAACCCTTAAAGAATCTGCTCCTTGTTGGCAGCCTCCCCCCAAGAAGCAGCCCCCACACCAAGGTACAAAGCCACCACCTTTGTTTGCTTTTGGATCTTCTTGGGAAGAAATTTGAATTCGAAACAGGGCTATTTGCAGAAATGACATATTCAGTGGAGTCAATCCAGTTTCTCTTTGGGTTGCCAAGATCAAACTGGACCCAAATACCCTAAGGCATCAGTTCCCCAAAATTTCATTTCCTACAGAACCATTATTGCTGCTATCTCCAGTTTTCATCCTTGGGGGGGGGGGGGGCACAGCACTGCCAATGGTGAAACACTCCCTTGTTGCTCCCTCACTCTGTGCCACACTGTCTTCCTCCTGCAGCATCACGGAGGGGAAAAAGTGAGGGACAGAGGCCAAGCAAGTACTAGTAAGGAAGATGGGGTGGGGGGTGAAATACAGGACAATCCCCTCCAATATCCATGGTGGGTATGTTCCTGTGAATGTTAGAGATGCTGAAAAGAAGTGGTAGTTTGTACAGGAGGCCGAAGTGAACAAGTGAAATCATGGAAACGACATGTATCAATTTTAAGGATACTATGCCTATAGAAATCACACTTTAGTGGTGTAATAAGATCTAAGTCATTTCTATTCTTGCCATTCATTGATTTGCTGGAGGAAGAAGAGCACTGGACATTGTGAATTGTGCTGCTTCTTTTCCTCATTGCCTGACAACCACCCTTTTTGCTTGATCGCCTTCCCTTTTAACTCACCACATCTCCTGCACATCCTCATTTATCTGTTTCCTTACATGGTACCACCAAACACACTTTCCATCCTCAACTCCTTTCTTTTTCTAAAGTTCCCTTGTACTTCTCCCTCATTTTCTTTTCTCCTGCCTCATTGGCTGAGTTATTATCATAACCAGGCATCCTCTAGCTGTTTAGCCTGCAGAAGAGAAGGGTGAGAGAAGACATGATAACCATTTATAAATATGTGAAGGGAAGTCATAGGAAGGAGGGAGCAAGCTTTTTTTCTGCTGCCTGGAGACTAGGACATGGAGCAATGGCTTCAAACTACAAGAAAGGAGATTCCATCTGAACATTAGGAAGAACTTCCTAACTGTGAGAGCCGTTCAGCAGCGGAACTCTCTGCCCCGGAGTGTGGCAGAGGCTCCTTCTTTGGAGGCATTTAAACAGAGGCTGGATGGCGATCTGTCAGGAGTGCTTTGAATGTGATTTTCCTGCTTTTTGGCAGGGGGTTGGACTGCATGGCCATGAGGTCTCTTCCAACTTTATGATTCTATGAGTCTAAGCCGTAGCCAGCTTGTTCAATAGTCAAGAATTCTGGGAGCTAGAGACACAAACAGCTGGAGTGAGGGTTGTAGTTTGAGGGTGCCTGACCTTAACTTTCTACTACCTCCTCCTCTTCTATCATCCTTCTTCATATCCTGCTGCTGCACCATGTGCCAATATTTCTATGTAAGAATAGATGGCATAGGCAGCCAAACTGAAAGGCAAGAGAGGGAGTCAAAATATTTGTGTGCTGGAAGGAAAGCAGGGTGAAAGAGGAAGGGTAATGCAGGGAAATGGTAATAATGGGATTATCAGTAGTGGCACAGTTTTCAGTAGGAGATATTGGACTACCACTGTCAGAAAAGCAATTGAGTGCCAACTGAGAATTCTCTGTTTGAATGTTGAATTAGATGATCAAGCAAACTTCTGATAAAAAACTTAAAAGGGTGACATGTAAACAGTTATAATAAATATTGTTACTTTTGGGAGACTGGGACTCTGTACTGTGCAACCAATATAATAGTAACAAGCTGACGTTAAAAAGCTGGGACATTATATTAATTTATAATGTCAAAATAATTTTTTTCCACAAATTGCTAATCACCATCAGCAAGCCAAGATACATAGATTATAAATCCATACTTTCTAGAATAAATTTATTTATTTATTTACTATATTTTCTTCTCAGCCCTGGGGCAACTCAGAGCGGTTAACAATAGCAAAATGCAATGCTCAAAAAATCATAAAACAGTTATAAACAATTAAAACAATAGCATAATAAACAGTCAATATAAGTCAATTAAACATCTCATTAGCGTCTCATAGTTAAAATCAAGATCCAGTCTCATAATCCAATTGTTCCATATTCCTATGTTCGTTACACTGCCTATTCAAATGCCTGCTCGAACAACCAGGTCTTCACTTTCCTCCGAAATGTCAACAGGGAGGAGGGTGATCTAATATCTGTAGGGAGGGCGTTGCACAGCTGAGGGGCCACCACTGAGAAGGCCCTGTCCCTCGTCCCCGCCAAACATACTTGTGACGCTGGCGGGACCGAGAGCAGGGCCTCCCCAGACGATTTTAACACCCTAGCTGGTTCAGAGGAGACGGTGAGTTCAGACAGGTAAGTTAGGCCAGAACCGTTTAGGGCTTTATAGGCTAAAGCTAGCACTTTGAATTGTGCCCGGTAGCAAACTTGCCTTAGTTTGGCAGGATTCTCCTTCTTCTGGTTTCAAAATATTGAAAAAGAAACTCAGTGCACTTTAGGCATAAGAGAAAGCAAAGAACCCTCTGCAAAAGCTATGCCAGGGTAAACCAATGATGCCTATGCCTGTCAATAACAGAGTGGTATATATAAGTAATAGCAAATTGCACAATTCATCAATAACAAGGCATAAGAGAAAGCAAAGAACCCTCTGTGAAAGTTCATGCCAGGGTAAACCAATTATGCCTACGCCTGTCAATTACAGAGTGGTATGCATAAGTAATAGCATATTGCACAATTAATCAATAACAAGGCAATAAATTATTCTTTACAGTGTTCTTTACAGAGCTCACAACTAAAGTGTGAAAGGTATACATGCCTGGCCTGGACATTACTCACATACTGAGTGCAGCAGACACTTAGGTCACCCTTCCATAAAGCTTAATGGCTATTCCTTAGATTTTGCCTAAATATGCTTATTGTAAACATACAGGGAAATGAAGTACTCATCTCTATATATGTCTGCCCAATGACAGAGCCTGCCAGAAGGGATCTCTTATGTATCCCATTGATATGATCAATGCTGTGTGAGGCTTTCTCATTTGTAATATGCCACTTGTGGAATGCCTTTACCTGGTGCCAATTAAAACTTTATATAGGTGCCATATATCAACATGACTAATATAAGAAGCATTTGGGGAGTAAGTGACTCACTCTAAGATACTTAGGCACTAGGTTTTAGACTGTTCTAACCTGTTAAACCTATTTTCAAGATGATTAAGCTCTTTTAAAATGTATTGTAATTATTTTATAGTTTTGAAGTGTTTAACTTGCTTATATTGCCTCAAGACTGCATCACGCCAAGTGAAATATAATGAGGTTGCGATTGCTAATGATAACCCTTTCCAAATGAGGATGTGCTGTCTCCATGTGGGTGTATTGTCTTATTGTTACATAGTGCCTATACATACTGTACAAGTGCCTTCAAGAAAGTGTGGTAATGGTTGGTTGGTTGGTTAATTAATTGCTTGCAACAGTCATAGTTTTTATTTTCTCTAAGAAGGTCAAAGTAGCCTTGTGAAGAAAATCAAGCTCAAGGTGCGGGAGAGCTCCATCTTCATCTAATAATCTAACCCAAGGGGTCCTCAAACCTTTTAAACAGAGGGCCAGGTCACAGTCCCTCAAACTGTTGGAGGATCGGATTATAATTTGAAAAAAACATGAATGAATTCCTATGCATACTGCACATATCTTATTTGTAGTGCAAAAACCACATGAAAACAATATAATAATTAAAATGAAGAACAATTTTAACAAATATACACTTATTAGTATTTCCATGGGAAGTGTGGGCCTGATTTTGGCTGATGAGATAGGATGGTTGTTGTTGTTGTGTGCTTTCAAGTCATTTCAGACTAAGGTTGACTCTGAGCGAGGGCCGGGTAAATGACCTTGGAGGGCCGTATCCGGCCCCCAGGCCATAGTTTGAGGACCCCTGGTCTAACCTATATACCATGCTAGTTTCCGCCCTAAAGTGATAATGATGGGTCCCTCTATAAGAGCCATTTAATATGTCCTAAATCTGGAGTGGCAGTACTCCAGATTGAACCCTCCTCTTTCCCATTTCGTTGTGCAGTAGCAGGATTAAGTCTGGATTGCCCAGTTGGGCTTAGCCTGGTTAGGCTCTACTACTGGATAGCCACACTTGTTTGTGTCGATTGTTGCTGTTGTTGCTGCCATTGCTGCTGTTTCACTAGGGCCCTGAAGCCTCTTTTCACTACAAACCACACACTGTCCATATAATCCAATAAGTAAAAGTTTATTAAAGGCAGAATATATAAAAAGCAAGCAAATTCAAAAGAGAGAATCAAAGTTCAAAATGTTATTTCCATAAATGCTGAGAGTCCAAAAATTTATTAAAAGAAAGTCTCCAAAGTCAATCCACAGAGATATCCAAAGGCAAGGTTACATGACTCCAAACTATGCCACACAGGAACTGGAAGCAAGAACAGCTTGTTGTTGTTGTTCATTCGTTCAGTCGTCTCCGACTCTTCGTGACCTCATGGACCAGCCTACGCCAGAGCTCCCTGTCGGCCGTTACCACCCCCAGCTCCCTCAAGGTCAGTCCAGTCACTTCAAGGATGCCATCCATCCATCTTGCCTTTGGTCGGCCCCTCTTCCTTTTGCCTTCCACTTTCCCCAGCATAATTGTCTTCTCTAGGCTTTCCTGTCTCCTCATGATGTGGCCAAAGTACTTCAACTTTGTCTCTAGTATCTTTCCCTCCAGTGAGCAGTCGGGCTTTATTTCCTGGAGGATGGACTGGTTGGATCTTCTCACAGTCCAAGGCACTCTCAGCACTTTCCTCCAGCACCACAGCTCAAAAGCATCGATCTTCCTTCGCTCAGCCTTCCCTAAGGTCCAGCTCTCACATCCGTAGGTTACTACAGGGAATACCATGGCTTTGACTAGGCGGATCTTTGTTGCCAGTCTGATGTCTCTACTCTTCACTATTTTATCGAGACTGGACATTGCTCTCCTCCCAAGAAGTAAGCGTCTTCTGATTTCCTGGCTACAGTCTGCATCTGCAGTTATCTTTGCACCTAGAAATACAAAGTCTGTCACGGCCTCCACGGTTTCTCCCTCTATTTTCCAGTTGTCAATCATTCTTGTTGCCATAATCTTGGTTTTTTTGACGTTTAGCTGCAACCCGGCTTTTGCGCTTTCTTCTTTCACCTTGATTAGAAGGCTCCTCAGCTCCTCCTCGCTTTCGGCCATCAGAGTGGTGTCATCTGCATATCTGAGGTTGTTAATGTTTCTTCCAGCAATTTTCACCCCAGCTTTGCATTCATCCAGCCCCGCACATCGCATGATGTGTTCTGCATACAAGTTAAAAAGGTTGGGTGAGAGTATGCAGCCTTGCCGTACGCCTTTCCCAATCTTGAACCAGTCTGTTGTTCCGTGGTCAGTTCTGACTGTTGCTACTTGGTCCTTGTACAGATTCCTCAGGAGAGAGACAAGGTGGCTTGGTATGCCCATCCCACCAAGAACTTGCCACAATTTATTATGATCCACACAGTCAAAGGCTTTAGAATAGTCAATGAAGCAGAAGTAGATGTTTTTCTGAAACTCCCTGCCTTTCTCCATTATCCAGCGGATATTGGCAATCTGGTCTCTCGTTCCTCTGCCTTTTCTAAACCCAGCTTGAACATCTGGCAACTCTCGCTCCATGTATTGCTGGAGCCTTCCTTGCAGGATCTTGAGCATTACCTTACTGGCATGAGAAATAAGGGCCACTGTACGGAAGTTTGAGCAGTCTTTCGCACTTCCCTTTTTTGGTATGGGGATATAAGTTGATTTTTTCCAGTCTGATGGCCATTCTTGTGTTTTCCATATTTGCTGGCAAATGGTATGCATCACCTTGACAGCATCATCTTTTAAGATTTTAAACAGTTCAGCTGGGATCCCATCATCTCCTGCTGCCTTGTTGTTAGCAATGCTTCTTAAGGCCCATTCAACCTCACTCCTCAGGATGTCTGGTTCTAATTCATTCACCACATCGTCAAAGCTATCCTCGATATTGTTATCCTTCCTATACAGATCTTCTGTATAGTCTCGCCACCTTCTCTTGATCTCTTCAGCTTCTGTTAGGTCCCTGCCATCTTTGTTTCTTATCATACCAATTTTTGCCTGAAATTTACCTCCAATGTTTCTAATTTTCTGGAAGAGGTCTCTTGTCCTTCCTATTCTGTTGTCTTCTTCCACTTCCGTGCATTGCTTATTTAAAAATAGTTCCTTATCTCTTCTGGCTAACCTCTGGAATTGCGCATTTAACTGGGCATATCTCCCCTTTTCACTGTTTCCTTTTGCTTTCCTCCTTTCTTGGGCTACTTCCAGTGTCTCAGCAGACAACCATTTTGCCTTCTTGGTTTTCTTTTTCTTTGGAACGTACTTTGTTGCCGCCTCCTGAACAATGTCTCGGACTTCTGTCCATAGTTCTTCTGGGACTCTGTTTACTAAATCTAGTCCTTCAAATCTGTTCTTCACTTCCACTGTATATTCGCTAGGAATGTTAGTGAGATCATATCTAACTGGTCTGTGTATTTTCCCTGATCTCTTTAGTTTTATTCTAAATTGGGCAATAAGAAGTTCGTGGTCTGAGCTACAATCAGCCCCAGGTCTTGTTTTCACCGACTGGATGGATGTCCGCCACCTTTGGCTGCAAAGGATGTAGTCAATCTGATTTCGGTGTTGACCATCTGGTGAGGTCCATGTATAAAGCCGTCTTTTAGGTTGTTGGAAGAGAGTATTCGTTATACACAGCGAGTTTTCCTGGCAGAATTCTATCAGCCTGCGTCCCGCTTCATTTTGTTCTCCCAGACCATGCTTGCCTGTGATCCCAGTTGTCATTTGATTTCCCACCTTGGCATTCCAGTCTCCTGTAATGAAAATAATGTCTCTTTTTGGTGTATTATCCAGTAGTTCCTGCAGATCCTCATAGAACTGATCTACTTCTGCTTCTTCAGCAGCTGTGGTTGGGGCGTATATTTGGATCACTGTGATGTTGAAAGGCTTTCCTTGCACTCGAATTGAGATCATTCTGTCATTTTTTGGGTTGTATCCAAGCACCGCTTTAGCGAATTTCTTATTAATTATGAAGGCTACTCCATTTCTTCGATGTTCCTCTTGTCCGCAGTAGTAGATCTGGTGGTCATCTGATGTGAAGTGGCCCATTCCAGTCCATTTCAGTTCGCTGACCCCCAGAATGTCTATCTTTAGTCTTGACATCTCACCAATAACAACATCCAATTTGCCCTGGATGTTGAACAGCTTAGAAACTTGAATACATACATGCCAAGAAAACAACCCCCCTCCCAAAAACCAAGAACTCTTTATCTTAATGCAGCATTGATTTCACAAAGATTGTACCAGCAGGAACCACTTTAAAAAGCCCCAAATCCTTTCGTGACATTATTTCTCACACACCTGCTTCTCTGCTCCTTATCTCTAATTCTCTGGGAAAAGCGAGTCTGTTACATGCCCAGTCTTTGCAACTCCAATTGTCTTGACCTAGACAAACATCTGGCAGGTTCCCATGTGAACGGATCTCACCTTCTCCAGTCTCTTGGGAACAGCCGGGAGGATATTCCAAAACAACTCTCTATGGGCCACTTCCTCTCTCCTCCAGGCCCTCTGAATCTTTCCCAGCATCCCCTTCCTCCTCATCTGAACACTCAGAATCTGACCAGGCTACAACAGCTACCACCACTGCTGCTGTAGTCACAGCCACAGAGCTCGTGTCTATTGCTCAGAATTTTTGTCAATGTGATCAGAAATGTGGGGGTGAGGAGGGGGGGGGTGCTACTACAGCAATGAAAAAATGACACAACTAGGCATCATCTTCTTTTCCCTATGTCACAAAGTGTGGGGAAAACTATGCGGCAATACTGGCCCTTTAAACTACTCACACCATCTTGAAGTGCAAACCTGCTTTGGAGCTTCAGGGAAGTTTTGACTTTTTGTAATGGAGGGCAAAGCCATGTTAAGTGGCTTCACCTCACATTGGGAGCAAGAAAGCCTTATACATAACAACAACAACAACAACAACAACAACAACAATTTTATTTCTTACCCACCTCTCCTTGTAGTTCGAGGTGGGTTGCAAGATCACTAAAAATGTATAATCATCTAAAACATTCTATAAAAACACATATTAAAACATATTTCTACAAAATACATATTAAAATACACAGAACAAAGATTAAATATAAGATTAAACTAAAATTGTTTGGGTAGGACATCATGCAGACATCACAGAGCAACTTTTTGCCCACTTTGAGAACTGTGCCCATGAAGATAAGCCCATCATGTGGAGTCCCATTCAGATGGTATTGTAGCTGCATTGAGGTTACAATACAAGTTTCTGTGCTGCATAGTGCCTACTATGCTGTATGTTATATTGTAACATCTGCAACAAACTAGTTATTTTCTCAGGCAACAGCTACAAAATATCATCATGCTTAAATTCTTAGGCCTAAATTAACTAATGTGAATACGAGTACACATATTGAATTAATTTAACTTACATAAGTGTTAACCTACAACATTTCCATTGTTTCAGTTGGATTTATAATGGCACAGTTGTAAAATGCCATGGAGATTATGCACAATACAAATAATAATAAGTGACAACAGGGAACAGTTGTGGACACATGGCAGGTAAACAAGAAAAGCAAAACATGCAGAACTTGAGGCTTGTGGCCAAAACTAATGTGTGTTTTTTGGACTTGGTACAGATTTGAAATGCCCAAACACCCTAAAACCAGTAGATCCCATCTGATCTTAAAAGTTTGAGCAGAGTCAGCTCAAATTAGTGCTTGGATTGGAGATCACCAACAAATACAATAAATAGCCTATGTTTCAGAGGAAAAAACTGGCAAAACTACCTTCTTACTTAAGAAAGCTCTATGAAATTCATGGAGTTCTTATAAGTTGACAAGCAACTTGAAGGCAAACACACACACACGCACACACACACAGAGATTTGTAACACCATTCCCACAGACACAACAGTTCCTTACTCAATTCAAAGAATATCTTGAGTTTGTTTTAATTCTGATAATTGTGTTATATGCCATATATTTCTGTAAAACACCTACTTTAAAACTTCCATTTAATAACATCCAGCGTGAGAGTGTTGACATGTTTGCTAACTACTTGGTACTTTTTTGGTCATTAATAGAGGCATGTTTTAAATGGTAATAGACCAATATGGCTGCACACATTATATCAGTTAACTCTTTGTTGTCTTTTCTTGCACAATAATTCATCCCCTCAATTAGTTAACTTTGCACGTTCTCACTCAATAGACAAAGATGACTTGACAGCTTAACTTATTCTAGGCTCATCGTACTATGCAGCAGTATTTAATTAGTGCTAACTTGCTCAAACTTCTTTCATTTTTTGATCACAATGACCAGCACTGTGTAAAATGTTCATAGAGTTATGTGAACATCACTGAAAATAGCTTACAGTTGCCGTTGTTTCTTTTAAATCTCAATTAATATTATAAGTGCGAATAATTCATATTCATTTCCTAAAATAAACTTAGTGCAACAATTCACACATAAAAATGAACAAAATGATCTGCAGGATACTTTTGAAGTAGCCATTTAGAAGCTTTTCCAGTTCCTCAAAGTCTAGGGCCTTATATTTTAAGGATAAAGGGTATGCAAAACGAAGATTTTAGACCTGTGTTCTGATGCAGGGATGGCATTGTCTAAAATGGCATCAAAATCGTGACTGTGAGTGAAATACATACTTAATCACAGGTTGGCAAATCCTGCTAGAAGCAACACACTATTGTTGGCCGGGGGGGGGGGGGGGCAGTACTCTAGATTGGTCCCTGTCCACCGTCCTGTCCACCAGCACATCCAGATTCTTTTGTGCTCCACATTTGCACAGCCAATTTTCAATGACTGAGTGAGTGCATCGCACATAACATGACTTAATCATTCTGGTCCCAGCCAGTAGAGGGCACTATTGTGAGACTGTCCCATTTGTTTTAACTCTACCAGATTTGAAAAGGCAATTTGGAGTGCAATCCTGTACCTGCTTAGTAGCAAATCCATTTGAACTCCATGGAACTTTCATCTGATAAGAGATGTAATAACATTGCACTGAACATCAGATTAGAATAGAGCAGCAAAATACCATTTCAGATTTAGTGCCACTCAGACTTAAATATGATAGAGAAGGCTTCTTAATAGTGTATTTTTCTGTCTTATCTAAAGTTCATGAAACTGTGGGATGTAATGATGACTTTGAATCTCATTTCATTTGAACTTTGACTCTGTTTCTGTTTTCCCAGATCTCAATCTTCTTCCAATCAAACTAGAACTAATATGGAAGAAAAAGTTACCATGAAGTAATGACATTATTACAGCTTATAACATTACCTTTTGATCCTACACTATGCAAAAGCCATATAGTGTAGCTACTGGTGTTTATAACAATGGTGTTAATGCCTTCTTTTATAAATCTGTTATTCTTTGGATGATATTGTATATATGCTCAAGTTTCTGTTAATATGAGCAGATACGAGATAAGAATAAGTGCCACTTGATTTATGAACTTTGCTTAGACAGCCATGCAGATGTTTAATGTCTGCATGAAGTGCATCAAGACTGGTTTCTAAGAATCACGCGGGGGGGGGGGGGGGGATCAAAGTGTTTCATATCTGTATAATGTTAGATAGCACAATGACAATTTATGTTTTGTTTTACAATGTGTTTCTAATATCTCTTTTCATGAATAACTGTCTGTCTTAAGATACAGAAGTAGATCGGGGATTCAACGGTTTTGTTCATGTTTTTGATGTTGTTGCTTCGTTATTATTTTAATTTATATTTCAACTTTTACTCAATAATGATACTCAAAGAAGAAGTTGAGAAGTTGAGAACTGGGATCAAAAATCCATAAAGAATGTGAAGTTGGAAATTTGATTGTGGTAATAATGTGTCATCGAGTCAGCTTCACTTTATGATGACTTACAAGAGACCTTGCTGTTAACAACTTTGTCAAATCTTGAAACCTTAGGGTCAACGGGGTTTTTTTCCCCATGAGTCAATCCACTATAACCCACACCTCCTGTTTTCTTACTCCCCTCAACTTTACCAAGTATTATTATCTTTCCCCAATTAGTTATGTTACCTCATAATTTTCACAAAGCATGATAGACAAAAGTTATTTGGCCTCTAGTGAGATCTCAGACTTTATTTACTTTTGGACCTATTTATTTGGCTTTTCGGTAGTCTGTGGTACAGTAGAGTCTCGCTTATCCAACCTTCGCTCATCCAATGTTCTGTATTATCCAATACAGTTTGTCTCCCACCCAGATCTACAGCTGTTTCAATACATTGTGATGTTTTGGTGCTAAATTCGTAAATACGGTAATTACTACATAACATTACCGTGTATTGAACTGCTTTTTCTGTTGATTTGTTGTAAAACATGTTGTTTTGGTGCTTAATTTGTAAAATCATAATGTAATTTGACGCTTAATAGGCTTTTCCTTAATCCCTCCTTATTATCCAACATTTTCGCTTATCCAACGTTCTGCCGGCCTCTTTATGTTGGATAAATGAGACTCTACTGCATTTGCAGAACTCTGTTCTAAGCATTGTATTTTACACAAGTCAGCTTTTATCCTGTCACCTTTCTTTGCTGTCCAGCTTTTACATTTAGACACAGTGATCAGAAATACTTTGGCATAGATGATATATGTTTACCCTTGATGTAATATACTAGTTCAAATCAATTTCAGTTTAGAGTTTAAGTTCAATAATGTGAGTGATCAAAGCAGTTTTAGTATCTTTCACTTGTTCTTCAATATGGTAAATGAATAAACACACAGAAGACACACCCATACAGTGCAGATCAGAATGATTATATGCTATCTAAATTTTATTTTAGAAAATTCAGAACTGGAAACTCTTCAAGGAAGAGCTGCATTATATAGGACTCATCACTACATCTGCCACTGTACATGATTCACTTGAGTAAATGTGAAGACCATACAGGATCACTGAAGAGACCGGCATGGAGAAGCCACCCAGATTAACGTAAGATAGAATCTGCATTTTGTTAGGAAAAATGAGATACACAAGTTTTAGGTGGGTTGTTCTTGGCTTGGGAAAGGCTCCATCAACAGAATTATAACCTCACAACCTCTGAAGATGCCTGCCATATATGCAGGCAAAACGTCAGGAGAGAATGCTTCTAGAACATAACAATAGTAATAATAATAATAATAATAATAATTATTATTATTATTATTATTATTATTATTTGTACCCTGCCACCAAAGAGGACATAGGGTGGCTAACATGAGGCCAAGGCCAAAATTACATTACACCAAAATAAAATAAAATACAAAGAATCAGAAAATACCATTAAAATAAATACATGAAATAACAAAATCAAATAAAGAGTTACATAATGACATGATAGAGAAATAGAACACAGTGGGTGGGCCAAATGCACTAGGATAAAATTGAAAAAACCCTGGATGAGATAGTGGGAGAATGTATTTCTGAGGGAGGAGCTCAAAAGGAATGAACAATGGGGTTAGACCTTCATTAAGGGCTGGGGGGGGGGGGATGCATCATGAGGATGGAACTGTAGTTGGAACAGACAACTACACATTAGCCAAAGGCACATTAGAACAGCCAAGTTTTTAGGTCTTTTTTAAAACATGGCTATACAGCCCAAAAAAACTTACAGCAACCCAGTGATTCCAGCCATAAAAGCCTTCAACAATAAACAGAATTATAATTTCCAGGGAAAAGTAATAGTCACACTCTACTTGACCCACAACTTACCTGGAGCACTGTGTCCGGTTTTGGCTATCATTGTTTAAGAAGTTTATTGACACGCTTTAATGTGTTCAGAGGAAGTTGACAAAAAAGGTAAACTGTCTGAAAACCAAGTCGTATGAAGAATGTTAATAGGGTTGGGACACTTTGAACCTGGAGAAGACAAGAGAAGATGATGTCGTGGCAATCTTCAAAAGTCTAAAGTGCCATTATGAGGAAGATAGAGCAAGCTAATTTTCTGATGTTCCAAAGGTTCAAATTACAAAAATGAAGAGGGAGGGATAAGGATATCTGTTCAAATGAATTACATAAGAAAGTTGTGGACTCTCCTGTTTTGGAGATTTTAAAACAAAAGTACGTTGACAATCTGTCAGGCATGTTTTAACTGTGAATTCCTGCACTTGCACAGGGTTTGATTAGATGACCATAAAATCCTTTCCAATTTTTGGTCTTATGATTCTGTGATAAAGAGGTTTCTCTGGCTATGAACCTGTTCATAGATTCCCAAAACACATCTGACACTTTCTTCAGACTTTATGTTGCTTTCCTCTAAGATTATGCTGATTTCCCCTTTGCATAATTTTGATCAGGTCTAACAGTCTGATTGGGAAAGTAATTATTTCATGCTTATGCCAACTCCTATTAACTTGACAAATCATCCCAGCCTGTATAATTCTAATTTTGGGTCCTCCTTTATGCAACAGACTAAATCAAACTGAAGATATAAATATTTAAAATTTTGCTGAATTTTTGTCTTGCAATTTCCTATTTTAACATTTTTATTATTAATATTGCAATGTCTAATTACTTTCTTTTTATTCGACTATTTTACTCTCTATTTCAAAGTTCAGCAAATGTAAAAATATACTTTTTCAGCATCCAGTTTGAGACATCCAAGACACAGAATGTCTGGGATAGAAAGAGACTTGGGCCTAAATCCAATGAAGTGCTACAGCAAAATAATGTTATTTCTTTGATTCTCCAGCATTTTTTGAACTGCCCAAAAACCAGGTCTGCAAAGTTTTCCAGACCCTTGACTCACTGAGGTTGGAGGAAGGTTTCAGTGGGAAGAGATCACCTCTCTGGTTTCTATTAGATTTGACACTTCCATCAGTAGAATTCCAGGGATGGATCCTGCCCATTATACACATTAGGACACCCATAGCCATGGAGGATAAGTTTCCGGCTGGACCCAGTTACCTGAAACAGTGGCTACAGCTAAATACTATATCTTACTCTGGCCCTAGCATACTATATATAGAGTTGCATTAGTGGCCCTACAGCTTCCTAAAGAGATATCCTCTAGGAATGTATTTGGTCCTCCAGTGTAATGCTATGGTAATATTCAAGGGAAATGTACAATAAAATTGCCTGGAGGAGTTAGTAAATTTGAAGAGAAATAATTTCCCCCAGGTTTAGCTAAATGAATTCATGGATATGGGTTCCAGAGGTCTTACTGTACTTCTGTCCCCATAACTGGTTCATACCACTAACAGCCTATATAGTGCCATGTTTATTTATAGTATTTTTCACAAACCCTGTTACTTTCTAGGCTTTGAATACACATACATCATGTAAGTTGTGATGCTTGTTTAAACTTTGGTCATGCATTAGCTTGAGGTGCTTTTAGGATTGAAGGGGAGAGTTAAATCTCAAATAAAATAAAATGGTAATTATGTCTCACCATTTCAATGTGGAGCAATGGAAATTGAATGCTAACATGGCTAAAACACCTGCCCCAGCATCAAAAACTACTTTAAAATGTTACTGAAAGTGTTTGGATGCCATTATTCTTTTTACAAAAAATATCAAAACTCCCCTCTCAGATACTCAAAACAAGTCACACAGCATCCATACACCTTGTTTTGAAGAAGATTTGAACTTTTTGGGGTTTGGTGTCCCATATTTTGGTTTTGAAATGGAGAAGAGCCTCCATCGGACACAATACGGATGAGAGGGAGTGTATGTGCATGTTATGGTCTCCAATGCCCAGCCTTCCAGTTGATGTCTTCCAGGTGTCAGCTCCATTAAGTGTGAATGGGATTGAGACTTAATCATATATTGTAATCATATTTTCAATTTTTTTCATGCACACTTTAAATTGTATACCTCCAAAATACAGTTCTTGGCCTTGTGACAGGCTATATTAGTTGTCTTACAGAACGTGACACTACGTGTCTTGGGAATGAATGAATAAAATGGAAGTGTGCCTCTATAAGCTGCTTTGAGGAGCTAAATCATCTGACTCAGCAAAGCTGATCTGGGTAGTGCTGCTAAAGAGGAGGCTACACTAATATAATTTGCTGCTAAATATATTTGTTAGTCTGTTAACACCTTCGGTTTGTAAGACACAAGCACTCACAGCAAGAGTTCTTTTTGCAAATGGTTTAATTCCTTTCTATCCATTCTATTCCTTCTTTAAGCTTGATAATGAAAACCCCAAGTTTCCCCTCTCATGTTTCACATAAATGGGTCATACTGGTCAACCCGTCATTGAATTGCAATAGAGCTGACTTTTTCTTAACTGTTTCTGCCATGTGAATCCCCACTGAAATCAATAGGCACACAGTTGAACTGGAGCACAGTCAGGAGATCGATCTTGTCCACTGCTCCAAACTTGATTTTCTGTATGGCAGATTGTAAGCCAGAGAAGGTCATGCTAGGAAACACTCAGAGTGAGTAAAGCAATCCAGAATTGTGGACAAAGATTTAAGGAATAGTTAAGACTGCACCAACTGTGAAGAGAGCAATGGAATTGCAGTCATATGGTGGATTTGCTTTCATGAGATAAAGCAAACCAACCTTAATTCTATGTGAGATGCAATGAGTGAGCAGTGGGGGAGGGTTGACTGTTCTTAATTGGAGCACTCATAATAATTAGTAGGCAAAGTACCAACTGGCCAGACATGTAGGGATTGTGTTTCTGAAGCATACAAAAGCCCTAGGGCCATATAGGTCTCTGTCATCAACAGTAGTTCATCACTCAGCTGCTGGCTATTAGCTAGAAGTGGGAAGTTGGAGCAGACTGAGCAGTGTATTTACATAGTGAACCATGGTATCAAATGGGAAACTAAGTACTGTGATGTTTGCAAAGATTGATAGATGACCTAGCTTTTTCAATGTCTGATTACACCATGTAGCATTTTTTTCTAAAAAAAATTCTGGTCGTAGTTTGAAATGTTATTTCCTGTTTAATTGTGCTGTACTTATTTTGAAAGTAGTTGTTATACCCCAGAAACTTCATTTTTGTGGCTGCTACGAACTATGTTGAATTGGTTGAGACTCTATGACATTGTTCATTAAAACATTATAGCAAAATTTGCTACAGGATGTCCCACAATAATAACGTCTTGATAGGGAAAGAGTACAAAATGCATTCTACCATTGTAGCAATACAATTTATTTTTAAATAGCTTTAAAAATGAGGGAGATTGGAACCCTATTTATAGTAATTTTATTTAAGCCATATGTCTGCGCTAAACTACATTTCCCAGAATGCATTAGGCAGCAAGCTATGGCATTTAGTCAATCTATAATAAATAAAATCATGTAATCTGCAAAGAGGGCGAAAGTAAATATTATGGTATAAATCTGTGCTAAACTATTTAGTTGCATATTAATTGGAAGCATATTAATTGTATGGCAGGAGAGTTTGGATTGTGCCTTTCTGCCTGGAAGAAAGGGCTCAGTCTAGATCAGGCATGGGCAAGCTTTGGTCCTTCAGGTGTTTTGGACTTCAACTCTCATAATTCCTAACAGAGTTGAAGTCCAAAACACCTGGAGGGCAGAAGTTTGCCCATGTCTGGTCTAGATGTCCCTTGATGGTGTCTCCACTATGATTTCTGTTCCTGGGTTATAAATGTCATTTCCTAATTGGTTCTGTCATAAAAGTTTATTTCACTGGGAAAAACTTTGTCTTTACTCAAGGGACATCATCATTTTGCTTTGTTGAGTCTCCATCAATTTAACACAGTTTCTGCCACAAAAACAAAGTTTCTGGAGTAGAACAACTACTTTTAAAGTAAAGACCACACAATGAAATAAAGTAAAGACCACACAATGAAATAAGAAATAACAGATTTTGTTTATTATTAAAAATGTTTTTTAACAAAAACTTTGAATATTCATCAAAAATTTGTAGATAGGTCAAACTTTCTGAAATTTGGTGACTTAATAGTGGTTAATGTGTTCTACCACCGTAGCAAGTTTCATCAGGATTGCTCAAAAAATTAGGGAGAGAAGCCCCTCAAGTTTCTCCACGACAATAATGTTTTCTTGAATGTGCATGTGCGATGGCCATTAACGAGGTATTTATAAAGATTCAGAACTTTCATAAAGTTTCAAATTTTTTACCTCCAAAATTCGGAAAGGACTTTAGAAATGAAGCACCAGCACCCTCTACTTTTGAACACAGTTTGGAAACTTTTTAATTGCTCATGCCTAGTAATAGCTATTGTAATGTAGAATTTTTAGAGCTGAAAGTATAAAGCCAAAATTTTGTATTGGGTCACTAATGTGCATTACGTAGCTATGTCTCCATGGCTACTTCTCCCAAGGCTACCCCCCCCCCCCCCATTCTTGTAAGCAGTGCAGCCTCCAACTCAACACAGCCATTTATGTGTTAACATTAGAGATCATAGAGATCACCAGGGATGATTCCAGCCATTTTCCTATAGCTGGATGTATTACAACTGGCATTAGCAGGAATCTTCAAGGATATATAAAGCATCTCTGCATATATTCCCAGCTAAAGAAAAATGGTTTTAGCTATCAATCTACCCTTCTCAGCTCTCTTTATATATAGAAATGATTGTGGGTGGGAAGGTAGCTGCACTGCTTACAAGCTGAGTTGTGGAGTGGATTTGATTCTTGTATGGCCGGAACAGAAATGCAATCTTTGCAATTATAAAAAAGTAAGCTGTGATGATATAAGTCAGACAAACACTATCATAGTTCAATTCTCTGGCTGTAATATAGGGAAAATGAAGGGTAGTAGCAGAACCCCAAAGGCCAGACACCTGGGATTCTCAGGATTCTCCTGCAGCAGTATTGCAATTAAGGACAGCAGAGAACAACCCCCTTGAATACTTTTTTCAAATTCCTCTCCTGATATTCACTGAGAGTTTAGTTTTTCTCATTAGCATTCTATTATGCAAGTCCCTGGCAAGATAATCATGACAGCTGTTGTTCCGAAGTATATACTCTGCACAGAGCAATTTTGTTATCAAAATGTTATTTTAATTAAAGGAGGAAATCCACAAAGGGCTGAATGTGGACTACACTTCTAAAACAATCAGGGAGAGAAGGAGAGTGCAAATTCATTGGAATTAAGTTTACCTTCAGGGGACATCAAATAATTAGGAAAAATGGTTATTGAAATTCCTGGTATTTCATAATGTCAACCTATACAATTTATTATTAGAATGGTTACAAATGTATTGTTGAAGGCTTTCATGGCTGGAATCACTGGGTTGTTGTAGGTTTTTTCGGGCTATATGGTCATGTTCTAGAGGCATTTTCTCCTGACGTTTCGCCTGCATCTATGGCAAGTATCCTCAGAGGCACCTCACTACCTCTGAGGATGCTTGCTATAGATGCAGGCGAAATGTCAGGAGAAAATGCCTCTAGAACATGGCCATATAGCCCGATAAAATCTGCAACAACCCATGGTTACAAATGTTTCAACAAATTAGTAGGAGAGTTCCAGACAGCTGGTGGCAGTTATCTTTCAGGGCTACTGCACATTGAAATATAGTACAAACCCCATATCTTTAGGGAATATGATAGAAAATCCCTGAAATTGTGCATAATAGTGAATTCTACATTTTCTCTAAATGTGGGTTGGAAACATACCATAGAATTACACTGGAGTACCTAGAGAAGCTTACAAACACTTTCAGGGGGAGGGAACATAATTTGGAATCTCTCTCTCTCTCTCTCTCTTTCTGCTTCTTTAGTTTCATCTGGCCATAATGATATCTCCAACTAAGCAAACATATTTTGGCTCCAATTGTTTTTCTTCATCATTAGCATGGTAAGCATTGCAGACAGTGATGGAATGTCAATAATAAAACTCTTGATGACATGCAGCTGGATTTGCAGCAGAAGTGCTGTATTCAATCATTAATGCAGGATATGAGGACATGGGATATACTCTGTGGTTTGGAAGCTCCAGAGTGATCCCAGAGTTCCAGAGGTGTGAGCAGCTGGATCCAGGTGGATCTGGTCCAATCTATGGTCCATACCTCCAATAGATCCACTACTGTATCACCACCCAAAAGTAGTTCCTTGCTAGCAGCTTGCAGGTGAAGTCATACTAGGGGGTCCAAGCCATGGGATGAGAAAAGTGATGTCACCAGCAGGGAGTTATTTGTTGGTAGCAATGCAGCATTGTTGGTGGTGCTCCCATGTGCACTTGGGCTGGATCACCAAAGGACTCAGAATGCTCCCAGACTCCAGCACTTGAAACCAGATTACAGACACAAACTTACAAAATCAAGTAAAATGAGATACTGCTGAAACTCAGTCATTTTCTATGCTCAGTGTAGCTCTAAATTAGAATTGGGAAAGTGCCGTTCTAGGGCTGCACAAGCTCCTGGGTTGTCTTTGTGGTCCTCATTCTCTCCAGCGATTCCCAAAACAGATTTGTGTGTGTGTTTTGGTATTTCTAATATTCCTAGGTCTCATGGCCTGACTCTGATTCACATGGGGCCACTGTACATGGGCCACAAACCCTTAATCAGTCCAGAAGTCACTCTTGGGCATACACACAATATTGCGGGACTTCTGGCATACTCTGAAGATCTTTGGAGGTCCCTATACATACCTTCCACAGTACATCCAGTTTGTGCCATAATATGCCATATTACACTTACATAATGTCTGACATCTCTTATGATTTTACAGCAATTGAATTATACAAGTTCATTGTTAGTTCTAGAGATTTCTCCCATGGAGTATCTGCATGCCATCATGTAAAAAATTCCCAAATCCATATTATGTTAATACTTTTGTAAGAGCAGGCAAAATGCACAAATTTCTTTCTACAAGTTTTCAAAGTACACCTGTTGCTTACCAGCATAGATTGTTTTTAAAAGAGTGATGATGTTTGAGTCATGTTGCCTCCTTGTACCTATGAGGTGATAGAGATGACTCCAGACTGTCAAAGCAAGATCATCAGGCCAAACTAAAATGACCATGAAAGAAAGGCACTAAACAAAAGACAACACGGTTTAGTTCTTTACTTGGGGATACAAAACACCTTGCTTGAAAACTCAAACATGTCTTAGTCCATTGTGAGGTTCTTTAATAGGGAGAATAAAGCTAGGTCCTCATGAAGTTTCTATATTGTCAGACTAAAGATACATTTAACGACTACTCTGTCTTAACATCCTTCTGAGAACTCCAGCTTAGGGAGACCATAATGTGTACAGTGAGCTATTACATAAACAGGGGTAACGAATCCATAGATTATACCATTTCTACGAAGAGCACAAGACCAAACTAAAGCAAGCTCAGGCTAACTGCAAATGGTGTATTTTCATTAAAAAGTATTTTGCAAACTGTGGATAAATTCAAATGGATTTGATTTTTATAAGAGAGCAGGGTTTATTCCAGGACATGTATCAGAGGACTTGCAAATCATTAGACTGTGCTGTTTAATACAGAGCATGCCTTTTTATGGGGACATTCCTGCTCCAAAGAAAGCAAATTCCTTTGAAACACATTGTATTAGTTAAAAAATTAATATGCTTTGATATTTCTAGTAGGCACTTTATATAATAACGTTATGCCAGAATAAGCGGACAGTAATGCATTTTAGATATCTTTGCACTCTCTGTGGTTAAACAGGTCCTTGATGGAATGTTTTATTTTAAGGGTAGATTACATTAAAATGTTAATTTAGTCACAAAAGATAGAATTATAAAGGTATGCTGTGGTTTGTTTGCTGGAACAGATGGTGTGTTCTTTTACACACAGCTAAGTAAACACTGCACATTTTGAAGAGTTTGAGAAAAAAATAGTTGTAAAGAATCCATAGATTTGCATCACGGATCTAATAGTTTCCATTGGAATTTTTCGGTGCATCATGTGGTACTTCCCTGAAACATTCTGGGACTGCCTGAGGCTTCCAAACTTAGTTTCTTCCAGACATCTCTTTTGTCATGTAGATCACAGTTCCCTGTGATAAAGACTCACTTAGCTGTGAAGTACGTGTATAAATGGCACAACCATACAATTCTGGCTGTACCATTTAGCAGAGTGAAATGACTGGTAGTAAATAGTTAAACAGCATTTTTGTTTCATGGCTGGTAGCACAAGTTTGAGGTTCCCCAGGCATAAATGCAGTTGCTTGCCAACATTGTTCTACAGCCACATTAACCAGACTTCAGCTTATGTCAAAGGTGAACTTTTCAAAAATGGGGTACTCTGATGTTCAAATCAAGTTTTGTGGTAATTCAAAAGCACTTCAGAATTGGATTTGAGGATTGTGATGTGTAGTTGTGAGTGTATGTGAGTGTATCTTGGGCATCACCTTGAACCCTTTCACTTTCCCATGGCCATAGTGCTAGTTATATTACTTCAGGTGATCAGACAGAGAGAAGCTCTGGCTGCAAAACCATAACTGTTCTCCTTCATCCCATTCACTTCCTTTAATTTTTTAATTCATGAAACTGCAATATGCTGACTAATTTTAGGTACTTATAGGAATTTCCCCTGTTGAGTAGGCATTTCTGTGAATTTCCTGACTTCCCTTTGTTCTTTTGCAAATGTTCAAGCAATGTGTTTGAATCTAACTGCTGCAGCCTAAGCTAGTTTGGCAATGAGAAATAACCCTGTCCTTTACAGAATGCACAAAACAGTAATTGAAATAATCTGTTTTGCAGCCAGATTGAGCAAACCATCAGCCTGGCTGATAATGAGAACAAGAGCCTCATCAGATTAGCCAGGTAAAGCATCCCACTTTACTGCCGAAAAGCGGATCAGCTGGGAAAAATCTGTTACCCCATGAGCTGCTCCCTTGCAGTGACACTTTCTCCATTACACGGGGAAAGGATTGGCCGGGCAGCACAGGAGGGTGTTGGCCGCATTGGAGCCCACACAACACAGGGAGCCTTCCGTGTTGAGACGGAAGTGTCTAACAACACTTCCACTCCAGTTGGAGGAGAGGCCTCCACAGGAAGTTCCTTTACATCGTGTGATGGTTGGCATGCCCATCCATCCTCCAGCTGGAGTGGTAGTGTTGTGTAATGCTTCCAAAGGTAAGTATGATGAGGCCACTAGTCCTCTCCCTTGAAGAACACAGAAAACAGGGAAAGTTTAGTAATTGCAAAATGTTCTTTTCAATTAATATTTAAGTAGTTTAAAGGGACAGTACTTGTGAGCTTGCATAAATATTTAATTGCAAAGCCCCAGTCTATTGATATTTTAAATTTATGGAGTTGCACAATTCTTTCATTAAATAAATGGATGAGGGTATGGACAAACAGAGGTAAACCCATATCCTGAAATAATTTTTGCTGGTATTAACATGGTGTTCGGAAATCTCCTGGAATGGGCCCAGTGCTCTGTGCAGAATGGTATTCTACATCACTTGGCTCAGTAGCTTCACTGGTAACTGTAGTAATTGTGGTGCATGAGATTTGTAATTGTGTTGCAGAATGCAAAGACGTAGCACAACATAAAATATAATAAAACAAATCTGAATCTTAAGATCAAAGTCTAAACTCAGTATTTTGCTGACAGTTGTCATTTAGCCTTCTCCTCACCTTCTTTTCATCAGTGCAATCCTCTATTATCTACCAAAACCAGCTCCCTCCCCTGCCCTATAGTCTTCCACACTTGCTTTCTATAGTAAATTACGAACCACAGCGTGTGTCTGGAGTAATTCCTCCCCTAGTTCTACTGAGATTTTTCCATTCTGTCAACAAAAGTTTGACATTGAATCCTACCAAAAGACAATTCAGTTTTGACTTTACAGCTACCTATTCGAGCAGAACATTCATTCATACACCGAAAATGACCCCTTCAATTCCAGGAAAATTTACACAGAAGGTTTCCCTTTTGAATTCAGGCTTTGTGACAATCCTGACGTGTCCCTGACTGGAACAACTAGCTTCATTTCTCCAGTTAGTGGTGATGAGCTGTTCTTCTTTGTGCGTGTGATTCTCCCTCCACAGAGTAGTTCTCTGTATATCATTCTCCTTTGTTGATGGGTCAGCAGCATTAGTGGCAAGCTTGGGCAATGTTCCATTAAAAGCAGAGAAAACATTTAGGAAGAAAAATGGTAGTTCCAGTAAGATTGTCACAAAAGGAAAACATCATAGAACATAAGTCTACATTTAAAAGTAATTCCCCTTCTTCCCTCCCTCCCTTCCTTTCTTCCTTCCCTCTTGGGCATCTTAAAGAGTGTAGTGTCAAACTCCACAGAAAAATGGGGGTAGAAACGATCTCAAAGGGAAAGAATCTCACAAGTAATAACCTGTTCTGATAGCCAAATTATCTTTCTCCAACTTATAACTTTTCATTTTCTTTCAGGATTTAGAATGACAGGTAAGGAAAGTGGAATTAGTAAAAAGAAGGTCGGGTCCCAAAAATTCAGGACATTATCTGTGCACAAGTTCATATCCAGTTTTCAAATACTTTTCTAATATTTTCATCAGCCATTTAGTGGCTTTTTGTTAGTATTGCTAAAACTGATAGAATAATAAACTTAAATTGATTATGCTGGCAGCAGAGCTGACGTTTAGACATTTCATGGTTTTGCAAAAAGTGAGAGACTTTGTGACAGAAGGGATCTCCAAGAACTAGAATTAAAATTGTTCACTTCTATTCATCTAAAAATTAGTTATGCATCATAGAGTTGGGAGAAACCACTTGTGCCATCTAGTTCAACCCCCTGACATACAGGAAAAGGACAATCAAAGCTCCCCTGGCAGATGGCCATCCAGCCTCTGTTTAAAAGCCTCTAAAGGAGGAGCTTCCACCAAAAGGCAGTGAGTTCCACTGCTGAACAGTTCTTACAATCAGGAAGTTAATCTTAATGTTCAGGTGGAGTTTCCTTTCCTGTAATCTGAACCTATTGCTCCGAGTCCTCGTTTCCAGAGCAGCAGAAAGCAATCTTGCTTCCTCTTCCTTATGACATTCTTTCAGGTATTTAAACATGAAATACTGGTCTCTTCTCAACTTTCTCTTCTGCAGGCTAAATGTACATAGCTCTTTAAGCTATTTCAGATCTTCAGATTATAATAGTTTCAGATCATGATAATGCAGTTCCAATATGAGACTTAAAATCCTTCACAGTGAAATCCTTATTTATTGTCTTTCTCTTTTTCTTTCTCTTTCTCTTTTTCTTTCTCTTTTTTGTTCTGTCTTTCAATCTTTTGCAAAAAAAAAAAAAACAAAAAAAAACAACACCCTCTCCAAACCCACACAGGTAGGAGTGGAAATCCTAACACTAAATTGATATGTGATTTAATAGTATTCGGAATCAATTCAATACCTTTTATTGTTCTGATACAAAATGTAGACCTGTGACTTCAACACCAAAACATCACGTTTCTTACACGATGAAGAAGGCAATGGGGCTTATAAACCTTGCACGAACTGTTTTGTGCATTTTGTGAGGCCAATCATTTTATTTCATTACAATATATCATTATTCAACAAGTCTCTCAAGAAACTCTCTTATTTTTGCTTGTGTAAACAGCCAACCTTCTTGTCTCATATTTCTCTGTAATGCCCGTATTGAGAAACTACATGAAGAGGAAATGACATATCCTCTTTTATAGAAATGTGTCCTATAGGCACTGGGCGGAAGAAAGGAAGCAATGAAATCATTCAACCCAGATGCTTGCACCATCTAATTGTTCTCAAAACAATGAATACTGTATTGAATACAAGGCAATATTTGAAATGGGCCAATGTTTGAACAATTTACTATGAAAACACGTGACAAATGCAGGATCTTAAGGAGAATGACAACTTTCTGCACCAAGTAGCAGGTGGGCTAAATCAAGGCTTTTCTGACGTGCTAGAAAATAATTGCTACCTTGTCTTGTTAGTTAACATCAAATAACCATAATAAATCTTAATAAGAAACATCATCCAGGTAAACAGTCATCCTATTTACTAATAACAATATAATCTACCCAAAATAACTGATGTTCTTTTACAGCAGTGGTTCAAACATTTGTGCACTTTTGGGTATAATTACTTCAATCCCAAAGTAATCAGCATAAAGTATGAAATGTTTACTGCAATTTTTTAATGCTTTTGACCCATTGGTCACACTATTATAGCAGAAAACAGCACAAACATTTTCATATGAATTATCTGTATGCTTCCATAATTCTAGGCTGGAATCCAAAGAGGCCAATAAGCATGACTAAAACACTTCTGTCTTGAACACACAGACCCTGCCAATTTTCCTGTTCTCTCAGCAGCTTTTTTGATGCATTGGGTGCCCGTCTGGAGGGGCGTGTGAAAGAAAAGATTAACTGGAAAGCTTTGGTGTACCTAGAAGAGGCACACTGCATCATTCGGTCATGTCCAGAGCCAATTAAATTCATTTTCACATAAAACAAATTGTGAACTTAGTGTGAATTTTGTCTTTGAAACTTTGAGTGATTTGAAACCTTCATTGTTCCAAAAAGCAACTGTGATTGAGCTATGTGAACAGGGTTTCTTTTGTAGTATAGGATGTTCAGAAACTTTTGTTTGGAATTTTCATGGCTTGCCAAACACACGTAAACCCATGCTCTTTGCTCCCAGCCTGAGGTCATGTCAGTGTGATTTCAATGTACTTATGCTGTCTGGTCATGGAAGATAAGTAGAGTCAACTCTGGTCAGTACTTAAATGGGAGATTGTCAGTAAATACCAATAGGTGTAGGTTATATTTCAGAGGAAGGAACTGACAAAACCACTTTTGAGTATTGCTTGCCTAAGAAAACCCTATAATATTCATGGGTTGCCATATGTCAAGAGGCAACTTTAAGGCACACAGACAAACATCACTGATATAACAGTCTCTTGGAAGTGTGGAAAATATAAGTCCTATGCAGGGCCGTAGCCAGAAAAACTTTTTGGGAGGGGTTGAAAATTTCGGGGGGGGGGGGGCTGAAAATTTCGCGGGGGATTGAAACAAAGCAAAGAGCACAGCAGGGGGCACAGCAGCCTTCAATAGCCTGCAGCTCCGCCCTTGTCAACCACCTCCACCAAGTCTGGCCTCCTTAATGAGAGCATTCAACACCACCCCCCCAACTTGGTTGCTCCACTACATCGGCTATTGCTGCAAGTAATTACAGTGTGAATAAATTGTCAATATTTGCCTGAGATAGTCCTTGCAGTTCTGGAGGGACTCTTAATTTTTTGCATCTCATAGACTTAGCATGGGGATTTGGTTAACCAGTTAAAATTCATGAGTAAACTAGGTTTTTTTTTTAAAAAAAAAATCTGAAACATTTTGGGGGGAGGTTTGAACCCCTAATCCCCCCCCCTCGCTACAGGCCTGGTCCTATGCATCCTAGTACCTCCTATTTAAAGTACCATTTCTTGTTCTACAGTCTAGCAATGAACTACCTGCTTGGTAAGCTGGCATGTGGGCAACCCTAGATGGAGCTTGTTCTGACCGGAAACTGAACAAGGTTGTTTGTTTAATTTGGCAATGAGATATATCCATTGATATCCTACACAAATCTGTGCTGAAGCAGATGATGTTCCTACAACCTCATCACACTCACCTAAAAAAAGCATCCTAGGATGCTTTCACTCTGTCTTCTGGATGGAGCCCCATGGCAGCCATCACATGACATTGTGTGGCTTCTGTCAGAGGTCCCATCCCCAATTGGGATGAAAGCATTGCTGGAGACTTTCCCCACAACACGGGAGGCTGCCGTGTTGTGTTGACTCCAATAGATCCAGCATGGTCTTCTGCAAAAGGGCGATGCTTCCCCTGGGTGATGGGGAAAGTGTTGCCAAGAGAAAGCTGTGTGCGGTGTGACAGATTCATCACACTGCCCTCTCTTTTCTCCCTGGGATGCTTCACCTAGCTTTTGTGTAGTGATACTAAGTATAGTGATACTAAATCAAGTGTAGTTTAGGGTCAGGGGTTAGGGTTAGTGTAGTGATATTACATCAAGCATTGTGCTAAATTATATTGTGATTGTTCCAAGCAAGCAGAATTGTTTGAAGACTTGAAGTTATTGGCAGATTTTGCACTGTTCTCTTCTAGACTGCCCCAAAAACTTATTTTGTCTTGTTCTGAGTGACCTGGACGTTGTCTTCATGGATGTTTTCCCACTAGTGTTATAAAATGGAGGCTATCATCTGCCAAATCATCCAAGTTGCTCCTGCTGAATTATGGGTAATGTAGTTCAGGGTGGAGGCTTTGAAATTCTCAGCTAGAGATGTTGTTGGCTTCCCTAAACTACATGATGATTGGCTTCTATCCTATAATTCTGGTGGGAAAACGTCCCATGACTTAACATTTCTTTGGCCTATAAAGTGAAATGACTTAATTAACAAAGCACCACTTCACAGCTGTTGTACCACCAATCACTTCCATGTCAATTTGAGGGTAAATCTCCAATGGGTTCTAAAATAAACTGTACAGGAGCTAATAAAGATGTTGTCTTCACCCCTCACCCCCAAAGGCCTCCTACTTTGGATACCTCAAATAACATTCAGAATAAAACCTTGACTAGATTTACTGTTCTACTGACATGGAATCCACCAACCAACAACTTTACATAAGTTAGTAAACAGAATGCTAAATCTTGGACAATGTTTTTATTTATTTAGGACCACAACCCAGTCCTTCATGGCCACTTTTCACCTCCAAAAATGTAGCTTTCCTCAAACTTTAATTTGTATTTAGGATAGGCTGTTGGCAGTATGTGCAAGGTGGCATAGTTACAGTTCTGCTTGCTGATGAGTGTGTACCAACATTAGTTCCTGGTTGTCTCATTATGCCGAGTTAAGCATAGCAGAGGCTTGGTTTTCAAACAACAGACCAAGCTGGGCAAAAGGGTCACACCTAGATGAGACAGATTTACAACAGACAAGATAAAGAGGAAGAACTGTCTGTATTCATGCCCACAGTGCCACTTACCTGATGGATGTGCCTTATTTTCTTTTTCCCTTGTGCTGCATGCACAAAGATTTACAAAATCAGTGAAATGATGTGAGGCTGATTTCTCCTTTTAAGCCCTTAGAATCCATAGTTAGATAACAGATTGACAAGGAGGTTCATCAGGCAAGACATTATGATACTGTAGCTTAGAGGTAGAACTGCCGAAAGGTGACATAAGGTTGGTCTTTTGCTTTCTCCTAGTTCTTACTGAAGTTTTCAAACAGTCTTTAAAAGCAGTCCCTGTTACAGCATATTGTGGTAATTTAATGAGAAGAGTTATGTTTTCTGCACTGCTCTTCCTCCACACCGGCCTACCTTCAACATGTAGTAAGGATGTGTGCATACTTTGTGCTTCTAAAGTAATTACCATTGTGTTTATGATTCTATGATTTAGTCCAGACTCCACATTCTATCTGTCAAATGAGTAGTCATCCTGCTTTGCAATTAACCCAAGAGTTACAATATATGTTATCTTTAGAGGACTATTCAGACTTTTAAACTGCATATCCTGTAAACAGGCATCAGTTTTCCCTATAAAGGGCAAACACGACTTATGGTTCTGCTATAAATGTGGCAACAGTTGTCTTGTTTTTCTACATCGTTTGTTACTCTTCACAAAACAGAGGTAGGTCTGAACTTTAAGTGCGCTTAGATTTCTTAGAAATGTATCATTATCTGTTTTAATAGCAAAAGCACAAGATTTTTTCCATAGTTTGTGTAAACCAGATAGTATGCTGAGACTCCCACCATATATAATGCCAAAAAGATGATGTCAGAATATTACATGGAGGTGGATGGAGGAGGATGCTTCAGTTTCTGCCGTGCAGTCTTTGCATCACATAAAACATTGGACTCTTGATCAGATCCACAAGGTGCGTCATTCTGATGTGACAGCCACACACATTGCTTTGAGAATTTGTACAATGGAATAGTTTATACAAGGATGGAAGATGCTGCCAGAAGTCAGACGTTTATAGGGTGCAATAAAGTTTGGATGCTGAGGCAAAGCTTGTTTGTCTGCACAGAAGCATCATTCCAAAAATCTTCTCTCAAAGAAAAGGACCATGTGTGTCCATACTACTGAGCCAGGATCCAGGGTTGCTTAACTCGGCATGATGAATGAATGTCCAAAGAGTAGTAAGGTCAATATCTGCAAACACAGAGATTGAGCAGTTATGATATCTGTCATATAAATGTAATTATTATCTTACATATAACTCAAAAGTTTGCTGACATTAATATTGTAATCATTAGAATGAACTGACATGCAACCCAAGAGTTGATTTGATGGCAAGGAGCACATAACAAGGGTTGTATATGCATGTTTTCATTCACTATGGGCCCTTTTACAGTACACGATTATCGAACTATATTGTACTGTACCTGTAATGTTTCCACTCCATACAATCCTGGGGTTTGTTGCTTAGGGAGTGGTATTTCCAGATTGTCAGCCAGCTAGTGCTCCACTAAATTACCAAAGTTAGGATTCCATAGGATGTTACCAGTGCAGCCAATCATAATGGAATCATAATGTGCAGTGTGAAACAGATTTCTAATGTTTAGTGCAACATGTGTTTATAGGTTATGTTTATATTTTAACGGTTACTTTGTATGTTTAATGTTTGCTTGTGGAAACTGCCCTGAGTCCCCTAGGGGAGATAGAGCAGTATATAAATAAAGTTATTATTATTATTATTCATAAAATACAAGCACATTAGACTTACTAATCAGAAGCACCTTGTTATTTTTGAAGCATGTGGATTGGTCCAAGTGGACACTATAGTTCAAAATAACTGGGTAGTGAGGGCCGTAGCCAGAAAAAAATTTCGGGGAGGGTTGACAATTTCGGCGGGGGGGGGGGGGGGTTGAAAATTTCGGGGAGGGTTGAAAATTTCAGGGGGGGGGGTTGAAACCTGCCTCCTAGCTCACGCTGAAGCAAAGCACAGCAGGGGGCAGAGCAACCTTCAATAGCCTGCAGCTCCGCCCCTGTCAACCACCTCCACCAAGTCTGGCCTCCTTAATGAGAGCATTCAACACACACACACCCAACTTGGTTGCTTCACTACATCGGCTATTGCTGCAAGTAATGACAGTGTGAATAAATTTTCAATATTTGCTTGAGATAGTGTTTACAGTTCTGGAGGGACTCTTAATTTTTTGCATCTCATAGACTTAGCATGGGGATTTGGTTAACCAGTTAAAATTCATGAGTAAACCAGTTTTTTTTAAAAAAATCTGAAACATTTGGGGGGGGAGTTTGAACCCCTAAAACCACCCCCTCGCTACAGGCCTGGTAGTGGCTGCTGGTGACAACTATGTCAAAGAGATAATAAAGCTACTCCAGGTTTTAGTCTAAACTCTTTAGGAACTTCGAAGAAGCCATATTAGAGATAAGGGTTCAGCCCTTCAAATAGGTCATTTAGAGTTCAGTCTGGAACCTGAAGAAGATTCATAATCACATTGATATAATATATCTGATAACATTGCATATAACAGGCCAGGCCTCTCCTGTTATAACATTCCTTAAGTTGGCCAGCATGAGCATGAATTTATTTAATTAATGTTTGCCTTTTTAATGGGTTTGTTTTAAAATATTTAATTCTATGAGTAATTTAATTGCACTTTTGTAATATCTTTTTGTTTGTGTATGTGCTCTTATTGATATTCATTTTTTGTAAGAATGCTTGCATCCCAGTGTTGAGAAAGGGTTTCATATAAATGAAATCACCACTATCACCACAACAATAGCAATGCCAATATCCTTTAGATTAATTTTTACTGTGGTTGCATTTTTGTAATTATTTCCACAATGGAATCATTGCTTGTATTCACATTACTTTTTTTACAGGCTGAATGAGGATCCATAATTGCAGCTACATTTATAATTGGTCAAAACTGTGAATCCATTAACGACTTGTCAGTTATTCTTTCTGGTTTTTGGATGTACTGCCTGTCACTGAAAGAGATGAATTAATAAAATGGATATATGTATGAAATAGAATTGTCAGTGGAATGAAATATTATAAGGAAGGAGTATCTTTCCTGGCTTGCTAGATGTTTTGTTGTGTGTGGTTTAAGATGTTTTATGGGATTATTTTCTCTGAGACAGGTAATATAAGAAGATGGGAAACAACAGCAGGGGGAAGGTTGATGCTTGATTGTGCTTGTTTGCTCATGGGTTGGGTTTTTGATCTTATCAGCATTTCTGGAGCTAGTTCAACAATGCTGGATATCTTTTGAAGGCAACAGAGGATTGGATGATGAACTGCTAATACTAGGATTTATGAAGGTTCAGGAGAACAATCTGGTGCACACCCTGTTACTTGATTGCTATTTTGGTACTACGGTTCTAGTACATTTTTGGGCCTGCCTTCGCTGCTTTCCAGATGTGTGTGTTTGCCTTTAAGATGAAAGAATATAAGGCCCTTTTTATCTATTATCTTTGAGCTACCTGGTATTGACTGTTCTCAGAAACAGTACAATAGATGCATCCTTATATTTTTGTATACTATTTTTTCAAGATATTGAAATTCAGGTGCAATTACTTGATTGATAAGTTGTTAATGCCAGATTGACTCATCTTACCAGTTTCTTATGGGTTTTATCAAGACTGAGCTGCTGTGTGTTCTTCCATACCAACCGTTCATGTAGTGTTAGGTCTTAACCTCATGGCTGGGAACATGAAAATCTCTTTTTCCCATTAGTTAGTCCACCACATCCCCCTTTCTACTGAGAGGACTTTAGTAAATATATATATAAAGTCCTTCATTCCAGTAGCAAATTTGCAGTGAGAATCTTTATGTCTATTTTTGTCCAATTCCAGCTGGACACCAGTCAAGAATCTGATATTTCCCACTATTCTTAACTTTTTTTCTTTGTACTTTAGTTGACTCTTTGAGAGCACAGATTCTGAAACCAAGACAGATCTGCAACTTCATTTAGAGCAGAAGGAATAAAGTATTTGTTATTTTTGTATATTGGCTATATTCAGTTGGTATCCTGATCTCTCATTCCCTCCCCCCCTTCATTTTCAAGGGAACATGAATGATTTGCACATGTTTATACACTATGCATACTTCAATTGTATAATAGATTCATCTTGTCATTACTTTGAATAATAAAATTATTTTAGCTGCTTATCATTTGTCAATAATTCTGGAACGTCAGATTTTACTGTACAGATTTCCATCTCACTCGAAGTTATATAATTGTAACTGATAGTATCTATTTTGATGAAAATATGCCCAAATACTGCACTACCATTGGGTTTATCTTTGAACTTGGTGCATGTGTATGCATGTGTGTTTATTTAGATTTGATCTTGTCATATGCATCTCTTTGATGCTTTTGAATTGCTTTCCAGGTACTGGTTTTCTGATTAAGCAACAAACTTAAATATTTGCTTTTGCTAAGGAAAGGGGTTGTTGTGTGGCCTGCGCTGGTGCCCAATGGTCACTGAAAAATGGATGGTTTCATGCACATTTACTGAACATCCCTTCAGTTCTTGATCTATCATAGAAAGAGTGAGATAGTTATCTCAGGCTAAATTAGACAGTAGGGGAAACATGGGAGTCAACTTGTTTTCTCTCTAGAAATGTAAGATACATGAGCAATCGGACTTGCAAATTAAGCACATGCTTGGCTTATGTGCATGTGTCTTCAAGTTGTCTGTTGATTTACTGTTACCCCCTTTTTTGTCGTGTCAGGAGCGACTTGAGAAACTGCAAGTCACTTCTGGTGTGAGAGAATTGGCCATCTGCAAGGACATTGCCCAGGGGACGCCCAGATGTTTTGATGTTTTTATCATCCTTGTGGGAGGAGCTGGAGTTGATAGAGGGAGCTCATCCACCTCTCCCCGGATTTGAACCTGCGACCTGTTAGTCTTCAGTCCTGCCGGCACAGGGGTTTAACCCACTGCACCACCAGGGGCTCCATTAACATCCATTATAACATTCATGTTACCCCATGAATGTTATAGAGTTTTCTTAGGCAAGGAACACTGAGATAGTTTTATCAATTCCATTTTATGAAGGTATAGCACATGGCTGCTATGGCATTCTCTCATAGAAATACCCTGACCTCTGATGGGATTTTGTGCTTTTAGTATATTTGTTCCCTTCCATATTTACCTTGAATTGACATAATTACAAAACAAAGAACATTAAATGTAAGTGAGGTAAAATATGTGTAAGAGCAAATATGTCTTTCAGTGCTTCAGGGAGCACCTTGTCTTAATACATGCTAAGCATGTTGCATAGTTTGATGTTTGTGCTGTGGGTGCTGAAGAATAGGAGGCTGTGGTGAAGTAATGGGGACAAGGGTCCCTTCTATACAGCTGTATAAAATCTAGATGTTCTGCTTTGAATTATCTGGCAGTGCAGACTCGGATAATCCAAAACGGATAATGAGGATTATCTGCCTTGATATTCTGGATTATATGGCAGTGTAGAAGGGCCCAAGCCTATATGAGCAATGCCAACTGTTTCAAAACCTTAAATCAGCCAGTGAGTTCCCTGGGAAAATGCCATGCCATCACAGTACTGAAAAAAGAGCCTAGTACCAGCTTTGGTCCTATATTAATGACTTCCTCAGTCTTTGGAGCTCAATCTCCAAGGAGACTGAGCTCAGTCTCTGGCTGTGTTCTGTTCTGAAGGATTGTGAAGAGCATATGTTGGATTTTGGGCATGTTTTTTCCTGCACACATGGTCTAAGTGGGCAAAGTTTCTGCTCAGTTCCTGATTTGCTTTGGGGCAGACAAACTGCCTCAGACCCCCTCTACACTGCTAGATAATCCAGGTTATCAAAGCAGAAAATCCAAATTATTTAATGTGAACTGGATTGCCTTAGTCTATACTGCCATATAATCCAGTTCAAAGCAGATAATGTGGATTTTATACAGATGTGTAGAAGGAGCCTCAGTCTTTGAAATTCTGCCTCCATGCATGTTCATATCAGTATGCCAAAAAGCAATACTGTAGAAGGAGAATTGTTCTTCTCTGGATGCCTTCAGAAAGTGGTTGGGCACCTACCTTGTTCCTTGGATTCTTCATGAACAAGGAATTGGACTTAATGGCTCATGGGGTTCCTTCCAGCTGTACAATTTTATGATTCTATTGCTCATGTTGAATAGACCTGGATGGAGCTTTAATGACTCTCTGTGATCATGGAGGAGACTCTGAACATGCTATAAAAGAGTCCTGAAAAAGGAAATATCCTCTGTGGACTGGTGTTGTTGTCCACAGTATGTACAACCACTGTCTTGAATTTCATAACAGGAAAGCAAAAGTTAATCCAGTTTGTGAAGTTAGTTATCTAGGTAGCACAATACGTGTTGTAGCTAGAGTTATGACGATAGTATGTCTTCCGGAGGAATGCTTGGACAGAGTATATTTGACATTTCAAATTGTCTTGATTTCTTTTATTTTGAGATTTCTTAGAATAAATCTCCTCTCCCCAGTGGCTGTCATCCAGAAATGCTCATAAACACATCGTACTCTCTTCACATCTCAGAGGAAGTTTGTTTTTGCAGAAGAAAGAAAAGCAGACATTCCTCCGAGCTGTCACCACAGAAGCAGATCCACCACTGCACAGGCAGAAAGCCAACAGAGCACATGGGCACAAGTGCAAGTGGCCAAGAAGACAGATGTATCAAGTCAGGTTTATAAGGGCAGCTTTCCCAGCCAATGAAATCCAGATTGCTGTCTCTGCTGTCCCAACCCCACATGGTAAATGAACATGAAAACAGATAATCCACACTTTGGCAGGAGCAACACAGATAAAATCCCAAAACATAACTTCTGGGCCACATCAGATGAATTTTCCAATTCAGCAGAAAGTTTTTTCTTATGGAAAGTAGTAGAGGTCATGTTATTTATATACTAGTTGTACGTGAAAAAGAATTACTCAGTCTGAAAGCATGGAAGAACATTTTTGAGCATAGCAGACTTTAACGTGATAGTGCTTGTCCAAGAGCAAAAAGACATTGTTTTGTTAGAATGTTAAACTCCATTTTATTGGTAATGAATACAAGGCACTAGGGCAGTTTCTTTACATTCCAGTATTCTAGTTAATTGCAATTCAGACACAAGAAAAAACAAAACAAAAAAATGCTTTAAAAGGCTTTTGTCCAAGAATCACTGGGACAGAATATTTTATTATGTACAAGTTTTTTTAGCACTACTGCTGTTGACATCTCATATTTGTACTTCATTTATTTATTGGAGAGGTGGTCAACTAGTGTTGATCTTCTTTGCAATATAGTCTCTTTGAATAATTTCTAATATGTAAAGCAGAATGCAAATAAGAAGGAAGGGCAGAAGGGCAGATTATGAGCAATGGTGTGAAATAAACTTGACATTCAAGTACGAATTAGGCTTGAGCCCAGATCCATTTCTTTTGACCAATCCAACTTCTTTGGTTTGTTCGGGTGCCCATAATGGCAAGGGGCCAGCCCTCAGGGATTCCCACTCAAACAGGACCACGTGGCAGCCAATCTCAGCTCCCCCCCCCCTATATGACATCACAGTTTAATCTTTTTTTATTTTCCTTTATTTTCTTGATCCTTTTTTTTAGTGGGAGTGACTGGGAGTTGGGGACGTACGTGGATGGGTGGGATGCGTGTGCACATTTGGGAGCTTGGGAGAGTCACCCTTTTAGCTTTTTTTCCCCTTCTTCCCTTCCTCTCAAATACTTCTAAAAGATGATGATGATGATTATGATAATAAATTCCAGTAAACAAAAAGAAAATCCTTATTCTCTGCAAGCTAACACTACCTAGTTTCTTCTACTCTGAAGTAGAAAGCAGAAACAGCTTTAAGGAAGCATTAAACCTGGAGATTGAAGCACCCACTCCAGAAAGGGCCTGCAGTAGAGAAAAAAGAGTGGTTTTTAAAGGAAGCCCAGGGAGATAGCTCTAAGTCAATCGCCATTCTTCCCTGCAAAATAGGAAGCCTTCTTAAATACCTTGGAAAACTGTGCAGGAAGAGCGTGCGTGCAGACTTGCAGCCTGTCGCCCTAGAATAGAAAAAACCCAGCTTTAATGAAGCATTAAACCCAGTCTCCTCTACAGACAGGAAAGAATTATAGAAAGAGTAACTCTGATGCTTTAAATCCAAGTCTTAATGGAGGATATGGAGGGGGAGTCTGTGAGAAGTCCCTCCATAATGGGCCAGATAGGGTGCTTTCTTAAGCCCGTTGCTGACACCCAGGCCCCCTTGAAGGAAAAAGGAAAGGCTCCTGGGAAGGGTGCTTTCTTAACCCCGTTGGTGATCCTCAGGACTCCTTGAAGGAAAAAAGGAAAGACTCCCAGGAATGGAAAGGGGAGCCTCGTAAGTTTCCCATTGCTGCCAATGGCCCGGATCTAACATCAGTTTTTGGCTATGGACCAAAACCAGCTATCCGGCTATCCAGCCATTTTCGGGAGTTGTACGAAAATGGATATGGGGGTCTACTGGTATCCAGCCAGCAGAAATGGATCAAGGTTTAGCCAAAATACACAAGTAGAACTGTTTGTGGGGATTCTACAAAATATTTTTTTTCTGGACTATACAGCAAACCTGGAACAGTATTAGATGCCAAAAGAAGATAGGGGTGGGTTGGAGGGCAATAAGGACCTTCTCTACAGTAGGCTCCTGGAAATAAAAGCTAATGGTAATTGGGAATGCACAGGGGGATAATAAAAATAGAAAAATCTAGTATCTTTTAAAGTATTGTTGACATCATTGTCTACCATTATTCGTAGGTTTAACAGACACACTGCCCAATATTGCAGTGTTTTTCCTTTTTCCATAATAATGAGGACTAGCAGCCTATTTAGTGGGGGGGGGGGGGAGGAGGAAAGCAGAGCTTCTCATGAGATGAAAAGACATCTTCAATTATTGATTCTGTGCTGACCAATGGAAGGGCTGTGGGGTTAAAGTTCTGACACAGTTTTAAATGAAAAGAAAATCATTAGCAGTGAGGAGCAACAGCAGAGGAAAGAGGATGTTAAGTCTTTTTTTGTTTCTGAAGTTTCACCACAGCAATTTTGCCACAAATTGCCTCCTGATGTGAGTGTAAATGCTCATTTTGAATCCTACCGGTTGAAATATAGAATTGAGAGGTGGGAATCTGGAATGACTTTAAATGGTAAAAGTTATAACCATTCCTCTTCTTCCTTTCACAGCTTCTACATCTCAAATTCTTCATAATATTTTTGTTTTAATAAGGTGTTAGGACCTGTGTTGATTATTATGAAGTTGGAATAAGGCTAATAAATGCATTTAATATCTGCATTATTATACTTCTGCCAGTTTTTAAGTCTATGTAGTTGGATCACCAAATAAAACTGAGTGAAGAAAGTGTGACCTCTCCAGGTGTTTTGTCTGAAGTGCCTCATGTAGATTAATAATGCCAACCTTTTACCACCATATTCAGGCTAGCTTTCTTCTAGTTTCTTTCTAAGAAGATGGATCAAAGCAATTACACAGAGAGAGGATCCTGGGACATTGGATTTTCATTTCCTGCCCTTTGTTACTTGGTTTAATGTTAAAGCTTTCTGTCTGACACTTCATCTTTCACTCAACACCCTTTCAGTTTATTGCAATACCTTTCTCAGAGGAGCAGGCGCTAGAACTTTACACAGTGCTAAGTAGGTATCAAACAGCTGATTCTTTTTGTACATTGTATTATTTGTATGGGTTATATTTGTGCAGGTTAACTGCTTTGTGTTACTATGAATTGCCACCTCACACCCTTAACACTGGAGGAAAAATTCAGGTGTTTTTTTTTTTGTTAAAACAGAAGGTAGCCACGGCTCTTTCTGAACATATAATTCATAGTTTTGTCATTCCTTGTCATTCCCTCTCACCTGCTATAGAGTGCACCCAAGTACCTGGGAGTCACTCTGGACTGTGTTCTGACCTAAAAGAAGCACTGCCTGAACATGAAGCAAAAAGTGGGTGCTAGAAACAATATAATACAAAAGCTGACTGGCACAACCTGGGGATCACAAGCAGACACAGTGAAGAGATCTGCCCTTGCGCTATGCTACTCTGCTGCTGAGTATGCATGCCCGGTGTGGAACACATCTCACCACGCTAAAACAGTGGATGTGGCTATTAATGAGACATGCTGCATTATCACGGGGTATCTGCGCCCTACACCACTGGAGAAATTACACTGTCTAGCCGGTATCGCACCACCTGACATCCGCTGGGAAGTAGCAGCCAATAGTGAAAGGACCAAGGCAGTGACATCTCCAGCCCATCCCTTGTTTGGGTATCAGCCAGCACATCAATGGCTTAAATCAAGAAATAGTTTTCTAAGATCTACAGAGACACTTGCTGGAACACCCCAGCATGCGAGAGTCCAAAAGTGGCAGGCTCAAACCCAGAACCTCAATCAATGGCTGATACCAAATGAGAGACTCCCCCCTGGGCACACAGAAGACTGGGTGACTTGGAAGACGCTGAACAGATTGTGCTCTGGCACCACGAGATGCAGAGCAAATCTTAAGAAATGGGGCTACAAAGCGGAATCCATGACATGTGAGTGTGGAGAAGAGCAAACTACAGACCACCTGCTGCAATGCAACTTGAGCCCTGCTACTTACACAATGGAGGACCTCCTTGCGGCAACACCAGAGGCACTCCAAGTGGCCACATACTGGTCAAAGGACATTTAATCAACTACCAAGCTTGCGAATTCTGTGTTTTGTCCGTTTGATTTTAAAAAACACTTTATTAAGTCTTGTGATTACAAGCCAAACTATGCGAAGCTTGTTTGGAGCTGTTAGTTCTGTCATTGAAACAAGAGGCATTTCAGAAGACTATGTTGCCTTTTTTGGTGAAATAATACTAATAAAAAAACACACCCTGAAATCTCTAAGCTTTTGGATTCCAGAAGCACCACAGATCCTTTTCATAGTGCTGTGCCTACAATTTTTGGGAGCCTATTCATTTTGAAAATCAGAAACTCATTCAAATACTCAAGTACTGTGCTGTTGGACAGAAAGTATAAACGGAATTTTTAGTGGAAGCTTCTGGTACATACATAAAGGTAAACTGTGAGTGCTTAATTATCTTTTAATCCAAGTTGCCTCCCACAGAGGAGTAGTTGGCAGCAATGCGTTTGTTGTGCTGTCCGTCTGCTATCTCTTGTAACATATTTAAGTTAGATTATAATAAATTTGCTACTCATGCTATTTGACAAGGTAAATGGTTGTGTTCATCAAACATTGTCAACACATCACCTGTGGTGAGATGCTCTAGTATTTATTTTAATTAGTTAATTATACAGTTGGTTAAGGCAAGACAGGGTGTATCACTTTGCTACTATATACATAATATACTTATCATTGTCATGCCCTCATTTCCCCAACAGTAATCGCTAAAGCTGATGTTTAGTTTCTGTTAACTTACCCTTCACTATTATTTATTCTTGGTCTGGGCACAGAATGGAACCTCAATGCTACTTACTTTCCCCTGAATTCTGACCATTTACTTTTTGAGCATAGGATTGTGGGATCATCAGGAGTCTCACCTTTTACAGCAGGCATGGGAAAACTTCGGCCTTCCAGGTGTTTTGAATTTCAACTCCCAGAAATCCCAGCATGTTTACCAGCTGTTAGGAATTGTGGGAGTTAAAGTCCAAAATGCCTGGAGGGCCAAAGTTTGTACATGCCTGTTTTACAGCCATGAGCAAATGTGCATGCACACAAGCAGACTATATTTTCTTAACCCTTATTCTGCTGCAGGTTTAACTCAATCCTGGGATCAAATTATAGAGTACCGTTTTCTAGTTGGTTCTCCAGAGATTGTTGGATAATATCCAATTGTCTTTGTTGGTCAGGACAAATGTGAGTTGTAGTCTAAAAGGATCTGGAAGGCTACATAATCTGTCACTCCATAGTAAAACCTTTTCCTATAGAACTATTATAAGGATAAATGAGACAAACTATATATAGTGCTATAAGCCATGTTGTTGTTTTATTGTGTGCCTTCAAGCTATCTCCAATTTATTTCACCCCTAGGCCAAAACTATCAAAGAAGTTTCTTGGCAAATGTTGTCTAGAGAAGGTTTGCCTTTATCTTCCTCTGAGGCTGAGAAAGTGTGACTTGCTCAAGGTCACCCATTGGGTTTCCATGGCTGAGCAGGGATTCACAGTCATAGTCCAATACATCACATTAATTCTCATATAAATTGCATAGCACTGTAAAATAAATGACAACAGTAAACTTTGTGGGTAATGTCAACAGAAATGTGAGTTGCTCACAATCATAATGTAGTATCAATTTTCCTGAAGATTTCTGGGACCCATTATATAAAAAGCAATCATGAAATTTGTCTGCATACCTTAGTTTTTGCCAAATAACTGCCGCCATTAAGTCCATTGTCAAGTACAGAAAAATATTAAGTTTTTGCTACTGACTTTAGTGTTGTAGCAGTGCTATATTGATGGTTCTATTATGAATGTGTATGTCTTTGCCTACCAGATTCTTCTTCATGCAAAGCAACATATGAAGCTTGTTTCAAGAATGTTTGAGAAGATACTGAAATAAACATTAAAAATTTCATGCTCTTGGGAATTCTCTGACCAACATGAACTATAAATGTTGACTGGCAGTGACAGCTGCCAGCTGTAAAAATATATGGACTTGGGATTGGAAACATTGGTGAATGTGGGAGAATAGACTAGCTTTGTGTCACAATTTTGTTTTTCAAGGTCTAGCCAACCAAAAACCATTCCAGGAGATGTTCAGCTAACATACCTTGCATAATAAGGGGTCATATTATCCCCCATCATCTCAATTTCAAGGTTCTTCAGTAACAAAAAAGGGAAAGACCTTTTGTATAACTTGTGGGGAGTGGCAGACAGAATGGATTAGGTTGTTGAAGGTTTTTAGGGCTATATGGCCATGTTCTAGAAGCATTCTCTCCTGACATTTTGCCTGCATCTATGGCAGGCATCCTCAAAGGTTGTGAGGTCAGAATGGATTGTCAGACAGATCAATTGACTTTTTCCTGACAATCAGAATAGGTCAGACAGATCAATTGTCTTTTCTGAGTGCCATAGTTTTGAGAACTGAGTAGCCTCTAAATGACTTTGTCATTTAGCCTTCCTGGAAAGATGGGTGAAGAAGCTGGCATTGAGAACTGTTGGATAAGAAGACTTTGCTATACTTCAATAATGAAAGGTAAAGGAAAGTTGAAAAAGGTAAGGTAGTTGGTGAGGAAAACAAAGGAAGAATACAAGGGGAGAAACCATGCAAAAGCATTACCTATACAAGACTCACTCCAGATTTGTGTGGTCCCTTGTCATGTGCTGTCTGCCATGTCCATGGATCTTCTCATTTCAATGAGTGATTGGTAGTTGCAGTGTCCCTCTCTATTCTTCCTGCTACAGTTCTGGAATTATCCATTGTGTTTTTAAAATCCAGATTTTAGCTATAGCCCTAGTGTCCATGTAAACCACTAACCTGCCAAACTATAAAATCTCCAGACTTTGTAGAAGATGAAAGGAAAAGCAAAATATTACTATTTTTTTCAATAGATTTGCAGAGAACATACCTGAAGTAACAGCTATATTTCAAGGTCTTGAGGAATATAAAACTGTAGTGATCCATTGTCTGTACTGGGCAATCCTGTCTCTGATATATGAATTAGGCATTGTGCCATTTTTTCCATTTAGGTAGATATAGGACTTTATCATACAAGGCAGACAAATCAGCATTGTAGTTGGACCATTACCTTTTATGAAGTTCCCTAATTCATGAAGCCATGCATATCCCATCAACAGTCTATCTCTTCTTTGCAGTTTTAGCTCACAGTCCCACAATATTCCAGTAACCTACCTTGGTGTAATAGGCCTCTCCTGCTTCTGTGCCATCGTGAGGCAGGATTATTGTCTTCTGTCCATAGAATCATAGAGTTGGAAGAGACCTCATGGGCCATCCAGTCCAACCCCCTGCCAAGAAGCGTCTTCTGTATTTCTGTATTTTATATTTTATAATTATATTTCCCTGAGTTTCGGGGGGGGGGGGAGGGGCTGAGTCTGAGTGAAAGAGGGTCTAGCCTAGCAAACCTTTTGTATCGTTACCCCAATACCCCCATGCATATGGGATATATTGAGTATGGTGATCAGATCATGATATGAATAAACATAACAGTTTAAATAATGCACCAGTAAGGCCTTTTCGCGAACCACCATGAGAATTTCAGGGGGGGGGGGCTGAAGCCCCTCAAGCCCCTCCCTGGCTACATGCCTGGCTACACCATTGTTCTTCAGCAACATTATTTCCACAGCATTGCTGATAATTAGCAAGGCTGGCAAATTAAATCTACACGGGAAGGAGAGCAGTTCCTCACAGCAAATTCAGGTTTGTTGCTTCTGTCACTGCCGCTAATAGAATGTATTTATCATGGTTCAGATGTCCTTGGTAAGGTTTTTTCTTTTCTTCCTTCAGAAATAAAAGCCACCCAGGTAGGAAATACAATGATTTCAAAGCAAATATGAAAGTTAACTTGACCATGTTTGATACCCCCATGACCTGCATAGGAAGAAGGCAGATTTCATTGTTTTAGAGCAATGATCCCTATTTGGAAGTGCTCTCAATACATTCAATGACTTCACACCCAGTGTATGTCTCCTCTTGAAAACATGGGCTTAAGAGTAAAGGGGGGCATTTTGCAGCTCTGTAGAAGATGGTATCTATGACCATTAGATAGTGCCACCTGGCAAATGCCCGCTCATATTTCCAGAAATTATTTCAGTCTCAGGATCGATACATGCTTTTTACAGACCTGTTTATTTTATTAATAAGATAACATATGATTGTGAGTGGCTTCCATGTCACAGGACCTGCCAACATACTCTGAATTTTAGGAGCTATCCGAGGTCTGAAATCTTATTGCTAGAATGTTCAGTGGGCAGTCATTTGTTTGTAGGTATCATCTATCTGAAGTCTATCCAGTTCAAGGATGGTCTAAAGAGAGGGAAAATGTAAGACACAGCAGCAAGGACCTTGGATTTGCTCATTATTTATTGGTACCTGAACAACAAACTGTGCAGCTGGTTCATATGTTTCCTGGGTTACAGCTGTCCCCACAATGCTGAGATGTATTGCATTTATATTTAACTACTGGTAACAATTCTTAAATCTGCATCCTTACACATGCCCTAAATGACCACATGTACGGTTTGAGCAAATTTTGTCTTCTTTGTTTTTTTCTTTGATGATTTATTTCCTCTCTTTGTCCCACTCCATCCTGAAAGTATGTAGAATGATGCAACTCTTTAAAAATCTCTTTATTAGGCCCACAAAGACCTGAAAATTAGAAGCAGGAACCCAGACTTAACCTTATATTTGCATGAGACATCACAAAAGATTTCTTCATGTTGGAAAATTCCAGCATTCTCTTTTACTCCCCTCTTTTGCTGATAGAGCCATTGGAGTTTAGATAGGAAAGAAGTTACCTCATGAGAACTTTCTGTTTTCTCATTTAAAATCTGCTAATTTGCTCTTCTTAAGCATTGAAATGTGTTCATAATATCTTTTGTGTATCCAAGCAAGTAGATCATGTGACTTTGGAAAGATCCTAAGACCATCTCAGTCTTTTTCAATCTCATTCTTTTTTTCTCCTTTCAATTTCTACTCCTCTTCCTTTCCTTTGCACCAGTCATGCTTTACTTTTCCATCCAAGACGAAGAATGAAATTGTTTACCTAATTTTTGTATTTGCTAGTTAGGATGTAGGATCCCCATGCATATGTAAATATAAAAGCCACTAGTACTTTTTTCTAAGTTTGTAATCTGAAGCTGCCTGCTTTGTTTATTTTGAGTCAGTTTCATTTCTGAGAAGCAATGTGAGATTGATGCATTCTTCTCTGTTGCTCTGTTAAAAGAAGGCTGGTTTCTAATAGTTTAGCTTTTGTATTTTATCCAAAAATTGATAACACCTAGAGAAATACTAGTTATCAACGCTTCATAACACAAATCTAGACTGAGCCATTTTAGACACAAACTACACAATTGTCCAGATAAAAAATATTATGCTGAAAACTAATATGCATGGTAGAGCAGAAATGAGCTTGACATGAGATTCATAACATTGCTGGGCGTTGGTGCAAGTAGACTTCAAGTTTTTACTAGCATTTATAGATTAAAAAAAGAAAAACACAAGCCACTATTCATAGTTTCTATCTCCTCCTTTCACCAGCTGCAAAATAACCTTCCTCCCGAGAACAATGGATTTTATTATAAATACTGTCTTATTGAAACTGTCTGATTTTTACAACATGTTTTAAGCATGTAAAGTGTCCCTCAGACTCCACAGAAATGCTGTAAAACAATACTTCCCAGCCTTCTCCTTGCCATCTCCATTTTTCTAGGTCTTTCCTTCTGACATTTGTCCGCTCTTCAGTCTGGCATTTCTTCCCACTCTTTCCTCCAAACTTGGACATATGCTGTTATGCGATTTTTACCAAACAATTATGATATGTTTATATCAGCAAATCTACTGGCTTTTATATCTTATTGATGGAAATGTTAATTCTGACAGAGGAAAGGATGTATCCAATAAAAGTATCTCTTTGGAACCCCTGTATCCATAGGATGATTTAAGTTTCTCTGAAAAGTTTTGCTGTTCTAGTGTTGCAAAAACAGCAGCAGCAGCAGCAACAACAACAACAACAAAATGGGGGCTGTATACTTTTATTTATTGTATCAAGAGTGAACCGGGGGTGCAGTTATAATGTACTTTAAAACCCCCCCACAAAGTTTAAAAATTTGGCATTATACTAAATGTCCTTTGACCAGTAGCTGGCCACTTGGAGTGCCTCTGGTGTTGCTATAAGAAGGTCCTCAATTGTGCATGTGGCAGTGCTCAGACTGCATTGCAATAGGTGGTCTGTGGTTTGCTCTTTTCCACACTCACATGTCATGGACTCCACTTTGTTGGCCCCATTTCTTAAGGTTGGCTCTGCATCTCATGGTGCCAGAGCGCAGTCTGTTCAGTGACTTCCAAGTTGCCCAGTCTTCTGTGTGCCCAGAAGGGAGTCTCTCATTCGGTATCAGCCAGTCCCTCTGTATACTGAGGGACAGTTTCCATTTGAGGAACTGCAGAAACTCAACAATGGACCTTGTAGAGGTTCAGAATGTTTGAGGACAACAGTCTGAAATGAAAGTTTGTCTACATGGACTTGTGAACAAATAACATGATTAATGTGTAAGCATATGCTAGCCCAAATGATAACATATACCCATGATAATGGCTCATTGCCCTAAAATCAGTGGTCATCACCATTAAGAGCCTGTTGTGGCACACAGACCAACAGGAGGACCATTGCCAATCCTTGGCCTTGCCATTTTTCATCCTTGGTTCATCTTTCAGCTTTAAGCAAGTAAACTCTGACAAAACTGAGAAGAAGCAACAGATTTCATTCCCCTTACTTTTTCTTCTTGTGCAGACCAGGCTTTGACATTAATTGGGATATGAAGGCAAGTAATTGGGAAATGGAGGCATCAGAAAGGATATGGCACAACCGAAAAAGGGAGAATCTTTGCTTGAATCCTCCAAATTCTAGAGCCAGCATGACTGACATGATGATGATATGTATTTCCCTGTGTATCAGATGGTTTGATTTTTACTGTTAAGTCATAGGTTCAGCTTTGAATTTGTTCTTGCATTACTTTATCTTCTGAGATATTCATATAAAAGAGAGATAAAAGATTTACATATGAGGTGGGAGAGAGGGAAAACAGGCCTCATAATGATGTTGAGACATGCTGAACCTAAAGTGAATGCTACAGAGGGAACAGAACAGCCTTTTTAATCCGATGGGCATCCCCATGTTCTTTCTGTGTAGTCCTGAGCTACAGTTTCATTGTCAATATTTTCAAAGAACTGGATTCAGTAAGGAATGAAATACAATTTTCTGGTGGGGTTGCTAGATCTCTGGGCCTGGCCCTAGTCTCCCGTATCCATGGTTCATCTCTAGGCTAGAGACAAGGGTGCAGATTCTTCCATTGTGGGTATTTAGCTCTAGGCAAGTGGAAAGAACTGTGTGTAAATCTCTGGCTCAGTTAGAAAAGTAGCAGCTTACTACAATTTCTAAGACTGCAATTTACAAAGATTCTTCAAGGGGCCTACATATTTGCTTAGTTAGCTTCCTCCTTTCTTCCTAGTCATTTTGGTGCCAGGTCTGCTCTACATCCACATTTTGGCTCGAAGCAGAAAAGTGCATTCACAATCTGTCTCGAAGATTAAATTATCATTTGTTGCTATTTAAATGAGAAGGAAAATGTCCTTATCTCATCTGGTTCTGAGAACAGCCTCTTTAGCTAAAATTTCAGTCTTCATTTCCAATCAACAAAATAAGTTATTTCTGTGTGCATGTTTTGGCATATTTAAGAGGTAACATGTGACAAACTGTGGTTGGTATATTTTGAAATGAACAAATAATTAAATCAATTAACCAGTCTGCTAATGCTTCAGAGTTGTGGCATTTTCTGCCATATTTAATTTTCCCTCTATCCAGGGAAGCAATTCTCCTAATAATACAAGATTTCTAAGGAGTGATTGGGCAGCTTCTGTATTTTTTTTTTAAAAAGTAGCTCAAGTTGCCATGGAAAAATCAAATCTTCTAATTCAAATACAATAAGCTTACATGTTTCCCAGAACTACATTGGCACAGAACTTTTAGATGAGAGAATCATAAACACATACAGCTCTCCTATGTCATCTTGCAGTTTTCCAGGTCTAAGTGAAACAACTTAGGGGAACTGCTTCACCAAAATTTTTGATCTAGCTACCATATAATTTTTATTGGCTGAATCATCCTTGCAGATTCTGGAAACTATGTGCCAGAATGGAAATGGCAATTCATTCATAGAAAATTTCACTACATTGAAAGTTTAACTGCTGATCAGGTCATCTTCCAAATAACCAGACACTTACACTAGCAAATTCCTTACCAAATACTTTGGTAGCAAATCATCCTAATTTGATTTCAGAATTTTTGTAAAGCAAGACAAACTAATTCAGTAAACTGACTGCCTTATCTGACAGGGAGAGTTTTGATTCATCCTCTGTTGTCCCACTTTCTAGCTGCTTTTAAAATGTTCCTGTTCTTTGTTTACCTCCCACTTTCTTACTTTGTCCTCAATTGACTTGAACTAATCCAAATTGAGTTCACAGTGCAAAAGTAATTTGTACTCAACTTGACAGTGGGAGAGGAGAGAAGAGGGCAGAATCTTGCCCTTCCAAGTAGGATCAGGCAAAAGAAAACTGCTTCAGACTCTCTTGGAGGGTTTGTTATACAAAGACATTGTGAACAGACTCCTCTCTGAATGAATACTTGAGTTATGTAACAAACGCAAAATAAATAAATATATATCACTAATTATCTCATAGGATACCATTAGGGAATTACAAATGTAATGAAAGGCTAGTATAGTGGATCATTTACTTAACAGCATCCCAACTTAAGAGCATTTTGAGTTAAGACCACTTGCTTATTCTGGTGTTTCCTTGGACATAAGATCAGTATTTTGAGTTAAGAGCTAGTGCCAGAGGGAGTTCTAGTGCCAGAAGGTGCGATAGCGCAAGAGTACAAGGAGCAGCCTCTGCCTTGTGCCTCCATGCCCTGTGCCTCTGTACCTCAGGCTCTTGTTTGCTTTGGGAGATTGCTGTCCACTTTGAGGAACTTTGGGTTAGTTGATTTTTGTGGGTTTTTTTATTCCTGGTATGTTTGGCTTCATGAAGAGGGAGAAGGAGAGGGAACAAGAGATGGAGGGAGGCCGGAATGAGTACAGTATGAAGAAAATGATGCTTCTGCCTCTTCATTTTGTGTTTTGTGCTTTCTTGCCACAACTTTGTGCTTCTACCATTTTAAAGTTGATCTTTCTTTTTAATTGTTCCATGTGAATGTGAATTATACATTATTTGTTATTTATAAAGTACATTTTTTATTTAAATCACAAAACCAAAAATGGGCAGGGTTCGGGTCAGGGGCTGGAACAGATTAATAGCACTTCAGTGGGAAATTTGCTTTGAGATAAAATGTTTTGAGTTAGGAGTTCAGTCACTGAACGAATTAAACTCTTAAGTCAAGGTATCACTGTATAACATTTTTGTCCAACAACTAATCAATAGTCTTTTAATCAGTCAAATAAGACCAAAAAGTAATCTTTTAAAATGTACCTGAGGCTGGAAAACACTTGTCCATTTTTATCTTCCACATCCAAATTGTTTAAAATGTAAGTTCTTTCTAGTTCAAAAAAATTTGAAAAAAAAATCTGTGAAATTTTGGTAAATGCTCAAAATGAACTTCAAAAATTACCTGAAACTATTTTTTCTCAATAGCACCTGCCAAATTCAACAAATACTGCTCTCTCCAATGTTAGGAGGTTCAGGTTGTATGTATCTGCCTTAAGCCCTAAAGATTAGGAGTTTCTTGTAGTTAAAAAACAACAATTTAATTTAGCACTATAAACACAGCTGAATGCACACGGATTGTCACTAACAGTGAGCAATAAAATCTCTAGACATCCAAAAGTGCTTTTGGGGCTCTTACTATCCATGGCAAAATATAGCAAAATACAAAATCCATAAACGAGTAATACCTTTACTGGCCTACTGAAATGAATAAATTGCTTTCAAATCTTCACTTGCATCTCCACTAGTCTAAGGACTCCTCCACACAGTCATATAATTCAGAATATCAAGGTAGAAAATCACAAAATATATGCTTTGAACTGGGTTATCTGAGTCCACGCTGCCATATATTCCAGCTTAAAGCAGATAATGTGAGTGTTTATTCAGCTGTGAGGAAGGAGCCACAGATATTAAAACGATCAGAAGAATAAAAATGACAATGTTGGCATCACAGGTCTACATTTTGTCTTTGGTGTTACTTCAGCTGTCATTTAAGATGACTTGGATGCATCCCAATGCAGGCAAATGCCACTCCCCTTATTGGCCATGTGGAAAAGGGCAATAAAAGACAGCCTTCTTCCATGTTTGGTGAACTTGTATGGTGGTAAAAAAAGTTCTGGAAAAAGGTAACTAAAGAAGTTAATAAAATGATTACTAAGAAGAGCAAGTAAAACCCAGATATGTGCTGATTAAATTTGTTGCAGGAGATAATTGGCAAAGATGATGAAGAAATATGCCAATACAGCTATGTGGCAGTGAGAATCATTATAGCAAAATCTTGGAAGGGGAAAAAAGAACTACTTATTAATGATTGGAGAAGAAAAGTAGTATAGTATATCCAAATGGCCAAGATCTCCAATGGCATAAGGAGATGAAACAAAGATGAATTTGCTATAAAATGGAGACTGGCCTTTGGTATTTAAAAAAGAAGACAAAATAGATTTTGAAATAGCTGAACAGGGTATTAATTAGTGGTGGGAATAGGGAGGTGGCGGAACTTGTATTTTGAGTGTTGAATTTTGAAGATTGTATGTTGCTATTGTTGTTTCCTTATATGCCACAATAAAAATTATACAAAAAAGGGACAGCAAATAAAACCTCATCTCAAATAACAAAAAGTAACTTATTGTGCCTACTAATTTGCCCCTAGGAGGTCAATGCAGTGGGTTTTTTTTTTTGGTAAAATTGAACCCTGGGCTGGCTGTTCCTACAGCATTTAATCAACATTGTCATTACTCATCATACTGTGAAATTTGCCATCTCTGGAGCAGGTGCAGATTGTTGTGCTTTCAACACATTTTCTGTCTGCTCTCCCTTCCCCTGTTCTCTGATTATTAAGTGTGAATAATATTCACTTGTAATATATTTCACAGTCAGCCATTCATTATGTAATAAGCCCATCTAGGATGAATGCACTCCTTGTCGTAGAAGAAAGGAACACAATGCTTTCTCTCTCAATGGTCTTTTCTTTTGATTGCTTAGCTTATGTCATCTCTATGAAAGTTTCCTGGATGGCCAAAATTCTTTCCTACTAGAGAGCATTAGTAAAAAAAAAAAAAAGATATATAAACAGCATTCTTTTCTGTTGTAATTTGGGGTTTGAGCATTGGACTGACTCTGGGGACCCAGAGTTCCAATACCCACTTGTCCATGAAAACCATTGGACAATCCCACTGGGCAGGTCACAGTCTCTCATCCTCTGAGAAGGGCAATGGAAAAAACATTCTGAACAAATCTTGCCAATATAAGTTCAATTAGGTTGGTAAGATCCACTCCCTCCCTTCTGACTTTTAGAAAAAAAATTAAAATCATGGTTCTGGGACCAGGCCTTCAGACAGTAGATGTATGTTGCATTTTAGAGGGACATTGACTGGAATGGCGATTCGACTGACAAGACTGTTTTATTGTTTTAATGCTTGTTGGTGTATTGTTTTAATTATGATTTATGTTTAATTGTGATTTTACTATTGTAATTGTTTGTATTGGCATCATATCGGTGCCCAATGTAAGGCATTGAATTTTGCCATTATTTATGTGTAAACAGCTTTGAGTCCCCCCCCCCCCCCCAGGGGTGAGAAAGGCATTATATAAATACTATAAATAAATATATCAGAAATTACTTGAAGGCAAACAACCACAACCACAACCATTTTTGCCCCAGCCATTTCCCGCCTCAAATACAAGTGGCCATTCCATTTTCAGATATGAGTGTGCAGAGAAAATGCATTGAATCATAGAATCATAGAATCATAGAATCAAAGAGTTGGAAGAGACCTCATGGGCCATCCAGTCCAACCCCCTGCCAAGAAGCAGGAATATTGCATTCAAATCACCCCTGACAGATGGCCATCCAGCCTCTGTTTAAAAGCTTCCAAAGAAGGAGCCTCCACCACATTGAGCAAACATGTAACAGATGGACCATCTTGGCTAATGATAATGATGGAAAACTCTCCACCATTCTCCGAATTTCCATACACTACTGTTGCTGTCCATGAGAGGAGACATAAAGGAGCCCACTGAGCAGTTTTAGCATCAATGTCAGTAAGGTAAAGAATCTGTTCTACGTTTTAGTCCAAACATTAATGAAATATCCAATGTCCTCAATGTATTTTAATAGGTTCAGCATCTTGGATAACACCCTTAAAATTTAGATTTAAAGCATTAGCATATTCACTATCTCATATGTGAAAACTACCAACTTCTACTTTGGAGAAAACCCTATTGTCTCGGAACTTTCCAATAGTTAAACCAGTCTGCTGTGACTCCTTAAGGAGCAGCAATACTAGCATTGGCAAGATTTTATTCCTTCATTGTAATAATGAATCTACTCTGTATTTATTGCCTTGTTTTGTTCTATTGTAATTTCTTGATGCCCCCTTTTACTCCTCCCCACTCCCCTCAAACATGATGTACTTTGGCAGCCTGTTGTGGAAAACTGGGATATAAATCAACTAATGGACAATGCAATGCAAACCTACCTCTAAAATGCACTGGATGTAGGGATTAGGATTAGATATTCTTGCCAGCAACCATGTTTTCTGCCAGCTAAACTGAGAGATCTGCTGACAAAGCATTCTGAACAGCGAAGAGGTGCCCACAGAACAGCTGAAAGAGGAGAAGGAGTGAGCTGAGGAATGAGCCAAGTTATGTTAGATCCAGGATGGCTGGAAAATTCAGATGTTCTAGTCTAAAAAGTACATTTTTCAAATTCTGGTGGTATTGTAGTTCAGAGACACAGTTAACAGTCACTGAGAGCAGAGATGAGACGCATGTCCAAATTACCAATTAAATATGAAAATCAACTTATGTGAGGTTTAAGACTTGTCTCTCCAGATCATGATGAACAATCATGGATTTATACTTCTTTGATGAATATAGAAATCAGTGAGGAGGTTTTCAATCCTGTTTTGTAAATCATAGCCTCAAGGCAGAGAGGCTCTGACTTAAATTCCATTGAGAAGTTTACATCATTTTGGAGAATATCATTATGAACACACCAAGAGTTCAGAGGGCATGCCATATTCCTCAACTACACTCAGCCAATTAAGAAGATTACATGAACTACAGTGACATGTTACGTCAATGCAAGGCATAAGAAACCCGCAAAGCCAATTATAATGAGCATTTCATTTAAAAACTGCAAAACAAATGAAATGTGATGTGTACAGGAAACTGCCTTGAAGACAAGCATGATTTCTGTGATTGTGTCTGAGTAGAGCCCTTTTTTCAAAAGGAGTTTTGAGATATTAATTTTAGGATTTGAGATTTTAATTATATAACTGCTGTTTTAAAATGTTAATCTACTAAATAGATAAATATGTACATAAGAACAAAACAGCTACTACTGCAAAGTTGTGGAGCCACTGGTGGTGCAGTGGGTTAAACCGTCAAGCTGCTGAACTTGTTTACTGAAAGGTCGCAGGTTCAAATCTAGGGAGCAGTGTGAGCTCTCACTGTTAGCCCCAGCTTCTGCCAACCTAGCAGTTCGAAAACATTCAAATGTGAGTAGATTAATAGGTACCACTCTGGTAGGAAGGTAACGGTGCTCCATGCAGTCATGCCAGCTACATGACCTTGGAGGTGTCTATGGACAACACTGGCTCTTCGGTTTAGAGATGGAGATGAGCACCAACCCCCAGAGTTGGACAAGACTGCACTTAATGTCAAGGGAAAACCTTTACCTTTACCTACTGCAAAGTTGTAGGTTGTATACAAGCCTTTTGACTAGTTCTAACTTGAAGGAGTGATATCTGTGAGATTAAGGCTCCCTTAAGAAATAGATGGAACATACAGCCAGAAATAAAACAAGAGTGAAGGAATGTGTCCAGCAATAGCTGGAAAACTGAACCAATTTAATGATTTACATAGATGGAGGGCTCTTGTACTGAATCAAAATATCTGTTGTTAGTAATGAATTGTTTCCACAATTGTATTTTCATAATAGAAACAGGCCAATAAGTGCTAGGTAACTGTATTCTATCATGGTGGTATTAATTGCATTTGTAAAGAAGTATAAATATTCAAGACATTGGAGTAAATTTATCGAAATGCAAATTTTAAGGAATTCGGCCATGCTGTCCCATGAGTAAAACAATGGCTTGTATTTCAGATCTGCCTTTCCTGGACAGAAGGGCTTTGATCTGATTTCCAGAAACCTCCTCCTGAACTGACACCATAGTTCATTCCATTGAGCACAGAGCTTTGATTGCAATACAGCATTTTAAAAGAACAAGTTGCCACGACACTTTTGATTGTTTGCCATAAGAATGCTCTTTATAAATACAAAACTCTGAGTGATATGTTTATTTTGATCTCTGGGCCAAGAATTTTTGTTCAAGTGATTTCTAAGACCAGTGGAATTTGTGAACTGGAACAATGTGCAATTTTAATGTATTGTCGAAGGCTTTCATGGCCGGAATCACTCAGTTCTTGTGGGTTTTTTCGGGCTATATGGCCATGTTCTAGAGGCATTTCTCCTGACGTTTCGCCTGCATCTATGGCAAGCTTCCTCAGAGGGTGAGGTCAATTTTCTCTTTTTTATCCACATAAATTCCCAACACCAGTGGAATCTTTAAACTGGTGCAATGTGTATTTTACTTCTTCTTGTTCTGAATATCCTAATGCTACAGATCACTGGGACACTATTCCTTTGAAAGGGAAAAAGACATGTTTGATTCCATGACCACTCAGTGCTGTTAAAGGACAAATAAAACTCATATGAAAAATGTGTGTTCACTTTCCTTTTTCACAGTGGCAGAGCCTTCTGGACTTGCTGCTGCAGTCAGTCTGCCTCAAGCAACTTGAATTGCTGTTCTTGTCACTTTGTTCACAAAGAATGTATTATCTTTCTTGAGCTGAGTTGCAATCATGTCACCAACTCCTGATATCATAAGAAAATGGTCAAAGGGGTTGCAGTCCTGCAAATTCAGAGAAAGCAAAATAATATCTGTATTTGTAATAGAGGACTCTGAAGAGTACTGTATAATCACTTTCTAAAAATATAGTGATGGTGCCTAGTCCTTTGAAAGGAACATCACATGCTTTTGTTCTGAAATGAAAGGTAGGCATCAGCCTGCTGGGAGGTCACAGCCTTTGTCCTCTGAGTGCTTAGCTTAATAATTGTCATGTGGGTTTGTTTGGGTTACTCCATGGAGGTTGTTGTTGTTGTTCATTCGTTCAGTCGTCTCCGACTCTTCGTGACCTCATGGACCAGCCCACGCCAGAGCTCCCTGTTGGCCGTCACCACCTCCAGCTCCTTCAAGGTCAGTCCAGTCACTTCAAGGATGCCATCCATCCATCTTGCCCTTGGTTGGCCCCTCTTCCTTTTGCCTTCCACTTTCCACAGCATAATTGTCTTCTCTAGGCTTTGCTGTCTTCTCATGATGTGGCCAGAGTACTTCAACTTTGTCTCTAGTATCCTTCCCTCCAATGAGCAGTCGGGCTTTATTTCCTGGAGGATGGACTTGTTGGATCTTCTTGCAGTCCAAGGCACTCTCAGAACTTTCCTCCAACACCACAGTTCAAAAGCATCGATCTTCCTTCGCTCAGCCTTCCCTAATGTCCAGCTCTCACATCCGTAGGTTACTACAGGGAATACCATGGCTTTGACTAGGCGGATCTTTGTTGCCAGTGTGATGTCTCTACTCTTTACTATTTTATCGAGACTGGATATTGCTCTCCTCCCAAGAAGTAAGCGTCTTCTGATTTCCTGGCCACAGTCTGCATCTGCAGTAATCTTTGCACCTAGAAATACAAAGTCTGTCACGGCCTCCACATTTTCTCCCTCTATTTTCCAGTTGTCAATCATTCTTGTTGCCATAATCTTGGTTTTTTTTATGTTTAGCTCAATACCTCCATGGAGATATTGAGCAGCAATATTAAGTATTCCCCAAAGTTTTATCTTTTTTCCAGGACACATGTTTTACACCTATATATTGACAATAGAAACAAACGTCAACATTCAGTCCTGAAGAATCCAATTGAGATTCAGACCTGGTTCTTTGCCAGTTTCAATCCCTAGTGCATAAGACCTTTGAAGACATATTTGTAATGAATTTGGATAAATACTGAAATTGCATCTGATTCCATCATCAAGGTAGCTATTCTTAAATGGAAAAGTTGCTGTCTTCTGCAACAATAATATATTATCCTGTTCTTTCCCAAGATAGCTATTAATCCCAGAAGGTACTACTATAGCCATTTACTAGCTGGGAAGAGGAGAAGATGCCAGGCCCTAAGGACATTGCCACAGCTATTTACTGCCTTGTGGGAAAGAATCTGATTATCTTGGCTGCAGAAGTCAGGTTCTTCTTCAAGATCTCTGTTAAATTAGGAAGGACAACATTAATCCCACCTACAGAATTGGAGATGGAATAGATGCTGCTTTTCTCTATTTGATTCAATAAATGTTCATGACATTGCCCTAATTACTGGTGCCTGTGGGATGTTGCTAGACTATGCATGAGGAAGTAGTAAATGCATCATTGCACAATGTCCAAAAAATGTGTGCATCAAAAGGATTCTAGTCCCTGTGTCAGGAATGGGTTAGTATGAACTTCCAGAAGTTTTAAGTCTAAAATCTCTATCAGACTTAGCTGAAATAGTCTAATAGAGAAATCATGCAGTAATTAGAAATTGCGCTAAAGGAGTAAACAAACTCTTGGAGAAATAAAGCAAAGGCTCCATTTTGAGACAGAAAAGCTACTTAGCTTTCTAATCTAATCTAGTTGTTTTCTGGGAAGAGTAGCGAGAGGACTGGCTAGAAAAGGTGAAAAAGTAACCATGAGAATAGCTGTTTACATCAGAGAGGTGTCAGGACAGATAAAGAGGGAAGGACATTTGAGGTCACTTAAATTATCCAGCCCTGTTACTTTTACATTCTCTGAGGCATTCCTGACTCTTCAGAACTAAGCTTTGTTGTATTTCAAACATTGTCAAATGTGAAGAATCTGGAAGTTCAAGTTGAAAATCCTCAGATGTATTTGCTACATTCTAAATTACTAAGCTTACTAGACTCGGCCGTGCAGGTTCCAAGGGATCAGTCTATTATTTCTCTGAAGTCTTTGTCTTCGTTCTGTTTTTTTAATTCTCATAAGTCACTGAACCAAGAGGAACAAAACAAAACCAAAAGCCATACACGTCTCAGGATGTAGATAAGCAGGAACACCTGAGGAGCATTTTTCAAACTCAGGCCCATATACTGTCCCTTCTCTCACATTTCATGGTAAATTTTGGAAATCACTCTAGTTTTCCAACATGCCATTACAAACTGAAGTGAAATTAAGAATGGGTGAGTAGGCTCCAAATATAGTGCTGCTTCAATTTCCAAATAGAGGGATAAAAATGCATTCCATATAGGAAACCATTTTATCCAAATAATATTGCTTCCAGGATTGCATGTACATGGTTGCGTTTCAGATAACAGTGAAGCATTTACTTTTGTGGATAACTTAAAGTGAAAGATAATACTGTATTAACACTACACGTTCTGGTATTTTTTTTTCAACAAAACAATCTTTATAGTCTAATTCAAAGTATTGGTTTGCTGATAGCCAGGTTGTACACTGAATTTGCAAAAAGACTGTAAATTCATAGAAATCTTGAAAGCGCAGGGTTACTGAAAAGCCAAGCATTCATAATTGAAACAAGGCATTAGAACAAGTCTGGGCCTTTCTGATTTTATTAGCACTGATCAAATGAAACCGAGGAATTAGAAGAGTCTATTGGTATAAATGCTTTGATGATTTTTCTTTAAACTTGGCCCAAGCATTTCACGCAATTGAAGTTAGAGAGAAAAGCTATAGATCGCCCTCTAAAAACAGCTGAAACGTTTCTGGACACTAAGAATCCTTCCAGAATGGAAGCTGCTGTTTAATGTCTTCTGTCTCTTGTATGTTTCTCTAGAAATGAAACCTTGCCAACAAGACTTCACTGTATCTCAGTACTAGTCTTTCATTTATGAAAAATATACTGTGTATTATCAGAGTCTGAAATGCACTGGAAATAACTGAGAGTCATGAATCAACTTCATTTCTAGAGGACCTGAAGCTGATCCTTTTAAAAAAAGTTCAAGGCATAATCCATCTGCCTAATTCTGAGACTCCCCTTATATTCTCACATACATATCCATGGAAGTTGCTGGGTGTCTTCATACAAATAGTATCGGTTTTTCTGTGTTTTAGTCTGAACTGGGGATGTAAATCTTTGTGAATCAAAAGCTATAAAAATCCATGCCTCTTTCTATGTACAGATATTTGTTTTTTATGCTGGGAGCTATGCACAACTAAACAATATGTCACATGCATTATTTGTATAGACTAGGTCCCAAGCTGTGAGGATTCTCACAAGCTCATTATTATCCTGACCATGATTTCACGACACACACACACACACACACACAAAGTATTTTGGGGGCGATTTTTCAAATATTTTCTTCCCCCCCCCCCCACTTCTCACTTGAAACTTAAAGGAGTTATCCAAGGTGCCACTTTGGAACACTATTCAAAAAAATGGTGCTGTAACTTTTTTAGCTCTTTTAAAACCAGACTACACCCCAGAGTGGATTCATAGGATCCACCAGCTGCCCTCCCCCCAAATCTTATTTTTTGTTCTTTCTACTATATAGGTAATCCTTTTAGGTATTTATTTTAAAGGACTTTTTAAATAAAAGAGTATCCTCCAAGGAATTCAGGACAAGGCATATTTATGCTCACAACAAAGCTTGGCTAGGAGAAAATTAAATGGTAAACGCTCCACCAGTAAACTTTATAATGGGAAAGCATTTGAAGCCTCTTCAGTTCAAATCTGACATTGTATCCAGTGCTCACTGGCTCACCATCCTAAATTTATGCCACTATATTGAATGTAACTAATGACACTGATGCAACCCAAAGAAAAACTTCTAGAACCAGCAACAGACTTCTGAAAAATCTACAACAGGGATCCTCAAACTTTTAAAGCAGAGGGCTGGTTCATGGTCCCTCAGACTGTTGAGGGCCAGACTATTGTTTCAGGAAGATATGAACAAATTCCTATGCAAACATCTTATTCGTAGTGCAAAAAAATGGAAAAACAATACAATATTTAAAATGAAGAATAATTTTAGTTAAAATAAACTTACAACAATACCAATACCCCTTCCTATGCAGATAAAAGAAAATCAGTCCAGTTACTTCGTCTTACAACTGAAAACTCCACGGCAAATCTCTAAAAATTATTGCTCTCTCTAACATCACTCTGTTGCCTTTCCCTGCTTGCTTCACTCAACTGGCCATGCATGCTGGATGAGATATAAGTTGTGGATGATACTATTATTTATTTATGGATAAATGTTGTAGACTTGGATTTCCGGGGCAAAACAGAAATTAAGAGTTTCCTGTATGCATACTTGATTTCAGTGTGATTTTTATATTTTGTGTCCAAAGCATTGCATAAATAAATAAGTTTAAAACTGGGAAAATAAGCATTGCTTTACAACATTTCAGTGTGACAAATTTCATTTTTAGGAAAGCTATGTATAATGTACCTTATGAAGTCAATGTTCTAGGAAAACAATCTAGGTAATCGGCAACACTGTTGCTTTATGTGGTGCGCCATTTCTATGGGCCCTAGAACTCAGCAAAATTTCAATCCCAAAGAGACTGTGTGTCCTCCAATTTTCCCATAAATAGATAAATTAAAACAATGATACTCTCTAAACAGGAAGCAATGTTGTAGATAAGGGGTTCCCAAACAAAGGTCCAGGGGTCAGATGCAGCCCTTCAAGGGCTGACCCTATGCTAATCTTTAGACTTAGGATCGCCCTAAGTCTAAAACAACATGAAGACACACAACAACAACAATCCTAATTAACCTGACTACCTAATCAGCCAAAAGCAGGCTCACACTTCCTATTGAAATGCAAGGTTTTTTTTTACCTACTTAGAAGGGAAAGCATAAAAGGTTCTAGAAAATACAGTAGGAAATGTTCACTTTTGCTATCTCCGGATGTACTTTCTCCAGCTGGGAGCCTGATTGAATAGGTACAGCAGAAATTCACATTTCTTGCCATTTGCACTGCATGAGTGTTTGTGTGTGTGTGTGCATGCAACTTCTATGAAGGGTTACTGTTGTCTAATAGTAAATCAGCTCACCCAGCCAAGCCCCTTTGCAATCAGTGGTTTCTGCCTCTTTGGTCCTTTTGGACAGCATCTGCACATTTCTCAAGGAAAGATCTGGTACTTTAAGCCTTTTAAAAGTTGGTGGTGAGTCCTGAGATCTCCAACTTTGTGGCTACTTGAGTTCCACCAGAGTACATTTTCCTGAACTCTCATTATTCTCTATGCAATATAAGTATCTGTCCTGGAGTACAACTTTCATATAATTGAGACCTGCCTGCATTTTACATAATTGTGCATACTTTTACCATATTTGCCAGTTTATTTTTTCAATAATGTTGAGCTCTGGATTCCACCTTCTGAAGAAGGTTGTCCTGTTAATCAAAGATAAAATACCAGGTTCATAATCTCCAGCCAGTATTAGCGGCTGGTGATTGGGAATGATGGAGACTATAGTTTCAAATATTTTTGAGTGCAGTGCCAAAATTGGAAAAAAAGTTATCCTAAGGCCTGGAAAATAGTGTTCTCTTCATGACCATTGTGAAATACTAAGAATTGCCAATACTTTGGGGTCTGAGATAAATGAGATGAAATGGGAAATAAGTATTTTTATTTCTTGTTTTGTCTGGTATATTCCAGAGTTTTGTGTATCTTATGTGAAATGTGATGTTTTCCATAACTATACCATATGTTAATAATACTCAATGCATGTGTTATATTTTGCTGGATTGTATTGTGTTATGTTCAGACCTTGGAAGTAACACATTGTAAACAGCAATGTTTCCTGTAACACATTACTTTTGGAATAACACAGAAACAATAACGTCATTTAAAGAAACAATATAATAACTTCTTTGCCACTACATTTCATTTGTGTTGAGGAACATCTACATGATAATCCTGGAAAAATTACATGTTAGTATTTTGAAAGATTTTCGATCATTTGGGGTCATTAAAAGTAGCAAGATAAAAAATTACTAAAGGATAATGCAGCACACATTAGCAACATGAAACAAATAACGTACCACTCAATAAAAATAAAATAAAATATTGGCTAATGATTAATGAACTGCTTTAAAAAGAGAACATTTCAAGCCTTGGTAATGTTATATGTTACATCATTAAATTCTCCCAATGTGATCCTATTTACTTTTACCTGTGAGTAAAACCACTAATTTCTGTTGGTTTTACCTATGAGAGTGATGATGCTGATAATCACTTTGTACACTCTTTCACAGAGGTTATCTCAATGGAAATGTCCCCTTTGTCCTCCATTATTTTTTCTGTCCATGCTCTTTTTCTCTGTTGACCAAAACAAAATAAAATTCCAACCCTGGGAGAATTCAAAAGTTCATTTGGATGCAGCCAATGGCACTTTGGAACATGGCCATGGAACCCGTTTGACAGTATGCAACTGAACATTTCCTGTGCTTCTTCCCTTGGGAATGTCTATGCTGATATTTTTCAAAATAATGTTTTCTGTCAATGTCTTTTTCAGAAATAAATGACAGTTTTAATGTTCTGCATAGTACATTATCAACAATCTCCCCATCTTGTTATTAGAGTGAAAGAACATGTCTGGGACTGGACCTATGCCCATCCCAAGGGACCTCTCGCAACAAATTCTCATGGCATATTGGAAATAGCTTCTTAATAGTAAAACTCCCTTCCTTTGTAAACATCATGAAAAATGGAAAGATCAGGCATTTGTTTTTACAAAATAAGTCATAATCTGAGAATTTTTGCTTCTTTTTAACCCATCCATATTGTTCCACCCCAGCTAAAAACCTCGGATTTTGGGGTGCTTCCAGATAGAAAGCTTGCAATGCTATCATTCAAAAGATATTATCCAGCCTTGCTGTGTCTGATTTTTCCCTGGCATTATAAAAGATGGAATAAGTGCTGGGAAAATATGAGGGAATTAAACATTTTAGAGGTCAAAGTTTATCTGCCCATCTCTCTTCTCTGAGGACCTCATCATGCTTACTAAAATAAGCGTTCTAGGACACTTTGAGCCTTCTTCAGAGATGAAGCCCCGTGCCAGTCATCACATGACATTGTGTGGCTTCTGGTGGAGGCCTGCCCCCATCTGGGGTGGAAGCATCCTTGGATGCTTCTCTCCAAACATGGAGGCCTTCTCATGTAGTGGTTGCTCCAATGAAGCCAGCACACTTTTGCCCTGTTTTAATGATACCTTCCCGTGTGATGGCTGAAGCATCGTCATGTCATAGCAGTGTATGGGGTGTTAGAGTCCTCCCTTCGTGCCTTGCCATTTCACCACACTTGTGATAAGGTTGTCAGGAATTCCAAGTACCACCATATCAGTCCACGAATACCACATTTCCACAGCTAGGAAGGTCTTTAAAGTGGGAGGCCATCCAGGATATAAAGAATCTTCAGGTAGAACTTGGAAACAATCCCACCTGAAGGCCCAGAAAGAAACTGCTAATCAGAGTGTACAGCTCTGAGCTGAATGGACTAATGGTCTCAATGGTGCTTTCCTGTGCTCCTATTATGGAGGTGGTATGATTGCACAATGAAATTTCATCCAGAAGCATCTCTGGTTTTCCAGGAAATAAGTTTTAATTACCTTAACAATTAAAACAAAGTTTAAGGGGAAAATTACATTATTATTGTTATCATTAGCATCATTATCTCACTTTTAGCTTTCAGTGAAGATGCAATTGGTCCTTCATTTTTGCAAGTTTGACTTTTGTGAATTTTATATTTCACAGATTTGATTAATATGTTCTGTCTAGGAATCTCTAGGTACTCTAGCAAAACCAGAAGTTGACACTGGAATACTTAGCTTTTTCTAGAGAGATGTTTTCTCAAGTTCATTTTTAAAAAATTGTCATTTTTTACTTTTGTGGGGATAGTGCACCCCTAATCCCAGTGAATGTGGAGCATGTGGACGGATTACAAATAAAGTTTATTGTTATTATTATTATTATTATTATTATTATTATTATTATTAAGAAAACCACATGTTTGCATGACTGTAGGGATATACAGTCATGTGAAGGTGCACATTTTTCAGGCGGAATTGGGTTTTAAGCACACCTGCTTTTCAGTTGTTAACCTAATTCAGCTCGCACTTTGGTTAAATGTCATTTAGCCACACCTACCCCCCCCCCCCTTTTAACCTGGCTAATTCTGGGTTTTTAGGCATATGTAGAAGGGCCCTCAGTTGAAGAGCATCCCTTTTCTGGGTCTCTTTTTCTAAATATTTCTTGTACTTTAACAGATCTTTGGTGCCCACCACCCCAGCCTATTACCACTTTGTGTGTGGTTGTTGCCATATAGATTCATATAAGGAGATTCTTACACATTAAACTCAGAAAAAAGAGTGAATGAAGGAACATTGAAATGATGCAGGCTGTATAAGTAATCTCTTTTGCCAAATCGTGTTTTTTCTGAGGGTTAGTCTCTTTAAAATGGCAAACCAGTGATTCAAAGGAGAAAGTAAGACATTGTTTTGTTTGTCACTCTCTATTTCTTGTTCCAGGATCTGTCCAATAGCTATTAGTGACTCATCTTTGTCCAAATTCAGCTTTGCTTGACTCAGCCTGTCCTGTCCAGATCCTCAGCCAAGGGTGAGACACTGAGTAAGCTCTTCTAACACATGGTCTGGTCCTGATTGTAATGAGAGGTAGAATTTCAGACAGTCCAAGCCATAATTCACCTTTTCAAATCCTTGAGTGCTTTCTTTTCTGTGTTCATCTTTGTCTGTAAAGCATTTTCTCTCTGCTACATTCAAATAAGTCTTTTCAAAAACATGGGGAGTGTGAAACCTCAGGTTCCAAACTAGGAATAACAAAATCAGGGTTTTTTTAAATTAAGAACCCCATTTTTCTTATCCTGAATATAATGGAACTTGTGAATCTGATATACTCTTCATAAATGAATGGAAATAGAATACTTTCCCATTTGTCCTGGACAAATTGGATGGGTTTAGCAAATGGCTACAGACAACATAATTGTATTTTAATCTTAAGTTTTTTATGTTTTTAAAACAATGCATGGTTTTACTTTTATCTGTTTTTATTATGTAAGCTGCCTTGAGTTCCGCTCTTGGGGAAATGGTGAGAGGTAAGTAAAATGAAGGACTATGTCATTATTAATTTAGTACAATATATAAGGCCTGGCTGAACAAATCTCCCTCCCCCACATTTGGATAGGTTTAATTGCAAATTATTTTGATCTTGAATATTAATAAATTTGTAAAATCTGATAAATTCTTTTGAAAAATAAAATGAAACAAAGTTCTCACACAATGCTAACCCTCATGCATATGAGGCATCTCTATAAATGTTCTCTTCAATATATCTTTTCTTCATGCTTAATGAATGGCAACTATAAATATGCCAAAAGCTGCTGAGTGTAACTGCATGATGTTGTTATATCAGTTTGATACCACTTTTACATATATGGCTGTATTTAACTGAAACCTGGGTTTGCAGTTCGGTAAAGTACACTGCAAAGAAGCTCTGGTGATGTATCCCAGAGCAGAGGATTACAGTTCTCTAGTAGAGAATTCTGAATCACCACTTATGTCAATCATATTGATTTAATGGGTCTACTTTATTTGGAATTAGTAATTGAATTTAAGTCCTGGCTTCCTCTTTATGATAGCTAGGGAAATAGTTTGGGTATCCCTTCTTTTATATCTTCCATTTTTATTAGTCAAAATCCTTTAAATCATTGTTAATATTACTACTTAAGAGTCAAGTTATGGCGTTATCAAAACACAGCCTTTACCCAATCCACAAAGCATTGGTCAGGGAATTCAGGAGATACAGAAGTGAGTTGAAATAAATCTTATCTACTTTGGTGTAATATTGCAGACATCTTAACTACTATTACTGGTCTCCCCAGTGGGCTTTTTCCTGCCCTACTGAATAATTTATTACTTGAGGAGGGGAACTTTTTTGCTTAGAGTCTCTTATGCCTGCTACCATCTAATTCCAAGGTGTTGACAGATGCAGTAACTGAATCTACAGTCTAGCACATAAGCAGTTATGTTACTTTGCAGAATAATATTTAAATCTCCTCACTGTATAGATTGGATGGGGGCCAAAAAACCAATGCTGCATCCAGCTAAGATGGAAATCATGATGGTGATTGATCTCAGCTTGAGGAACCAACTAGTTTGCCTGTGTGGTTTTAAATGGAGTTACTCTCTTTGAATGACCAGGCGTTTACTTGCATTCCACACTTTTAGCACTTTGATACTACTTTAAGATTTAAGAAAAGTCTGCAAAGACCCCTAAGCAGAATGGAACAAGAAGAAAGTGGGAAACGTGAAGGTGAGAATGACTGGCAAAAACTTTAAACCTCAAGAAAGTATGTCACAAGAACTCATGATTTTTTTTAGAATAATCTGAAAAAGCCATATGACTGTTTCTAATCACTGTAGCAATTGGGTTTTTTTTGTATTGCATTTCATTCTGATCCTGAATGCTTAACAAAAACCTGCCTTTATATCCAAGCCTTCAACATTGCATTCCATTATTGCATGCCACCATTGCATCTGAGGGCCCTTCTGAGGCAGATAATTCATAATACCTGGTTTGAACTGGATTATCTGAGTCCACACTGCCATATAATCCAGTTCAGTGTGGATTTTGTATAGCTGTGTGGAAGCGGCCTAAGAAGCTAATTTTAATTCACCAAAATGAAGTGCTTAAATAAATGCATTACTTAGTCTTAAAGGGGCTACAAGTTCTTTCCCGCAGCCTTCATTTCCCTTCTTTTTATACTGGTAACATAAATGTGGCTCTTTGAAAATTGCCAAGTGCTGTCTCTTCAGAGAACTGTAAAGTATTTCCTCAGGATCAGGGTGTATTGCACATCTGTTTAGAAATCTCTATCTGGAAAAGCAAAAAAATAAATGAGCACATGTCTGACAAGACTTCTGACCGTCTCAGCCTCAGAAATGAGAAATCACATTCCCTATCAGAAATTATCACAAGAGAATAAACAGTAAAGAAAATCCAAATGCTGCAAATTATCAAATGACATTTTAAGTCAAGTTACTTTGAAAGCTGCTTTTCCAGGAATACATCCTTTGTTTTCAGGTTAGTTATGTCACATACCGTCTTGTTATCAGTTTTTCTGTTTGTTTTGGCTACTGTCACAGCTCTCAGATGATTCCAAGTCCTATGAATTTTTTTACAAAAATACCCTATTATCCAACTTCCTTTTTTGGTGTTCAGGAGACCTGGCTCATGTGGAGGCTCAGTGGGAGAGGGCATGTTTGCACGCACAGCACCAGTGTCAGTTCCTGGATTTCATGCTTTGGGAATGGCTTCCCTCTGTGACTTAGAAGAGTTGTCATTACAGGGTTTTTTTTAAAAAAGTGTGTTACAATTTAGTAAGCTGATCTTAGTGTTTAATCCAAACCTCCTTAGCTTGGTGTAATGGACATATAGTATACAAGTGTATTCCTCGAATGTTTTAAATGTTTACAATCTTTCTTTGTTTCTTAATAATCTCTCCTGTGTAGACTAAACACATCCAATTACATCAACCTGACAAGAGGATGTTATCACATGGAGGCTGAGAAGCTGGGTGACAGTGGGGGAAGCTGTGGGGAAGCATACCATTTTGTCCCCTTACTGTGGTTGGTTGAGGGATCCCTTCCAACAATGTTTCGCTGCTATCCCAGGCTTCCTCCTGTATTCTCCCCAGCTTCTTCTATGAGGACTCTGTGTCTCTGCGCTGCCAGCACATTACTAGCGTGGAGCCCAGTGGAGCCCTGCTGGAAGTAGTCCTGCATCATCTGATGGGCTCCGATGGGTCCATGCCTGCAGCATGCCAGCAGTGCAAAGAAGCACTGTTTTTATTCCATCTGATGAAGTTGACAGTGTGTCTACTGCCTATTTTATCTTCCCCTATCTCCGAAACATCTCTAGCTTCTCTACAGTATTTTCAAAATGTAGGATTGGCAAGACATCTACTTATACCAAATTCTTTTAATAGTGCTCCAGGATTTTAGAAAAGAAACATTTACTGGTTCTACTTGGAGATCCCAGACTATAGTACTCTATTATCCAGTAGAGAGTAGAATATGGCAGTTTCCCACATTTTGGGAGCAATTTTACTTCTGAAAAGAATGTTGCACAATGAAAATGCAAGCTTTGAATATATATATTTACTTTCCATTTGTCTCACAGCTGAATTTATCTGGAGGGCCTTTTTCCAGAGACTAGGAGTTAGCAAGAAGGATTCTCATTGCATCTGCATCACCCAAATATGACATCTGTAGCTTTTCTTCCACATGTTCACTGAAACATATTTCCCGGTGCATGATGTGGTTAAATGTAAACTGCTTTACATTGAAGAACTGCAATTCATGTTAACAGAAGAGGCACAATTCAGAACAGATAAAGGTTGACTGCCTGAATGCAAGAGATGGGCAAGCTCAATCTCATCGCTATCATGGCAAATCTGGGACTCCTGAATTTTAATGACGAATTTTAAACTTCCACTTTATGTTTAATTTTCTTTGTGTATTTTAATGTGTATTTTGCATAAATATGTTTTCTATAGAAGGTTTTTAAATGATTATTTGTTTTAGCAATGTTGTAATCTGCTCAAACTGTAAGGAGAGGCAGGGGAAAATTATTATTATTATTATTATTATTATTATTATTATTTAAAATTAGAATTTGGAAGGATGCGTATGTTGCTTCTTTAAAGACATAGGCCAGAAACCAATACATTACATTGTTAAATCAAGTTCCTTTGTTGGTACAACTGTTTTATTTTGCTGTGTTTTCAATCAAATTTGAATATATATAGAGATGCAGACTATAATGGAGTAGTACAATAGAAAAATGTTTTTTTAAAAAAAAAATTAAAGAAAAGACAGAATAATACTATTAAATTCAAGTTCTGTACTTTACATTAAATGCCCTCAGGAGACTTTTGGCACACTTTGGCAAGACATCAAAGAAATACTACTTTAACTTACACAAACACAAAAAGGATTTTCCCTACATTTATATGACTGAATGCATTTCAAACTTTATGGTAATTGAATTGTGCAGATTTATTGAAGAAAAAAATCATTCCATAAACCCAATGACTTCCTATTTCAATAAACATAGCAATTATTTTCTGTCATCTCCATGTTAAAGGAAAGTTCAGAAAATAAAAAAAGCTTTTATGTACTGTTAATTTAAACTGTTTAGATTACCTATTAATGGTTGACATATACATCATTGGTGTTAACTGCTAGACCTTATTCTCCTTGTTCCCTCTCCTTCCCTGTCTCAATTGAGAAATAGGGTTCTAATTACTATCCTTTTGCCCTAATTACTTTACCAAAAACAGTACAGGCAGAAACCCCAAATTGTAGGGTAAATGCTTGAGAAGCAAAGGCATTTCTACATTGATCAAGAAGTACAGAATGAGAATAGAAATGAAGTGAATTTTCAACTGACAACATAAAAAAGAATGCAGTACACGATGCAGGGGTGGGGGTGGGTGTCATCTGGTTCATTGACCATTCAAGCCCCACAAAGTTATTTGGTCTGGCCCAGTGTGGGAAAGGATGCCTACTTCAGTAGATCCACTTCACCTAGCTCTTGTTACTCCTGTGAGCAGCCTAAAGATCATTTTTACATAAACCAAAACAAATGTGCCATTTTCTATAATATTCTCTTTGTCATTGTTGAAATCAGTATAAAACCAATTCCTTGCAATCTTGAATTATAATGGAATTTAAAAAAATCAATTAAGGATATATATGTAACACAAACTCAATGCTACTCTTAGGGCCCATCTAGATAGACATGTTCATCTTGGGCTGCTCCAGAATTGCAATGCTCTGGCCTGGTCCCGGGGAGGGGGTGGGTGGGATGTGCTGCAGACCACACTATTAGGTTGAGCTTGTTTTGACGCCGCTGGGCTATCATCTTTACCTGGAATTCCCCCCTCCTTTCCCAAGATTGCATGGGTGTCCTCTGAAGCTCTTTGACTGGCTGCTGTAGTAACAAGGGATTTCCATCCCTTTTTTCCCTGTGCCATGGAGTGCACGGGAATGAGAATGACAGCACTGGCCCATGTGGACAGTAGATCAATTTGAAGGAAAACAATTAAATAAAAATAACTTTATATTCCGCCCTATCTCCCCAAGGGGACCGTTCCAATTGTCCATATCAACTCTGAAGTCAGAGTTGATGACTTCAGAGCATTCCCTAATGTTTGCTGTCACTTTTACCACACATTACAATCCAGACGTTCCTAAACATCATGTGAACAGTTAGAAGTGACTTCTGGCACAATTCAGGGGTTTTGGCTAATATAGACAGGCCTTAGTTTAGACAAGAGTCTTAATTCAGTAGTGGAGTATTACATCTTCTCACATCTCACACATGCACCTATTGGTGATCTCTTCTTGTTACACTTAGGCTGGAATCTTTTGTTGGTATAATCCTTATGCATTACAATTTGATGTAGCAAGTACGAAAAGCCCCAAAGAAGGAGCTGTTTTTACTAGTTCATTTGTGAGAGAGGAAGCTCTAGAGAAAAGAACAGTTGTACTTTTAAGAAATTAAGGCTAGGCATTTTCACCTTGAAGAAATCAGTAGGCTTTTAATTTATATATTATGGAAGATCAAAAAGATATATAATTTAAACTGAATTTCTATTATATATGTTCACATACTTTGCACCTTTTATTTAGGGCTTTAAGTTATGCTTCCAAGGTCTCTATACTATTGAACACTACATAGAGAACAGTTCTATACTGGCATTTCATTGAGTGCATGGGACATTTAAGATAGTGGACATAGGTTCAATTTAATATATAATGGCTTATATTGTGGATATTGTGAATTTGTCTGCAGTATTTATTTATGCTTGGGTTCATAGAACTCAGAGAGAGGCACACTGGTATACCTGGCAGTCTTAAAATAAAATTTCTCTCCCTGAGTCCAAGATGAAGGAAACCAACATCAACTTCAGAGCTGACAAAGAGTTGTAGCCACATGTTAGGAGCCCAGGATAGCTACGGAGCTTGTTCCCACTGCCTTCTCCCATTATATACACAAGTCTGCCCTTCACTTTCTAGTATTAAAGTTCCAAGTCAGAAAAGAACTGGCATTGAAGGATTTCAAAGTGGCCGGGAGGATGTTTCTAAGGTCAGATCACCACCAGCATAACACAAGAGAAAGGGTAGACACTAGAGTTGCAGAGGGGAAACAACACTGACATTTTCTGTAGGCTATGAGATGTTCCTGCCTAAGGCATATAACTGCAGTTTAAATGAAGATTAACATTTCAAGCAGCTATAGACTCTGCAATTATTAACCATGACCACATAATTTACTTTGTTTTGACCTCCGTTAGGTTTATGTCTTTACCTATTTTGAAAATGCTCAGATTATTTAGTTATAAAAATATTTGCAGGATTATTCATGCTTTCTATCCTGAACATAATATGGCATGTACGTGTCATAATATCTACCCAAAAGTTTCCCAATTGTGGGATCAAAGCGCTGATATTTATGATACTTTAAACCTGTGAAGCTAAACCTGGAATTGTGATAGATAGGACAATGTGATCAAGTATTTCGATAGAAATATAGTCTTATAAAGAAATTCTCTATAGAAAAAAGGAAAGTGTCAGTTACTGGTTGTTGTTCACTAATATCTCGGGCATATTGTGCCAGCTTGAAAATCCTGCTATTTGTCTGTAGTCATTTAGAGATATATAAGCACAGTTGCACCTAGGAATGAGTTTCTAACACATCCATGATAATCCATGTGCTTACAGTGATGAAATACAAGGCTCAACACATGATTGTGCACATCTAATTATACCGCACTAATGATGTTGTAAAGGGGGGGGGGGGCTGAGAGTTCTGGGAAACTAGAGCCATGTTCATTCCTTTACATAGCCTGTTTAATGCTGGTGGATCCTAGGATGCTTTCACCCCATCTGGGGGATGGAGACCTATGTTGGACATTGCATGACGTTGTGTGATATCCTACAGTGGCCCTGCCCACAGCTGGGGTGAAAGCGGAACCTGTCTGCAAGGCCAACACTTTCTCCATGTGATGGGGAAAGCATCATGGAAAGGGAGCTGTGTGCGGAGCGACAGATTCACCCTGCTGCTCCTTCTTTCCTCACAGAAGCCCGTCAAAGTGAGATGCTTCACCTGGGCTTTCTGGGGAGGTCCTTAAACTCAGATTAAGGCCTTGAGTAGATTCAGCAACCTATTGAAATGGAAGCCATCAGCTACTAAGGTCATTAAGTAAACAGATTGCTTTGCCTGTCCACTCCATATGCAGTTCTGTTAGTCTTTTCAAGTAGAAAGAGACACATCTGAACATAAAAGCTTCTTTTAGGCTGGATCTATGCTGCCATATAACCCAGGATCTGATCCAGATTATCTACTTATCCAGATTTGTAGATCCAGCCCTAGTCATGTAATGGAAACATTGATTTTTTTAAAGAAGTGGCAGCTGTGTTTTTTATGAGCCGCCGCCGCAGCAGTTATATGGTTATTGTTATTCCATTTTATTCTACTTTACTCTCAAAGTTGAGACTTAAAGTGGCTCACAGTTAAAACATAATATATCTGGAAGATTTACAATTACTACCATGACTCTCAAAATCAGTAGGACTGGAAATGAACTTGAAGAAAACGAAATGGATGAAAAATGAGCAGTGTGTCTAGGGCCACATCATTATAAATGGAGATAAAGTTGAGGAAGTGACTGAATATGTAAATCTTGGACAACAAGTACAGTCAAATAATTTGGCAGATAGCAAATGGGCAGGAAAATCCAAGGTGGCTTGGATGGCTTTTAATCGAAACCAAACAGTGCTAATAGATGATAAGCTGCCAATGAAGATCAGAGTAGATATCTTCAGCACTACAATCTTACCAGCAATGTTATACAGTAACTCAGAAAGCAATGGAAAGATGTGTGGTGTGACAATAAGAGATAAGTCAGCAATAAAGAGCTGCATCAAAGAACTGGGGTACGTGGTCAATGAAATCTATGAAACAAAAAGAAGATGGACAGGGCATATAGCACACACAAAAGACAACCGATGGACATGTTGACTAATGGATTGGATACCAAGAGACCACAAGCAGCCCTTGGCCAGAAATTGTACTTGATGGGACAAACCAATGGTTAAAACTATTCAGCCAGAAATGGAAAAGAAAAGCATGGGATCGTATATTTTGGCTAATTGTAGGTTTGCATGAAGCACAAAGGAATGGATCAACAACAAATTGGGCAGGACAATGTGGGGGGGGGGGCAGAGTAATGAAGTAGATGTGTTCTTGAATGTTATATCTTCAGTAGAAAATTTGATGGCAGGGGCCGAAACAAGGTGGAAAGAATAAGGATTATTGTCTCCCATGCACACCAAAAAGGAATGAAGGGAGAAGAAAAGAAAAGCAAGAAGACCAGTAAAACATGTTTCAGCAAACTTTTTTTTACTCAAACATAACATGCACATGTGATATGAGGCAATTTAAGTTTACTTGCATTAGTAAACAAGAAAAACGAAACTTTCTAGACAGCACTTGAAGTTGTCCTCCAAATGCTTTTCTTTCACAAGTCTTGGCTTTTAATTCTCATTTTGTAGCTAAACACAAGCTTGTAATAACCAGAGTCCAGCTTGGAAAGATATAAGGAGAATTTTGGAAAAGGAGGTTCACTATCAAAAACTTTGACAACAGTGGAATGCATGTAATGTGCTTCTCTGGCATGGATATGGTGGATGATAGACAAATAGAACGGGCTTTTTACTAAAATTTGTTGAAATCTTTTCCAGAATTGCATCATATTTTGAGAAATTATATTGGGGTTGCTTCTTCTTTTCTTAACATAATTTTGCACATAAGGAGAAGGAGAAAACTAGAAATATATACAAGTGTGACTATCTTTTGATTCTGTGTAGGGCTGCCTCAGCTTCAAAGATGCAATAAAGATAGGGAGAGGAAAGAATAACATGGAGACATAGATTCTTGCACTTTGAAAATCTTTTGTTTGAAGAAGCAAGAAGATTTGTTTGAGCAAATGTTTTTATTGCTGGTAGAGATTTGCTCTAGGGGCTTTCTGTCATTGAGTCCCTTAAGTAAAGCCATTCATTGTAAGAAACCGGCACCTTTACCAGTCAGAAACTTTTGTTTTAATACATTAGGTTCAAAAAATGTTGACTTGTACAATAAACTGGGGGCACACACAATGTTTGTTCATTAGAGAAAGTTCTTTGAATTGGGGATTATTATGTAGCAACAGAGCATGGGAGTCAGCCCCAGATGTGTCAAAGGTTCAGACTTTAGTTAATTAAGCGTGAGTGGAATGTGTTCAAGAAAAAAATGGGTTTAGGTTGATCCTTAAAGCTGGAACAAGAACCCGCCTTTGTACTCAACAATCTGCCCATCTTTCATGACAAATTGAATTGCCAGATGTAGGAACCGATGATGGTTAATGTTGTCTTAGGTACCACAAAATCCCCAAGTTTATAAATGTTGAAATCTGTGGTCAAGAAAAAGTGATGAGTACCAGTAACATTAGTGATTTGAGCTTTTATGCTAATTGCCATTCCACTGTGAATAACTACTCAGATTTCTCATTCCATATCTATTCTTAATAATGCTCCCTGCCTTCGCCACCCATTAGTGTTATTCTAACATTGCAAATACTGCGTTTAGACGCATTCAATGGCATGTAGACATTTATTTTTCATTTATTTTTCAGTTTTAATCTTCTAGGTAAAAATAAAAATGCCATGCAAGGCAAGTTTTATAAACCATCTGTAAAACCAGGCATGCCTACTCAGAAGTGAATACCACTGGGTTGAATGGGTTATATTCACGGGAAAGAGTGTACAGAGTTGGTGCCACAGAATCGCTTCAATAGTTAGCACTTACCAAACACTTATTAGCACTTATTAAGCTTGTTATATATGGCTTATGTAATGTGTTATCTCTTTATCTCTTTTATTTGGATTATGATATTCTGCTTTTGTATCATGCAATTTCTGTTTTTTAGCCATTGTTCACCGCTTTGAATCTCACTCATAGGAAAAAAAGTGGGATAAAAACAAATTAACAACAGCAGCAGCAACAACAACACACTCCAGTTTTTAAATCCTGGAGCTCTGGCTATGTTGAATTCCATGATTTCACATTGATGTGGTATTGAAGGTTGTGCAGTGGTGATTGAAGTGTGGAGCGATGGATGTGTTGTTTTTGTGATGTGAGCTGGGGAAGGTATTTAATTTTGTTATGCAATAGTACAATGACAATAAAGCGATTCTAGACTAACTCCCAACAATAATTTGGTCACCTGGAGGGAATCACTCACCACATTTTTTTGTGGAGAAATCTGGGAATTAGGGTTTTCTAATAAGGATATTGAAGAAATATTTATATTGTGATTTTAGGCTGCATCAACAAGGGAAGTAACAGTATTATTTCCAGTTCTAGGCACCACAATGCAAGAAGGATATTAACAAACTGGAATGTGTCAAGAGAAGGGCAACCAAAAAACCAAAATCTGGAAACCAAGCCTTATAAGGAGTGGCCAGATATGTTTAGCATAGAGAAGAGAAGGTTAAGAGGTGACATGATAGCTAAGTTTAAATATTTGAAAGGTTGCCATATTGAAGATGGAGCCAACACATTTTCTGTTGCTCTTGAGACTAGAATATGGAGCAATTGATTCAAACTACAGAACAGAGTCCACCTGAATGTTAGGAAAAATATCCTGATCGTACGGGCTGCCTCAGAGTGTAGTGGAGTCTCATCCTCTGGAGGCTTTTAAACAGAGACTGGATATCCATCTATCAGGGGTGCTTTAATTGTGTTTTCCTGCATGGCAGGGGTTTGGACTGGACAGCCCTTGATGACTCTTCCAATTTATATTGGAAGAGGTACTGTGATTAGCAGATGTCTCTTGTGGGATAGTTGTGTGATATTTCCAGACTACTATTCCACCAGCATAATGCAAGTGACACTAGAAGGCCTAGAGACTTATCACTAGCCTACCAAACCAACGTTCCTAGGATTCTTGGGGAAAAGTTGTGGGATTTTAAGTTGTTCTCCCCGACTAGCTTTTTATGGCTCAGCCTCAGCTATTATTCATTCTATATTAAACCACTATTATGTTACAAGCTTTATTTTATGTCAGTGAACTTTGATAGTTGTGTCATCATCATTTGCAGAGAAACGAAACACACAGCATAATTTCTTCATTACACAGTTGGAACAAAAGAAGAATTTATTTCTGGGTTGCATTAAAAGAATCATTAATTTTCTGTAAAGTATTTTCTTGGCTAGGTTTCCTAATGCCAGATTAAACTCTTCGTCCCTCCAAGTTCTTAATTATTGAATAAACACATTTCTTTTTATTACCTCATGTAACTGAGGAAATATGAAGGGGGAATGGTACTGAAGAATATCTGTGGAAAGGATACAAGGAGTAAGGAACACACCAAGCAAAGAAGATATGCCTCTACACTGGTTTGCCAAATGACCAGAAATTAAGGTTTTCATTCCTACTCATCTTTTAAAGAACGGATTGATTTGACAATCAGCACAGAAAGTTTTTCATTGTACATAGCAAAAATATTACCATGCCCTAATATTTGTACTTGAAGTCAATTTACTACTTTGCCATTGCAAATTTAGACCAACCTTTTCCATAAGTCTATAAATCTTTAAGTCTCTAAATCACTTGTACTTTCTTATCTTTGAAATTATTTAATTGTCCTGAATGTTTGAGTCATATGCACACAGTCTTTTTCTAGGTGTTTCCTCTTCTGTTTAGATATATTTGTTTCTTTCCCATACATTCCTTGCTTTTTAAGTACTATAAGTACATTCTTTCAAATTAAATTCTTCCTTTTATATACAGACAGACACATTGTTAAAGTTTAATTTATTATAGTGTCAAATGCAAGGGATTTGTCATCTTCTGCTCATGACAGTGGTGTTGAAAAACTTGCAGTTGATAAATTAAGACATTTTTCATTTTTGTGGTATACCGCAGTGTTGGCTGCTATGACAATATAACCACAGGAGAAGGCAATATTCCTGTTTTGCTTAAATCAGTGTAATAATGACAATGTTTGACATAGAGGGATTTGACATAGGCTGAATTTACATAGATTAAATAATATGTCCTTACCTTGATCACACTTCTTTTGGAACATATGGTGTTCCTTTCCTTCCAGTGTGAAAACACTTCTTTTCAATACATGAAGGCTTTAATGCAATTAAAGAAACTTAACAGTTTACTCCACTATTTTGAGAAAAAAAATACATAGTTTGATCTGAATTGTAATTTTGGTAGAATTGGAGTGGGAGGAATGCGGGGCTAGATTGGTGGGTGGTCACCTCAGTCACCAGATCGTTCCCAATATGGGAACAATTGCATTGGGATCCGTAAAAAATGGTGTGCTCTTTGGGGGTGGGATTTGGTGTTTGTGTACACGTATTCACTGGTCATCACTTCACTTTCCTCTTCTTTGCTGGCCTCAGTACACACATTTGTAGGATGACATTTCACCTCTCTCTTCTCTATTGGCTTCACTTTAAAGAAGCATAGGTGGGCAATCAGAATGAAGGGGCAATTTAATATTGACTAAAGGTCTTTCTCCTGGTAATTTCTCTTATGTTATTTTGTATAATATTTATAGTTGTCTGTGATATGATCACCCTGCTTACTACCAGGTTCAGCTGAAATGCCCGCTGCACCCCTTCCTACAATCTGAAGAACTAAGTAGTGCATGCACTTATAACCTCAAGGTTGGATTTCTGCAATATATTTGGCATTGGGCTGCCTCTGTACCATATGTAGAAACTCCAATTCATTCAAAACATGGCAGCCAGATTGGTTACAGGAACATAGAATCATGGAATCATAGAGTTGGATGAGATCTTGTGGGCCATCCAGTCCAACCTCCTGCCAAGAAACAGGAAAATTGCATTCGAAGCATCATCTAGGAATGAGCATATTACACCTATCCTAAAGTCACTTCACTGGTTGCCAGTTATTTTCTGGACAAAGTACAGGTTTTGACCCTTAAAGTCCTACTGGTTACATACAGAATCACCTTTTCTCATATAAGTCATCACTTAGGACACTGAGATTCTCTGGGGGATGCTTATTACAGACAGTGAGAACCCAAGTTGCAACTGTCACCCAAAGGACCTGTTAATCAGATGCCTTGAGACTGTGGAATGACTTGACAGAAGACATTTGACAGCTAAATCAGCTTTCAAAATTCAAGACACAATTGAAGGCCTATCTCTTCCACCAGACCTACCTAGTCAATTATGGATTTTAACCTTACATTTTCTTAGTATTGGTATCAATCTTTGTTTTGTGTATTTTAATATATTCATTTTAATAGTATTATATTTATCTCTGTGTTTTAATCATGTTGTGCCCTGCCTGAAGCTGTGTTATTATTATTAAATTGGAGTTGTGTTATTATTATTTAATTGACCTTTCGCTAGTACAATAAACTCATGGATTATGAGTGAAACCAGAAGTGTTTGTGTAACAAACAGAAAACTGTTACAAATTCAGGTCTCTAATATCCACATTTTCTCATTCTTATCCAGTTTTTTTAAAGAATGAAATGTGATTAAAACTAGGAAACCAAAAGAGTATTGAAGTGACAAGAACAGATGGTAAAGCCTTGGTGTGGATATTTAGATAAACTAACCTTTGGTTGTCTCTGCTGAATCCCTTTTAGAGAGAGAAACAATGAGGCAGGCAGCCTTGTGTTGTTTTGAATGCAGATGTTCTAATCAGAGACAGACTTCATACTCCTTTTAAAAATAGCATTCATTTAAGCACTTATGGAGATGGGATACTATCTTATGGCACAGCCTGCAAAGGAGAAAACAAAAGCAACTCCATCAAATTTGAAGAACCAGCTTGCATTCAAATGTAAACATGATTGAAGACCGTAAACATTTACCAAATCCAAATACTTTCAATGTAACAACCACAGTGGAGGAGTAAAGCAGAAAAGCCTGATCAACTAGTCTGGGGGCTTTTCAGTGCCCACCATTACTTCCTAGGACTGCTAGAGTTACAAACCCTCCCTAATCATTTTCCTCCCTCTTGTTTGTGGTTGAGTAGATTGTGAGGATATTATGTTTACCACATGACTTTGGAAAGATCTCTGTGTTCCATACGATGCCTGTAAAGGATTACTACCATTTTTACATTTCCTACATTTTACCCACCAGTGAAGTGGGTCTGTGCAGGCTTTTAAATTTAATTAATCTTATTAATTCGATTTATAAGATACATACAAAACAAACAGGCCCCATGGGTGTCATACGATTATATTTAAAATTAAATATAATCAAAATTCAAGGATTTTAAAACCCAGGAATTCATTAAAAATTCCTCACACTTTAAAACTGTCCAAAATAATCACAATAAAAATACTGATGTAAACCACATAGTAGTATGCACTATATTGAGTCAGACTATTGGTACATTAAACTCAGAATTGTTAAATTTGTCTGGCAGTGTTTTTGCAAGACAATAGATAACAGATTCTTTTCTGGACCTGCATCTAGGTGTCAAGGATTGGACCCAAGACCCACTGAATCCAAAGTACCAGTAGATTTTCTATTAACACAATGAACATATGATGCAGAAACAGTCTGTTTTTTGTTTGTTTTTTAAAAAACAATCCAAGAAACACAATAAGAGTACAAAAACATCAGCATGGAAGAGGGATTTAAATTAGATTTTAAAACCCTGAGGAAATGAAAGGTTCTTTGCCTGTCCACCCCCGAAATGAGGAGACCACACACAAGTATCTTGGGTTAATAATTGGGCAATGTTTATTGATTGTTACCTATTTAACTTTTCAACTAGAACTAATCTAAAAGGTGAGTCGAACTTGATGTGGCGAAGCCTATCCCTCGGCTTGTAAGGACAAAACATCTGGGTCCCCTGGTGACCTGAACCCAGGGCTACCTCTAAGGTAAACATATGGAGGTGCCACTCTCAAAGTTGTTGAGACCAGACTCTCCCCATTTCTGGGTCATTCAGTTTCATCTTACCCATCAAATGGATATCCAGGTGAGTGTTTTAGGTAATGGTCCACACCCCTAATGGGAGTGCCTTGGATGTACACCAACTTTTTTGTGTTTCCCTAGCTATTTATGCTAGCACCTATTTAAACAGACCGCACCATCCCAGCTAGTCCCTAAACCATATAGGGTAGGCGAAAAAACCCTCCCAGAACATAGGAGGGAAAAATTCCTACCCGGTCCCAATAGGCAACCAAATAGTGATACTGTTAAGTCCCTAACATGCCCAATGATAGCACATTGGCAATCACATTGCCTGGCTCTAACCTACAGAATTCTGGGATTTAAAAAATTAAAATGCACTAAACTCTAAAACCGGCACCACACAGCAGTAAAAGCCCAATCTTCATACTCCAAGAGTATCTAAAAACATGGTGGCACAAAAATATTTTGACCAGTTGCTGGAAGGAGAGCAAAGAGGCAGCCACTGAGCAAGCTCTCCCAAGCTTTTACCAAATGGAGGGACCGAGAGAAGAGCCTTTCTAGAGCATCATGGAACACATATCGGGAGATATGGCCCTTCAAATGACTTGCGGCACCTCATGAATTTACAAGGTTTTCTTGGGCAGAGGTGGTTAATCATTTTTTCTCTGAAACATTTGGTTTGTTTGGTAGCCTCATCCAGGTCCTCAGCCTGCCTACCTCCAAGAGCAGTGATTCCCAACCTTTGGTTCTTCAAGTGTTTGGGCCCTGGAGGTCCAAAACACCCACAATTCCCACAATTCATAGCACCTGGAAGCTCCCACCATTTCTAACACCTGGAAAGCTAGCTGGGATTTCTGAGAGTTGAAGTCCAAAATCCCTGGAGCAGAGGTCCTCAAACTTTTTTAAACAGAGGGCCAGGTCACAGTCCCTCAAACTGTTGGAGGGCTGGATTATAATTTGAAAAAAAAGCATGAATGAATTCTGCACACTGCACATATCATATTTGTAGAGAAAAAACACTTTAAAACAATACAATAATTAAATGAAGAAAAATTGTAACAAATATAAACTTATTCGTATTTCAGTGGGAAGTGTGGGCCTGCTTTCGGCTGATGAAATAGGATTGTAGTAGTTATTGTGTGCTTTTAGATTGTTTCAGACTTAGGTTGACCCTGAGTGAGGGCCGGGTAAATGACCTTGGAGGGCCGTATCCGGCCCCCGGGCCTTAGTTTGAGGACCCCTGCCCTGGAGGATCAAAGGTTGGGAACCACCTTTATAGTATTTGGGCTTTAGACAATGAGGAGGGACATTCACACTGTTCACATCTACCAAACTCTCCATTCCTTCTGCCCCTTTTCTCATATGTATATTGAATAGGAAATCTCAATGAAAATAGTTGTATGTTTGTTTCGACATCCTGAGATTCCTTCCTGTGATCATCCCCTGAATTGCAAAAAAATAAAAAAAATCCCCAGTTTATATGGAAGTTTTTAAAGGACATTTACTTGAATGGATTGATAGTTGAGGCCTCTTATTTCATAAGCAAGGGGTGTAGGCATGTTGGAGGCAGGTCTATCTTGAACAGATGGGGTAATACCTTCTGATGACTGCTAATACACGACACAATACAATCAATTCTTTCCAATGTCCAGAAAATGTTGTATCTGTTTCTTTTTCTTTTGAATAAGAAACTTTTTTTATTGATGTCTTCTCATGTGTTGATCATATGTTCAAATCCTGCCTTTTCACATACCCGTTCCTTCAATTCTGACTTTCCCTTTGGCTCATCTGCCAGATAAGGAGCCCCCGGTGGCGCAGTGGGTTAAAGCCCTGTGCCGACAGGACTGAAGACTGACAGGTCGCAAGTTCGAATCCGGGGAGAGGCGGATGAGTTCCAGCTTCCCATGTGGGGACATGAGAGAAGCCTCCCTCAAGGATGATAAAACATCAAATCATCTGGACATCCCCTGGGCAACGTCCTTGCAGACGGCCAATTCTCTCACAAAAAGAGCGGTCGCTCCTGACACGACAAAAAAAAATCTGCCAGATTCTTTTCTCAGAGAGACTCTTCTTGAATCCATGTTTTAAACAATTGTAAGTTGTGAGACAAGGGGTCCCATACATATGTTTAGAAAGAGCAACAGACAATTTTAGAAGCAACGTACATTTTGGAAGGAATCCTGATTATAGTCATTGTATATTATAAAGGGAAACACTCATAACTTTGTTATCTGGTGCAAAAAAAATGTGTGAACAGTTTCCAAGAATAAATGGGAGGTTTCATTTGTTAATTTCCATGACTAGATGTGACTCCTAAGAAGGCCCCAGTAGGGATAAAATCTGATATTTCTCTGTTTGTGTTTACTGGCAATGAAAACACCAGTTCCTCTACTGTTGATAGGAAATATGAAGCTTAGAAACTAAGCAGACCATGATGAAAAGGAATCATTAAGCAAATGCTGGGATTGCAGACCCCAAGTTTTGAAAACAATCCCAGGAAATATTTTCAAATGTCTCTAAATTTCTGACTGTACAGCACCATCTAGAGGCAATGACAGCTTCTGCAACACAACTATACTAACAGATAATAACTCCTTGAAAGTAAAAGGATCTGTATAGTAATTGAGGAAGCTAGCATAGGGGAGAGCATATTCACTCTCACAAACAGACCAATCAGTAGCTTTGCTACAAGAGGAACAATGAGTCACACATTTGTGTTCAAATTCAAACCCTAGTAGGTGTGCAAAATGGACTCTCAGTTCATATACCTGTCTATAGTCAGTATTTTTACTACTGACCACAATTTGCATGCTACACTGAATCAACTATTCTGTAGTGTTTTTGAAAAAAGTGTAAAATATAAAAGTTATTTTGGGGGGATTACAACATCAAAGGTAAAGTAGTTTCTTACATGATATAACTAATCAGAAAACCAAAAGCCACACTGTGGGCATATATTGATTATTTCATGTTTACATGTGAGAATATATGATTTCCATATTTTTCCCTTGAAAGAAAGGAATATTTCTGCATTTTTGGGCCTGGTATTCATGCATGCAAAACAATGGTTGTTGCCTCCCAGGCTTCAGCTGCAGATATTTGTCCAAAACCTTCTTTGAGAAAAAAGACCCTGTTAGCAAGTTGTTCATAGAAGGATCCATTCAGTTGGGTCCAGCTATCGGACTTGCCCAAATTTAAACTGCGGGGGAAACAGAGCTCCATGGGAGCCCTAAGGAGGTCATCACATGATGTAAGTGCACATATGGTAGGGCTCTGTGGTGCTCTATGTCATAAGTCAGTGGTTCTCAACCTGGGGGTCCCCAGATGTTTTGGCCTTCAACTCCCAGAACTCCAAACAGCTGGCAAACTGGCTGGGATTTCTGGGAGTTGTAGGCCAAAATAACTGGGGACCCACAGGTTGAGAACCACTGTCCTAAGTGCATGGAAATGGAGCCCAAAGACTGTCTTCAGGAGTTGTTACCTGATTCCGACTGGAAAAAGTGGAAGGAAATGGGGAAAAGATGACAAAGGCACAGAAAAGACATGGGATGGTTGGCCATCCCAGAAAACGGGGAAGGATGGTAGGGAATGTTTTTAGGATGACGATTTGAACTGGCAAACTGTTTTACTGCAATATATATATATTAATTAACTGTCTTAATTTGTACTAATTGTATTTTATGCTATGTTTTATTTTGTGTTGGTATTGAATAGTGCCTGTTCGTAGCCGTCCTGAGTCCCGCTTCAGAGGTTGAGAAGGATGGGATATAAATGTTCCAAAATAAACAGATAAATAAAGTTTCCTCTGCCTCCCCCACCTGCGTGATGACATCCTTAGTATTTTCTCTGAACTACATGAAAGTGGGCATAAGACAAATGGCATTAGTGGGAATATATTCACTTTTTCTTGGGAGTCCCTTGATTTGAGCTTCTCATTCATCAATGTTTTCTGTGTTATTTGGTATGTTTTTTTGGCTGTGCTCCTGGAAGGGTAAATAGATTAGAAATGAAAAAAAAAACACCTGAAAGTCAGCAAGCCAAGAAAAAAGATAAAAGATGCTTCCAGGTTGATTGGTTCCATAGCATTTCAAAATTGATTTAATTTCTACTAGGATATTACGTTGCTTGCAGAAGGACTAGATGCTTTCCTCGTAACTTCCCAGCCCCCACTCACCCACCCAGTACTTTCTAAAGGAACTGTTTGCTAAATGAGTAGATGTTTTGTAGAGTCTGCATTAGCGTGCCCTGAAACCTTCAGTCAAACTTCCACACCTACCTTTCCTATTTCAGAGTAGGTAAGACTGATGGGATGGGATTGGGTAAGCAGGTACATTGCTTTGTGATCCAATGTAGCTAGTTCTTCACTATACTTTCCCGAGAGCAGGAAATCCTCACCATGACATAGCAATCACATATGTTGTAGAACTGTTAGGGTAAAAATTGGGTACATTACAAATCATTAACATAAAATATAAAATCCAGAAATATCACTTTCATAAATGTCAGTAAATATACTAAGTCTTAAAATGGGTAATCAAACCTACTAATTGTTTGAAATTTTTTTTGTAGAAAAAATTACCAAGTAATATATTGCCTAAAGATGGAGACTCAGCTCATAATCACCTGTGCAAAGAGTATCACTAATATTAATAGAACAGGCTTATTAAATCAATCAGATTCACCTATGTCTTGACTTGCCTCTCAGGAGCAATCTGTAGCTGGGATTAATAACTGGGTATCATCCATAAAATTAATACTGTGTGTATTCCCGATCCTTTCCCCTGTTTTAGTAAGTTTCTGGATATGCATAAGGACTGGATGTTAACCCCAATCTAATACTATTCAGAAAAGTGAATCCTGCTGAGCTCAATGGTTAGTGTAGTCTAATTAAATTCTTATGTAACTATGTAGAAAATCCCAGTGCTTGTGCTTTAACATCACATAACACAATGTTCCTGCCTATGTTATCAGCTGCAAACCAGAAAGGCGTGCTGAAGAGAGACAACTTTACCTTTCACTTAGGCATGTTTGGAATGTAACATCTAAATATAGATAGGGACCTGATATTGCTATGTATATATGCCCTAACCACTCTGTAATTTCAAGCTAAACTGAATTTTCCAAAGAATGTCAGAGTTATTTATTTTAAGTTTAGATCTGTTCAGATTATTCTTAGTAGATTAACATAACCACATAGAGGTGTATTAGGCATATATTGGAGCACATCCCAATCTCAACAACAAATTCACTAAGGAATTTTCACTGCTTTGGATCCTTCTCCTCTTTTTTTAAAAAAATGCAACTCATCTCAGGAAATCTTTATAGCTATTTTTCAGCAGTGTTCCCCACTGTTTAATAAAAAACCCAATTATTACCTCTTTTTGTTTCTGTAGTTAGTACTTAGGTGCTGTGTTCTTGTACAAGAAGTGAGTAAACACTGCAAAATATTAGAAGTGTAGAGATTTCCCTTGAAGCTATGAAAATATGCAGACTATACTGAAGACTTGAAGTGTGGTGCTCCTACACAGATATGAAAGTTTTCAATATTTATCACTTACTTCTTTGGTAATTTGCTAAACTGATGTCTGTCAACTGCTTAATTTCTTTGGAAATCAGGCCTTTTTGGCATATAGACAACTTCCATATCTAAAACTACTCAGAACAGCATACGTAACATATAAGATAATGCAGCACAAGACACTTTCACAAAGCCATATGCCAGTTCTGCCCCCAAATCTACTCTGGGAGCAATATTATAGAGGTCAATATTATCAGCCACCTCAGAGGTACTTCATTTACTTGTGTTTCTTCCATTGTGATATACACAATCTATGCTAGCAATATCCCCTTACATACTGCATTGGAAAATCCATATACAAGATGATTAACAAATTGGTGTTAGAAATGACAGTACCCAAAAACCAATTCCAGAAAGTTACAGCCTACCTGGAGACTCAGTAAGAAATGTACAGGTTTCAAAGAGAAAACCCACTCCATAAGCAGAAACTTACACATATAACAAAAGGAATCTTCTCTTTGAGAGCTTTGAACCCCTAGGAAACTGACTTTTGATAAGCAGATTTATTGCTTTTGATATGTGATTTCAGCTCTGCTAAATCATGGGTTCAGTTAAGGTTCCCAGCATGCCTATGCTCCGAAGTTTCAGATCAGACACAAACATTCAGAGACATTTATAAAGAGTTGACAGCTTCTCAAATAATTTACCTTTGCCGCTCCAGATGTTGATTGATGCAAGTTACACTCTAGACTGATTGGTGGAGGCATGCCATCTGCTCCTGCAGCTGATTGGTATCCTTGTCTGGTGGGAGTTTTAATAAACTGTAATTCCTCAGTTTAAAACTTGTGGCTCTTTTCTGTGTCCATGTACTTTGGGTGTTGGAGGAAAGAAGTATGGACAAGGTCCATGTTTGATGGACTTTGGTGGGTTTAATCCTTTCAGATGGGATTTGACAATGGGTCCAGGTTGGGGAAACAATTGGTGCCAAAACATCTTGATGGTTTTCCAGTGAGAAACAAAGGCAGAGCACCGAGTGACTCTGTGACAATAAAGCTGGCCAGGGATTAATTCATTATTGAATGGAAGGGTTCATTGTTGACCAGCAAGATGGTAACTGGGTAATTGTTCCAATCATCTGGAGGAGTAATGGGATTAGCCCTGTGTTCCCTCCGAGGCGTGTTCATGCAGCTGTTTTTCTGGGAAAAGTCATCCTTAGATGCCAGCCAGTGGGACCCTTTGTGGTATATCTCTTGGCCAGAGGGTTTTTCACACATCAAGACTAACTGACCACCATAAACATCTGAAATATCTGTATCACATTATGCAGGCACTTGGAAAATGTCATCCTGTAGAAATGAAAAATATTGGACTGACCTGTATTTCTCCGGTTCTTCCTAAATCTAAGGAAGTGGGCTGTATGTCAACTAACGCTCACATTCTAATACATCTGTTAGTCTCAAATGTGCTACATAGTTCTTTATATTATGAAGTTTTAAAACCATCAAAATATACATAGGTCCAAAGTGTTGATAAGGCTCTGGAATAGAAATTTAATCTCAGGTCCTGTTTCTGTGAGAAGAAGTAGATAGATGCTGAACAGAATTATTATACTGCTGTGGGCAAATTAGAACAATATAGCATTTGCATAGTTAGTTTCACTACATTGTTCAGGGTGCAATCCCAAATATTGCTGGAAAAGCAATGAAGGCCAAGATTTATTACACTGTTGATAGAGGAGAAAGCCATGCCAGTGTATTTATGCTCGGTTTTAGGCTTGCAGAGAAGGACAAAGGTGTCCAGGACTAGTCAGAACAACAGTGAATTCTAGCATTTGCAAAGTTGGCTGGAAAACTTATGATTCCATCTGGACCAATCATTGGTTGTCACTTCATGGGAGAAGACTGGAAGTGTGCCAGATACTGGTATATAACCGGATAGTGGAAAGTACTTGTGCAAAGAGGTTTCATGTGCATTTCCATAAGAAGCAGCCACACATGCTTCTTGGGAAAGCATACAGCCAATGTTGGATTCAGGTCAAAGAATATTATCTTTAAAATGGTTATCACCTATGTAAACTTCGCAATACTTAGTTTAATACTTTGCAATACTTAGGTTAAAATCTCTGTTACAATTCCTGTGAAAAAGGGGTGAGAGCCTCATATTACTGGCCAAATGTTGTCTCACTGATTGTAGATAATTTAGGTTACATTCTATTTTATATTTTTGAATTGCACAATAGAGACAGTAGGGACATTTCATCCAGATTTTATTTTTGTACCATATGACTCTTAGAGCTCTTAATTAACTGTTTGGATCACCCTTGGTTTAGTTATCAGGACTACAATGGATATTATATGTGTTATCACCTGGCTTGAAGAATGAAATGCTTTCCATTATTTAATTTCATTAAACAATTATGAAATCAATTATTCCACTGTTGCATCATTTGTTCACATTTTAAAACAACTTGTATTGTTTTTATTTCTGACTTTTTCTGGACATGGTTGCATTAACACAGAAGTTTTATGTATTTAAACTTATTGTATTGCACGTTGCCATGGCCATGTTGTTTTCTAAAACCTCCTGAACCTGCATATCCTGAGGGTATTTAATGCCACATTGGCTCATGATTGTTATTTATCAAAGATGGGTCAAATTGCTAAGGTCTGGTGAACATTACTAAAAGCTAATGCTTACTAGTATCGGGTTATATACTGTACCTCTTTCCACAACATTAATTTCAAACATTTAAAATGTTAATTAAAACAAGAAAAGAAACACTGTATTGAATCTGCCACTTTCCACTAATTTCTAAGCACTTAATATTAAACAAAACATTGTGCCTATACATGAAACTTTCTTTCACCTCATAAATTTCCCATGACAGCTATTGGAAAATGTCACAAAAAATATTTATCTGACTTTTTCAGTATATAATTACCTGAGGTGTGCACAGAATGCCTTTAGAAGAGCACTAGACTTCACATAAATTACATCTGCTTTGTTGGAACATGCTTGAGCCTATGCCTCTAATGTAGAAAAATGACTTTCAATTGACCAGGTAAGTTTGCAGTGAAATCTTATAAAGAAACAAGTCCTATTGCATGGAGGCCTGCAGCTTCCATTAGCCCTTTGGCTTTTGAGTTAGCAAATAGTTCATTAAATCCAAATATTTTTACATTAGCAGTCACAAGTTTTACTTCACTATTAGCCAGTTAATCACAGAGGAAATTCTAATCTACAGTGTAAAAAAATAATTGAACGATAAGTAAGGAGAACCTATCATGTGGTTTTATTGATAATATTTGCCCAGAGAGGGCTTCCCTTTGTTTCTCTCTGAGGATGAAAGAGTATGACTTGCCTAAGATCACCCATCTAAAGGTGTTTGACTCCACTTTAACAGCCATGGTTCAATGCTATGAGATTGTGAGAGTTGTAATTTTACAAGGTCTGTAGCCTTGTCTGCCAAATCGTGTTTGTGCCTCACCTAGCTAAGAATCCCATGATTCCATAGCATTAAGCCATAGCTGGTATCAAACGACATTAATTTTATATTGTAAATGCACCCAAGGTGGATTTCCATGGATGAGTGGAAGGCATTATCTATAATTGTTACCTTCGCACAGGATAGTGAATTCACTCCCTAAGGTTGAAAGTGAATCCAATAGCAGATCTGTGCTGTCCAGATTCCTTTCGAATAAAACACTTACACTTCAGGTTGATGATATCTTTGTAATCTATTTATTAATAAATATAAAAGCAGGGACTATAGGAAGTAAATAAATCTCCTTAAACCAGGTTTGAGCTCCACCAATCCTGTATCAGAGCCCCAAAGGCCTCCATTGTTCTATGAGCAATTTCTTGTTAGCGAAACTCACCCAGTCTATCTGGGTGTTGTCCCAATTAAAAACATGATCAGTTCCTTTGTCAGTTTTCCATCCTGCAGGGAACTGGTTGACGTTTCCAGTCCTATGAACCTCATCTCTGCTGTTTAGATGAGTCATGATACTTCTCTGATAAAATAGCAACATATTAATGAACAGTCTACTTCTCAAAAACAACAAAGTGTTTGTAAAAAGTTGTTCTGACCATCAAGGTGGTCTAGCCTACAAAGGAACATTGCATTTGATTGTATAAGTAAGTACCCAAGACAGATTACACAATGCAATCAGCAAATATAATTCTCATTAAGCATATGGTATGGTTAATCTTTTCATCCCCCAAATTTAGACTGTTATTCTCTTCTTTAGCAAAAATTAGTCTTGACAATAAATTTCCATGCTGGAAATATATGGATCTACTGGACATTATCTCAGTATTACAAAATCTGCTTCTTGTTAAAGTTTTGAATGACGTGATTAACTATCTAAAATGTCAGAATAAGTTAATGTCATGTTAACCTTGGAGTCAGCCACATCCCCCCTCCCAGAAGGAAGAAGGCCAAGTATTTTGGACATAATTTTCACAGATACTCTCAATCCATCTAAGCCAAGATATTATTGTCTGTTTTTGCCATATTTTAATTGTAGATCATTATACATATTTCTTCATTGGACTAAATCCACCCTGTCTCTCTTAGTTGTGCACAGAACTATTTGTGAATCCCCAGCACCAAAGGACAATGGGTCACATTAACTGAAAACAGCTCCTTCAGTATTCCTACAGTGCAATCTTTCTACTTTGTGTGTACAGTGCATTGTCACTAACACTGTATAACATTATTTTTGTTCCTGGGTTATAAATGCCATTTCCTAATTGGTTCTATCATAAAACTATGGGCAAATTTTATTAAACTGCAAAAAACTTTGTTTTTGAGGGCTATCATGCAGCACATTTTGCCACAGTTTTTCAATGAATATCTCATAGAGTCTCAATCAATTCAACTAGTTTGTGGCAGCCACAAAAACAAGGGTTCTGGAATATAAAAACTACTTTCAAAGTAAGTATCCTGGTGGCACAGTGCTGTTGAACTTGTGCTGAGCTGTTGAACTTGCTGACTAAAAGGTCACAGGTTCGAATCCAGAGAGCGAGGTAAGCTCCTGCTGTTAGCCCCAACGTCTGCCAACCTAACAGTTCGAAAACATGCAAAAGTGAGTTGATCAATAGGTACTACTCCAGCGGGAAGGTAATGGCGCTCCATGCAGTCATGCCAGCCACATGAATTTGGAGGTGTCTATGTACAACGGTGCTCTTCGGCTTAGAAATGGAGATGAGCACCAACCCCCAGTCATGACTGGACTTAATGTAAGGGGAAATCCTTTACCTACCACACAATTAAACAGGAAATAATATATTCAAACCAGGCACAGTTTTTTTTTCAAATTTTGTTACATGTAATTAGAGCTTCCTTACTTAAAATCTGGTCCTCTCAACATAATGCTCTAGAACAACTTTTCTAAGGATATTTAATGTACAGGAATACTAGGCTTTTTCCCAGTGTGCCAGGCATTATTATGACTATTGGGTTCAACTGTTCTTTCCTTTCCTAGAAACTCTTCAGGAAAACTGTCCAGCAGCCTTTGGCTCTAGGGATCATCATGTTGAGTAGTATTGCTCAAGCACATGTTTAAATATTTCAGGGAGAAATCAAAACCAGCTGGTTACCTTTTGATTTATTTAGAATAGGCCAGGCTTCTTCAGTCTAGTCACTAGTGCTTTCTGGGTGTTTTGGAAAACAATTCCCAGAATTTTTGACAATTAGACATTGTCTATTGGAGCTGATGGACACTGAAGTCCAAAATATCTGGATGGTGCCACTGTCAGATTGGACAAGACTGGAGTATTTCCATTGAAATAAATAGGATTTCGGTGACTGTTGTTCTTTTTTCTAACAGTCCTGCTCAGATCTTGATATATCTTCCTTTACTGTAATACAACGTTCCTCTTTCCACAACTTTATTGTCTTTTCTAATAATTCATGTCTACTTTTCATGTTATTATTTATTTGTTTATTTATTTTTATCTTGCTTTTCTCCCATGGGTAGGATTCAAAGCAGCATATAAGCAAAGTGTACTTAGTTAATCATTAATAATGTAAATTCCATCTATTTCAGGGGAACAATTTATTCATGACTACAGTTGGATCCAACCCAGAGCACACCTACATGTGCCACATAGGCCACAGGTGATCCAGAGTGGGGTACTATGGATCATCCCTGGGGAAGTCTGCACAGCTAGGGTCCAAGCTTCAGGGCATCACCCAACATTGGATAATATGGAGGCAAGATAGGGTTAAGCACTCTTGTCAGGCATGTAGGGTAAATCAGCTTCATGTGTGATGTGGATGTCATGAAATCTATTCATCCCCTCTCCACCTCATTTAGCCTGTAAAGCCAGATTCCCAGTTAAATGCTTGTGTTTGTGTTTTATATCTTACAGCTGATTTCTATGCAGTCTACCTGTAATATCCCAGTTTTTGAGTACTGAAAGGTTTGTGAAAGCTGTTTGTTTCAAAAACAATTTCTAAATGAATGTGCTTCTAAATTTGTATTGCTGATTTGGAACCAAAATGTGTAGTTAGTATTTGAGAAACCCATTTTACTCATCTATTTAAATTATAAGTGAAATGTTTTTCTTCTTGTAACTTAAGTTGATGGCCTAGATCTAAAGCAACCCCTCTATAAATGGAGAACAGATGTTTTCCTGTGGTGGGTCAATTTCTGTGAATGGGATCCAGAAACTTAGCTGGTAGATGTTAGGGACCCTTTGGCATAAGAAATTGATGGTGATGATATGGCAGTTTTATGCAAGAGATACCCACTAGTAAGCTTAAGTAGAAAAACAATTTATTTAAAGCTTGAAGCTTAACAGTTGACACCAACATTCCATTCTATAATTATTTCTCAGAAATGGGTTTAAAAATTAAAGGCTCTTTCCCACTGAAATTCTTGGTCATTGTTTGGAATTTTATTTGGAAAGGATCTGCATGGCACAGTAATAACTTTTAAGACATTTTAATAAGTTCATCTTTGGGTCCTTCCACACAGCCATATTACTCAGAACATCAAGGCACATAATCCACAATATCTGCTTAGAACTGTGTTATCTGAATCCACACTGTCACATAAGCCAGTTCAAAGTAGATAATATGGGATTTTATACAGCGGTGTGGAAGGGGACTTAGAAGGTTTGCCATTTTTTGAATAGTTTTGTCTCTCAACGTAAAAGCAGACAGGAAGTCATCTCATATCCATGCATTGAGTCATGGATTTTGTTATTTGTTTATTCAGTCACAATGAGTAAAATAATAGCATGGATTCCTTTGTCAACAAAAGAGTGAAGGATTAAAGTAAGGGTCATTCCAGACAGGCTCTATATCCCAGGATCTGATTCCCAGATTCTGTTTATCCCAGATTATCTGGCATTGTATACCCATATAATCCAGTTTAAAGCAGAAAACCTGGGATCAGATCCTGAAATATAGGGCCTGTCTGGAAGGACCTTAAACATTCTTAAACTTACCAGTAATTTTGTGTTCCAAACAGGCATGTAGCCGGGGGGGACGGGGGGGGGGGGACTTGAGGGGTTTCAGCCCCCCCCCCGAAATTCTCATGGTGGTTTGCAAAAAGGCCTTATTGCTGCATTATTTAAACTGCTATGTTTATTCATATCATGATCTGATCACCATACTCAATATATCCCATGTGCATGGGGGTATTGGGGTAATGATACAAAAGGTTTGCTGGGGTAGACCCTCTTTCACTCAGACTCAGCGAATCGAAATCCTGGCTATGGGCCTGGTTCCAAATGTCTCATGTCATACCTTTCTTAACTATGAAGTGTGTAGGATAGGAAACCACAGACCACCTATTACAATGCAACCTGAGCCCTGCCACATGCACAATGGAGGACCTTCTTACAGCAACACCAGAGGCACTTGAAGTGACCAGCTTCTGGTCAAAGGAAATTTAGTATAATGCCAAGTTCTTAACTTTGTTTGTGGTTTTTCTATACATTATAACTGTATTCATAATTTGCTTCTGGCACAATTAAAAAAATGAACCCCACAAAAACCCTACATTTTGCAGTGCCTTGCATACTGAATAACAGATATTTTAAACAAGGATCTTAAATGAACACTTTTCATTTGACTTCAAACTTGTGTAATTATTTGCCTTGGGCAGGCTTTTGATTCTGTGGTTATCAGTTGGTTCAGGCACATTCTAGACCAGTTTCTCAAGCAGAGTGCACTGAAATCCTAGGGTTCCTCGAGACATTACTAGTGGTTCCAGTAGAAATTGTGGTTAAAAAAGGATTCTTTTGCTATAAGCACAATGATTTTTATGCTGGAGGTCTCTCAAACGTTTAATTTTTATAAAGGAGCTCCCCTAGATCTATAATTTTTACGCAGGGGTTACTTGATACCTGAAAATTATTTCAAGGGATCCTCTGGGGTTAAAAGGTTGAGAAAGAGTGCTCTAGATTTTCCAAGCTCTGACCTTTCTTCTCCTTGGAGCTGCTGCTATTTCTCCTTCAATGTCCACATGAGTGAGCTCTGAAGGAGGTCCATTAATCTTCATGTACCTTGCCTTGTTCTTGTGCAAAGTGGCATAGACTGGTTTAATAGGAAGGGCATAGCAAACAGGAACTGGAAATTGAAAAGTAGGAGAAAAATAATATGCTTAAAAAGTGGGCAGCATTAAAATCAAACTTCTACTAAAACATAAAAGTCTCCCTGCTACTGCCACAATATCTCATTTTGCTTCTTGTCTCAACTCTTTTTTAAAATGCCACTACACAACATATTTGGTGATATGTAATGCCCTCACTTTCAACTGGCGAATAGCTTTCCTTCTCTACACTTGAATGATCCGGATGATTCCCTAAATCATATTTTCTCCTAGGAAATTATTTATTTTTAAATGTTGCTGTGGATCTGTTGCTTTTGATAGATAAAGCTACTGGCAATGAAAATGTGTGAGATTCCTTTTTAAAGAGATGAATAGGTGGATCAAACCAAAACACTTTACAAGTGCTCCTGAGTCCCACCAATTCAACTTTTATTTATGGCAGACATATTATGGTTTTGTAATATAGGTAATTCAATTGTACAATTATGCATAGAAAAAAATTAATGTGTCAGAAATGATAATTTGAATCTGTATACTTCTTTGTACTGTCAAGCCTTCTAATAGCATGCTGGACTGTACTCTGGGGTGTATACCAAAAGTGTAATTACCATTTTTTTTTGTTTCAGGAGCAACTTGAGAAAGTGCAAATTGCTTCTGGTGTGAGAGAATGAGCCATCTGCAAGTACATGCCCAGGGAACACCCGGATGTATTTTATGCTTTTTATCCTTGAGGGAGGTTTCTTTCATGTCCCCCTATGGGGAGTTGGAGCTGACAGAGGGACCTCATCTGCACTCTCTCTGGATTCAAACCTCCGACCTGTCAGTCTTGAATCCTGCCGGCACGAGAGTTTAATCCATTGTGCTACCGGGGGCTCAAAATTATTATTGGTGTTTACTTTCTCATTGGGGAACCCCCTCTCATGGACATTTAGGGAATTAGATGGATTTATGGAATTTTGCATATTTTGATTAATATCCTGAAACTGAATCAATGTCAAAGGTATCTGAATATATCTTCCTCCTCCTCCTCCTTATTTATATTGCACCATCAAATGTATATTGTGGCTGTTTACAGTAATAAAGCAAAAAGATAGGACCTGCAAAGTTTTTAAATGTAAAATATGTGTGCATACATGGACAAAAGGGAAAGAGTAATAACAAATCACAAAATTGTAGATAAAAACAAGAAAAAACACACAAAAGTTAATACAAAGAAAATTGACAAATACATTAAATCAAAATATACAAGACTACAAAACTAGAATCCTAAAAGCTTTGGTAAATAAGATAAGTTTTCAATTAACATTTAAAAACAATATAGAATTGCTCAGGAAGGCGGCCCCAAGGGTTCCCAGATTGATGTAGTAGATAAGAACGCTGGGTGTTGCAACTTCTGGGGTTTTTTTCAAGAGCAAAATGTTAAACATATGAGTATGCACATACATACATGGAGGGAGAGGAATAACAATTCACAAAACTGTACAAAACAATTGCAAAACAAATTATCTTGATAAAAAACAAGAAACACACACACATGGAGGGAAGGAGCAGCTCTGATGTCATCTGCTCTGGTGCCAGAATAACAGTGTTATTATTCTCCCACTGGTATGTCTTTTGCAGATTAAAATAAGGAGGATGGGAGAAGCAGGGGATGGATTGCACTTTTCCCCTTTTTGATAGAGTTCCTACTTCATCCTTAGAGGTTTGAATGATAACAAGACTGTTTGCATGTCTAATCAGTTAAGCTGTAGCTGGCCAAGACCTTTTGTTAAACTTTTATACACTTTACTAGTTGAACCTCTGCAATCAGAAGCAAGTTCAATGAATTTACTGCCAGATAACAATGCATAGGATTGTAAAGATTTTTTTTTGAGATTGTATCAGAAATTGCTCTGTTTTGGATGTCATGATCTACAGCAAGTCTTTAATCAATATTAAGTTCTATGATCATGAAAGAAATAATAGGGGAGGAAAGTACACACACCTTGGTCTTTTCTAAATGTACATTTCTGTGGTTGAAAATAATTTTCACTTGAATTGTATAACATATTTTAGTCTGTTTAAAATATTTTATTGTTTTAAATTCTACTTTATATTATATTACAAAAACTGATTTCATCTGCCTTGAGAACCTAAACAAAACAATGGGATCTGAATATATAATAAATGAGTGAATATATTGTTGTGGAATTTATTTATTATTTACTAGCTGTTCCCTGCCACGCATTGCTATTGCCCACTCTGGTGATCATGGGGGTTCTGTGTGGGAGGTTTGACCCAATTCTATCATTGGTGGGGTTCAGAATGCTCTGTGATTGTAGGTGAACTATAAATCCCAGCAACTACAACTCCCAAATGTCAAGATTCTATTTTCCCCAAACTCCACCAGTGTCCACATTTGGGCATTTTGAGTATTTGCGTAGAGTTTGGTCCAGATCGATCATTGTTTGAGTCCATAGTGCTCTCTGGATATAGGTGAACTACAACTCCAAAACCAAAGGACACTGCCCACCAAACCCTTTCAGTATTTTCTGTTGGTCATGGGAGTTCTGTGTGCCAAGTTTGGTTCAATTCCATCATTGGTGGAGTTCGGAATGCTCTTTGATTGTAGGTGAACTATAAATCCCAGGAACTACAACTCCCAAATGACAAAATCAATTTTTTTAAGTGAAGGACATACATTGGGTTGTTAGGTGCCTTGTGTCCAAATTTGGCGGCAATTCGTCCAGTGGCTTTTGAGTTCTGTTAATCCCACAAACAAACATAACATTTTTATTTATATAGATATTCCATCCTTCTCACCCCGAAGGGGACTCGGGGTGGATTACAGAGCATATATATGGCAAACACTCAATGCCATTTATACATTGACAAGACAGATAACTGTACAGAGATAGAGATATATATAGGCTTTCCCCATCTTTGGCATCTTGGAGGCTTGTGCTTGGTTCCGGCCACTGGGAGGAGGGGATGGTGTCACTCCATTTTCCCTGGCGTTCATAAACTTCCTCCTTGATTGAATTGCCAACATTTTCTTGCATTTCCTTATGGGTGCCTTAAATACCTCCCTGCTTAAGTGGTACCTATTTATCTACTCACATTTTGATTTTGAACTGCTAGGTAGGCAGAAGCTGGGCTAAAGGCCAGGAGCTCACGCTAATCTAGGCTTCAAGCTGTCAACCTTTCAATTGGCAAGATTTTCTGCAGCTGGTGGTTGACCTGATGTGCTAAAGCCCGGCTCAAGTCATTTCTGAATTATGGCAACCCTAAGGTGAACCTATCATGAGGTTTTCTTTGCAAGATTTGTTTGCAAGAGGGTTGCTTTTGCTTTCCTTTGAGTCTGAGACAGTGTGACTTGTCCAATGCCAGGCGGTTGGCTTCCACAACTGATCTTGGTTTTGAACCCTCGTCTCCAGCATCATAGAGCAAAACTCAAACCATACAATATATGTGTGCTTGTTTACTATAAAAATGGTTTCCAAGGAACATGTGAAACATTGGAGGTGATGGCTGTTAGGGTTGTGGCAATGAACTCCTGTACTTCACTATTTTCCAATACACTTTTGCTGATAGAGAGTGGCTACTTTTTCAAAATGACAGAAAGGGTCACAGATTCCTACAGCACTTGCACCTCAAGCCACACTGAGAATGCAGACTTGATTGGCGGGGGAATTTTGTGAAAGCAGTTTTGTTTTGGGCTTGATCTCAAACAAATTCTTCAGCCAGCTATTAAGTGGGAACTGCATGCTTGTTAAAGGTCAAGAAAGCTTCCTGCCTCTTTCCTTCATGAATGGGAACCACTCTCTTTCTCACTTTCACTTTCAATGTATGCATTGTTGGGTCTATGATGCCCCAACACAAACAACCTTTTAGTGGGATTTTATGGGCTCCAGATATTTTGCTCGTCTTGTGCCATCTTACGTTGAGCTTTTCAAGCAGTTATTTCTTGTTCTTTCCACAGGATACTTTAAGAGTAATTGGACAAATGTATGGAAGATTATTTATTTATGCATTTAGATAACACTGTCACTGGTAAATGACAGCCTAGTAAATACAGTGGATTTTATGCCCCCTTTACATACATTTCTGTATATGAATTACTTGCCAGCATAACAAATCCTTCTGGTAAGCTTTGTGCTGGCAATTGGCTGGGCACTCTGTGAACAGAATGGTAGACTAGATGGGCCTTTGATCTGATCCAGCATGGTTATTTCTATGTTCATAACATCTCCAGGGAGGACAAAATCTAAAATCCAGGAGAGCCACAGTCAGTTTGTGTCTACAGATCTGTATTGGTTTGATGGCCTGACTTCCTGTCTTCCTGTGTATCCTTGCATGAACTGTACTGGCTGTTTTGAACTAAGGAGCTCTATCGAACAGCAACATGGAAGGGTTCATATATCAAAGATTGATTATGGTAGTTTAAAGTACAGCTGGCAGTGCATTCACATGGGGATTGTGGCACACCACATTTAATCTGTTAGGATTATAGACTGAATGATTGCTGGACAAACAGTAATTCTATTAACACTGACAAGACTGCAAAGTCAATGATTCAGAAAAAAGCTGACCCCATAGAATGATAAATAGGTGATGAAAGCTCTTACCATCTGGAATTCGTTTATACACCATATTTTCATACAAAGTGAGGAGTGACATGATAGCAACTAACTACATTAGTCAGTGTGATTTGCTAAAACTTTGGCTAAACATTTGATAATTCTGCCATTGAATAACTCTGAAAGACAAAGTATTTAATTCTGTGATCTCGACGGACAAAAGTATTGTTTTAAAGCAAAGGTTCTCAAACTTTTTCAGTCATGGAGCCCTTTTTGAAGCAAAAATTTCTCATGGAGGCCCAATAAATGTTTCTGTATTATATTGTAAGGTAAAGGTAAAGTTTTCCACTAACATTAAGTCTCGTCACTGACACTGGGCCGGTGTGTGTGTGTGCTCATCTCCATTTCTAAGTTGAAGAACCAACGTTATCCGTAAACGCCTCCAAGGTCATGTGGCCAGCATGACTGCATGGAGCGCCATTACCTTCCTGCTAAAGTGGTACCTATTTATCTACTCAAATTTGTATGCTTTCAAACTGGTAGGTTGGCAGAAGCTGGGGCTAGCAGCGGGAGCTCACTCTGCTCCTCAAGTTTGAACTGCCAACCTTTTTGTCAGCAAGTTTAGCAGCTCAGCTGTTTAACCCACTGCACCACCAGGGTGTTTTATATATATAATGAATATATGACAGGCATGGGACAGGCCAGTGGCAGATGGATGGAGAGTGTTTGTGTGAACTAATTCGCACAGTGCATATATATCTATATATCTATATATCTATATATCTATATATCTATATATCTATATATCTATATATCTATATATCTATCTATCTATCTATCTATCTATCTATCTATCTATCTATCTATCTATATATATATTAGGGCTGGGCAACCACGGAAAAAATTGTTTCTAAAATCGATTCGTTTTTTGGGGGTTTTTGCGTTTCGATTTTTAAAAGAATTCCGAAATTTTTCTTTTAAAAAGTTCAATATTTACGAAATTTCGTAAATTACAAAACAATACGAAACAATTATGAAACAATTACGAATCGATTCGTTAATGGTGGACGCGACCGCGCAATACGCTAAAAAACCTCCAAATGGGACAGGGGGAACTTCTGAAGCTTCCCTCTCCCTCTGTTGTTGACTGTTGGTGTAATATTTATAATTTTTTTTCACTGATTAAACAAATAACAACTATAAAACTTGCCCCAGACATGCGAAAATAATAACAAAACGATTTCAAAACGATAACGAAACGAATACAAAACGAATTCGAAACAATTACGAAACGAATTTAAAAATTCGTTTCGTTTTTTAGTTGCTCCTGAATGGTTCGTTATCGCTTCGTTATAAAAAAACGAATTTTTAACGAATTACGAAATTACGAAACGAAACTGCCCAGCTTTGTAATAATAATAATAATAATGGCAGAAACTCAAGAGGAGGTGGGGTGCCCACAGAACCCCTGAACACCTCTTGCAGAGCCCCAAGGGCTCCTTGTAGAACAGTTTGAGAACTGCTGCTTTAAAGTACAGACTCAATTTCTTTGTCATAATAATTTTAATAAAATACATATACAGAATATGCTATTGGCATATATAGTGGAAGCATCTCTTATTCTTACACAACGTTTATTATCACCCACCTTCCATCGTACTGTTCTGCAATAAAATGGAGGCACTGATTTATATATAAGCACAAAAATATTTTTACAACAACAGATAAGGAAAAATTACATAAACACAAGCAACATAATAAAACTAAAGCTACAGATAACTAAACTATATACAAAAGATTAAATTATTAAAAAAGCAAAATGAAGAAAAGAAAAAAAACCCTCATAGATTCAAACTACTCATATGATGGTTATAATTAATACTTTATTCTACTTCCTCTAATTTCATATTTATACTTATAATTTCATATTTATACTTCTACTGTGTGAGGGGGGCAGGGAACATTTATGACCTACTGTGGAGGTTACCAACACTTTATGCCACACTGTAAATATAGAAGATAGATTATGGACTGTATTGTTAGCTCACAAACATGAGCTAACAATGCATGGTCCTAAACCTCATATTACCATGAGGTTTAGTATTTTGAAATGTTGGTATTTTGAATGATTACGTTTTTTTTTTTAAAAAAAATACCATATCAGGCTCATGAAGCAGGATTTTGGGAGAGACATGTCAATTCTTGGTAGGGGATTGCCCACAGGAACACCCCTTACTCCCCATCACTGATGCAATTCAACCTGGGAAAATTTGGCAGCTCCTATTCTGCGTATTTTTGTGTGTTTTCTCCAGTTATATCTTTGTATTTGAGTCCAGAAGATGTTATCTGGCAGTCTTCTCCCCCATCCATATTTTGGACTGTTTCAGACAAACCTTGATGGAGTTGACAAGAAATTCCCGTGTGTATGGGAAGGGCTCCATCATAAACCATACCTTCAATGGATTCTGTTTAGAAAGGGGGGGCAGTGTGGGGGTAAAGTCCTATATCAAGCCCAATTTTAAGCTGAGAATTGTGGAGTGGCCTTTTGGAGGTGAGGGAAAGGTAAACCATTACATGTACTCATGATTTTGAGCTTTTTGGTTTTGCTCAGGAACAAAAATAATCTGAAAATCTTAACAGTTGTAAGTGGCTTAGAGGTCACAAACATGAGCTAACAATGCATGGTCCATTGGGTATTCTTTCCCCAAGTTATTCTTTGTTGCAAAAGAACTGAAAATAGAAAAGGTTGTGGATTGCGTCCTAATGTGCTCATAAAATGCAGTGTTGCTTATTTATTACATTTTTACATCCTGCTTTTCCTCTGAAGAGTCTAAGGTGGCATACATTGGCCTTCTACCATTTTTATTCTCACAACGCCATGTGGTAGGTTAGGAAGATAATGGCTGGGCCCAGTTCACCCAGTGGCTCATGGGAATTTGAACCTCAGTCTCCATCAGCCTTCGTTCAATACTGATTTTGGTGGTTTATCACACAGTAGAACCAAATCTGAACTCCGCATTATGCATTGAACTTATATTGTGCTGACAAACACGTATTTTGATTGCCATATTGGTCATAGACAAATGGCTAATTTAATTTCTTTTATGTTATCCAGATATCCCATGCATTCTTCTTCCAGGCTTCATCCACATTCTTATAAGATTGGAAATGCCCATGACTCATTCTCTAGCTATTCATTTTGTTTAATTTAAAAGTTTTCCTTTCTTAGAAATGATGCACGTATCATGATTTTTCCAGAAATGGGATTACTCCAGGAGAGCTTTGGATAATTGGATGCATGGAATCTTCTGCAAATGACTCAAAGCCTTTATCTTCAGACTAATATAATCATCAAGGATAAAATGGTGTGCCTGATCTGGATTATTGCTATATTGCTCATATCTTTGGTCATCTATGATTAAGAAGAATGAGGTTAACCACTTCAAGTAGCATACATTTGGGAATAGCTCTGGTAGCCATCTAATTGTTCTTCTTGAGTCCTCCACTTGTACTCCTCCTAACCACCCCTGATCAATCAACTGCCATAAAGTATGGTTGAAAAAGCTATCCTGTGGGGATTATTATAGTAGTAGAGGATTAGGTCAATCCCCTTTTGAATATGGAAAGGGAGAACTATCTTTCTTTATGCCTTTGGTGTGATGGCAACTTCCAGGAGTTGAGGGATGGACCAATGATTCCCTGCAGGACCTTGGGTTGCAGAACCTTGGGTCCGCACTTCTGTTGTATCCCATCAAAATGTTTAGAAAAATACAATATTAATTTTCTTCAAAATATACTCTATACATTTGTTTTGGTTTTTCCATGGTCATGTTAGGTCCATTTGGTTGCACAGGAATTGACCTGGAAATTATTTTCTGGTCTACTTCCTCTTAATTTTACACCACAAACTTGATCTAAAACAAGCTAGCCTCTCATGAAAGCTATAATTTGCCATGGCTGAAGTACCACAAAAACAACCTTGAGAGCAAAATTTTGTAATTTCTTCTTCTCTAACCTCAGGCTAGAAAATAGTGTTGGCTGCCACTGGTAATCAAGACAAACAATGGCTGGTGTTTATTTTCATTGCTATGGCTTCCCTTTGTGTGTGGATACTTGGATCCCAGCCAAATGTTTTAAATCTATTGGATTAATCTTCAAGAGATTGTTTTTTAGATGAGATCATGTCTTGTTTAGAAGTAAATAAATTGAATAAAGCTTTTTTCCATGTACTTTTGACTGGGGTGAAGATAAATGGCTGTTGTTACATGCATCCAAGTTGACTCTGATTTATGACAACCCTATTATGGTTTTTTCTTTATTGTGATTTATTAAGAGGAAGTTTACTATTTGGTTTCCTCTTAGGAAAGTTGAGATAGTGTAACTTATCCATGGTCATTCAGTAGTTTTCCAGATGAATGGAGGTTCAAACCTTTGCATCTCATAGTTCATGTCCAGCATTATTACACTGTTGCCACCCAAACTGTTGATGCTATTCTGTTGTCTGGGAAAACGCCCTATGAACACAGTGAGTCTTATTGACTAGATTCTACCACGAGCAAAATGTAGACTTTAACCCAATTATATCACTAGTATAATAGGGCCCGGGTCTAATGGGATATCAAAGTAATAGGGCCCAAGTCTAATGGGGTATCAAAGTAATTCGGGGCAAAGCAGGGTTAACTGCTTTGTTCTGAATTGCTTCACTTTTACCAGAGGCATCATTTGGACGCCTCCAATAAAAGCGCTACAGGTCTCGCGTTTTGGGGTCTGTCTGGAAACAGCCTAGTACCAACGATAATATGCAAAACATTTAAGGACATTATTCCACAAGGATAAACTGTCCTACAGAGAAACCTGAGGCTTGCCATTTATTTTTTTAAGCATATGTTCAGATTCAAATAACACTGACTTATTTTTCTAAGCATATGAATTTCAATCTTTCAAACCATATGGAGGCTTCCATTCTTGGATTGATTGACTGAGCACTAAACCGTTAGGCTCTTATATTAACAGACTCATTAAAAATAAACATACCAAGTTATGTAACTTGTCCTCCTGGAAAAAAAATAGGCTGCTGATTTGCAATAATCCTCCATATGTAAACAACATATTTAATCATTTATGAAAATGGAAAACCTTTAACCCAGCCGTCATCCTAGAAATCTTAATAGTATCTTTGTGTGTGTGTGTGTGTAGAGTTTTTTGATCTGAGTATACCAGCAAATTAGTGCAGTAATGACTGAAGCCATTCAAACTTATATATGCTTACACACCGTAAGTAAGCCCCACTCTTGAATGAGGATTGCCTTCAAGTAAAATATGCATGAGATTTCAAATAGAATCATAATAACTCACAGAAATTGCAAATGATCATTTTGAGCCTGCTTCCTAACTAAATTGCTTGAGTCTAAAGATTCAAGTGATTCATAACATTTTTGATTTTGAAAAATATTAATCAAAATGACCAAAAGCCTACATATTCATTTTCTTCATGAGGAAGAGGAACTGAAATCATTTTAACGTTGAAAGTGTTATGTGATTTCAGCTTCCGCAAGGAACATGGGTTCAGAGCCCGGTGTGTCAAACTTCCAGAAGGCCACATGAGACACAGATGAGTTGAAGGCAAAATTATAGAGTTAACTCTCAAAGGCCAAAGAGGATGTCAGCAGACACAGGGCTCCAAAGAACTGGCATACTACAGTTGTGAATGTACAGATTTTTTAAGCACTTTGACAACTATTCCACATTACCACATTGGCTTCTGATTCGTTCAAAATGTGGCTGGCTAGAATCCTCTCCCTGGTTGATCTGGGACTCTGTCTGACATCATGGCTGGTTGGTCCCAGCTGTGGAGAGAAAATTTAATAAACTGTCATTGGATTATTTTAAAGATTTGTGTCTGCTTATTGATCTGCCCAGGAGAGGGGCACAATTGGAAGGGAATGTGGTGGGGCAGGACATAATGGGCTGCAAAGGGAAATTAATCTCAGGTTCAGTTAATACAATGTGTGCCAGTCAGGTAAACAAAAAGGCGCTAAGGTTTTGGCAATTTCAGTGGGAACCCCAAGAGTGGGCCCAATTTGGTGACAGAGATGTGGAAAAGTTCCCACTAATAAAATTGTTCATATCAGGGTAAAGGAGAAAAAGACTCAGAGTCTCTTGCATTAGCCCATTGTATGTGCTTTGAATGCAGTTTTCCTGTTTCTTGGCAGGGGGTTGGACTGGATGGCCCATGAGGTCTCATCTAGCTCAAGGATTCTATGATTCTATGTTCCATATTTCTTCCCGGGTTATGGTGAGATTATGTTAAATATGGTGTTGCCATCTCCTGAGGTATGTATGATGTCGGTGTAGCGTTGGGGGTTAATGAAAATAAATCTGAAACTGGAAATGAAGTCCATGTGGACTCCCGAATTCATCTTTATGGGGCCATGCATTATGGGGTTAATCATTTTGGGATCCAAGTTTTGACAATAAAAGGAACCAGTTCTCATCTGTCCAGCCCAGGGCTTTGGGTTCTTAACTTTTTAAAGGATTATTTCAAATCTATTTTTATTCAGCCATATTTCTGCTATACTAGAGTTTTGATGTCTACATGGCAGGGAGGTACAACAAGGTTCCCTCTCCATTTGGAATCAATTTATTTATTGTTTTAATTTATATTCTATCTTTCAGATTCAAGGCAAAATAAAATAAAATAAAATAAAATAAACTAGAGATAATGGTATGAGGTTGCTTATTGAATATGGCTAGTTCAGATGGAAAGGAGTTTCAACACAATAAGTTTCACAGTGAATTGCCCATTCTAGACATTTCGTTGTGTGCTTCAAAAATATAAATACAGGAAAACTTCAAGGTTTTATTTAAAAGAAAGTGCAACTAACAGAATTTATACCATAGCATACCAAACCTAGGTTCATCTTTGCAGGGAGGAAGAGTATTTGTGGAATTCATACTGGTCCCAATCTGTGAGGCAAACCCCAGGAAAATCATAGATCAAAGCAATAGAGAGTCTGTGTGTGCTGGGTCTTGAGAACAGAGAAAAGAATGCAATAGATACTCAGGAGATAAACGTAACATCTCATCGTTTGGAAGGAAAGATCGAAGTACTGCAATTCCTGGTTTCAATATTAATATGTCAGTGAAGCCATGCCAGTTTTTAATCTGGATTTTAAAGAAGCTATTCGGCTCCATCAGCATACTAGATTCAGAATTTTTGATAGCTCCTTTGAGACCCAGCACTCCATTGTGGGGGAGGGGGGGAATCCAGAAGCTGCCATTATCTGGTAATTTTTCTTCTGTTATCCTATATCCTCAGGCAATCCAAGCCAATTTTGTTGCTTCTATGGAAGCTGCGAGATCTAATCACATGAGTGATGACTATCTCAGAGCCTTTCCACACACCTGAATAAAATTCCACATAATCTGCCTTGAACTGGAATATATGGCAGTGTGGACTCAGATAACTCAGTGCAAAGAAGATATTGTGGGATTTTCTGCCTTGATATTCTGGGTTGCATGGCTGTGTGAAAGGGCCCTCAGACACGGGATATTTATCAATGTTTAAACTTTCTTGCTAAGTAATAATACTAATATTTTACATTTGTCTAGAGCCAAGGCAGGGTGTACAAAGACTACTTACCTCATCCCTTGTTGGGGGGGAGGGGGTGGCGGGAAGCATCATATTACTGTGGCATTTAGTCCTATTGCAAATATTGGTAATTTCATTTATCAATACCCATCATGTGGTGTTGTTTCTTGCCTTCTCTCCCAAAGTTATCCATTTTCAGATTTATCACACGAGCGAGTGCAGTTAAAGCAAACAAATCTTTTTCCATGGGCTCTTCTGCTCTCTCTTCCATTGTCCTTACCCTTGAGAAGACAGGAGGCTTTTTTAACCCCATTTCTTCCCATGGGTTCTCCTTCCTGATGTCTCTATTTCCAAGGAGACAGGAGACATCCTTCTAACCACATTTCTCCCTCCCAATGCCTGTATTTGATGTGTACTTGTGTTTAAAAAGTGTCTCCAAATCCTCAGCTACAGAATTTTCAGACTTCCAAGAAGAGACATTGTTCTCAACTTTCAAGAAGAGAAATTGTTCTCAATCCCATATCTCCCCATGGGCTCTCCCTTCTAATGCCTCCATTTCCAAAAAGACAGGAGACACCGTTCTAACTTCATTTCTCTCCATGGTCTCTTTTGCTCTCCTAATGGTTTTTTATGGATCAAAGGAAAGAAAAGGCAGGGAAACATGCAATTTTGAAAGGTTAGAATCAAATGAAAGCAAATAGTGATCTCCTGATGGGAAATTGCTGGGGAATCGCTGCTTTGTAGGAGAACAGTCATAGGAACACCCATTCATCATTTTCACCAAAACTATTCAATGTGGGTGAATCAGACAGATCCCATCCCTTATTTATTTATTTACAACATTTATATGCCACCCTTCTCACCCCGAAGGGGACTCAGAGTGGCTTACTATACACACACACAATATTGATAATATTACATGTAATATAAAATATATAATTATAATATTGTATTATTAGTAGTAGTATTATATTGAGGGGGAGCTCTCAACTGATGGCATAGGCAGGAGACAAGATGAAACTGTCTTCTGCCCCCACCCCCCTCTTCACTCTGGCCCAGAGCAGCAGTTGGTGCCGGGGGGGGGGGGGGGGGGGCTCTCAACTGATGACATAAGCAGGAGACAAGATAAAACTATCTTCTGCCCCCCTTTTTGCCATTTCCTCCTCTTTTCATGCAGCTCCAGAATGCAGAAAAAATGTCTCACCATCTTCTGCACCCCCCATTTCTTAATACTTTAAACACATTCTTTAGTGAAGCATCATGGGCATCCTTGCATTTTGTAATGGGCTCCATTGTACTTTATTTAAAAAATGGATTACAGCTGTTTAGAAATTGGGGGGAAGGGATGATTGGAATAACGTCTGACCTCTCAGCTTCCACCTTACCTTTCAGCTGCTCAACTCCACCAGCTTCAAATGTCAATTGTGGCAGAACCCCACAGAAGAAACTGGAGATGTTCTCAAGATGTTCAAAAGATTGTGGTGTTATTAGGACAGCACAAAGAGCAAACGGATGCTTCCCAGTTTCTGCTTCTTTTACATTATAATCAGGAGCCTTTCCTTTTGGCTATTTCCAAACATTGTTCCATAAAATTCCAGAACAATGCAAATACTCAAAAGATGCTAGAACAATGCTTGGAAAAAATAACACACACTAGTATGCTTTGCAATACAATATCAATTTTGGTGTTTGGGAAAGTCCAAAACTTTGATTTTAAAAACATCCCTGCCGCTATTGAATATGATAACTTTTTTCTATTTGCATAGTGTTTGACTCTATTGATACTTTTTTATTCTCAGATATGGAGATGTGTGGATCTATAGTGAAAAGATTCATAGACATATGAGTCCATAGTACATATTCTAATAATTGTTATTTACAGTTCAGAATAAATGTACACAGCCTTTCACCTGTTGTTTTGTACAATAAAAAAGAAGCATCAAAGCTCTTTAAATACATATTTGCACTTTGAGTGAACTGTATTTGCTCAGCCTTGTTTGGAGTTCAAAATGTGCTCTGCTCCAAAACATGGGATCACGTTTAACTGCACAAACCTGCTATCTATTAGACATGTAGCTTTTCCCTGTTTCTAATGCTCGAAGACTACATCTAAGAAACCTGGCCAGAAATAAGCAACAAAGGGGTTTTTTTTTTTTTTGGATTGGCTTTATTTCAAATCCTTCTTTTAATCTCTTCTGTTGTCAGCTTGTTAACTGCTGAATCAGTTCCACCATATTCACAACATTAGGCACAGCTTTTCATTTCATAAAAGATACAGCAAACTCCAAATCTACAATTTTAGTATCTAAATAATTATAGGCAGTGTTGGTGTTTTTACTTTGATTTTCCTCGAATTTCTTCTATCTTGGTGCCATTTAAATTTGTGAGATGAATTAAATGTTGTTAATAGCATTTTGTGTCTACCCCCCCCCCTCCTCCAATGGCTACAATACTTCACTGAGTTGGTACTTTTCCATTTTACCATATTAGGTTAAAGATAAAGGAATGATAACTACTGAATTGCATGGCCCAGTTTTTTCCTGCTCATAGGTCATGCATCATGTAGAATATTCCCTGTGGGGATAAATGTTCTTACTTCAATTTGGTGGTTTCTGAACATTATTTTCAAAGTGTATTTTCATTCAGCTCAGACTATTCATCGAAATAAGCAGCTCACTAGGAAAGATCTCAATACAATGGGAGATATAAACTTGCTCATTTCCTATTTGGGATATTGTTGTGATGCAGAAAAATGTATTTGATGAATACTATTCTGACCTTGTGTTTAAAGTGTGTCTCCAAATCCTCAGCTACAGAATTTTCAGACTTTTATTCATTGGTGGGAGTAGAAGAAGTAAATGGTAAGGTTTTAGTTTGGAATGAAGCATTTTTTTTTTAAAAAAAAAGTGGTGTGGGGATTCTGGCAGGTTTCGAGAGATAAAACAGGGCTGAGGTGCCAGCTATTAATATAACTGATATAAAACATGTGGACGTATTCCTGTATTTTTACTGTCGTAATGGGGAAAATAAATTGATTATTTTGTTGCCTTGGTAGATTTCTAATCCTCAGTCACTTGGACAGAAATAGATATAACAAATAATCCCCATTTTCAAATTTCACATTTCATTTCTTTCACACATAGATAATGTCTCTTTCACTTTGAGCCAGAAATGCATTATTATCTGTATTCCTGGATCGGCTGGAGCTAGACTTGAAGTCACCCATGTCTTGATAAAATAAGCAGTGCACCAACACTTTATAGCTGGGGAAAGGGGAACAAACACACACACACACACACAAATATGAATACAGTATCCTTTAACAGATGAGGACCAAGTGTGTAAGCATAAACCTCCTCGCTTGTGCCTTACAATTCCTACATGGCTTATAGCCAACCAATACATTCTGCTGAATGTATAATATGTAGTTAGGTATTTGGCTTCTCTTTAATCCGGTACAGGCATGGCACAGTGAGGAGAATGTTTGCTACTGAATCCCTAGTTTGCACAGAGAGAAACTTAGTAATTATAAACCACTTTCCCTCCAGTGAGCTCCAGACTGTACCTGGCTCTCCTTGTCCCCTTTATCCCACTAGAAGAGTAATACACCATGATAGGACATGAGAGATGGTCTTCTCAGCTCTGGATTGTTCTCTCCTTGGAGGTCCAGTTGGCACCAGCATTCATATAATGTCAATGCCAAGTTAAAACTTTGCTTTTTACACAAGCCTTTAGGGCCATAATGGCTTCAGTTAATGTTTAATGGTTTTCTGTTGTTTTAGCTCAACTTTTAAAACTATAGTCAGCTTACCACTTGCAGCAGAAGTTAACCATGGAATTGCACAGGAGGACCTAGAGTGTTTATTTATTGATTTACCCTATTGATATCCTGCCTTTCTCAATCCTGAAGGGAACTCAAGGCAGCTTACATATAGGCAATTATTCAATGCCTTAAAGCAACATGCAGTTCCAATGAACACTGAAATTAAAATTAATACATTGAAAAACATTACATTCAATATCTAGCAGAGAAGCCTCCAAAAACTAGAGGATTCTCTTGAACTCTCCACCCCAATAGTAGCAGTATCTGTGAACAGATATCTCAAATTGGGAAAAAGTCTGCAAGGCAAGTACTTTTTGATATGCCATATCCTTTACAAAACATTTGTACATCACTATTAACAAGTGAAAACCCAAACCTAGCAAGAAGTATATTGGTTGTGGCCAGCAATACCTAGCAAAGAGTATCTGATTGTACTAGTCGGCAGTCGATTTTCTATCACCTAAAGAAAAACAGTGCATTCCCTCCAACTGCTAGTTGATAGTATTGAATTTGGCTTCAGTTTTTTGGCATTGCTAAAAGAAACAATGCCATGCCTTGCTTTACGTCGGTTCTCTGCATAATCAGGAACATGTCATTTGGGTACAGAATCTGCCTCCTGATGAAGGAATCAGATTTATAGAAGATCCTGATTTGGTGGGGACTCGCCTCACCATACATCATAGCTTCTTCTATCCAACATACCCTCTGTTTTCAGATTGCTGGAAAATTACAGTGGAAGATGGAAAAGTCTGCTTTTTCCAGCTTACCTGTGCAAGACAGGGTGCAACCCTATATGTTTTGCCCAAAGCTAGAGATGGATCTGAGTTACAGCTAGCTTGCATGCTTTCATAAATGTCACCCAACCATTGTGTCTTTTTCCAAAGATACTGGGTGCAACCTGATATCTGCACCACCTATCCAATCTGTATTTTGATCAGCCTTTCCTAACAAGATACCTTTCAGATGCTTCATACTAAAACAAACATTAGTCAAGCCAACATAATCAACAAGCAATGTACAATGTGTTTTGTAGTCAAAAAATATCTGGAATCCACTAAGGAAAAGAGAGAAGTGGGACTGTCCCTGAGACCAGATCTAAACTATTGGTAATCAATAACAGCATCTGTCTTATCTTTCCCCACATTCTGTTGCTCACAATTAGGCTGAGTTCCTATAAAAGAAAATTAAGTAGCTGTTATGCTCAAGTTCTTGTTTGGCTTGTTTATTGTAATTTTCAGGAACAGATTTTTATCTTCATCAAACATGTTGAAACCAATTTTTACAACCTTGGTTTACTAAGTCAACAGTTCTGTCTGCACCCTATCTCTTCATATGAAAGGAAAGCCAAGAAAGTGAAGAGAAGGGATGGCCTTTTGAATAGCTGATGTATTAGTGTGTGATAACATAATTTTCTAACAACAAGGCAGCAGGAGACGACGGGATCCCAGCTGAACTGTTTAAAATCTTAAAAGATGATGCTGTCAAGGTGATGCATGCCATATGCCAGCAAATATGGAAAACACAAGAATGGCCATCAGACTGGAAAAAATCAACTTACATCTCCATACCAAAAAAGGGAAATGCAAAAGACTGCTCCAACTTCCGTACAGTGGCCCTTATTTCTCATGCCAGTAAGGTAATGCTCAAGATCCTGCAAGGAAGACTCCAGCAATACATGGAGCGAGAGTTGCCAGATGTTCAAGCTGGGTTTAGAAAAGGCAGAGGAACGAGAGACCAGATTGCCAATATCCGCTGGATAATGGAGAAAGGCAGGGAGTTTCAGAAAAACATCTATTTCTGCTTCATTGACTACTCTAAAGCCTTTGACTGTGTGGATCATAATAAATTGTGGCAAGTCCTTGGTGGGATGGGCATCCCAAGCCACCTTGTCTCTCTCCTGAGGAATCTGTACAAGGACCAAGTCGCAACAGTAAGAACTGACCACGGAACAACAGACTGGTTCAAGATTGGGAAAGGCGTACGGCAAGGCTGCATACTCTCACCCAACCTTTTTAACTTGTATGCAGAACACATCATGCGACGTGCGGGGCTGGATGAATGCAAAGCTGGGGTGAAAATTGCTGGAAGAAACATTAACAACCTCAGATATGCAGATGACACCACTCTGATGGCCGAAAGCGAGGAGGAGCTGAGGAGCCTTCTAATCAAGGTGAAAGAAGAAAGCGCAAAAGCTGGGTTGCAGCTAAACATAAAAAAAACCAAGATTATGGCAACAAGAATGATTGACAACTGGAAAATAGAGGGAGAAAATGTGGAGGCCGTGACAGACTTTGTATTTCTAGGTGCAAAGATTACTGCAGATGCAGACTGTGGCCAGGAAATCAGAAGACGCTTACTTCTTGGGAGGAGAGCAATGTTCAGTCTCAATAAAATAGTAACGAGTAGAGACATCAGACTGGCAACAAAGATCCGCCTATTCAGAGCCATGGTATTCCCTGTAGTCACCTACGGATGTGAGAGCTGGACCTTAGGGAAGGCTGAGCGAAGGAAGATAGATGCTTTTGAGCTGTGGTGTTGGAGGAAAGTTCTGAGAATGCCTTGGACTGCGAGAAGATCCAACCAGTCCATCCTCCAGGAAATAAAGCCCGACTTCTCACTGTAGGGAAAGATACTAGAGACAAAGTTGAAGTACTTTGGCCACATCATGAGGAGACAGCAAAGCCTAGAGAAGACAATGATGCTGGGGAAAGTGGAAGGCAAAAGGAAGAGGGGCCGACCAAGGGCAAGATGGATGGATGGCATCCTTGAAGTGACTGGACTGACCTTGAAGGAGCTGGGGGTGGTGACGGCCGACAGGGAGCTCTGGCGTGGGCTGGTCCATGGGGTCACGAAGAGTCGGAAACGACTGAACGAATGAACAACAACAACATAATTTTCTAAATAATTTATTTGGCAGAAGGAAGAACTATTGCCTAAAAATTGAATTACATGCAAAATTGTGAAAATGGAGAAAGGATTTATAGCTAAATATGTTGTTGCAAAAAAAAATGAAAATTTTATCTTTGTATACTTTTAATGAATTATGTTATGTCTCCATGAAAGAAAGATACAGGCAAGATTTTTTACCTACATGACATAGAATTTTAAAAAAATGAAAAATAAAACTGAAGTTGGGTAGTGGAGAAAGGGGCTAAGAGAAGATACAAAAGGCACATTCAGAAACAAAACACAACTGTGTGGTAAAATATACGCTACATGTGTTAATACATGAATATTGGAATTTACTTGAGGACTTGCATATTATATGTAGCATTAATGTGTGTGGGAAATAGATCTGAATAATTTCTCAACATCCATATTCAGCAAAGGGATGCTGTTATGTTACTACACAGAAGAGCTAGCAAAGTGACTGTTGAGCATTGAGGCTTGATACACAACAGGACCCAACATGTAATTAGATCAAATGAACAATGAGGCATTTATGATAACATGCTGTTATGCTGAAGTGGTATAATATATTTGAAGATACATGGAATTTTATATTACTTTTGCCATTGAAACACTGGGAAAAAAACAGAATTCCTGTATCCCCGCAAGGAAGAAAGACAAGCTCACAGTGAAATGTTTGCCTGTTTAACAAATTACTTCATGACATTACAAGGGACTGAATGGGTTTTGTATTTTTAGTTAGATACCAGCAGGTGGCATTAAAAATCATTTTCAGTCTGCTACTACACATACCACACTGCTCACAAAGAAGTTGGGTAAAATAGGCTGATACTTACAATGTGATTGAAAGTATACTGCAGAATGCAAATTCCCATACCATCTCTTAAAGGTTAGGGAATAAAATACAAGCAGATTTGAACTAGGGAATCTGGTTGAGGAGTCCTGAGTTCCAGAGCTTGGGAAGTTATCGTTTAAAAGTAATTCATTTTCATTATTTGTTATAGCTTTTAAGAAGCAATTTGTTGCTACTAATTACATTTATTTTAAAAATAGCATTGTGTTATACATTTATACTTCATTGTTTTTTTAGAGGAATTTTAAAATGCAGTGCAGCCCCTGTGTCCAAAATGTGCTCCATGAGAAACTTTGTGGAGTCTGTTCTCCACAAGAAACTTTTCCTTAAAAAAAAAAAAGGCTCTGTGGCTTTAAAACTTTGAGAACCCTTGCTCTAAAGGAATATCCTAATAATTGCTACAAAGTGTATAGGTCTATGTGCAATTCAGTTTATCACAACTACCAAATTTTTGGATTGGGCTGCTTTGTAAGGTAAGAAGAAGCAAACTCAGCTTTGAGTCAATGCCATGGGTGAAATAACATTTAGCTGTCAAACAGAGACAGCATTAAAGGTGACAGCAGGAGTCTTTGCAGACTGGTTTTGATTCTGCTTCAGTTTTACTATCCAGATAGAACCTACTCAATGATTTCATTCTGCCCATTGTCTTCTAATTGTTGGAACTAATTCGTTCAGATTAAATTGCACTGCATAGATTGAACAGTAAGCATTAATCTTCTAACACTGCAAGCTTTATCAGCAGCCATAAAATAACCCCAAAGAGTCCCAACTAGGGAAAAAAGCTTGTCAAGTCTTGCTGTTAAGGCTTGATGTCAAGGCTTGATGAAAAATGAAGTGATTGTATTTGAGAGGGGGGTGGGTTCTCCAGAAAAGCACTGGCTCTCTATTTATTCTTTGTCCTTCATTAGACACATTATACCACCATAATTTGATTTTTTAAAAATTTTCACTTCTATCACAATGTCCTTTTTGTGCTGGTACTAAAGCCAGACACAGAAGAATATAAGGAAATGATTTCCACATACTGTTCTTTATTATCAAAGATACTTCAGTAATCCAATACTTCGTTGGGGTTATGCTATTCTGCCTGCATATTTTAGTAAAAAGGAAAAACACCTAATGTAAATCTGTATCTAACAGAAAATGGAAGACTAGACATTTATTTAATTCTACAGGGAGACCGTGTTCTTAGTGCATTTATATTCCATGTGGTCTTGAACATTGATTACCTAACTGGAAATGGAAAACAAACTAATTCACAGAACAGTTTGAGGCCAAGCGCCATTGTTAATGCAAACACCTTCCTGGCTGAAACCAGTTCCAGATCTGTCAAGCTGTGAAACCAGTTCCTCCTAGACTGGTCCCAAGCTACATTATAGTGTCAGTGTAAATATGCCTTTACACATTAATAGGATGCACAAGACGCTCTCTCAGACCCAGGTTCATAGTATCTTCAGTTGAATACATTTGGATGGGGATCTTTGGGATGTAGTTGGTACACATGAGAATGCTGGAAGTGGGTCTATTGGAAGTCTTGGATCCAAGCAGAGTAGGTATTTTATTCAGCCCCTGTAGGATGATGATGATGATGATAATAATAATATTTATAACCTGCCCTATCTTCCCGAGGGAATTCAGGGTGGTTTCCAACCATTAAAAAAATAGCAAACATTCAATGCCAAACAGACAAGCAACGAATCAGATCAAAAACAATAAACAAAACAATCTCAATATAAGCCTATAAACTAAACCAAAAATAACAACAATTGAAATTTAAATAAACATATGGTAGTTTACAATTTCCAATGAGCTGAAGTGGGTGTCCAATATCTAGATGAGGGTACATATAAAGATGTACTAGTCCTCCTCCTCTCCATAAGCTAGTGTCCATAAATGGGTTTTAATAGCTTTTTAAAGGCGAGGAGAGAGGGGCCTTTTTAGCACTTTAGGGAGGGAGTTCCAGAGATGGGGAGCAACCACAGAGAAGGACCCCTCTCGCATCCCCACCAACCGTGCTTGAGACAGGGGTGGGACCGAGAAGAGGGCTTCCTCCGCAGACCACAGCACTTGTGCTGATTTATATACGGAGATTTGGTTCTTCAAATAGTCTGTGTCCAAATAGTATGGGATAAAGCCTTCTCTGCACAGAGCCTATTTCAATAAGTGCATTTAACATTTCAATGATTTAGAACAGGGATGGACATGACATGGTCTACCAGTTATGGCTGGACTGCAACTTCCTCCTTCCCTCTTGTGTACAGTCAGCATTTGGAGAACACAAATTATCCACTCATGTTTTAGAAACATTGCTAATCTTTGTACATTTAAGAAGTTTGTGTCTTCATTTTACTCAACGCAACAGCATTTTAAAAAACACACACACACACACATACACAGAGAAGTTAAATAGAGATTAGTAATGGTTGGCAGGCTGGCATTCCTGTAATTAAACCTCATGTTTCATTGAGCAAGAAAGTTATATCCCCTAAACTTAGATTTCACTGTTCAATGGAGAAAAAGTTGCGGGCCTGAAAATAGTTGTTCTTTTATGATTTTGGGGTGCTGAAAATGAAAATGACATTTAAAAATGTATATTGGCTCTAGTGTTTATGATATAAGCAATCACCTGATCACGTATGGTTGAAAAAATGCATGTTGCGACTTACACTATGGAAGATTCTAGAAAGTTGCGGGCCTGAAAATAGCTGTTCTTTTATGATTTTGGGGTGCTGAAAACGAAAATGACATTTAAAAATGTATATTGGCTCTAGTTATTATGATATAAGCAATCACGTGATCACATATGGTTGAAAAAATGCATGTTGCGACTTACACTATGGAAGATTCTAGAATATTCTAGAAAGTTTGATGATGCAGTATTAGTGCTGTGTGCAAAAGCCAGAAAGCCCTATATAAGGCCAGACTTTTGAACGGTGAGGGTCAGTCAGTTGAAGGCTGAGACAGTATCGTTAAACATCGTTTTACATTGTTCTTTTTAGTGTAGTTATGCCTCGCACGTGTGTAAATAAAGCACTATGGAAAAAAGATATCAAGGTAAATGGACTCCGTCAATGCTGTCAGACTACTGCTGGAACATTGTAAGAGACAATCCTTTCCTTGAATACAAAAGAAAAGTCAAGAGAAGCAAACAGGATATAAACTAAAGTCACGATTAAAGCGACATTTAAACTTTCAGACTTTTCAACTGCATTAGGCCTACTTATATAGTTTCTTGCTGCACAAACATAAACAATAGACCAATTAAATAAATATTTCTTATGTATAAACTATTGGCAATATAATTTGACTAAAATTTAGTAAATATTCACGGTTTATATACATGCAGTAAGGTTAGGCGCATTATCATAATTATTAAAGAATTACCTATTGTGGAGAAAATTGAAATAGCTGTTGCATAAAAACCAGAGCCAATTAACACATTTAATTATTATATTTGAATTCAGCATGCTAATTTATTAAGAAACGGCACATTTCGTTTCTGCAACTGAGAAAAACTGAAAATTTGTAGAACAGTGAATAGTGTCATCATTTCTAATTTGAAACCTGCTGGGAAGTGGATCATAACTAATGTAAGCATCACCAAGAGTAAGTCAATGCTGTAAAAAGTAAATGGGTGTAATAGAACATTTCACACTGACTCATTAAGTGTAACAGGTTTATGCTGTTGCAGACACTATTGGATTGGGATCCTATATAAACAGCCTGCTATCTCAGTTATATACCCAGAACTCAGAAAAGCAGAACTCACCCTCATCTTAAAATCTTTCATTCCAGCAGTGAACTTTGTTCTGCTTTTAAATTTAGTGCTGTATGTTTCTTTAAATGTCCATTTTAGAATTTCATGGGCAATTTTTAATGAAGAACATAAAAACTTCAGCACTTTTTTAAATCAGGAAATTACCTTGAACTTTGGGAAAAACCCTCAGCCTTGATGTTTCGACAGCTGCAATAATAAATGCATGGTTTCCTTCCCATAAAACACAATTAGGCAGATTTAAATCTTTTTGTGGCCTGAAGTAGGTTTGGACTGTTAGCATCATATCCACACCTTTGAATAGCTGTTGAAAAAGTGTCAAGATGGACCTTGCTTCTTTTTCGTTCCTGATTCAATTCATGAGATAGTTTCCTAAACGCAAGATATGGAATGAGAACCTCCATAAGCATTTTCTTCTATTATCTCCAATAAACTATAATGCATTTCTGCAATGTATGCACAGTACTATATTCATGTTTGGCAAAGCAGGAAGTCTATTTAACAATATTGGAGAAACTCACTAAAGTAGAACTGGGGAGCCTTTTTTAATGGGATCTAAATCCTTTATTTATAAAAAAGCATCTCAGAGACCTCGTTCCAGGAACATTTTCACTTTTTCCTACCATTGATTGAAGATAAAAATATAAATGCATTATAAATGTTCCATGCAGAACCAAAGCAGTAGCACTGAAGCTCACTTCTGAATAGACATGGCTGGATTATGCTTGTGCACTGTTTTAAAGTACAGTCAGCCATGTAGGCGGGGGGGGGGGGGGCTTGAGGGGCTTCAGCCCCCCCCCCCCCCCCACAAATTATCATGTTGGTCCGCGAGAAGGCCTTACTGGTACATTATTTAAACTGTTATGTTCATTCATATCATGATCTGATCACCATGCTCAATATATCCCATATGCATGGGGCTATTGGGGTAACAATACAAAAGGTTTGCTAGGGCAGACCCTCTTTCACTCAGGCTCAGCCCCCCCCCCCATCAAACTCAGCCCCTCCCGAATCAAAATCCTGGCAACGGGCCTGAGTACAGGTAAAGGTTTCCCCTGACATTAAGTCTAGTTGTGTATGATTTTGGGGAGTGGTGCTCATCTCAATTTCTAGGCTGAAAAGCCGGCATTGTTCATATACACCTCCAAGGTCATGTGACCAGCATGACTACATGGAGCACCGTTACCTACCCACAGAAGTGGTACCTATTGATCTACTCACATTTGCATGTTTTCGAACTGCTAGGTTGGCAGCAGCTTAATGGTTTAACTCACTGTGCCACCGGGGACCCTTATGCTTTCTTTACCTGATAGGAAAAAAAGTAAAAGGTCCCTGAAATCCTTCCCAAATTGGATTCTGGCCCAACCCAAAAAGGTTCGCCCAGCCCTGCAGTACATGAGTCTTTTTCTAATGTTGCCCAATTTCTAAATGGTTTGTCAAGCAAAAATTTAGCTTTGTGCATACATTACAGAAATGCAGCACACAAACTCACCCAGAAGTAGCCAAATTGGTATACTGAGGTTATGTACAGTAGCCATTGTACTTCCATGACTCAATGCTATGGAATTATGAGAATTGTAGTTTTTAAGATCTTTGATCTTCTTTGCCAAATAGTGCTGGTGCCTCACCAAACTATAATTCCCATGATTTCACAGCATTGAGCAACAGCAGTTAAAGTGGTATCAAGCTGAATTCATTCTACAATGTAAATGCATCCTTGGTTATGTTCCAATCTCATATTAACAATGGAAAAATAGATACTGCACTGCTTTGCATATAAAATGAGTGAAGATGCCATATTGTTCTTCGACTGAGGCAGTAAAATGTCTTTACTTGGCTCTGCAAGTATATTTGATATGTCTACTATCTAACTGAAATGCAATATAGATATATAGCTAGCTTCCACAAGGGAACTTTTAAGAAAACATTATAAGCCCAACAGTGCCAAAGTTATCTTATAAACATATGTGATTATAGAAGGGAGAGTTTTCTATTGCATTTTTTTCAGAGCTTCAGAACTGAATTACGAGGCTCCCCTAAAGCATTAGGACAGAATCTCCCTATGGCTCAAAGAGAAGGTCCAGGAATATGTGCCAAGACATACTTGAAGAACAACATCTGGAAACTTTCAAGGCAGAGGTTAATCCGTATTATTTTATTTTTATCTTGATCCCTTTCCCATCTTAAGATGCCCAATTAACCCTTTAACCATCCAATAGGATTATCATAACTTATTGTGTCTGTTGAGACTGAAACTGCAAGAGGAATTTAATTTGGGCTGATTCAAGCAACCCAGTCATTTCACCCCTTTGATTTTTGAAAAAAGTTCAAATATGACAATTGGCAGGGCGTTTTTTAATGTAAGCTGGAAGTGGAGAGATTGAAAGAGAGATGAGAATCAGGCAAATACTGCTATCAATTGCCAAGAAAAAAAATACCCCCTTCCCTTCTCTCTCCTATCTCAGTCTTTACAAGTAGCTTAGAATAAGGAAAAAGAAATTGTGAAGGGAATGTTAGGGAATTTAAGAAAAAAATATCTAGAAGATTTTGAGAAACCCATTATTTTTTTCAGTTGTTGTGGTATTATTTGGAATGGAGTCCCTGGTGGTGCAGTGGGTTAAAGCGCTGAGCTGCTGAACTTGCTGACCAAAAGGTTGGTAGTTTGAATCCAGGGAGCAGGGTGAGCTCCAGCTATTAGGCCCAGCTTCTGCCAACCTAGCAGTTTGAAAACATGCAAATGTGAGTAGATCAATAGGTACAGCTTCTGCGGGAAGGTAACGGCGCTCCATGCAGTCATGCTGGCCACATGACCTCGGAGGTGTCTATGGATAACGCCGGCTCTTTGGCTTAGAAATTGAGATGAACACCAACCCCCAGAGTCAGACACGATGGGACTTAATGTCAGGGGAAAACCTTACTTTGAATGCTTGTGTTGGGCAGTGTCTTATTTCTGTGACCAATATTCTATCTCTGGATAAAACCTGCCTGTTTAAAAAAAGGGGGAGTGGAATCCCTTCAAATCATAGGATCGCCTTATCAAAGCAGGCTTGGTATTGAAAATCTATGGAAGACCCTAAGGCAGATCTGAGAAATTGCTACAGTCAGTTCAGGCAGATTCATGACATTGCTTCAAATTATTCTGTGTTTGGGATTCAACTGAAATGAATTCACATTCCCTGTTTTCTAATTACATTGATTCCCATTTCAGTTGTCCAGAAGAAACAAATAAAAAACAACGTTGCTTTGTACAGCTACATTTTTCCAAAGAAAAGTGTTACATTTCAGGTAAAAATGATATGCACTGAATATCACTTTGATTTGTGAGAGAGTTAATTTGGCCAAGCAAATGAATGGCTCTAAAAGGCAGAAGTGCCTTCTTGGCTAATGGGAAACGTATTTCTGTAAATTTATACCAGAATCCACACGAGGGAGCTGCTGCATCAGATCAGTGTCAATGCCCTGTGGAAAAATGCAGCAAACAGAATCATCCTGATAAAATACAGGGTTAGTCAAAATGCATAGGCCAATAAGCCATTCAATTGAATGGCTTATTGGCCTATGCATTTTGACTAACCCTGTACATAAAAATAAAAACATGAACCATAGCACTTTCTTTAAAACTGTGGGTATCGACTCCAAATGTGATTCCTTTAGTTCAATGTTGGGGTCATGAAAAATTTGGCAACAGTAAAACATTTCTGAATGCTGCCCATTTACACAAATCCGTTAAGAACAACATGTGGTGTTTGCAGCGGATTCTATAGAAAATGCTTCAACTCAAAAAGGGAAATCAACCTGTTTAGCAAGCCTTGATACAGATGATGTAAAAATTTCCCAGGCGAGTAGAAAAAGTTTAAGAAATCCTGAGCTATAGGAAGATCTTCATTTTATCTTCACTTGATGTTCTTGGGGCAGAGGATGAAAGAGACATCAGATGACATATCAGAGAAATGCACAAGTTCAAATATCTCAATCTAACTCTTAATGCCTTCTATAAGGAACAAAATTTCAGTCTTCCAGATTCTCTTGTTTGTGTTGTGTGCTTTCAAGACTTTTGATTTATAGTGACCCTAAGTCAGGGGTCCTCAAACTAAGGCCCGCGGGCTGGATACGGCCCTCCAAGGTCATTTACCCGGCCCTTGCTCAGGCTCAACCTAAGTCTGAAATGACTTGAAAGCACACAAGAACAGCAACGACAACACTATCTCATCAGCCAAAAGCAGGCCCACACTTCCCATTGAAATACTAATAAGTTTATATTTGATAAAATTGTTCTTCATTTTAATTGTTGTATTGTTTTAAGTGTTTTTTGCACTACAAAGAAGTTGTGTGCAGTGTGCATAGGAATTCATTAATGTTTTTTTTTTTCAAATTATAATCCAGCCCTTCAACAGTTTGAGGAACTGTGACCCGGCCCTCTGTTTAAAAAGTTTGGGGACCCCTGCCCTAAGTCAAAGCCAACATGGGATGTACTTGGCAAGAATTCTTCAGTGTTGCCCCACACTGAGATGAGAGGGATTGTTTTAGCAAGACTGGATCAGAGGCTGAGAGAATGTGGTTCAGCCAAGGTCACCCAATGGGTTTCCACGGCTGAATGGGGACTCAAACTCTTGTCTCCATAACCCTAGTTCAACACCCAAACCACTACCCCATGATCAAACCACTACCCCATGATCGCTCTTTCAATGTTTTCTTATACTTTTTCAATTAGTTGGGCTAAAGTGTTATAGTAGCCATAAAAGTGGTTCTCAACCTATGGGTCTTCAGATGTTTTGGCCTACAACTCCCAGAAATCCCAGCCAGTTTACCAGCTGTTAGGACTTCTGGGAGTTAAAGGCCAAAACATATGGGGACCCACAGGTTGAAAACCACTGATCTATAGTATTGTTTTCATTGTTATTAATTTAATTTATATTTGCTTTGTATCCCAACATGGTACCCATGTTTTTAATTTCATGCACAATTTCAAATATTTTAACAAAAGAGTGACTTATAAATGTTCCACATCAATTTGTCCTCCCATTAAAAATGTGGTATCGGTTTCCTCAAATAACTATCTCTAGTCATAGCCTGACTAGAAAGTTGCATATATTTTAGAATAGATTCATATTTCGTTCTGACTATCCGTTGCTATATTTTTTAACTCTTCTTGGAGAAGTTGTGTGACATTTTGGATAGAAGAATGTCCAGAAAACAAAAAGACAGTACCAAGAGTTAACACACCAGTTTCATGGTTTAATCAAAAGATACTGCATAGTAACAAGGACCGGCCTAATCTGCCAGATGTCCCTTTAAGAAAATAAAAAAGAGATAATTTAATACATAAATATTTCTCATGCAGAAGGAATACAGGCCATTCTTGAATATCTTTTTCTGTTGTCTATTTGATCTAGATTACATCTCACAAGTGCTCTGCTCCTTCATCTATGGCTGCCAGGTTGGGACAGGATGAAGTTCTTGTAACTTAAATCCTGAGTAGTCTGAGAATCGGGATGAAGTAAATATTCTGTCAAAATGGACCTGTCTTCCCTTATCTTTCAGGCTTAAACTTTCATCTTCAAGTGTTCTCTCCAAACACGATTCTTGCCTTTTTGGTGGAAATTGGGGGGAGGGGGAGGGAGGAAGAGAAACCCCAGTTCTGTTCTTATTCCCTGTAGCATTGCAATCCCTCTCCTCCAGTTTGCACTGGGCAGGCAAGAATTGTGTTGCCATTGAAAACCTGAGTCTAAAATATAAGGGGAAATTGTTATATTTTGCTATTTTGGCAGAATATTGTGGTACCTTGTTCTGCTTCTCAATCTATTCAGCATCAAAGTTGCAAGACTCCCATCCTTTATCCTGCCTGGCAACCCTACTTCCACTAGTGGCACAAAATATCTGGGCAAATCACATTGGGTTTGAGGGAAACAAACAGGAATGTCAGTCCCTCCAAATGTTCCAATGAGCACTGAATCCTAATAGTGTGATGTGATATGAAGTCAGAAATAAGCAAAGTTACTTTTTGGACAGCTCCCAAGCTCCTGCCCATTCAACATGGTCACTGGGACAGTTTGTTGCCCAGTCAAATGAGACAGGTGGCTACCCCATCAAAATAGCTTGGCTATCAACTTGAATGAAGATATACTTAAATTTTAGAGATCCTACACAAATATTAGAAAACACTTTTTTTTTACTTTAAGAGGTGCTTGACAGTGGATTGGGTTGCTTTGGAGTGTGGTAGAATCTCCATCTTTAGAGGTCTTTAAACAGGTTGGATGAGTATCTTTCATGTGTGCTTTAGTAAAGTATTCTTGCCTGATAGAGTGCTGTGAAACCCTCCAACTCTTATTTTATGGCTATAAATAATATGCTGGTAGTTACTGCAGACCTATCATTGTGAAAAAATACACAAATTTGACCTGGCATCATAAAAGAAATATTAAAAACATAAATATGTAATTATTTTTCTCTTCTTAAAAAAAGAGACCCTTTACAGTACAACTCAGAGAGTAGTTGTTACATACAGAACCAGAATTCCCCATGCAGAATGACAATTCTCCTTGGTTAAGGTGTTCATGCAAGCAGCTGTCCCAACAGCAAATGATATCATGCTAAGCCACAGTGTAGCAGTGCACCTGAACCAGACAGCTTGCTTCTTTGCTCTTCTTTGGTGCATGGTTACAGCAAACCTGAAAGGAACCCTTAAGGGATTACTTATCTGAGTTCATGAGACTGGACAGTCCAAAATTTCCATAGGAGACCTCTCTATGTGAGACTACACCACTTCATTGTAAGTCTTTTACACTGTTACAGAAGTGAAGTTTCACACCGAATGTTTAATGCTAAGAGATCCAACAGAGATGCTAACTGCAATTCCAGTTCAATTATGAATGTTTCTCCATCTCGGAGAAAACTGACAGCAATAAAGCAACAACAAAATGAACAAAACCCTAGGTGCTCCTGTTTTCATTGTTGAACTTGATTATAGGACTAAGCAAAGTTTGCTGCTATTTAAAATTGTTGGATACAAGCAGGTATACTGCAGCCTGGTCTTTCCAACTTTCACAGATCACAAATTAATCAAGCAGCAAGATCTGTACCAACATAGTGAACTCAGGAAATGTTTGGGGAGAGGAATACTCCAGTGTTAAAATTTCATTTTTTTTTTAAATCACAGACAGTAATTTGCTCCAATGTCACATGTTCTCTGGAATTGGGGAGGCAAGGATAAGCCAAACAAGAAAGGAAGGAAGGGTGCAAAATATTTAGACTACAGGTGTTGGGTTTTGTATTGGGTAAGAGAAACCCTCTGCCTAGCTAACCAGCAGCTGGTGCTCGACTCCTGAAAATTCCCAGTAAGGTCTAGCTCAGCATCTTGTGCCGATCAAACACAGTCTTCCGCTGTTCCTGCACCTGACGTTTCCATCTCTCCTGGGCCCCTTCAACTCTCTCCAACACGGTGTTTGCCCTGTTGCTGGCTGCAGGACGGACAGGTGCCAATGAATGGGTGTCCTGCAACACCAAAAAGAGAAATGTTTGAAATGCTCAGGATATAAAAAACCAAACATTTTACCTACATGCAGTAAAAACGAGGAATCAATTTGATGCAGCATTAGATTCACCTCAGTCTCCTCTTCATTGTGCAGGGGTTGGGTGTAAGCGCTAGGCTTGCGGATGAGAGGGTCCACCACCATGAGAAAGACCATGTAGAGCAAGAGGGCTCCAATCACTGAGAGGTAAATGATGATGATAATCTGCATGATAAAAGAAGTAAAGTGTGATCAGATATCTTGGAGGAAACAGAATCTACCACTTCCAGCAGGATCACTGTGGCACAAGAATAACAAAAAAGTGTAGATTAGTGATCAGTATTAATCCAAGATTTGAGAGATCCAGGTTCTAGTCCCTATTAATCCATAAAACTGTGGATTGTGACTGTGGATTGTGGTGAGGCAAGTGGGAAAGATGAAAGCCCTGTGTGCTACTTTTAGTTCATGGGTTGAAATAGAAGCTGTAACTGCAAAACAACAGAAAGAAATCAACTCAAGTTCTTTGCTGGTTAATGGCTCAAGCCAGGATAAGACTGAATGTGTCACTGGAATTACTAACAGGCATTAACTGTTCCCAGATATCTAGCACCTCAAAATCAAGTAATTTAGAAGTTATGTCACATAATCTACTTTATATATCTGTATACTGGTTGACATGATGTGTAAGTCAAGAACAAGTATAAAGGCCAAAAATATGGATTTTGATATGATTAATGGATAAATGTGGTTCCGTTTTCACAAGAGTTAAGGTACCATATTTATATTGACCCATGCTAAAGTCAACTCAGGTTTTTCAGGTTAATTTTTAGTAGATTTTCTGGACTTGTACATGAGTACATGCAGTAACTGAAAAGTTTGTCTCGTTGATGCCTCAATTAGGCGAAGATTCTCAATGGTGACTGCAATCTGCACTACAGACATTTCATGAGGAGAAGGAGCTGAAGGCTTGCTCTGCTGACTTGTTCAGTACATGTCTCTGCTTCTAAGTACATGTAGAATTGACAAAGGGATATAGCTCAAGGGACATCACTCTTCCAAATGAGAAATTTGCCCTCTCCAATGAAATTGTCCTTCATATTTAGAGAACTGCAGAGAGCTCAGACATTGAAAACAATTGAAACCTAGAATTGTTATATATATTTTCTGTGTTCTCATTCTGCTGGTAACTTCACCTGCCCCTTGTCTTTGAATGCCTAAACTCTATTTCTAAATGCACCTGAAGTTTAAAATTACTGCAATGCTAGACATTTGGGGTGTGAGAGAAGCAGATTTTTTCCTTCATGCCACAGCATTTGGCAGTATATTTTGAGAGGGTAATTTTGCTCCATAGCTACAAGCCTAGATACTCCTCTACTTCAGAACAATCACATTTTGGACCACAGATTTCAGAGTCACCTAGCGTTGCTGGCTAGGAGTTTCCAGGCATTACAGTTCAAAGGGTAACTTTACCAGGCTCTTTTTAGCGACAGCTATGAGCTATGTGAAAAACATGGCATTGGACACTCAGATATGTAAAAGCTGTTAGTAGAGCATAGGCTTTTAATACCAATCCTCTCATGGGTCTGTCTTGCATGTTGATGCAAACAAGATACAAAGATGGGATTGTCTGTACCTTGATGGTAGTGGTGCTTCGCTCCTCATACTTGCACTCACACAGCAGGCAGTAAGCCTCCACATCATGTCCTGGCACTGGCATAGGCTCCACCACATGCAGGCAGTTGCTGCAATGGCAAGAAACAAGCATAAACAGTGGGCAGGTCCAAAAAGTCCCTGTGCTAGGTCTTCAACTAGGTGCCCTCTAGATATATTAACTCCATTTTATGGCTTCCAAAAGTACTTACTGTTTGCTTAAAGATTTTAAAATTATAGATGGTCAACTCACCAGTCTTTCTGTGATACATTGTTTTTGTAAATCTGACCACTGATATTCCTATATGGGGGACAGATACACTTGCAGCGGATGTCTTCAAAGGCCTATTGAAGAAAAATAGGATACAAATGGCATAATAAAACGTCTTTCCACATCACTGAATAAAATATTTGCAACAGCATCACCAGTTGAACTAATTAGCACTTTCCTCCTCTTTTAATTTCCAAGCTTATCACCAAAACAGTACCTGAGCTTTTAAAGTTCAGAATGAAATCCAACATGGGTGTCACCACCCCACTGACACGGAAAACACTAACTGGGTGCCCTTCAGATATATTAAATTAAAACACTGTAATACCCAGCCAGCACCTTTACGACACTATGTGATTTTTGTTTATTTAAAGTAAAAGGTAAAGGTTTTCCCTGACATTAATTCTAGTTGTGTCCAACTCTGGGGGGTGGTGCCCATCTCCACTTCTAAGCCAAAGAACCAGCGTTGTCTGTAGACATCTCCTAGCTCATGCAGCTGGCATGACTGCATGGAGCGTCATTAATTTCCTGCCAAGATGGTACTTATTGACCTACTCACATTTGCATGTTTTTAAACTGTACGTTGGCATAAGCTGGGGCTAACAGCAGGAGCTCACCCCCCCTCCCTGGATTCAAATTGCCAACCTTTTGGTTAGCAAGTTCAGCAGCTCAGCGGTTAACACTGCTGTGCCACCATTATTTATTTAATGGTATATAGCTTGGGCCAAACCTACTTAATATAGTCATCTAAGGTAAGCCTTTCATGGCATACTTAATACAAGCCTAAACCAACCTTATGCTTTGTATGTTCTATATTGTCTTATATGGCCTGATGGACTTTTGGATGTTATAGATTTATTATTAAAGAATTATGTCACATTGTGTTGTATGAAACAGAGCTCTCAATTTAAAACAAGCACTACTCAGTCCTATCATAACCTTACTTCAAAACATGGTTTATGAATCAGATTTGTAGAAATAATAGGAGCTTGTTTTAAACCAGGAGTAAGGAATCATGGAAGGTCCCAGAGCCACAATGATTCCATTTTTGGTAGTATACACCCACCCATTTTCCAAAAAGAAGATGACTGAACAGACTTTGAGGAGCCCGATCCATCATTTCTGGGGAGATAAATAGTTTTTGGATATGCAAGTATGGGTTGAAAGCTCTGCATACAGAGGGACTCTGGTGGGCCTTATCCACAGGCCACACAATTTCCACCTGTTCTTTTAAATCATGATCTACAAATAGTATTTTAATGTTTTTTTCTTGGTTTGATGATGAGGAAAAAGGGGGAAGTGAGAAACTTGCAAGACTAGATTTTTCTCAGGCTCACTCGAACTCCTGCACCTTGTGCTTATTCAAGGTCTAGTGCTGAGCATTTTTTTTAGTTCCTCTCCCTTTTGTTTTCTTCCTCACCTTACTGGATTCAGACGGCGGTAAGAGGACACACCAAGCAAAGGCTGCAAGGGACAAGTAGTTCATGGTTTTTCAGAATTGCTGCTTGAGCATCACAGAAACCTGGAACAAAGAAATGGTAAAATCAACAAATGCTTTTAAGAATGTCACTCACTGTTCCTAGATAAAAGAGATACTGCAATATGGGCACCTGTTTCCTGATAGAAGAAAAACATATTCTTTTCTACTTACCAGAACAAAATTTAGAAAGAAAATCCCATGAAAGGCTTACCTTAGATGACTATATGTTGGGGATGATTTGGAGGCACATGATAACAATATGGTTTACCATAGAGATCCCATATTTTATTTTATTTTCTTAAATAATCCAAATATTTAAAGAAAACATGAAAGCTCATATCAAGCATATATTGAGACTATGTGTGGATGGCTGCAGGATGGACCAGGAACCAGCTCCTTTCCCATCTCACTGACAGAAGTTGTTCTGTTAACCAATGTGCTAATTAGATACAATCCATTTCCAGTCATGCTTTTAACAGGGAAAAAGTTGCACATTTTTTTTAAAAAATGTGTTTGCACAGCTGTTTAGTATACATGGGGAAAAGGTGGTGTTGGTTTGTTGACCAACCTATTTTTAGTCATGTGAGTTCTTAATATCTTGTAAAATATGTTCCCAAGATGTATACAAACATATCACGGCTCAATCTACACTAATGATTTAAAGACAGTTTCAAACTGAGATGGCAAGAAAACAAATTCCCAGAAAAGCATGCAAAACTTCATGCACAGCGGTGCTGTGTGGTTTGTGAAATGACCATCTGGGCTTCAAACTGGTTCTAGGATTTCCTATGTAATTATCTGCACAGTGAAACCACTTTCTTCAATACCAGTTTGAAGCTGCATTGTGTGGTCTGTGTAGGTGGCCCCATGAAGGAACTTGAGTGGAAAAGAGATATCAACACATACTACCTCTTTTTGAAACAAATGAAACCTAATACATTACCTTGATAATTTGGAATGCCTACGACTTAATCCCACTGTTTGTGATTCACAAACAAGATTGCATAGTTGTTGTTTTTAAATGTCCCTTTAATGATTACTTAGTCTGGAAACATTAACAATAAGACATTAAAAAGAACCCTTGTTTTCTTCACATCAAAAGAAAGTTGTTGATCAAGATACACAATTCAGGTGAGTAGAAAACTTTAGTTACTTTAACTAAATTAACATTTAGAGATCTAAATAAGAAAATAAGGCTTCAGTAAAAAGGGTAGATTTAATCAGTTTCCTCTTCCAAGCTGTATTACACCCACAACATCTGGATGTTTGGCACCGCGAAAAACATTATTAGAATTAATTTATGTGGATATCCTGGTGGCACAATGGGTTAAACCCTTGTGCCAGCAGGACTTCTGACCAAAAGGTCAGCTATTCGAATCTGGGGAGGGGGGCGAGCTCCCGTCTGTCAACTTCAGCTTCCCATGTGGGGACATGAGAAAAGCCTCCCAGCAGATGGTAAAACATCTTGGTGTCCCCTGGGCAATGATCTTACAGAAGGCCAATTATCTCACAGCAGAAGCGACTTGCATTTTCTCAACTCACTCCTGACATGAAAATAATAATAATTTATGTCGGAAAACACTTCCAAGCAAGCATTCTCTTTTAACATTATTCACTCTGCAATTAAATGAATGGCATTTTTGATAGTAAGACTTTCTTACCTGCCTCTATTCCTCATGTTGTGATGACCCCCCCCCCACCATAAAATTATTTTTGTTGCCATTTCATAATTGTAATTTTGCTACTGTTATGAATCGTAATGTATATCTGATATGCAAGATGTATTTTCATTCACTGGACCAAAGTCGCCCTAACGGGCTGAGAATGGCGGTTAATAAGTGCATCAAATAAATAAATAAATTTGGCACAAATACCCGATGTGCCCAAATTTGAATACTGGTGGGGTTGGGGGGGATAGATTTTGTCATTTGAGAGTTGTAGTTGCTGGGATTTATAGTTCACCTACAATCAAAGAGCATTCTGAACTCAACGAATGATGGAATTGAACCAAACTTGGCACTCAGAACTCCCCTGACCAACAGAAAATACTGGAAGGGTTTGGTAGGCATTGACCTTGAATTTTGGTGTTATAGTTCACCTATATCCAGAGAGTACTGTGGACTCAAACAATGATGGATCTGGATGAAACTTGGTACAAATACTCAATATGCCCCCATGTGTACACTGGTGGAGTTTGAAAAAAAAACAACAGACTTGACATTTGGGTGTTATAGTTTCTGGGATTTATAGTTCATCTACAATCAAAGAGCATTCTGAACCCCACCAACTATAGTATTGGGCCAATCTTCCCACACAGAACCCCCATGACCAACAGAAAATATTGTGTTCTCTAATGATCTTTGGTAACCCCCCTGACGCCCCCTCATGACCCCCCCAGGGTCCCGACCCCCAGCTTGAGAAATGCTGGTATAGAAGAATCCTAAGGCTCTGTCCCCTCCTCTCTCCCCAACATTGTGTTTGTAGTTTGAACTCTGTTTGCAGCAACAAAAGAAATTGGAAAAAGGGTAGAGAGAGAAAAGCAGATGAAAAAAATGAGACAACATGAAAATTCGAGATATTTGGAGGACTTGTGCTCCATCAATGTTCATCTGGATCAAGAGGCTACATTAATGAGCACATTGGATGGAGTTTTTCTTGTTGCAGCATCTTGATTATGAAACCCCAACCCAAGGTAAATTAGACTGGTTCCATTCCAATGCAGCTGTTGGTCACTAGCCAAGATTGTATTGTTCTACATGGTCTTTGGTCTTGATAGGCTGAAGCTGTTTTAATCTGTTCTTAAAGAATGCTGCTTCTATTTTAGTGTATTCTAAGGAAAGTGTTAACCTTTTATTCATATCATTGGAAACCTGGCAGGATGACAAGCAATAAATACTTTTCATATAAATACATACATAAGATTAAGAACACAACTCTTTCCATTATGGATTCTTTGGCCCTGTATCAGTTTGTTCAAGAGGAGAAATCTGGCACAGCATCCAGACAAATGCTGCTGTTAATATTCCCCATGGCAACCAATAATTGCTTCTTAGCAAATCTACATATCTGTCATTCACTCATCCATTTCTCAAGACTGTGCAACATTGCTTACTCTCACCTTAATTTCAAGAGCCACCTATAAGCAGCTAGTTCACACTTGATTTGGCAACTTGCACTTCAGTGCAAACATTAAGTGAACAAGTTTAAAAAATAGAACTGGGTGGCAGCTGCTAATAGAGAAGATATCACATCCCAGGCTTGTGAACCAATGTAGATAGAAATCTCACCACACACTGTCTGGGAAAAAGCAATATTTGCCTTCCTTTTTCAAAATAAATCTGCAGAAAAGGGACCTGTGATGGAAATGGAGCCACTGGGAAACTGAGAGAAAGCATAGCAGGGTTGTGAAGCTTCACAAACCATTTCACGGACCACTGTTCAAGCAGTGAAAGCAACAGCATTGTGCCAATCCACATGGGAATGGTTAGTGACTCTCAATGCCAGAAAAGTCCCTGTAAAACATGCCTTTGATAAAAAGGAACAAGATGATTTGCAAATCTGGAAATATGATTCCCAGTAACCTTTATACAGTATTTAAAAATACTGCATAGAGATCTTGGCAACTTATCAAAAAAGAACACTGAAGAATTGAAAAAGTAATAAGCAGGCAGCTGAAACAATGGAGGTGTTGGAAAACGTGTCCTTTCAGGAGAAAGAAATACATTTGCAATTCCTCACATCTAAACCCAAGATGAAAAATGTATGTATGGGATGTAAGATATTATGAATAGGCTAGAAAATAAGAAATGCTTATGTCCTTATCAAGGCACCGCATTTGAACGACTGGGTTCATATGCACAAATGCTCATGGTAATATAAAAACCAGTTAGCCTTAAAGGCACTGCTACATTTTCCCCCTCCTTGTTTAAAATTGGAGATGTGTCACCAAGATAGTTCAGAAAAGTTCAGAGAAAGCAAAATGGTCCTTCACAATGATTGTGGATCAGTTACTTGAGAGGAGGAAATCTAAAACAAACCTTCTTTTGTTTGTTACAGAACAAGCCAACCAGAGATAAATCTTCACCTGTATGGATAACACACAACACACAGAATCATAGAATCATAGTTGGAAGAGACCCCAAGGGACATCCAGTCCAACCCCAGCCATGCAGGAACACACACAATTAAAGCACTCCCAACAGATGGTCATCCAGCTCTGCTTAAAAACCGCCAGAAAAAGAGACTCCGCCACACTCTCAGGCAGTGTATTTCATTGCCAAACAACTCTTATGATTAGGTGGAATCTCTTTCCTGCCATTTGAATTCTTTGCTTCATGCCCTAGTCTCTAGAGTAGGGGTTCCCAAATCTTTTCAGCTGTGGAACCCTTTTTGATGCAAACGTTTTTCATGGAGCCCCAATAAATGTTTATATATTATAGTATATATAATGTGCATGCATATATAATATCAGGCATGGGCAATTCTTTTGACCAACATAAACTTAACAGTATTTCAGTGGAAGACCCCTGGGGGTCATTCAGTCCAATCCCCTTCTGCCATGCAGGAAAATCGTTTCAAATATTTTAACATTACTATCATATCCCTTCAGGGCCCCCTGGTGGCACAGCAGATTAAACTATGGAGCTGCTGAACTTGCTGACCAAAAGGTCAGTGGTTTGAATCCGGGAAGCACGGTGAGCTCCCACTGTTCAGCCCAAATTCTGCCAACCTAGCAGTTCAAAAACATGCAAGTATGAGTAGATCAATAGGTACCGCTTCTGTGGGAAGGTAACAGTGCTCCATACAATCATGCTGGCCACATGACCTTGGAGGCATCTAACGAACGCCAGTTCTTTGGCTTAGAAATGGAGATGAACGCCACCCCCAGAGTTGGACTCAACTAGATTTAATGTCAAGGGGAAACCTTTACCTTTATCATGTCCCCTCTTAATTTTTCTTCTCCAAGCTAAGCATATTCAATTCCCTAAGATGCTTCTGAAAGGGATTGGCTTCCAGTCATATGATCTTTTTGGTCAACCTTCTCTGGACATGTTCTCTAGCTTGTCATGTCCTTCTCGAATTGCAGTGCCTAGAACAGTATTCCAAGTGAGGGCTGATGAAAAGAATGGGGCTATCACTTTTCTTGAGCTAGACATTATATGTCTTTTGATGCAACCAACAACTGCATTGGCTTTTCCAGCTGCTGCATCACACTGATTACTCATCTTCATGTTATGGTCTGTCAAGACTCCTAGATCTTTTTCACGTGTATTGTTTTCATGCCAGGTGTCACCCATCCTATAGTTATGCATTTCATTTTTATTGGCCATGTGTTACACATTTCTCCCTGTTGAAATTCATTTTGTTGGTTTTGGCCCAGCTCTCTAATATTTTAAGGTCATTTTGGAACCTGAATCCATCTTCTGAGATACTAGCTATTCCTCCCTCCCAATTTGGTGTCATCTGCAAATCTGATAAGCATCCCTTCTATTCCATCATGCAAGTCATTGAGAAAGATGTTGAAGAGCACCAGGCCTAGGACTGAACCTTGTGGCACCTAATAGTCACTTCTCTCTAGGATGAGGAAGAACCAATGTAACAATAAGCAGATGGGAGAAACTTTGCAGCATCCACCAGCACATTATTTATCATTGAAAAACAACCATCATTCATACCAACCAGTGAGTCCTTTCACTCATGATGACATCCATGATATTTTTCATGAGGGGAAAAAGATCTTGGAGTCCTTGTAGACAACAAGTTAAACATGAGCCAACAGTGTCATGTGGCAGCTTAAAAAGCCAATGGGATTTTGGCCTGCATAAACAGGAATGTAGTATCTAGATCCAGGGAAGTCATGCTACCCCTCTATCTTGCCTTGGTCAGAGCATACCTGGAATCACATTGTGTCACATTCTGGGTGCCGCAATTTAAGAGAAATATTGACAAGCTGGAGTATGTCCAGAGGAGGGCAACTCACACGATCAAGGGTCTGGAGAACAAGGCCTATGAGGAGTGGCTTAAAGAGCTGGGCATGTTTAGCCTGGAGAAGAGAAGGTTGAGAGGAGACATGATGGCCATGTATGAATATGTGTGGAGAAGTCACAGAGAGGAGGGAGCAGGCTTATTTTCTGCTGCCATGGAGACTAGGATGCGGAGCAATGGCTTCAAACTACAGGAAAGGAGATTCCATCTGAACATGAGGAAGAACTTCCTAACAGTGAGAGCAGTTCAGCAGTGGAACTCTCTGCCCAGGAGTGTGGTGGAGGCTCCTTCTTTGGAGGCTTTTAAACAGAGGCTGGATGGGTATCTGTTGGGGGTGCTTTGAATGTGATTGTCCTGTTTCTTGGCAGGGGGTTGGACTGGATAGCCCATGAGGTCTTTTTCAACTCAATGATTCATGAATACAGCAAAACCATTTTTTTCCATGTCAGGAGTGACTTGAGAAACTACAAGTTGATTCTGGTATGAGATAATTGGCTGTCTGCAAGGACGTTGCTCAGGAGATGCCCTGATGTTTTACCATCCCCGTGGGAGGCTTTTCTAATGCCCCTGCATGGGGAGCTGGAGCTGACAAAGGGAGCTCATCCCACTCGCATGGGATTCTAACCGCTGATCTATCAGTCAGCAGTCCTGCCAGCACAAGGGTTTAATCCATTGCAAAACAAGGGGTTCCCAGTAAAAGCATAAGGCAGTGGTTAGGTTGGATTTGAATGCCCAGAATCCCTGACTGTGGCCAAGCTAGCTGGAAACTAAAGTCCGTAACAACTGAATGACTGAAAATTGAGAATGAATGGTAAAAAGCAAATGTTCATAGTTCAGAAGTATTGGCAACCTGATTTGAGACAAACCTAGATATTGCTAGAGAAAGGAGGATGCAAACCACAAATATACCAAATAGGGCCATGGCGTTACATATGAAAAGACTCAATATGATACTCCCAAAAAGAATTCATTGCTACGACACATTTCACCCACTGGTCCAAATGGCAACAAAAAGAAATTGGGTTATTCCTAGAGGGGGCGTGTTCACTGGCAGGTGGACATTCTCATCCATGACATCTCAATGGATCCTTCCTATTCAAAAGCAGCAAACCAGGGGTGCTGGGGAGGAACAAAAGGAAATGTATGTATGACCAAGCAATAGTGCCTTTCTGCCTCTTCCCTGGAGACAGCAATTAAAAGCTGCTTGTTCGCAGATCCTGCTCCTGAATCCATTTTCTCCCGATTCGAAGAAAATGAATCAGTTAGCAAAAAATCTGGTGATTTGGGTCAGCATGATGGGTTGCAGGCTCAGCTAGGAAACTCACCCGTTTGCTCCCAGAATCAGGGGCTTATTCGAAATGCAGCAAAACGCAAAGCCCACGGCAAACCCGGCTCCTTGAAACAACAGCAATCCACGCTAATCTTCACGGATATTTTTAGTCGACATCACCGAGATTGATGCTGCTTGCAACCAATCCGCTGCCTTGTTCCAACAGCCCTGGTAAGGGATCCTGGATCATTTTGCAACCTCGACTACAAAAGAAAAATAACATAAAGAGGGAAGAAAAGTGGAATACACTTGCAAGCTAGTGCTAACACTTCATGCAGTTCATCACTGTGGAATTAAGGCATTTTAATACCAATTTAATTTATACATTGCTCTGATCACTCTCCTTAATGCAGTTTGACATCTCTTTAACTGCCATGGCTCAATGCTAGAATCATGAGAGTTGTAGTTTTGCAACATTTTAAAATGTATGTCAAAGATAGCTGGCACCTCACCAAACTACATCTCCCAGTATTCCATAGCATTAAGTCATGGAGGTTAAAGTGGTGTCAAACTGCATCAATTTTATAGTGTAGGGCAGGCATGGACAAACTTGGGCCCTCCAGGTGTTTTGGACTTCAACTACCACAATTCCGAACAGCTTACCAGCTATTAAGAATGGTGGGAGTTGAAGTCCAAAACACCTGGAGGGCCCAAGTTTGCCCATGCCTGGTGTAGGATGAACTGAAGCAAATCCAGCGTCAAGGCTTAAAGAGACACAAAGGGCACATCTACACTGTAGAACTAATCCAGTTTGATCCTTTAACTGTCTTGGCTCAAGGCGATGGAATTCTGGGAGTTGTAGTCTAGTGAGAGAGAAATCTAAAGACCTTCTACCACACCCACCATTCCATAGCATTAAGCCATGGCAGTTGAAATGGTGGCAAAACTGCATATAATTATTCAATGCAAATGCTCCCTTGACCCAATGCCATGAGATCCTGGGAGATGCAGTATTGGAAGACTTTTTTTGCTGGAGCCTCACCAAAGCTACAAGTCCCAGGATTCCACAGCCTTGAACCACGGCAGTTGAAGTAGTATCAAACTCTTTGAATTTAGCCTTAGATCAGTATTTCTCAACCTGGGGGTCGGGAGCCCTGGGGGAGGGGTTGCAAGGGGGTGTCAGAGGGGTTGACAAAGACCATCAGTAAACACAGTATTTATTTACTATCTATGCCCTGCCACACGTTGCTGTGGCCCAGTCTGTGTATATGTGTTTTGTGTGTGTATATATGCACATATGTGTGTATGTATTTGTGTATATATGTGTGTTTGTGTATATATGTGGTTTTGCACATGCATTGTTATGGTGGGTTTTCTTTTTTGGCTTTTTAAGTCTCTTCCGCTGTGTTTTTCAGTGTTTTTGTGAGCGATTTTCACTTGTTGGCCTGATAGGTGTATTGTGTCCAAATTTGGTGTCAATTCGCCTAGTGGTTTTTGAGCTATGTTAATCCCACAAATTAATATAACATTTTTATTTATATAGATTTACGACATTTATATGTCGCCCTTCTCACCCTGAAGGGAACTCAGAGAGGCTTACAAGATATATATATATATATATATATATATATATACACACACACACACACACACACAATATTTTATTAGCATAATACAATACCAGTGTTAAATATTACTTTAATTATATTGTAATATTATTAGTAATATTACATGTAATATAATTCTATAAATATAGCATCATATTATTATTAGCATTATATTCCATTACATTATAATATTATAAATATTATATGCATATACAATATATTATATTACATTATAATATATTATTAGAATAGCACAGGAGACAAGGGTGGAACTGTCTCCATCCTGCTTTAGAGGCAGCTTATGCTGGCTAAGCCTTGCAAGCGAGAGGCAAAGAGTTAATACCTGGCGAGAGGAAGTGACGCCACAGGGGGGCGGGTTAAAGCTCCAGCCAGTCAGCACTCACCTGCAGGAAGCGCGCGCTGCCGGGGCGATGGCGCTTGCGGTGGATTGCATTGTGAAGCTGGGCGGCGGGGCTTTGACGCACAAGAAGCAGCTGGAGAGGCCGAAAGAGGAGGCCCTGCGGAGGGCGGCCGCCCTGGTCGGGAAGCTCTATGGAGCCGGAGAGAGGCGCTGCATTGTCGTCCACGGGGCCGGGTAGGAAGAAGGAAGGAAGGAAAGAAGGAAGGAAGGAAGGACCTTAGGCAGCCAGATCGTTTGCAGGCTTCCCTGACAAGGGTTGCACTTACACTGCTGACACCTCCGAGCTGGACTCCATGGTCCCTGGACTCCATGGATACCCGGATCCGCGGATGCTCAATCATGAGCATCCCATACCCGAAAGGCTTGGGTTCTTGGAATGCTTGCATATACAACAATGAGGAATCTTGGAGATGAGGCTGAAATTGAGTTACATTTCATATACACATATCGTCATTAAGTCGTTTAATACAGTTAAATACAGTCATTTAATACAGAGGGGAAACAAACAGGCACATAAAATCACTCTCAACAAAGAATTCCCCCCAGGCACTTCCAAGCCATTGAATGCAAATCAAGGTGATCAGCTGAAACATTCACAGCTAGCCCCAGCAGACAGAAGTCCTTTGCCTCACCCTAGTCATTCCACAGATATATAAACCCATTTTTCCTACTTCCAACAGACCTCACTACCTCTGAGGATGCTTGCCATAGATGCAGGCAAAATGTCAGGAGAAAAATTGCCTCCAGAACATGGCTGTATAGCCCAAAAAACCTACAACAACCCAGTTTTTATTTTATTTTTTGCATGAAACCAAGTTTGTGTCCATTCAATGATTAGTAAGCAGCCCCAGTTAATATCCTGCCACCTCCTTTTCAGCACATTTTTAAATATCCATGGCTGTCTTTACACTTGTTGTCGTTTATTCGTTCAGTCACTTCTGACTCTTCGTGACTTCATGTACCAGCCCAAGCCAGAGCCCTTTGTCAGCCGTCACCACCCCCAGCTTCAAAAAAGTCAAGCCAGTCACTTCAAGGATGCCATCCATCCATCTTGCCCTTGGCCGGCCCCTCTTCCTTTTTTCTTCCATTTTCCCCAGCATTATTGTCTTCTCCAAGCTTTCCTGTCTTCTCATGATGTGGCCAAAGTACTTCATCTTTGCCTCAAATATCCTTCCCTCCAATGTGCAGTTGGGCTTTATTTCCTGAAGTATGGACTGGTTGGATCTTCTGGCGGTCCAAGGCACTCTCAGAATTTTCCTCCACTACATCGAGAGATATGTCTCTACACCAAGGGTCCTCAATCTTTTTAAACAGTGGGCCAGGTCACAGTCCCTCGAACTGCTGGACGGCCAGATTATAATTGGAAAAATACATGAATGAATTCCTATACACTGCCCATATCTTATTTGTAGTGCAAAAACACTTAAAAACAATACAGTAATTAAAATGAAGAACAATTTAACAACTATAAACTTATTAGCATTTCAATGGGAAGTGTGGATCTGCTTTTGACAGATGAGATAGGGTTGTTGTTGTATGCTTTCAAGTCTTTTCAGACTTAGGTTGACCCTGAGCAAGGGCCAGGTAAATGATCTTGGAGGGCCATATCAGGCCCCCGGGCATTAGTTTGAGGACCCCTGCTCTACACTGTGCAATTTGACATCACTTTGGGTGCATCTAGAATTTATGCAACATGACAGGACATTTAATATGCCAAGTTTTTTAAACTTTGTTTTTTGTAAATACTTTACAACTGTACCCTTTGTTCCCTCCTGATGCAATAAATAAATAAATAAACAGCATATTTAAATGTCATGGCTCAATGCTGTTGAATTTTGGGATTTGTAGTTTGGAGGGGCAGCCAGAGAAGGCTAAAGAACTTGTAAAACAGTGGTTCCCAACCTTTTTTGACCAGGGACCACTCTGATCAGGGACCACTCTCCAACGTTAGTACCAAAAGGATTATGAATCAGTTTTTGGTCAACTTTAGACTCAGTTTGGTAATTTGGGGTGCTGATTCAGAAAATTGCATTGGATAGATATCAGCTTTAGTTTGATACAGAACATATGCCATCCAGTAGTTGCCATCTACTCACCCACAGGAAACCATATTTAATAATTTAGAGCTGATGTGGTCTAGCCAATGCAATTTTCTGAATCAGCACCCCAAGTAACCCCAGAAACAGGCCTACAAACAAAGACACCAAGGCACCCCCGCTTCCAGGATCCACATGAAACAGCTCCACTCAGGGGGAGGGAGAAGGAAGAGAAGCAGCAGTCATGGGGCTTGTTGTCGCTCCTTTCATGGGTAGTCAGCTGCTTCCTTCCCAACATCCCCATTGCCTCTGCACTATAAGAGGGTTTCACGAGACCAGTCATTCTCACTGCAATGGTATAGTAACAGTGAGGCCATGGACCTTATTTTAGTTCTGGGGAACCACTGCCCTAGAAGGATACAAGTCATATAATGATCACATTCAGCCAATCTCCGCTTATTATAATTGACATATACAATGTGCATGGAGCGCCATACTGCATGACTCCTCAGCTGAGTCATGATTAAACTACAAAGCCTAGGGTAGATCAAGACAGCTTGCAGGCCAGGATAAAGGCACAGAAGCTGACTGGCTGATGTTTGCTTTAACATTGGCAATGGCCTGTATTAACATCTGAGAAAATGGGGTTAGTATGGTGTACAGAATATAAAGTTTTGTCCTTCAAGGGAGGTGAATGACCAGGGAGCTCTGGTGTTACTGCAGATTTAATGTTATTTGACTCCACTTTAACCACCATTGCTCAAAACTATGGAATCACGAGAGTTGTAGTTTTGCAAGGTCTGTAGCCTGCTCTGCCAAAGTGCTGGTTCCTCACCAAACTACAGCTCCCAGAATTCCATAGCACTAAGCCCTGGCAGTTAAATTGGGGGTCAAGCAGTGACTGAACTGGCCACCCTGCTGCCTCCAAAGATCCAAGACAGTTGCCCCATTTTGGGGTCTAATAATATTACAGAATTATAGCACTATTTTTGCAGTTTAACTGTCATGGTTCCATCTCATGAGATCCTGAAATGGCAAGGAGGGGTTGCTTAGAATTCTCACCAAATAGCAAGTTCTAAGATTCCACATAATGGATCCTCTGCTGTTAAAATAGTGCAATAGTGCTAAAGTTGTGTAGTGTGGGAGGCATCTTGGTTCAACCATGGGTACAACATTTCTTTTAATGACAACGATCTTGAAGTTCCTACTGTGCATTTTAATTTCTGTTTCATGTAACAAAACAGATGCATTTTTGTATCAAGTTCAGGAATTAATCCAAAATAAGACTCACATATTTGGTTACATCTTTTCACAAAATGCAACATTCCTTCTGGGTTGGCTGACACAGAACTGGTTGAAAGATTTATGTCTGGAATAAATAAGGGGGGGGGGGGGGGGACAACAAATGGCAAGGCAACAAACAGGCCACTTAAGAAATCTGGACATCTCTGGAAACTTGAGGAAGACTCTATTTGTATAAATGGACCACATGGTTCTATGCTAAGAACTGGTAGATTCAACATGATTTCCTCCAATGAGACTGCAGTCTAGAAAGCGCAAATATGTTTACAAGAGAAGCCAACAGAACATGTTCTAAGTAATAAGTAGGAAATGTGTATTCTACATCATATATAATAATAACTAAGTATATGTGCACAGGATCACAGTGACATCCCTGCTATGCTTTCAACATTCGAACCACACAGTTGAATAAAATCCCGCATTATCTGATTTAAACTGGAATATATGGCAGTGTGGACTCAGATAACCCAGTTCAAAGCAGATATGGTGGGATTTTCTGCCTTGATATTTTGGGTTATATAGCTGTATGGAAGGGCCTGAGATACATGTATCCAAGGAATGTGTTCAAGATAGCAAAAGTATGGACAAGCTGGGAGAGGCTGCAGCATATTTGCTTTTTCCTAAGCCTACCAGAGAGGGTAGGATTCTGCTTCCAATCCCTGGGTTGAGTTAACAGAGGCCCCTTCCACACAAACCAAATTTAAGTTGACCAAAAACTGATTTGTAACCCTTTTGGTACTAATGTTGGAGAGTAGTTCCTGGTCAAGAAAAGGTTGGGAACCACTGTTTTACACAGTCTTTAGCCTTCTCTGGCTACCCCTCCAAACTACAAATCCCAAGATTCAACAGCATTGAGCCATGACAGTTTATTTATTTACAGTTGTAGGAGCTTAGCTAGATCCTGGAAAATCCTACTGTTTGCTGAAAAACAATTTCCTGATTTTTGTCTTAGTTGAATAGTTTGCTGTCAGACATGTCCCAAACCATTTTGATAGGCAAAAGGTAAAAAATCCAAATGATGCATTGTATAAGCCAGGGGTCCTCAAACTAAGGCCCGGGGGCCAGATGCGGCCCTCCAAGGTCATTTACCCGGCCCTCGCTCAGGGTCAACCTAAGTCTGAAACTACTTGAAAGCACACAACAACAACAACAATCCTATCTCATCAGCCAAAAGCAGGCCCACGCATCCCACTGGAATATTAATAAGTTTATATTTGTTAAAATTGTTCTTCATTTTAATTAGTGTATTGTTTTTAAGTGTTTTTTGCACTACAAATAAGATATGTGCAGTGTGCATAGGAATTCATTCATTTTTTTTCAAATTATAATCCGGCTCTCCAACAATTTTGGACCCTATGACCTGGCCCTCTGTTTAAAACGTTTGAGGGCCACTGGTATAAGCAAATCTATCTCTTTTTCTTTTATTGGCCTGCTGTGTGTCCTGGGACACATGGTATATTGCTAGTGGAATTGGTCCTTCTCATTATGTCTTGTCATTAGAATCTTTTAAAGTCCTAGGGAGTTTGAAAATTTCTCATTTATACAAGATATTTCATTATGATTCGTAGAAGATGGTGCCTTCATTTCCAGAAGGTGGCAGTATTTCATAGCGTTTCACATTTTAAATGGATTAATCGCTTGTATGTTTCCTAGGTTTTGATCTATTCTTTTGTGGGTACCTTGCACCTGGGGTTAACCCTTTCACTTGCCATTGCCAAAGTTTCAGTGGCATTCATAAATACTGAACTACTGAAAATAATTTAGCCTTAGAACCTTATACTTCATTATCATAACAATCCTGTGAGATATACTAAAAGAGCCTGATAGGCTCATGTGCTCTTTTGGCCCCCCTCAAAGAATTGTTATGATGTTAATAAAGTATAAGGTTAATCCAAGACTGACCAGGCAGTAGAACCTAGATTTTCCTTGTTCCAATCTGTCATTCTAGCCACTATGGTGATGCATCAACTAGGTTCTGATCTCTGAACTGTTAGCTGCTACTGCCTCAAGAGGTTCTAGGAACGAAACAACTGTGACCAATGGGAAGGGATATGTTACTTGTCTCTGGCACATTAGACTCTCAGGTCATATATGTATAGCTTAGACCAGGGATTCCCCAAACTAAGGCCCGTGGGCCACATGCAGCCCTCCAAGGTCATTTACCCAGCACCCTCCCTAAACATTAGACATAGGGTCGTCATAAGTCTGAAATGACTTAAAGTCACACAACAACAACAACAACAACAGTCCTAATTAATTTGACTATCTCATCAGCCGAAAGCAGACCCAAACTTTCAGTTGAAATACTAGTAAGTTTATATTGGTTAAAATTGTTCTTCATTTTGAATACTGTATTGCTCTTTCATTTTTTGTACTAAATAATATAGACATGTTTTTTTCAAATAATAGTCATTCCCCCCCCCCCCCCCCCAACAGTCTGAGTGACTGTAAACTGCCCCTCTGCTTAAAAGGTTTGAGTACCTTTGGGTTAGATTCCCTATGCTACACCACACTATCTTATTCTTATATTTGGTAGGCAGTACACCCAAATTACACGTATCCTTAAAGGACAGTTGAAGTAGAGATATAATTAGTGGACAACAAATTTCAAATTTGCCTCATTATTTTACTTGAACAATAGCAGAATTGGGAAAAAAAAACCTTGGCAGAGCTTAACGAGCTTCTCTCCATCCCATGCCAATTTCTGTTTACTCACAAGCTTTCCATCCTTAGCTTGCCATTTCTCATTTGCTGCTGATAAGCATGGATTAACTCTGGAAAGAGCCAACATAGACTCTAAGGCGTGCAAAATGACTGGCATGTTGTTAGTATGGAGACCACTGTGGCATTGTCTGCTGCGATTGGATTACACTTGGGAGCTAGAGTTCAGAGGGCGGATAGGCATCAGAATTGAAGCATCCATGGCATCTACTGAAGTCAGCTAGAGGATCTGAAATATGTGGTGCTTGAGAGAAATGTGCTTTGATGCCCAAAGGCTTAGTCCAGCTCTCTGAACATGTCTCATGAACAGGTGTGAAGATATTTCAATTACCACCCACCCAACAAATATTTTGAGAGATAAACCATCTTTATTTCTCTAAATAAGACCCAAGCGACTGCTGGCTATCATGCGCAGCTAGTCTGGATGCTCTTTTTGGCCATCTGAAGCATCGTTTCCAGCTGCCTGGTGTGATCCATTGGCATAATGCTCTCCAGCAAGATAGTAAGTTTATTTTGTTTATAGAAGTAAGCAGATTTCTTACTTGGAAGCATCCTCACTTGTTAGGTTCACCCAGAGGTTCATGTTGAACCTAAGTAGCAATACAAACCATGCATGAAAACACAAGTGAAAAGGATCAGTGACTGTCAGGACTTAATTGAAGTATTCAACAGACTGTGACTTGCTCAAGGACTGAATAAAGGCTTCATTGCCAATTGCCAGGGACTGGCTTTGCATTGTTATATTAAGCAACAAATCGAGAATGCTTTATTTTTATTTATTTGTTTGCTTAATTGAAAAATGATTCAAAGAATATTTCTTGAGAGAATCTGGTAGAAGCTGAAAGGTGACAAGATATAGCACCTGGAACATGTCACCCCCACTTTGGGTGTATGGGTGAAACCATGGAGTTAATGTACCCCTCCAGCATTTGGAGATCCATGGATTCTGTTGCAGCTAATCCAAACTTCCTTTCCTTCTTATTGCCTTTCCTCCGATTTCCTTACTTCCCAATATCTTCTAATAGTGAAGCAATAGTCTTATGCCATGGGGATGTCATAAGAATTAAACAGAAAACCAGGCACTGTTTGTATATGATACCCTGTTTGTGTATGTACAGTGCTTCTCAGTGTCACCTGGCATTTAGTTCCATGATCCTTCCTGGATACCAAACTCTTTGGCTGCTCAAGTTCCATTATATACAATGGTATAATAAAATACAGGGTTAGTCAAAATGAATAGGCCAATAAGAAAATTAATTGTAGCCGAATGTATGTTTACTGTAACCAAACCACAGCGACGTAGCGACAGATAAACTATCAAAGTTTTTTTTTGAGCAACACACATGTACGTTAATGCCGCTAGGCGTCGCTAGGAGTCGCTGTTTTCAAAATGGCGGAATCAGGCAAAGAGAAGGCGTTTTGTGTGATGACATTTGCTAAAACAATGTCAGTAATTACGGTCCAGCGAGAATTTCGAGCCAAGTATGGCAAGGAACCACCTCATCGACATTCCATTGCGAGGTGGGTAAAGCAATTTGAGGAGACGGGCTGCTTATGCAAGGGTAAAACCACAGGACGACCGCGTGTCTCCGAAGACACAGTGGAATCCATTCGTGCATCCTTTCAACGAAGTCCCCAGAAGTCGACAAATCGTGTTGCCATGGAATTGAACGTTCCGCAAAAAACTGTGTGGCGCGTGTTACGCAAACGTTTGCAGTTCAAGCCGTATAAATTGCAAATGGTGCAGGCTTTGAAAAAAGGTGACTATTCGAAACGACACGATTTTTGCGAATCAATGCAGCGAAGACTAGAGGAGGAAGGCTTTGCCAACAGACTGGTCTTCAGTGACGAGGCAACGTTTCACCTGTGCGGGAAGGTCAATAGGCATAATCTCCGCTTTTGGGGATCTGAAAATCCTCATGCCGTATTGGAACATGTAAGGGATTCGCCGAAGGTAAACGTTTTCTGTGCAATAACCAACCGTCACGTGTTTGGCCCATTCTTTTTCGCGGAGAAAACCGTAACAGGCATAGTGTACGCTGACATGTTGTCTGAATGGTTGATGCCACAGTTAGAAGAGAAAGTGCCCGATTTCGTATTCCAACAGGACGGTGCCCCTCCGCATTGGCACAACAGTGTACGCGAGTACCTCAACGAACACCTTCCCAGACGTTGGATTGGCCGTGCTGGAGTGACTGATCTTCCATTCCTCCTGTGGCCCCCCAGGTCCCCCGACCTCACACCATGCGACTTTTCTCTCTGGGGGTATGTGAAAGACACTGTGTTCCGACCTCCATTACCGCTGACCTTGGACGACTTAAAACAGCGCATATGTGCTGCATTCGATGCCATTACGTCGGATGTGCTGCAACGGATGTGGAATGAACTGGACTATCGCTTGGACATCTGCCATGTCACACGGGGCGCCCATATCGAACATCTCTGAAGGTGAGACAAAACTTTGATAATTTATCTGTCGATACGTAGCTGTAGTTTGGTTACAATAAACATACATTCGTCTAAAATTAATTTTCTTATTGGCCTATTCATTTTGACTAACCCTGTACTGCCCCTGGTATGAAATGGAAAAAAATCAGTGTTGCTTTTGGGAATATTTTTATTGGGGAAAGGGGGCATTTTGAAGTGGCGAATTGTCGAATCAATGGATGCAGAATCCATTGATTGTCTTACATAGACTTTTGCAACAGTAAAACCTCTCCATTGAAATCTTTTAGACCTTCAAACACAGATGGGCATAGGATGGTCAGCATGGTTGTCCTTTTATTTAAAGGCACAATTTTCAGGTAGCTTTGTCCCAAACCATACAGAAGTACTCCAGGATATGAAATCATAGAAAAATATCCCCATTCTAGCCACACAAGCAGCCCAGACCGTATAGTACCCCCAAATAGCTTGATTTTTTTTTTTTTGCAGTTCCTTATACAGGAAGTGACACCAGTTTGAGAGGGGCTGCAAAGGAAAATTGAGGTATTTGGACTTGGGTGTGTGGTCCATGGGAGGAACTGAGGGAGGAGTCATACAGTTGGCCACCTCAAAATGATAGTGTCTGAACCAGAAATCTTGAGTCTAGATAATATGTATGGAAATGGGTCCAACCCTATATGGGCCAGAGGTTTAGCACAGCTGGTAAATCATCTACCAACCGAAAGGTTGCAAGTTTGAACCCTGGGTTGGCATGGGCAGCCAACTATCAGCCCTGCCCACTGTTTACCTAAGCAGTTCGAAAACAGCTTTAGCTGTAATTAGAGAAATTAGGTAACGCTAAAAAGCGGGGGAGGTATTTTACAATGACATAAAGAAAAAGAAGATCAGAAAATGCTGGAATGAGGAAGTCCTGACAGCTCTTCATCATAGAGGATGGAGCGACAGCACCTCCTGTAGCATGACACAAAACAACTTTCTGTTCTGTCTGTGTACTGTCTATACAAATGGCATTGAATGTTTGCCGTGTATGTGTACTTGTGATCCACCCTGAGTCCCCTTCGGGGTGGGAAGGGCGGAATACAAATGAAGTGTTGTTGTTGTTATTATTATATGTAGAAATTAACAGAGCATATCTGCAGTACCATTGGTTACACAGCCAAGGCTGGAGGAGCTCCTTTTTTATTTAGAAGTGAATGTCATTAATGTCAGTTGGACTGTGTTACAATAGGCTATCACATGAGAGGTCAAACATTGCTAATATATGTCATGTTCAGTGAATGAATTTTCTTACTCTAGAACATGATTGCACATTCTATGGCCCTCCAGCTGTTTTGACCCCCAGTTGCCAGAAGCCCATGCCAGCTTGTCCAACAGCCAGGAATTCTGGAAGTTGGAGGCCAAAACAGCTGGAGGGCCACAGGTTGTGCAGGCCTGCTCTAGAACAATGGTCGAAATGTAGTTATAGTCAACTGTTCATCTTGGAAAAACTATGATGTTTAGTTTCACTAACTATTCACAATCTTATTGAAGGGTATTTTAATATTTCCATTACGACAGGGTAGGAGAGCCCTTGAGGCATGTGGTGAGTAGTAGTTCATCAGTGTCATGTTGGGGGGTGGAGCATAGGTTTCTTCAGCTTGACTTGATGGCTTCCTCGGTATTAAATAAAATAGTGGTTTAATTCAATTTTTCCACCCTATTGTTTGATCCTTAAAACAGAATCCGCCTATTTATTTATTTGACTTGTATACCGCCACTCCCAATTTGGCTCAGAGTGGTTTACAGCAGTAGATTAAAACAATACAACCAACTTTAAAATACAATAAAAATGCGAAACAGACATAGTCCCGAGTTATTCACCCATCGAAAGCTTGGGCCATTTTTTATAGTAATGCTTTGCAAATAGTATGCTACAATCACCAGTGGTTTATAGAACTATTATCAGTTGTAGTACAGAAGGAGCCTTGAAGGAGCCAGCAAATATCAGAGTTGATTTGATACCAAAAACCTGTGAAAAATCTTTATATCACTTTTTTTCTGGACCACCAGGAAACACTTTTGTCTGTTGAGAGATTTTGCAATCTTGATCTATAAAGCCCTGGAGATATTCAAAGCCGCTTATTCCATTAGAGGCTATCTTGAATCTCTTAAGGCATAATTGCCATTAATCAAGGTCAAGAGCAGGTGGTTTACTCATGAAGTGGGAGGGAAATTGGATTTCCCAGTATGCAGTAGAGAGGGCAGATATAGTATCAGTGACTGGCCTTTGGTTACATGCAGACAGACAGGCGGTGTGAACAGCTCTGTGTCAGGAGACGGCTCCCATAGGAGCAGCACCAGGCTGTGAACAGCCATTAACTGAATTGCCATGACCAAATAAATTTAAACACTGAAACTTAGCATTGCCTCTCAAGAGTTGCAGCTGGAGCCTTTGCCAGTTTGCAAAGCCTCCTTAAGCTTTTGGAAAAGAAGATGCCTGCAATGATGACACAGGGAAGAATAATGTTTTCAGGGACTGGGAGAAGAACTGAGACAAAGTGAAGGTCTTCTTTGAGTGTGGATTTCTTTTTATGTGATTGCTCCATTGCTTGGACCCACTCGTCCAACTCTGGGCTGATTGACCATTAGAAGGAATATGTAGCTCCTCTGGTAATCTCCTTGACAACAACTAATGGTACAGGAGATACATCAATGAGGTCTTTCTGTTTAGCATATCTTTGACCTCACACAAGTTCATTGGCTGTCCCTTGTAGAAAGCAAGAAATAGCTGACCATGGTGTCATCTCATATTCATGTGATTGTTTTACTGGAGACATATATGGCAGCCACATGTCCTCATACCATCTAGGAATCAGTCATAGGAATCTGTTTATCAGATATTATCCTATAGGGCAAGACAGTGGGATAGAATTACCATCTGTGATCCTTTTGTTATGGGTTAACAACAGATTCCAAATACATGGAAGAAAAGCATGGGGAAAATGGTACCATCCAGATCCATAGAAGAGTGATACCTTTATTGGCTAACCAAAATGCATTTGAAAAGCCCCTAGCTTTTTCTTAAGGCCAAGTTGTTAAAATCATATGAACAAGAAATGATGTTACAGTCACAGGCCTACATTTTGTCTTGTGCGTTATTCCTGTTGTCAGCTTAGATGGCCTAGAGCAGAGGTGTCTAACCTTTTTTGCATTTCCTGAATCACATTGGAAGAAGAATTGTCTTGGGCCACACATAAAATACACTGACGCTAACAATAAATGATAAGCAAAAAAAAATCTGTTCACAAATTTTATGATATCTGCCACCACATATATGCTAAAAAATAAGACCTTGCAGAACACCATGTAACAAAATTTGTAAAAAAATCTGTTCCTGGTTTGAAAGTGTTATTTCCTGTTTAATTGTCCAATATTTATTTTGAAAATCCAGAAACTTCATTTTTGTGGCCGCCACAAAATGTTGAATTGGTTAGACTCTATGAGATATTCATTGAAAATCTATAGCAAAATGTCCTCTAGAATGTCTTTTTCCATGTTTCATAATAGAATCAATTAGGAAATGACATTTATAATGCAGGAACAAAAATGTGTTACATAGTGTAATAATACTAATAATGTCTTGCCTCATTCAGCAGGTTTTTAAAAATTGCTGAGCATATCTTCTGGGTGAGCTTTTTGCAATTATAATGTGAATTATAGAAAATTCTTCAATGTTTGTAGATGTAACATACTCTGATTATTCCATTCCTTTGTCATCTACAATATCTGTGCTCAAGAACTGCACAGTCGAGTCACACAAAAAATGTTTTAAGTAAATTTACGATTTTGTATTGGGCCACATTCATAGGTGTCCTGGGCTGCCTATGGGCTGTGGGTTGTGCAAGCCTCGTCCAGAGGCATCTTTGTGCAGACAGAAGCCTGGTCTTGGCCATGTTGAAACTAGGGACAAAAGGTAGTGAAAGACAAGTAAAAAAATACAAACTCTATTCTGAACAGAAAAGTAGCATCCCTTGAGCTACAGGTTGTCTCTGCCCTGTGTGAAGCTAACTTACCCTTTCTAAACATTTAATAATGTCCAGGAGCAGCAGAAAGAAGAGCCAGCAACCCTGGTGATAACTGAGGGAAAGAACTGGGAAAAGTGTGTTTAATTCTGGGACCCTTTCAGATGGCGCAATTATAGCAGTATGACAAAATCCTGTGAAATCCTGGGATTTGTCAGATTGTGTAGAATTTTTGGTCAGAGAACTCTAATCAAAACGAAACCCCAGAATTTCCTACAGTATTGCCATGGCAATTAAAGTGAAATCATAGTCCTATAATTATAATGCACGAAGGACTGTTTGTACCATACCTGATATTGCACAAAAATGGAAAAGATACTGTAAAATAATGGAAAGGGGCCATCAGAATGATCAGTTAGGGAAAGCTACTGTGTTTGGGGCTGTTTTTCTTAGAGAACGAGACAAATATGAAGCAAAATATCCTATCAAATCACACAGAGTATAGCTAAGAAAAATAAGGGTAAACTTTGCCCCTTTCTTATAATATTAAAACCTGGGACAGTCCAATGAAACTGAATGGTGGGAGACTCAGGACCAATAAAAGGAAGTCTTCCAATAAGGCAAAGAGAAGCTCCTGTATTCATTGCCACAAGAGGTAGTTTGGATGGTGTTACAAGGGTATTGGATAAATTCATAGAACATGGGAATGTGAGTGAATCTTGGTCACCGTAGCTATATATTCTAACCAGATCCAAGATAATGTACATTTATTAGTTGCTGGAGACACAATTGGGAGATTGCCCCTATCTCATATTTATGGGCCGTTGATAGGGCACAATGTGAACAGAATGCCGAAACAGTCAGGCTGCTAATCTGATGCAGTACAGCTCGTCTTTCATAGGAAAGCAAAATGCAAAGGTGTGATGAAAGAGGTTACAGTGTGTGACATTCTTTACTTAAAAATATAGTTGTTAATTGTACTGTTGATTTTGTTTTAAAAGTACCAAATTAATTTGATCTCTTGAAGCTTGTTTAGAATGCCTTCTTTACAGATGTCATTTAAGACCCTATAGCAGGGGTCCTCTAACTAAGGCCCGAGGGCCCTCCAAGGTCATTTACCCAGCCCTTGCTCAGGGTCAACCTAAGTCTGAAATGACTTAAAAGCACACAACAACAAGAACAACATCAACAATCCTATCTCATCACCCAAAAGTAGGCTCACACTTCCCATTGAAATACTAATAAGTTTATATTTGTTAAAATTGTTCTTCATTTCAATTATTGTATTGTTTTAAAGTGTTTTTTGCACAACAAATAAGATATGTGCAGTGTGCATAGGAATTCATTCATGCTTTTTTCAAATTATAATCTGGCCCTCCAACAGTTTGAGGGACTGTGACCTGGCCTTCTGTTTAAAAAGTTTGAGGACCCCTGCCCTATAGTGTTTTAGGAACAAAAGGATTAGAGAAGGAAATGGCACACTTTCAGTTTTCAGAATATCTATTGCTGTTGTGCTTTTACTAGAATTTTTAGGTTCACTTTGTAGAAAGAGAAGCAAAACAATGGCTCAAATCAGACATGCACCTAGCAGTGTATATCTGAGATTTTGGGTCAGATCAGGGATTTGTTTACAGTATAAGCAATGGGAACACAGCTCTTTCAGATGCAATTAACTTCTGTTTCTCACCACAGTTCAGTAGTCTAATCTAGATTGTAAATTGATAATGCACTACTAGTAGTCAAATAATGGTGAGTTAGATCTGCTACAAGTTAACCAGAAATATACAGATAGGTCCAAATATGCTTCTCACCTCAAAATTCAATAATGATTGCATTTCATGTGTTTTTATCCCCTGACCTGACCACTCCTTTCAATATAGAAATAATATTTATTGCATTGTGGCTCTAATCCTGATTGTTTAGACTGACCATTAGCAAATATCTAGATAACAGATTTACTAAAGAAAATTGCAAACATTATCCTGCTGTATTTGTTTTGGCCCACAACTTTGTAGCTATTTAAGTTTAAAAAACAAAACAAAAAAGCAAATAAAGGCTGTATTTATTTATTTATTTATTTATTTTGCTTGAGAAGGGAAATTAGCTCATGAGACCTGGCTGGATTTCAACTTTGGCAATTGCATTTGGCACCCCTGAAATTCCTCTTTGCATTTTAACAGTTTCTGAGATTCTTTTCACTCCTGTCTTTCACTATTTATACAGAACTGCAATGCACTGAAAAACAGCTGCCCCTTTTCAGTTGGAAAAGACAGTAAACTCTTCAAATCCTGTAATAGGCATTATGGGAAGTAAATGCTGGCATGATTTAAGCAACAGGTTTCAGCCTAAAAATGTTTCCCTTTAGGGCACTGATAAATTCAAGGATTAGAGATGGCCTGAAATTCTGAATAAATTCATTTTGTTCTCCAATTTACCCAGACATAGTTTCCCAAGAGGATGTTGTTAAATCACTCAGAATAATTTGCTTCTGAGAGGGAAAAAAATGTATTGCTCTTGTTACATGGTTTAGTCAGCCTTGAATGCCAACACATTGGTGTGGCTGCTGAGAGCAACTAAAGACATGGGCAATCCCCTTGGAACATTTTCCCCACTAGGTTGCTGAAATTATCTTTTTCAATGTCCTATGTGTGTGTATGTGGGAGGAGGGGTGTTAACCCTGGAAATAAGGTTACACTAACATTGGAAAAGCTACATGCAATCTTTATTTGAAAATTCTATGAAGTCATAATTTTGCGGCTTCAAAGGAAGGCAAAGGCAAACTCCCCTTTGAGCCAATTATGCCAAGACATTTCCCCTTTGAAAAATTTTCCCCCTTGAGAATTTTGCCTTGAGGGTCACCATTAGTAAGACGATACTTATGACCACATTGCCATATCATGATTGACTGGAGATTATGACAACTTGTGCTAAAATATCAGGAGTCTCAAAGCGTTGATAGATCACTCCGTTCCATCTTTCCTTCTACTTGTAATACCTTGCTTTAGTCTCTGATGATTGTATTAAATACACCACATGCTAAAATCTGCATTGACTCTGGGAAAAGAATTAGCTCTCTACTCATGAGAGCTGTATGACAAAAGCTCCTTCTTTGGAGGCTTTTAACCAGGCTGGGTGGCCATCTGTCAGATGTGCTTTGATTGAGCTTTTTCTGTGTGGCAGGGGGTTGGACTAGATGGCTCATGTGGTCTCTTCTAATTTGATTGTTCTATGAATGTGTAATAACTGATGTTCTTAATAGTTTGCAGTCAACATATCTGTACTTTGAAATTGTTGTCTGGGGAGTATTGTATGTTAAGAGAAGCATCAGTTATCTCTAGAGTTGGCAAAAATGTGAGGACAGTTAAGTATTATGATAATTGGGGAAACAACAGTACAACAACTTCTAGAGAATGTAAAGTGAAAGATATCTGAATGTGTAGTATATTAATTTACCTGGGAATAAGCCTCACTAAACACAGTAGGATTTACTTTTGAATAGACCAATGTGTGATTGTGTGATAAGTTGGGTTAAGAGCTTCATTAAAAGGGCTACCAATAATATTTTATAATGGTGTGTGTGTTTGTTTATGTGTCTTTAAGCCACCTGCTCATTTATGGCAAAACATGAATTTCACAGGGAATACTTAGGCAATGAATACTTAGTAGTGGTATTTTGAAGCAGACCTGCAGAGTAGATGGTAAGTGACTTTACTTAAAGAGGGAAAAAAAACCCTGCAAGCACGCTTCATACTTCTGATTCCTTGCAATTAACATTACATTTGAAGCTGGTCTCATAAATCTCACGCATAGTAAGCCCTCTGACCTTGCTACTAGTGAGTGCCATATGTCCTATTTTGGATGCTAACTTATTACAGAGGCATGGGAAATTTACACTTCAGTAATGACTAAATCAACTCTCTATTTTAGTTTGGCAGCAATAGAATTTTGTTTTATGAACATAGGTCGTTGTATTATGAAATTACGGTAAATTTAAATAGTTAAATAAAAGAAATCATAGGTGTGGTAGCTAAATTCTTGTCACGTTGTTTTTAGCTTTCTAATTCAGGAGTGCTTTGAATGTGATTTTCCTGCTTCTTGGCTGGATGGCTCACGAGGTCTCTTCCAACTCTATGATTCTATATCACAGGGTTTTCTGAAACTCGGAGAGTGTGATTTGGCCAAGATCACCCAGTGGTTTTCATGGCCAAGGAAGGATTTGAACACTATTCTCCAAGCTCAATGTCCAACACTCAAACCATATTAAGATACTTTAATATGCTTAAACTGCTTTAATTCTGTGTATTCAAAAAATTGTTTATTTAGCCATGTTTTGACTTTTGTATTATTAAGATATTGACTGTACAGGCAGCCCCCAAGTTATGAACAAGATAGGTTCTGTAGGTTTATTCATAAGTTGAATTTGTATGTAAGTCAGAACATGTACATTTTTAATTGTAACTCAATCCAAGAAAAAAAAAAACCTTTGGAGAGCATAGGGAAGGGTTAATACCCCTGTGGTGTTTGTTTTGCTGTCTGTGCTCATGTTCAGAAAGATTTCACTTCACTTTCTGTCACTGTGAAAATTGGATTTTGAAAAATTTGGCTTGATGTGGAAACATGGATTGGTGAGAAAGCTTAAGTGGAGTCACCTCTTCCCCATGATAACTCTTTCAGGAGTGAATTTCACTTCCTAGGAGTACATTTCGCTTAACTTCCTGTTGTCTCACCCCCATTTTTAACTGTGAGTCATTTGTAGGTCAGATGTTTGTAACTCAGGGACTGCCTGTACTTTATTTCAACTTGATGTAGGAGTCTTTGTGTCCTGTGTCGGGTCTAAAGCAAGATACAAAATAAGTACAGAAACTGATAAAACAAAAATTGAATCAAATCATCTTGAAATCACAGATACAGGCCTATTTTATTCTCTTTATGTGCTATTCTCTTCCATGTGTAAACCACCATAAAAGCTTTGGAAACTCTTCATACTGAGGGAGCTTTTGATTTCCACACATCCTCCTGATCCATGAGAAACATGAGTTCTCTATTTAGTAAATCTTCTGCATGTGAGAGTCTGTCCATTGGCCTGCATCTCTGAAAATCCTCTTTGAAAGCCTCTCAGTATGACACCGCAACTGAAGAGTCATTTTTCTGTGACAAACACCTGCATTTGGATTCCGGGGAGGATTTGTAAGTATAGAAACAAACATAGATCTCTTTCATTGGCTCACATGGTGATTAATGTATCTGGTTGCTTTTTGGGATGCCATTTGGATTATTACATGTGTTCTGATTTTCTCCTGAAGTGTTTTGCCACCTGGTAATGCTAGTATACAATGCTGTAGAAGAGAAGTTCAAGGACGTGTACTGAACCTTGTAGGAATGTGTTGTTATCATGTGCTTTTAAGTCAATCCTGATTTATTGTGACCCTGTCATTGGCAAAATTTATCCAGAGGATGTTCTAGCCTTCACCAAAAGGCTGGAGAGTGTGACTTGCCCAAGGTCCAATAATAATAATAATAATAATAATAATAATAATAATAATAATAATAATGGTAGCCCAAGAACAAGCCATTAGAACAAAGGCCATCAAAGCCAGAATTGAAAAGTCGATGACAGATTCCAAGTGTAGACTCTGCAAGGAAGCAGATGTAACAATAGATCACATCCTCAGCTGCTGCAAGAAGATTGCACAGACACAAGCAGAGGCATAACACTGTTGCTCAGATGATTCATTGGAACTTGTGCCACGAATACCATCTGCCTGCCACAAAGAACTGGTGGGATCACAAGCCAGAAAAAGTTACAAAGAATGAACACGTCAAGCTACTCTGGGACTTCCGAATTTAGACAGACAGAGTTTTGGAGCACAATACTCCTGGCCTCACAATTGTGTTTAAAAACAAAGTATGGATTGTCGATGTTGCAATCCTAGATGACAGCAGGATTGAAGAGAAACAACTGGAAAAGCTGACACAAAATGAGGATTCGAAATCAAACTGCAAAGACTCTGGCACAAGCCAGTCAAGGAGGTCCCAGTGGTGATTGGCACACTGGGTGCAGTGCCTAAAGACCTTGGCCTGCACTTAAACACAATCAGCACTGACAAGATTACCATCTGCCAGCTGCAAAAGGCTACTCTACTGAGATCTGCACACATTATTCACTGATACATCACACAGTCCTAGATACCCTAGACAATTGGGAAGTGTCCGACGTGTGATCCACTACAACAGCCAGCAGAGTGTCTGCTGTGGACTCATCTTGTTGTGTTTCAAATAATAATAATAATAATAATAATCATCATCATCATCATCATCATCATCATCATCATCATCATCTCCCCTGAAGGGGACTCAACGTGACTTAACATAAAAGCATTAGCATATCCATTTAAAATATACAAACATTAAAACAGGATTAAATATAAACAATATTTTAAAATTCCCAATTAAAAACTTTTAAAACAAATTCAAAGTTAAAAACCACAGCACGCCCTGAACTGATCTTAAACACCGTCATCTTTAAAAGCCTGTCTGAATAAAAAGGTTTTAGCCTGCCACTGGAAGGACAGCAGGGAGGGTGTCATTCTGCCTTCCTTGAGCAGGGAGTTCCAGAGTTGCGGGGCAGCCACTGAGAAGGTCCTCTCGTTCCTGCCAACTAAGGTTGAGATGGAGGTGGAACTGAGAGAAGGGTTTATCCTGAAGATCTCAGGGGAGATCAATGGCTTAATGGAGGTTCAAACCCTGGGTCCTAGTTAAGCCATCACACCACCTTATAGTATTATAATCAGAATGTTTAAAATAGAAGTCATTTCTCATTCCAATGTCAGTTTTGACTTGATCTTCCAGAAAGAGATGGAAGTTCATGCAGATTAATGAAGAGAGAAGAATATTATTGAACAGAGTTACAGGGCAGAGGATGCTTACTATTACAAGTTTGCAGACGACACCAAATTGGGAGGGGTAGCCAATAGTCCAGAGGACAGGAGCAGAATTCAAAACGATCTTGACAGATTAGAGAGATGGGCCAAAACTAACAAAATGAAGTTCAACAGTGACAAATGCAAGATACTCCACTTTGGCAGAAAAAATGAAATGCAAAGATACAGAATGGGGGACGCCTGGCTCGAGAGCAGTACGTGTGAAAAAGATCTTGGAGTCCTCGTGGACAACAAGTTAAACATGAGCCAACAATGTGATGTGGCGGCAAAAAAAGCCAATGGGATTTTGGCCTGCATCAATAGGAGCATAGTGTCTAGATCTAAGGAAGTAATGCTACCCCTCTATTCTGCTTTAGTTAGACCACATCTGGAATATTGTGTCCAATTCTGGGCACCACAGTTCAAGAGAGATATTGACAAGCTGGAATGTGTCCAGAGGAGGGCGACTAAAATGATCAAGGGTCTGGAGAACAAGCCCTATGAGGAGCGGCTTGGGGAACTGGGCATGTTTAGCCTGAAGAAGAGAAGGCTGAGAGGAGATATGATAGCCATGTATAAATATGTGAGAGGAAGCCACAGGGAGGAGGGAGCAAGCTTGTTTTCTGCTTCCTTGGAGACTAGGACGCGGAACAATGGCTTCAAACTACAAGAGAGGAGATTCCATCTGAACATGAGGAAGAACTTCCTGACTGTGAGAGCCGTTCAGCAGTGGAACTCTCTGCCCCGGAGTGTGGTGGAGGCTCCCTCTTTGGAAGCTTTTAAGCAGAGGCTGGATGGCCATCTGTCAGAGGTGATTTGAATGCAATATTCCTGCTTCTTGGCAGGGGGTTGGACTGGATGGCCCATGAGGTCTCTTCCAACTCTTTGATTCTATGATTCTATTAAACTGCTGTGGTTTGAGTGACCTTTGCATCTGCAAGTCTGTGAAAGAAGTCCTGCTGTGGATTCCGTGATATCATCACTGACTGCAAGATAATATAAAACTAGACAATGACTTGGTGTTGCTTATGTCATAGTATAATTGATAGCAGTCAAATGGTGTTCACTTGTCTGTGAATTTGACTGGTGGATTTACTCAAATCTAGTTGAAAATACGAATGTGTATCATTTCATTTCCATTGCTGACATTATGGAGGGAGTATTCCCATGTCTATGTTTATTCTTTCCTGTGCAGTGGAGTGTTGTGCTTTGGAATGGCTTATTGGAATGCCTTCTGAGATATGATATAGAATGGTAGCTATAAATGAAGTGGAAACTCTACAGATGCAGTGGCAGGATTACAATGTTGTCATTAGAGATGCCTGCACATCGTTGTAATAGTTTATAGTGCCAGCCACAAATACCCTATCCTCTTGATTTCATCTTTTTATGCTTTTACTATGCTAACCTGTCAAAACAGAGATTGGCAGCTGCCCTTGCAAAGCTTTTGGCGCATGTGGCTATCTTATTCAGTGACTATATTCGATTTAAAAAGTTTCAAATGAACATTCTCTCTCTCTGATAATAAATTATTTCCAAGCCATTGATGTGACATCATGCTTTCAGGTTGACCATATTTTCAAAAGATTTCTGTTTATTGCTGTTGGGTTTGAGTTGTTTTTTTTTTATTGGTGATAATACCACTTTGAATATTTTTCATTCCTGCTTCAAAAACTTAATTACTTGCCCTTCATTTTTGCCAAATTCAAATTTCTCTTAAGTGTTTTTAAGGGGAAAATGTTCTTGCAGAATTATAGCTGCAGCAGACTCTCAGTTAAGTGGCACTCACAGCTATTGGTAGATGCTGGTTAAATGTAGTTTCAGTTGATTACCCAGCAGACCTTAAACCATAAGCAGTTCTATATAGGGAGGAGTACTCCATCAAGTAGCAAGGTTTCAAGCTGTTTCCAAAGCTTAAATATGAGATATCCTTGGAATGGACTCCAGTAGAAAGCATTGTGTCCACTTGAGCATCACCAACAAAGTCTGGTGTTTAGATGTTCATTGTTGGTGCATAGCCACAAGGCTGTCTCTTTACATTTATTCCGGTTCTTTATCTTTTAATCACACTTAGGGCATTCAAAAATAGACATTCAAAAATAAAATACCTTTAAATAGTGAATTGACTTCTAGTTGTTATTCAGGTCTATTCTAAAATCTATTCTAAAGTAGGATACTAATATTTATCTTAGTTGCTGGATATTCCTTAGCTTTTTTGCACAGGTGTTAAAATGATTTTTTTACAAGTTACATCCTTTTACCATCCCCTACTCCTTCAAATACATAGATATTTTTAGATGTGAAGACGTTTTTCCAACTATGCCCACCTTATTTGATAAATGTGTTCAAATTAATGGACTGTCACTGGCATTCTATTTAATATTTTTGTCCTATTGTGGTAACACAAAGTGCAGTGCCATTCATGTCTCTTACCTTTGATGCTTAAGGAATTGAATAATTGGTTGGGCCAAATAATATTCCTGGATATTTTCAAAACATATTAAGTTCCATAAACCTGTTTCAAACTAACAACAATGTGACTGGCAGCTAGTTTATCCCTGCTTCCTACAAGTGGGAACAGGATAGTATGCTATTGGCACATGGCCATTGTGACTAGCCTTGTACTAAGGTTAAAATACAGTTTTATTTGAGTGCTTAGAAAGTCCAAGTAAGCCAATAGGAAATGTGCACCTTTCCAGCAACCTGCTCCTTTAGGAAAGGTGTTTATCCCATTGACAAGCAGACAGAGAAACCCCCGTGATCCTTTTGTAACTGCTGCATTAGCAGAGGATCAGGTAGCACTTAATGGGTGCAGACCATCATAAAACATGTTTGAAAAGGTCGAGGCCCTCTTGGAGGGAGAATATTTGTGGCACTCTGACATAAGCTTTGGCTGCTCACTCACAACAGGTGCGTATTTGTAGCTCTCCTTCAACTACCACCGTCTTAAGCCCCCCTCCCCAACCTCCCCCTAACCATATGTCAGTCTTGGTGTTGTTGAGTCTTGTTTGCTGAAGTTTTTGCAATACAGAGCTCACCTATGGAGGGAGGATAGATGCAAAGTCTGAATGCAGAAATTGAATATAGAGGCAGAAAATAAATGGAGGTATTGCTTTTTTGAAGACAGTTTTTTTTTAAAAAAAACCAACATATTCTGCCTTTCTCACCTGAAGGAGACTCAGGGTGGAGCACAACATATATATGGCAAGCATTCCATGCCAGCATGTAAAATAACTGTAAATATACACAATACTAAAATCAGTTATATCTACTTTAAAATCAGTTGTTTAAAACCATCTCAAACCACCATGCTGGCTCCAGTCAGCAAAGTGGGTTTCCTATTATTGCCTTATTGCCTGTCCCAAAGGCTTAGTCCCACAGCCAGGTTTTTGCTATCCTTCTGAAGGACAGAAGGGAGGGGGCTGATCTAATTTTGCCAGGAAGGGAGTTCCATAGCAGGCGATCACTGAGAAGGCCCGCTCTCTCGTCACTGCCAAGTGCGCCAGTGACAGTGGTGGGACCGAGAGCAGGACCTCCCCAGAAGATCTTAGTCTTTGCGGTGGTTCATAAAGGGAAATGTGTTCGGACAGGTAAACTGGGCCAGGTAAATTGAATCTCTTCATTGCCGGTTCTCTAGTTAGGGGAAGAAATTACTGGAGAAATATCTTGTACTAATAAAGTAGAATCATGGGGATCGAGTTGATGCCAGATGTCTCTAATTATATTTTGTTGGATACAATATTTAGAATTTACACGGTGTAATTTATTTATTTAAGCAGCATCCATTCCCAGAGCAACTTAGAGATACTAGGAATGAGACAACCCTAAATACAGGTTTACAGTATATTCAGAGATAATTTAGCAATATGATAAAAACAGAAAATAAATTGAGGAAGTAGGGAAAATAAATCCAATCATTCAGCCAGTGGTAAGTTCAGGTCAGTAGGGAGCATGTTGTGTAGCTCATAGAGCACAACAGGAAGGCTGGTATGTACTTCCTTTTTCTCTGTTGGCTACAGCAGTTAGTAACTGAAGAAAGGCAACTGGCAAGTTGGGGGATGCCTAACTGGTGGTTCCACTTTCTCCAGCAATTTAAGTTTGTCCTGAATCAGAACTTTGGTTACTGCAGCCAGTATTTTCTATGATGTTTGGCAGCATATTTTAGCCCAAATATCAGAAGATGGACTTGTGAGTGCACTGGGCTTTTAGACATGGTAAATATATCAATTTCCAACCTTTCATCTGATGCAGTTTCATAACGATGACTTAATCAGTCAAACGCCTTTGCAGGCCGTAACAGATTTGCAGCAGATCTTTTGGGCTGAAAAGGTGGTGCCATTTTATCTGCCAAAGGGACACAAATGACATAAAGCCATACTCAACCAGGTCTTTTAAAAGGTCTCCAGAGAAATGAGTCCTGGTGCAATCACATTTGGTGCTGTGTAGTTTATAGTGAACTAGGTATTACGCTTCTCCAGAGCCACTGACATATAATCAGTGTACTAATAGTAATAATAATAACATAGTTTTACTCTTATATCCCACCACCATCTTCCCAAATTGTTATTACTGACTTTTTGTCGCCTTTCCATGTAGGCAAAGATATGAAGGCTGTATACCAAGCAGTTAAAAAGCAGAAGCTACAGGACCTGATGTCTGTTCTATAAATAACTATATAAAGAGGTGATAAATATTCTCAGAGGTAATTCACACTGTTCAATTAATTCACCCTCCAAAAGACCAGTGCCCAGCAACTATCACCTCAGATGTTGGCAGTGGTAAGCATGCAGTGCTTTGCTGCAGTACTTCACTTTAAGTAGGGGGATTGTGGACCTGATCTCATCATTACATGGTGGGTTACCGATAAAATCTGAGTACATACACCCAAGCTCTGTGGAGGAAGATTTCAACTAGAACTGACACTATGGAGAAGATATGGGTGTTGACGGTAAACAAATACTCCTTCTGGCAATATGAAAGGGCAGCCTCTGTGGGATTGCTCCCTCAGGAATGCCAAGAGCTGTTTGGAGTATATGCACCCAGCAGGGGTCAGATATTAAGCATTTTGCTGACTGGTTGTTTCAAGGCTTCCTTCATCCCAAGGATGTGTTTGTCTTAACTGCTTTTTTCCAAATTATATGAACATTCTTATATTTGTTCAGTTCCTGGACTTCACATTGTCCATAAATTTATATGTGATTCTTAATGTTGAAGGTCCAATTTGTAGTCTGTCTTCTAAACTGGGGCGGGGAAAATGTGGCTGGTGGTTTACATGAAGATTCATGGCCACATGTGGCCTCGGGATCATTTTTGTGGCCCCAGAGTCATTTTTGTCCCACAAGTGCCTCCTAGGGGACATAGCAGTATTAGTGCCATATTTTCTGCTATAGAAACTTCAGACTTGGAGAGGACTAGTTCAAAGTAGCTGCGTCCCTGTGGAGGCTAATGCATTCCTGCTAGCTGACAGTAGTTCACTACTAGTTTAAAGGGTCTGCTTTCTTCTGTCTACTGCCCAGAGTTTTAGAAGTAGCAGTCTGTCTTGTCTCATTGAGCTATGTATGAAGGGATGACAATTCTTTAGCATCCAGGCCTGAGCTTTGAAAAATTGCATTTTTAGACTACAACTTCCAGAGTGCCTCAGATATTGCAGTTCAGGGCTGTTGAATTCTGGCCATTCTGGGTAGGGATTCTTAGAGTTCTAGTCTTAAGTAATTTTACCATCTATGGCGTGAGACAGTCTCACTCACAACATGCCCTGGGTATGTCAGCCCATTTTGAGAAGTATTGCCTTTTCCATTTGGGAGCAATTTTACAGTAGTAAAAGCAGGAAAAAAAGGTTTCACTTCAGCCCCGCCCAGAACTTAATTGGCATTATGTGGTAGAAACTGACCATAAAGTCATTCTGGAGGACCTAGAGGTGCCTAGAAAGCTGTCCTATCTTGGAATTTCCTGATCCTCCAGTGTGAGTCTATGGTATTCTTCCACCAGATATCATTCATTCAATAGGATTCATTATTATTCATGATGTTTGTCAACCATGTAAGTCTTGAAATGCATCCTCCTGTAGATATGTGTTAACTACATATTAACTGTAAGGAGCACTTGGGAAATATATAGAAGACTCATTTAAGCCATTGATCTTGGTGATGAAATATGAAGAAGATACCATTAGCTGACGATCAACCAAGCTTTAGGGGCAAAAGATGGTGTCATAATAGACTGTGCAGCTTTATCGAATGGGCAGCACCTGGTTCAGGGGGTGGGGAGAAGGGGATGGAGAGAGAGAGAATCCAAAATTTAATTTCAGTAAGAGCAATCTTTGAAAAAGCTTTAAAACTATGAAGGTCTATTATTTAAAATGTATGGAAATTGGCTGTGCTGTCTGTGGGATTCTGGGAGTTGTAGCCCAGAACAAATATTTTCTAACTTCTTATGAATCTGAAGTTCTTATGTCTGAAGCCCTTGAAAGCAGCACAACTATTTTCATTTGTTATTTTATGATTGAGTTCCATGTCTGTTCAGTGAACCTACGCACAGTGGCTAATGCAATGGTGCACACATTCTCAGTTCAGCTCACATGAACTGCTGACATTGGTATGCTATGGCACAAGTCAGAAGTGTTGCAAGCCTGTAATTTTAGAATGTCAGCTGAAATCATACAACTGTTTATGGTATCAGCCTGGCATGGGCATTTTGCCACTTAACGTGGGCAAGGTCGATATGTATCCCTCTCTATCTCTCAGCCTATGATATTCTTCACTGAACAGCATTCCCCTCTGTGCTTTATCTGCAACTTTATGATGGAGAGCTATATATGATATATTTTATTATAAATGTCCTCTATTATGTTCAGTCTCAGCTGTAGCAGCACATTGTAATAGCAGATTGCAATGATCAATTTATTACCTTATTAGGAATAATCTGGCATCCTCCCCACAATGGCATGTTAATTCTGATTCTGTTTGTAATTTGTGTACGACTAATGGTGCTTGGCCATTCATTTACTGAAGAGTGAGCTGTGCTTCGGTCTCTCTGGTCCTTTAAGGACTGTGGGGTGCTGACCAAGATCTTCCTGGAATTACAGGATATAGGATAGGCCCTCCTTGAACATAAATTTGTCATCAGACAAGTTCTTATTGCAAGTCTTAAGCCTAGTTTTCTGCATTGTGCACCTCTAGCTCCTTTGGCCTGTTTGGGCTGTAAATTGGGTGTGTTTCTCCTCAGTATAGAAAACAGTTGCTAGATGAAAAGAGAGAAGTTCAAGGATATAGAACGTAAAATGAGATATGTCTGGAAAAATACACTGAATGAATCTAAAAAGCACATGACTGACCAAAGGCAAAGAGATTATCCATTCATATCATGAAGATAAACGTATCACAGACGGCCCCTTGGACCATCTGGGGATACTTGATCTTCCAGTAAAAAATGATTGACAGGAGCCTGCTGGGCTTCATTAATGTCCAAGGCGGAAAACTGTTTGCCTGCCATTATCTTTACTTCAAAGACTTGGATTTGTATCAGTTGAAATTGGACAACAACATTATTTCCATTTTTCGCATGAGTTTGTTTTACTTATTGTAACTATCCCATCCAACAATACACTGTAGCACACCTTTACTGAAACTTTCTGTATTTTTGTCCATCTCAGATAAATGATTTGTAATCTATACCCGAGACATGGAAATGTCTACTTTTCCTTACCTGTATTGTGGTCAGATCCAATCGTATCCAGATCCAATTTATTTGCCTGCACCCTTTGGGATTAATATTTTTATCAAGATCTTGTTCACGCAAACAGTTGGGATGGTAAATTAGTCCATCCAAGTTGTATATAACCTTTTCATTAAGCTGGGCTTGCCTGAACCAGCTTACATCATTGGCAAGTGGCCAAATTACTTGTAAAGACTAGATATCTGTTACTTCTAATTGCTTGTTTCCTGGCAAACTTCCAAAGAATAAGTGAGCCAGGCCTTCTCTCTATCATTTTGAGATTTCTGTGTGCCAATCTTACAGAAGTGGAGAAAGAGTCCTGACTCATTTTGTTCACACACATGAGTGGATATGCAGGTGTGGGGGGAAAGGATGGCTCCATTTTCCTCATTGCATGAGGGTTAAGGGTGTGAGGGACCACAGATAAATCAGTCTCCTTGCTGTGTAGTCTGATTGTGTTGCTGCAGTACCATAAGGCCATAACTGTTTTATCCAAGGCAGAAAAATGAAAGTGGTACAGCAGACTCTTTTGACTGGTGCTCACTTTCAAAACCCATACGACTACATACAAATATACCCAATACAATAAACAATATACTGTATAATTTCAACCTCAGTGGAAGCTACATAAATGGTGACTTACAAGCCCCATTATTTAAGTTGGGACTAAAATCGAATTTAACAATATATCCCATACAAGTAAACATGTTATTGAATGTGTGCATTTTGTGACTTTGATCAAGAAAATTGGATTTTCTGCAGTATTTAAGCATGTAACATAATGACAATATTGGATAGTGACGCCATGTAAAGATGTGTTGGAAAGGAGAGGCTGAAAGAAAGATCTTCTCTCTGTTTTGCCCTTTTTCTGTGTCTAAAATGTGTCATTGTGTGCAGATGTCTGCATGTATGTTTTATTGTCAAGACAGGATTGCTGGGACATTTCTGGACTGCATGGCTATGTTCCAGAAGCATTCTCTCCTTACGTTTCACCCACATGTATGACATTCATCCTCAGAGGTTGTGAGGTCTGTTGGAAACTAGGCAAGTGAGGTTTATATATCTGTGGAATGTCCAAGGTCAGGACAATTTGTGTCAAACTGGTTTTGCTACAAAAGATGTAAGATCAAGTTCACACAGTCACTGGACTCAAACCTTGGAATCCTTTTACATATTGCTTCATTTATTTTTTAGATGTTTGGAATGGTATTAACTAGCATGTGGAGGAACAGTTGAATTAGACCAACTACACATTCAAGTTCAGCCGTACATTAAACACCTGACAGGACAGATTAGAAAGGCATTTGGATGCTTTAGATATGCACAGACTTGTAAAGAACAAGTGGAAGCATGTACTTTATTAATTTAGATTCTTTTCTTTATGGAGCAAGAGCTTTGGCTAATTAAGCTGTCTCTGATGAGTAACCTACAAATTTGGGTTTACAGCAGCCCTATAAGTGAAAAGAACCAAACACCTTACTCCAGTCCAACTAACTTTCTTTTGCCATTTCAGCTCATTTGGACATTTCCAAGCAAAACAACATAATGTTGCCTCTGGGACTTCAGAAGGATCAGCTGCAAGCCCCAGTTTAAGACAAGGACTGTGCTTGACCAGGCTTTCTGTCACAAAGGTACTCAGCAACCAATATGCAACAACTTCCTTCAGCAGTCTTGTAAATGTTCTCAAATCACGCCTGCACTGCTGTGATTCCTGCTGGGGCTTCCTTCTGTGAAGTGCATAGAAATCTGGCAGACAGATGGCATATAAGTATGTGTAAGACAGAGGTTTTAAATAAGATATGATTTACAGACCTGTAAACTTAATGACTGCAAAATGGATTATTTTTTTCAACATGAAGTATATTTGCTAATTGCTGCCATTTTGGTTTTTTCCTTTCAGATAGTTTTCAATCTGATATATATAGACATGTATAAGTTGACTTTATATATAAGTCACAAGGACAGACTTGGGGCTTATTATAAGCCAAAGGTCATCCTGCAAAGAGGGGAGACCACATATGTCATCTCAGGACATGAGCTGTGCTGGCCACCCCTGCGCCATTTTCTAGCCAGCTCAGAAGTTGCACTACAGCAGAAGTAGAGGAGGTCAGTGCTTCTTTTAGGCCACAAAGCTCTTATCCCAGGCATTTTGGACAAGGAATACTCAACCTATTATTAGAGAAGAATTTGACCATTATTTTGTAAAAAAAAAATGAAAGAAGAGACAAGCCATAATTATTTCCACAGACACTGATGTCTGAAAGATTCTGTAAGCCCTAGATCTATACCAAGACACAACAATGCTGCTTACTTTAATCTCAAATAAGAGGCAAGGGGACTCGGGGATGGTGCTGACTGATAGCTCCATTGGAAACCATTGCATCATACCATAGCAATGATGCTTTTTTGACTAGAGTCCAAGTCATCCACAGGCTGGAGCAATAGCTCACTGTCCAGTCTCAGACAAACACGTGGTGTCTCCAGAGGAATCTAATGCTTGTAGCTAACATGACTCCTCCCATGTCATAAATGGTTGCTTTACATCCAAGCTGGCATTAAAGTGCAGGGTTGAAACCTCATCTATTTGAGCTCTAAATGGGCTTTGCATCTGTCCAAGATATCAAAGATCACTAAGCATCTTGTGTTCTATTTAATTTCAAACAAGAGCTAGTATGTTAGTTCCCCTCCCCACCCTTGAGTCTTGCCCATAATTTTTCTATGATTTCTTTGATGGAGTATTGAAGATTTCATGCTCTGAAATAAAATGAAATACAATGATTTTCATTTTTTTAAAAAGCGTGGAAAACCAGTTTTTTTGCCACAGCCTCCCTTTGAAAATTCTCTGCACAATAAGCCTAACAGGATCACAGTATTAGAGGGAGCACTGTAGGTCACTGCTCCAAATGTATTTGTTTACAGTGGAGCCTCCAGTGGAGTTCTAGGTAAATGATTACATTATTGAACTACTGAACATTATTGAACTACTAGCATATTTCTCCGAAGGCTTACCCAAAATATGACTTTCTGTAACTTTAATGTCAGCAAATCTGTTTACAGCAGAAAAGAGCAAGTGTTTACTCAGTTCTGTGTGAAAGCGTTTTGGGTATTTGAAGATTCTGATGTTCTTGCCCAGTCTTCTCCAGTTATCCAGTTCTTTCAGTCTTTCCTGTTGAACCTTTTCCTCCCCCCCCCCACACCAATTGCCAACTTTATTGATTTGTCTACATCCCCCTTAAAGCTAGACATCCAGAAGGAGGCAGACTGCTCCAGATGAAGTATGAGTAATGCAGAATAGGTTTTTCCTGATGTGAACATTGTGGTCAAGTGGGAGAGCTAAAAATTATATAAGCCTTTTTATACCTGTCCTGTTTCAAACTTATGTTCCACTTTTTGAAAAATCTGTTTTATATCTACTGCTCCTCCCTAAATACTGGATTTCCCCCTCACACCATATTTTTCAAGATAATATTGCACTGTCAACTGCCAGCATTCCTTGCTATTTTATAGATAGAGCTAGTGGAGATTACAATCCTCCCAGTATACTTACGACTTCCGTTTGATCAAATCTGAAAAATTAAAATGTTCTTCCCAGTTCTCATTCAGATACATTTACTTTTGTAGTTCCTTTGGTTTACTTTCTCCAAGAGATACAGTAGAGTCTCGCTTATCCAACCTTTGCTCATCCAACGTTCTGTATTATCCAACATGGTCTGCCTCCCACCCGGATCCACAATTGTCAATGCATTGTGATGTTTTGGTGTTAAATTCATAAATATAGTAATTACTACATAATGTCACCATGTATTGAACTGCTTTTCCTGTCAATTTGTTATAAAACATGATGTTTTGGTGTTTAATTTGTAAAATCATAACATATTTTGACATTTAATAGGCTTTTCCTTAATCTCTCCTTGTTATACAGCATTTTTACTTATCCAACATTCTGTCAGCCCATTTATGTTGGATAAGTGAGACTCTACTGTATAAGATTTTATCCCATGGGTAGTTAACCTAAATCACTGGATCACCTGTTGTCACAGATAATGGTAGTTTGTATTGCAACTGGATGAAATGACAGCCCATGAACCTGGTAAGTTAATATCTCTGCTTGCTTTGCCAGCTCTCAGTTGTAGATATTAGTTATTTTTTGGCTTTTAAGTCTTCTCTGCTGTGGTTTTTCAATGTTTTGATGAGTGATGGTCACTCGTTGGCTTGATATGTATATTGTGTCCAAATTTGGTGTCAATTCGTCCAGTGCTTTTTGAGTTATGTTAATCCCACAAACGAACATTAGATGTCTATCTATTTATATAGATAGTATACAGTGAAAACTGCTTTGAACTTGCCTCATGACAACTGCTCTTGCCTTTAGAACCCCCCACAATTTCCAAAGATTAAATTTTAGTTGGTTCGACTTAAAGTATCTTGATTTAAACATTATGAGTCCTAATTGTGTGTTGCATGTCCATATATGCATGCAGCTTAAGAGAAGTACTACATAGAAAGAAAAGGAATCTGGTGCCTCCAGATGTTCCATATGAAACATTTGAAACACAGCTAAAATGTATTTGTTGCCTTTTCACACATACACCCCTTGAGTCCTGCTTTTATCATCCAAATGTATTAGTGAATTCATAATGCAATTAGAGTAAAGGAAACCTAATGCCTTTTGGGTTTCAAAGTCACTCTTTTCCTTCTCACAGCTGAACCATCTGGTGATAGAACATTTGGTAAGCTGTGGAATTCCAGCCGTGGGCATTTCGGTAAGGAGACCTGTTGGCTTTATTTTTTTCAAGGCTATTATAACTTCCCAGGGAATAAAGCACTATGGGTGGGAAAATATCCTGGCTGGATGGGAGGAAATTGGGACTATTAGTGGAGTTTAAATGTTGAGGAATTCTTGTGAATCTTAGTTTTATAAATCTTAGATTTGTCATTTGTCTTTTAATTTTTTAATTTAATTATTTTTGCATGTTGTCAATTCCTTTGTATAGTTGCCTTTTGAAGTAGCAATGCGCCCGTACCTTGGGAAGTCTGACTTGGCCACGGTGGTCCACGCTTTGGTTACATCCCATTTAGACTACTGCAACGCTCTCTACTGCCCGGAAGCTGCAGCTAGTCCAACGCTCGGCAGCCAGACTACTAACGGGTGCTGGGTATAGGGAGCACACCACTCCGCTGTTACACCAGCTCCACTGGCTGCCAACTAGCTTCCGAGCACAATTCAAAGTGCTGGTGTTAACCTATAAAGCCCTAAACGACTCCAGCCCTGTTTACCTCTCCGAATGTATTCTCCCCTATGAACCATCAAGATTATTAAGATCGTCTGGAGAGGCCCTGCTCTCGGTCCCACCGGCCTCGCAAGCGCGCATGGTGGGGACGAGGGACAGGGCCTTATCGGTGGTGGCCCCTCGGCTCTGGAACTCTCTCCCACTTGAGATCAGAACCTCCCCTTCTATCCTGATGTTTAGGAAACAGGTGAACACTTGGCTATGGAGACAGGCATTCGACGAATGAGTCAACACCCTGAGATATGGAAGGAGGATGATGAGCAACGATTTTAGTGTGACAACTGACCATTGTAATTATTGATTGTAATTGCTGTTTTAATGTTTTACTGTAATATGAATTATGATGTTTTATTGATTGTCTGTGATATTATGGTTGAAAACCGGTCTGAGTCCCTCAAAAGAGGTGAGAAGGCTGGTATATAAAACTTTTAAATAAATAAATAAATTCAGGCAATTTCTTATTTTGTTATTGTTTTGCATCCACACAGCTTCAATTTATGGCAACTCTATGAATAAAAGACCTCAAAGTGCTGTAGTCATTAACAGCTCTAAAGTCTTTCAAACTCAGGGCCATGTTTTTTTTTTATGGAGTCAATCTATTTCTAATGTAGTTTTCTTTTCTTTTTTCCCCCCTATGGCCTTCTATTTTACTTTAATAAGTTATGCCTTCTCACCATATTCTAAAATATGATGTGATCAGTTTAGTCATTTTGGCATCTTGTGAGAACTCAGGCTTAATTTCCTCCTGACTCATTCATTTGCCTTTTTGGCATGGTATCTGTAGATCTCTCCTCCACCACCGTATTTCAGATGAGTTGATTTTACTCAAGTCAGTTTTCTTCACAGTACAGCTCTCACAATCATGTAGAGAAATTAGAAATGCTGTGACCTGAATTATTTTTATTTTGGTGTTCAATTATAGTATTTTGGAGTTGAAGCTCTTAATTTTCTTACTTCATAGGAAGCCTTGCAAGTCCTAGTCTTTTTCTGATTTCTTGACTGCAATCTCCATTTTGATGTATGAACACTTTTAACATTTTCTGTGTCATTCTCACCCACTTCAAAGTGAGGTAAATTACCTGTTGTTGTTGTTATGCTCATAATTAGTTGCAATGCTCCTTTTGTACTTTCCTCTTTAGCTTTCATCAGTACCCATTCAAAGCCTGCTGTTTTCTGATAGTATTGGTTCTAATTCTTTTCTACTTTCTGCAGGTGTGTTAACTACTTTGTTGCCTAGTAGTTTTCCTGCCTGAGATGGCTTCTTTGTTCCCTTTTATTTCTCAGATTTTGCAGAAAAGCTATCTTGTTCTGCCTTTTTTGTTGCTTACTATTTCTTTGTACTGACTATTGTGATGATTCTCTTGTTCCTACATGCAATAACTGAATTGTTGCATTCTGTACTCTGATCCAGTTTTACTCCAGTTCCTGTAATTAGCAGTTCTACTTCTCATGGTTTCTTCATATTTTGCTTTATCTTGTGCAAAATATTTGAGTCCATTTGTCCATTTGATGACATCTGCATACATAATCATCTGTTAGATTACTCACAGAATCCATTTGTTATGAACAACTTTATGCCTTCATGAAATTCAAGATCTTAGGATAAATTCAACAACATTGTGTGATTTTGCTCAGTTTTCTATTTTTGCATTCTAATAGACTGGTTAGCAACTTGTCCTGATTTATAAACGTATTGGTAGTGTTTTGATGTTGAAGTCTTCTCAGTATAATTCACTCACCTTACTGTTCCTTCTCACTTCCTGTAAATATAGATATTTTAGTTTAATAAGCAAGTGGTTTTTGAGTGTTGGAATCGGGACGATCAGATCTCAAGTCTCCCCTCCTTAGTGGAAACCCAGTGGGAAACCATGGGCAAGTAGTATACTCTCAGCCTCAAAGGAAGGCATTGGCATTCCTTCTCTTGCCAAATCTTGCCAAGAAAACCCTGATAAAGTTTGTCTTATGTTCACCAAAAATTAGAAATGACTTGAAAGCTCACAGAAGCAACAAAATAATTGCTACAACTTTGGACTAGAAGGTCCATATTTTAGTAATCAGAATTAGAACAATCTCATATATGATTTACTGACATGCTTAATTAAAATATGCATTCATTAATGCATAAGTACAGTAACTTCCTCCATTTTGTTAGTCTATCTTGCAAAGTGATATTTTATTAGTTATGTAAAAGTTTGTAATTATTTTAATTTACTCTTCAGTATCCCCATATTTTGATTAATAACTTCAATAGTGAACCATTGACATCTTGTGGGTGAATAATTTCATGGCTGGTAGTCATGCTTGAGGCATTCCAGCATGAATGTGTTTGGTGTCTAAGTGTGAGATTGGTACATTCTATTTGATGTTTTGGGGATTTGTGTGTAGCAATATCATTGTTTGTGTTTATTTGTTTTTTTGATAGACATTTGGAACCTGGAAAACAGCATCCAAGAATGTCACTCAGGATGGAATTGATGCTGTGAAAGAAGCTTTAGATGCAGGTTATGTGCCAGTTTTACATGGAGATTGTGCTCTGGATTCAGAACAACATTGCTGTGTCTTATCTGGAGATACCATTATTGAGGTAAGAGATGTGGAAAATAAAAGTGCGTATTCATACATAGGAATAGTAACATTAGATATTTAGTCTTAATGGATAATTCCCTTCCTTCCATTTTGTTTTATTAGTAGTGCCCCCCCCCCCCCACTTATAAACATGATTCCAACATGTGCAAACATCTTTCAGAAATATTTCCATGTAGATCTGGTTGAGAATTCCTTGACTTTTATGCATTCCAATTGGCATTGCAAAGACATGCGTATTCTGATCTAGCTTTTTAATCAATCATTGGAAAAATATAGGCTGTGAGCCACAAGAGCAGCATTTTAACTACAAATTCATGCTAAAAAGGCTCCCAGGGCAGCTTATATATAATTATTTATATGGTGCACTTCCTGCATTCCCTGTGTTTGTGATAAGGGGATATTACAGAAAAAGAAAATGGGATTGGATGGGAAGAAGAAAAAACAAATTTAGATATCAATTCAAAAACTAATCAGTAGTTCCTCTAATCACTAGCTGAAATGGAAACCACTGAGAGAGAGAGAAGTACTTTGATGGAGCCAGTGTTTCAAAGGAAAAAAATAATAATGCATGGAGCCTTTATAGTCTGTTTTAAATACCCTTGTGATTGGGCTGATTAGTATCTCTAAGATTTTTTTTATGAGGAGTGAATGTGTTGATACCATTTTAGTCTTCTAAACTGCCTATCCACATGTAAGCTAATATAGCAGTATTTCAGACTTTTAACCTCAGGGCTATGGGAGACCCTGGAAAATTAATGAGCTGGGCAAAGTCATTATACAGTTGTTCACATTCATTTTTTCCTCCTCAGGTTCTAGCTAAGAAGTTCTCTCCTAGGCGAGTTGTGTTTCTCACAGACGTGAATGGAATTTTTAGCTGTCCACCTGACACACCAGGTACGGATTAATTCTCTGTATGTCAGCATGAAACCTACTCATGGTATGCATAACATGAATTATTCAATTGAATAAGCAAAATCTTTTTGTTGACTATATTAAACACTTCCTTCTCCTTCCTGCACTCAGTAGTACTGTCATTAAATTCGTTGTTAATAAACCAGACAGCATGAATAGGTCTTTCAGATTTAGAAACTAGTGGGATGAGCTAGAATGTTCCCATTTTGCCATAAAAGTAATCCTAGCTGCATGCAAAAAGGAGAGCCAGTGCATTGTGGAATGCACATAACTCATCAGGAATAACAAGACCCTGGAAGTTTTGGCGAACTTATTTCCTGTCTCTCAGACATGAGTGTCTCTTCATGCCTTTCCTTGTGATCCTAATTCTGAAACCTGTGTTTCTTGTGATACAGGTGCTAAACTTCTAGATCGCATTATTATTAATCCTAATGGAACTATGGAACCACACATTCTTACATCTATGTTGCCACATGACACAACTGGAGGTGTGTCTATGAAGTTGCAAGCTTCTGTAAACATAGTTTCTCAGAGCCATGGAGCCATTCCTGTTCTCATCTGCAAACTGGACAGTGATGCAGCTGAAAGAGCTTGCCTGACAGGGGAGTTGATGGAAGGTGAAGGCACAAAGCTTTTCTTCAAGGAAGCATGAAGATATCTCTGTTAAGTTAAGCAAGAGGCGAGTTAATCAAGTTGGTACAGTTTGGACATTATAATTGTTCATAGAATTTACTAATGACAGTCACAATCAATTTCAAATACCTTAAATTAAGGATTCTTTGTTACTCTATTTATGCTGACGTGAGCATGGTGACATATAAGCCACCGCTATTAATTTTTACTATTTAACAAATATTTTTTTCAAATATTCTTTCTATTCCATGTGTGTTGACAAGGGAAGTTTGTAAAGAAGCTATAAATTTGTTAGATTGAACATATCTACAAGTTCTACACAATTAGATTCTCTTAAGTCATGCACTCTCACCCCCTTTGAAGACCTTTCCTGTCAATATTTCAATATCAAGAGTGATGGGGGCAGGATTGGATATGGCATTATCCTGGGATTGGATAACAGTGGTAGATCTGGAGCTATCTCCACCACTCCTGGCTGAATACCCACTTTGTTTTTCAGCTCCATGTTTTTTATGTCAAAACAAGACCTGCAAGATTAAAGAAAGGCTTTTAGGAAAGTGCTTCTCCATTTCAGATTTAGGAGTGGTTCTGGAACCTGCATAATTATAGGCAGAGGCAAAAATGAATTGTGCTGTTCTGTGAAAGAAATTACAGATTTTGGAAAAGAAAAATTAAGAAGTAGATGAGGAAAGTGACTTTGAATATCCTGCCAATCTGCTTTTGAGTGTACTCTTATTGCAGCAAGCTTATGGTATCAACATTGTAGATACTGACACATTCTTCTTAAATGGCAGACAGACATTTTTTTTCTTTTAAAAGGCTGAAATATACTGTAGGTTGAAATCTGAATGTAGAAAAGAGGGAGGCCCTGAAGGATTAAAAAGAAACAAGGCAAGCCTAAGAGAGAGAGACAAGATAAGACAGCTATGAACAAGGTGTTGACAAGTTGTTTCACTGCAAAAAGATACAATTTCATAGAATCATACAGTCATCAAGTTCTCCATTTAATGCAGGCAATTCAACTAGACCATCCCCAGCAGGTAGCTGTCTATCATATTTTGATGAATGGAGAAAAAGGCCCCCATCAGCTTTCTAGTTAATTTATTCCATTGCTGAACATCTCTCACTGTTAAGAAATTTCTTCTAACGTTCAGTTAAAATCTACTATTCTGTCATTTAAAATGTGCTCTGGTCCTACCCTCCAGAGTAGTAAAGAATAAACCTATAGACCCCTCTCTGTGATAACCCTTGAGATATTTAAGGAGTACAATCTTGTTATCTCTCAGCATTCAATTTACTAGGATGAATATTTTTAAGTCTTAAATCCTTTCCTCAAATGTTTTGTTCTCCACATGTCTTATCATCTTGTTGCCGATATATATATATACACACACACACACACACACACACACACACACACACACATATACACTACTTTCTGAAACATAGGACATAGGAATTGACCGCCAGTTACTAGTGGACTACAGCATTTCCACATGTATTTTTCTGTATATGTTTATTCGAATAGATACTGACCTGGACACCTCTTCAGGCAGCTTGCGCAAGATTTGGATGTAGACGGTGAGCTGTGATATATGGGTATCCTTGCAGGTCAGCAGTTCAGAGGGTATTAGTGAAAGCAAGAGTGATGTCATGCAGCTTTGGTTCATCTATTTATAGCTCATCACATACATTACAGGTAATCACACTTAAGGTGACAGAATTCAACTAGGTGGTGAACTTAAAGTCCAAGTGAGATAGCTCTTTAGAATGTTGTTTATGGATAAAGTTCTACTTTCAATGGCTTGTTTTCCCGTGGATGTTATTTTGTTAAATCTTTTTCTAGGACGAAAGGACTATATAAAGGAATAAGGTGTTTTCCCTCTCAGAAATGCCAGCTCTGAATTGAGGCCATTTTACGTTGTGATGTACTAGCATGGCTAATGGGGGGAAGTATGAATGCCATTTAAACATATAATTTTAGAGCATCTTATACACACCCCCAATTTCATAATCAAATGTTATTGTGTGCCTCTTAGGGTGCAGCAGTTCTTCTGAAGGCTGGACCTGCTACTAGGTAGAGTGAAAGAGTAGGTTTGGAGTATCCTAAAAAAGCATCACATTGTTATTTCATCCCTTTGTTATTATTATATTTTCCCTGCCAAGGATAAGGTATGAGCTTACTGTACCAATAAATTCACTGCTTCCTATAGCAATACATGCACTGTCTTTTAGATACTTAGAAGCCTGACTTTGTTGACTTGGTAGTTCTGCCTCAGGTATCAAAATGGCTTGTGTTATCTGAGTCCACTGTTTCCATTAATACCATCAAGCCCTCCGGGACATATTTTCCCGGATCGCACAGGCCATTGGACAGTTACTGAGGAACATAATCATGCATTCAAATTGCACTTCATAACTGCTCTGACAGTTAGGCATACAATGATTAGAATTAAGAAGTGATGTTTAGAGAACATGTGAGTGATGGCTAATGGAGGGTTGATGTCTCTGTGTGAATTTTGTGACGAGAAGCTTAAGCAGCAAAACAAGCAGCATAGTAAATGTCTGTCTGTTATAACTCTCTCTGGATAAGAAGAGAGGTCACTTGTGTTTTCCAGAATGTATGTCTCATGAGAAAACTATGGAAGCCACAGTGGTCAGAAGTGAGTTGCGCAATTGGCCCGGGGGGGGGGGGGGGAGGATTGGAAATAACAGCAAGTTCAGATACATGCTTCATCCTTTAGAGGACACAGGACCTGCAGAATCCTTACATAGTATCATAAAGCTGGAAGAGACCTCGTGGGCCATCCAGTCCAACCCCATGCCAAGAATCAGGAAAATCACATTCTCAATCATATTTATCTAATGTGCAGATCAAGACAGTTTTTCCAATTGAGGGTGGGACTGGAGCCTCAGTGAGTTGCCTTTTTTCTGTGAACTGGAGTTGAGAAAATGAGAACTGTTTATAAGATTTTAATCAAAAAACAAACAAACATAAAGTCCAACAAAAACATGGGCAAATAGGACATATTTGAAAATAAGACACAGTGATTTTGAAAAGATACACATTTCTCATTTTTAGAAATATAGAGACTGCATTGGGAATAAATTGTTAAACACATATGAAGACAAAGGGAAAAAAAGAAAATTTTAAAGGCTTGCTTGCTGCTGTTAACCCTGTAATTGCTGGAAGTTATACTGAAGATGGATCAATATCCTTCTCCAGAAAATTTAAAGAAACTGCTGGAGGAGAAAAAAATATTTGAAAAATAGTCATATGCTAAAATTGAAAGTGAAGTTTGAAAGAAGATCAGAAAAAGGAGGTTAAAAATTTAAAGAATTAATAAATAATTTCATGAAACAAAGTAATACTGAAGTAGAAATTGGAAAATAAAGTTGAAATGGTAAACAAAGAAGAATGATTTAGATATTTTGGCATTGTTAAAAGAAGTTGGTGTGTCGGCATATACGTTAAGGAAAAATATGAATCTAGATGATGGAGTTGATGGATGGATTACTTTAAAAACTGAGAAGAATGAGGATTATCGGGTTGTTGGTAGGATTCATGTGGATTGTCTTCTATTTCAAAATGATTTTGTTAAGATATGGAGTGGAAATGAGAAGGTCGTGACAGGATGGGAAAGCATTTCTGTGATAAAAAAGAGACTATTTTGCCCAGAATGATGTTTCTGTTTCAGACAGCATTTGTTTTATAAATGTACTACTTCAGCAATAGCAATGAGCTATGTTCGGGTCTGTGAGACAGGGAAATAAGCCATTTGTTAAATACAAAATAAGGAGCAAGTTAAATGATATTTGTTAAAATGGGCTAAAAGCTAGGCTATAATACTCTGATTGATTAATGGAAAATATGTCATCAAAGAGAATGTGATTTGTATCTTTTTTTTAAAGATTTTTTATGAAATTATGTACTATTGCTTTAAAATGACAGAAAAATGTTTTTAAAATGTATAAAATGTTTAAAGTGTACAATGGAAATGTGATTATTCCAGAAATTTAATATTGGGTGTATTTTGTCTTAAATTGTTTATTTTAAGATGTGGAGTGGAATTACACAATGGCGTGGGAACATGCTCATTGAATGTATGTTGGAGACGTAAATAATATGAAGAGATTAACACTCAATTAGAACTAGGACTTTTTTCTTCTTTGGAATGATCAATGTACAGTTGGGAAGAGGAGGGAAGGCAGAAGATTATTATAATGTATGAACACAGCAAGACTGTTTGATGAGTAAAGTTGGAAGAATTTGAGATGCTGAAGGAACAGTAATTGAAGCTCAAAATTTTTGTAGAAATTGACAATTTCTTTAGTTTGATTAAAGAACGGTTGTTAGTAACATTTATTAAATATCTGAAACTCCTTATAGTCTTTGGGGAACAAAAAAGAAAATGATTTGGTGATGTTGGGTTCTAATGATTAGATTAAATAGGTTAGTTAAAAAGAATATGAGAAGTATGATTGTCAAAGGGATGATGGAAAGTCTCTTTTCCTTTTCCTTTTTCTCTTCTATTATTTTATTCTGTTGTGTAATTTTCAATTAATAAAGAAAAAGGATGAAAAATATATGATTGCAACCACAATGGACTTTTATCATTTTTGGCAAGATTTAGATCATACATATTCTGTCAGCATTGAGTGTGTTACCCTGTGTAAACACAATTAGTTGCTATCATTCTTATCTGTTATCATGTTGGTTCCAATTGTCTGGTGTTTTCTAAATTTGATGTATGATATTATTCAATGATGGAGGTGATGTATGCTAGACCAAGAGATTGTATTACCAATCTGGATAGCAGATTTTGGAGTGCCAAAAAAAAAAAATCAGTTGCGCATTTCATGTGTCAGCTGGCAATGATCTAATAGGAGTTCCAGAAGGGTCTACCCTCAATACCATTAATTTTTTTATCCCAAGTAAAGGGAAAATAGGATACATCCCAAACTTACTTGGGTTGTCATCTCAGTGTTGTTGATGACCACCTCCTGGTGCTGGTAATCCCTCCTGACAGCAAGGTATTAGATAACTGAAATTCTAATGCTAATGGTTAAATAATTGTTCATTGAATTGTATGTATTCCCTGACACAGTTGCTCTGAACCAATATGGAGTGCATGCATGCTTAATCTGTATCATGTTTTCCCCAGTGATCCCTTTGAAATGTAGCAACAACATTTGAACGTGACAATCCCAGGCTTGTCTTGTGAATGTTACATTCATCAGTGCATTTTCACAGCTAGTATTTACTTGTGCCTAACTGAAAAATGGGAAGACCTCATTGTTCAGGCATTTGGAGAAGGATGTCAGTATCAACCAGATATTTTACACAAATATTTTCAATATATGTCAAACCATTATTTTAAATATATCATGTAGGTTTCAAGGATATCTGCACAACATTCCAAAAACCCATAATGTGTTTCAATCAGAGTTGGAATTATTAGTCCTCTGAATATTCCTGAATTACTATTCCCAGTATCCCTTACCATTGACACTTCTAGATAAGGTTGCTGGGAACAAACTGCATTTGTCATAGTAATGAGAACTCTAATGAAGAGGGACAACCCACAGTATCTTACCATAATGACAGTATCCTCCTGCAAGTGATTGGTCCAGATCTGGGAAGAAAAAACATAATTTGTAGACATCATAGAGTTGGAGTTGAACAATCATGGCATCATAGAGTTGGAGGAAACCTTGTAGGCCATCCAGTCCAACTCCCTGCCAAGAAGCAGGAAAACCATATTGAAAGCACCCCTGACAGATGGCCATCCCGTTTCTACTTAAAAGCCTCCAAAGAAGGAGCCTCCACCACACTCCGGGGCAGAGTTCCACTGCTAAACAGCTCTCACAGTCAGGAGGTTCTTTCTACTGTTCAGGTGGAATCTCTTTTCCTGTAGTTTGACGCCATTATTCCACATCCTAGTCTTCAGGACAGCAGAAAACAAGCTTACACCCTCCTCCCTATTTATACATGGCCATCATGTCTCCTCTTAGCCTTATCTTCTCCAGGCCAAACATGTCGAGTTCTTTAAGTTGCTCCTCATAGGGCTCCGAACGTATCTCAGCCTATCAGCCCACCAGGACCCTAAGATCTTCTGGAGAGTCCCTGCTCTCTATCCCGCCGGCTTCACAAGTGCGGCTGGCGGGAACGAGAGACAGGGCCTTCTCTGTGGTGGCCCCTCGGCTTTGGAACACCCTCCCTATAGAGGTACGATCAGCCTCCTCGCTGATGGTGTTTCGGAAGAGACTGAAGACATGGATGTTTAAACAAGCATTCGGTTAATCCGTTGCAACGAATTTTGATGACTAAAGGACTGGTAATCATGGACGACGAATTTTGGATTGTGATTTTAGTTACGAGATGCATGGGATTATTATTGGTGGCCCAATAATTTGTATTGTATATGTGTTTCATGTTTTAAATTGAATACTGTTTTTAATTGTTTTTAACTTTTTAGTTGTTGTAAACCGCAATGAGTCGCCGACTTAGGCTGAGATATTAGCGGTATACAAGCGCATAAATAAAATAAATAAATAAATAAATAAATAAATAAATTGTTCTCCAGATCCTTTATCATTTTAATTGCCCTCCTCTGGGCACATTCCAGCTTGTCAGCATCTCCCTTAAATTGCTGTTCCCAGAATTGGACACTGTATTACAGGTGTGGTCTAGCCAAGGCAGAATAGAGGGGTAGCATGACTTCTCATGATCTAGACACTGTACTCCTGTTTATGCAGGCTGAAATCCCATTGGATTTTTTAAGCCACCACATCATATTTTTGGCTCATATTTAAATTGTTGTCCACAAGAACTCAAGATTTTTCACACATGCTGCTATTAAGCCAGGCGTCCCCCATTCTGTATCATTGCATTTCATTTTTCTGCCTAAGTGGAGTACCTTGCATTTGTCCCCACTGAACTTCATTTTGTTAGTTTTGGCCCATCTCTCTAATCTGTTTTGATCGTTTTGAATTCTGTTCCTGTCTTCTGGAGTATTGGCTATTCCTCCTAATTTGGTGTCATCTGACCAGAAGGCCTTACTGAAATCCAAATACACTACATCCACAGCATTCCCTGCATCTATCCAGCTTGTAACTCTATTGAAAAAAAAGATCAGATTAGTCTGGCATGACTATTCTGGCATCAACATCAGGCTGACTGGATGGTAATTAATTGTGTCATCCTTTTTCCCCTTCTTGAAGTTAGGGACCACATTTGCTCTCCAAACTGCTGGGACTTCTCCTGTTCTCCAAGAACTCTCAAAGATGATTGTCAGTGGTTCCGAGATGACTTTCGCTAGTTCCTTCAATACTCTTGGATGTAGTTGATCTGGCCCTGGGAACTTGAATTTGTGGCCAGGTATTCCTGGACAACTTATTTCCCTATTTGGGGTTGGATTTCCCCTAATCCTTCATCCACTCCATCTTACTGAGGTTGAGGACAACTTCCTTTTTGTGAGAAGACTTAGGTAAAGAACGCATTAATAGTTCTGCCTTTTCCTTATCCCCTGTAAGCATTATCCCGTCTTCTCCTCTCAGACCCCTATCGCCTCCTTGTTCTTCCTTTTTCTACTGACATAAGAAAATAAGCCCTTTTTATTGTTTTAATGTCCCTGGCAGACCTGAGATCATTTTGCACTTTAGTCTTGCAGTTTCAATAAGGCCTTTTCCCTACAGGAGTTGGAAAATAGAGAAAAGAGAGCTGCACAAAGAGAGAAAAAGAGGGATGGACCTGCCAACCAGTGACATCAGCCCTTCCCACTGTACAGCTGGCAGTACAGATAGCTGTTGTCATAACTGCTGACAGATTACCCAAGTAGAAAGTTGTTCTCTGTACTTTTCTGAGCTATATATCAGTGGCAGGGATGGAAGGCACAGCCATACAAATGTTTTTGTAGTGTAATGGTGAAAGATGATGGGAATTGAAACCCAGCATCTCCTGAGATGTGCATTCCTCATTCATGCTATAAGCATGGGCATAAAACTATTTGAGAAACCCAATTAACAAAGTTTGCCAATAAATCCGAAGTTAGTCATCCACTGAAATGAATGGAAATAAGATGAGTCATGTCACTGAAATCCTCTTCATTTCACCAGATTTTTAAGTTTGTCCAACCCCAAAATAATAAAAATTTGGAAAGTATAACAAAATTAAAATCTTAACTAAAAATTCTACAAAGGCTACTATTTCATATATTCTTTTCATTTTACTGAGTAGAAATCATTTTATCTCTTTCACTCCCCCCAAAAAGGAAATTTGTTTCCTCGTATCATGAAGATAGCATGTGCAAAAATATATCCTATCCATAATTGCCAACTTTATTTTCATCCAAATGAAAAGCCAAATCCTTATTTAGAATATAGACTTTCTAGAGATTTCAGAAAACATGCAATAAATAAAAGCAACAACTGTGGGTAATCTAAAGTATCTACAGTCAGTTACTCACACTCTGATAGTATTTTTAGACTTTATTTGGTTCAGAGAAAATACTAGTTGTGCATAATTTGAGAAAATCTGGGAGACAATCCTGGATATGCAAATTGTTCCTGCCCCATGTGGAAATATTTTAGAGATTTTATGAGAGCCATGCTTTGAAAGGAAATCGGATCAGCAGAAAATCAACACTTCAAATTGATTTATGAAATGTCAAAGAATTAACTTAAGCTTAAATTTGTATAGCACTGTCTCTGGCATGTACTGAAATAATAATGGCTAGAAGGCAGATGCCATAAGTTTCCAATTTAAAAAATGGGATTTATTACAAGCTAATCGCTGTATGACAAGCTTTCACCTATGAAAGGGGGAGGGCAAGAGAGGGAGAGGGAGAGAGAGAGAAAGTGAGACGGACTAAGAGAGAAACAGCCAGAAGGCTCTTACTGACCTAGTTCTAAGCTAGCTCTTCATTTGCTGAGTACTGACTATAACAGAGACCCTTGTGAGAAGAGGCAAAGAGGCAGACGTTAATAAGGAGAGAAAGGCAAGAATAGTAACAAAAACAGGTGAGTCACAAATCCTTAAAGTTCCTGAACAAGCAATTATTGCCATAGCATGACAAAGTCATCTTTTAGCTAACAATCTTGACTCAACAGGTGGATCACCAGCAAGCAGTGATATCTCTCGAAGTGGTGAACTAGAAAAGTGCAAGGAAGCTTCTGTATCTGCATTGTGTTTCCAAAGTAGTGTGTGGGTTGAGGGAGCTCCTTCTGGGTTAGAGATTTTGTATTATTTTTCTTGTATTTTTGAGAAGATAGCTCTATGATTTCATGTTGATGAGCCTTCATTTCGTTTGTTCATCACTAGCTAAAGAGGGGATTTAGTTGGGAAAGTACAAAATATTGAAATAGCAGGTGTAAGCCCCAGCGGTTTGGATTCTTTGGACATTTGATTACTTTGATTTCTTTGATTGCCTAAAGCTAATGGGTGAAAAGTAAGAAATGATGAAAAAGTGAGATTCACTAGAGTATGTGATTGTGCTATTGGATGCAGTCATGTATGCTTAAGTTCCATTGAACTCAATTCCACATAAATGTGCATGACACTGAGAAGATTTGCAGCCAATTTTAGTAGCATCATTGTTTTAAAAAAACTTATATCCTCAAACTGAGGAATATTATGCTATATTTATAATTTTAAAGGTGGTGGCTATTTTGTTAACCCCACCTTTGCCAAGTTGCATTGCATGCTAAATGTTTGGAGCACCCGCTGTTAATTTTAGCTGAAACAAGAAGCCATCTGATGAAACGCGGTGACCATATAAGGCAATACGGAGCAGCACCGCTGTATCTTTTAACATTTGGAGTATGTTTAAAAACCCTTTTCTAGTATTTCTCTCACAAAGAAAGAGGTCGGAAAGAATCTAGTGGATATTCTAACTGTTTGATTAGGTGATGGAGTTGCTCAATGCTTCTGTATTGGTTGGTCTTCAATAGTAGGATAGAGAATTTTAAAGTTATACTCTCATAGGAATTGGCTTAAGGATTCTTAGTGTTGTGATCTAAAAATATTTTTTTAAAGATTTGATCTAGGAAAATGGTAACTAGACATGATGTTTAGGCAGGGACATGGGAAGAGTGGAAGTTGTAAGAGCAGGGTATTCAGGGAAGAAGAGCTGAGTGACAGGTGTAAAAGCAAACCATGCACCTTCTAAATCACATATCAAGTTGGCCAACAACACTGGTCAGTCATTTAAATCAATTTTAAATGAGGGAACAGCAGAAGCTCTGTGTGTCACGGGGAAGGAAGGAGCTAATTTACAGCTTGGAAACTGCATGTTGCTGCATTCTGCATTTGTGAGGTTAGATTTTAATCCCTGCCCCTTGACAACCAACAGCAAACACACAGAGATACAATTTAAGCTGTGCAAGGATATTGGAATCACAGTCATTCTTTACTTGGGAGGGATTCTAAACTTTAGAACTCTTTAAAAATGCAATTCTTGCATCTGATCTCTAAAATGCAAGTTGACCACCTGTTCTTAGAAGCACTCTGAATTCCTATTGCATGCGGCGTTCAAAAGTATTTTCTTCATTATTCAGGAGCTATAAGACCAGATTTAAAGCATATGCTAAGTCATTCTTTTCAGCTATGGCCAATGTGTAAATGAATGTTCTTCATTCAGAGACCATTTTATCTTATGGACATGGAATTCTGGCCAGACCACTGTCAATATTTCATCTCAAGATATGGTTTTGTGAGATGTGCAAGGGCACGTTGCTTTCTTTTGCATCACATTTGTGATGGAGCAAACCCACAATTATTTTGACATTACTCAAAACATGTTTTTGAATGAATGCAAAACTTTCAGTTATTTTCAACACTCTAGTATCTGTAAATGAACAGCTTGGGGTAGATGAATCTGGGCATCCCTAAAATGTGTTACAGCCCAATACACTAGGACTGAACTGTGGAAAAGTTATGTGAAAACTGACAAATTGTCTCATCAGAAGGAATGCTAACTGTGCTCATATAAACCACAAAAAAAGAAATAATGTTGATTGGAGTTTTAAAATAAATGTATGAATAGCAAGTGAAAATTTTCAATCTGTTAATTATCTTCCTCAGCTTATTTTTCCTAATTTGGTTTCTTCAAAAATATTGTTTTTAATCCTGTGTGAATACAACTATTTGGCTGGCTAATCAGTTAAAATAACTTACAATTAATTGAGGTAGGCAATGGTTAAACATGTGCAAACCAGGGAGGAAGTATCACTCTGAATACAGTGATTTTTGTATTCTGAAAAAATAACCTGAAAAATAGTTATTTTGGGTCCCATGTATGAGAAAGGTGGAGGATAAATTAAATAAACAGAATAAACAAACAGCAATGTCTTTTATCAAGACAATTTAATGACCTAAATAACAGTAACAGTCTCTTTTGGAAGGTTATTTCCTGCACAAGTGTTCTTTTCAATTACACCTCTTTAGTTGGAGGCTAGGATGTTAAATCAGTTTCAGAAGAGATGCCAACTCCAAATGCTTTGGAAAGGTTGTAGGCAAACTTATGTGTTAAATAATTTCCAAAGCCTTTGTCAGCACAACAAAAATAACAACACCAGCAGCAGCAACAACAACAACAACAGAGTCCTATGGCATCTCAAAGACTAACCCACCAAAGCTCATGTTATAAAAATATTTTTAGCCATAGGATGCTGCAGGTCTTTTTTGTTTATATGTCATAGATACATAGAACTTTCTGACATTGAGAACCTTTGCATCTTAAGATTAAGAAATAACCTTTGAGAGCACACTTCTCAAAATAACTTGGGAAATGTTTTCAAATTCTACAGCTAAAAAGTTCAATTAAAAACAAAAACTTCCATCTCTAAGGGCTTGCTGCTTCATGCAAAACTTTCTGCTATTTTCGTGCCTTCTAGCTACCATGGAAATGCTCACAACCATCTCAATTCTATAGACAACATTCTATGTTCATTACCATTTACAAAAAATGATATGTGCTGAATTCAGATCATCTTGTCAATTCATGGACAACATGATCACCTCCATGAACACCCACATGCATCCCAAGTTGTAGTAGGAAGTAATCGCTACATCTAAGGGGACTTGCAAGTGGTAACACCTCCTCAACATGAAAGTATAAGTTTCAGGAAAATGTTGGTCTGCCTGTAAGTTTTTCTTCTATATATTCTTTTCTTGTATAAATTTTCTGTGTTGCAAATTGTGTTCAGAATGTGCTAATCATCACTATAAAAATATACCCATTATATATAATATATATGGAGAAACTTCGTACAAATGGAAATTCTGAAATCCCATTCCATGAATGTTTTTGAAGACTCATCTTGAATTCCAATATGCTAAAGTTCTCCTGGTTGTCATTTCCCATAGGAGCTCTGTCAAGCATGGATCATAGTCTTCATCTATCATTGCTACAAAGGATGTCTCTGTAAACTTGACTGGTCAAAGTATAAAACCGAGTTTAACTTCATATTCACCAGATTAAGAGATTGAAAGATACTTTGAGTTATAGCAGAAATCTTGGTAAACGATCATACATCACTACAATTCGGCACTACTTGAACTATCTGGATAGATTGATATGGGGAGGATTGATATGCGCCTTGAGCATAGTGAAAGACGTAATAAATGACGCATAAAGTCTGCATAGTACAGAAAATGGAGGACGTTGTCAAGAATCTTACCTCTACCCTAACTGCTGTCAAATTTAATCCTGAGAGGACGGGGGGGTGATGGGATTACACCACACAGCAGTTATTTTCCCTGATCCTTTTTCACTGACGCCAACATAGCACATTTGGTCACATGTAACTTGTGCGCTGAAATTCATGGCGGCTGTTAAACGTACATAGCGCCTTTCTGTTTCTTCATTGCATTTCAGTGGGTATCCAAGAGTTAATGGGTCCCAGCTGGGAGGAGCAAGACAGTATATGAAATGGAAGAAGGTCAGTCTGGGGGAATTTGGCTTTCTCACAAATGGTTTTAAGTTCCCAGACTATCTCTGGTTCTATTTACTGTCTGAGAACTGAAATTGACCAGGATCAGAAGAATTCTGGTTTCTGGTGTCTATATGAACGACTATAAAGGATTAAGAGAGGTTCGGAAACTTTTTCCAGGTGGAAAATCTTCCATGACAGCAATTATACCAAAACTGCCTATAGCAGTGTCCCCTGCTCCCTTCACTATCAGTAGTTAGTCTTGCTGCCTGAAAATAGCTGTCAAAATGGAAAGGTTTGTTTAAAAATCTAGGAGACAATGTGCTCCATTACTGAAATGTGTGGGCAGTTGGAAAAAAGCAAACAAGAAGAGAGAAAATCAGGAGAAACACTGAGGGAATGGGAATTTTAATGAAACATAATAACACATTTGAATCACTGTAGTTGATGTCATGGCATCTTGGATTAAGCAAAACCATATCGTTTATGAAAGATCATGATCATATTCTAGCGACTTCAATCTGATATTTCATTTCAGTTGTATAGATACAGTTATTTCCCTCAATTTTTAACAATTTTGTTTGTGCTGTTTACATCTGGAAATTTACATCTGGAAAAAAATAGAATTAAATAGCCCACCAAATGTTGTTGGATAGCTACCCGCAGTAGTTCTATCCACCATAAACAATGCTGGAGTTTTCAATCCAACCTCATCTAGAAGGCTGCAGGATGGATTCCCATGCTGATTTATGGGGAAGGGATTCAACTTCCATCCTTTAGAACTGCTGCCCTGATGAGATGTATCTCTGACCTTCCTTCCATAGATTATTCAATATAAAAATGAAAATATTGGGAAATCCACAGCCAAAAATTCCACATTACATGTAAACTTGTCCTGAGGATTGGAACATTTAGTTATTCACTTAACATGAGACCTTTTACTTGTGGAAATCAATCATGATTACAACTGAATGTCAAGTCACTGCGGGGCAGAAAGAGCCACTGGGTTGTTTTTTTAATTGTTTGAAAGTAATTTTATCTTTATTTTTTATTGAAGATTTTGTTAGCCCATGTACAGGTGGCAATAATACATTAAATGTTTACAGCACTTATGTACATAATGCAAGCAGTATGGCAAATAACAAGGGAACAAACATCATCAAATAAAAGAAAGGATTAACACCAAACATTGAGCCATGAGGATAGAATGTATGTGATCAAAGAACCCTTATTTAAAAATAATTTTATATCTGAGTGGAAGATTTAGAATAATCTTTAGTAACTGTTCCCTTAATGCAGTGGTTCTCAACCTGGGGTCCCCAGATGTTTTTGGCCTACAACTCCCAGAAAACCCAGCCAGTTGACCAACTTCTAGGATTTCTGGGAGTTGAAGGCCAAAACACCTGGGGACCCACAGGTTGAGAATCACTGCCTTAATGGCTTAGCCATTCCTTTAGACAACTCTGGTTTTGTTGGTGATTTAAATTTTTCAGGATATTTTAATTTGTATTTCATGGACACGGCCTTTAGATGTTGCTCAGAGTCCAGGGTACGTGTATCTCATGAAACCGCTTCCATCAGCTGGTTTGGGGAGGTGGGGGCAACCTCAAATCCCTTTGCTGCCAGTTCATGACAGGCAAAATCTGGCATCAAAGTCTAATTATTTTAATTTTTCATAGATGTTTATTGCTGGGAAGCAAGACAGGTGCTTGTGAAATTTTCTAACCCAAATAACAAAATCATATGATTTGTGAGGTACTGTATCCCTTGACTTTGAGAAGGATGTCCTGCGTTGCCTCTGACAGCAATATGGCTTGGGCTCTGATAGTCTGAATATTTGAAATACATCTTCTGTTCCAAAGGATTTATCATTGTTCAACAGAAACAAGATTGGACTTTCTAACATTTTGTACTTTCCAACATTTTGTACTATTTTGTGCTTAACTTAATTTTAAACAAAATAGTTCCTAAAGATAAAAGGCAGAGAATGTTCTCCTTTGGGAAGTGTTTTCAGTAATCTTGCTAATTTCGACAGTTTTTCCTGTTTACACACAATAATTAGCAATTGGGTAGTAGTCTGCCAAAGGTTGTGTCATCACTAATGTGTTTATCTTTAAGGCACAAACATTGAAACTTATTGAGTTCTATAGACAAACAGATCAGTATAGCTGAACTTCATTTTTCTAACTTCAACACATTAAACTAATTTGATGGCAAATTCTAGAGGAAATAGAACAACCAGTAATCCCAGAGTTATTCCTTCAATGAAAACTCAAATATGTACGCAAACCAAACAAATATAGTTTTTACAACTTTGTGAACCAATACAAAGGTGGGATAGAATGGAGTGTTAGGTGGGTCAGTTAGTGATCAGTTCTATTACTTAGGTTCTGTATTTATTTATTTGTTATTTTCTCTTTATTCTGAAAGAATCAAGAATTAATTGTAACTGGTTTGACTACAGTTGTTTATCTACTTGCAAAGGAGTCAGCAACACTGAATTTAGTAGTAATACTACTACTACTATTACTACTACTACTACTTTGATGATGGCTATGCCTCCTATGTGGTCCAGCCAGAGCTCTACTTGATCTTCAGGCCTTAAAACTGAAGACATGGTTGTGGAAACAGGCTTTTGGCTAATGGATATAACGGCACCTGAGCAGTGAATTGGACCAGATGACAATTGTTATAAAGGAAATGTTTTTATGATTGACTAGCCGTCCCCTGCCACGCATTGCTGTGGCCCATATGGGGGTTCTGTGTGGGAGGTTTGGCCCAATTCTATCGTTGGTGGGGTTCAGAATGCTCTGTGATTGTAGCTGAACTACAAATCCCAGCAACTACAACTCCCAAATGTCAAGATTCTATTTTCCCCAAACTCCACCAGTGTTCACATTTGGACATATTGAGTCTTTGTGTGGAGTTTGGTCCGGATCCATAATTGTTTGAGTCCACAGTGATCTGTGGATGTAGGTGAACTACAACTCCACAACCAAAGGACACTGCCCACCAAACCATTCTAGTATTTTCTGTTGGTCATGGGAGTTCTGTGTGCCAAGTTTGGTTCAATTACAATGTTGGTGGGGTTCAGAATGCTCTGTGATTGTAGTTGAACTACAAATCCCAGCAACTACAACTCCCAAATGTCAAGATTCTATTTTCCCCAAACTCCACCAGTGTTCACATTTGGACATATTGAGTATTTGTGTGGAGTTTGGTCCGGATCCATAATTGTTTGAGTCCACAGTGATCTCTGGATGTAGGTGAACTCCAACTCCAAAACCAAAGGACACTGCTCACCAAACCCTTCCAGTATTTTCTGTTGGTCATGGGAGTTCTGTGTGCCAAGCTTGGTTCAAATAAATAAATACTACTCCTACTACTAATCATAGTAATAATAGCCCACTTCTTCTTGCTTCCAAGTCTGTTTTGCTTGATATTTATGTTTTTTGTTTGCTTAAAACATTTCTATCATATATTATTGAGGAAATTGAATTAGCCATGAAAAGTGATGTACAACTATTTTAATAAAAATTACTATAGTTCATATATAACAAAATTTGGGAAAAACCCCTGTTCCTGGTTTGAAAGTACTATCTGAACATATCTCCCAGTTTGAGCCAGATAGAACATTAAAATTTGCTGAGGAGGTCCTGCTCCAGGTTCCACCGCCTTTGCAGGTGCGACTGGTGCGGATGAGAGATGGGGTCTTCTCAGTGGTGGTGGCTTGGCTGTGACACTCCCTCCCCAGCAAGTTCAGATTGGCCCCCTCCCTCCTGGTGTCCAGGAAATTACTTAAACTATGGCTTTTTAAACAAGCATTTGGAGAGTGAGATGAAGCAGCCAAAACAACTTTGGGATTGGTGCAATGTCCAATGTTCTATGTTGTGTTGCTTATGTTATATTTGATATTTATAGTTTACTGGTTTTAATCTATTACTCTGTGCTATTCTACTTATGTGTTATATATTATACTTTGTGAGGATTGAATTTTGCCATTTACTTTGTTGTGAACAGCTTTGAATCCCCACCCCACCAAGGGTTGAGAAAAGCGGTACATAAATGAAATAAATAAATATTTCCTGTTTAAGTGTGCAGTACTTGCCATACTTTGAAAGTAGTTGTTATACTCCAGAAACTTTATTTTTGTGGCTGCCACAATCTACCAGTATGTTGAATTGGTAGAGACTCTTCACTGAAAACTACAGGAAAATGTGCAGCAGGATGTCCTGCAAAAACAAAGTTTTTGCAGTTTAATATACCTTTCCATGTTTTTATGATAGAACCAATTAGTAAATGACATGAACCCAGGAGCAAAAATTGTGTTACATCATTATGCTACATACTACTAAAGCAACCTGGAAATAATCTTGCTTCCTTTGTTTAGTGTTGTTGTCCAAGTGTTATGAAAACAATAATCTCAATGTGTGACTTGAAGTCTAAAGAAAATAAAGAATAGAAAATTTTACTGCCATTTTAATATTATTGTTGAATTTAATTTTGAGGTTAAAGGAACAATGGGGCACTCTCTGTTGCAGTTCATTTTTTTTCCACTGGTGTGATTGGATATATGAAAAATGCATGTTGAAATGCATGTTGTTCATTCCTTCAGTCTTTTCCGACTCTTTGTGACTTCATGGACCAGCCCACGCCAGAGCTCCCTGACAGTTGTCACCACCCACAGCTCCTTCAAGGTCAAACCAGTCACTTCAAGGATGCCATCCATCCATCTTGCCCTTGGTCAGCCCCTCTTCCTTTTTCCTTCCATTTTCCCAGCATAATTGTCTTCTCTAAGCTTTCCTTTCTTCTCATGATGTGGCCAAAGTACTTAATATTGGCCTCTACTATTCTTCCCTCCAATGAACAGTCAGGCTTTATTTATTGAAGTATAAACTGGTTGGATCTTCTCGCGGCCTAAGGCACTCTCAGAACTTTCCTCCAACATCACAGTTCAAAAGCATCTATCTTCCTTCGCTCAGCCTTCCATATGGTCCAGCTCTCACATCCGTAGGTGAATATGGGGAATACCATTGCTTTTACTATGCGGATCTTTGTTGCCAGGGTGATGTCTCTACCCTTCACTATTTTATCAAGATTGGTCATTGCTTTCCTCCCAAGAAGTAAGCGTCTCCTGATTTCCTGGCTGCAGTCTGCAGACATGTTGAAATAACTGCTGCTAAAGATGTATGGCATCATTCTGATTTTTATTTCCCATGAAACACAAGAGAGGCACTCCATTTTTTAAATATCTGCCCAAATGTGGTACTTAATTGGGATTACAAAACAATACAAGTCAGTTTGAAACAGATATGCTACAGCCAGATAAATCATTTGTCTTTGGGGGAATGTAGATCCTCCTGGATATTTAAAAAAAAAAAATCAGAGGTGAGTCGATGCTGTCGTATTACCTTGCTGTTCTTCCATGGATCTTATGTGGATTTTACCTGTTCCTTGGTATAACAGTTCCAACTCCAATTTAACTGTGTCATTGTCCTTCATGTTTTGGCAGCCACCGTATTGATTTTATTAAATGCCCCTGTGAAATGAATCTGTAACACTTTCCACTAAAATTTACTTACTTATTTACTTACTTACTTATTTATTTCATTTTAATCACATGCTTCTATTTAGGAGGAGAAATAACACGGTGGCTAAAAAAATGTAACTAACAGAAGAATAAAGATATTAATCTATATAAATAAAAATGTAATGTTCGTTTGTGGGATTAACATAACTCAAAAACCACTGGATGAATTGACACCAAATTTGGACACAATATATCTATCAGGCCAACAAGTGACCATCACTCATAAAAACACAGCAGAAGGGACTTAAAAAGCAAAAAATAAAAAACAAAACACATTACAACGCATGCACAAAACCACATATATGTACATATACACAGATATATATACACACACATATGCATATATACATACACAACACATACACAGACTGGGCCACAGCAACGCATGGCAGGGGACGGCTAGTATACCATAATTAAAATAATCAGTAAACATGAAAACAGTAAAAAAGATGATTCTGAAGATATCTGTTTTCATAACCTTCCCAAATGACATGAACAATACAAATCTCACATGCCTGTCAAGCAAATCTTGAAAGGTGATGGCATTCTCAAGGGGGCATGTTTCTGGAGATCATAAATTTCATACAGGTTCATAAAGAAACAGGCCTCAAATGATCTAGTGCTTTAAAAGTTTAAACCCATATCTAATGCCCTTTCAACCTTTACTCCTGAATTTATATGAACCAGGAAAATCAAGAGGAAAGGGGACTGAATGTTTTATTACTAGTTTACACAATTAAGGAAAATAAAGCTTTAAAAATCTGTAATTTCTAGATGAGGACAGATACATTTAAATCCATGGGAAATTAAAACTCGGATACTGGGAGAACTGAATGAATAGCCACTTTTGAACTGGCTATAGCATGCACTATGTTATTTTTTCAGAAGATAAATTGTGAACATGAGTTTGGGAATAGTGTTTGGGAATAGTGTAATGCTAGACTTTAATCAGCAAATGAAGGAAGAACTGTTTTCCTGGACAATGGATATCAGGGTCAAATACATGTTCCTGATAAAATGCCCTCTGGTAGATCCACAACTCCATATTCCTAATATGGTATGTTGGGATGCAATGTAAGAAATTTAAGTGATGCCTTATTTCGTGCCACTGCTAGGCAAACACACCTTTGTTGGATAGGCTTACCAGTCACACCTGATAGATTCCTGGGCCCCTAATAATTGATCTAAGATGCCAGATCTAATTGATTACAAGGGTAGCTCTGGAGAATGGAAACCACTACCAAGCAGAGCCTTTGTCGCAGGTTTTGGATGACCTTACCAAGAATTTATTTTTATTTGGCTTTTAAGGAGTTTCTATCATGGATTTGTTTGGTCATCCATCTTTAATAAAATATGGTGTAATTTTCCTGCTCCATATAGCGCACATTAGAGCACTTTATCAATTATTCCCTAAAATATCAGTTGATTAGTTTGTAACCTATATTAATCAATTATGTAATTTCTATCTGATAGTGGTCCCATCTACACTCACAATTTGATGCAATTTCAAATCATTATTGAAGAAAATGGTTTTGCTGGGCAGGTGATGACACAGGAAATCCTGGAACCAGTTTGCAGCCTAGATGATTACCCAAACCACAGATACTGATGCATATTAAGGGTATTGTTTTTTACACTTTGTGGGAATTTGTTGTCTGCCACTGCAGTTTGGAGCTAGCTAGCTTCAAACTACATTAAATGATCAGATTAGATGGGGTCTGTGTTTGAAAGTCTACCTTACAAAGTCATTCAGTATGTGGTTTGCAAACAAAGGACTAAAACCATTATTACTCCTAACTAAAATGGACAAATGAATAAGAACTTGCTAAGTCCACACTTATGTAAGTTCTATTGATTCCATTAATCTACTCTGCCTGAGACTAACAATTTGATTTATGCCAAAATGTGCAGTAACCATTCTTAATATCTTTCTTTCACAGTTATTTAAATTTAAACCAAGAAGTCTACTTATCTGTTTTTATGAGGGTTCCATGGTTTTAAAATTCTATTCCTTCCATCGGTAACACCCACTCCCTCCGAAGCCTCCAACATGGTGAAATTAAACTTCGAAGGAGCTTTTCTCTTGTATTGCCAAGGAAAGTGATGTTCTGGTGTAGCAGTAAGACTGTAACCTAATGCTGAAACAACGTGGGGTGGTGTCCTTTTTGTGTTGGTACCATAACTGTTAGTTGCTAATTAAATAAAGTTACCCAATGGCAGTGTGGCTTTTTGTGATGTTTATAGTGCCTTGAGTCTAATGCTGATGCGTCTAACATGTACCCTTCCAGATGTTGAATTACAGCTTTGAGCATTCTTCACTATTGGCTTGGCTGCTTAGGGCTGATTCCAGTCCAGCAACATCTTAAGGACCATACTTTGTCCACTCCTGGCACAATGAGTCTTTCAGGATGACATCCACTGAAATAAAATAAAAGTAAAACCAGGATGAAACTTACATCAATTAACATAAAAGGACCAAGACTTGACATGGAGTTTTTCAAGAAATAAATAAATTCAATGTGAAATCTTGTCTCAATCAACACAAATATACTAATATTGTGCAAAACTGGGAGTGTCAAAACATTTTGCCCATTTCACAATGGAAAAACATACATATGCATATTCTTTAAGATATAAACAGAAATATAATATTCTTCCCAGTATGGTTCTTTTCTGTTTTATATCCATGCAGAAATCCAGATCAGATTTACTTATTATATTTTCTTGTGTTGAATCAGCTGTAAAAACCGTGTTATGTGCCGTCTGATATTATTGTGTTGGTTTGTCTTTCCTAAATTAATAGAGAGGTGTTTTAAACACACAAAAAACCCATTGTAAACAAATTGACCAGCATTCATTACAGCCAGACACGTCAACTTAAATTGTTTACAATCAAAGGTTGAAATAATAGTTAGCTTCCTGGTTCAGGCTAATTTCAATAACTAACAGGCAATCCACAAATTAAAAAATCAAATTTTCTTGAAAAGCCTCTGCTATTATTACTTCATGACACAATAATAATAATAATAATAATAATAATAATTATTATTATTATTATTATTATTATTATTATTTCTACCCTGCGACCATCTCCCCGATGGGGACTCAGAGCAGCTTACATGGGGCCAAGCCCAGACAACAAAATACAGCAATAAAATCAAAACATATACATCAGACAACAACAACATTATCAAAATGACATTAAAATAATAATAATAAAATAAAAATAGTAATAATAAAATTAAAATAAAATAAAAATTCTATACTATTTATTGGGATTTACGGATTTGGAATTACAATTAGACGAGAACGGACTATTTACTTATGCTACAACAGCGGCGAGAATATCTTTGGCGAAAGTTTGGAAACAGGAAGATATCCCTACCATTGAAGAGTGGTTAGGGAAAATAAGAGAAATAAGAGAAATGGACGAGCTAACTTTTTTCTTGAAAAAGAATACCGGGAATCCGATAAAGAGGACAGATTGGACTCTTTATGAAAGCTATGAAAAAGAAAAAAATAAGTAAATAAGGGGAACATTTAGATGGAGATACAAAAGGAGTAAAATGGAGATACAACACCAGATGGAGAGATGGAAGTCAATTTTTATTATATTTGTTTTTATTTTTAGAGTTTATTTTTTCTTTTCTTTTTTCTTTTATTCTTTTTCTTTTTTGTGGTTTTTTTTTTTTGGAGGACTTGGGGGAGGAGGGGTGGTTTTTTGTGTCTTTCTTTCCTACTTTACTATCTTCTTTTTTGAATATTCCCCCTCTTTCGATGTTATTTTCAAATACTTTAATAAAAAATTATTTTAAAAAATAAAAATTCCAATGCCATATTAATCTTCCATTTCAGCTGCAAAGTTAAAAGCAATACGATAATTCCTTTCTGTTTTTGTTGGCTTTAACATATTGTTGCCAACTCTGTTAGAGCTACAGAAAAACACAAGAAGGTGCAAGATCCATTTAGCATAGCTTGCCCTTTCTTTTATGATGCTTCTGGATAACCAATCAGCAGAGTCTGAAGGCAACCATACTCTATGGCATTAATCCCCAGGGGCAAGAAGTACAAGCACTTTTTGTAACCTAAAAATAGCTGAAGCTAGAAGAGGTAAATGAGGAAAAGTTAAATTATAATGGCAATGCTTGCATCTGGTGCATAGGCTGTGAAATTCAGCAGCTGAAACTTCTTTTGATCTTAAAGATCTGTATCACAGGTTGGAGTAACCAAAAGTAGTACCATACACAAAAGTCATGAATGAAATAAAACCATTACTATGATCAGTATTCCAAAAGATCATACACACTTTCAGATTGCTTAGATAGAGAAAGACCAGCCTTCTAAGGCATCTGTTTGCCTCTCTGTCCTATGCCATGGAAATACTTTAAAGTATGTTGTCGAGGGCTTTCACACCCAGAATCATTGGGATGTTGTGTGGTTTCTGGACTATATGGTCATGTTCTAGCAACATTTCTCCTGATGTTTCACCTACATCTGTGGCCGGCATTTTCAGAAGATCCTTTTAAAGTAATTTGCAGGTGCATATTTCGGACAAATATTTGTATATAGCTGTCTTTGCATGGTATTTCCCACAACATTACAAGATTTTCATAATTCAGCCAGTGAGCTAATTGAATTTATCGTATCACATAACTACCTGAGCCTAGTGGGACTGTGTGCCAAACAAATATTTATATTGCATCCTGTGTGCAAAACATGGAAACAGTCAGTCAGTCAGTAGCCTTTATTTCGGTCAACAAACCATCGGCTAAGTCAAGTGAAAGTAGAATAATGAAATACAACATTTAAGTAATTAATAACATCACATTTGGCTTATCATTAATGAAAACAAGTATCACCATTCGCTATCGGTTGAATGGCTGTCTTTATAATCTAAAACAGAAACTGATTGCCAATTAAAAATAAGTCTCCCGAGTATTCTTTGTTACACTCTTAGCGTTTACAGGTTATTCACGAAGCACTTGCGGCTTTATGCCGCTGCAAAGAGAAATTTGGCCACCTGTTCCGTTACCCTTTTGTCAAGATCAGTAGTGCAGTACCAACTTAGAGTTCTTCCTGGCCACTTGGTGAGTAGAGGGGATATTAACCTTAGTCTATTATCCTTGTAAACTGTGCAAATAAAAAGTACATGTATTACAGTTTCAATTTTACCCTCCCCGCAAGGGCAAACTCTATGTTCATAATCAGTCCCTTTGTATCTACCTCTATTATGGCTGATTTGAGGGCATTAAATCTGGCCCAACTGAAAGCAAGACATAATTTTGGGATGTTTAAATTTTCTAGGTATTTGGCAACTCCCAAAGAATTAAATGTTAGGCCTATACTCAATGGAGAGTATGTGGAGCGCGCCAGAGTCATTGAGTCCTGTTTGTCTATGTCACTGATTTGTTCCGCTAAGATCTGCATTCTCTTTTTATACTCAAAACCGCTCAGTGTGCTCTCTGAGAGGACCATCTGCCTGAGTTTCTGATTTAATGCTTTGATTCTGTGGGATTTAAAGAGGTCTTTTTAAATCAGATTTGTGTATCCCGCTTCAGGCCCTTTGTGCACCCTCTCCATCCAATATCCTAGGGTCCTTCTCCAAGCCAGTGATTCGAGTGAGGCTGTTCCTGATTCCAGTCTTAAAACAGCAGATGGGACACCATTGGGGACAGCGAACAGTTTTCTGAGAAACCCTGATTGAACTTTTTCTACTTTAGATGTGAAGCCTGTGATCCATACCAGAATTGCATATAATAATTGGACTGTTACGTTTGCTTGGAAGACCTTTGTTGCAGCTGGTATATACTGGCCGCCTTTGGTGTAGAAAAAGCTAATTATTGCTTTACTACTGGATAGGGCATTTTGTACTGCCATTTTTTGGTGGCATCCCCAGGTACCTGAGGCTTGGAAGGTAACTCCTAAATATTTTAAACTGGAAACTTGTTCAATTAAGTTATTTCCTATGTACCAGTTATGCCTGGCTCACTTTTTTGAGAAGACCATGATTTTGGTTTTACTATAGTTTATCTTTAGATGGTTTTTCTCACAGTATTGGTAGAATGCACTCAGCACTCGCTTGAGTCCTACCTTGATGTAAGATATGAGGGCAGCATCATCTGCATACAACAATAGGGGTATATTGGTGGATGACATTTTAGGGGGATGTCCATTTGGTAGTGAAACATGGGTGGCCAGGTCATTCAGATATAGGTTAAACAGAATAGGGGCCAGGATGCACCCCTGGCACACACCCCTATTTACTGCTATTGGTTTTGAGAGGTTGCCTTGTACTCCACATCTTGTGTTGAAGTGTTTGAATATAAGCTCTTAATTAACCAGAGCAATCTTTTGTCAATTGATAGGAAATCTAAGGATAACAAGATCAACTTTGAAGGTACATGCTTAGCACAGATGACAACAAGACTAGCCTTGAGCATAATAAATGGTGACCCTAAATTTGAGAATTGTGCGGAATTTACCTATATATCAGGAAGCGAAAGCAGTGTAATAGATTATGTGCTAGTAGCAAATCACACTTATAAATATATAGAGAACTTCACCACAGTACCCAGAACAGAAAGTGACCATCTTCCGATCTTATACACAGTAGGTCTTCCTAACATGGAATGCTTAAGCCAACAACACTATCTAGACAAATCCACTCTAGACATAAGACAAAACAGACTTAAATGGGGCACAAAAAACCGAAACAAACTCCCAGCAAATTCAGACCCCATGCTTCTGGTGGAGTTGGGAAAAAGCATAGCAGAAACAAAATGCAGAGGAAGCAGTATCAAAATACACACAACTCACCGATGAATTAATTGTCTCAGGTAAAATTTTAGAAGGCAGAGAGTGAAAACCTGGCTCTTCGAGCAAGCATTCGGAACCCCAAAATAGATAGTCAAGCTTGAGATGGAGAATGACCCAGGAGCGGCCAAGACGATGAAACGGACGAGGATTGGAATGAGAGGATATAGCTCTTTTTAAATTGTTATTGCACTGTCTTTTTTGTTTAAATGCACTTAATTGTCTTTGCTTTTGAATGTATGTATTGATGGCATCGAATTGTGCCGATATGTAGACCACCCTGAGTCGCCTGTGGGCTGATATGGGCGGGATATAAATGATGAAAATAAATAAATAAATAAATAAATAAATAAGGCAGACTTAGGATCCAAAACCAAGGAGAGGGGGCCATAGACACACAGAAAGAATGCTCAAAGCTAAGAAAGAAGCTAAATCAAATATATCAATCTTATAGAGCAGAAAACTCCCAGAATCTCCCTAAATTGTACTACGCTATCAAAAAACAAGAGGGAAAACATGGAAACAAGGACCCATACCTTTGGAAGAGGCAAGCAAGAACTCCAAATGGGATTATTTTGTCACTCGCTTTCCACTGTCCTCTCCAATAAATAACTAACTGTCCTGGGAAAGGCAGGAGGAATGGTATTTTGGGGAGGGGGGGGGGATAGAAGGAATAATGGGAAGAAGGAAAGTAGCAGCTGATAACTGCCACCACTTATTGTTTTTCTCATCCAATGGTAGCTATGCTGGTTTCCCCTGGCAATTGATTTTCAGAGGAGCATTCCTTCTAAAACATGAAGCTTCCATTAATCACAGCTAAAACCCCTTTATAGATCTGTTGCAAGATTCAGGGCTAGTTTCGACATGGCATATTTAAGAAAATTATTCTGTTGCCTTCAACATGTGGATTAATTTCAAGTGGAGCTGTCCCAAGATGTTTTGCTGCCTGGATTGTAATAATAAATTATGTCTCATCCCAACTATTCAAGTAAATGTACTTAATATCCAAAGTCAATAAAGTTACTTTGGCACAGACGCCTGAAGATCACTCATAGTAATGAAGAAGATTCATTGTTGAAGGCTTTCATGGCTGGGATCACTGGGTTGCTGTGAGTTTTCTAGACTGTATGACCTTGTTCCAGAAGCATTCTCTCCTGACGTTTCACCTACATCTATGGCAGGCCTTCTCAGAGGTTGTGAGGTCGGTTGGTGTCAGGTTTTACAATGTAAACTAGAAAAGTGGGGTTTATATATCTGTGGAATAATGCCTGCGGTGGGGGAAAGAACTCATATCTGTTTGAGGCGAGTGTGAACATTGCCATTGCCTTTTCACTCAATTCAAAATACGTCGAACAGGGTGGCTGCCTCAATATACTTAATAGTACAACTAGTCATGGAAATAAGTAGTGATATCATCTGCTATACTTGACCTACTAGATTCAGTGGAACTTAACTGTGTTTGTATATTGAGGAGTAGGCTCATTGGACATAATATTGCTAAGCACTTCTATCTAATAATTTTGTATTCAGTTTCAGGTTTTATGATACTAGAAATATTTTTAGGTGCCATGCATTAAAGATTTCTAATAATATACCTCCCTAGCCTCACAGATCAAAAAACGATATTCTGCTAATTGTTTAGTTTTAAGTACTTAAACATTTAAATTATTTGATACTTATTTATCCCCTCCAGTTAATTCCCCATCATTTAATTTGGTGAAAATTAAATCTGATTTGTAATTGGCATGATGGACTTTTACAAGAGCAACACTCTTAAATTCATTCACAAAGGGAGATGCAGCATGATGGTGGTAATTAATTGTTTTAGACTAATAAGAAGCTCATCCAAAGACAAGTGTTGTGTATAGAAAGGAGGCATGTAGAGAGCAATGTATCTTCATGGAATAAACTCAATCTCTTCTGTGAAATATATATCATCTAGTCTCAAGGATAATGGGTATTCCTGCTATGTGTTAGGAGGAATATGGGTGCTTTCTCTTTTTGACTGCCTTCAAGTTGTTTCTGACTTTATGGTGACCCTATGGTGAATTAATATTGTGGGTTTCTTGGTAAAATTTGTTCAGAAGATGTTTATTTCTTATCTCCTTTGTTTCTGGCAGAGTGTGCTTTGATCTTGGTCATGAAGTGGGGTTCCATAGCAAGTAGGGATTTGGACCCTAGTTGCCAAAGTCAGAGTCCAATGCTCGAACCATTACACCATGCTGCTAATGGGACACTATCTGGACACAAGTTATACTTGTCTGTGTACTAGTAATCCCAGTTCAGCCCTGCCTCAGTAACCTCTCTCTTGGGTGGTAAGTGAATAGTAGATGTTCCTTTGAATAGAGAGGATGCAGGCTTAGAACTGCTTTCTCAAGAGACAAATGCAAGCTCTTGTTTAGAATTTTGCCTATGTTCTGGCTATTCAGATAGCTTTCTTAAAAAAAAAAATTAAAAGACTTTCTCATCTAGCCATGCCCAGTGTGGAACGCATCTTACCATGTTAAAACAGTGGATGTGGCTCTTAATGAGACATGCTGCATTATCACAGGATGTCTGTGCACCACGCCACTGTAGAAATTATACTGTTTAGTCGGTATTGTACTACCTGACATCCGCCTGGAAGTAGCAGCCAACAATGAAAAGACCAAGGCACTGACATCTCTGGCCCATCCTCTTTTCGGATATCAGTCAGCAAGCCAATGCCTAAATCAAGAAATAGTTTTCTAAGCTCTACAGACATAGTTTCAAGAACACCTCAGCAAGTGAGAGTCCAAAAGTGGCAGGCTAAAACCCGGAACCTTAAGCTATGGCTGATACCGAATGACAGACTCCCTCCTGGGCTCTTGGGCTGCTTCTGATACAATAAATAAATAAATATTGCATGAATATCCAAGCAGATGAGAAGACTGTAAACCATGTAAAGAAACCCATAGTCACAATGTTTTGATCCATTTATGAGGTCAGCACAGTGTCTAAATGAGACAAATGATGTCCTTGAAGGCCACAATGAAATGGTGGTATGTATGTACTTATCCCAGGGATTTTGATATGGAGCTGCTACGTTTAGTCCCTTAATCAGTTCAATTAATCCATTCAATTTTTTTCAGTTAACCAAAATGTTCCAACACAATTAATTGGTGAACAGCTGGGTTTTAAAGAAAATGTCAGAGTCATGGCAGGTAAAACACATATGATATGCTTCTCTTTCAGCAGTATTGTTTTATTCGTATGTAATAAACTGCAGATCTAGCCAATTAGTGGTAAGTTGACTAAACTGATCCTATACATGTCTCTTCTAACTTAGTCATAGGAAGCTACATCTAGGTTAATATGATAAGCCTGTCAATCCATTTGTAATGTAGCCTTCATTTTGTCTATTTATAAGAGGATCATTTGGATCTCCTGTTTGTAAAGGTCACATAAGTCGCAGACAACCTGACAGCACATGATAACAACAAATGGTAAATTGTGAGCTCATAAAAGTAATCATCTGAATGCATCCTTTAATCAGGAGACTGCATTTTGAGCAAGCCAGCCAGAAGAGTTGGTCATAACTCCTAAATCCCTTTTGACTAGATATATATATATAGTCTTCCTGAGTATATTTTCTCATTTCATCCTGAACAGCTTATTTCAAATGATGTCACCACTTGAATGTTTCTCCTGAATGGTATTATTTTATTATTCTTCCTGAGACAGAATTTTACAAATCTGTTCCAATGATATTTAATTGGAAAGAAAAATTCTGTGAATTTTAACAGGTTATGCAAACATCTAGCATGCAATTCCACACATTTCTTACTTTTAGAGTATGATATTAAGTGATATAGGAATGTAAAACTTCTCTTATTAATTTTCCTTTACAAGACTAAAGAATTTCGTACATTTTCTCTATGCAGAAACATAATTTAAGGGAGAAATTATGTGAGAAATGTTTCTTCGCACAAAACAGGGCTTTTAAATTCAAGAGTCACTGATTTCCATGGTGTTCTATGTTTTCTCAAAGGCTTTCATGGCTGGAATCACTGGGTTGTCGTAAGTTTTCGGGCTTTATGGCCATGTTCCAGAAGCATTCTCTCCTGACATTTTGCCTGCATCTTTGGCAGGCATCCTCAGAAGTTGTGAGGTCTGTTGGAAACTAGAAAAATTGAGTTTATATACCTGTGGAATGTTCAGGGTGGGAAAACGAGCTCTTGTCTGTTGGAGGTAGGTTTGAATGTTTCAATTGGCCACCTTGATTAGCATTTGTTGGCTTGGCAGGTATCAAGGTGTTTCTTACTACCTGGAGGAATCCTTTGTTGAGAGGTGATTAGTGGTCCAATTGTTTCTTGTCTGGAGTTCCCCTGTTTTTGAGTGTTGTTCTTTATTTACAGTTATGATTTTAGAGTTTTTTTAAAATACTGGTAGCCAGATTTTGTTCATTTTCAGTGTTTCTTCCTTCTGTTGAAATTGTCACCATACTTGTGGATTTCAATGGCTTTTCAATGTTGTCTGACATGTAGTTGTTAGAGTGGTCCAGCATTTCTGTGTTCTCAAATAATATGCTGTGTATAGATTGGTTCATCAGGTGCTCTGCTATGGTTATGTTCCATGTTGCTTAATGTTTAGAATATTGGGTTTCTTTAAAAATACATTTCTGCAGAGTATCATAATGTGAAAACTCTTGGAATGGTTGACATTTTTTTTTCGACTGGGATATCCTGATGTGTCAAAAACACCTTTGTCATCAGGGATGACAAAATCTGTGCATTTGATTGTGTAAATGTTTACTCAAATCACAACCAGTCGGAAAATATTTAGATACTCCAAATAATTGTGCTCTGTAGTCTTGGAAAATAAGCCTTGACTTTAACAAAAATAGAGTGAACTTAATCCCAAGAAGGACTATGATCTGATGTGAGATATATGTATTTTGGACAAACTAGAATGAGTGACCATGATTTTCTCATTTTTTATATGTAAGTAGAAATATTTCAAAAACACAGAACACTCAAAGTTATCTTACTGGAGAAGAGTCTTGGGCTCTGCAAATGACAGACCCACCCCATCTGCCCTTTCCAATTTGTTGAGAGCTTCAACAAGCATGTGTACGATTGTGATTTGGTAGACTCGGGATTACTTAGACTTTCCAAATGTTTTTGATAAAGTTCTTTACCCAAGGATTTGGAACAAATTCAGTGGTCATGGGATAACAGAACAGGCTTTCGTATTAAACAAGCAACCAATATTTGGGACATATTGAACCAGCTGCATCTGGGACTAATTTTTCACACTTCCAAGGAACAGTAACTGGTTAATGAACAGTATGCAAAGGGATCTTGTAGCACCTAAGAGATTAACTGAGAGAATAAAGTTAGTAACACAAGCTTTTGTAGACGGAGTCTATTTTCTCAGATGGTTAATGAACAGAAAGCAAATAACACAAATAAATTGACTGTTCTCACAAAGCAGGCAAGTAAGAATCGGCACACCCCAAAGATATGAATTAGGACCAGTGTTGACATCAAAACATTTAGAGCGATAAAAACAGTAAGGAATGTTCTGGAGAACAGAAAAAAATTACATCTCCAAACTGTGTGAATGGAGTTCATAAATACATGTAGAGTGGTGTATCTTGAGATACGTGTCCTAAGTTCACATGTACAGATTGTATCTATTGATACATAGATAGACTGATATGTGATGGTTACTGACTAGGAAAAGGATTTGGGAATTGTGCAGAGAACTCAATACATGTCTGTGTTAGCACCAATATTGCATCATGTATAGTCACTGTGTTTGCATCAGTATATTTAAACACTGGCATAATTGTCATAATTGTCATATTCTGTGTTTTTTTTAAAACAACTATCAAACTAACAACTATTGTTAGTTTCAAATGTCTCCAGAGATGTTAACCTGTTGCAAATTTAAACAGAGGCCAAATTTGCATATCTATTCAATTGATATTTTTATTATCAGCATTTATTGAATCTACACCAAACAATGTTCCAAATCCTTTGGTAAAGAACTTTATCAAAAACATTTGGAAAGTCTAAGTAATCCAGGTCTACCAAATCACGATCGTACACATGCTTGTTGAAACTCTCAACAAATTGGAAAGGGCAGATGGGGTGGGTCTGTCATTTGCAGAGCCCAAGACTCTTCTCCAGTAAGATAACTTTGAGCATTCTGTGTTTTTGAAATATTTCTACTTACATATAAAAAATGAGAAAATCATGGTCACTCATTCTAGTTTGTCCAAAATACATATATCTCACATCAGATCATAGTCCTTCTTGGGATTAAGTTCACTCTATTTTTGTTAAAATCAAGGCTTATTATAGTTGTCACTCTCAACATAGTTATTTCTACATTTAATTTTAACCTGATCATCTGCCATTCCATACACCCAAGACTATGCACTGTGCATTAGAGCTGTGTAATCGATAAAAAAAATATCGATCGAAACGAACTCCCAGCGAACTCTGCTTTCTCCCTGTTGCTTCCCTCTCCTAATGGGAAGAGGCCATTAATTTAAAGAGGAAAGGCAGCCGTTTTGGCTTTGCTTTACTGATTTTGGGAGACTTCTGAGGTTTACAAAAGGCAAACGATAAAGCACTGGGTAAGTTTGATTTTTAAGTTTTTGACACAGACCATACTTGCGCGTCAGATATTGCGTCGTAAGTACGAATTTGATATGACTTACAATTAACAAAAAAATTGCACACCCCTGCTGTGTGTATTTGAAGTTCTAGGTATCTGTTCATTAATTCAGTAAACTGGGCCATACTCCATGAAACTTCATATACATTTGTTAGTCATTAAGGTACTAGAGGACTCTGTTGGTTTTTTCTCTGGAAACTGATTCTGAACTGTCTCTCTAGCACCATCTAGTGCTTTCATTTGCATAAATACATCTATGTGTATAGGTGCCTTCAAACTGCCTGCTGACTTATGATAACCCTGTTGAGACTATCACGCTAATGCCACTTCACTGGAGGGCTATAGTAGCAATGTGATTTGAACCAGACTTGAAATAAGGATGCAGCCGCTGTAAAGCTGATGCAATACAATGACTAAGAAGAGGACCTATAAACCAATTTCAGTCATGTCTCTGCCAGAGATATTTAGCAACTTCTACTGAGTTTCCCCAAACAACAGCAATGTGGGGGAACACCATTTAAATTGAATGGTGGATAGCTCCTGGTGATATATATATATATATTTAAACACTGGCATAATATAATATAAACTTAATATAATAATATTATTAAGAATAGCTTTGGCCATAACTTCATAACCACAGATGTATTAAGAATATGCTACTTTCTAAAGCATAATAAGACCCTAAGCTCTTACAAAGAGCAGTACAAAATAAAACATTATACTAACACAATACAGATATGTCTACTTTGTACTATGCTTCTTGCAACACATTAATATTGCTTTGTGTCTTTTGGAAATCCACACTACTACTCAATGTTTCCCCTATTTTTCCCACTTTAAAAATGCTCTACACTTCCCAAGAGATGTGGACCTCAGTAGGCTGTTCTGTCTTAAGAAAAGTATTGATTTAACTAGGAACTAAAAAAGAAATATATAACTGCATTGGTGTGTAGTGTATTTTTGAAAACCTCCCTCGAAAAATTCTTGGAGGTATAAGGGGACCCTGCAGATCTCAAAAACAGTCCAACTCTCAATATAAATAATATAAATAAATAATAAATAATAATACAATTTCTGTCTCCAAAATTAAGTGACTAGTTTAAAAACTGAAGTTATTTCCATGTTAGTGAGTTCAAAATTGTAGTCTTGGGATCTTTGCTTTTTCTCAGCATTTTTTGGGAGTTTGTGCATGGCATGTGTCTAAAATAACATTCTTCAACTTATTTTCCTCAAGATATTTTCCCATCCAGCAGTATGGATATTCTCAGTGGAGATTCTTATAGTCCAGTAGATCCCAAGGGCACCAAGTTGGGAAAGCCTGCGTTTAAAAAGGAATTTCATTTGGTGGTTCAGAATCTGACATATCTGTCTGACTGAGAGCAGCCAAGGGGGTTTTTCAACGAAATATCTGCTAACTTTTAATAAGTAATATTTTAACACTGACACTGTGTTTTGTTTGCAGGAAAATTTCATAAAACCAAATTGCAACTGTTGACAGAAGAACCATGTCTGGTCGAAGGGCAGGTAAAATCAGCAAACAATTTCAAATGAAAACAAATGGAAGTCAACTGGGAACCAAAACATTCAGTACTAGGAAGGGATTAATATTTCTACCACTTCTATGTTTGTGTGTGTGTATATAGAGGAGATTTTTTTGTCCTGTGAAAGGAAGATACCCAATTGGCTACATTTTGTTTGTTTGCTTTTTCTGCTACTAGTTCATAGGTGCTCCTCAAGAACAAAGTTTTAATAATTCAAGAAATAGATAGTACAGAATCACAACATGACCCCAAAGGGTGTCCAGTTCTACAGTTTAGTCTTTCCTCCATTGCATGGATGCACTTGCCTTCCAAGTACTGTAAACATGGACAGATTAAAACCTCACATCTTTTTAGCTCTGTTTTTAACTTATGCGATTTTAGACTGAAGTTTGATTTAATTCTTTTTTCAACTCTCCTATAACATAGTCAGATTTTTGTGTCAACGCAAGTCTTGTTGAATTCTTTGTGTGGCTGGTTAGGACATTCTCAGGCCCCCTCCACATAGCCATATAACACAGAATATCAAGGCAGATAACCCACAATTTCTGCCTTGAACTGGGTTATCTGAGTCAACACTGCCATATAATCCAGTTTAATGTGGATTTTATACAGCTGTGTGAGAGGAGCCTCCATTAAAGTGTTTGTATCTCTGCAAACTTTAGACTTGTTCCATTTAATTTAAAAACTAGATCACTGATTTAAATATTAAAGAATTTTAATGTAAAAATATAAGAAATTATGCTTGATCCTACCACCTTCCCTCATGCTCCTTAGAATTTTTTGGAGTACACTTTTGGCTTTGTGGCTCCAAAGGTCTAGATACTTACTGTTGCTCCTTTTGAAAAGTGCCCTTCCTACTGCTATAGGAATTTCTATGATATAATGGAATGTTAATGAATATTCCCAATTTAATCTCATTGTTGCAACTACAATAAGCTGCTGGGCCCAATTCAAAGTGCAGGTTATTACCTAAATGGTTTGGGCCCCGCCTACCTCCGCAATCGCATCTCCCCCTATAAGTCAGCACAGACTCTTAGATCTTCCAGGGAGGCCTGTATCTTGCTCCCACCATCGTATCAAGTGCGATTGGTGGGGACGAGGGAGAGGGCCTTCTCAGTGGTGCCCCCCTGCCTCTGCAATGTCCTCCCCACAGAGATAAGACAAGCCTCACCACTTGCGTCCTTCTGTAAGGACTTGAAAACCTGGTGGTTCCAACAGGCTTTTGGAAATCATTAACCCCAGGCTATTAGGTCCCTGCTCTGTACTCTATACACACCCCCAGCCCTTTGCTATTTAGCCCTGGTCTAGCCCTCTGCAATGTCCTCCCCACAGAGATAAGACAAGCCTCACCACTTGCGTCCTTCCGTAAGGACTTGAAAACCTGGTGGTTCCAACAGGCTTTTGGAAATCATTAACCCCAGGCTATTAGGTCCCTGCTCTGTACTCTATACACACCCCCAGCCCTTTGCTATTTAGCCCTGGTCTAGCCCTCTTTTACCCATTCAATAGCCCTTGGAAACGAAGAGCCCCAGGCACCACCCTGGCCATTAGTTAGGGCCTTGTCATGCACTTTATCCACTTCCCCGGGCCTATGTTTTCTCGGTTAGCCCAGCCCTCTTGTGGTTATGAAGTGCACCTTAAAAATAATAGCTCCAGGCCCCACCCTGACCATCAGGTAGGCCATACTTGCACTTTACTCCCATTCCCCAGCCCTACTCCATCATGTCAACCCAGCCCTCTCATAGTGGTTGAGGCCCACTTTGGAATCTTAGCCGTTATAAGCTGAGCTGCCTAATGTAATGAGTATCAGATTGGTTGTAATTTAAATATGTGTGATTGTTATATATTACTATATTTATATGTTTATAATGTTTTTTGTATGTTCTTATGTTGGTAAGTGCAATGCTTACTCTGAGTCCTCTTGGGGAGATAGAGCGGTATACAAATAAAGATTTATTATTATTACTGTGGACCCTTTGCATCTACTAGGCTTTGGTTCCAGGTACCCCATCCCCCATGTATACCGAAATCCATGCATGCTCAAGACCCATTATGTACAATGGCATAGTAAAATAGTATCCCTTATATAAAACAGAAAAATTCAGGTTTGCATTTTGGATTTTTTTTTGGGGGGGGAGGGGTATTTTAAAGCCATTGATGGTTGAATCCATGTATTTGGAATCTATGTATTCAGATGGAGGACCAACTGTACTTGTTCCTTAAGTAAACACCTGTTTCAGCTTATGGGGAAAGTGGGAGAAGAAAGATGGATCACAAGGCACAGATGATGAGAAACACCATGTCCAGGAAGCTAAAGACACAGCTAGATTTGATTTCATTTCACTGAAACAAAATAACAGCAAAAACTTGGTGACAGGAGAGATCATACACTATGTGAACCATGCATATTTTCTAGAGACCTACACCCATATTTTGACCAATTAACAACATATTATAATAACAGATCTGTACCACAATATTGAACAATTCTGCATATGGTATTTTGGTGGAATTTAAGGCTAACATTTTATAGGCATTTGGGCCCTCTAAAATCTAACAGTCTTGTGGAAATTACTTGTATTGTAATTTCAGATTTAGTTAAAATATGTTGTTTCCTGGTCATTTTTCTTATTCTTCTCCTCTTCTTCTCCCTCTTCCTCCTTCTCCTCTTGCTTTTCAGTGAAAACAAAGAAATCTGCTGTTCCTGGAGTGACCATCGCACAATTTGTGGAAGATGTTCCCAAAGGGTGCACCACCCCTGACTTTGAGAGGAAGCCAATTACTTTAACATTATCAGAAGGTGAATCATCTCTAACACCCTCATTGTCTTTATTCTTTGTTTCCAGTCATGATGTGGTAGTCAAGAGAATAAAACTTTATTACACCTATTCATTTTTCAATACCATTTATAGAATCCTCAAGCCAAAGACTCTTATTACATACAAATAAAAATATCCCATCGGCCATGAGGAAATGCTAGTTACACAACCTGGCCAAATTTCATCTTTCTCCCCAATTATAGCCTTGCCTTTACTATGTACTTGCTCTCCCCGGTACTTTAGGGAGCTGTGGAAAGATCATCGCAAGAGTTGGGACATTATCACCAGGGCTCATAACACAAGCTGCAGCCTCCCCAACAATGAATATAACCATTTATCATTGTACAAAATAATGCTATGCTCATTCCAAACTAGTCTGCAACTCATCTGCAGCCTAACTAGCACTTTTTAAAAAAATGTGGAACTCTTTTTTAAGGGAACTGAAAGAGCTTTGAACTTGTGTCCAAAGAAATTGAATATTTCCTTTTTGTTCTTATTCAAAGTGTTTAAAGGGACTGTGTTTGTGAACTTGCAGAGGTAATTAATTGCAAAGCCCAGTATTATAAGATTTTGAACTGTTGGAGTTGTGCAATTACTCCAAAGAAAAAATAAATAAAAACATGGCATGGATGAACAGGCATGGTATGCTTTTGAAGGAAATAAGTTCTAGAAGATGTGTTCAGATAAATGTGCTTGTTAGTTTCCTCAAGTGCTTGAAGAATGATTGCAGTGATAAGAAGAGTGGCTATCCTGGCATACTCCAACTGAAATCTGAGGTGGATTTGCAATGTCAGAACTATGTTAAAGCCTCGTGTGATAATGTTCTTTGTAGCAAAAGCATGAATCACTGTTATTTGTCTTGCATTTTGTTGCACAACTTTCTCAAATGCTGCACTTTGAAGATTGTGTTTTTTATCATTAATATGCAGAGTGGAATTCAGAAGACATTTCACCAGTTCAAGAGGGGAATTCTCTTATTGCCATTGTTTTATTATAGATTTTTTCATCCTACTGAAAAAAATCATATTTATTTCTCTTGCAAGGTAAAAATGCAATTTTCAGAGCTGTGGTCAAGGGTGAACCAAAACCAGAGATGTTGTGGAAACGGAGTACTGGGAAAATGGATGATCCTGATAGATACCAGACAACATTAATCCCTGGGACAAATGAGTTTACCCTTCAGGTGAGGATTAAGTACAACACAGCTATGACTATAGATCCACTATTGAATATCCAGTAGGGTAACATTCAGTAAAGATTTGGGAACTTTTATTCAGAGATCTTTTAAATCTTGCTCAGGTGGCATTTGTTTCTTTTGTGTTGGAAGAATAAACATGTAAGAAAAGTTATGAGTTATTGGAAACAGTCCATAAATGTTCAGGGGGGCAATTTGAGGAGCATGGAGCAGTGAGTGAGAAAGATGATGACAAGATAAGGAAGAGGAAACTCTTGGTTGGAGGGAGCTAAGTTGTGTAGGCTTTGAATATTAAAACAGGAGACTTTTATTGTGTCCTAGAAGTGATGGCAACCAATAAAGAGCTATCAAAAGTAGAGTAACATGATCTGAATGGACCAAAAAATAATGTTCATAGCATAATGTTGAATGAAAACCTGAAGACTAAGGTAATATAATGGAAGATCAGTAAAAAAATATTACGATAACCAAGACAGGAAATTAACAAGGTATTAATAAGTGTAAAGAAAAGGTCTGATATTGGTAATGTTATAAAGAAAAATTGGCATGACTTTTCTACAGCTTCAGTTTATATCCCACCGTTCCCCCTATACTGGAACTCAAAGCGAAATAAAAAGATTAAAACAAAATACATACATACATACTAACACATATACACAGTTCAGTAAAACACATAAAGCTGTTTTAAAGCACAAATAAACAAGCTATAGAATTAAATTTTGCAATATATTAAAATGCAGAAGATAATCAACAATCTCTTAAAATGCAGAAGATAATCAACAGAAAAGAACACCTTCAAAGGCTTGATCATTATACAAAACATTAAAGCAATTCTAGAGAGATCAGTGTCTCACCCTTAAGGAGGGGGAGACTGAAAAGCATAGCATATTCTGTCTGTTCATGCCACAATAATAGTTTCAATTTCACTTATCCCTATGTTATTATTTTATTTTAAAAGATAAACAAAATCACGCAAGATGATGCTGATGTGTACCGTTTTACGGCTGTGAATGATTATGGGGAAGCCACATGTTCTGCTGGGCTCAAGATCATACAGGGTAAGTTAGATCAATTCAGCACAATGCTAAGAGGCAAAGCAATATCTTTTCAGCACATCTTGCTTTGGATACAATCTTTAGCACATTACAAGGCAGCACAGTGAAAATGACCAGAGTGAAAGAATGGCTAAAGTTATCCTTTTAAATCATTTACATGGAATTGGAAATATTTGTTTTATCTTGGTCAGACAACCTTGTAGTATCTTGTTCATTTAAGGAACAGACTCTAGCTCAGCATTAGATTCAGTGGCAGTTGATGGTTTCCCTATCAGCAGGGCCAGGAAAACACTCTAAATTTTATTTTGAGGATAACTGTCTTGTCTGAGACAGAACAGCTTAGGAAAGTGCAGACATGAAGAAAGTAAGCCAGTCCAGGTCATATACAATAGCTCAGTGAGCCAGTAGTGTGGTCAGACACCTTCTATACTGTCATATAATCCAGATTATCAAATCAGATAATCCTCATTGTCTGCTTTGAAGTGGATTATTTGAGGGCCTTCCAGACCTACCCTATTCTAAGGATCTGATTTGAGGCTTTCTGTTTATCCCAGATTATCTTGCAGTGCGGACCCATATAATCCAATTCAACGCAGAAAACCTGGCATCAGATCCTGGGATATAGGGCCTGTCTGGAAAGGCCCTAAGTCTACACTGTCATATAATCAAATTCAAAGCAGATAACTGGTATTTATAAAGCAGTGTAGAAGGGGCCTCAGTGCAGTCCAGGGTCTGAGTCCAAACATGTCTGTATTGTTGAAGGCTTTCTTGGCCGGAATCACTGGGTTGTTGTAGGTTTTTCAGGCTGTATGGCCATGTTCTAGAAGCATTCTCTCCTGACGTTTCGCCTGCATCTATGGCAGGCATCCTCAGAGGTTGTGACCTCACAACCTCTGATGCCTGCCATAGATGCAGGTGAAACGTCAGGAGAGAATGCTTCTAGAACATGGCCATACAGCCTGAAAAACCTATAACCCATGTCTGTAAAAATTGTTTTCTTGGTGTCTAATGTCCCATTCTTAATTGTTTAAAAGGTGTCTATTATTAAAAATAGAGATTATACTTTAGAAAATCTTCAGTATGCCTAATAGAAAGTGAAACATATATACTTACCTCAACCGAAGTCAGCATGAACATGAACTATACTCTTAATCGTTTCAAATTCTATAGGGATTGAGTACACTTAACTTCAAAATTGTAGCAACTGTTAGTGCTTATGGAGGGCATACTTATATCTGTGTTGCTAATTAAAGCATTCTCTCCCCCCCCCCCCCTCGCTTGCATTCTCCTCTTCCTTCTGTCTTTCTCTTCTCATAACTGATTAGTTGGCTTCAAGAAGAAAGCAAAGGTGGCTCCTCCGACACCACAGAAAGGTAAGTTTTTCACCTACACAGTGAAAATTCAGCCAATATCTATGCTATTCTAGATGGCTAAAAATCTAAACTCTATTCTCTGCTAAACCACATTGAAGCTCTTTATTAATTGCTGAGTTGTGTAAACTTCATTGTCACAAGATATCCATTTCTAAACACTTACAGACCTGAAGAAGGAAATTGAGGATTTCAAAAAAACATTAAAGAAGCGGTGAGTATTTTCAAGAAATGTTTCAAGTACATGTGTGTGTGTGTGTGTGTATGTATGTATGTATATATGTATGTATATAATTGCGTGCTGACAATAAAGATTTATATGACATACTAAAGTGTAGGTTCTTTTGCAGTGGCATCATAATCCAAACAGGAGGACCGTCCACAGAAAACTGAAATGAAATCTGTTTTAAAACATCTCTTTCAATTCTTATATCAGTTGTGATTTTTCTCCTAACAGAAGTTGCTATCAATAGCATGAGTCCTTATAAACATGGTTCTGTTTTGCAGCTCCTTTGTACCTTTTCTTTCTGATTTTTAAATTCCTTTATTTAAAGAGAATATATATGCACAAAAGAAGCCAGTGTTGCAGCCTATGTGATATTTTCTTTTTTCTAATATATTGTAAATATTAATTCACTCTTTTGATGATTACAAGAGACAGAAAGCTCATCATCTCTCCATTTTATATTCATTGTATGTTATCTGAATTATTTTAATAATTGGAACTTGTTAAATTCAATTTTTATATTTACTTTTTGTATGTTTTATTTGCAATACTTTAAATAATGTGAGCCACTTTTGGTTGCAAATCTGGTGAGGGATAAAAAAAATAACAATAATAATAATATTTTTTTTTTTCAAAATGTAATTTATAATTTATATCCTGCCTTTTTTTCCTGACATGGAATTCAAGGTGCCTTACATATTAAAGCAAATATTTTACAGGAAAAAAAATCTACTTCCTGATAGCAGTTCTGCTATTGCAGGACACTTGGAAAGCATTTTATTACTCAAAATAATGGATGCTCTGGGTAATATATAACTTACATTCTACTATCATTTTGTTATTCTTTTTAATAAACTGGAGTCCTAAATTGCTGAAGGATTCTGCATGGCATTTCAAAAAGTTACTGGAATGAAAAGTACTTCCAGCCTACTAAAATATATTTAATATTTGGAAAGCTGTCTTCCTTTCATTTACAATTTGGATTTCTGTTCTTGGGAAAAATCTCAGATCACCCCAAGCTGCTCAAAAGAAGGAAATTGATCCAGATCAGGTCTGGCAGTTATTGCTGAATGCAGACAAGAAGGATTATGAGAAGATCTGCTTGAAGTATGGTATTGTTGACTTCCGTGGGATGCTAAGGCAGCTTCAGGAGATGAAGAAGGAGAGGGAGGACAAACAAGCACAGGTAAAGATATTCTTCTCATCCTGTTCCACATTTATGTTGCAAATGTGAACAAAGTATGGTATAAGATTTTTCACAAGATATTGTATTGATCAAATGTTTTAGTAGAATTTGATTTCTTTCAAGATTCTGACAATTATAATGGTATCCATAAAAAGAAAGACTTCCCCAGAATTTGTATCAATTTCTCACCGTACATTGGGTTGAATCTGGGCAGGCAGTGAATTCCTAACTCAAAAATGCTATAAAGGATGAGAATTAGCCACAATCCTCTTAGAAATTCCTTTCTGCCAGTAGAACAATATTTGGCACAATGATCTCAATGTTCCACCACTAGAACCGAAGAGCCAAAAAGTATGTGGGGTGGAGGAAGAGTAGGAAGCTAATTTATGCCTGATCCAAGCCACCCCTAGGTTAGGTACATTATCACAGTTCCAGCACAAAATTATGTGGTAAGAGGGGTTCTAAATATTTCCAGTATCTCAAGCCTGGAAGGGGTTTATATTTAGCTGAACAATGTCTGCTAAGCTTGGCCACCATGTCTACATCATCAAAAAGATGGACTTGCTGTTCAGCTGCTGCAGGGAGTCCACACAACAGCCAGCTGGATGTGCAGCAAAACTGCTGTGGCCAGCTCTCAATGCAGGTCAAGAGAACACTGGATTTACTCATCTCTTATCCAATGTCCACAACTCCAGTGAACCCTCTGCTGCATCTTTGCCAGCAATCAACTTCCTGGCAACATCAATTTCTGGTGATGTCTCATTAGACTGTCCAAGCACGGTGTCACCAGCAGCCCCCTTCCACATGGCCACAAGATTGGCCTCAATGAGCCTTCAACCAGGCTGGATGAAGGGCTTGGGGATGCTCCTGGATTGATTAATTCAGTAAGTGTAGACACACATTTAGCCATGCTTAGACTGTAGTCTACTGAACAAGATGGTCTACTCTTATCTAACTTAAGTACCACTGATTACATTGGGTTGACTTCAGTGTCAATCTAATCCTTTCATTTTAGAAAGAATAATGTTTGCAGTAATGATTATAATTATCCCCAAAACAATTTGTTGTAATCAGTTTAGACAGCAGAGAGCTTCTGGAAATATCATAGTATGCATTTATGTTTTCAACTTCCCCTTGTTCTTTGCAGTATGTTTACAATATTGCAAACCTTAAACATGTCAGAGTAAATCAAGAGCAAGCAAATGCTTCATTTGATGTAGAGATGGAACTGAAAAATCTGGAGAGCAGGATTTATCTATACAAGGTAAGACTGAATAATGGCTAAGATCACTCACTCTATCATACTAAATCAGATCATGGGGCTGCTGTGTTACAAATAAGTGCATAAGGAGCACAACAGAAAAATATAGGCACTTCTAAATGGCATATCTGAGTGAAGAACAGAATCAGGGCTGCATCTACTATTAAATAGGGCATAGTCCTGCATTTCTGTGTACAAACCCACACAATCTCTTCGATCATCTGGAGGGGCCCTGCTCACACTCCCACCTCCTTCGCAGGTGCGATTGGTGGGGACGAGGGAGAGGGCATTCTCGGTGGTGGCCCTTTGACTCTGGAACTCACTTCCCAGGGACATTAGACATGCCCCAATTTTGGCTGTCTTTAGAAGGAGCCTGAAAATGTGGTTGTTCCAGTGTGCCTTCCCAGAATAAGAACTCTCCGCAATATGCCCTCATAATGCACTTTAATACTGACTTAGGATGGACTGCGTTCCCTTGTTTCTCTCTGAAAAATTCTATCCCAATTATATTTTACCTGTTCACATCAGCATATTTTCAATTTTAATCTATTACATTTGGCCCAGCCATTTTAAAAATTGTTTATATGTCACTATTGATTGTTGTTTTTTGTTTATTTGATTTATATGATTTGTATTTTATTGACTGTTTTATTAATGTTATGTTATTGATGTTTTGTTTGATGTACTTTGGGCTTGGCCTCATGTAAGCCGCACCGAGTCCCTTGGGGAGATGGTAGCAGGATACAAATAAAGTTTACTATTCATTATTATTATTTCTTTTTCTAGAATGCCAGCCAATTATTAGTTATTTGGAATATTCATATATATTTTTCTTATTTGAAAGCTATTAATTATAGTTCTTAGTTGAAATATAACAGAAAGCTATAGTTATCTACAAATATATTACTTCTGTGAAAAAAAGGGGAATAAAAATGTGTTGTTGAAGGTTTTAATGGCCAGAATCACTGGGTTGCTGTAAGTTTTCTGAGCTGTATGGCCAAAGGTCAGAAGAATATGCTTCCGGAACATGGCCATACCACCTGGAAAACTTACAGCAACCCAAAGAATAAACATATATGTGTTCAGGCCTACAAAGCTCTGCATTAAGCTAAGGTATAGTCATCTAAAATTCATAGGCTGCTTCAAAGCTTGTATCATCTATGGCATCTAGAACAATCCATGTTGTGTCTTTATGATGATCTGTTGCCTTCTGTCTCTTGTTCCATTCAGGATGGAGAGATGATCAATTTTGGACTTAATGACGACAACGTAAAGCATTGCTTGCGGCAGGTTGGCAAAAAGTACAATTTTATCATCAACGATCTGCAGCCCGAAGATGCTGGGGTATATCAGATCAAAATAGAAGATGTAGATATCTTCTCCACTGAGCTGGAAGGAGAAAGTAAGGTTCTATAACTTGGGGTAGTGCACCAAACCCAACAAGAGTATGTATTTGTAATGTAACAAATGAAATATGGAAACAAATGGGGCCCATTTATTTCAATTGTTACTAGTGAAGAAATGAATACTAGAGTCACTAATGAGTTATGAATGTCATATATTAATGTGTTACTCACTTGATACTTATTTTGCCATTTGTTTTCATCTAGTAGCCAGAACAGATCTGATGAAGGTTGCATGGTAGTGTGTTGAGAAAATGATTAAAGGGAAAAATTGACACTCTTCTTGGCCATTACACCCAATGGAATATCCATGGGGCTACATTTTACCTTTGTATAACCTCTCAAACAGTGAGAAGGATGTGGAATGATGCAGAGTGAGGAAGGGTGTATGACATATGTGATAATGGTGGAGAAGGTTGTGGAGATGAAGGTAGTAGAAGAAGAAGATCAAATTAGTGGTGGATTCATTCAGTGAAAGAACCCATGGTCCTAAGTATGAAAGGACTGAACAGAGATGTAAATTAAGAGAGTTGCTGGGGGTTTCTCATTCATAGGAATTCAAATAAGTCAAGGCCAACATGATGCTAAACTCAACAAAAAGATTTGGTGCTTTATTAATGGCAATATTCATATTTACAGAGGCAAAATATTTTTAAAAAAATCATATTTATAGAAGTGCCAGACAGTTTCTAGGGGTGTAGCTGTATTTTTTTTGTGCCCCCCAAATATTAGCTTGTATATTTTAGTCATTAAAATTTGTTTAGAAATCTTCACAGGTTACAAAAATACTCTTCCTGTTGACATAAGAATAAGCTCAATTCTCCACTTTTCATCAGACCTACTTACCAGATTGCTGGAGTAATCTGAAACCACAATTAGAGTTGGAAGTTGGGTTTACATTTTAGTAATTGTCTAGGTAATTTTGGGGGAACTCAGATCCAGGCCAGGGATCACTAAAAGCAACGGGCCTTGTGAATGTGCCCTCCATCTCAAATTAGTATCTCAAAGCTTCCCTATAGTTAGAATCTGTTACATGTCTACCATCCATTTGGTATTGCAGACATTCCAGTATATTTTCGCTACCCACTTGATGAGGCAAGATGCCACGAGCAAGGAAATGCTGTCTTTCAGTGTACCCTCTATGAACCCTGCTTCAATGCTGTCTGGTTTCACAAAAAAAATCAACTAAAGCCAAATGACAAGTATGAGATCTCAGTCTCAAATGATGGCCTAACTCACCATCTAGTCATCAAAAACGCCCAGCCTTCTGACAAAGGAACTTACACCATTGACATCGGAAGGCGTACTTCAAGCGCCTGGCTTGATGTTGAATGTGAGTGGTGATCTAATTTTGATTTCTCACAATATAATCCAGTGCAATCCATTTCTTTCATAATAGCACCTAACAGTACTATGTCTAAGAACTCACTGGTGTGCTTAACTTTAGGGCTTCTTGCCATTATTGTTTAGTCTTCTTTAAATTTTAACACATTGGTTTGGGTTTGAATTGTGGTTGAGCATGTTTAACACATATTATTGTTGTATGCACTTTAAAGAAAAAGTTCCATGGAGGATTTTATTAAACTTTAGAAATAACTGGTGCGGTAAAATATCTCCAGCAGTAGTGGCACAGTGTTGTTTGCTCCTAACACTAACCTGAATATTGTTGTTCCATTTTAGATGCCATGTGTCATGGCCACTGACCTGACACATCCACCTTCTGTTAAGTTCTTGAAGGCATTCAATCTAATGGCTTTACTTTCCAGCAGCTCTTGGCTTCATGTGAGATTATATATATATATATATATATATATATATATATATATATATATATATGCTGGTTATTGTTAGCATTGTCTGCTGTTTGAGGATGGGAAACAAAATAAATGTCCTATAATTTCTTCAAATATTGTTATAATAAAGGATGAAATGAGCCACATGTTATCAGAATGTAATAATTTGGGTGGAAGAACTTCATCATACTAGAGAATGAATTCACTTTAAATCCGGTTGATGCCTCCTACAGAATTCTGGGGTTTGTAGTTTAGGGAGGCACCTTTAACTGCCTCACTAAACTACAAACCCCAGAATTCTGCAGGAGGCAGAAACGGGATTTAAAGTAGATTTATTCTCTAGTGCGATGAAGTGTTTGTCTGTTTGTCACAAGGAAAGTTGTTCTCACATAATCTCCCATTCATTTCCCAAAATGACCTTGCATTTTCAATTAATTGTCTTTATTTTTATAATACAGCTAAAGGAAAACGAAAACAGACAGAAGGAAATAGTAATGATAAAGCTGGTTGGCAGAGCAAACTTTTAAATGAAGACCATGCTAAGAAGCTTCGTCAGGGGGAAGGGCATGAAGATCAAGACCATCTTGATGACTCCAGCAGGGGCAAAGATGACCAATATAAGAAAGGCCAAGATGGTGGTGCAGAATTGTTTAGCCCCTTAGGAAAAGAGGGATATGTGGGAAAAGATGGGAAAATGAGACAGTTTTCTGCAATTGGGACAAACAATGCTAATGATTATAATCATCAGATGGGACTTTATGGTACAGATGGTATATCAGGGGGCACAGTCACAGGTGAATTTAGTGGTGTGGGGGGAGCTGCAGGACTCCATGGGAAGGAAGGTATGCTAGGTAGCTTTGGTGGTCCTGGTGGTCCTGTTGGTTTGGGTGGACTTTATGGCAAGGATGGTATGACAGATGGAACAGGCCTTGGTTGGCTTGATAGTACTGGTGATGTTGGTGGACTCTATGACAAAGATGGCAAGCAAATTGGAGCGGGGGTTGGTGGACTTCGTGCTGCTGGGAGTATTGGGGGACTCTATGATAAGGATGGCAGGGCAATTGGAGCAGGTGGTAGTGGACTCTATGACAGAGATGGCAGGCCAGTTGGAGCAGGACTTGATGGTCTTTATGACAAGGATGGCAGGCCAATTGGAGCAGGACTTGATGGTCTCTATGATAAAGATGGCAGGCCAGTTGGAGCAGGACTTGGTGGTCTCTATGACAAGTATGGCAGGCCAATTGGAGCAGGTAGTAGTGGACTCTATGACAAGGATGGCAGGCCAATTGGAGCAGGACTTGGTGGTTTCTGTGACAAGGATGGCAAGCCAATTGGAGCAGGACTTGGTGGTCTTTATGACAAAGATGGCAGGCCAATTGGAGCGGGACTTGGTGGTCTCTATGACAAGGATGGCAGGCCAATTGGAACAGGTGGTAGTGGACTCTATGACAAGGATGGCAAGCCAATTGGAACAGGACTTGGTGGTCTCTATGACAAGGATGGCAGGCCGATTGGAACAGGACTTGGTGGTCTTTATGACAAAGATGGCAGGCCAGTTGGAGCAGGACTTGGTGGTCTCTATGACAAGGATGGTAGGCCAATTGGAATAGGTGGTAGTGGACTCTATGACAAGGCTGGCAAGCCAATTTCAGCAGGAATTGGTGGATTATATGACAAAGATGGCAGGCTAATTGGAACAGGACTTGGTGGTCTCTATGACAAGGATGGCAGGCCGATTGGAGCAGGAATTGGTGGTCTCTATGACAAGGATGGCAGGCCAGTTGGAGCAGGACTTGGTGGTCTCTATGACAAAGATGGCAAGCCAATTGGAGCAGGGATTGTTGGTGATCTCTATGGCAAGGATGGCAAGCCAATTGGAGCAGGACTTAGCGATCTTTATGACAATGATGGCAGGCCAATTGGAGCAGGACTTAGTGGTCTCTATGACAAGGATGGCAGGCCAATTGGAACAGGTGGTAGTGGACTCTATGACAAGGATGGCAGGCCGATTGGAGCAGGAATTGGTGGTCTCTATGACAAGGATGGCAGGCCAATTGGAACAGGACTTGGTGGTCTCTATGACAAAGATGGCAAGCCAATTGGAGCAGGGATTGGTGGTGGTCTCTATGACAAGGATGGCAAGCCAATTGGAGAAGGCATTGCTGGATTCTATGACAAATATGGCAGCCCAATTGGAGCAGGACTTGGTGGTCTCTATGACAAAGATGGCAAGCCAATTCAATCAGGTATTAGTGGATTCTATGACAAGGATGGCAAGCCAATTGGAGCGGAAGTTAGTGGACATGGTTGTGCAGGTGGTGTTGGGGGCCTCTATGACAAGGATGGCAAGCCAATTGGAGCAGGACTTGGTGGTCTCTATGACAAAGATGGCAAGGCAATTGGAGCAGGTATTGGTGGATTCTATGACAAGGATGGCAGGCCAATTGGTGGAGGACTTGGTGTTCTCTATGACAAGGATGGCAGGTTAATTGGTGTAGGTGGTAGTGGACTCTATGACAAGGATGGCAGGCCAATTGGAGCAGGGATTGGTGGTGGTCTCTATGACAAGAATGGCAGGCCAATTGGAGAAGGTGGAGGTGGTCTCTATGACAAAGATGGCAAGCCAATTGGAGCAGGGATTGGTGGATTTTATGACAAAGATGGGAAGCCAGTTGGTGGAGGACTTGGTCTCTATGACAAGGATGGCAGGTTAATTGGAGCAGATGGTAGTGGACTCTATGACAAGGATGGCAGGCGAATTGGAGTAAGTGGTAGTGGACTCTATGACAAGGATGGCATGCCAATTGTAGCAGGAGTTAGTGGATTCTATGACAAGGATGGCAGGCTAATTGGAACAGGTGGTAGTGGACTCTATGACAAGGATGGCAAGCCAATTGCAACAGGACTTGGTGGTTTCTATGATAAGGATGGCAAGCCAATTGGAGCAGGATTTGGTGGTCTCTATGACAAAGATGGCCAGCCAGTTGGAGCAGGTATTGGTGGCTTTTATGACAAAGATGGCAAGCCAGTTGGTGGAGGACTTGGTGGTCTCTATGACAAGGATGGCAAGTTAATTGGAGCAGATGGTAGTGGAATCTATGATAAGGATGGACGGCCAATTGAAGTAGGTGGTAGTGCACTATATGACAAGGAAGGCAGGCCAATTGGAGCAGGTGGTAGTGGACTCTACGACAAGGATGGCAAACCAATTGTAGCAGGAGTTGGTGGATTCTATGACAAGGATGGCAGGCTAATTGGAGCAGGTGGTAGTGGACTCTATGACAAGGATGGCAAACCAATTGTAGCAGGAATTGATGGATTTTATGACAAGGATGGCAAGCTAATTGGAGCAAGTGGTAGTGGACTCTATGACAAGGATGGCAGGCCAATTGGAGCAGGACTTGGTGGTCTCTATGACAAAGATGGCAAGCCAATTGGAGCAGGGATTAGTGGACTCTTTGACAAGGATGGCAAGCCAATTGCAGCAGGGGTTGGTGGACTCTATGACAAGGATGGCCGGCCATTTGGAGCAGGACTTGGTGGTATCTTTGACAAGGATGGCAAGCCAATTGGAGCAGGTGGTATTGGACTCTATGACAAGGATGGTAGGCCAATTGGAACAGGTAGTAGTGGACTCTATGATAAGGATGGCAAGCCAATTGGAGCAGGGGTTGGTGGCCTCTATGACAAGGATGGCAGGCCAGTTGGAGCAGGATTTGGTGGTCTCTATGACAAAGATGGCAAGCCAATTGGAGCAGGGATTAGTGGACTCTTTGATAAGGATGGCAAGCCAATTGGAGCAGGGATTGGGGGACTGTATGACAAGGATGGCATGCCAATTGGAACAGGTGGTAGTCGACTGTATGATAAGGCTGGCAAACCAATTGGAGCAGGGATCAATGGCATGATAACTGTATCTGGTGAAAGTGAAGCAGCTTTTGGTGGAGTCGATGGACTCCATGGCAAGGATGGCATGCTAAATGGTAGTGGTGAAGCTGGTGATACTAGAGGGTTTGCTAGACTGTATGGTAAAGATGGTATGCTAGTTGGAGTAGGAAGTGCTGAGGGAACAGCTGCATTCTATGGAAAAGATGGCATGTCAGCTGGGATAGGCCCTGGTGGTGCTGGGGATATTAGTGGGCTGGGAGAAATTGGTGCTGGAGTAGCAGACGGAGCTCGAAGAGCAGGTAGATTTTATGACAAGGATGGCATGATAGGTGAAGGTGGTGGTTCTGGGGGAGCAACTGGACTCTTTGGGCAGGATGGCATGTTGGATAGGGTAGGAGCTGGTAGACCTGGCGGGGCTAGGGGAGGAGCTGGATTCTTTGATAAAGATGGTATGCCAGTTGGAGCAGGTACTGGTGGTACTGGTGGAATTTATAGCATGGCAGGTGGATCCAGTTATGGGGAAGCAGGTGGCCTCTATGGCAGGGATGGGTTTCCAGCTGGAGTAGGTACTGGTGGAGCTGGAGGAGTAGATAGGCTGTATGGCAAGGACAGTATGCTACATGAAATTGGTGCTGTTGGTACTGGGCATGGTGAAGGAGGATGGTTGGGCAGTCGAAGAAGACAGCTGTCAGATTTAGATGTCAGTGGACTTATTTCAGTTGATACTTCAAGTGGTAGAGACAGAAAACGGAGAGGAGGAAGTCTGCTGGAAGATGACATAAGAGGTATTGTATTGCCACTTTGTACCTGTCTTTAAAAATGTAACATTCAAATATACACCTTTTAAAAATAGACATAAACCTCTCTTTGTGCAGAACCGTACAGTCGTTTTACTCAAGGTTTGTTTGATGTCCATGCTCAGAAAGGAAGACAAGCAGTCTTATCTTGCAGCCTTAACAATGATCAGCTTGAGGGAATCTGGTTTAAAGATGGCTTCAAGGTATGCCTTTTCATATTAGGCTGTGTTGCCTTCAGTTGAAAACTGCAAACATTATGAGGAGGTCTCATGAAATTTATTTTCAAATCAGATTGACAGAAACTATATAAATAAAAATGTAATGTTTGTTTGTGGGATTAACATAACTCAAAAACCACTGGATGAATTGCTGCCAAATTTGGCCACACGACACCTACTAAACCAAGGAGTGTCCATCACTCAAAAAAAAAAACCCACCAAAAGAAACAGCAAAGGGGACTTTTAAATCCCCAAAATAAAGAATAAATTACAGCACATGCACGAATACCCCTCCCCCACATGCGAAGGAAAACCAATGCACCAACCATCCGTAGGGAGCTGGCCATCCCTACTGGTGCCAAATGGGGCCTTGCTATGGAGTCAGGCTGCGGCTCCGACGCACACTGTAGAACAGATGCAGTTTGGCCCCACATTTGACTCTGGAGGACCGACCAAGACAGCCGCCAGGAGGAGTGCAGTAACAGGATGCCGAGCAGCCATGGCCTGCCTGAGACTCAGTGCAAGGGGTGAAGGGAAGACAGAGGTGAAGGCAGGCAAGGGAGGAGGGAGGAGAGGAAGGAGGCAGGCTCAGCTCCTCACAGTGATTCCCACACACTAGACTTTAACTCCCAAAAGCCTCTGCTACCTTGGACAGTGAGAAAGGAATCTGGGAATTGAAGTCCAAAAGACTTAGTGTTTCCTGCTCTGTTTGGCCTCCAAGGATAGATAGAGGATGGCAACCACCTGTCTGGGGCGCCCGCTATCTTTGTGCTCTGGCCTCGGCATGCGCTGTCTGCCAGCTACAGAGGAAGCCCAAGATGATGGTGGCGGTGGTGGGAGAAGTGGGCACAGAGCTCAAGGGAAGGGGAACAAGGAAGATGCTCTGAGCGCCTAGGCTGCAGGTAGAAAGCAACAGGAGAGAGAAACAACAGGAGGCACCGCTAAAGCCAAGATCTCCCTAACATGAAAGGAAGGAAGGAAGGAAGGAAGGAAGGAAGGAAGGAAGAACGAACATGGGAAGGAAGGACAGAAGAAGGCAGAGAAAAAAGAGGGAATGAATAAAGGAGGGCAAGGGGGAAGGAACGAAAGAGAGAAGGAGGGTGGAAAAGAATGAAGGAGGGAAGTAAAGAGGGAAGGAAGGATGGACAGAAGGAGAGAAGGAAGGAAAGAAAGAAAGAAGGTACCGAAAAAAGGAAGAAGAGAAAGGAAAGAAAAATGGGAGGAAAGGTAGAAAAGAGGTAAAGAAGGAAAGAAGGGGAAAAGGAAATAAAAAGTGAAAGAATGAAAAAAAAAAACCAGGGAGGCAAGGAAGGAGAGAAGGGAAGAAGAGAGAAAGGACGGCGGGGGGGGGGGGGGGAGGAGGAAGGAAGGAAATTGAGAAGGAAGGATAGAACCAAAGGAAGCAATGAAAGAAAGAGGCGGAGAAGGAAGAAAGGAGAAAAAGCAGAAGGGAGATAAAGAGGGGTCAAGGAATAGGTACCTCTCTTCATAATAGTCCAGACAGCTACCTCTACTACAAAAATTCTTACTTTAAGCCACAGCAACGTGTGGAAGGGCACGGCTAGTAAACAATAAAAAGGGAAACCGCTCTATTAAAACAACATAAGATTAAGAGGCAAGAATGATTGGAGAAAAGTATACATACAGCAGAAGACTATTAAACTATGTTAATTCAGACAGTATCAATAGCAAGATTGAGGAACAAATGTTTTATATTATTGTTTCAAACCAACTCAGAAAGAAAAAGTGGATCAACAATCCCAAATCCCAGCACTTCAAACACAAATTTTCCTCTGCACAGATGTCATTACTCAATTGTGTGCTACACTGCTTATTTTTAACCCTCTCAGGCCCCTTCTACACTACCAGATAAAATCCAGATTATCTGCTTTGAACTGGATTTTATGGCAGTGCAATCTCATATAATCCAGTTCAAAGCAGATGATGTGGATTATCTGCTTTGATTCTATGGATTATATCCAAGGCATATGTCAGCATTAGGCCTTCTGTTGGCTTTGTTCTACCTACAGATAAAAATCTTAAGACTCTCTGGGGTAGAGTCTCACATATGTAAAATGTCTCCTAGGTGCCATGAATTTAGTAGAATTTGTAGTACAAATTTTGAAACAACAACAAGATACCAACCAGATGTGCCTCTAAGAATCGTAAGAACAGATAGTCATGTGTAAGAGTCCTGTGGGGTCCTGCAGGGCTCAGTATTGTCCCCCATGTTGTTTAATATCTACATGAAGCCGTTGGGACAGATCATCCAGAATCTGGAGTTCGATGTCATCTGTACTCAGATGACATTGAATTCTATCACTCTTTTCCACCCACTGCTAAGGAGGCTATCCATGTCCTGAACTGGTGCCTGGCAGCTGTGACGATCTGGATTAGGGAGAACAAATTGAAATTAAATCCAGACAGATGTACTCATGGTCAGTCAACAGGCTAAAAAGGATATAGGTTCACAGCCTGTGCTGAATGGGGTTACATTCCCCCTGAAACCACAGGTTCATAGCTTGGGAGTTCTCCTGGATTCATCACTGAGCCTGAAACCCCAGGTTTCAGCGGTGGCCAGGGGATCTCTTACACAATTAAAACTTGTGTGCCAGCTGTGCCCATATCTTGAGAAACCAGATTTGGCCATGGTGGTCCATGCTGTTGTTACATCTCGAATAGATTACTTCAATGCATTCTACGTGGAGTTGCCTTTGAAGACTGTTTGGAAGCTTCAAGTAGTCCAACAGGCAGCCAGATTGTTCACTGGAATGGCCTACAGGGAGCATACTATGCCCCTGCTGCATCAGCTCCACTGGCTGCCAATTTGCTACCAAGCACAATTCAAAGTGCCGGCTTTAGCCTATAAAGCCCTAAATGGTTCTGGCACAGCTTACCTGTATGAATGTATCTCCCTCTATGAACCAGCTGAAATGCTAAGATCTTCTGAGGAGGCCCTGCTCTCGGTCCCACTTCCTTCGCAGGTGCAGTTGGTGGGGACAAGGAACAGGGCCTTCTCAGTGGTGATCCCTTGGCTTTGGAGCTCCCTTCCCAGTTAAATTAGATTGCCCCCCTCTCTCCTGGCCTTTAGAAAGAAACTTAAAACCTGGCTATGGAACCAAGCATTCGGAGAGTAGCACAGTGCAGTTGGCAGCTATGGCGTGACTGAAATATAATTGGAATGTCTCCTGGATTATGATTTGGGTTTTTGAGCTTTTAACAGTTTATTTAATGTATTGATTGTTATGATTTTATTAGTAGTATTGATTTTAATGTATAATGTATATTGTACTTGTATGTTTTTGTTTCTTTTGGCATCAAATTGTTGCCAGTTTGGAAGCCACTCTGAGTCCCCTTCAGGGTTGAGATAGAGCAGGGTAAAAATGCAGCAAATAAAAAAGAGCTCTTTTTCTTTGACAGCCTCTCATTTTGTTTGCTTCCAACACACAAAGATCCCTTAGTGGTATTTGAACAACAGACATATGATTTCAGAAAATTGAGAAAATGTTTTTACATATAGATTAGAATGCAATCTGTAGTTATTTGAATATTAATTACATATTCTAAAATATTTTTCCCTCCTTCTTTCTATATTCTGGCAAGATAACAGACCTGGATGGAATCTCCATTAAGAAAGAGGGCTCACTCCACAAACTAATAATAGATGAAGTACAAGATAAGCATGCTGGAAAATACAAATTTGAAGCTGAAGGTGTTCGAACAGAGGCGTCTATATTTGTTGAAGGCAAGTTTAATCACCCTATGTTGTTGCAGAAAGAAAATATATCATATATCCTTTTGTATTAGTTAAGACAAATTAGGGGGCCAAAATTAGGCACCCTTTCCTTTCTCTTCCTTCCATTCCTTCTCTTTCTTCCTTCCCTCTCCCTCTTTTCCTTCTCCCTTTTCTCTTTCTTTCCTTCTTTGCCCTCATACTTTTTCCTCTTGCCTTCCTTTTCTCCTTCCTTCCTTCCCTTCTTTTTCTTCCTCCCCTCCCTCCCTTCTCCCTTCCATACTTTTCCTTCTTTCTTCTTTCCCCTCATACATTTTCAACTAGAAAGAGCAAATGTCCACATATGACCTAGTATAATCTCCTAGGGCCTGTTCACATGGGAATTTTTTTTTCTGGAAAGCATCATCTGATGATGTTGGTTTGGCCTCACCCATATTCCTTCTGAAGTGGAGGAGAATCATTACAAGATGCTTCCTTTGCCACCACAGAGAGGATAGTGTTGTTCTGATAGCTCCAATGGAGCTACCTGCCCTTTAGGTTCTTGTGAGTTTTTTCGGGCTATAGGGCCATGTTTTAGAGGCATTTCTCCTGATGTTTCGCCTGCATCTATAGCAAGCATCCTCAGAGGTAGTGAGGTCTGTTGGAATTAGGACAATGGGTTTATATATCTGTGGAATGGCTGGGGTGGGGCAAAGAGCTCTTCCCTGCTGGAGCTAGGTGTGAATGTTTCAACTGACCACCTTCATTAGCATTTGAAGGCCTGGCTGAGCCTGGGAAAATCTTTTGTTGAGAGGTGTTAAGATGTGCCTGGTTTTTTCCTCTCTGTTGTTTTGCTGTTGTAATTTTAGAGTTTTTTAATACTGGTAGCCAGATTTTGTTCATTTTCATGGTCTCTCCCTTTCTGTTGAAATTGTCCACATGCTTGTGGATTTCAATGGCTTCTCTGTGTAGTCTGACATGGTGGTTGTTGGTGTGGTCCAGCATTTCTGTGTTCTCAAATAATATGCTGTGTCCAGGCTGGTTCATCAGGTGCTCTGCTATGGTTGACTTCTCTGGTTGAAGTAGTCTGCAGTGCCTTTCATGTTCCTTGATTCGTGTCTGGGCACTGCATTTGGTGGTCCCTATGTAGACTTGTCCACAGCTGCATGGTATACGGTAGACTCCTGCAGAGGTGAGAGGATCCCTCTTGTCCTTTGCTGAACGTAGCATGTTGTTGGATTTTCTTGGTGGGTTTGTAGATTGTTTGTATGTTGTGTTTCCTCATCAGCTTCCCTATGCGGTCAGTGGTTCCCTTGATGTATGGCAGGAACACTTTTCCTCTGGGTGGATCTTCATCTTTACTCTCGTGGCTTGTTCTTGGTCTTGCAGCTCTTCTGATGTCAGAGGTGGAGTATCCATTGGCCTGGAGAGCCCAGTTGAGGTGGTTCAGTTCATCTTGGAGGAGGTGGGGTTTGCAGATTCTTTTTGCACGGTCTGCCAAGGCTTTAATTGTGCTTCTTTTTTGACTTGGGTGATGGTTGGAGTTTTTATGTAGATATCTATCTCTGTGTGTGGGTTTTCTGTAGACAGTGTGACCCAATTGTTGATCTGCTTTGCAGATGACTAGGACATCTAGAAAAGGCAGTCTTCCTTCATTTTCTTTTTCCATGGTGAATTGGATTTTTGGGTGGATGCTGTTAAGATGGTCCAGGAACCTGTTGAGTTCTTCTTCTTCGTGGCTCCAAATGGTGAAGGTGTCATCCTGCCCTTTCCTCTCCTTTTGCCTATATGAGGACAGGGACAGGGTAGCAGCACACATTGTCCCATCCCCATCATATGATGGGGGAAGGAGGGGGGTGCAAGGGGCATCACAATGCAACCCACACATCTGCTGTTTCACTGGCAACTGCCAGTGAAATGGCATGGCACATGAAGAGGCCCCTAGTGTGGTTGTGGGCTAGGAAGGAGAGGAAAATGTGTAATTATTCATTTCCAGGATAAGGGAACCACTTCCCAACATTTAGGACATTCAATAGGAGTAATAAATGATCAAGAATTTTGTGCAAATTTTCCTCGTATATGAGTGTACCAAAGTATTGCAGGTGTATTATCCTAACCACCACCTCCCACCCCTCAGAATTTTATGGACAGAAAATGTTTCTCTTTGACAGAAAACTAATTTAATGCCAATTTCCCTCAGACACCTAGTCCCCACCCACCCATGAATAATTCACTACAATATTATGAGGTATTTGAATATAAGAATACTGTGAAGGAATATATGAGATTTTTTCTTGAGAAGGAAGCTATCATAAATATCAGTCCTTATATGTAAAGTTGAAATAGTTGTGGATTTACATTTCTATTATCAACCTTAATAAAAACAGAACTTCCATCATATTTTTGACATAACATGACATATCTTTTTTTTTCTACGTGCAGATCCTCCAAATGTTGACTCTGCACTTCTAGAAAAACTGAAAAAGGAACCGATAGTGGTAAAGGCAGGAAAGAATGCTATAGTGAAGATCCCATTTGAAGGCCAGAAGCCAATCAGATCATCTTGGTTAAAAGATGAGGGTGAACTTCTGGATGATGCCAGGATCAACACTGAGTATTCAGACAACTACACTCGCCTGTGCATATCCAGTGCAAACCGGAAGGACTGTGGAGAGTACAAAGTGAAACTGAGAAATGAAAGTGGAAGCACTGAAGCTACTCTCAAACTGATAGTGATTGGTGAGAGATCACTAGTATTCAAGCAGTTATTTTCATAATGCGTGAGATCATGAAACAATGTTTAATACTCATATTAATACTGACAATATTTCCATGATTTAAATGTGGCTACTATGTTCCATCCTAACCTTCTATTCTCCAAGCTAAACATAACCCAGCTCCTTCAGTGATCCTTCATATATCTTGGCTTCCACCATTTACCATTTTATTGGCACTATCTGAAGTGCTGCTTAGAAGCAGGTAAAGAAGAACATGCAACACTTGTTAGGAATAAAGATCAGATTGGTGAGGATCACTAGTATTCAAGAAGTTATGATGGTGAAGCATGAAATGGTGAAAATGATGGTGAATTTTAATAGTCATGAACAATTTAATATCCATAGGGTATTAAATCTAATCACACACACAGTAGCACATTTGGAAATGGTGAAACAGACATGAATAACAGTAACATACGAGCTTTTCAGTCCCAATAAACTGGTATTCTAGCATAAAAAGCTACAAAACAGATTGAAAGCTAATCAGTGGTCGCTTTACATCTCTCCTAAGTCTTCCGTTCATAAAGTTGGGGGCCCTTGTGTTGATTTTACCAGCTTCTTTCAACAGAAAAAGAGAGACAAAGAAAACATTTCACTGTTAATTCAGAGGCAAAACCTTTTTCATTATGTTCTCATTGTTTCTCATTTCAGATAAGCCACAGCCACCAACTGGACCTGTAGAAGTTGTGGAGACCTCCACAAGTGGCATAACCATCCAGTGGAAGCCCCCCAAAGATGATGGTGGCAAACCAATTCAGAGTTATGTTATTGAAAGGCAGCAAGTTGGCAGAAAGACTTGGGTGACATTAGGAGAAACCACTGGAAACAGCACTATTTTCACCACCAACAAAGTAGAACAAGACAAGAGTTATTACTTCAGGGTGAGGGCAGTGAATGCAGAGGGTACCAGTGAAGTGCTTGAATCTGATGAAGTGATGGCAGCTTCCAAAGGTAATGGTGGGGTCTCTCCATATATTTGTTTGTCAAACTGTCATGAAAGCAATGAATATCTTTTCCAGTTCACCAAAAATTGTAGCACTTGACTGAAATGTAGCTCAAAGGTATCCAGAGTTAATTTTAACTTGAAACTGAAGTTTCCCTCCAGGTAGTTCAGCTCTGAAAAAATCCTCAGGTTCCCAGTGATAGACAAAAATGTCCAATCTTAATTCTGTACTTTATTTATTTTTTAAAAAGCCTTCTCAGAAGCTTACTTTGTTTCCCCCCAAAATGAAGGCCACTGTTCACCATTAATAAAGGTAATATGGGGCTGTATTTACAGATCATGTTAATTCAGGAAAGTAATCCACAATGTGAATGATCTGCAACCCTTCTACAAATAGACAAACTTGAGAATGAGAACTTATCATTAATGCTTATGAGACTATCTCAGGTTTCAAAAGACAACATTAAGGTGGTTTATGAACCCAATTTATTTAGGCATAGTTTACTGCAGTTTTAGTTCGTCCGTTCAATCAAGTGATTGAAGGATAAAATAAAAACACACAAGGCGTATACATCAACACATGCACACTGTGGTTTATTCAGCAAGCCTGCTATAACATATTATACAGAGTAAAGAATTGAACTTTATAGTTCCTGTCATTTTTGCAGCAAGATATTACTAATGAAAGATCTAGAACAGAATGAATTTTAACTTGAAATATGCCTGTTAAAAGATATATAAAAAAACAATGCTGACTTCCCAGGATAGCATTACTTTTTTCTTTTCTTATTGACAATTTGTTTAAAATTGATCTGAGATCAATTTGAGGAAAATATTTCTTAGAAAATCCTTCTATTTTAGAATATTGCATTTTTAAAAAACCATAATTATGACAAGTTCTCTTTTCCCTAGTTTTTCCTGGTCCTCCTGGTCCTCCTAAAATTATCAGTGCCAACAGGGGTGCCATCACACTCTCATGGGCAGCACCACATAAGACAGGAAACTCTCGGATCTTGGGATACACCGTTGAGAAAAGCAAGAAAGGCAGCAATACCTGGATACCCGTCACAGATTTGCCCATAACAGGTAATGGATTAACACATTTCTAGTGGAGTCAGTGGGTGAAAGGTTTGCCGGAATATTCAGGTAGTTTCTTCTAGAGGACTAGTTTAGCTATGGAAGGATATAATAACAGGTTGGTTTCTATTATATACTGCAATTGGCTGTAATTATTTATTTATTTTATTTATTTATTATTTGCACTTGTTAACCGCCACTCTCAAGCCCGAAGGCGACTCGTGGCGGTGTACAGAACATAGAACACAAAGGACAACAGGTTACAATAAATCAGGACCACAACACACATCTTACTAATACACAGCTACTTAACTAAAAATCCGCTTCGTCTTGTTAGGGTCATAATCAATCTCGTAGTCATGGTCCATTCCGGTGGTCATTCCAAAAACATAGCACTTAGTTGAAGGCCTTCTCAAAGAGCCAGGTTTTCAGGCCCTTGCGGAAGGCCATGAGGGAAGGCGCCTGTCTGATTTCAGCAGGGAGGGAGTTCCACAGCCGGGGGGCCACCACCGAGAAGGCCCGCTCTCTTGTCCCCGCCAGGCGTGCCTGTGAGGCAGGCGGGACCGAGAGAAGGGCCTCCCCGGATGATCTTAAGGTCCTCGTGGGCTCGTAGGCCGAGATGCGGTTCTCAAGGTATTTTGGGCCGGAACCGTTTAGGGCTTTGTAGGATAACACCAGCACCTTAAATTGGGCCCGGTAGCTAATCGGCAGCCAGTGGAGCTGGGACAGCAAGGGCGTTGTGTGCTCCCTGCGTCCCGCTCCGGTTAACAACATGGCTGCCGCACGCTGGACTAGCTGGAGCTTCCGGGCCGTCTTCAAGGGCAGCCCCACGTAGAGAGCGTTGCAGTAGTCGAGGCGGGATGTGACCAAAGCGTGTACCACCGTGGCCAAGTCAGACTTCCCAAGGTACGGGCGCAGCTGGCGCACGAGCCGAAGCTGTGCAAATGCTCCCCTGGTCACCGCCGAAACCTGGGGATCCAGGCTCAGTGATGAGTCCAGGGTCACACCCAAGCTGCGAACCTGTGCCTTCAAGGGGAGTGCGACCCCGTCCAGCACGGGCTGTAACCCTATACCCTGTTCGGCCTTGCGACTGACCAGGAGTACCTCTGTCTTGTCTGGATTTAATTTCAGTTTGTTCGCCCTCATCCAGACCGTCACAGCGGCCAGGCACCGGTTCAGGACTTCGACAGCCTCCTTAGTAGCAGGTGGAAAGGAGTGACAGAGTTGGACGTCATCTGCGTACAGATGACACCGCACCCCGAAACTCCGGATGATCTCACCCAGCGGCTTCATGTAGATGTTAAACAGCATGGGGGACAGTATGGAGCCCTGAGGAACACCACAGGTCAACGGCTGTGGTGTTGAACAGGAGTCCCCCAATAACACCTTCTGGGTACGACCCTCCAGAAATGACTGGAGCCACCGCAAAGCGGTGCCTCCAAGGCCCATCTCTGCAAGGCGTCCCAGAAGAATACCGTGGTCGACGGTATCGAAGGCCGCTGAGAGGTCCAGGAGCACCAACAGGGACACACTCCCCCTGTCTAGCTCCCGGCGGAGATCATCCACTAAGGCGACCAAGACCGTCTCGGTACCATGTCCCGGTCTGAAGCCAGACTGTGCCGGATCCAGATAATCCGTGTCTCTCAAGAATACCTGGAGTTGTGAGGCCACCACGCTTTCCATGACTTTGCCCAAGAAGGGAAGATTGGAAACAGGCCGAAAGTTGTCAAATTTGGTGGGGTCCGGTGATGGTTTCTTCAACAGCGGCTTTATAATAGCCTGTTTTAGGCTCGCTGGAATCGTGCCTTCCCGAAGGGAGGCATTAACCACCACCGTTACCCACTCAGCCAATCCCCCTCTGGCCTCTTTCAGAAGCCAGGATGGGCAGGGGTCTAGGATGGACGTGGTAGGCCTCATTCCTCCAAGTATCTTGTCCACATCCTCGGGTTTCACAAACTGAAAAGAATCCATCAAAATAGGACAAGCAGGTGCTTGTGTCACATCCACCGAGACTGCATTTAATGTGGCGTCCAGCCCAGAACGGATCAAAGCGACTTTGTCTGCGAAGAACCGAGCAAATGCTTCACAGCGCGTGGCCGAGTTGTCAGGGCTCCCACCTGAGGTAGGGGGAGTTAAAAGACCTCTGACAATCCGAAACAACTCCGCCGGACGGTTTTTTGCAGACGCAATAGTGGCCGCAAAGAAAGTTTTCTTTGCGGCTTTTATTGCCGCGGCATATGCCCTTAGAAAGGACACAAACCGTGCTCGATTTGGCTCGCTTGGGTCCGAGCGCCACACGCTCTCTAGTTCCCTCTTCCTTCGCTTCATCGCTGCCAGCTCCTCAGTGAACCAAGGAGCTGGTTTAGCTCGGTTACTTGAGAGGGGATGTTCCGGAGCGATCCTGTCAATTGCCCTGGTCATCTCCCCATTCCAGAGAGCGACCAAGGCCTCGACATGGTCACCTACCGAGGTAGCGGGGAACTCCCCAAGAGCCATCAGGAATCCGTTCGGATCCATAAGCCTCCTGGGGCGGACCATCTTAATGGGTCCTCCACCTTTGCGGAGGTTAGGGGGCGCAGTGAGCCTAAATCTGATCAGGAAGTGGTCGGTCCATGGCAACGGAGAGATAGACAGCTCCTCCACACCGCCACCTTGCTCCCATCCCTGGCAGAAGACCAAGTCCAATGTGTGTCCAGCACAGTGGGTGGGGCCAGTTATTTGTTGGGACAGCCCCATAGTTGCCATGGCAGACATGAAGTCCTGAGCCGCTCCTGTGAGGGTTGCCTCGGCATGGATGTTGAAGTCCCCCAGCACAAGAAGCCGTTGGGACTCCACCACCAGGCTCGAGACCACCCCCGCTAGCTCAGGCAGGAAGACTGTAGTGCAGCGAGGTGGACGGTACACTACAAGAATCCCTATTCTGTCCCGGTCACCCACCCTCAGGTGGACGCATTCGAAATTTGTGGTCTGTGGGATGGGACTCCTGGTCAGATGGATGGAATCTCTATAGACCACTGCGACCCCGCCTCCCCGTCCTCCGGCTCTTGGTTGGTGTTGCATGGAGAAACCTGGAGGACAAAGCTGGGAGAGATTTACGCCCCCCGCTTCATCCAGCCAGGTCTCCGTGATGCACGCCAGATCTGCCCGCTCCTCCAGGATTAAATCCTGGATCCAGGTCGTTTTTCCGTTGACAGATCTGGCGTTCAACAACACCACCTTCAAACCGGAGGGCCCGCTCACCTGGTTACACCAATTTACCTTAGGAGACCGGTTGGGGGTTGTTAATGTGGATAAGCGGTCCGAATTAGGCCGAATTCGAGGTCTCCTTTTCCCGCATCTCCTCCTTCCCACCATGACCTCTATGGGGGCCCCTCGGCTAATGGAACACCTCTCCCCCTCCATGCCGCAATCTAAAGACAAGGTCTTGCTTTCTGCTTTGTTCGTTGTTTGATTTTTCGGTCCTTGGCCATATCCTTTCTTCCCCTCTACCCCCCTCCCCACCTCATTTTTATTTACAGGGTCCAACCCACCTCCTCTCTTGTCCCTTACACTATACAATAGTAACAAGGATAGTACACAAAGGGGGATGGGGGACCACATGGATAACAGCTATACGTAAGTAAGGCACTGAACAAATGTCACAAACTTATGTAGAGTACATGAACAATTAGTCTGATTAGAATTTCTTCCAGATTTCTTTGGATTTCTTTTTCTAATCAGTTTTTCTGGGATTATTTTCCCTTAGTGATAGGAAGAAATCAGGTCAAAGAACTGTTATAGTCTAGATATAGAAAACCACACCATATTTGGAATGTAATTACTCCACATTGTATTATTCTGTTCTACAGAGAAGAAATATACAGTGACTGATCTGAAAGAAGGATTGCTGTATGAATTCCGTGTCGCTGCTATTAATAGTGCAGGAACTGGTGAAGCCAGTGCACCTTCGGAAGCTGTTTTTGCTCGAGACCCGATGAGTAAGTAATACAAAGCACAGCAGAGAAAATGTATATGGGCAGCATAGTGAAAATGAGGCGATGGAGGAGAGAGAGCAAGATAGAAAGACTGAATCTACACTTCCATATAATTCAGTTTCAGAATGCTTTGAACTGGACTATGAGTCTGCATTGCCATATAACCCAGTTCAATGCAGTTAATCTGCATTCAGAAACCAGATTATATGGCAGTGTAGATGGGGCCAAAGAGATGTTTTACACAAAATATTCCCTACCCTCATAAATTCAACTGATTTCTTGATAAGCACCATTGTTCCAATGTAAATTTAAATTGCAGTATCAAATTTAAATTACAGCATCCACCTACCTTTCTCAGGCCCCATCTACACTGCCATATAAAATCCAGATTATATTTTTGAACTGGATTATATGGCAGTATAGACGAATATAATCCAATTCAAAGCAGATAATCTGAATATTATATGGCAGTGTAGACGGGGCCTCTGTCCTGCCAAATTAGTATATCTGAGGGTCCATTCAGACAGGGCCCAAAGTGCGCAAACTCTAGTACTTTTACTGGTGGCGTCCTTTGGACGCCTATGTAAAAGTGAATTAATTCAAGACAAAGCAGGAAAACCCTACTGTATGATGAAATAATTAGATAACGTATTAGGTCTGATCCTTCCTGAAAGGCCCGGTTCTAATGGACTATGGGCCCCATGGGGAAAAACTACCAGATAGTTCTGGGATTACCCGGGGGTCAGTCCCCACACCGAGCTTGCACCTTTTGGACTCCTGGAGTCCAAATATACGAGACGGCACCCATCCCATTCATAACCCCTCTCCCCCCCCCCCCCCCGCCAAAGCCCTAAAAACTGTCAAAATTTTACCAGGACATCTTTAGGCCTCCTTGCATGCCTCCTGAGATGTAGTAATGAAATGCCAGGAAGTGGGGGATCTCTCCTTCCCCCAACCACCTCCTTCTGCATCATTGATACATTCCAGGAGGCATACAAGGAAACCTAATTGCAGTGTTTAACCATTTTTAGGGGTTTAGAGATGGCTGGATACCATCTCAGGAGTTACCGGAATGGTATGTAGTCACCTGCCGGGAAAGCCCATTTTTGGGGATTTCAGAGTAGGTTTCGTCAACATTCTCCGAATGGATTTAAGTGATCTAGAAACGCCCTAAAAGTGTAATCTAGAAAACACCCTGAATGAGGAATGCCCAGATGGTACAAATCGTTATTAATTGTATCCACAGAACAAACCATGAATCAAATGCATAAGAAAAAAATGTTAATTACAAAATTGGAAATAAGTGTTACTTTTATTAATACTTTATATTGTAGAAGGAATGGTGTAGATGTCGGTAAATTATGATGAGGAAAATGTATTGCAGCAAGGCAAAGAATAAGGAATGAATAACAGAAAGACAGGCTAAACGAAGAATTACATTTTCCACTAAATTATAAATGATTAAAACATTTTGCTGTCATTAAATGATAAATTAATATACTACAGTGAGTAACAGAACAAAGACAAATAGTGGACACAGCATTTAAATACATTTTTTCCTGATTTTAGACATATGTATTCATCTTTTCTTTTCAGAGCCTCCTGGTCCAGTGAAGGATCTTAAGGTGGTGAATACTGACTACTGCAGTATCTCACTGTCATGGACAAAACCAGGGAAAGAAGAAGAAAGTCCTGTCAAAGGCTATATTGTAGAAATGCGACACACTGATATGCTGAAGTGGACCCAATGTAATGCCCTCCCAATACCAATGACAGCATATATTGTTAGAGGACTAAAACCCAGGGAAATGTACTTCCTTCGGGTGAGAGCAGTCAATGATGGTGGATTTGGTGAACCTGTAGAACTTGACAGTTATGTTCAAACTATACCTCCCATTGGTAAGTAAAGATTTAAGCATTTGAAGATCTACAACGAGATAACCTATTCTGAAATACAACATATAAATGATTTTCCATGCTTGCAACTGCTACTGTTAAACTACTGGAATTATGCAATTATTGATTCATCTTTACAAGATTTTCATTTTGATCACGAAATAAATTTATGGACAATACAGTATTCAACAGTTACTAGACATAATATGTTGTTTCCAGCTTAAGGCAACCTGTAGTTGAATCTATTATGGAACTGAAAATGGTTTTTCCTAATTTCAGCCAATATAAGAACATTACTGATTTATTTATTTATTTCGTGTACTTCTACCCCGTCCTTCTCAGCCCCCGAGGGGGGACTCAGGGCGACTTACAAAAAGGCACAATTCGATGCCTACACAATAAAACAGATAAATGTGTAAAACAGCAATTAAAACAATTAAGACAGTTAAAACAATCAATATATATCACAGTCAATAAACCAATCTCAAGCTCAGCGTTCGCCAACTCAGAGTCCATATTTCGTTTTACATTATCTATTTCTATCAGTCATCGTAGTCCTTTATTCATCTGCCAGATTGCCCAAACGCCTGGTCCCAAATCCATGTTTTTAATTTCCTTCTAAAGGAAAGGAGGGATGTCGCTGATCTAATTTACCCGGGGAGTGAATTCCATAGGTGAGGGGTCACCACCGAGCAGGCCCTGCTCCTCGTCCCCGCCAATCTCACTTGAGATTTCTCCATAATATAATATGACTTATACACAAGAGTTTAGGATGATCAAATTATTTGTAGAAAGTAATTCAGTATTTGTGAACATTTAGACTGAGTGGTGCTTGTTGTGGAAGATTTGCAGCCAATTTTTCTCACCATTCCATTTATTTACAGAATGCTATATTTCTCTATATAATGTAAGCTGAAATGTATAATATATTCTTTTTTCTCAGTTCAACCCAAGGTCTTAGTAAAGGACACTGTCAAAAGCTTTATGATTGTAAAAGCAGGTGATACCATTCGTGTACGCATTCCCTTTGAAGTAAGTGAATTGTCTATGTTGCCTATGTTGTCTATTTATTCTTACTTAAGTAAATCGGGTTCTTATATTAGAAAGTTAATCGTATAACTTGAAAACTTTATATTATTGTACAGATTCTGAATTCATTTTATAAGTCATTTTTGTGCCACTTTATAGTCACCATAGGAATGTTGAAAACATTTTCCTAATGGTAAGTGATCTATAGCACTGTCACACTTTTACAACCTCATCAGATGGTGCAATTTTCCCATCATACGCTGCTAGCTCTCGCCTTTTGCCATTGCGCCCATTGCACAATGTACATCTACTTCTAGCTTGGCTATGTGGTGAAAGGGGAGAGCAAGCTGTGTACACCACTGCCATGGCAACATAGGAGGCTTCCTGTGTTATCTTTGCTACAATGAGGGGAAGCCGGACAGGATGCTTCTCTCCTGTGGGATGAGGCTAGCGGTAAGTCAGGAAATGTGGGGTGATGGGTTCTCCATGTTCCCCTCTGGGACACCATTAATTCACCATAATTCAGTGGCGAATCCCTCACTTAATGTGATAAAGTCCCTATAATTGGCTTATTTGCTCATTGTATTTCAGTTGAATTTACTTCTTTAGCGATGTCTGTCTTGAATACAAAGTATTTCTTTGCTGGTAGAAGTGAATTCAGAAACCCTTGTTTGATAAAGCTAAATACAGGAATCTTAAGTTTCTACTGATTTGGAATGGGAAACTTCAGCAAACTAATTGATATAGTTTCCTCTGGAATATGCCCATTACTTATACCTATTACGTCTTAGTTGTATAGAAATGACTACTGAAAAGTGTAAAGAAAAGTGACTTTGTATGAACTGAAAGGGCTGTAGCCTACTTAAGGATGACCAAATGATGTTCCTTAGACTTGATTTGCAGGACCAAGGTGGTGTAGTGGTTTGAGTGTTGGTCTAGCATACTAGGAGACTACATTTGATCCCTTACTTAATCAACAAAATCCATTGGGTGATTTTGGGCAACTTACTCTCTCATACTAACGAGAAAGCAATAGCAAACATCATTTGACTACATCTGGCCACAATGCAGCCCCAGAAAATTGAAGTTGAGATGAAAACACATAACAACAATGGGCTTGATTCAACTCCAGAAATACGTTTGACCCTTAAAAATACTACCACATTTTCAAAAAAGTAACTTACCTTTATATAAATGTACCATATTTTTATGTGCTGGGTTTCACTCATAAAGAGAAGAATTCTTTTAGAAGTAATGTAACTCAACTGTTCATTTTTGTTCCTCATATGTGGAATAATACAAGGTTTTATAAAAATTACTTTTTGAACTCCAGCTCTAGGATTCTGGTCATGCTACAACTGGCTATTGGTAGCTGGAGGATTTAATTCTCTGAAGGCTGTAGTTCTCAAAAAAATTCCAAGTTCTGAGTAACCCATATTTTACAGTGCTACATCTAAGTCTTTGTGCCTTTACTGCAAAGCTCTCACTGTTAGATAGGTAACAAGCCTCAGGAGAAAATTGCTGAAGAGGACCCAATGTAATTTTTGTCAGCATACATTTACAGCCTACAGCCATGATCTGGAAGTAGCTTCTGCAAATTACAAGTGACCATCCCATGTCTATGTAACCTGTATATTGTATTAAAAAGGAGCGTAAGCCAATTATCTATTTTCCACTTGACAGGCTTCCCCTCCTCCTGAAGTGTATTGGCTAAAGGATGGGCATGTTCTCACTGCAAAGGCCACAACTGCCACAAGAGAAGGTGTGAGCCAACTTATTATACCAGCAGCTGACTTTTCTGACAGCGGGCATTATTCCATTGTCCTGAAATCTGAACATGGGAAAAAAGAGACCTTCAGCTTCCTAGTCCAAGTTCTAGGTAAAGATGGAATGAGATTGCAAGAGTACATGTACTATCTGTGATCTCTTACCTTGAAAATCGGTTGAATGGCATATTCCTGCTTCAATAATAGTCCTTTGTTATTTTAATAACACTTCGTGTGTAAGCAGATGTGTCTATTGATATTCTTAGGATATGGCCTGTGGAGTATTTAGATGTGACAAGTCAGCATATTTAGGACTGCCAAAAAAGGGATTATGGAGTACATACCATAGCAGGCCTTTTGGGGCAACTGTCAGCAATGGAATAAGATACCAGCCACAAGTCATCACAGTCTGTCAGCCCCTTGGTTTACAGTTTACAAAAACAGTTGTACCAACTGTCAACAGGCATTTCTGTCTGGGAGACAAAGAGGGTGAAGATTGGCTCCTTTCCATATGGAAGCTCAAAGTTAACGCTGATTTAAGATTCTTTAAGTTGAATCCTCCTTATCCCTGCCTCTTAGGGTATAAAAAAAGTAACAAGCTCAAACAAATGACAGCATTGTGAAAATATGAATCCATTTACATCTTCATTTTTAATAAAGGGAGTAGCTGACAAATTAAAATATTGATTGTAGCAGACTAAAGTAGGCTATTGTACAGTGAGGCTATCTGAAAATTTATTAGCTATGCATTATTGGCAAACCGGATTTTTTATAGAAAATTATTTTTAAATGGAAACAAAATATATCTAATTTAAGAAATATATGTTGCTGGAAGGGGAGGGGAGGTTTTAAACAATTCACCAATCCCATCAATTCTCCTGAACAAAATGCATGTTGACAGAGATCCTGCATGTGTGCATAACTCTTCATGGGCAATTCTGCATCCTCTCACTATTTAGCAGCTGTCAAGCTCTAGTAGGGAAGGAAGAAAGTGGGAAGAAAGCTGCAATTCAGTTGCTCATTTCAGTTGCTGGGGGAAAATGAAGATGAACTCTTAAATAGTATGCACCCACCTTTTCCTTCTCTCTAAAGCTCAGAGCAGCCATATATTAATGGATTAATGAATCTGGGGAGAGCCTTCTGTTGGCTTTGTATAAGATGGCATTTCTCTTCATAATTTTTCAACTTTTATAATGTATATATTATCCACGTCTCATCTCAAAAGTTCAGACAGTGCCTCCAGATGTTACTTTTTCTGTTTGCAGATGTCCCAGAAGCTCCTGGTCCTATACAACTTGTTGAAAGAGTCCCTGATACAGTGACTCTGATGTGGGAGCCATCCCCAACAGAAAAGAGAGACAGAAATCTAAACTATATGGTTATGAGACGTGACTCCAGCAAAGGATCCTGGCATATGGTGGCTGATCTGATATACACCAACAAGTGCACTGTTGCAAATTTTGTTCCAGGCCGGGACTATTTCTTCAGAGTTCTGGCAAAAAATTGTATGGGAGTAAGTGAGCCTTCAGAAACTGTGCAGCCCTGGAGTATTCACAAGGAAAGGGGTAAATATGATTTAATCGATTGATGCATTACATTTTATCCCATCTTTCCTCCAATTAGCTCAATTTGACAGACACTACTTCTCTGCACTTTCTTCACACAACAATCACAATAAAGGCAGTTGCCCTTCCCTGTTATTGCCCCTCCAGTACCTTTATCTAATAGAATCATAAACACTAGGGCTGGGCGGTTTTGTTTCGTTAATTCGTAATTCGTTAATAATTCGTTAATTTTTTTAATTACAAAACGATAACGAACCATTCTGGAGCAATTTTTTTAAAAAACGAATTTTTAAATAGTTTTGTAAATGCTTCGTATTTCGTTATTGTATTCATTTCATTATTGTTTTGAGGTCGTTTCGTTATTATTTCCGCATGTCTGGGGCAAGTTTTATGGTTGTTTTTTGTTTAATTAGTGAAAAAAATTATAATATCACACCAACACTCAACAACAGAGGGAGAGGGAAGCTTCAGACGTTTTTGGAGGTTTTTTAGCGTATTTCGCGGTCGCGTCTGCCATTAACGAATCGATTCGTTATTGTTTCGGAAATTGATTCGTTAATGTTTTGTAATTTTTTTCACATTTACGAAATTTCGTAAATATCGAACTTTTTAAAAGGAAAATTTTGTAATTATTTTAAATAACGAAATGCAAAACCCCCCAAAAAACGAATCGATTTTAGAAACAAATTTTTCCGTTGTTACCCAGGCCTAATAAACACACAAAAATTGTTGCAACTCTTACTAAATCAATATTAGCAGGATTATATGTCAATATAATATGCACCCTGGGTTTATTTTTGTGTCAAATACAGGTAAATTTGAAGTAAAACTTCCAAAGTACAAGGGAATCAACCAAAAACAACCTCCAAGATTCCTTGTTCTACTGAAACCTCATGTAGTGACTTTGGGATTTGATTGTCACATGAGTTGTGCTGTGACTGGCTATCCACCACCTCGGGTAACCTGGTACAAAGATGGCAAGAACATCTCCAAAGATCCAACCTTCTTCAGCAAAAATGACCTTGGGGTCTGTTCACTGGTGATCCCAGGAGTTGCAGCCTCAGATGCTGGCGAGTACATGGTGGTGGCCATCAATGAGCTAGGTGAAGCAAGTAGCAAAGCTGGACTTGCCATAAAAGGTAAGCCAAAGAACAATGGAGGTCTGTCACCTGCATGTAGCACATTATCATTTAACATCCCTAACGTGCTCCAAAGTAGAGTCCTTCCTTAAGTTTAGCTGTTCAATTTGCCATAAGACACAAATATAGGACTATGGCAAAAGGATGGTAGTAAGTAAAATTCTGGCTCAGTATCTATTCACCTTTAGCAGCCTCTCTTCGCTGTTGCCATTTTCTTCTATTGGATCAGTCAGCAACAGTGGAACTTGGCATTAGACAAGACAGTGGTGTGTTCCTGGGCATGACTTCTTTAAGAGAAAGTTTGGTAGGAAAAGCTGAATTAGTATGGAATATAGATTCCCACGCTAAGTAAAACAAAGACAATTCCCCTGCCCAAAAAATACCTAACATTGTGAACATGTGAACATGTGAATTTAAATAAAATAAATTGGAAGAAGAGAGTTATAGCTACTGAGACAAACTTCCATATATTTCTCTTTCTTCTCTGTTTCACTGTTTGCACATGCTGAGCAAAGAATGTTGGAAATAGCTCTTCTTCATTTTGCCTATTGTGGGTAAATAAACACAGCTACATTAGGATCAGCAAGAGTAGAATCCCAATATTTTCCAGCTCACACTTCATAGCATTTTTCAGTGCACCCAACATCAAACATGTTTATTTCTCCAGCCCTCTTTCATCATTCACCTAATAGCGAGGCAGTTATAATCTTCTACCTGGACAGAAGATGTGGCGGAAGAGGGTGGGGATTATGTACAAATCTTTGTAAATCGAGCTTCTTTGTCAGAGTGTTGTTAATAGAAGTATGTTAATTGAAGCATATAAATCAGGGGACTCTGAACTAAGGCTTGTGGGCCAGATGCGGCCCTCCAAGGCAATTTACCCGGCGCCCAATGTAAACTTTAGACTTAGGGTGGCCCTAAGACTGAAACAACTCAAAGGCACACAATTACAACAATCCTAATTAACTTGACTATCTAATAATCAGCCAAAAGCAGGCCCACACTTCCCATTGAAATACTGATAAGTATTTGTTGGTTAAAACTGTTCTTCATTTCAAATATTGTATTGTTTTTTCATGGTAGTTTTCTCTATAAATAAGATATGTGCAGTGAACATGAATTTGTTCATGTTTTTTTTCAAACTGTAGTCTGCCCCCAGCACACTGAGGAACTATGAACTGGTCCCCTGCTTAAAAACTTTGAGGACCCCCTCAAGGATGTGGAAGGATGTGGAGGAAGGGGGTTGCAAGTTTTTTCTCCTGAAAATCGTATATTCAAAAACTTTTCAAAACTTACAAAAAAACTCTTTTACTGAAACCAATGGAACATTAATGATATCTGGACAGTAGGTCTGGAGTGAGTTCTGAAGTTCAAAAGTTAACATTTTCTGTACAATTCATAAAAAAATGAGAACCAGAGTTCAGAATTAATGTGTTACAAATAAGATAATTATCAAAATCATAGAATCATAAAGTTTGAAAAGACCTCATGGGCCATCCAGTCCAACCCCCTGCCAAGAAGCAGGAAAATCGCATTCAAAGCACCCCCGACAGATGGCCACCAAGCCTCTGCTTAAAAGCTTCCAAACAAGGAGCCTCCACCACACTCCGGGGCAGAGAGTTCCACTGCCGAACGGCTCTCACAATCAGGAGGTTCTTCCTAATGTTCACATGGAATCTCCTTTCTTGCAGTTTGAATCACACAATAGTGTTTATTTAACATGATGACTGGTAAAATTGTTACATTTTAGCTTAACAAATAATGTTTCCTCATTATTTCTAAGTCGTTGTGTTGAAGAGGAATTTGTATTTTAATACAAATTTATGTTTGTGTTTTCAAAATGTAACGAAAAGATATTAACATACGATTAACATTGCAGTTTTCAAACTATGAGTGCCATTAGTGAGTATTTTTAAAATTAAAAAGATTCACTTTCAAAAAATAATATTCCAGGCTGTTATAAGAACACATTAGAACATAGTTTCTCATACTGTGGTCCTCCAAATGTTTTGGACTTCAGCTCCCACAATTCCTAACTGTTGGTAAACGTAACAGCTGGTAAGATGAAGTCCAAAACACCTGGACGAGCACCATTTGAGAAACACTGCATTAGAATAAAGTTTCAGGACTAAATTACACATGATGTTAAAATTGATAACTGACAGATTCAGATCATATATAGAGATGAAAGATAACCTAATGTATTTCCTCAATTGTAAAATGCACTCTAATTTCAGTACCACCACCAATAACAAAAATACAGAAGATACAGCTGCAATTCTAAGATGAACCCCATTTTTAGAGATATTTATATGGGGAGAAAAGTGTGCCTTAGAATGGAATAACTACAGTATTCCTCTCCTGCAGTCTTAAGGAAGACACCTCTTCTGCAGATAATATTTAATTTAGAAGCACATCTAAAGGTTCCTAGAATTAGTACCTAGAGCTAGGGTGGTGCATTGAATATGTGGTTGGGCCATAGCTTCTATCATTCCTATCATTGCCATGCTGGCTGGGACTGATGGAAAATGGAGCACAAAAACAACTCTGCAGGCGTACAGATTCTCTACAGCCATACTAGAGACGCGATCTTTTCTTCTTGATTTCATTTTGTTTCTTCTATTTTCCTTTGATTTCTCAACTTATTCCAACTTTCCTTTCTGCTGCATTTTGTGACAGTGAATGAGGGACAACAAATCACTAATTCATGGGATATACTTGCAAATGGTTTGCCTTGAGAGTCTTAAAACAATAGGGTCACCATTGTACTCTAGAATTAATGCACTTTGAAATCATTTTGACTGCCAAGGCACTCAATACTATGGAATCCTGGGAGTTGTATCCTTCAAAGTCTTTAACCTTCTCTGCCAAGGAGTGCTGACACCTTAGCAAACTACAAATCCTAGGATTCCATAGCACTAAACCATGGCAGTTCAAGTGCTGTCATACTGTAGGTGCACCCTAAATGGCATTTTACTAATACCAATAATCTCCTTTCCACACACTTCTTTCTTTCATTCCTATAAATACTTAACATTTTCATTTAACATTTTTCTTTATTTCTTCTCTTTTTCCTTTGGAAGACCCTGTTTTTCACTAGCATGGGCTGCACTGTAGCAGCTTTACCCTGCCTGCAGTGTGATAATGTTTTCTCATAAAACTGTCTGCACTCTTACTGAAGGATGCGTATTTACCTTATGTCAACAGCCTGACGGCTCTACCTGGCACAGCAAGTGTGAGCAAAACAGCAGCTGATATTTTCTGCATTTTCCATAACAGGAAAGCCAACTGAAAAGATGCATGCACTTCCATCAAATCGTTTTGCTAAGAACAAAATACAAGTACACTTACCATAGCCTTTGATGGAAATACCACAGAAAAAAGGGACAATCATTGAGATGGGCCCAGCAAGAAAAGTTAGTCATGGAAGAAAAATGATTATTTATGCATTTCAATAGAGTGCCAACTGAGATTTTGCAAAACCAATTAGAAATATGCGCTAGAAAATCCCCTCTGAGATCTGAACTGTGAGATGTTCTGACTATGTACAAGGAAGTCCAACTTGAAGATATTGTGTGTGGATGTTTTGCAATCAGAGTTAAAACATTTGGAATTGTTCAGTTCAATAACACCCAGATTACTTGGAGAGATCTCGTTTATTTCATACATCAGTTTTGTTGCACCTGTTCAATATCAGTAAAGCTGACAAATAACAGAATTGGGGGAATGCCACCCTTATAATATGTGGGGTAGCAAAGGCAGATTTTGAAATATAATTAACTTTAAAGTACAAATGAAAATATTTTCAGATATTCTGATAGCATATGCTTCATCAAGGATCAAATCAGTGTTTGAGTTTGTTTAACAGCGAGTTGCATCTTGATCCCCCCGCCCCAATAATGTCCCAATAAAATTGAAGTTTTCCTGCTCTCTGCATTTTCACTTGAACTAATAGCAGCTTGATGTTATTATTTTAAAGCATTCAGTGAACAACCTCTGTAGATGCCTAATGCAGAATAGCCAAAAATATACAGCATGGCAATATGAATATGAGGGATGACTTTTACTCCACCCTGTCAAATATAATTCTAGAAGCAGATTGATTATAAAGCTTTTTCTCTGTCATATTAGACCGAAACAACATTTTATTCATATGTCTTAAAGTAATACCACATTTGCCCATGATCATAATTAGTCAGGAGTCTATCTGCTCCCAAATATATGTCTCAAATACATGGTTGTGGGGACTGTGGTGTGTTTCATAAAATCATAGTTGGAAGAGACCTTGTGGGTCATCCATTCCAACCCCCTGCCAAGAAGCAGGAAAATCACATTCAAAGCACCCGTGACAGATGGCCATCCAGCCTCTGTTTAAAAGCTTCCAAAGAAGGAGTTTCCACCACACTCCAGGGCAGAGAGTTCCACTGCTGAACTGCTCTCACAGAAAGTTCTTCCTAATGTTCAGGTGGAATCTCCTTTCCTGTAGTTTGAAGTCATTTTTCCATGTCCTAGTCTTCAGTGCAGCAGAAAACCAGTTTGCTCCCTCCTCCCTGTGACTTCCCCTCACATATTTATACATGGCAATCATGTCTCCTCTCAGCCTTCTCTTCTTCAGGCAAAACATGCCAAGCACTTTAAGCAGCTCCTCATAGGGCTTGTTCTCCAGACCCCTGATTATTTTAGTTGCTCTCCTCTGGACACATCTCCCTTCAATTGCAGTGCCCAGAATTGGACACAGCATTCCAATTGTGGTCTGACTAAGGCTTCATCTGTGATGTAGGGATCTGGAAAGGTCCAATGAAATTGTACGGAATTTCATTGAGGTGTCATGGCATCAGACTGCTTGCAAGAGGCTAAATCTACCCAAGAAGTTAAAGTAAGGCATATCTTAAGTAGCCTTATACTTTATGGGCCAGAAGAAAATAAAAACATATTATCAAACCAAGGCAAGAATGATCGTCTTTCTAAATAATCTACCAGTCTTGAGTATTTGAACGTAGGCCAGCAGTATGGTTTATCTTTCCTAGTTCAGATTTTCAGCAGTGAGGCGGGGTTTTTCTTTCTCAACACAGCTCCTTGAGAAGCCCTTTCAACTGGAGACCTGTATGTGTATGCCAGTGATTCTCCACTGTCTAATATGTCTCTTCTGATACTTCTTCAGTACACCATTGTTGTATGAGAGCATCACTGGCAGGACAATGATATGAATAATTTCTTATGTTATGACTGGTTATAAATCCTCAAGATATGAGAAGGCTAAGAAGGAACTCAGAAGGTAAAAAAGTTTCTCCACCAGAGGGAGTCCTCCTGAGCAGAGGACCAAGTACAATAAAACCTCCCATATCCATAGATTTAATATCATGGTTTCACTTATCCACATTCCAAAATATTCCCTTCTGAAAGTATATGTTGGTCTCTCTAAGTTTTCCAGCTTGGTTTCCACCCAGTTATAGTCAAAATATAGGAGTCACTATTATCCATGGTTTTAGGTATCTATGGAGGGTCTTGGGACATTATTATTATTATTATTATTATTATTAAACTTTATTTGTACCCCGCTAGCATTTCCCAAAGGACTCGATGCGGCTTACAATGGCCAAGGCCTCAAACAACAACAGACAATAACAATACAATGCAAGCAAATTAAAAACATAAGCAATAACAACAACAAAACATTACACTATTACGCAATAAATCCAGGGCCGGGCCAATGAAGGGTACAGGTTAAAAAAGTGCTGGGTGTAAGAGGTGATATGTTGGGATTCTGGGCAAGTGCAATGTGCAGAGAGTCTTAAGCTCTAATAAAGTGCTTGTGGGACGTGCTGGAGGTTATCCTATTCAGGAAAGGCACATCGGAATAGCCAGGTCTTCAAGTACTTCCTAAAGACTTCCTAAAGACATATCATCCCACAGACACTGTACTCATCAGACTGCAAACATTTGTTGTTTTCATAGAAAAAGTGAGTCAGAAAGGAGAAAGGGTTTTTCTTGCTAGTGCTTTTTATTTTGTTTGGTTTTAAGAAACCATGGTCTTATGTTTTTAGACAGATGAAAAAACGCAGCAAAATCACCACAAAGAAATATTTTATATGTTTAGTTTTGCATGGCCCTAAAATATTTTTTTAAATGATGGGTGACACTTGGAGTGACAAAGCTGACTTTAATAAACTTGGTATGGAAAATAATATGTGAAAACATTCAAAATGTCTTTATTTATAGCATCTTTCTTGATTTTAAATTGCACATTCAGCAAATCAGTGTGAATAAAAATCAAAGGGAGAGCAAGAGAAGCAGAAAGGATGTATTCTTGTGTCTACTGCTCCACCACAGTCTGCAGCTTTTCATGTTTGGGTTTTGCCTACATAACACATGGCTGCTAAATTATTCCTACCCATTTTGGATTTATTTGATGGATTTTATTTGATTGTTATTTTTATATTTGTGTGTAATTGCTGCTGTAAACCACCTTGGGTCTTTGGAGAAAAGCGGTTTAGAAATGTCCTAAATACATAAATAAACACAGTGCTTCAGAAACAGCTACATATGTTTATTCAAGGTACAGAGGTACAGCTATGAACAATAGAATAAAATGCTCAGTATATGCACCCTTATTTACAATGTAAACATCTACTTAAGCAGGTGTAAAGCTGTTGGATTTCATATCACAAAAGAATATCTGAATTGATCAAACCGCTGATAGTAGCCTGCAGTAAATTTCTTGGGAAGCATCTATTTTTGTTAACAGTATGGCAATGACTTGGGAAATCTACTACTTTTCCTAAGGAAAAAATGAATCCACTTTGTTTCTTTCCCTTAAAAACCCCAATTCTGTTTGCATGTCAGCTCACATAATTAAATCACAACTTAGCACTTTTATCTGGAGTAGCAATGAAACATCCGAACAACCGAAACCAGTCAGCAAAAGAGAACCACAAGATAAAAATCTGCCTGTGTTTATTGTTCCTCCCACTCTGGCAGAACTTCATAAAGTCTTTTTGACATTTTAAATAAGAATTAAAAGGCTCCCCTCTTATCTCTCATCCAATTTGGTTGTTTGCCTAAAAAGGAATGAACAGTACAGAACACCTTCTATGGTTATCTCTTTGCACCAGGTCTAAACTCCTCTTCACAGTCCTTTCCACTCCACACAGCCAGCCCACCCTACTGTCACCCCTATTCTTTCTTTCTCATTCCACTATTTTATGGAAAACTGTCATACTGTCACAAAAATATCATTGCAGATTTGATAAATATGGATTTGATATAATGATGTGTGGGAATGAATGGAAGAATGGAAGGATGTATGGATGGAGCTAATAATTTTGGAGACACCAGTATAATATTAAGGTCTGCAATGACTAACTACCTGCTTGCTGGACTGTAATTAAAAGTTGCTAATAAGAGCTGAAAAGTAAACACTGATAAGAATTGGGACAGTGATAACAGAAATGTTTACAATGTTAAGAAAGAAGTCAACACAAGCCTTGTGTTTGTTAACACCAATCAAGAAGATCAACATTTTGCCAGGAAACTGAGATGGAGCCAGGATGGAAGACGTCTATTATTAATTTATAATTTTGGGACTACATCAGCAGAATATTCCCATGAAAGACTCAGTCTAATAATGCTCAAAGTGTGGCAGACCTGAGGAGACTGTTCCACCCACTATGCTCTGCTCCATGGGAAGGAGAGAGTGTACCTATGGAAAGTGGCAAATCTGCGCGGGAGCAGTCTGGTCACTTTGGGGCTTCTTTCTCAAGGGAAGAGGGAGAAGTGTGCTTTTGGAGTCTTGGATTTTGTGCAGGGAGTCAGGCTCTGCTGTATGGAAAAGAGAGATCTGGTCCTTGGCATTGTTCTTAAGTAAAGAAGTTTTGGCATTTCAGTATTTTGAAGTTTTGGCGTTATGGAACTATGCATTGACAGGCTGCAGGAAAGCAGGGTCTAGCCTAACAGGTGCTTCTCCAAGGAGGGAGAAAAAGATATGGGAATATTTCTGTGCATGAGGATGAATGCATGTACATGTGTGTGAATGTTGAGTGAAAATATAATTCCCCCTTGTTTGTTTGTTTGTTTGTTAATCAATGTAACTGTGAATCCAATGTAGTTGCATAGAATCTATATGTCTGTATGTCTAATGTCATTCTTTGTCTAAATGTTTTTCTGTAATCTGATATACCCTCTCACACTGGAAATTGCAATAAAAAGAACTTATGCTTCAAAGTTAGTGAAAAGTCATTCATGACAATACATTCATTACTGAAAAGATACACATCCTTTTCCAGGTGCATTTTTATTTCAGCTTCTCTTTTGAAAGTCACTGCACGGGATCATACAATAGGAATGGGTAAAGAAAGTAATGTCTCATCTGAATCACAAATAGTTTCTTGTATAGTAATTTTTTAAAGTAGAGATTTGTATGAGAGAAAAATGGGGATGAATATTTTCTCCATTTTAGTTTATCTCAGTAGTTCATTTTATTCCCATGCTGCATGAGATTCAATGTAATCTTTGTACCCATTTTGCCTTATTTATTTTTTGCAAATAACATTTCCTTTTTGTACATTTCCCCCCATTAATACACACTTTTGTGAACCTTTTCCTTATATGTATCAATCCATTTGTTTACACATTGGAGAACCATTTTAATTACTCTGTTGGTGTCAATTTAGGTTCACATCGAAAGTTTAACCAAATTAATATCTCCCCCATCCTTTAGAAAGACTGGTAATTTTTAGAAAGAGCTGCATTTTACCTGTGTGTATTTGTTATATGTATTTGAGTAGTGATTTCTGCCATTGAATTCCACAAGCTTGTGGACAATTTCAGCAGAAAGGAGGAAACCATGAAAATTAACAAAATCTGGCTACCAGTATTAAAAAGACCCTAAAATCCAGACAGTAAATAGAGATCAACACTCTGAAAACAGGGGAAATCCAGATATGAAACTATCAGGGCTGGCTAACACCTCCCAACAAATTATTCCTCCCCAAGGCAGGAATCAGCCAGGCCTTGAAGCTGCAAGGCTTTTCAATGCGAATCAAGATGATTAATTGCATCATTCACACTTGCCTCCAACAGACAAGAGTTCTTTCTCCCACCCTGGACCTTCCACAGATATATAAATCTCCCTTGCTTAGTTTCCAATATACCTCACAATCTCTGAGGATGCCTGCCATAGATGTGGGCGAAACGTCAGGACAGAATAGAACATGACCATACAGTCCGGAAAACTCACAGCAACCCAGATGTCTGCTTTGTTTTTCTTTGCTATTTCAACTATGTTTTACCCTGCCTTGAATCACAAAGAAAGGTAGGTAATAAATATATTATTATTATTTTACTGACACAAAAACACAATATGTCATAGCAAACGAGATATATATGCTGGATTTCGTATCACAAAATGTTGTTGTTGTTGTAAAAAATCTTTATAGTTTAGTAAATCAAGACCTATCTGTCATATGACCAAGTAAAGCAGATATAAAAAATTATAGATACCATTGTATAGAATATTGCTTCTTAAACTGTTTGTCTTGACCTCAAATGGGGTCCCCTTAGCTCAGTGTTGAGGTTCTTAAAAATTGGCAACAATAACCTAGTGGCTGTTTTAGACATTTGCACAAATCTGCTGTGTAGTGTTTACAATGGACTCTGCTGAACATGCTTTCACTGTAGTTTAAAGAAAGAAAAATTATCCTGTTTCGCAAGTCTTGCCAATGCTACTCTATTATCACTAAATGATTTATTTTAATTATGTATTTTATACCTATATACCTTGGGTCATGTACAAATTTCATAGTCCACAAGTGGAAAATTTTAAGGAGCCTTGGTGTAGAGAAAGTGTAGACAATTGCAAGTCACATGAATAAGATAATAATAATAATAATAATAATAATAATAATAATAATAATAATACAATAATAAATGTATATACTGCTCCCCCCCAAGCTTGACACTGAAAATGGACATAAAATTGCTTCAAAATGTTCTCTAGTGGGTATAGAGGACATTTGAACCACATTTGAAAGTCCACAAGGCCTTGCATAGAGGGGCAAACAATTTATTTACAACATTTTTGCATTTCCCCCCAAAAAACCTCTTTTTGTTCCAATATGTCTTGTAAGAAGCATGGGATATTTTCACTACATTTTGGGCCAATTTAGGTACAAGGGAATCCTTTTTTGAAACAAGATGTTACTTCTGCTGTTTTTCTATTGTTCAAAAAAGTCTTCTTCTAGGCATAAGATAACCCAGGAAGGTCAGAAACATGGTGAAAATGCCCATTTTGTCCCCTGAAGGGAATTTGGGAGCAAATTAATTGTAGGAGCAGGTGTTGGTGGGGTGATACAGCCCTCCAAAGGTTGCTAGGGGGTCAAATGCCTCTTCTTACTCTTTCAAAATTGTCCACTCCTGTTCTAGATATTCAGTATGAAGTAATAGTTTGTGTATTGGACTATAATTTCAGAATCAGTGTCAAAACCACACTCATCATGAAAACCCACTGGATAACACAATATTTCCAGAAGATCAATGTCAAAATCACAGTCATCATGGAAACACACTAGATAACCAAGGTCATCCAATGGTTTTCCATGATAAATAAAATAAATAAATATCAGAATAGATCAATGTGAAAACCACAGTCATCATAGAAACACACTGGATAACCAAGGTCATCCAGTGGTTTTCCATGATAAGTAAAAAAAAATTAGAATAAATCTTGAAAAACCCTATGATAAGGTAGCCATAAGTCAGAGGTCTCTCAATAATACATAACAAAGATACTATTACAGTTGTCTGAAAGCACAGCTTTGTTGTTGTTGTTGTATTGTTTTTTTAATGTTTTTAGGTGCTTTGGGACTCTTTTTTAGAGAGGTAAAGTGGGATATAATAATAACAGCAGCAGCAGCAGCAGCAACAACAACAGCTGTTGCTGTTGTTGTTGTGTGCCCTCAAATAATTTATGACATATGGTAACCCTAAGGTGAACCAAGCATGGAGCTATTTGCAAAACCATGTCAAATAATGGTAGAGGTCGCAAAACGCATATCATGTGAACAACATAGCCAGTGAAAAGAAGCCAATGTTTAATAAAAATGATATTTTATCTGCTTTTACATGAAGTGTTTTCATAGTGGTTGCAGAAGACAGACATTCAGACTTGGAGATGCATCCAAATATCTTCAGAAGAACAATCACAAAAAAGAACCCCCAAGTTTCTTTCTTTTTCATGACCTCTCAGTACTTGGTAGAAATTCACCTTGCTTTGTTTTTATGAAAATAAAACAAAATAAAACAGAAACCTAACTCATTTTTTTATTTTTCCACTTATATTCCTTTTTCATTAAACAAGTAACATTTTGTATGATAACATTTTTAAAGTGATGTTTACAAAATATTGGATATTCCCACACAAATATGTCATTGATGAAAGGAGCAGTGAACATGTCTTTGCAGTTATGAGCTATACCAGTTATTAATCTGGACCATGGATCTTCAATATACAGTGACAAGGTGTGATTGTAAAGGTAGAATTTATAAAGTGAGCCTTCCCTCTGGCTTATTTTATACATAGAATCATAGAATCAAAGAGTTGGAAGAGTCCTCATGGGCCAGTCCAAGCCCCTGCCAAGAAGCAGGAATATTGCATTCAAATCACCCCTGACAGATGGCCATCCAGCCTCTGTTTAAAAGCCTCCACCACAAGGAGCCTCCACCACACTCCGGGGCAGAGAGTTCCACTGCTGAACGGCTCTCACAGTCAGGAAGTTCTTCCTCATGTTCAGATGGAATCTCCTCTCTTGTAGTTTGAAGCCATTGTTCCACGTCCTAGTCTCCAAGGAAGCAGAAAACAAGCTTGATCCCTCCTCCCTGTGGCTTCCTCTCACATATTTATACATGGCTATCATATCTCCTCTCAGCCTTCTCTTCTTCTCCTTCTCTTCTACATGCCAGGTACGGTCTTTGTTTTGTTATACAGGACATGTGTTGAGATAAATATAGACTTCACATTGCAAATCTGCAAACATTTCAAGTGTTGAGACATAATGTTTGCCCCAGACACATTATGACTTTTTTCTTTATATTTAAGGGGGATTATGGGATAGGAATTTGTGGATCCTACAATTATTGTTGAACTGGAACCCCTAAAAGCTCCAGCCAGTGTTGAGAAACAATGTGAGCTGCAGTGCGTCAAAATCTGGATAGCCAGACAATTCTCACCCTTGCTGTAAAGTTCTGTCTTTTAGAGCCTACTCGTATAAAAATTTCAACACATTAAAAGCTTTACCCTTGTTAGGTGCCAGATGCTTCACTCTGTGGTTATCTGCAAGCTTTCATTAAGAATATACCATTAGGTCTCATTCAAATAGATTGCTCATTTGCACTCATTTTCTTCATTCAAATATTGAGGGGTACATGAGAATTACACTTAGGACCCATCCAGACAGGCCCATGTCCTGGGACCTATGTGGGTTTTTACCGGGGGCATCCCTGGGAAAAATGACACCCTCGGTAAAAACAAATTAATTTGGAATAACCTCAGTTATTCCAAATTAATGAAATACTCCATTAGATCTGGGCCTTCCTGGGGTATTTGGCCTGTGAGGACTACAATGGGGTGAGTCCCCATTTGCCACCCTGAACCTTTTGGGTTTCTGGAGCCCAAAGGTCTAGGATGGCTCCCAAGCCCCCCCCCCCAAGAACCCTGAAAACCTTTTAAAAAAAACTTCCCCAGCAGCCATTAAGGTGAACCTTCTGTCCTCCTGGTGCATAGAAATGGCAGTGGTAGGAGGATGGGGGCAAGGAGCCACCCCCCCCCCCCAGTCTCGTAGAACATTTCTACTGCCAGGAAGATGGAATGAGCACCTTAATGGCAACCGGGTAAGGTATTTTTTTAAAAAGTTTTCAGAATTGTTTTTTTTAGGGGAGGGGGGAGGCTTCTGGATGGCTGCATGCTGTCCCAGTAGGTACCGGGATGGTAAGTAGCCACACTCCCTGGGAAAGCCTGGGTTTATTAGGGGTAGGGATGGGAATCCGTACCAAAATGGGTTTCTTAAACCCACTTTGGTGCAGATTTTGGTGCTGCGTTGAAGTGCCCTTAGGGGAACAAGGGGGTGCTATTGGACTATTTTGTAACTCACAGGTTAATGATTTTCTTGAAGACTGGTAAAGATATCCAAGAAATCTAAAGAAACTATTTGCAAACTGCTGCTTGGTGCACCTGCACAGCTGCATCACGCAACTTAAATTAATATCCCCATTCTTCTTAATTAATCCTCCACCCAATGTCTATCTGTGAGGGCTTTTGTTCCTTACATTCTTGCAATGTTACCTTTGGAGTAGGCAAAGACGCTTTAGATCCAACTCCCTTCTGACTCCTCCTCCCTTCCCAGCTTTGATCTCACAGACCAAAATGCACTAGTTGATGGAACTGCCTTTTCATCTGACCATTCCCAAACTGTTAATTAGACCTAATGCCAATCCTGTGAAATCGGGTTGCATCATGAGTCTTCCCAGTGGCAGCCACGTGAGTTCTTTGGCCTTGAGTCAGGATGTACCCAGGCAGGCAATAAAAAGGAAGTCACAATGGGAGAGGAAGAGCTAACATTTCCCTAGATAGGTGTGGATTTGGGTGGTGATGGAGAAAAGCCTTGCAAGAGTTCACATAGCAATTGTCACACTTAACTGCTACCCAATCAAGGACGATAGCTGCTGTGTTTCCTAAGCCTGTTCCAGAAACAAGATGTACATTATCTGGGAGTTTCCACTCTGTCTTTTAAATAGCAAAGCCTCAAAGCAAGACCAATGAGCTATTCCTGTGGGGAAAAAGTATTGCTCTTTTGGCATTCATGCCAACATTCCAACTCAGAAGCTGGGTGTTGTCTCTCATTACTGCAAACCCAGCCTTGTTCCTCTACCCCACCCTGCACCTTTCAGTATGTCACTATCTTGGCTTGGGAGACTAGTATGAAGGAAAAGACTGAGAATAAATTCCCTACCTATTTCATATATATATATAATCAGAAAATAGGCTCTTACCATCTCATCAGTCTTTAGGAAGACTGAAGGAGTCCTTGCGTTCCATCCCTACATTCATTGCTTTCTAACAGAAACCCCTTTTCTGAGGCTTCTGCCTGTCCAATCCCAACTACGCATATGTAGAAAACTCCCATCACAACCATGAAACTCAGCTTCCTTTAATAGTATCTTCTAATTGACAAGACTGGATTGAGAACTAGGGCCACTGTGTACTTAACTGTTTTCTGTAGTGACAGAAAGACATTCTACCCTCCCAGTGTAAGTCTAGCCATTGTCAGAGCTCATTTTTGGCATAGAAGCTCATTTTCTCTTTCCAATTTCTTTTCTTCTTTTTCCATTCAAGATTCGAGTTTCTCTTCTTTTTTCTCTCTCTTTTTAGTTATTTGCAGTTACTGGAATTTTTTGAAAGTTGATCTCCCACTATTGGGGTGGGGTGGTGGTGGGGGGGGGGGGGGGGTTGAGATTGCATTTCATAGTTTTATTTTCCTGCCCACCAGAGCAAGTGAGGACTACCCATCAGAAAAGTGGTTTTCTACCACTATAGAAAAAACCCAGGAAAAAATCCAGGAAAGGAAAGGGCTTTCCTTTCATGCTAGCAGAACTGAAGCTGAACCCTACTGAAAGTGTTGTCTGCACTTCATAAAGACAGACTATTTGGTTGCACAAGTAGAAACTCTGGAAAATGCCCTCTCCTGGTGGAGGAGTGGGATTGAAAACTGTGTTTAAATTCTAGGATCCATTTTCAATGTGATTTTCTACTCCCTGAAACCATTTTAAAATTTTGCAGCTTCCATAACCCTTTGACATTTGTTTCTGTCTGTTTCAAATAAAATAGGAAGAGAAAAATAAACAACAATAACAACAAATATTTAGAATTCTCCCATTTCCAAAGTTTTTTTGTTTCATTTTTCAGTTCCCTAAAATGGCGCCTACTGGGTCTTGTGTTTTGTTTTTAAAGGCTAACCAAGGGACAGAGAGGGAAGGTGGGACAATCCACACATACACACACCCCACCAATCACAAATTGACATGGGTGGGTAATCTGGTCACCCTCAGACAAAAAGGCAGGGTTTCAGCCCCTGTGTAAGCAAAAAACATGAAATCAACTGGCATTTTAAATGCCGGTTTCTTCGCATTTGGACCTGTGTAGAAGGGCCCAAGGTCTGACATCTGCCTCTTTAAGTAGTACAGGAAATGAGGAGTGTTCTTAATTACACAGTTGACCCAATGATCTAAAACCCCATATTTCCCATGATAATTTTGTTATTTGTGCCCTGAAAAAAGTTCAAAGAAAGAAGGATATGCTTGGGGAGTAGTATTATGTCATCACAAAATATTTCCTGCATTAGTTAAATAGGAATGTGATTCTTGATAACTCAAAAAGGGACTGTACCTACTTGATTAAATTACAGGAAAGGAGATTCCACCTGAACTTCCTGACTGTAAGAGCTGCTCAGCAGTGGAATTCTTTGCCTTGGGATGTAGTGGAGGCTCCTTTCTTGGAAGCTTTTAAACAAAGGCTGGATGGTCATCTGTCAGGGATACTTTGATTGTTTTTTCCCCCCTGAATGGCAGGGGGTTGGACTAGATGTCCCATGCAGTCTCTTCCAACTCTATGATTTATAAAATTCTATGAAGAAGAACATTCACCTCAGGTACTAGACCTTTCTACAGCTTGATATGTGGGATACTTGGGAGAATGAAACTTTCTTGAACTCTTCCTCCCTCTCCCTCTGTACCAAACTAGTTGTCCAGGTCCATGTCATTTATGATCCTAGTCTAGAAGACATATTAACAATGTAATGTATGTAATAATTATCTCACTGTCCTCAACTTTTGCTTCCAAATCCTAAATAGCATAGATTACACTATGGGCATATGCAGTAAAACCCAGAATAACCCGGATTAAAGTGGGGGGGGGGGGGTTGCTTAATGTCATTCAGGAAAATTGAATGAGGTTAACAACTAAAAAGCATGTGTTTAAGAGATGCACTTAAAACCCAATTCCACCCCAAAATGCATATCTACACATGACTGTTTATTTCTGCAGCCACAGAAAAATCATGGCTTCCTCCCATTCCCTTGTGTGGACTACTCCAGTGCATGTGCTTTAAAAGTATGAAACAGCTGATTGGGTTGTCAAAAATCGAGCCACATACACACAGGTGGCTAGAGGGAAGTACAATTGAAAAGCAATTAGAACTCTTTGCAGCCATTACTTTCTTTCTTATAATATACAACAGAGCTTGAATTAATAGTTGGAGACATATAAAAAAAATCTGCTTGCACATGTGAAATCCAGCACATCTCAGAGAAATCTTTTTTTAAAACTTCCACTGGATGTGCATCATGATCCACTTCAAAGGAAGGTGTGAGGATGGTGGGGAAGCATTTCCTGGGACTGACAAGTCTGTGTGTGGACTTGCTGTCAGGATTTTTGCCCTATTTTGCTCCACTTTGAAAACCCGCATTCAGACACTCTTTGGAAGCACCCTATGTAACACAATTTTTGTATGTGGTTTATAAATGTCATTTCCTAATTGTTTCTATCATAAAAGCATGGAAAATGTTTATTAAACTGCAAAAACCTAAAAGGTTAAAAATGATATATTTTCATTACCGAAAATTAAAAACGAAGTACCTAGACTGAAGGAAATAATAGTATTACCCTCAGCCACAAAAATGATGTTTCTGGAGTATAACAACTACTTTCAAAGTAAGTACCTCACAGTTAAATAGGAAATGACATTTTCAAACCAGGAACAGAAAATGTTTCAATAGTGTTAGTGGTTTATTGTCTCAGGACCTCATCCCATGTGGGGGGAGTTTTCTTATTGTTTCTCTTTGCTTTCCTTCACTTTAAAGGCAGACTCCCACAAAATCCATCAAACGATGCAGAACTGCTTCTGGTGGATTTCATCTTTAAAGAGAAACAGAGCCTTGTGAAGCTGGGAAACAATCGACTTCACTGTTTTCATTGCACATAGAAACAGCTGAAAATGGGCATCATAACGTGGGGTTGCAACTGTTGTATTTTAAGGTGGAATAGGAACTATGGTAAAATTCTCTGTTTCCTTTGTAAATGGAAGGTCGCTGAACATCACACTTAGAAAATGGACCCCAACATTATCCACTCTAAGCCAAAGTGAAAACAAAATATGTGTTGTAAATCCAGTTTCATTTCTCTTATTTTTACAGTATCAAACTTCTGAAATTTCACTTCCTGGGTCCCACATTGGAAGAAGGGCAGCATACAAATAAAATCACTGATGTTGATGTTTTCTGTGGTATGATATAGGAGGAGTAGAATATCAGGTACTCTAGGCTATATTTCGAAGGAAGGAACTAGTAAAACCATCTCTGGAGTATTCCTTGCCTGGGAACACCTTATGAAATTAATAGAGTTGCCATAAGTCAGTAGGTGGACACGTATCTTACTTGACATAGAACAATGCTCTTTATAAAGTGAATATAAAATGAGAATATTTTTTCATTTGAGTTTTCTGGATTGGAAGGGATGTGAATGACGAATCTTGTGCTTTGCACCAACTTAGCTGAATATTTATCTCTGTGTAATTCAAAGAAGGCATTTTTTAATGCCTTGATGTAAATTGTGCAATTCATTGGAAAAAATGAAAGTGGGGAGGGTGGTTTGGCACTTTTTAGAAGCCTACATTTGTTGTACATACTAACCATCCAGTTCAATACTAGTTTAAAAATAAAGAATCATAGGAAGAGAAACCATAAAACATCAGATTCTGAACAGGCAGGATATATCCCTTACCTTTCTCCATAGCCAAAACAGCTTGATCAAGATTTAGTTATTTGACCAAGGTGTTCAAGTTACAGATGATAAAGTTTGAAAGTCTGCTCACCTGTCCTGAAAGTCAGTTTACTGAACATCTACTACTCTGAATCAGATCTGAAGATTACACCTTTTGGGAGGGAAAGTGTAATTGATATTATGGGTTTTTTAAATAACTGGATAAACCCTAGTGGTGGCAGGACAACTGAATGTTTATTTTTTGGAGTGCTTGGGAACACAAGTGTTTTGAATTTTCATTTTTTTTTTGAGTTTGGAATACTTGTATATACATAATGCAAATATGTATATGCACTATAGAAATCAGATACTTCCTTATTTTGCCATGTTTTCAGGCATATTGACTCTTTTTACTAAAAAAGGTACATTCTCTTCCCTTTAAAAAATAATGTCCACATGATATATACCTCTAATTTCCTCTAATTTCCATAGGTATGTATGTTGGACCTTGTTGAGCTAGTAGCAGCCTCAGGACATAACTACTTGCCTCCTAAACAAAGAAATCACTCTCAATTTCCTCACAATATTCGTTCCTCTCTATTTTCTTGTTACTAAACATCCATGAATCAGTGGGACCTGTTAGAAGAAACTAGCCAGCACAATATAGCAAGATACCTCTTAATCAATTTTCATAATTTGTGAAAGTGCATGAATAATGTAAGCACTAAATAGGCAATCTATGGAGTTGGGGTACAGTGGAAGAAAATCTAAAAAACAAATAATGTAACAAATTATTAAGAAACATTTTGTTTCTAATCTAAAAGAAAAGACTCTAATAAAGATTTCCCTAACCAACCAACCTACCCCACAGCCAGAGTTATTATGCTATTTTTGAATTGAGCCTGGGTCTTGTGCTGTTAGAAATAATTTCTTCTGAGTTGTTAGCCCTCCCCTATGTGTTTTAGGGGCATGGCTTTAATGTCAGTGCTTCAAAACACCTTTTTGGATTTTCCCCAGATGTCCCATTTCCAACAGCTTGATGTTATGAAAACAGAATATACTAGCATACAGTTTGTTTGGAAAGACAGAATCACACATTTCACAGCACCTCAAATTTTAGTCATCACATCATCTGTAGAGAAAAATGCAAAAATGGTATTATAAGTACTTGAAAGTATCAGCATTTTCACAACTGAAACACAAACAAAATGTGAGGCAGGCTCATTGTTGAAGAAATCCATATAGATCTATGACAAAATGAGAAGGTTTAACACAAGAGTCTAGTATATAAGCCGAGCCACAGTCAGTTCCATCTTGAAATGAGATAATGCCTGTCCAACAACCTTCTTATGCTGACTTCCTACTTACATGAGCACAATATATTCTTGTGGTTGTACTCTTCTTCACAAGATCTGCAAAGCACAACCCTGGGTGAAACTGCATGTTGTTGAGCATCGACTCCAGACATCAGAGATGGAAAGGGAAATCTTTGCCTTTGTTTGTGTAGTGTATGGCATTGTTCACTATATAAAAGGCAGTGAATGTTTGCCTATACTGTAATGCCCTCTGAGTCCCCTCGGGGAGATAGAGCAGAATATAAATAAAGTGTATCATTATCACTATCATTTTGCACAGAATAAGTACCAAAAGAATTTGCTAACATTATTTATCCTTTATGTCAAAACAAAACTAGCAAGGCATTAATTACATAGTTAAGGAAGTGTATAGTATTGCTTCCTAAATAAATCATAGCAAAGAATTTTATCACACAAAGCTGCTATTCCACAACAGTCATGTGATCACCAATTGTGGCTACATACCGCATGATCACCTTATTATCACATCTAATTCCATTTGTGCAATTGTGCTCATTCGCCAATTCATGGTTCAACACTCTTACTTCTAAGTGCCCTCATAACATAGTTAATTGTATTGCTTTAATCTACTGCTGTAAACTGCTCCGAGCCAAATTGTGAGTAGTGGTATACAAGTCAAATAAAAATAAATAAATAAATAAATAAATAAATAAATAACTCCACCTTCCTCACTTCTGCTGCTCCTTGATTTTTAAAAATAATTTTACAGTTCCAGCTATAGTTAATTTTTAAAAGCCGAATACTACTGAAAATTTAAAAATTATCAGCTCAGGAATATTGAAGAGGAGGAGAAGGAAAGAAGATAATCTCGTGCCCTGATATCATATCAAGGCCAGCATGCTGACACATAACTGCAGCCACATCACAGGAGACAGGTGATGGGAACACTGAAGGATTTGGAGCTATTATTTGGTTTGCCCACTGATAGCAGGGCTGGGTTAATCATGAGGAGGAGGCAGAACAGCAGTGGGTCATGCATAATTTGCCACCCTCATATGATAAAATCCTTAGAAAAGTACAGGGAAAACTGCCTCCACCCACTGCCCTGCTGGCCCAACTTAGTTCAGCTAATAGTAAACATCACCTAACAGATAACAAAAACAACAATAACAAATGTATTGCAGCATAAGCTTTCATTGTTTTGTCAGATACATGAAATTATACTCACACATGTAAGCACATATTCAATTATAGCAAAGAGAAGGATGGTGTAATAAAGCTAGGCCAGAAGGCTCAGCAATGTAAAAGATAAGGTGACATATTACTATGCAGAGAATATACAAGTACATTATTTTGCATAGTAGTGTGAAGTACACCTACTTCTCACATTCTTCAGCCTCTAGCCTCACTTTGTAATAACACTCCACCTATTCCCTTCTTTCTATTCTTCTTTCTGTAAGCTGCCAGCTGAGGACAGGATTCTGAGCATCTGTCAAATTAGGTCTTACTTTTGACACACAATTATTCCTACAAAATATGTGTGCTTTAAAGTACAACCAGTCTTTTGCTGCAACTGAACAGTTTGGCTGCTCCTTGTATTCTTTCATACCCTTCAACTCTTCACGGGGGAAAACTGGAGTACATGTGGCCAAGCATCAAAGAGTGTGGTGAAGATGGCAAAAGTTATTTATGATTATAAATAAACTAGGAGAGCCAACAGAAATTTGCCTCATTGGGAAGAGGAAGATGCTATGTCTTCTCCTCTCCTGCTGATGTCATGAAGTGCCACCTACTTTTGCACTTTGAACTCGGCTTGCAGCAACTAAAGTAAGCTAAGAACAAAGTAAAATAAGAGATACAAATTGGGACATTTTAAAAGCAGCTCAATAAGTGGGATAATAAATAATTTATTGGAAGTATCATTGCCAAATTGAAGGGTATGTGTTACCTTTTCCTGAGCAACAGACATTACATTGTTTTGCATTCCCTAGGTTTAAGGACTCCAGCAAAGGATCACCGCCTTGTCGGGGCGCTGGAGCTTGAGCACCTCAATGATGTCATGAGCGAAACCGTGAAGGGACACCCAAGACGGGACGGTTGTGGCAGAGAGGTCAGACCAAGTGTGATCCCTGGGGAAGGCAATGGCAAACCACTCCAGTATCCTTGCCAAGAAAACTAAATGGACCAGTACAACCAGAGATATGTCGGTATGCCATTGGAAGATGGGACTCCCAGGTCGGAAGATGGCCAAAATGCTACTGGGGAGGAGCAGAGGATAAGTTCAACTAGCCCCAGATGTGATGACGCAGCTAGCTCAAAGCCGAAAGGAAGGCTAGCGGCCGACGGTACTGGAGGCGAACGACGAATCCGATGCTCTAAAGATCAACACACCATAGGAACCTGGAATGTAAGATCTATGAGCCAGGGCAAATTGGATGTTGTTATTGGTGAGATGTCAAGACTAAAGATAGACATTCTGGGGGTCAGCGAACTGAAATGGACTGGAATGGGCCACTTCACATCAGATGACCACCAGATCTACTACTGCGGACAAGAGGAACATCGAAGAAATGGAGTAGCCTTCATAATTAATAAGAAATTCGCTAAAGCGGTGCTTGGATACAACCCAAAAAATGACAGAATGATCTCAATTCGAGTGCAAGGAAAGCCTTTCAACATCACAGTGATCCAAATATACGCCCCAACCACAGCTGCTGAAGAAGCAGAAGTAGATCAGTTCTATGAGGATCTGCAGGACCTACTGGATAATACACCAAAAAGAGACATTATTTTCATTACAGGAGACTGGAATGCCAAGGTGGGAAGTCAAGTGACAATTGGGATCACAGGCAAGCATGGTCTGGGAGAACAAAATGAAGCGGGACGCAGGCTGATAGAATTCTGCCAGGAAAACTCGCTGTGTATAACGAATACTCTCTTCCAACAACCTAAAAGACGGCTTTATACATGGACCTCACCAGACGGTCAGCACCGAAATCAGATTGACTACATCCTTTGCAGCCAAAGGTGGCGGACATCCATCCAGTCGGTGAAAACAAGACCTGGGGCTGACTGTAGCTCAGATCACGAACTTCTTATTGCCCAATTTAGAATAAAACTAAAGAGATCAGGGAAAATACACAGACCAGTTAGATATGATCTCACTAACATTCCTAGCGAATATACAGTGGAAGTGAAGAACAGATTTGAAGGACTAGATTTAGTAAACAGAGTCCCAGAAGAACTATGGACAGAAGTCTGCGACATTGTTCAGGAGGCGGCAACAAAGTACGTTCCAAAGAAAAAGAAAACCAAGAAGGCAAAATGGTTGTCTGCTGAGACACTGGAAGTAGCCCAAGAAAGGAGGAAAGCAAAAGGAAACAGTGAAAAGGGGAGATATGCCCAGTTAAATGCGCAATTCCAGAGGTTAGCCAGAAGAGATAAGGAACTATTTTTAAATAAGCAATGCATGGAAGTGGAAGAAGACAACAGAATAGGAAGGACAAGAGACCTCTTCCAGAAAATTAGAAACATTGGAGGTAAATTTCAGGCAAAAATTGGTATGATAAGAAACAAAGATGGCAGGGACCTAACAGAAGCTGAAGAGATCAAGAGAAGGTGGCGAGACTATACAGAAGATCTGTATAGGAAGGATAATAATATTGAGGATAGCTTTGACGGTGTGGTGAATGAATTAGAACCAGACATCCTGAGGAGTGAGGTTGAATGGGCCTTAAGAAGCATTGCTAACAACAAGGCAGCAGGAGATGATGGGATCCCAGCTGAACTGTTTAAAATCTTAAAAGATGATGCTGTCAAGGTGATGCATGCCATTTGCCAGCAAATATGGAAAACACAAGAATGGCCATCAGACTGGAAAAAATCAACTTACATCCCCATACCAAAAAAGGGAAATGCGAAAGACTGCTCAAACTTCCGTACAGTGGCCCTTATTTCTCATGCCAGTAAGGTAATGCTCAAGATCCTGCAAGGAAGACTCCAGCAATACATGGAGCGAGAGTTGCCAGATGTTCAAGCTGGGTTTAGAAAAGGCAGAGGAACGAGAGACCAGATTGCCAATATCCGCTGGATAATGGAGAAAGGCAGGGAGTTTCAGAAAAACATCTACTTCTGCTTCATTGACTATTCTAAAGCCTTTGACTGTGTGGATCATAATAAATTGTGGCAAGTTCTTAGTGGGATGGGCATCCCAAGCCACCTTGTCTCTCTCCTGAGGAATCTGTACAAGGACCAAGTAGCAACAGTAAGAACTGAACACGGAACAACAGACTGGTTCAAGATTGGGAAAGGCGTCCGGCAAGGCTGCATCCTCTCACCCAACCTTTTTAACTTGTATGCAGAACACATCATGCGATGTGCGGGGCTGGATGAATGCAAAGCTGGGGTGAAAATTGCTGGAAGAAACATTAACAACCTCAGATATGCAGATGACACCACTCTGATGGCCGAAAGCGAGGAGGAGCTGAGGAGCCTTCTAATCAAGGTGAAAGAAGAAAGCGCAAAAGCCGGGTTGCAGCTAAACGTCAAAAAAACCAAGATTATGGCAACAAGAATGATTGACAACTGGAAAATAGAGGGAGAAACCGTGGAGGCCGTGACAGACTTTGTATTTCTAGGTGCAAAGATTACTGCAGATGCAGACTGTGGCCAGGAAATCAGAAGACGCTTACTTCTTGGGAGGAGAGCAATGTCCAGTCTCAATAAAATAGTGAAGAGTAGAGACATCAGACTGGCAACAAAGATCCGCCTAGTCAAAGCCATGGTATTCCCTGTAGTCACCTACGGATGTGAGAGCTGGACCTTAGGGAAGGCTGAGCGAAGGAAGATAGATGCTTTTGAGATGTGGTGTTGGAGGAAAGTGCTGAGAGTGCCTTGGACTGCGAGAAGATCCAACCAGTCCATCCTCCAGGAAATAAAGCCCGACTGCTCACTGGAGGGAAAGATACTAGAGACAAAGTTGAAGTACTTTGGCCACATCATGAGGAGACAGGAAAGCCTAGAGAAGACAATCATGCTGGGGAAAGTGGAAGGCAAAAGGAAGAGGGGCCGACCAAGGGCAAGATGGATGGATGGCATCCTTGAAGTGACTGGACTGACCTTGAGGGAGCTGGGGGTGGTAACGGCCGACAGGGAGCTCTGGCGTAGGCTGGTCCATGAGGTCACGAAGAGTCGGAGACGACTAAACGAATGAACAACAAGGTTTAAGGATGTGTTTTCTTGATTTTTTTCCAAAGATGTTATAGCATTTTGCATGCCTTTGGTTATCAATGGTTGCTGATATTTTCCTCTTGTTTATATACATAGTTTTATATTGGCTACATAGGAATACATACCTGGATAACAAATTTGCCATTTATTCATATAATTTCTTAGAATCTTATACATAGCATTCTTGTTTGCCATAAAAAAAATTCTTTTCCAAACCTAGTTATGCATTCCTAATCTAAAATGTGGAGAATTCAATGCTCGTACCAAGTATCATAACCACCATTGAGGGCGCATCCAGATAGGGTCCAAAATGCAGGCTCTGTCAGACTTTTACTGGAGTCTCCCAAACAATGTAAAAGTGAATTAATTTGAGATAAAGTAGGTAAATTAATTTGATACCCATTAGATCTGGGCCTTCCTGAAAGACCCAGGTCAAATGGAGTAAGGGGTCTGTGGGGACTGACCCATGGGACTTTTTCCCCATTAGAAATGACACACCAGGAGGAGGGGGAGCAAATTGCTCCTGGCCCCCTGCCTCCTGGTGCATCATTTCTATGTTCCAGGAGGCTTACCGGAGAAGTGGTGTGACAGCCCACACATGACTGGATTGACGATTTGGCGTAGGAAACTGTAATGATGTAATGATGAGGTTTTATTGTACTGAGTGGTACTATTTTAATATGTAATGAGTTGTATTTGCTGTTTTATCTGATTGTATTTGATATGTACTGTAAACCGACCTGAGTCCCTCGTTGAGGTTGAGAAGGCCGGTATAGAAATCCTCTAAATAAATAATAAATAAATTTTCTTGAATTTTAAGGGCTTTTGAGGGCTTTTTTTTGGGGGGGGGGCACATGCCAGTGCAGTAGATGCCTCACAGGTATGGGGATACCTCCCCCCCCCCCGGTTTTTTGGTGGGTTTCTTAAATCCGCTTCATCATGGGTTTAAGCCCAGTCTGGAACATCAGTTTAAGGAAAAACAGGAAAAGATCCAGTGGCTCTTTTGTAAGCCCATTTTATTGTTGCGTGTGTCATCCCAGGGAAATGAGAGAATTTTATGCTAACAAAGGTGTTGCAATCTTCTGAGGTCCGAGGTATTTACAATGTGTGTGAAACATTCCAGAGGGGTTTAATAAACATGACTCTAAAATCAAGAAACGAGATCCATGCAGGCACCCTAATTCATTCTTATGGGACCTCAGACTGTGAGGTTCATCATTTTTTTGGGGTTCAGTTTTTAACAACAGTCATACAATTTAATCTCAATGCTTCTTCAGCAGAAGCAACCAACTTGCAAAGTCAAAAAGAACTTCTCCCACATGGACAAGTATGCATTCCCTTTGCATGGAGGAAAAATGGCTGTGCTCGTCTATGCCTCAGTTTATGGTGCATTTCAATCATTTACAATAGCACATAAATAATGGGGATGGCAACCACCATTACCAGTGCTTGGCATATTTTGCCTCTAGCAAAATGACACACATACCACCTGATTTGGAGGATGTTATCCATATTCTATTCCCATTTACCCAGATTATATTTGTACTCATTTCCACAATTAGCTGACCTAGAAACAGTTTTGGAAATCATTGCCTGCTCTGTGACCTTACAGAAACCCACATCTGTGACATTAAGAAGCTCAGGTTTTGACTTAGAGCCCTCTCAGAATGAGATGCTGTTCATCTGGCAATTCTCTTAAAACTAAATTTAACTTTTCCATTCCTAGGAAATACCTTTGCGATATTTCTCTGCAGAGGGAATACATCTTCACCAGGATTGTCTCCACTTACTATCAAGCCCATTTCTCATAGACTGGCAGGATTTTTGAAGTAGTATCCTAAGTGGGGAAAAGTATAACAGCCTTCCTTAAAATATCCTGATATTTGCCCTAATATAAACCATTGTCTCCATGGAAGAATCTGTAAGTAGGGATTTATAGATTCCACCCATCTGAGCGGTTTTGACAAGTTCCAACTGAGGTCTCAAGCATTTTGGCAGCAAAGTTGGGCCAGCAAGACTTGCGATTGCAATCAATGCCTTGGCAGCGCCCCCAGAAACGAGAACAAAAATGCTTTGAACAAGCCTAGTGCTCTGGGTGTGTCCTTCGCTTTCAGGGTGTGCAGTATGATTCATGGCATTATCATGTTGTATAGGGAGCACAACATGCTGTATGTGTGAGGTTGAGCACCTGAGCTGAAGCTTATTTTAGCTGCTGATATCCACCATCCCAATGTCTTTGCCATAATATCATTTTACTCTGAGGGCAGCTATAAATTCATGATAATGTAATGCTATTTACAGGAGGATGTGGAAGCAGTTTTACTCAGTTCCATTCTTAGCATAATGTTTTAGTACCATACCCTCCAAAACCTGAATGAAGAGCTCTAGTACTGGAGCATTTTCATACTACACAAATATAGCTTTATCTTCCACTTTAATAGCTGGAGCTATGGTCTATGGAATTTTCTAGTTTACGTTTTGTTGGGGCTTTGCTGTTCCATGGGTAGGAACTCTAAATATCTCTTCCCAAACTTCAAATCCCAGGATTTCACAATACAGAACCATGGCAGTCAGGCCCATAGCCAGGATTTTGATTCGGGGGGGGGGGGGGGCTGAGTCTGAGTGACAGAGGGTCTACCCTAGCAAACCTTTTGTATTGTTACCCCAATACCCCCATGCATATGAGATATATTGAGCATGGTGATCAGATCATGATATGAATAAACATAACAGTTTAAATAATGTACCAGTAAGGCCTTCTCACGGACCACTATGAGAATTTGGGGGGGGGGGGACTGAAGCCCCTCAAGCCCCCCCGGCTACATGCCTGATGGCAGTTAGTGGAATTATAGTAGCACCATATTTGGGTAATGCGAAGGAGATTGATGGAGGAGAACCTCTTTTGTATTCCACCTCTGTCTGAGGCATGTTTGGCTTCACAGAAGAGAGGCTTCTCTGTAGTAGTATCCCAATGGTGGAATGTTGCTTCCCTTAAAATTCCTTGGTCTTATTACTGATTTTTTACTGCTTCATGAAGACATTTGTTCCAGCATGAATTTAAAATTTATATCAGTGGTTCCCAACCTGTGGGTCATGAGACCTAAAATAAGGTCTGTGGCTATAGAGTATTAAATATGCTTTTCTGTGGGCAAATAGGCAATGGAATTTTCTGAATCAGCACCCCAAATAACCTAACCGAATCTAAAGTTGACCAAAATCTGATTCGTAACCCTTTTGGTACTAATGGTCCTGGTCAAAGTGGTCCCTGGTCAAAGTGGTCCCTGGTCAAGTGGTCCCTGGTCAAAAAAGGCCAGGAACCACTGATCTATATGATTAGTTGAGTTTTCATGTATCATATTCTGACTACCCTCCTTGCTTTATTTTAATTCTGTGATTTGGGAGGTTTTATACTGGTTCAGTGTTTCTTATCCAAAATGCTTATCCAGAACAGAAGATTTTTTGAATTTGGATTTTTATTTTTTTTATTTCCTGTATTTGCATATATGTGCATAATAAGAGATGTCGCATATGGGATGCAATGTCTACACATGGATTTAAATCTCATACACACATTATATGCATACTCTGAAAGCCATTTTATACAAAACATTTTAATAATTTTGTAAATGCAACTAAGTTTTTGTACACTAAACTATCAGAAAGCAAAAGGTTCACTTTATCACTCACATTTTGTAGTAGTTCAAATTTGTTAGCCACTATGGACACCTCAGGATGGAATGGTGGGATATTAATTGAGTCAGATAACTCAATAAACTATACATTCTAGGCAACTTGGTGATTAAGTCCTCAGCTTTGTTGTATATATTTTGGAAGGTCTGAGGCGTCTTTTTCTCCAGGTATTTTTAAAAAATGAAATCATTTTAGGGTCTAAGAAACTGGCACCCCCAAATGTATTGCTAGAGGAAAGACCTTACTGTGAAATCGGGTCTGATGCCTCCTTGATCATAAGACTGAATTATATTCTTCCAATAGTTATCAAGTGCCTATTCTCAAAGCTGTCTTTGTGACTTTTTATAGCTTGCCAACTTGGAGTGAGAAATGAAGATGAAAAACTGCATCTACATATATTTATCTTGTTGTACAGTTACTAGAATAAATGCAAAATGTCTTTAGATTAGAAGGCAGCAGCAACTGCTTTTAAGTTGGCAATGATTCGAAATTTTCATTCGACTTGGCTCATCCAAGTTCTTTATTATCATAGTAATTGTTCCCAAGTTATGCCCTCTTTATTAATGTAACATAACCAGATGCAGTTTCATCTGCAACCTGTTTGCTCATCTTCTGAAAACTTTTCTCATTGGCAATGTGCAGTAGTTTTGATGAAATTATTAAACAGGAAAGCTGTCTGTAACCATTGATTTGATAGTCTATTCCAAGTTCAGGATTTCTTTTTGATACTATCATTTCTGTTAGTTACACTGTATAGAGGATTGCTAAAGTTGACCCCAACTATGACAGAATGTGTAGAGAGCTCCTGTTCACATATGATTAAGATAACTATTCATGTGCATTTCTGAGATGAATTTTTTTTTAGTGGTGTATCCAAGGAGAATTTGAGGTATTTGTTTTTTAAAAATCCTTATGAAAAACAACCTTATATGGGTAATTACAGGGAAAGTTAGGCAATAGCATGTTACTATCTGGCCACGGTAGTACATGCCTTGGTGTACTTATTTATTTATTTATTTCAGATATTTGTACCCTGTCCTTCTCAATCCCCGGGGGGGGGGGGGGGGGGGACTCAGGCTGGTTATATCCCATCTGGATGACTCTAATGTGCCCAACGCAGGGCTGCCTTTGAAGAGTGCTCAGAAACTTCAGCTGGTCCAAAAAGCTGTGGTCAGGCTAACTGGGGCTGGCTACAGGGAATGGACAACCCCCCTGTTGCAGCAGTTCTGCTGCTTTCCAGTTTTTTTTCTGGGCACAATTAAAAGTGCTACCTATATGGCTCAGGTCCAGGTTATTTGGCCGACCTCTTCTCCTTGTACAAGCTTACCCAGGCACTGAGGTCTTCAGGAGAGGCCCTTCTCTTGGTCCCATCTCCATCTCAAGCTCCGTTGGTGGGAATGAGACAGCGGGCCTTCCTTCTCATTGTCTACCCCTCAACCCTAATACTCCCTGCCAAGGGAAGTCAGAGTGGTCCTCTCCTTGTTGTCCTTCCATTGGCAGGTTAAAACCTTTTTGTTCAGGAAGGCTTTTAAATAAGAAGGTTTTTGAGATCCAGTCAGGGGGGTCCTGTAGTTTTAGTTCTAAATATCCATTTTTACAGATTTTAACTGTGAATTAATGATATTTAATTCTGTTTTAATGTTTGTATATTTTAAAATTTTAAATTGTATTAAAATCCTTTTAATGTAATCTGCTTTGAGTCTCTTTGTGGAGAGAAAAAGAAGATTATAAATAAACATGATAACAATCATCATCATCATCATCATCATCAAGATCTACAAAAACATAGCTACTTCTTCACTTTATTCCCTTAAAGTTTTGTTGCCAGTTCTTTCTACATTTTTATGGTCCATCTAAACACCAATTTTCCTTGTTTTCCTTGTTTATCATTTAAACATTATATTTAAGTGCCTGGTTAAACAGTCTAATCCAAGCATGGGGAACCTTCGGCTCTCCAGGTGTGGTGGACTTCAACTCCCACAATTCCTTGAGGCCAAGGTAAGCCTTTGGGGCGAATGCCGAGCCTCAAGGAATTGTGGGAGTTGAAGTCCACCACACCTGGAGAGCCGAAGGTTCCTGACCCCTGGTCTAATCAAAGAATTTTAGTGTGTGCGAATCCATACAGTCATGCACATCCACATGCACACACACATTCAGGGTGTGCAATTTTTCACAGTCATCGTAAGTCATATCAAATTTGTACTTATGACATGATATCCAATGCATGGGTATGGCCCACACCAAAAACCTAAGAATCGAATCTTACCCAATATTTCTTTGTTTGCTTTTTGTAAATGTCAGAAGCCCCCCAAAGTCAGTTATATTTTTCAGCACAATGAAGCAAAGCAAAGTAAAAAAGGCCGCCTTTCCTCTTTGAACTAATTGCCTCTCACCATGAGGAGAGGGAAGCAGCAGGGAGAAAGCAGAGCTCATTCGGAAAGAGACTGAGAAAGCACAGAATCCTGGGAAATGTAGTTTAAGAAGGCAAGAAGCCCTATGCCAGATAATTCAAAAAGCCCTGCCCTAAACTACATTTCACAGAATTCTGTTCAGCATCAGAAAGCCCCAATCAGGATAGGGGAGAGCTATTTTCCCTCCATAGCAGGAGTCAGCTAGAGTTCCAATAAATTGCTGAATCTGCAAAGAGGAGGACTGATGATACTTCTAGTAAGTAAATATCTGGACTGGGAAGAAATCTCTAAATGCTACAGTATTGGCTAATATGAGTTCTATTTACTAATATGAGAGGTATTCAATGAGATAGCTGTTGGGCCTTTTTTTTTAAAAAAAAAAATTCCAAAACTTTTTTTAAAAATCCCTAAAATCAGTAGATGAATGTTGGGGGGAATTATGCCTTGTTATTTTGTATCATTGCATAGAAAATTCAAGGAGATAGCTGTTGTAGTTTTTTTAAAAGTTGTTTATAAAACTTTGAAAATTCCCCAAAAATCTGTGGATGAGTGAAACATTCTGAAACTTGATAGGCTAAGAGTGGTAAATGTGTTCTACTATTGTCACATGTTTCACCCCAATAGTTGTAAAAATGAGGGATAAATTACTGTAATGAAAAAGTAATGAAATGTTGTTACTCACGTTATAGTGACAAAAGCTTTACTAATGATACTTTAGAAACACTTTAGAAACGAAACACCAGTGCCCCCTAATTTTGGAATGACTTTTGAAATTTTTTTGTATTGATCGCAGGTGCCTATGTGCCACACTGTTACCAAAACTTTAATCCTCTAAGGGCTTTTGATTAATTCAGGCCATGCCAACACCCCTGCCACTCAAACTAGTAAACAAACTAGTAAAATGTGGGTCAGAAAATACTACTGTTCGGTGGATTTGTAATTGGTTAAGTGAACAAACTCAAAGGATGCTTACCAATGGTTCCTTTTTATACTGGAAAGAAGTGACTAATGGGGTACGGCAGAGTCCTGGGCCCAGTTTTCTTCAACATCTTCATTAATAACTTGGATGAAGGTTTAGAAGGCATGCTCGTCAAGTTTGCTGTTGACAGCAAATTGGGAGGGATATCTAATACCCCAGAAGGAACAGAATTCAAAATGACCTTAACAGGTTAGAGAGTTGGGCCAAAACTAACAAAATGAATTTCAACAAGGAGAAATGTAAGATACTACACTTAGGCAGAAAAAAAATGAAATGCAAAGGTACAGGATGAATGATGCCTGGCTTGACATCTGAAAAGGATCTTGGAGTCTTCACGGACAAGAAGATGAACATAAACCAACAATGTGATGCAGCAGCTCAAAATGCTGCATCAAAAGGAGTATAGGGATTAAGGAAAGTCATGGTGTCTCTCTATTCTGGTTTGGTCAGACCTCACCTGGAATACGGTGTCCAGTTCTGGGCACCACAATTTAACAGATATATTGATAAGCTGGAACATGTAGCCATCTGTCAAGGGTATTCTATTGTGTTTCTCCTGCAGGGCAGGGGGTTGGGCTTGATGGACCATGCAGTCTCTTCCAACTCTATGATTCTAAGATTCTATGATTAATTGTTTAGCCAGCCAGGACCCATTGTCTCATTCCAGGTAAACAGGACAAAGCTATTAACACTTATTGAGTCAAATCCTACCCACATTCTTTTCCTCCTGCACCCACCAAGGACAGACCAGGAAAACAGCTACAAGATTTCAAACTGAGCAGGGCGAGTATATTAAAATTCCCATCAGATCAAGAAACCAATCAGTAACAACAGCAGCCAGCATGTCTCAGTCAACCAACACACAGGTCCTAGCTGGCCCTGGGCTGAGCCTATCTAAAACTCAGAGTAATAGAAGTCCTGCTGTCAGAATCCTATAAATATTTCTTTATATTTACATTGTGTTATGTCAGTCTTTAGAGTACAGAGTCTGCTGTTATCCACCTTGGCAAATGTGAATAAAAGCTATTCTTTTTGTCTTCAACCTGTCCGTGTCTTATTTAAACTTTGGAGCTTGGCCCTGTACCCTCAGTTCTTGAGGTCACTGAAATCACATAACAATAGATTTGGTGGTTTTTATTCAAAAAACATACTCTGTGCAACTCTGGTTGATAACCTACTGTAAACCACAAGTGACAGCCCCTCATTATACCATCTTTGTAGCATCAACTGAGGTCATTCACACTTCAGAATTGTGATGCTATTATTCCATTTTAACTGGCATGGTTCTGTCCCATGGAATCCTGAAATCTATAGTTTGGTGAAACACTAAAACTATCTGGCTAAGAACTCTAAGAACTCATTAGAATTCCTGAAATCCATGGGATACAAATATAGCAGTTAAAAGTGAAATAATAGTGTTTTTATGTTCGGATTTTGCCCATATGACATAATAAGGCCCATCTCTATTGTTTTGGCCCTCAAATTTTAAGGTGTGGAAGAGCTCTGACTTGACAATTCTCAATTTTTCCCATTTCTGAAAGGGACCTTTTTTTTTTTAAAAAAAAAAAAAGCAATCTTTGTCTCTATAGTCTTTCTGTTTATTTAGATTGCAATATGCTTTTGTACAGGGAATGGAAGTTTTACCATTGTACTTTGTCCAGAAACTAATTGGCAGATGGTGGAGTGACTTTAATATGGGTGTAATATGCTCACTCCTAGATGTTTCTGTAACCAATCTGGCAGCCGTATTTTGAACTAACTGGAGTTTCCAAACTTGGTATAAAAGTAGTCAAAAGTAAAGCGTATTGTAGAAGTCCAGCCTTGAGGTTACCAGTGCATACACTAGCATCTTCAGGTCCTTCAAATCTAGGACGGGATGCAGCTATCATATCAGGCAAAGCTGATAATAAGCACTCTTGACTGTTGCATCTACCTGGGTTGACGTTTGGAGATACAGATCCAGAACCACACCCAAGCTGCGGACACAGTCTTTCAGGGGGAGTGTAACCTCATCTAGGACTGGTCGATCCATCTGCAGATTAAGACCCTTGATGGCAAGCATTTCTGCTTTATCTGGATTCAGTTTCATTTTGTTTTTCCTCATCCAGCCCATTACCTCTTCCAGTCATTCATTCAGAGGAGACACGCTATCCTTAGCTGAGCCTGTTTTTGAAGGCATAATATATTTAGATGTATGCTTTAATCACTGCTTCATGGCCTACTGATGATCCTTGATCTCATTTTGCTTTGTTACCCTTCCTTCTAGATTCACATCCTTATTTTTCCTGAATCTATTTAGTGAAAAAACAATGTTGGCTCCAACGCAGTAGGGAGCTTATTTTTATTCACCTAAAGGAATGAGACTGGAGGAAAAAACAAAATTAATTTTGACACTAGAATCAAAGTTTGCATGACTATGTGCTTGTGTTTACAGAAATGGTTAATGCCAACATAAACATACATATGTTTAACAGACCTTGTTTCAAGCATAGCAATTCTGGGATATGTTTTAGAAGAAGCTGTGGGTTTAGATAATTCTGAAATTAGGGCCAACTTATTTATTCCATGAAAGTGTTGTTTCAGAGAATTAATGACACAATCCATGTGGAGTTCAAACTTAGGCCAGAAGCCCCAAGTCTGGCCAGAAGTAACTCCTGGATATCCACATGATGTCTAGGGACCTTTGGTCCAATCTAGTAAACCTGATTTTGCCCCACATAACTAAAATCCCTGGGACATGTGACTACAGCTTGAAAGATGTGGGTTGAATTTAATTGTGGACAAGGTTGGGCTAAGTACATATGCTTCTTCCATCTTTTTTCAGTTTCAGAAATCTGTGGTGATTCTTTTATAATTCTGCCCAAATGAAAGATCTTGGAGCAAATAATAGGCACAAGCCAGCAAAAATTAAACATTTTTAATCTCACAAATTATAAAAGAGTGACATATTAAAATTCAAATAAATTGAACTAAAATCCAAAAAGATGTAGTATGAAAAAATATGTTTGCTGATGTCAGCAAACATGGCCAGTAATGGCAAGAAGCTCTCCAGGGCTCTGTGGTCAGTTGCCAAAGGAAAAAAAACCCAGCCCAAGTAAGGGTTGCCATCCAGTAGGGCTGAACTGGATTTGACCTGACTGGATAGTCAGGACTCCGCTCCGGCTGCTATCGTGTTTCAGAAATGGAGTGTGTAAACCACAGTGCTGAATCTCAGGCTGGTCCCAAGCAGTAATGCTCTAGACCAGTCCTCGATTTAGATGATCATGTAGATGAGTCATCAGTTCCCTTAAAAGCTGCCTGCTCTCTTTGTCAACAATATACAAGGAATTGTTTTGTGGGTTGTTGTAGGTTTTTCAGGCTGTATGGCCATATTGTAGAACCATTCTCTCCTGACGTTTCGCCTGCATCTATGGCAGGCATCCTCTGAGGTTTTGAGGTCTGTTGGAAACTAGGAAAATTGGGTTTATATATCTGTAGAAAGTCCAGGGTGGGACATTCAACTCTTGTCTGTTGGAGCTAGAGGTGTATGTCTCAGTTGGCCACCTTGATTAGCATTTGATGGCTTGACAGTTTTTAGGTGTACCTTGTTCCTGCCTGGAGGAATTCTTTGTTGAGAGGTGATTAGGTGTTCCTGATTGTTTCTTGTCTGGAGTTCCCCTGTGTTTGAGTTTTGTTCTTTATTAACTATTGTGATTTTAGAGCTTTTTTTAAATACTGGTAACCGGATTTTGTTTATTTTCATGGTTTTTTCCTTTCTGTTGAAATTGTCCACATGCTTGTGGATTTCAATGACTTTTCAGTATAGCCTGACATGGTAGTTGTTAGAGTGGTCCAGCATTTCTGTGTTCTCAAATAATATGCTATGTACAGGTTGGTTACCTCATGATAACAACCCATAAGACCATATTTTATCAGGAATTTAGGTTGTGTCGAGGAAGGTGGGAGGGAATGGGGTTACTGCTCGCTAGGGAGTGTTAGGGAGGGAGGGCTTTAGTTACTATATCATTCTAACCTAGGAGTCTGTATAACAACTATGGGAAAACTATGAAGTTTGGAAATCATGATGTGGCACTTTGTAGGCGTTTAATCTGTATTACTGTTTTAATTGTTTGAATTGTTTTATAATTTTATATGGTATGTTCATTGTTATGTGCATGATGTGGCATTGAATTTTTGCTGTAGTTTGTAAGCCGCCCTGAGTCCCCTTCGGGGTGAGAAGGGTGGGGTATAAATATAGTAAATAAGGAAATAAATAAATAAATAGGTTCATCAGGTGCTCTGCTATGGCTGACTTCTCTGGCTGAAGTAATCAGCAGTGCCTTTCACGTTCCTTGATTCGTGTTTGGGCAATGCTGCATTTGGTGGTCCCTATGTAGACTTGTCCACAGCTGTATGGTACATAAGGACTCCTGCAGAAGTGAGAGGATCCCTCTTGTCCTTTGCTGAACATAGCATTTGTTGGATTTTCTTAGTGAATCTGTAGATTGTTTGTATGTTGTGTTTCTTCATCAGCTTCCCAATGCAGTCAGTGGTTCCCTTGATGTATGGCAAGAACACTTTTCCTCTGGGTGGATCTTTGTCTTTACTCTAGTTGCTTGTTCTAATTCACAATTGTTTGTGGCTAATTCACAATTGTTTTGTGAATTAGCAAAGTGACCACAGATTCTTAGCTAGTGGCTTAATTCAAACCAGAGGGAAAAAGGTGGCTCATCAGAGTCCATGGTTAAGAAATATGGAGCTCTCCAGATATACAGCCCTTTCCTTGAGGAGAGAAAAAGTGGGGTATAAATCATCATTATCATCATCATAGTGAGAAGCCATGGCAGCTCTAGCCTAAAATTCTCAGGAAGGTCACACCCAGCCTTTTTTTTTAAACTATAGCTACAAATGTGTTCAGATCAGTAGTTTTGACAGGACTATGAAGCCAAAGGTGAAAGAATATAGCACCCGATTCCTCTCAAACTGTTAATTCTTTGCTAAACCCCGTCACCTGTCATGTATAATGGCTGTTCAAAGCAGAGTCACATCAGGAGTAGCAGTAACACAACCATTAGCCCTACAGCACCTGAGTGAGCATGTCGTACTGCCTTGGGATCTGCAACCAGAGTAAATCGTGGGTGTGTACAGACATAGACCGAAGGCTGTATATCCAGTCTGGCAGAGGGCGTGCCTCATCACTCACACACAGGAGATCAGAGTGTGAGGAAAGAGCAGCTGTCGGCAGTGGGACGTATGGCAAGGAGGGCTCCCTGAGGTTCTACATCAGGTCAAGAATTTTAGCTGCTGGTGGTTTTGTTTTGCATTGCCTTTTAAGTCCCAAAGAAGAACCAGGTGACATCCCACCTCACCTCAACCCCATTTGCCATCATGCTTCACTCTCCCGCTCCACTGAAAACAGCACTGGCCTATGAGTGCTTCCAGGATCAGGCCAATTCTACCCTCGCTTTGCCTTCGGATCACAAGCTGAAGACAAGGGGCACAGGAAAACAAAGGGTCCAGGAGCAGGTGATGATGACAGTGAAGCGGCAGAAGCAAAAGACATCGCTTTCATCAGCATCCAATGCAGCAGGTCACTCCAACCGAGGTAAATTCCTACCACTGCTCTGAATAGAGAGGACGGATATTCCCTTCGTGTGAGCTTGATGTTATGTGGGATTTGTCTTTATCTGTAAGAAACAACTTCAGGGGTTGTACTTTATTCTGTCTGTGGGATTTTGCTGTGAGGATGTAAGCAAGGTCTTTCAAGTCCTTGCAGGATGAATGTCTGTCTAGGGATGTTCAGATCCCAAACTTTAGATATTTTAACTTTTTAGTAATTCTCCAGATGAAAAACTTTCAAAACTAACAGTAACCAATCTGGTCAAATTTAACAACATTGAAGGACTACAGTTTGAAAGTTGTGGGTTGAGTTGAATGGTGGCTATGGTTGGGCTAAGTGCATATGCTTCTGCTGTGAAACTAAGGGCTGGAAATAAAAATCTTCCATCCTTTTTCAGCTTCAGAATACTGTGATGATTCTGTCCAAATGAAATATCCCGGAGCAAATAATTGACACAAGCACCCAAAATTGAGTATTTTTATTCCCACTGAATTATAAGAGAGTGAAGTGTTTTTATTAAAATTCAAATAAATTGCACAAAAGATGTGGAATTGATAAAAATATCTTAAAGTATAGATGTTGGGATTACCTGATTTTCTGTTTAAATCTGCGAATCTGCAGTTGGGGCAGGTATGCATTCCTTAAGGAAAGTAATATAGCTTCATGGATATATTTTGAAACTTACGGCTGTCAACGGAATGTTTTTATATATACTTATGTATTATCCTTTCTTCCGGTACTTTGGAAGTTTCCCTTGGACAAAACAAATTAAAAATAAATAGAACTAAAAATATAGTAAATTATAATATTAAAAGCCCTATTTTCAATTATCAGATTTTTATCAGATTATCAAATTAAATACACAATCATGCTTCACTCTCCCGCTCCACTGAAAACAGCACTGGCCTATGAGTGCTTCCAGGAACAGGCCAAAAGATGGCTTGCCTGAATAAAAATGCATTTGCCAAATGTTATTATTATCTTTTTGTTCCACTAGCTTAAATGCACTGTGACTTTCCAGGCAAGAATTTCCTTTTATACAGTCCTTGTGTAAACATTTGGTGTTACTTGATCTGCAAAGGATCTTACAGACAGAAACGACATTATCCAGCAGATGCAGTTAATCATAGTCTGAAGTTTGGTGCCTGTTCTCGGTCTGTAATTAGTATTATTAGAGTTATTGAACAAACCTGAAATCCTGGTGTCTGCCTCACCAATACATTAAATACAGAATGAGATCTTTAAAATCTAATTTTAGAGCACCTCAGACATGTGAGATATCATTCATCCAAGCATCTTTGTTTGTTTTTGCAGTGAATCAGCCAGGTTAAAAAAACATTTATGAACATCATTTAGATTCTTGTGACTCAGGTTGTGAGGAATTTACGTTCTGATCTACTCACAGCAGATGGCATATGTTGTAGTCAATTCTGAAGATGTAGCCATATGAATTAAGAACACTAATGAGAAGCAGCACACTATATAGCTGTATACAAAGTTCCTTGTGATCTTTAGGGAACAATGCTTTCTTTCTTCTCAAAGGAAGTTTTTTGGTTGTTTGCAATGTGGACTCTGAATGTCGAACAGTTTGTTGTTTGCGGGTATTTGGTATGTCAGCACTCTGAGAATTTAAAAACAGTTTGAAAAGTGTTAGGATTTATTTTTTTTCAATTTTAATTGGTGACAGTGTTTTGAGTGCTCACCAAGTGTTTTTATCCTACCAATGGCTTGCTGCAATCTTGGAATTTGGCTGCAGGAGGGGATAACTGTATTTTACATTGCTCACTTTCCCATATTTTCCAGTCACTTTGTTTTCTTAAATTGAAGGAAAAGATGGCATAGCTTCACAGTGCTTTTTGATAGTTAACACTCAGAGCCCTATGTTGAGAAACACCCATTATTTTTAGTGTTATTTTGCACGTATTCTATAGAAACAAGGCTTTCATTCCAGAAATGGCATAGTTTTTTTTGTGAAAGAAAAGTTTGCAGTTGAGTGAACCAGATTGCAAATGGGGAAATATTTTCATTCATGGCCACTTAACAAAACTACAAAAAACTTGGTATGATTAGATCTTTGTTATTCTGAAACCATAAAGCAAGCTAGACTTATTGAGTAAGAGTATTTGCTGGGTGTTTTTTTTTTTTTTCATTCGCCATTATGTTTGCTAGATTCTGTGCTATAGAAACCAAATCTTCAGTAGCTACAGTAAGTCAAGGGAAGGGTTTTGCTGCAGGTTAAGAGTGAGTTCTTGCTGTGGCACTATGTTTGTGCATACAACCACCATTCTATTCACTCTGTCACTTTTTTCATGCTTGCATAGCAGAGAATGACATGGGGATGGTGGGAGAAGGCTGCCAATTCTGTGCCACTTGTTTCTAGTGTCCCTGGTCTCTGGTGGTATTCCTGGAATCAGTGGAGTATGAAAAGGCTGATATGGACAGTCTCCTCTCTGTCCCATTCTGTCTTGGCTCTGTGGGTCTCCTGGAAGTCAAAGTTTCTGATGGTGCAAAGCTGGAAGCCTTCTCCTTCTACTGCTTATGATGGCTGCCTTTTTCCTTTGTTCCTCTCGCAACAATTACATGGGGACAAGTCTATATGTTGTCTCCATAGTCTCCTCCAGCATTGTTAGGCCACTGCTAGAATTTACAGGATCTGACTTTTACGAAAGCGAATATTTTTTCTCAAGAGCAAATTTAGATTTTTTTAGAATTCAAAGACACAACCATGTTAGTTTGGAATGTTACTATGCAAAGGGCTCTTGTAGCATTTTAGAAACCGAGAGAACCAAATCGATAGCATAGCTCTTCATATACTGCATCACTGAGCATCATCACACGAGAGAGAAAAATCCACTTAAAATCCGGTTTCCGCCTCCTGCAGAATTCTGGGTTTTATAGTTTAGAGAGGAGCTTTGATAGCCTCACTAAACTACAAACCCCAGAATTCTGCAGGAGACAGAAACCGGATTTTAAGTGGAGTTTTTTCTCTAGTGCGATGTGAAAATGGACAAGTGTATGATGCTTATCTTACTACTTTCATTCTCTTAGCCTCTAAGTTGCTATACAATCTCTTTACATTCTGTAGTTTAGTTAGATTAGAATGCAGACCTGAGCCATATGCAGCCCTCTTCTATTCCACTTTAAAGTTGGAAGATGCACCCATTTCCCTTCACAGCCCTCAGTTTCTGTGCTGTGCTGTTTTCCTGTGTAATTAGACAAGAGAAAACAGCAACCTTGGCAGAGATTTTTGAAAAATGTAAGACATTTCACCTTCATCACACAGTTCCAGAAATCTGATGGGTAGGAATGGAGACGATTAAATGTCTCCATCCTTCTGCTCTGGGCTGTGGTGTGTAACTATGTTCATTCGCAGGGGAGTGGACCTGTTCTTACAAATGTGCACTAAGTGTATCCAAAAAAAGTTGTGCTGTTGTGATTTACAGCTGTGAAAGCCATGGCTTTGTGGTCTGGATTTCATTGCAGTAATAATAGAGAATTCTTAGGATTATGTTGGTTTTCATTTTCAAAATGTAAATTACAAGAGATTTGGAAAAGTTGATTTTATAAGGAAGAAGCTCAATGTTAATAGGGAGATAGAGATTTTCTCCCTACTTATTAGAGATTATATTCCATAAGAGAAATAGAGCAAGGATCAAAAGCATGGCATATTTGTTTTTGTTACCCACTTATAAGAGGAAAACAAAGCTGACTTCGCAGAAAACTTATTGGAATAGAAATAGAGTGTCTCATTATCATTCCTGCCTCACAATTATTATACAAATATAAAGTTGCAAAAAAAAAAAGCTATTTATTTATTTATTTACAGTATTTGTATACCACTTTTTTCACCCTGAGGGGGACTCAAAGCGGTTTACACATAGGTAATGGCAAAATTCAATGCCAGTACAAACAATTACAATTATACAATACAATTAGACATAAATCAAGTTAAAAACAGTATACCCACAAGCAATAAAACAATCATTAAAACAATAAAACAGTCTTGTCCGTCTGTTTCCCCCATTGTTTGTCTATAGAAAGGAGTCCAGGAACAAGGATAGTGAGGAAAATAATATGCAAAAACAATCACTCATCGCTGACCTAATTGCAATGGGAAATTCTGGTCCAAAAATTACTTTCCAAGCCTGCTTTTCAAATCATGCTGGAGAAAAGGAAGCTAGAACTTGATGTGATAGAAACAAATGTGTGGGACCTTCTATGACATCACTATAACAAAACTGCTATAGGCCAGCCCTATGATTTTTTTTTTTAGTTCTATAAAATAGGTCTATTTTTACTTATTAAGGGTTTGATTAATAAAAGCTTGGTGTGATTAATAAGGCTGACCTCACTACAGAAAGTAGATGTGATAACAAATGTATCACTGTGGTATTTAAGATATAGTTCAGCAATACTTACAAATTTATTTTGATGGATGAATCAGTGTTTTTTCAATCTGTAACAGTGTTGCATGGGTTTTATAAGTAAGTCCAGATCTATTTTTGCTATTTTTGAAACCATATGTAAACTGTACATTTAAATTTTATGCTAGTCTTCCCTCCAGGCTCCTATTGTATACACATTTCTATGTGGAAAACTGCACTATGACATTTGGAGGATCTATCCCCAAGAATGGTGAATCCTTGAGTTCTGAAAAGTATTAATTAAAGTATTTACTCAAAATACACACTGAACCAAATGTCTAATATTTCATTTCTGTTCTTAAGCCTGTAATTATTTCAAATTTAACCCCCAACTTTCTACCTCATGTTAATCCAACTGTAGTCACAATTCAGCCTGATGGAGGATTTTTTTTCACAACAGAGGAGCAAAATTTGCAAAATATAATATAAGGGTCAGTAGATAAATACTTATACCAAAATACAATTATCTTTTAAGCTCATATACACAAACTCAGTGAATTTGTTTCAGATTAGTTTACACAATAAAACATGTGATTTATAATAGAATAGTATTTTTTCCAAATGTATGCAGACATTATAAAACAGTTGTGCAACTAAACTGACTTGCTAAAGTCAGATTGTTATCCTTTTCAAGTTCTGATGGAACACTGATAAGTAATAGCAGATAAAAAGCAATTTTTGGACAGAAAGTTACTGATATAATGTGAATATATGAAACAAGCAGAATGATATACGTGTCTGCATCTACCACAGTTGTTGAACCTGTTATGAGAAAGGGAATAGTAATTTAATAGTATGATATTGTTTTATAAAGGAAAACATTGAAGATGATAAATGTTCTTTCTTATTTCTAATGTTCTTCCCTCATTGTTACATTTCCAGAAAGCTTTCTCAAGCACAAAGATCTCTTAGTAAATTTTAGAACTGGGTGATAGGAAACTTTTCAGTATATTTTATCTAGATATCCAATATAAAAAAATCTGAAATTGAGGAAAATCCATAAACATACAATAATGTTTGCCATTCTGAAAGCAGGAATTGCTTGAGGATGCAAGAAAGCAAAGCTATTCATTAGTTAAGCATTTCATGCTTTTAAAAACAGACACACACATTTCCAACTGCCTGGCAATACAGGGATATTGAATAGAATAATTTATTGTTGTAAGTACATGATATGAAGCAAAATCTAAAATTTATCTTGTTTTTAAATTCTGAGTAGTTTGTAGTCTGGTATAAGATTATTCCTCATCCGAACATTGCTTTCCAATGACCTAAGCTCTGTAGCAGTGGTTTTCAACCTGTGGGTCTCCAGATGTTTTGGTTTTCAACTCCCAGAAATCCTAACAACTGGTAAACTGTCTGGGATTTCTGGGAGTTGTAGGCCAAAACACCTGAGGGGCGACAGGTTGAGAAGCATTGCTGTATAGGATGGATAGCAGTCGCCTGTCATTAGAAGGGAAGAGGTTTTTACTGAGCAAACTGTGAGGGGGAATTAGGGCCATGTTATCCAGCCTGATGGGTGTAAGGGACTAAATGGGCATTTGTTCCTAAGTAATGGTAGGTTTTGGGGAAAGAACTTAGGACCCTTTTGGTGGTGATGCTCTTGAACAGCTTATTTAAGTCCTGTGACTTGGGAAGTTATGGGCAAGTCTGCCATTGGGGTTAACCTGGGTGCTACCCCCTAGTGGCCTGGATTGAGGGGGGGGGATGGACCCAAGAAAAAGGCCAGCTGGGGTGAGCAACACAGAGCCAGGGATTTCATCCAAAAGTGACTGAGGAGGAGGAGGTCACAGATCGACATCTAGACAGAAAGTATCCCTGTGTGCCTTTAACTGGCACTGCTGGAAATCTTCCACATATATAGCCAAATCTCAATAGTATAGTAATGATATATTGATACTGACTACCATCTTAGCTGTAAACATTAAATCCCTAAGAGATTGATGTGGCATCAAGCCACTGCTATTAGATGTGATATCAAAGAACACTTTATATTCTGAAAAATAGTGTTTGCTTAGTGTTATATGTGAATTGTAGGGACTGTGCTTAGTAGGGAAGAGACAATTTATCAATTTAAGGTAGTTTGATAAATCTCTAGCCTGTCCTAGTAGTAGTAGTTACAGGAACATTAACATATGCTATATACGTGTGTATACTACAAGCACACTGCAAAATATCAACACCCAAATCCACACATTTCTTTTTTAGCTGCAATTCCCTGGATATTAATGTACATTTGACATATAGCAGCATTCATAGTACATGTTTGGTTGCACATGTGTGTTCTGTAATGGTGAACTATTAACAGAAATGTCTTTGAAATTTCTTCAGATTTTGTGTTCTTCAACTCTGGCAGAGTTTGAACATCTGCTCGATCAGCAGCCGTAGGCTTCTCTATTAATTTCAATGGAAGTGGTAATACTGCCTGTTTATCTCTATGTGTTGGTCATAGGAACTTTTTGTGTATATTCCAGACCTGGTGTCCTTTAGCAGTTAAAAGATATGGGTGAATGGAGTAGACCAATAGTTACATCCAAACTGAATGTTTTTGACATGGCTGCACATTGTCTTCAAGAAGTATGATTATAAATGTAGTTCACGTTGCATGTACCTGAATAGAAAAGGTTTCTTTGTTGCATCCTAGGGTCACAGGATTGCAAGTAGATCATGATAATAAAATGCCTTTTCTTATGACAACTCAAAGCTTCAGGTATGTGTGAGATCTGTTTGATTACATGTGAAGACCTGATGAAATGAACAGGAGGACCATTTCGTAATTATAACATCACCAGAAGAGAAGAATGTTCCCTTGTAAAACTATTGCCAGTAGACAAAGACATGCGTACATGGTAGCTTGTAACTCCAGCCTGGTTATGTAACAGCTGGGTCACAACAGAACCATGAGAGGGAATGATGCAGTTTTGTACACTGGTTGTTGGGTCCTACCAGTTTCCCACAGAAGCAATAAAGAATTGTATTGCCATTAAATAAATTCTTGCATTGGGGGATTATGTTCAGAAAAAAACAGAGCCACAATGTGTCAAACTATAGCTGACAGTGTTCCATGTACATTCATTCCGTATGAAAATAATGCTTGGTGGGTTTCTTAACAGTTTATCAGAGAGTGCTCAAAGCAGCATTTTAACACTTGTATTGCCAAACACTTTCATGGCCAGAATCATTGGGTTGTTGTGAGTTTTCCAGGCTGTATGGCTATATTCCAAAAGCATTCTCTCCTGACATTTCGCCTGCATCTATGGCAGGCATCCTCAGAGCTCCTCACAACCTCTGAGGATGCCTGCCATAGATGCAGTCGAAACATCAGGACGATGCTTCTGAAACATGGCCAGGAAAACACAACAATCCATTTTAACTCTTGCTGACAAGGTCAGACAGGTGAAGAAAGAGCAATTGGGTTAAGGAAAATCAGTTAGCTTCCTGACTTCATGGGTAAAGTAGTATTTTTGTATGCTACAGTTGTATCAGTGTTTGTCATGGAAATATGTACAATGTGTAGGAAGTTTGTATCTTAAGCATTTGATGATATGTACTTGGGGCTGCTATATGCATTAGAAACCACAATGATATGTGTCCACCGTGTATTTGAAGGTGTCAATTTCCCTTTTACATTATCTGAATTTATTCATGTAATGACACTCCCATTATTTCTTTTGTTCACCTTCTTAAGTTAGCCCAGATGTAGAACTCCCAGAGATCTTAGTTCCAGGCAATAGCCAAGGCCAGACCTTAATTACAGCAAAGGGGTAAACAATGTGTCCTAAAACCACAGCCTAGGAAGACAACACTGTATGTACCACTAGCCCACATTATCTTCCCTTTATTAAAATGAAGATTTCCTTTCCCTTGTAGTATTTCTAATTTCAACAGGGTTCCCATATAGCTAAACAACACAGGTTCCACAAACAAGTACAAAAGTGCTTGGGGCTGAGGAAACTTGCTAAGCTTGTAATGAAATTCAGCTTCTCCTTCCCCTGTGAGGGCATACTGCTCTTAGCGACTGCAATGACTTCAAGCACAGAACAAACTCATAATGCAAAAGGCAATTAGAGGTTGTATTTGATGATAATGATTCCAGTGCTATGAATGTATACACACAACTCCAAAAACAATTACAATAATGGAGCATAGCAACAACAAAAACAACCACAACATCTGCCATTTAGCCTGCTCTGCCTCTTTGGAAGATTTGTAACTGAAGACCATAGCTGATGTATGGGAAAGACTCAGGACTGCTATACTGAAGATCCCTCACAAAGTACCGTTTTACTGAATGTCCCATAAATCTTTAAAAGCTGACATGTTATGTCTGGGATGAAGCCTTTAAGATATGGGCCTACTTAATGGCCCATCATACACTCATTAAAATGTCACACATTTTTGTATCAATAACATATTCAATATAGATATGAATAATTGCTGAATGCATCCTATTTATAATTTACTTAACTGCACAAATAGCAGTTAATTGTTGAATGTATTTTATTTATAATTTACTTACTGTCACTGTACAACTGACCTATAGCAAAATAAAATCCGCAAACGGTGATAACTTTATTAGCCAACCAACATGCATAAAACACTTCATGCAAACTTTCAAAACTCTAGTGGCTTCTTCTTCAGGCAAAATATGTTGAATAGAGGAAGAGAAAGAAAAGTCGTGCGGTTGGAATCAGATGCCTACATTCTATATCAGGTGTTGTTTCTGTTGTTGTTTAGGTAACCTGGAGGGATCTCAATGCAGGCAAAGGACAATCCTTCTTGGCCATGTGGCAACTGAGACAAAGGATAGTAAATTTTAAACATCAGTACTAGTAGCAACAATAATTTATCTTGGAATCCAGAATATCTCTGTTTTTTTACCCACATGTCCCTTTTGTAAGAAAAGTAGTCTCTTCCGCTGCTACATCAGGAAAAACCTTTTGTTGCTCTCTAGGTAAAACTCAGCCAATTAGAGTCCACAAGAAAAGGTTTTACCTCTTCAGGAGGCAGGACCCCAAAAAGTCAAACCTTTGTTTATGTCCATTTACAAATCTGCCTCATAGTAGCATTGTCTAGCCCAGGCATGGGCAAACTTCGGCGCTCTGGGAGTTTTTGCCTTTGGCTCCCAGAAATTCCAGCCAGCTTACCAACTGTCAGGCATGTAGCGGGGGAGGGGGGGCTTGAGGGGCTTCAGCCCCCCCCCCCCCCCGAAATTCTCATGGTGGTTCGTGAAAAGGCCTTACTGGTGCATTATTTAAACTGTTATGTTTATTCATATCATGATCTGATCATCATACTCAATATATTCCATATGCATGGGGGTATTTGGGTAATGATACAAAAGGTTTGCTAGGCTAGACCCTCTTTTACTCAGACTCAGCCCCCCCCCCCGAAACTCAGCCCCCAACCCCCCCCCCCCCCGAAAAAAATTCAGCCCCCCCCCCCCCCCGAAATGAAATCCTGGCTATGGGCCTGCCAACTGTTAAGAATTGTGGGAGCTGAAGTCCAAAACACTTGGAGGGCCAAAGTTTGCCCATGCCTGGACTAGCCCCATTTTACTAGTTTGTTTATAAGGCAATCATGGAGACCTTGTTGAAGGCCTTATTGAAATCAAGATATGCTACTTTAATAACTTTCTCTTCATCCACAAAGTTTGTAACTCTGTTTTAAAGGGAGATAAGATTAGTCTCGCATGACTTGTTAATCATCTGCTCTATAATCTTTTCTTGTATCGTGGTCAGACTTACTAGGCAGAGACAACATTTAATCTCTTCTAATCTGTTGGGGGTATTTCCTATTCTTCAGAATTCTCAGAATTATTATCAGATGTTCTGATATTACTTCTTTTAATACCCTTGGATGTATTTCATCTGGTCATGGAGATTTTGATTCATTTATAATAGCCAGGTATTTCTGTGTTACCTCTTTACCTCTTCAGTATTTTCTCTAGTCCATCATCTGCTCCATTTTCATAGTTAGCACTATTTTCCTTTTGGGAGAAGACTGAGTCAAGGAAGGAGTTGAATTTCTGTCTCTTGTCTCCCTGAAATGGCTACTAACAGTAATGAACAGAGATTAAAACTGGGCCCTTGTGCATGTTACACAGCAATAAATCTATTATATTCAGTGAGATAGTTCCCAGGTATGTGGGTGTAGCATTCTTACTCAGACTCATATTCAAGATATTTCTATTTGATTTCTGATAAGTCTGTGGCTATAATAAACCTTTTGCTTCCTATGATGCATTTTTTGCATGTCAGGATCACAAACAAAATTCTAAACTAGAGATGGGGACATTAACATGACATGAGAAATCATTTGGATTTTGTGAACAGTTACATAATAGTCAACTTATTTTACATATATTTGAAACAAAAATTGATTGCATAATTGTCACCTTAGTATTTAGGGAATTACAGGATTCCACCTTGCCCCCCCCCCCACCTGCAGCTACGGTTATGCATAGACATTTTATCAAATTTGTCACATGTTGCTGACAATTCAGTTGATTGAAATCTTGGTTTATGCAAAAGCTTCCCCCCTATAAAACCTGTTTACAATGCCTATTTTTATAGACCATCCTCTTTGGAGAAAATAACACAATTATCTATGTAGGACAATCATAAAACAGCTAGATGGGGCATCTAGCTGCCTCCAAATTGCAATAGTTATATTTGTGTTTGATGTTTATTACTCACTTTCAGATTTTGTACATATAATTCTGTTGATGCATTCAGTATCAGTGGAAGTTTTTGAAATCATAACTTTTTTTCATTTCAGATTTCTATATGTAGTTATTCTGTTGCCTTCCTAATTACACGTTCAACAATTAATTGTTTTTTTTTCTGCTAGGGTTTTAATCTTTTTAGAATTCACTAATTATTACACAATTCACTAATTATTTCATACTTGGCATGGGAAGAACTTGAGGTTTTAAAAAACTAAATGTGCAAGAAAGAAAAACTGAGATTTTTGCATCTCATGCTTTGCTCTTTGATATTCAGTAGCTATTTAGTGGGATATTTTCAGGTTATTTATTAGCAGGACTTTCCCCTCAAATATGGGGATCATGCTGTACATCCCAAATTATATATTGCAAGACTTCCCATGGTTACCTGAAACTATGAATAATGTTGTGACTATACTTGGGTTGGCAGCATACCATAGAATCACACAGAAGGAAATAGAGAGGTTCACAAACAATTTGCGGTGAGGGCTAATGTTTTTAAGAGAGTGGATAATAAGGACCTCTTCACACAGCTCCTGGATCCATGCCATTTCACTGACAGTTGCTGGCAAAATGGCAGCCACATGGGGTGCCTCGTGAAGCCTTGCGTGCCTTCCCTCCTTCCACCATCACATGGTAGGAATGGAACAAGGTGCATTGGTACTCTGTTCCCATCATATGGGTGAAAGGGCAACAACACATGTTGCCCTTTCCTCCATCAGATGGAGCAGAGGGCAACAAAATGCAGGTACCTCCATTGGAGCTACCCAAAACACACTTTCCTCTCCATGTAGGCAGAGGCTTCCCCTCCACTTTGAGAGGAATGGGGGCAGGGCCAAGCCAGCATCATCTAATGGCACTCAGCAAGCCCTGTCCAAAAGAGGCAAAAGGGTCTATTTAAACCCCAATGTAAAGAGGTCAGTCGTGAAACTTTGGATATTGAATCTGTGGATAGTGGGACCACACTGGACTGAATGTCTTTAAGTTGGTTCCAAATATGAGGTAGCTTTGACTTGTCAATAGCTTCCCAGATAGGCTTTGTATCTAATACAGATATCACTTGAAAAAGCAGCTGTTTTCTTGATATCCACCAATTCCATTTTTTAAAATTTACTAAACTCTTCAGAGGGGGTGGGAGATTTATTTCCCTGAAAGAACAGTGTTTTCCTTGAATCAAAATTCATATATATCATTTTTCTCCATGAAATTTTTTTGCTCTGTTTACAGGTTCCTTGTATGATGGTGTAGCTGATGGATACAGCAGTTATGGAACAGCCCGTGGAAGCTACTATGCCAAAGCCCACACAGGAAATAATTGGGGCCACGCGGTAAGGTTTACTCTATGATCCAAGGCATGGTGTTGGGAATGGGAAGAAACAGTGGGATGGCTCTACTTTTATAAAATAAAATAAAGCAAATATAGCCATCCCTCCACATTTGTGAGTTAAACATTCATTGCTTCAATTATTTGCAAAAGTGGAGGGACTACTGTATTCCAGTTTTCTCTGTGGGAATCCTACTATAAATTTGATATGTCAGTCAATAGTTTAGTCTGTATAGTTGCCCAATTCCTTCTGGCCATAAAGGTGTGGCGGTTTTCTGGCAACAGGGAGACGGAGATCTCTCAGGGACAGTGGGATCCAGTGTTATTGACTGGTATGATTTGCAGGCTGCCTGGACAAGTTAATGAGTTAGGTTTCTGATGTACAGTGCTGCAGTATTGCACTTTAAAGGCACATCTAGCAACCACAAAAAGGGAAATGAAAGATTCCTAATTCTAAAGAATTCTGATTCTCTAATTTTTCAAAATTGTGTGTGTGTGCACATGCATATGGCATATGATATCCATGCATAGGTGGTGTCTTGGGTACAGTCCTTCTCTGTAGGTATCTTAACAGTATCCATATTAATTTAGAATGATTTGGGAATCATTGCTTGTGTGAAAACTAAATAAATTTGGTCTTTGACCCATCTCAATTCTTCTGCTTTTTAGATAGATAGATAGATAGATAGATAGATAGATAGATAGATAGATAGATAGATAGATATATTAGGGGGTGTTGCAATCTGTTCCGTAAGTCTTTCTTAGATCTTCCTTTCTCTGAAGGTGTACAGACACAAATATAAGAAATGCCAATATTGTCTAAGTGGCACAGAAAAGAAAACTTACATCATAATGAAAGTTGTGTCTGATGAGATGTTTTAATTTTTTTTTCATTAGACATTTTTCATTAATTAGTCATAAAACTGTCTTCTGCTGGAGCATGTTAAATCCTTTGTGAGGGGATTTACAATTTGGGTAGAATGATACTTGGTGCAAATTACATGCCTACCAATGTACTGTATCAACTTGAAGTAGAGGCGAGACAGATTCAGACAAAAACAAGAGAGCAAACATGCTGTGCAAGTAAGAAGGAGGTGGGAACAAAAGCAATAAGAAAATAAGTTGGGTGTTGGCTAAATCCAGTTTGGCATGGTTTTCTCATGACCTGTCCTATGACAGTATAATACAAGTGTTTGCTCTTGCTCTGCAGAAAATGATCTAGGAACATTTTTAATACCTTTCCCCTAAATACATTATGCTTGCATGTGTAAGTAAGCAAAATCCATGCATGTATATACTAAGTGACTGTGGTATTTTGGAAAGGAATAAGATTACCATGGCAAAATTAAATTAAATAGAAATATAGCAATCTATGGATGGAACCCTGTTACTGATATATGGGTTCTATTTGAAAGAGAAAAGTCTATTATGTAGCCCTTTGAGCAATGTCCAAAACTACCCCCATCACAATTGCAGCTGGGGTCACTGCTTTTCTTCCATCCAGGATTTCATATGGTGAATACATCATTTTTGGTTGGATGTTTTGAAAATGTAATAATGAAATATTACTGGAGAGCCAATCAGAATGAGGCTAGTACTTCTGTCCTTCACTGTAGAGACTTATGGAAGATAAAATAGTGGTCTTTAGTTGCAACCATGCTAAAGAGTATTGCCACCAGCTTATATCTTATATGCTTTTATTTTATAAAATAATTTTAAAATGTACTGGTTTTTTCACTCTCAGGTAGGGCCAAAATACCTTGGAGAGACTGTCATTTTTTTCAACAGGAAGTCCCAGCTTGTCCCATCATTTTACCCAACTGATGTTGAGAAAGACTGAATATTCTGTTCATGCCTAGTAATTGCTATTTGAACATTCATGGTTGAAGTGGCTGCCTTGGAGTATCCTGGAGATTATCTGACTTTTGGAATGAGCTTTATCCTAGGCCTTGCTCCTAGCCTCTGTCTGGGATTAAGGCTATAATACAGGCATGGGCAAACTTCAGCCCCCTGGGTGTTTTGGACTTCAACTCCCAGAAATTCCAGCCAGCTCACTGGCTGTTAGGAATTGTGGGAGCTGAAGTCCAAAACACCAGGGGTCGGAGGGGGGTTGACCATGTCCCCCAATCTATTCAAGTATGGCTGGATGTAAGTGATGCCCAAAATACTATCTTTTGGTTAAGATTCATTAAAAGGTAGAAAGAAAATTTAAAATGGAAACCACAGATATTTTTGACTTCATCACTCACAATTAAATAAGTGTTTCTACACACTTATGAAACTGCCACTGATGGTGCCCTTCACACGATACAAGCATCAAATGTGGGGCAGAGGTATCTTGTTGTTTTAAAGTGTGAGTTTTTATCACAATTCCTGAGTGAATTGGCAAGTAACTTATTCCTCAATTGCCTGCCTAGAGACTTGTAAAAATGGCCAATTTAACATATGATGGTAACCCCCCCCACACACACTCCCAAACACTTGACCTGTTCTGTAGGATAAAGTCCATATAGTCATCTCTTTAATTCAGTTGACTCCAAGAAACAAATAGTCATAAAGATAGAGGCAGAGGAATTTAGAAGATGGTAACAAGGAAGAAGAGTTAGCTATATGTTGGGAATGCCTGGTACATGCTTAGAAAACTCATTTTTTAACTAATCTTTTGTCATGTAACTTAAGTCAAAGCTCAAGCCATTTATTATTACCATTATAATATCCTTTTATGTGACTTGTAAATTACTTATTACTTTTTAATTAAAAAAACTTTATCTAAGAAGAATGTAAAGGGTCTCTGATTTGGAAAAGGAGGAGGACTACAAAGAAACTGCTCCTCCCCAAAGTTGCAAGACAAATGTAATCACTATGTTTACAAATAATTACTTCGAAGAGGTGGGGTTTTTTTTGGGGGGGGGTGTCTAAATGTCTATAAAAATATAACAGCAAGGGATAAGAAAAACTTTCAGTCATGATGTTACTGCATTTTATACCTTGCATTTGTGTCCCATCCATTGTATGTATCAAGCTGCAAGAATTTATCCTTTTTTTTTTCATGGTTGTGCTTGTGCTCTTTTAAGTCATTTCCAACTTATGGTGATTCCAAAACAAATCTGTCATTAGATTTTCTTGGCATGATTTGTTCAGAAGCAATTTTCCTTTGCTTCCCTCTGGAGAGTGTCTAACTTGCTCATTTCACCCAGTGGCTACATTGCCAAATAGGGATTTCCATCCTGGTTTCCAGAGTCATAATCCAAAGCTCAAACCAATACATCTTGCTGGCTCTCTCACATGTTTGAAAATTCATAAGCATTTCCTGATATTTTGCAATTGGAAGAAGGCAGCATCTGCTTAAGTAGTTATTGACATTGAGTGACCACTAATTATCTAACATTGACTTGCTTATCTATCTATGACACCTGTTTCTTGAGTAGGAAACTTCAGAACAATATCAACTTTGGATCAGGGCATTTCAAAGACTGCACTTTCCCCTCCCATGGGAAGCTTCATGGGCTTTAGGTTCTTCAGAGGAGTCCTGGCTCCTTTTCTGCAGTTTTCTGGGAAAGGTGGGGGGGGGGGGGGAGCTCAGGGCAAATTGTTTGAAAGCATCAATGGCTCTATGTGGATTCATGATAGATATGTGTGAGAAACTTGTGTGACTTTCATTTTAACATTAAAAAAGATTTCTACAAATTTGTGAAACAAATGTGCACATCTGGAAATGCATGCAGAAAAATCTGTACAGTTGAAAAATTGGCAGATTTTTTTTAAAATGCAGACAAAATTCCTTTTAAAAACTAAAACTAAAAAAGCTAATGATCGTACAAGTCAGAACAGACTCAGTGATGGAAAAACAAAACTTTATCAAAATATAAATGTGCAGGTTTACATGGGCTTGGTTCACAAGGGTTCATCATCATTCTGTCTGGGTGCAAAGGGCAACAAGTTAGTACAAGAAAGAGAGAGAGAGAGAAATCCTGAATATAGGGTTTGGCAGTAAAGCAAATGGAGAGTTCAAGGAATGGATCAGGAAATTTGTTAAATACGCCCAGGGGAATAGAAGGTCGAGGACCTGAAATCTGGAAAACCTACAGAAGTTCAAGGCAAAACTAAAAGTAGTAACTACTGTAGATGTGGAAATCTTGTCACTCTCTATGATCTTGGACTGTAGCTCATACCCTTCTTCATCATTGGCTAGTCCTGTTGAGAGTTCCAGCCTAACAATATCTGAAGGTCTGTGTGATGCCCAGCTTGAATATGAGATAGTTGTACATAGACCTGAAAGTTGTCGTGACTTCAGTCACTTTCCAGGAAGATTTATCTGCAACAAAACTGTTTGAAAACTCTAGTACACGATAAGAAAGAGATAACTGAATGTTGCCAATGATTAAGGCTTGGTCAGTTGTACATGAATCTTACGCCAAAATGCCTGCCTGGCGGGAGGGGGGTAGACAGTAAGAAGAATTATTGTCCGAATCCATTTTGAAGTCATCTGTGCACCACCAGGCTTCACCCCCCCCCCCCCAAATTCTCACGGTGGTCTGTGAAAAGGCCTTACTGGTACATTATTTAAATTGTTATGTTTATTCATATCATGATCTGATCACCATGCTCAATATATCCCATATGCATGGGGGTATTGGGGTAATGATACAAAAGGTTTGCTAGGGTAGACCCTCTTTCACTCAGAATCAGCCCGCCCCGCCCCCAAATCAACCCCCCCCCCCCCAAATCAAAATCCTGGCTACGGGTCTGTGTACCATGATAAAATCACCTTTGGATCAACTGAAGAAGATCAGAGTACAGATCCCAATAAAGAAATACTAGATCAATTAAATGTTTAGAAAGAAACAAACAAAAAGGTGTCAAAGAAATTGTGGAACAGAGAAGGGCACAAATATTTCAAGCAGTGAGAGTTTTCTCTTTCTTTTCTTTTCTTTCTTTCTTTTCTTTTCTTTCTTTCTTTCTTTCTTTTCTTTCATTCTTTTTTTTTTTTTGGCAGGTTTTGTAGGCTTCTTTTTCCCCATTGTATGTAACAGTCTAGGAGAAATTCATTTCGCAAGCCAGATCAAGGGTGTGCACAGCATATCAGTCAGGGTGGTATACCATTATATCTCATTGCCTTGACTTCTCCCTCTGGCCTAAGAGACACTCCCCATCAACATGTTTGTGCAAAAAAATTAAAAGAATCATCTCCTGCTCCAGAATGAAACTACCAGATTTTTTAAAAATCAGATCTTTTTCAGAACTGTACTAGCTGTAGAAATTAGAAACTCCCAAAGTTGTGTTCTGTTTCTGTGAACACAACTAAGTTATTTGCATTGATGCTTCCGTCTCTTCAGCTGAACAGGGTGGAAACTAATAGCAAACCACTTCTGAAAAGTACCATATTTACTCAAATCTAATGCTCACCATTTTTGGCTAAATGATCTTGCCAAAATTGGGGTGCACATTGGATTCGTGTCATACAGTAATCTTAGTTCTGAGACAAAGCAAAAGGGGAAGCTGCTTCTGGAACTGCATCTTTGAGAGATATCATCTCTAATTAAATGGCCAGGGCTCAGTGCTATGCAATCCTGGGATTTGTAGTTTGGTGAAACAACAACATTCTTTGGCATGGAAGGCTCAAAACATTGACAAACTACAACGGTCAGAATGCCATAGCATTGCATCAAGGCAATTAAAGTGGATTCAGTCTACAGCATATACATCCCAAGGGTTTCTTTTCCATTGCTGGAAGCTTTGATGTTTCTAACAAAGCAATTCTAAGCAGGCAGCAACAGTAATGTGGCACCTTTTTTGGCTGAATTACTAAGCAGGCACACTTTCTGCCACTGTGCATTATATTTGGCAGAAAATACATTTTTTTGTTTTCAAGGTTTTGAAAATAGAGGTGTACATTAGATTTGATGGTGCATTAGACTCAAATAAATATGATATTTAGTGACCTCACAGAAAGCTGTAAAAGTTTTAAATTAAAATACATGATTATACTACTTGATTTGCTCAATGAATCATTTTGCCTGGTAAAGAACTGTGATAATAATTATTTACTTAACTCATTTAGGCATTGAGAGATGTTTAATTGATGTTTTTTGGGGGAAAAATAAAGACTGCATTTAGCTAAGCAAGTGACGAGTTGTGCAGGCTTGGATTACTGAAATAATAACTATGAGGTTCTTTCAGTGCTGAAGTACTGTATTATTAGCATTGTTTTCATTATCATTGTTATGGTGGAAAGTTATGTTTCATCTCCACAACTAAAGAGTGATATGCTTTAGGGACCCAATTAAGGCATGCTAGCATTATCATTGCATTCTCAACCTGTCACTTCAGAACTGTGGTTTCCAAATGTTGGTCCTCCAGGTGCTCTGGACTTCAACTCCCAGAAGTTCCAGCCAGCTTGGCTAACTGAAAAATTCTGGGAACTGCAAACTTGATGGAATTTGAACATCCATAGATTTTGGTACCCCCGGTGGGGTAGGAGGGTACCAAATTTCAAATACCATGGAACTATTTTAGTAGATATCACAAAAATGATCACCATGCAAACAATTCTGTAGGACATAGCAATCATGTAGCATTGTCTAGGTACAAGGAGAGTGACTTATAGCAGAAATTGGGACATTTCTCAGTTTTATTTTCTTCCTGCTTTGAATTTTATGCTCTAGTTTATTCAATTACAAATATATGATTTGTTAATTTTGGTACCTTCTTAAAAATGAACTGATTTTTTTTACCAGTTTGCATTTACCAGATTCAATAGATATAGCCATCCCATCATGCTGTAGGTTAAAGGTAGGGAGTATCTCAGAAGCAGAAATCCATATCCAGCACTAACATGGAGGAGAATGAGGATGACTTTCAAATTCTTTCCATTCAGAATATGAAGACATCAGTGCTGTTGGTTTTTTGCCAAATTCTTATACAAAATTAACTGAATTAAAATTTCAAGTCATCCTGTATTGGAAATGGGTATATATTAGGCCTGGGTAACAACGGAAAAATTTGTTTCTAAAATCGATTTGTATTTGGGGTTTTTTTTTGTTTCGATATTTAAAATAATTACAAAATTTTCCTTTTAAAAAGTTCGATATTTACGAAATTTCGTAAATGTGAAAAAAATTACAAAACATTAACGAATCGATTTCCGAAACAATAACGAATCGATTCGTTAATGGCGGACGCGACCACGAAATACGCTAAAAAACCTCCAAAAACTTCTGAAGCTTCCCTCTCCCTCTGTTGTTGACTGTTGGTGTGATATTATAATTTTTTTTCACTAATTAAACAAAAAACTTGCCCCAGACATGCGGAAATAATAACGAAACGACCTCAGAACAATAACGAAACGAATACAATAACGAAATACGAAGCATTTACAAAACGTGTTTAAAAATTCGTTTTTTTAAAAAATTGCTCCAGAATGGTTCGTTATCGTTTTGTAATTGAAAAAATTAACGAATTATTAACGAATTACGAATTAACGAAACGAAACCACCCAGCCCTAGTATATATGTATTAGATAAAAGAGAGGACACCGAGTCTTGATACTTTATTTTAAATTCACAGTTTGTCTGACCTGGATAGTCTTAGGGCTTTAGTAGACTTGCATTTTAAAATGATCACTCCTTTTTTCTTAGTATCTTCTGCCTTCTGCAAAATTCTGGGAAATGTAGTTTAGGGTTGGCCTTCCAAAACTACATTTCTCAGAATTCTGCAGGAGACAGAAGATGCTAAGAAAGCGAGGTGCCTGCTCTAAAATAATTGTATTATTGATAGTGATGTTGTTTATTGTTGTTTGTGATATTGCTTATGTTGCAAATTGTACCTGTTTTTATATGTTGTACACCGCCGTGAGTCGCCCTAGGGCTGAGAACGGTGGTCTACAAGTGCAGTAAATAAATAAATAAATAAATAAATAAATAAAATACCAGTCTGAAAATGCCTTCTGGAGCCAGCACCTGGATTTATATTCCCCACTTTTTAAAAAGTGTCCAGTGGAAGAGTAAATCACTAATTGTTTGTACTGCAGTTTTGTCCAAATGTTTGCTTCATGTCAAGATACAATTGATTTTGTACAGTTTTTTGGGGGGAGGGGGGTACGGAGTGCTCATTAAGTCCCCGTGTATTCAGCAATGCTAATTCAACTTATGCTTCCCATTTCAGATTGAACTACTGTGTACCATTTTATACTACACAATTGCAGTGTTATGATTGCATTTTAACTGCATCATCTGATGGAATCCTTGAATTTGCAGTTAAGGGATGGGCCTTTAGAACTGCCAGCCAGAGAACTTGAGTGCCCTAAATGGATATGGGGCAGGATATCTGAAAGACCACCTCTTCCCGTATGAACCTGCCTGACTTTTCAGATCCTTGGAGGAAGCCTTGATATTTCCCAATATGTTGTGAAGTTAGGTTGCTATAGATGTATAACATGGTTTTCCCAATTATAGCACTTTGATTATGGAATCCTCTGCCCAAGAAAGTTAGGCAAGCTGGTTCGATCTCATCAAGCTTCCACTGGGCAGCCAAATCAGCACTGTTCCACATGGCCTTTAAGGTTTTGAATTACTCTGTTTTAATTTTTTACATCGTATTTTAGGATTGTCTTTAGACATTTTTTTTAAAAAAACTTAAAAGTACTTTTAAAAAGTTTAATCTTTGTACTATTTTTAATTTCATGTATTTGTTCATTGCCTCAGGATCCCTCATAGGCTGGGAGGTGATGTGAAATTATCTTAAATAAATATTAGAGAATAAATAGCATCTCACCAAACTGCAAACCTCAGAATTCCATAGGATATAGCTATGACAGTTAAAATAGAATCAGAGAGGTATAATTGTATAGTGTTAAAGGGCTCCAGGACTGATGCCCAAGAGCTGTTGCACTAAAATTCCACACAATTTTGTACAGACACCCACGCTCTGGTTCTACTTCTTGCACTTCAAGCTCACAGCTAGCTTGAGAAGCAAACAGACAGGTTCCTACTTGTTGAACACTGGGCTGTTTGACTGTAGCTCAGTGACCTGAGAAGGAAAAGCCGAATGCCAGATTTAAGCTTACTTTAGTTATTCTTTCATTAATGTATGCTTTTACTTCAGCAAAAAAAAAAAAAAAAAAAAAAAAAAAAGCAATAACAGAAGCAGAAACAGCAACTTGGCAGAAATGTTGCACCTCCAGGGTATTTTCTGCAAACAAAAATTGGCTATTATGCTTCCTTTGCAAACTTAACATATTATTTAAATAAGGCTTCTTTTTTCTTATGCACTTATCTGCATCAAATGTTTGGAAGAAGAGCAAACCAAAAACATCTATAAGTATAAATGTGTGTGTGCTGCTGTTTTTGATCGGTTTATAAGAAGCAATGATCAAACTATTTTTGACCTGCATTTTGGATTGACAGAACGCTTTTTATTTCTTTTGAGCTAGAGACACGTTTTCCCAGTGAAGCTTGAGAACTTTAGGTGCCATGCTATTAGCTTTGGGAAGGCACCTTCTGTTAAATGAGTTCTTAGGAGCGAGTTGGTTCAAGCCCAGCTTGGGTGGGGCGAGATATAGAAGATGTCTCCTGAAAAGATGTGGGAAAAAACCTAGCTTCTTTTGTGTGAAAAAGAAGCTTGTTATGAAACGCAGTTTATGATTTTTTTATTATAATTTCTGTCCTTCATGTTAGTCAGTTTTTTTTTTTACTATTAAAGTCTGGTGTCTCCCTTTTTCCAGATTTTACATAGTTGTTGCTTAAGAGCTACCATTACCATTTATCATTTTATGCTAAAAATTCTGCTTTGCAAGTTAAATATTGTAAAATAATACCATAAATTCATCTTCCCTCTCGTGCTTTTTGGAGGCAGGAATAGCAGCAAAGCTCTTGCGACCTCATCAGATGAAGGCAAAAAAGTGTCTTCTCCCTGCTTATCTGCACTGCCAGCATGAAGTTCCCCGGAGCCCATCACATGATGCAGGCTACTTCTACTGGGGCTCCATGGGGCTCTACGCTGGCAGCGTTGTGGCAGTAAAACCCAGAGGAGTTGTGTGTACACTGTCTCCTCATTCAAAAAAAGGCAGAGGAGCCAAAAAGGAAGTGGGGGACAGTAGGGAAACATTGTGGGAAGACAGAGGACAGACTTTGATGGCAGGCAACATAGCCAGACAGGTTCCCTATGCTGCTCCACAATTTTACCCACTCTTGCCCACTTTACAAAGGGCCATCTGATGACGTCCTTGATGTGATATGTATGTAACCATATCTTCTGAAGTTTAATAGCAAAGATGTATTGCCTACAAAGTGTCTCCATGAGTTTTAAAGATAGAAGTATGAAAGAAAATGCTTCAGAATTCAAACTATCCCCTGATTTTGCATCTGTCTGAGCAGTTTGCCTGATTCTGAAACAGAACAATCTGCAACTGTTTTCCCTGCCACCCCGTTTCTCAGGCTCATGTGGCCCTGGGACATAGGATGGCAATTACTGTCCCCTCAAGTTCTCTTTGTTCACAATGATGAGTCCTACATGTGAGCTATTGCCTTCAGTGACATCGGCCAGGTGATTGGGGAATGGGTCAGTCTCCATAACGGCTTTGGGAGTGCCTGTCTGACCCATCCTGGGGCTCATCCAGTGTATGCCTTGCTAGATTGGTCCTTGTTTAGTGGGGCAGTGTTGATCCCCCATGTACATTTTCTGTAGAATCTTCAGTGGAACTCATTTGTTGATGCATTTTGCACTAGTTGCAGCTTATGACTCCTTAAAGTCAGCATCACACAGAGGTCATGGTAGCCTAATTCAGTGCATGCATTACTGTGGTTAAATTATTCCTGTTCAGGAAAGGCCATAGCAGGTGTGGCAGTTGATGCCAGCCCCAGGCACTCTGAATGATAAGGTCCATCTGGCCCTCCAGTGAGAGGGGTGGATATAGAAGTACTCTCAAAATACACACCTGCCTCCCTAGGAAGAATGCAGCTGCACCCAGGTCAAGTATGCGATTCAGTTCCCAGACCCAGGAAGCACAGATCCATCATCATCTTATTGGGATTCATCAGGCTTCAGACAACACATTTTAGCATCCACCCATTGGTCTAATACCTGCACCTCTGCAGTCAATTCTAACAGCTGAGGAAGTAGAGCTTAGTGACATCAACATATGGGATAAAATCAATATCATTTAAATCCCCAAGTCCTGATGACCTCACTGAATGGCTTCCTACAATATTAAACAGCACAGTGGACAAGAGGGAAACCTGTCACACTCCATCGTTTAAAGATATTATAACAATGATGATGACAACCACAACACTAATGGTAGGGTACAACATGGTTAAAACACATAGCTAAAGTAGAATGCTATTAAAATTCATATATTAAAATACATTGAAGAAAAATTGACATCAGTACAAATAAAATGTAAAGTTAAAATTCATAGTTTAAATTGACTGGGTAGGTCTGCCATAGGTTTTCAATTGTGTCTTGAATTCTGACAGCTCATTTGGCTGCTGGAGCTCTTCTGACAGGTTATTCCACAGTTCCTCTAGGAGACAGTTGCCAGTAGGTTTCTAGCTAGTTGGAGTAAGTGACATCCAAAAGACTTATGTGTATGGGGTGGATTGATCAAAGCTTTTCCTGAGACAAAGGAATGTCAAAAGAAATTCAGTTTATAATAATATGCCGTGTTGATAGTGATTGCAAGTAGATAAATCCTAAGAAATACTGTATGCTTTTGTTTAGAAGTGCTACTGTCATGTATCAGATTTAAAAGACTTGTCTCCAGCACTTCTGAAGGCATGGAAGTATGGGGTGGGAGGGAGTCAGGCATTGAGGTGCCAGTGATGCATGAAATCTCCTAGACCACAGTTCTGTACTTAAGACTCAATCTCACTGACTGCAGTGAAACCTATTTCTGAATATATGTTATATTTTAATATAGTTTCTAGGCATGTGTGATTGATAAAAAAATATTTCAAAAGTCATTACAAAATTAGGGGGCACTATACTATAAAGAGAGTAACAAAATTTCGTTATTTTTCTTTATAGTAATTGCATATAATTAATAGTTACATGATAAAGTTGTGGCCCCCTTGATATTTGGGAAGCAATATGTCTCTGGTTGATACCGCTCCAGCATACATGACTTATTCACTATATCTACCAGAGAATATGGGCTGACCTTTATTTCTATTAGAGACAACACCCAATGTTTCTTAGTATCTATTGCACTGTTAAGGACAGTGAACATATATATAATCAAAAACATCTTCCCTCTTCTGATTTTTCTCTGTCCTTTCTCTCTGTCAGATGTACAATGGGACCCTCAAAAGGGAACCCGCGGAGAACAAGCGCTACAGTTCATACAGCCAAATGGATAGCTGGGCTGGGAGGAACTACAACAAGATCTGCAGTCCTACTAGTCCTGGCAGTGATTACTGCTTTGTACAGAATATGAAGAGTAGCCGGAGTGAGCCCGATCTTTACTATGACCCTCCACGGGGCACACTAAGGAGAAACCAGAGTGGAAGCCGTGTGAGTCACAAAGCCAGTTTGAATCGCCACAGCCTCTACAGCACTACATGCAATAACCAGGGAATTACAACTACTACAAGGACAAGCAAGAGAATCCCAGTCCGCACTTCCTCTTACACTTCTACTAATAAACAAGATGTGGTCTATGCTCAGCCTGTAGCTAGCAAACCAGATGTGATTTACGGACAGCCTCCTTCCAATTCAAAGTAAGTTTCCATGCCAATCCTCTGTTTATGCAACCATATGTATAGCTACCTGCTAAGTTAGGATATCACTTCATTCAGCTAATCAGATGGATTCTATTCCATGCCATGAAATCTTAGACAGGGGTGGGAACTGTGTAGGTCAGCATGCAGCACTTGGGAAGGGACTACATGAAACATTCAACACCAAGTGCAGTCCTTGGGGCATTTGACAATAGCCCTGTCACACCTTCTAAAATAGCAAACCCTAAAAGAAAGAAAAAAGTCCAGAAGTAGAGTGTATCACTGCTTTTCATGCAAAATGGTGACTGTTATGCATGGCAATGGACCTCTAGAATGCCAAAGAAGCCAAAAATCTGCCAGTACAGTTTTCCAGGCCCACCACCTGACTTAGACTATAATGAACCTGTGCACTATTAATGTTCCACAGAACTGTGCTGCAATAAATCCCTCTGGGAAATAAAACTGGCCATCCTTCTGAAGACACATACTTCCAAACTGCTCCCTAAGAAAGACCCAGTTATCGTAGAAAACATTATTATATATCCAGCTTCTTTTAAAATAATTGCCTTAATGTCATTCCAAGAACAATTGTTGTCTGGGAAACACTCTTCTCTGCCAAACTTCTTGCAGGGGTGGTCCCCTTTATAGCACCCTTCCTGATAGGGTGGTTCATCTTGTAGAACAAGTTTAAGTTTGGGAGTTGTCCGTCTTCAAACACTGTGCGTGATTAGTGAGTCTTCCTTCCAGAAGAACTAGTTCTGTTTGGAAAGTTGTCTCATTTCTAGATCTATGATTATTTGCATATTTCTGCACAATGGTGGAGCTGCAATTTCATCAACTTGATTATTTTTAAAGTGTTATAATAAATAAAATTATTCATCTCAGAATTAGATTAGTTCACTAGTAATATAAGGCTCCTCTAGTTTTATACAGGCATTCATTTTAAGTGTTTCTTCACATGAAAAGTAAAGCAATGCTTGGAAATATATGCCTACCACAGGCATTGAACTCTGATAGAAGGCTTTAACCGATGATGATGATGATGATTATATAAATAATTGTTACCTGCCTTTCTTCAAAGCTCTAAATGGGGTACAACGCACTCAAAACACATATATGTAAAGACCATTGGTACTCTAAAATCCAAGTGGGAGGAGGATCTCTTCCTATCAGTGTGGAGTGTGACACTGTTGATATATACTGTTGTTTCAACAGTGCTAATTAAAAACATTCACAACCAGCTGAATTAATATAAAATTGAAAAAGCATGTGGGAATTGGCACCGCACATTCAGGTTTTGTTGCAGTGGGGTTTCTTCTTCTTTTTCTCACCTAGTTCTGAGAATAACAAGTTCTGATCAGTTAACTAGTGCCTTTAAGGCACAAATAAGATACAAATAAGATAAACTCTGCTGATAACTTTACAAACTGCAATGTTTTCAGCATATCTGAGCAAATGCAATTATTGGATTGCATTCCAAGTCATCACCAGGAAATATCTCTTTTTTCGGGTAATTGCCTTGATTGTTGATCTTACTGTGGAGTCTAGTTATAGAATTAGCTTTGTATTATAGGGATTGATAGAAGGTGTGTCAATATTAGTGCCTTGTGTGGAATAGTTTGGTGAAATAACTTTACTTCAATACTCATTGCAACCTCCCTGTGGAATATGCACCAGGATGAAGCTCAAAATTGGAGGACAGAGAATCCATTCAGTGGCAATATCACATGCACTTCCTACAAATTAGGATAATGTGATTTCTGGTCATCCTGCAATTTTGTTTTTATCACTATAGAAACTTCAACAGATACATTTTCTAGAATCTTTTGCACAGTGTTTTGATGTGTGTTCACTATGATTCTGACTGTCCAGAAAATCTATTTGTTCTAAGGTGTGCATTCTATAATATGGATCTGTATGTAACTATGGGCCTGTTAAATTGGGCCCAAATTTGAAGAATTACCAGTTGAGAAAAGAATATGGTTTATCTGTGGATGTACCATCTTCCTGAATGTGATGCTATGTACTGTACTCAGTGCTCTAGCCCTTTCTGTGATAGTTAGGCAAACTCAGCTAATTTAGGATGAATTCACATCTGCAAAATACCTCAATCCCAGTCATGCTGGAACACATGGTGTGCCTCTGTTAAGCTTTAATGCATTTTTTTATAAAACTATTTCATTATTTACTTTCTTGGAAAACATAGGGGAGGAGGGAATTTTACAATGTTTGTTCTGCAGTGTTTTGCAATGTTTGTTCTGTACCCTGAATTTGTATCAGGGTACAATTGAGGTGGTGATGGCTGGATGGCAGGATAGTTGGTAGGTGGTTACCTAGGTCTGATAAGCATGATGTTACCATTTTTAAAACATACAGTACATGTATCAGTGTGTTTAATTACGCCAAATAAGTGGTAGTGGAAGCTCTGGGTTTTTATCTAGGTTTTAATGTTCACACGGTTTTAATTGTGTTTGCTGTTTCAAATATTTATGTTTCAATAGGTTGTTTTAACTTTATGTTGTATGTTTTTATTCTGTTATATCTGCCGTGGGTATGTGCTCAGAGAAAGGCGGGATATAAATTTCTCAAATAAATAAATAAATATCAGTGGGAGGTGGGTAAGTTTTGTGGTGAGAAGAATTCCAAAGGGCATCCACATTTTTATTCAATATATGTATGTATGCAGATCTCCACATATTAGAATATGCTATTCAAATATGCCCTGAGAGCATTCAGCTATTTGAATATGTGTTTACCCACATACATATTTACACTGAAGTTAAAAAAATACAAAATCAACACAATCAACCCTTCCCAAAGTGAACTTTGGCCATGTCCCATTTCTGAAGGTCTGGTATGTATGCCACATTTTATTTAATATTGCTTTTATATATTAATTGTATTATTTATAGTTGTTTCTCCACATTTGTGAGGGTTAGGGCCATACACAAACTCCCCTCATAAGTCACTAAAACTTGGGTGTGCGGAGTCAAGCAGACTGGACAGGAAGAGGGATTATTTATTTATTTATTTATTTATTTATATCCCACTTTTCTCCCATGGGTGGAATTCAAAGTGGTGAACAAATAGTTAAAAAATGGAATGCCACTCAGACGCTCAAACTCAAATGAGTAAGAGGCTGGGAAAGGGATCAGACAGGGTGGAGAGGACACACACACACATCAGTCACTCAAGCTTGGGGAGATAGCAGGCTGGGAAGAGGACTTTGGGGAGTTTATCAACTGCTTAGTTGCTGCCAATTTGTGAATGAGAGATTTCCATATCATCAACAGCAGGGCTCAGGTCTTGAGTAGTCAAGACTATGACTTCCTTGATTGAGTCTATCCTTCTGAAATGCAGTCTTCCTCTTTTCCTACTGCCTTCTACCATGCCAAGTATTATTTTTCTAGTGAGTCATGTCTTCTTGTAATATGTTCAAAGTACAATGGTCTCCTTTGGTCATCTTAGCGTCTAAGTAGAGTTCAGGCTTGCTCTATGAGTCATATCTTTTTAGCAATCCATGGTATCCATAAATTTTTCTCAAGCACCACATTTCAAATGAGTTGGTTGTTTTTGTTTAAACTTTCTTCACTGTCTACCTTTCACAACAAAACATAGAAATTGGAAATGCTATGGCATGACAATTCTTACTTTGGTTGTCCATTATACTTCATTGCTATACTTCATTAATATCAATTGCTGCTCTTGATGAAATAGTGACCACAGCGTCCCTAAAACATGCAGGAAAATCAGTGTAACCACATGTAGAAATGTCATTTTCATTTTCTAGAAGATTGTTCATTGATATTATTTTTCTATTATCCTGCTTAAGCATAAAACTCAGCAATATCCACGTGAATACCTCTCCATAATACCAACTTTTAATTAAAAATGTACCATAATTAGTTGAGTGGACATAAAGTAAATAAAGATGTTACTTTGTGAATGATAGATGCTTTTCTTATTGATAACAAAAATATTTTGAAAGAGCAGGCATCTTGAATCAATTTAAACTAGGCAGAAATAGAATAGGTGTTAATTTTATTTTGTAGATCTAATAATCAGTATAAAACTTATATTATATTACAATTATATGGGGGCTCAGGTTGACCTACATGATAAAAATAATTAGAAATGAAAACATTTGCAGTAAGACCCTCCTAACTATAGAACTATATCTGTTGGATCACTTACCTACAACTTGCAGGGAAAAAATGCTAGGTCTTCCAGGCAAATCTAGCTGCTGTAAGTCTCTTTATGGAGAAAAAAAACAGGGTATTAATAAACATAACAACAACACAATAATAATTCTGCTACCTCCCCCAGAAATGAGTATAAAAATGTGTTGTAGGATCTGATTCTTAGAGAAGAGATATGGTATTTCTAGGAATTTCTAGGTCCTCTAATGCAAAACTATGGTATGTTGAGCTGGAGGTTAGGTAAACAAATGGTATTCAGTCCTATCTATGATTTCAAATTACAGTATGACTGGGAACATTTCCTACATGGGGTATTACTGTACAGTATAGATAAAACATACAAAAAGTTATGTTTAAATTGCCATTACACCATCTATAGAATTTAAGCCAATTATATCCACTAAAAGTGAAAGTTAAAAGTAGTTTAGCACACCAAGAAAAGGCACTAGTATTGTAAAATAGACAATTCCCAAAGTCTATTGGAACAGAAAAAAATCCTCATCACCTCATGAGGGGAGAGCAAGCAATGATGAGAGATAGTCCTGTTTTGCTAGGAAGGGATTTCCGACGTCTGAGAGCAAACCACTCTCCCTTTGAAATTTTCTGATTTATTAATGTCAAAATCAAATCAGAACAGGATTAGTACTTTCTGTATTAACAAATAACAGATGAGGAGTGTTCTTATTCTCATCTGAATATGGATCCTGGAAGTATAACTTTGGAGTATTTGATCTATTCTTCATATTGAGACTGAAACAAGTCCAAGTCATTTAATGCACACTGATTAAATCACCCTGAGTTGCCCTTTGTAAACTCCTAGGAGTATAATCTACACAAATAATTATTTTAAAAGGGCATTACATTGTGGCTATTCTAGGTTCATTCATATATGCTGTTGTTTTTGCCAGGAACAGTTATGAATGCATTTTGCTCCAGTACCCAGTGACTTTATGTTGCAACAGCTATAGGACAAGGCTTCGCCATAAAAATATTATTAAGGACTTTGTCATACTTAGGGCTTTTGACCTCTTGCTACTTTTGGGGGATGGGGCCTGTGAGTGCCATCATATGATGCTGGCTTGACCCTGCTTCATTCATGGCTGAAGCATCGAGAAAACATAACAAGATGCTTCTTCACCAACTACAGAAGGTAAGTTGTGTTTTGGGTAGCTCAAATGGAGCTACCCACATTTTGGGGGACTTCTCCCATGTGATGTCATTCTTTCCCCCATTTGATGGAGGAAGGGACAGGGTACCAATGCACCTTCTCCCAATATCCCCATGTGATAAGGAAAGAAGGGCTGGCGAGTGGCGTTCCGCAAAACAGAAACAAATTGGAGGGGGGGGGGGGGAGGTTAATGTGATGAAGTCATAATTGGCTCTGCATTCCCTAGATCACGTCTTCTTAAACTGTGGCTCTGATCCCAAATGGGGTCCCCTGAGCTCTATGTTGCTGTCATAAAAATTTGGCAACAGTAAAAGGTTTCTGAATGCCATCCATTTACACAAATCTGTTAGCAACAGAGTGCAGCATTTACAGTGGACTATGCAGAAAATGCCTCAACTGTACTTCACAAAAAGAACAATCAACTTGTTTAGCAAGCCTTGCAGATGTTGATTTACAAATTACTACCATTAATGTTTGACTTTACATCTATATACTCAGGGTCACATAAAATGTCTTGGGTGGAAAGGAGTTGTCAGTGGAAACGTTTTACGATGTCTTGCCCTAGATTATATATAAGTACATGGGTGGTCTGTCCCTCACAGGATTTGATTTTGTGATAGTTTATTTCTTGTTGTTGTTATGTGCTTTCAAGTCAGTGTAGTTTATGGCAACCTTACCATGAGTTCTGACCATGTTGCTGTTGTTGTTGTTGTTGTTGTTGTTGTTGTTGTGTGCCTTCTAGTTATTTCTGACTAATGCTGACTCCACAGTGAACCTATCAGAAGGTTTCCTTGGCATAATTTATTCAGAATGGATTGCCTTTTTCTTTCTATGAGAGTGAGAGACTGTGATTTACCCAAGGTCACCCAGTAGGTTTCCACAACTGAGTGGGGTATTGAACCCTCATCTACAGAGTCTTACTATCTCATCACATTTACATTTGGAAGCATCCTACAATGCTTCCTCTCCAGTTGGAGGATGAATGGGCTTGATGCCCATCCCATGACATAAGGGAACTTCCTGTGGAGACCCTCCTCCAACTGGAGGGAAAGCATTGTACAATGCTTCCTGCTCAACCCAGGAGGCTTCTTGTGTTGTGCTGGCTCCATTGAAGCCAGTACATTTCTGCACTGCCTGGGCAACTCTTCCCCCATGTGACACAGAAAGCGCTGTGAGGGAGCAGTGCGCAGGGTGATGGATTTACCCAGCTGCCCCTCATTTTTGCGGTGAAGCCAGGCAAGGTGGGATGCTTCATCAGGCTAATATGATAAGGTCCTTAGTCTAACCCTCAAAGCACTATACCATTCAATAGCAAGTTCCAACTAAATTTAATCAGTGGAAACATGGTAAGTTGGAATTTACTTAGATTTCATCCACTCAATTGATCTTATTTAAGCTTCATTATTCAACAGAATGCACAAGTGTACTCCAACTGGGACTAACAACTGGGTTTGTGCCCTTGCAGCCATTTAAAAATAGAAGGGCTGCAAAAAAATTCTCTTCCACTTGGCTTAATTATACAGTTACCATCTGTGCAATTAATTACCCTCATTACACAAACATTCTTATTCCATTCAACTTAAACTGGGTGTGACTTTCAGTATAACTAGCAACTTACTGGAAATGATGTGGCTGTGTTTAATGGGACTAGGTTGAAAAGACTTTTCAAGTGGAACTTTTTTACTGCAATCTAGCCTAGGTGAATGGATCCACATATTAGGTCAAAGGAGGATTTTGTCCAAAAATAGAGATTAAAGATGAAACTAGGTTTAAGAAGGGTCAGGTTAAACATTTGCTTAGTGGATTGTCCACTAAGGGGAATGAATTGGACATTTTCGTCTTATTCTGGAGATTGACATCCTGTACATGTTATAATCTAAGGCTCTAATAGTTACAATGCATTTCCTTGGTAGGGAAGTGGCTGGAATTTCTACTTGTTTTATTTTCTTTGGTTTTTGGTTTTGATGATTCCTATAGTTGGACAATAAAGAGTTATCATCTTACTTGGGGAAAAATAGGATAGAAGGCCAAAGATCAAGCCACATAATCCAACATGTAATGTTTTACCAGCAAAGACCAGCACATTGGGCATTATTATTATTTGCACAAGAGTGTTTACTTGATACTGTAAGTGGACCCTGGGAAAATTACAGCAATGTAGGCTTGGGCATGAATCAGTTTGAATGAAAATGATTTGTAGTTTATGGTGGGCTGTTTTATATAATATCCGAAAACAGAATGGGGAGGAGGGAAACGAAAAGCCCAGCAAAACAGCTTGAGAGAGCCAGGTTTTATCAGTTCTGCAGACAAAAAGAGTTAGGTCTGTAATACACCTGAGGCAGGGATCTGTCATGTTCTCCTGACAGAAGCAGCATCCTCCAATTCTTCTTGGAAAGTTCCCTCCTCCTACAGAGAGGACCCTGGAAACTTTCTTTCCCAGTAGCACTTGCATAGGACAGGCACTGAATAGTCTCTGAGTTCCTCTTGGAGCATGAAGGGAGTTGAAGCCTTTTTCCTCTCTCTATTTCTCAGCCAATAAAAAGCCTGGTGGTGTCCATGCTTGATTGGCTGAGGATGGACACAACCGGCGACTACACTCCCAGAATGGTCTCTTGTGGTTTGTCTTTTAAAAAAAATAAATAAACAAAATGTTATGGTTAAAACTTAAAATAATTCTTTAAAAATAGTAGATTACTGAATTGTTTTGAAAACTTGGCAGGCCTGCAGTTCTAAATGGGGTCTAAAACTGAGGTAGGTTTCATGCATATAAGGCTTAAAATGGCTGAGGATTGAGCCTTTAAAGTCTCTCATTGTAGCCAATGGGCTGTATCTTTGCCGAATGAAAACGGCAAAACCCCTCCCCATTAAAGTAAAATCCCGGTAAACAGAATGAGGGGTCAGCTGACAATGTACCCATAAACTGCATGCTTTTGTGCCAAATTGCACACCTCTAGCAGCAAGCAAATAATGTTGTAACTTTGGTGTCAAACCTCAATATACCATCTGTCATTTGGTGAGGAAAACCAATTCATTATAGTCATTTTGACAAAAAAAATGCCAGAGCACAAATAAAACAAATACAGCTTTCGCTACCCTATAATCTATAATCAGCTATAATGAGTTGACTTTTCTGTCTATACTGATAAAAGGCATTTTGACTGATAAAAGCATTTTGTATCTCTAGTAAAATGTGGGGGTACTCATTGTTTCTGTTGAACCTCACCTGAGGGTGCCCAGTTCCTGCAGAACAATTACCTCTTAAGTGGATAGACAGCAACACCAACTTTTGAGAACTTGAGCCTATTTAGGCCCCCATACAATTCTTAACTGAGTTTAGAAACAAGTTCAGGATACTGATATATCTTATATTTGGGGGATTAAACAGAACTATAATCACCAGAGTGCTAGTACTTCAAATATCTAAAGATGACATCGTCCAGTGGTTTCAAATAGCTGTTGAATGGCATGAAGGGAAAAAAGAGCAGAATCTTGCAGGACCATTACAATGCCCCAGAAATTATCTTCCTGCATGAAATCCCAAGACCAGTGATTAAATATGGGGCATTATTTTTTAGGAAGAATGAGCTCTGATTACATTTTGTTGGAAATGAAAAGGCCACAAATGTATTGGTTACAGTTGTCTTGATTTTACGCATAGCTCAACTCTGATTCCATGCATCAGTGTTCCTGCTGGCCAAAGGAAACCCATTCACCTGGTCTTCCTGCTCAGTATTCCTGTAAAGATAGATGCAGGAATTCATTTGGCTGAAAGTTGCATTGTGATTCCTCTTGCCACTTTGGAGTGAGGCAGAGCCATCTAGGGCCCCTTCCACACAGCTGAATAAAATCCCACATTATCTGCTTTGAACTGAAATATGTGGCAGTGTGGACTCAGATAACCTAGTTCAAAGCAGATATTGTGGGATTTTCTGTCTTGATATACTGGGTTATACGGCTGTGAGGAAGGACCCTATGTGTGACCTGGTTACCACTATCTCCAAGGTCCTATAATGGGACTCTATGTACCCTGTCTCTCACAAACTGGATCTGCCCTCCTATGCTAAATGTTGTAACAATCAAGGTTATCAGTATGTTACTGCTCACAAAAAATTATCTATGCACCCCTTCCCAGTGATGGCTGGTGGGTAGGAACAATGGCTGAAACTGATTCACTGTTGCCATGATGGAGAAATAAATTCATATAAAGTCTGTTTGGATCTAACTGAATTTTCTGCTTGCATCAGTCAACTGGGCTACAAGTAATGGGACAGTTTACCTGTTCTGAGCATAAGTCTGAAAAAAACTGTGGGCTTCTGAGGAAATTTAAACACCAGGCACCTGTTCTTCCTTCACCTGAAGCCATGATCTGCACATTTGTGTTCCCAGTAAGTCAAGGAAAACACTTCTCAAATTGGCCATCCAACTAGGATTGGGTGACCGTTTCATATTTAATGGTACTGAAAGCTGCTGAGAGATCAAAAACTCTTAAAGTTCATACAACTGATGAATGTGATCTTTTCATATTTAGAATTACCCACGATGAGATGGATTATGGAGCCATGACCATCCAGAAAGCCATTCAATTCCTGTGTGCCTCAGATGAGAAGTATCAGGCCACAGGTGCTTACTACCTCCAGCACACCTGTTTTCAAGATGAGTCTGCCAAGCAGGAGGTAAATTATTCCTCACAATGATCCTTCAGGTTTATGTGGATTTATGGACAGAATTTTCAATATGTGGAATTATGTCAGAACTCATTTTTTCTGTAGCTCCAACAGAAAGAATTGAGGGTCAGATTGGGAAGAGGAATCTTGTCCATTCAACATTAAGAGGTAATCTAGTGGTGTGGCTATAAATACTTTGGATAGACCTGGAATGGCCACAGAGTCACATTATTGCACATCATTTTCTTATTGTCTGGAAACCATTTGGGTCTGAATATCCAAATTTACACTTCCTAAGGACTTAGTAAATGCAGAAATTGTTATCTTAATTAATTCAAATGCATATCATATGCATATAAAACATTTGTTTTGTAGTTATAATAAGATACAATAAAATATAGTTTACAAATATTATCAATCTGATATTTGAGTGCCAGTGAGACAGAACAGCCCTTGATTCAGGTAGTAGTTTTCATATACTCCAAAATCTCTGTTGCTATGCAATAAAAACCCTGTTTTTAAATTACTTTAACAACAACAACAACAACAACATAAAATATTATTTCAAACTAAGGAAAGATGTTAGGTCTCAAGTAATACTCCAGAATGCCACAATCTGTACAATGTTCCTCTCAGCTGTACAGTCAGTGAATGCTGCTATTATTTGTAGGATGGTGGCATTTCCAAGCTCATTGAACTTCTCTGTTGTGTTTATAAGGAATGTCGGTCTTCTTTGTTAGGTCTACCGACTTGGTGGCATTTCCAAGCTCATTGAACTTCTCCGTAGCCCAGATGAAAATGTGCAGCAGGCTTCAGCTGGAGCCCTTCGAAACTTAGTCTTCAGAAACCCAACAAACAAGTTAGAAACCCGTCGGCAGAATGGAATTCGGGAGTGTGTGAGCCTTCTGAGGAGGACTGGAAATACAGAAATACAGAAGCAGCTGACAGGTACTTTTCTTCTTTGTAAAAGAATATTTAAACAACTGGAGAAATAAATCAGAGCATGAATTCTACTTGAGGCATCTAAATTCTAGCCTTTAAAGGGAACTAGTAGAGCTCTCAAGTGATGAAAGGATTTTGAATTCTGTAGTCATGTTACTTTTCAAAGTTCAGCTGATGTTTCCATAGCAGAAGCAAACATGATTATGCCTTTTGATAAACTGCAGCAAGTAAATTATAATGTAACCACTACTTTTTAAATAAGGTATGCAAGTACATCCCATTTAATAAAACCCTTGACATAAAAGCTCATTTTTTTACATTTTGTTTTACTTCTGCCTGCGCCCACCTTTTCATCCTTGTTCTATGGGTAATTCATGTGTCCAGCCCTCCATGTCATTTTATGTGACCCTTCAAATGCTGGACTACAACTCCTGTATACCTCATCATTGGACATCATGACCAGAGATGATGGGAATTGTGATACAGTAACATCTTCAAGGCTGCAGTTTGTTCAGTTTATGATGTCTGAATGTGATACGATGTCTGAATTTAAAATGTCCTTTAACTTTTCCCTCACCTCAGAGACACAAGTGCCGTTGGGTTTCAATTTCCATTATCCCCTGTCCACATGGCACAGAATCAGAAGTGATTAGCAATAAATCCATCCCCGAAAAAAAAGTGATGGGAGTTTCCATTCACTAACAAATGGGGACCCAAATAGGGTAAAAACTAAAGTGCACCAACTACTATGTAAAAAAAAATTACAGTTGGCCCTTTGTAGCCATGGATTCTCCATCCATTGATTTAACAGCCATTTGAAAGTAACCATAAGGCTGATATGGCCCTTGATAAAAATGAGTTTGACACCCTTGGTGTAACTGGAAGCATTTTAATAATATAAGCATTTGAAAGATGGTGAAAATGGCTAGAGAAGGAGAAAGGAAAGTTATCCCTGGATGCCTTTTCTAAGAAGCCTTTAATGGTTTCTAAAAGGTTTGCAATATATTTGTTTATTTATGCAAGGCTTACCTAACCTACTTGCTTTCATTTCACAGGTACACATTGCTAGTTTTCAATGAAAAGTTTTCTGTAACCTGTTATATTGCTCCCCTTTTGTTCCTTTTTGTGATGTAGGAACCTATCCATATCATTTCCAAATTATTGTTTTCCTTGGGTACCAATTTTTTGTTTAAAAAGGGTCATCTACTTTATTAACGGCGCTCCATGCAGTCATGCCAGCCACATGACCTTGGAGGTGTCTACGGACAATGCTGGGTCTTCGGCTTAGAAATTGAGATGAGCACCACACTCCAGAGTCAGACATGACTGGACTTAGTGTCAGGGGACTACCTTTACCTTTACCTACTTTATTAACTACTTTATTAATTACTTTATTTAAGTAGATTATACATCTAATTTATTAACAAAATAATAACTGCATATTTTCAGCAAACCAGAATTTAAATCTGTAATTCTGATGTCAAGTTTTAGGCCTAATAAGGGACAGAGGCTTTCAATATCACCTTAAATTAAAGACATGCAGGATCTTACATTGCATATTTAGAGAATAGCTTTGACAATATGCACAATATCTTGTATCTTGAATCTCAGTGAGACTTATAGGATGCTGCAACAATGTGTCTTTTCCATGTCCTTTCTAGGTCTGCTCTGGAACCTTTCATCCACTGATGAACTGAAAGAAGATTTGATACATGATGCTCTCCCTGTTCTGACTGATCGTGTGATTATTCCTTTTTCTGGATGGTCTGATGGTATTAGTAACAGATCAAGAGAAATGGTTGACCCAGAGGTTTTCTTCAATGCCACTGGCTGCTTGAGGTAAGTCAGCAGATATAATCTGTCTTTTGTATGTATTTCATGTTGGTTTGCAACAACTAGAGTGGGTAAAAGGTGTGAACAAAACAAACAGCCTGTGAGAGGCCATAGATGATAGTGACCAGCTTTTAAAATACCCAAAGCATTTAAAATGTTTTGAAAATCATGCATGAGTAAACTGTGGCCCTCCAGGCATTTTGAACTTCAACTTCCACAATTCCTAAGAGCCACCATTTGGAGGTTGAGATAGGATGGGATATAAAAGCCCTAAATAAATAAATAAATAAATAAATAAGAGCCAGTAGGTTGTTAGAATTTGTGGGAGTTGAAGTCCAAAACATCTGGAGGGCAGAAGTTTGCCCATGCCTAGTATAGATAGATATTTTACCTGGTACCTAAAGACAATACAATAGAATCTAGGTGTTAAGACCATTCATCAAAAATATGTGAATGCTTAAGTCCTATTATATACAATGACACAGTAAAATAGTGTTCCTTGTATACAATGGCAAAAATAAGATTTGATTTCTGACTTTAAAATTTCCATCCATGGGTGGTTGAATCTGTGGGTACAGAATCCATGGATAAGGAGGAAGTAAACCCCTTTTGTGTATAGACACAATCAAAGACAATGAAATAGTGTGGCATTGCAATCAAATCAGTGATATGTTAATCTGAAGAATTAATTGAATCCAACATTTTTCAACCATTATGCTCTAGATTGCTCTAGATTCTTCCTATTTAATCTTTCTAGAAAAATCAAAATGACAGGTGACTATTTTGTGGCATTGTTCATTAACATATTCTGTGCTTGCTCTGTATAGATTAATTTTAGCCTCAAAGACTCAAAGGCTCTTGCTGAATTTAGAAAAAGAATCACTTTGTTGCTTTGTTTGTTTGATTATTCCTTCTTCTGATTTATAAAATGGATTGTAGGAACTTGAGTTCTGCAGATGTTGGACGCCAAACCATGAGAAACTACCCTGGACTGATTGACTCTGTAATGACTTATTCCCAGAACTGCGTGGCTGCCAATCGACCAGACGATAAGGTACCAGGCAGTTGCAGAATAATCACTAGTTGATAAACCTTGACTAATGTTATCAAAACAATAAACTCACTTTCAATTTTAATAGCAATCAGTTGCATTCACTTCAGATGTTGTCATATGAATTTACACAATTTCCTGCACCATTATAATTGCTTGGCTTTCTCTGCACTCACTGAAAAAATGTTCCAGAGTGTTGGGAGACGCTATTGAACAGTATGGGTTATTCCAGGGACGGCTCAACCCATTACGCAAAGTAAGCATTTGCAGTATAGTTGATTTTGCCCAGGGATGCTCTTGCGGCGCTCTTGGGGGAAAATAGACCTTGACATATGCAAGTTGTAGTTACTGGGATGTATAGTTCACCTACAATCAAAGAGCATTCTGAACTCCACCAATGATGGAATTGAACCAAATATGGCACACAGAACTCCCACGACGAACAGAAAAAATACGTATCAGTGATTGGTTGGGGGGGGGGAGGCAAAATGCTGTTTGCTTACCGTTGAAAATTACCTAGGGCCGCCTCTGGGTTATTCATATGATTTTGTCCCAATGAAAGTGATTCTACCACTGATTTTTTGAAGATTTCCTTTTTTCTAGTACATCCAAATATGACAAAAGTACACAATGCCTGTTTTATTATTTTGACTTTTAATAGATGCTTTTAGGTGATTGACATGAGGGCTGCAGAGGAGAGGGAGGGTTATGAGGGAACTGCCTTCCACACACTGGATACAATCCTATATCATCAGTAATTTCACCAGTTATTGAAGTCTTACTTAATGGGTCACAAATCCCTTAGATACAACTTGCAATTGGACAACATTGCAATCAAGGCCAGTTAAAAGATCATGGGATAATAAAGCAAGGTTTCAAGTTCCACAAAGGACTTATTCAGACTGGATGTTAATTAAGCATTTTATTAGGTTGGTGTAAACTATATATACTATAGATTAACTTTAGTGTAATTAATAGAGATGTCTAACCTGATACAGTGTGTCATTGAGAAGTTGTTGATGTTGTTGCTCAGAATGAGAGGTGTGTAAAATAGAGATGTTTTTTTTAAAAAAAAATCAAGGTATGTTAAATATAGACTTTAAAAGATGGAAGTTGCATTAGGATTAATTTCCATGTTCTGATTATTAGCATCATTCATCGTGCCATTTAGAGAGAAAAAATAGGCTTCGTGCTAAAGACAAATCACTTATATAGTTTGTGCATCTGGAAACATGACCACATGTAGTCTCAGAACTGGAATACTAAGGTCTTCTTGCTGTCATTTCTCCCTTCCACGTGACATTGACTTTTCACAGGAACTTTACACCAAAGATATCCAGCAAGTATTTTATGATGTGTTCTAACTCTTTGAGGTATCTCCAGGTATAGCAATAAGCCCTATGCTCAAGAACATCTTGCTCTCTCACCTTCTTTCCTTAGTTAACTTAATGTTAACTAGCACAAAGATAACAGCATTGAAAACTAGTATAATATTTCAAACTTCAGCATTTTTCTGCCCCATGGAATGCATGCATAAATGTACTAAATGTCAGTTAAGATAAATATAGCATGTATACTGATATACATGTTGGCTTTTATTTTAGTCTGTGGAGAATTGCATCTGTATCTTGCATAATCTGTCTTACCGCCTGGATGCTGAGGTGCCGAATAAATACACACAGCTTAACCATATGGCCAGGAGCACTTACACAGACAAAAGCTTGACAGGATGCTTCAATAACAGAGGAGGGAAAATGGAGGTAAGTTTCAATATATAGAAAGGCTTTATTCACAGACTGAAATATATTGTATTCATGTATTCAAGAGCGGACTGTCTTCCCCAATTTTTGCTACTTTATCACATGTAATAATTAAGAATATGTAGACCAACATAATACTGTATTTCATTGATTCTAAGATATCATCAATTGAAACACACACACTAATTTTAGTACCACCAACAGAAAAAGAACTTTATTCATATATTTAAAAGTACCCATGATTCTAAGACCAGTTTTTAGAGATATTTATATGAGAAAATGTGCATCTCAGTAATAATTAAAACAGTGAGGGCATCTAGGTATTCATAGCTAGGTAATCATAGAATCATAGGATCTATGATTCTAATCATTCCAACCCCCTGGCAAGAAGCAGGAGAATCACATTCGAAGTACCCCTGACAGATGGCCATCCAGCCTCTGTTTAAAAGCCTCCAAAGAAGGAGCCTCCACCACACTCCGGGGCAGAGAGTTCCACTGCTGAACAGCTCTCACAGTTAGGAAGTTCTTCCTAATGTTCAGGTGGAATCTCCTTTCCTGTAGTTTGAAGCCATTGTTCCTCATCCTAGTCTCTAGGGCAACAGAAAACAAGCCTGCTCCCTCCTAATATATGTAGGAATTTCCCAAGCCATTGAGATATATGTCTGCTTTCATATCATGGTTAATCATCATGTGAAATAGGGTTATTTTGTAAAGCTTCAGCTTCTACACTTTTTCCTCTTTTTTGTGTTTAGTATGATGAATTTGATCTACCTCTTCCGGAAGAGGATTATAAACCCAGAGGGTCCAGCTGGTTGTACCACTCCGATGCCATTCGCACGTATTTGTCTCTAATGGATCAGAGCAAGAAGGATGCCACCTTGGAGGCTTGTGCTGGAGCTCTGCAAAATCTGACTGCAAGCAGAGGACTGGTAAACACGGTTTTTGTCTTGCCACATTTGGTTAGGCATCTGAGACAAAAAGGAAGAAGTGTGTGTGATCTGAGTCCAAGGAAATCTGAATAGCTGTAAGCCTTATCACCTTTTCAGTCAACTCATGGACAGAAATTTAGATAGCATTGTAAAAAGAATATCTTAAAAAGGACATTGTAAAAAGGATATAACAAAAATAATATATTGGCCCAATATACCATTAGTGAACCCTGATCTCATTATGTATTTTTTAAATTTTCTTGTATTTCCTTGAGTATGTACATAGCTTGGCTTACATGAGTACATCAGTAATTTGACTAATATTGATAATATGGTTCCCAAATTCATAAGTAATTGCGGCCTGGTCTGTGCTTTTTCTCTTGTTGAAGTGAGAAGTATTTTCCCTGCTTTATTGTTTTTTGTTAGAAAGAAAATAAATATTCAGATATTGTAATAAGTACTGCATCATTTTGTTCTCTAGATGTCAAATGCAATGAGTCAACTGATTGCTTTAAAGGAGAAAGGTTTGCCCCGCATAGCACGCCTCCTGCAATCCAACAATTCTGAAGTTGTCCGATCTGGAACATCCTTATTGAGCAATATGTCCCGACACCCTGTTCTCCACAAAACTATGGGTATGTGCTCTTTATTTTTGTGTGGCTTTTTTCTTGGCCCATACACACTCCTTACCACAATAATTTTTAATGTGCAACAGAACTAACATGCAAAACTCTATAATATTTCTTGTTGTCAGTGCTGCTAGTATGCATACTATTTTAAGCATATTTGTTCAAAATCAGCTGTGTTATCCAGTAGTCTGAAATGCAACTGAAAATAATTGAAGCTTTACTACCTATTTCTTAAGCATTCTATTTGAAGCTTTTCGGAGAGTGCAATGGGGACTCAAGGTGACTCACAACATAAAACAGCAAACATTCAATGGCAAAAAAGACAACAATAAATTAAACATATCAGATAAACAACACAACACATTAGACAATAAAACAAATCACATGAAAGCAAAAACAATGTACATGGTGTCACTTAAAACAGGGTTTAAAAACTATATCCATGTTCCATTCCATTTTCATAAGCCAGATCTTTAAACATTCACATCTCCATATGCCTGGGAACAAGGGAAGGTTTTTGTTTGCTTCCTAAAGGAGGACAGTGATGGGGCCATTCTGATCTCCTTCAGGAGTTCCAGAGGTGGGGGGCCGTTGCAGAGAAGTCCCTCTCTCTAGTCCAGTGGCTCTCAACCTGTGAGTCCCCAGATGTTTTGGCCTTCAATTCCCAGAAATCTCAACAGCTGGTAAACTGGCTGGGATTTCAGGGAGCTGTACGCTAAAATACCTGGGGACCCACAGATTGAGAACCACTGCTCTTATCCCCACCAACCGGATTTGAGATGGAGGTGGGACCAAGAAGAGGTTCTCCCCTGATACAATTTCTCCCATAATTGGACTGCAATTGATTTCCCCCAGAAAATCTGCATGTACTTTATTCTGAGGCATTTTCAACATGATCACTTTGCTACATGTGGACTCTTGTCTTACCACTCTGAGATTGACTAATATTTGTTGTAGGAGTTGATTCTAGACCTTATTTAGTCCAGTCACAACATTTTGTTTAATAATAGTCTGTCACCCATTTTAGCTCACCAGGTGCTCCCAGATGTGACTCGTCTTCTAGCTCTCACGGCCCCAGGTTCCCCCAACTATGGGGACACAATGACATCTGCTTGCTATGCCCTGAGGAACCTAATGATATCCAACCCACAGATGGCCAAGCCTTATCTGACTGGCAGCTTGATAAATAATGTTGTGGGCCTTTGCCGAAATGGGTAAGTAATGGTGAATAAGGGAGGGTTACAACCATTTTTAGAGCTTGCCCAGCCCTGTTTATACATTGTATACAAAGATATATTATTGGCAAGTATGCTGCGTATCAGGAATAACTCATACTAATCAGGTCTAATGTAGCATCCATACATTTTGCAGATTTATTAATATTGTGAAAAACTGTCACATGGTGGCTACTTTTTAGAATGCTTTGTGGTAGACTGCTGAGAAATCTTGCAATCTAAACCAATTTTCCAAGTTGTTTTGAGCAGTATCAGTACCTTATCATAAGGCCAGCTTTAGGTATTACATATTGGAGATGGATAAAAAAGCTTACAATTCCTTCTCCAGGTAGCTATTCTGGTCCTTAGGGAAATGCTACACAGGAGACTTAGGAGATACTGCTAAAAAGAAGAGGCTTTGATGGAGGGTGAAAGAGTGATTTTTTCAGTGCGTGCGTTCCTTGAGAAGAGCTTCACTTGTATAAAATTATTAAAACAATAATTTTATACAAATAATTGCATAGAAATCTCTGTTTTTACTGAAGTATCTGCCTTTACTGTCTACAGATCCTATCCTAAAGCAGCTGAAGCAGCCCGCTTGCTACTGTCCGACCTGTGGTCAAACAGAGAGCTTCAGTCTATACTAAAACAGGTGAGAAAACAATATGTTAGGTTTTTTTCCCTTTCTAATAAAATGACATGACAGTTGAACAACAGCATACTATTTATTTGGAACCAATTCCAAAAATGCCTGTTGGAATAGAAAAGTCTTCCTAGAGAAGGAGTTCCAAAGCTTGGGAGTAATCACCATCTTAACTGTGTGTGTGGGTAGATGTGTCTTTATGTGTATATGTGTAAAAGAGAGATAGAGAAAGAAATAGAGATGGAAGCATATATAGTTTGTGGCTTCATTCAAATATTTGATTTTCTGGGAAATGCTGTTAAATTATTCTTATTTGATTCTTCCTTACGCGTCTTCTGTCACTGGTCCCACCCACAGCAAGGATATGACAAGAATATGATGGGATCCTTAACAGGAAGCACTTTGAGGAATTTGTCTTCCAGATTCTAAGAAAGCATCTTCATAACATAATTGGATTGCAGGTAAATGACTGAATCAATATTTCAAACCTGGAGAAATCTCAATCACGATTCAATAATATTGTTTGAGGTGCATAACTGTGCGCTTCCAGATAAGTCAATCAAGTCAGCAATTATATCAATCCTAGTTAGCAAAATCCATGGGAGTTGTAATACAGCAGCTTCTGATGGGTCATGGTTGCTACTCTATTTTAACTTTGTCTAGATTTGATTTATGTGAAGCTGCATGGAAAGCTGCCTTAAAACATGTCTGAAATAGAACATCCAAGCCCCTAAGTATGCTTCACAGACACTTTGAGCACCCCTGATGTAGAGGATGACTTGTGGCATGTAGCAGCAGGAATTGAGTGAAGTTCTGGGAAGGAGAGCATCAAGTCAATGAATGTTGAGGAGGCACACATCAGCTGCCTATTCTGAGCAATGACCAGAAATTACCCAAGTTCAGCTGGGCCCCAGAGACTCAGAAAGGGTGGAAGTAGAAGGCTCCAATAGGTTTATGATTCTGATCTCCCTCCCATGTGGAACAACCTTACATAAATGATATCTCTTCTTGCAAATTGCTTGTCTAAATGACTAATTTTGCAGAGATTTTGTTTTTCTTTCAGAATTTGTAACTGGTTCCTGTTTGGAGACCCAAATCTTCAAGGAATTAGTTAAGACATTAAAATGCATACACAATGTTTTGAGAATTAGTTCCATTGTAAAACTTGGTATGGAAACTGTATACCTGATTATAGGTATCTTAAAATGTTTAAATGTGGGTTTTTTTTTTCTTTCGGTGAGGGTTGGATTGGGTTGGGTTTGGGGATTTGAGGTTAATGTTACTTTTTATTCTTGTAAAAAGAGGGGGACTTATAACTTAAAAAAAAACGCCCAATATGGACTTCATCACACGCAATAAAATCAGCAATCTACAAATTTAAGAAACAGCTACCGACAGAGCCCATCGCATGATGCAAGCTTATATTTCACCATTTCTAAAGTGTTGTTTTTTTCTACACTGCTTGAGCCAATTGGCAATAAACTTCTTTTTCAGTTCCCCACATAGAGATGTGTAAAAAAGCCCAATTTAACATGTGAGTGGGAATTCCCCCTTGTGCACTTGTAAACATAACAATGATTTCATCATGGAGGGAGGAGCCGAGATCGACAGTATTGATTTCTTTCTTCTGCCATTGCCATTTTGGGACTGAGGAAGAAGAAATGGTGATTTGTATCTCTTTTTAAATGTAAAAAGTTAAAAAGTACTTCCACAAGACAAAACACGGAGGATTTTTTTTCTATCCAAAGAAAATGGGGGAGGAAGAAGAAACATGTCTCTTGTGTGATGAGACAGCAAATTGATAATTTGAAAAGAAAGTGGAAAGAGGGAAACCATGTGGTGGGGGTAGGAAATCATCCATTTAATTTCCAAACAGGGAGTTGTGATGCTTAAGGGGAAAGCAATGATCCCAAATGCTTTACTTACCCTGTGGAATGAAGTCCTAAGTTAGGTACTTAATTTCCCACCTGGTATCAGACTTTAGTCCTAAGGAACTTTGAGGGGGACTACTTTGTTTACATATAATCAACATATGTAAGGACAGGCTTCTCAGACTTTACATTTTTATATTTTATTGGACTGCGCCATCTCACGTATTTAGTGATTAGACATGCAGGCTGAAGATAACAGAAATTTTAGTTCAGTACCCTCAAGGGATTTAATATTCGGTAAGTTTGATATAGGGAAGGAGAATCAGAATTACAGTGTATTTGAGTGTCATATATGTTTCTGCAAGTTCAATCCAATGTTCATTTACTTGGAAATAAGTCCTATTGGGTTCAGTTGGAATTATGCATCTGCAAGTATGTGAAGTAGTGGAAGTCTAAGGCTGTAGTGCTATGCACTCTTACTTGTGGAAAAATCCTGTTGAACACAGTGGGGCTTCCATGAGGGCAAACATATATAGACACATGCGATAAGCATTTTTAATTCATCCGTTTTAAGAAATTGTATAAAATTACTAACATCCTAGGTGTTTATTTCATTGTCAGTGGCCATTATACACAAATATTTAGCATACTGCTCTTATTTTAGATTGCTAAGTTTCTTCCTCCCCACCCTAAACTTTATTGGCATCATGTCCCCCCCCCCCCCCACTCTGCATTTCTCTATCAGGTCTACTTTTATATTCCACTCTATTGCTAGGCATTTGTTTTGTTATAGATTTTAGTTTTTAAAACCCAAGAAGCAAATTCATGTTGGACATTTTTTTTTCTTGAATAAGTTCTTGATATTTTTTAAAAACTTTATTTTTATACTATATATAAGAATTGGGGATTGTTGAACACTGGGACTCCCAAAGTAATGCTTAATTGGGGGTTTAAACTACCATATAGTTCTGTATGGCTCTGAAAAAGGTATTCAGTGAAACAGCTCTGTCAAGTTCAGAAGCTCAGATACAAGATAAATTGACATAAACTACTTTTCAGTGTCTTTTCTAAAAGTTACCTGTAGGAACTGTAATGAAATAGTATTAACAAGAAATGAATGAAATAGAACTACCTATTATTGAAGTATTTTAAATGCTTGATACACAACAAGATGTATTTCGTTTTATTTTGACCAATAATTCTTAGGGCATGGGGGAAAGGGGGATGATCACTTGTTTTAACCAATGACTTTTTATTGAGTCATTAAAATGTAATTACCCTCATGCTTTCCAAATACTATGTCAGTCTTTAGTTCTTCTGTCAGAGGGGCTTCTTTTACATGTTCCAGTGGCATGTAACAATTCTCTTATGCTTTATGTGGTTTTTTAATGCAGGAGTTACTGTTTGGGGGACAGGTCAGGAGGTTGAATACATAGTTGGCAGCTTAAACCCACCTTTCTCGTTATAGCTAGAGAAATGCACAGGGCACATGCAAATTTGCACTGCTACAAATTGGAGAGGAAATTTTAAACATTATTCTTCATCCACATCTTCACCTCATGGTCTAAAAAAAGGAAAATGGCGTTCCACAGTCATACCTAACTAAAAACAAAAACAGTACACTAAATCTGGTTGTTATTTTTTAAAGAATAGATCCTTTGAATTAAGAAGGTCTATTCTATGTTGAATTAGCAGTTGGATTTGGGCCTATATTTTTCACATAGTAAGTTAGTGATTTTATGTAGATAGGTTCACATGAGAAAGTTAAAGGAAGGAAAGACACCAACCTTCATCTTCCCACTGACAACCATTTATGTCCTCTGGGAAATTTCTCTGGAGAGGTTGGGGGACATTTTCCTGAGGAATGTAAAATAGGGCACAGAAAGCTACTGGATGGGGTGGGTATTGCCCTGTGTCAGACTTATCTGAATAATGCATACCTGAATAAATACACCCTGAGTGAGCAGAGAGTGGCTAAGTAGGTGACTAGGAAAATAATAGCTACAGGCTGAAGAAATATAAACTTTAGGAAGCAGTAGGGTTTGGGAAAAGAAGACTGGAACAGGAAGTGGTTCAGAATAGGGACGAGGAAGAGAAGGGGTTGAGAAGGAGGCAGTTGAGAGGCAAACAGAGAGGGATGGGTGGGCATTGCCTAAAAATCCAAAGAAGAAGAAATATTAAATGTATTTATTATTATTTTTTGCAATCATCAATCAATGTCTTTGGGAATCGGTGTTCAGACACTAACTGGTGAACTTTTTCTAGCTCTAAATTAGATTGTATTTCATCTCTTATGTTGTGCACTGGGACTGTAGAACTTTGACAGCAATGTTGCTGCCATTGTTAGTCCCCACAATACCCCAATATAAATATTGTTCTGGAGCATTTTGGGAAGTTGCCTGGAGCTGATTGGGACCACAAAATGATAATATTTTTAAGGAGGGAGGACTATGTGCTGGGAACCCAACAACTGCCTGAGAATACTGTTTTGTGATGCCAGGTGTGGTAATAAACAAAATATTTAACATTAGATTCTTCATAATAATAAAGTGATAAAATCTATTGGCATATTTTATGCATTAATATATTTACACATACATTGATTTGGCTATGTTGACAAAATTATTTGGTGTAACAGTAGTGATATCAACATATCTTTGACTTTCTAGGTTAATAAAAGGCTTTGGTGCAACTAGTTAATGATCAAATGAACAAGATGCACCATTTATGTATGTTTCCTCTCTGTAATCCAGTCCCATAAATGTTTGTATGTAAGAGTTATATACAAGTAGTTATGTCAACAGTTCTATGATGGTTCATGTTTTTTATGTTATTAAGTCCTTATTGTCACATATCCCTAGATCTCGTGTATGTATTATTTGGCAATCTATATTGAATGGACGAAATATGTGACTCTGGAATACTATTTGGAAGGATGGGCTGAACCCAACAAGCAAATTGTAAGAATCATATTTGCATAGGACATGGCTCACCTAAATAAATGGCGTGCCTGATTTTTTTAATGCAATACAACTGTTTGGTTAACTCCTGACACAATAAATAAATAACAGCAAAAGCAAATTGTATTTTTGTTATAAGGACTTGCTTTTTTATGTCTTACAAAGTGCTAGTGAAAGGATGTTGTGGGTATCCAATACATCATTTCAGAAGACACAAGCAGAACAAAAAAAATGAACTTTTTCCAGCTTTAGTCCTTTTTTGTATTGCTTATACTTACTACTTTTCTAACACCACAATGACCACTAATTCATCAATGCAGTTATACAAAGTATTTTGTAAGATATATGTGTGAGAATCCCATTTCAGCATTGTTTTTCCTTTACTTTATGTGTATTTGCTTCATTGTAACACTAAGATCAATAAAGTGCTGGAAGTTAAGTTTTCACATTGGCTATTTGTGGTTTCATTGTTTTTGTCCACTTCCATATATATTAATATATAAAGTAGGTTACTTGAATATTTTTTTCTCTTTCAAGATTCATTTTCAATGTAAATGGCATAAAGTGACAATTCACACACACACACACACACCCAAGACCCACATATAAAGTTAGTACAGATGTGAAGGATGTTAAGAAATACAAACCTATATACAATATAAAACATGTACACATAATATATGTACAAGAAAAAATTGCAATTGTTCTATAAACACTATTAATCTTAGGATCTATAGGTCTATGACAGTTACACTAAGCCTTTCAGTTTTGATTCACACATAAGCACATAGTCCTATAAATAATGATTATAAATCATGATAGCATGTACTGATGAGCCACCATAAATGAATGTCTTGTCATTTACCAAGGAAATAGCTCTGTGGGATCCTTTTAGCTAAAATTCACTCTTTGTCTAGTAACTTATTCCTACATTGCCATCCATCCAAATTAAACTCACATGTATTATCGAAGAAACCACTGGGTTGTTGTAGTTTTTCTTTGGTTGCATGACCATGTTCTAGAAGTGGTTTCTAGAAGAAACCACTGATTCCATAAATAATGGAGAATCGAAAGAATCCATTCATATGGCTTTCCTCTATCCTCTTGAACTTTGCACATTTAAAAAAAAAAAGAAGGGAAAATTGCGGCAAATCCAGAAGGTTTTTTTCCTCAGTTAGTATTCCATGTGTAAATCAAGACTAAGCCAAAGTTGCAGGCATGTCCTTTAAAACCCTAGAACTTAATTATAAGGTTGGGACTTGATTATGGGAATGGTTTTCATAGGGCCTGCTTCCTGCTGCTGACACCATTGGCCATTGTCTGGATGGCCATTTGGGATTCCATTGACCATGGGTCCATGGGGTTCAGTAACTGTGCAATCAGGCTTAGGATAGAAAACCTTATCTGTAGTCCTATTTGAAGAGAAAGCAATGGAGCAGCAAGCATCATTCAAATTTCTACTTATGAAACTAAAATAGCCATAGCGAAATACTCTTTAAAAGTTAACGTTCTTTGGTTCCCACTCTAAACCATTTTCTTACAAGCAGTTGATTTTTCTTAAGCTTGACTTCTTCAGAGATATGGAGTAACAAATTCTTGGATCTAAATAGGCCTTGGGGAATGACAGGAATAAATGTAGCTTCCATGCATTTGTCCCCAAAACATATAGCCTGCTCTTAGTCTATGTCTGCAATAAAACAAACACAATACAGCAGACAGACGGAAGGGCCAACAAAATTCACTGAGAATGATATATTAACAGATCTCTCATTACATGCTAAATAAGTGTACTTGTTCTTCCAGGTTGCAATATGTCAGCCGTGGGCAGCAGAATGCCTCACATTTCAAGAACCCAAGTCTTGTGATATAGCAGACCTAGTGATGACAGGAGACAATTAATTCCCACCCCAAGTTGATCCTTAAACATACGTAGTTTTGCCAGCACTGCTGAGAGTCTCAGTAACATATTTTGAAGGACTATCCTATGAGGCAGAGCAGCTGCTCAGAGAAAAGGGAAATTCTGCATACAGATACTTCTAAATGTTAAGTATGTATATTCATTTGAATAGGGAGTGGTGGAAAGAATTCAGATATGCTGTGATAAGAAACTGTAGTGTTGGCATCTTTTGGAAAGGTTTCTTCTTCTTCTGACCAAACTGGCTTGCAGACACCAGCTGCTTGTGAAGACATGCTGAGATGAAACAACGGCATATAAAAACATAAATTAGAGTAAGAAATGAAGAGTCCTCTCTTACTATTGGCTGCCTTGCTTGTGCTCTAGATTGGATCTGGTTTCAGTCCAAGGACAGGAGGAGATAATTGGGTTGATGCTATACCAAAGCTTGGAACCTGCAGCTGCATGCCCATTATGCTAACAGTAGATGCCATAAGAATGTCTTAAGTTGAGAGGACAATGTAGGCGTTTGAAGAAAAAGTAAATGTAAAAGAGACACAACTCTACTTAAGCAGGTAAATGTTGGACCCAGGAGCTCACAGATCTTAACTGAAGTCCCAGACCACTTTTCTACAACCATGTTACTACCAATTCCTTTCTCACTACACTAGAGGAGAATAAATGATCATATTCCCTTTCATTACTGATTTGCTGATTTTTATTGATATGCCATGCAAAATTTCACTAAAAGCTCAAAAATTCAAAGAACGTAATCCTGCTCACAATACCACATGATTAAAAACCATTTTGTAACATACATGTCTGGGGATGCAAGGTTCAAATTCTAGTGCTTCTCAAACAAGTGTTAGCAAGTATGGCCGTCTATGTCTTTGTAGTCTGTGGGTCCCATCAGCTCTAGGCAACATAGCCAAGGGTAAAAGATTATGCAAACCGTTATTCAACAACATCTGAAGGGCCACAGTTGACCACCATGTTCTAAACCATGCAGTAATCTTAGTTATATTTGTAACCCAAAGAAATGTTCTTTATCATTTCATGTAGCCCTTAGTCTGCCATTAAAAGTCTTCAGAAAACTATGGAAGGAGGTTACCAAGCCAATTAAATCTACAGTCTTTCCTCTAAAATTCACATTCTAAATTGATTTTAAAACTTAGATTTTAAGTTAAGTTCTAAATCCAGTTACTAGTCCAACTATAGTTGAGACTATAGTTGGGACTGAATCAATGGAACTTATACAAGTTCCATTTATGTCATGACTTTGCTGCAACTGGAATTACCAAATTACTTTCAGGCATCAGATTCTAAATTGATTGCCCCTTTGATCTTTGTAATATTATAATATGTAGATGTCATAATAATTAAAAATATTGTCTAAGCATCTGTCTGTAGCAGCTATAACTAACCAAGACATAATTCTGGATCCCTCAAAACACTTGCTATTTTCACTGTTATCCAAGTTACAATGTTCTGTTCCAAACTGAAATTCCAAATATCAGGGTGGATGGGTGCTAGAAGTTAGTCTTGACTCATTAGGAAATCATGGGAGTTAGTCTTGACTCATTAGGAAATCATAGTAGATAAACCAATATTTTGGTGTCACCCAACCATGTTATTACACCAGGACTTTGAAGTGGGCAGCCCCAAATTTCTGCCACCTGCAGAATTCTGGGAAATGTCATTTGGGAACGTGAGGCCTTCTGTAGCTGAGAATTCAAAAGGCCCTGCCCTAAATTTCATTTCCCAGAATTCTGGATGCAGCAGAAATGTGTGATAATGCCACAAAACAAATTGTTGTGCTCAGTTTCAGAATTAAACCCCAAAGGAAAGGGGTGACAAAACACAGAAACGTGACTAGAATCAACATTGGGAACAGCCGTAACTCATCAAGATACTGCAGTCAGCACTTCAAAATTTCTTTGTTGTTACTTAGGCTGCAGTACAAGACAAAAACATGAAATTCCAAATGTGGGATTTCCTAGAAACTATAATGGGGGCCTACCACAACTCAATGTTTTTAAAAACTGATGCTGTCCACAACAATATTTTTTATTGTCATCCAAATGAAGTGACTAATTTCAAGTCACAGTTCTAAACAGGCAGCTCCCTATATTCAACAGAGTGGGACTTGCCACATTACAACAAGAAATAATGTATTAAAGGATTAGAAAGCAGGGGAGGATTCTCTAAAATGCTGTTTGCTAGTTTCCTTGAACAGGAAAGGGGGGACAAATGAAACAAGAGATGACTCTCTGAAGTCCCACTGGTAAGATTCCTGAAATAGTGCAGAGCAGGAAAACAAGCAATGTCATGGAGCTCTTTAAGGAGTGTTAGGTACAAGCTGAAGCACTGTTGGGTATATATTATCTGGAAAACAAGAGTGGGCTCTCTGAAACCAAATCCCAGAAGATACCAAGGGCTCAATGTAAGTCAATTATTGCTTTTCTTATGAGTAGGAAATACCAACAGATAGTTGCCAATACCTATTCTGTATCCAGTAGTGACAACCTACTCAAGCATTTGAATTAGTTGAGAAGAGCAATAAATAAATTTGATCTCTTAATTTATGTTCAGTAATTATAGAAACATAGCTGTCACTCATATCAGAAATTACAAAACTCTACTCCTGTACACTAGAAATTAAATGACCATCTGTTTTTAATCGTGTTTCAAGGAAGCCAAAGGCAAATCTTTTTAATACTAAGTGTTGGTTTCTCGTGAAAGTATCAGCCTTCATATTTTACAATAATTCCCACTTAAAGGATTGCTGCAAAATCTCAAAAAGTGATTCTTAAACTGGTATAAACATATTCAAGCATAAAATATGCAGAATGGACAGAAAATGCTGTGCCATTTTTCTTGCTAGCTACTTGTGAACAGAACAATGAATTAACCAAAGTCAATGTCATCCCTTCCCTTCTTATTTTTTCTGGTGTATCATTCAGTGTTATAGCTTAAACCTGAACAATGATGGTTATTGATTCAAATTTCAATGGGGCAATGAATCAATTGCCTGTTTTAGGAGCTATCCAAGGTACTGAATCGGTGATAGGGTCCAGCCCTTTAGATTGCTTCTTTGAAATTTGAACTAAAACCCAGGCCAGAGCTACCAGCAAATTGAAACAGAAGCCACCAGCCTGAAATCAGCCATTTGAATTCTCCTCTATGTTGAGGTGAGGTGATGTTGAGGAATAAAGAGATGAACCAAACAGGACAACTATAGAGAACATTTTACCATATTAAAAATAAGCTGCCTAGAGGGCCTGCTATGGAAATAAGACTGTGCTGGGACTTTTGTAAACTGCTGACATGTAGACAAAGTTTGCCAATCTTGGGTTGGAAAAAAAACACAAGACATTAGTAGCAGATTTTGCCAGCATTCATGGGAGCTTTGAAATGCTTGAAATGCTTCAAGGTACATAGTCACCATGCCAGTTCCAGTGAATAAACCTGTAGAATTGTTGTCTTTTCAGCACTCAAGCATTTGCTGAAGAACAATTCCCTGCAATTCACTCACAGTAGCAGAGTTTTCTCCAAAAATAAGATGTATCTGAGGAAAGAAGATATGCGAAAAGGTGCCATTGCCTGGCCAATTGCAAATGGGCCATGCAATATTGCCAGTGGGATTAAGAGCTTCTAGTTATACCAGATATTAAATGTAAAGCCACACAATTTTTACACATTAATGCATATTTCATAATATATACAGTGAGAAGAAATGTCTTATGCTGTTTCCTCCTAGTTGTAGACAAGATGTATTTTGTAATCATATCAATGCATGCATGTATCATAAATATTAAGCAGACTTATACAAAACATCACTGATTTGTTTGTAATTGCTTTGTTTGTACATAATGCAATGCAGCAATTACTATTGATATTGTTGCATTATTTAATTTGTGCTACAAGGAAGAGCGAAGATGTCTTGAATTTTTTTGCAATTTTGATACTTTTTAAACAAGCCATCATGCCTAAGAAAACAAGTACCTTAATTAGACACTCAATCCACAGAGAAGTTCTGATTAAATAGAACTTTAAATGAAGGAAGAAATATTCCTACAGACTAGCCAAAATTTGTCAGTTATAGTTAGTAACAAGGCCTTGCAATCAATTCCCCAACTAAATCAGGCCCATTCGGATCAATTCGGACCAAGTCCAGATCAAATCAGATTACCTAAATTCAGTTATAGTCTGGAATAACTAGTATAGTCTCCTCCTCTGGAGGTCTATTTACAATATCAAGAGGAATCTATTTAAGTCTTAAGATCAGAGGAACTACCACCACCATGACAACGGCAGCCCCTTATTTGGCAAGCAGACATGAAAGCAGAGTCACCAGAGGAAAGGGAGATCATTGTCTAAGACTACTTTGAAGGAGGATTGAATCTCTGCTATTTTCATTGTAGGCAGTATATTAGTATCTCCAAGGCTCAGCATTAAAGACTGTTTCACCTTACATTTGTTTTTATGTAGTAAACTGCCATGAGTCACACCTTTAAGGAAAAGGTAGGGTATAAACAAAGCATGAATTTAGATAGATAGATAGATAGATAGATAGATAGATAGATAGATAGGAGGACCATCTAGTTATTCAAGGTTAACATCAAGATTTTGGTAACTTGCCTGACACTAAATATCCATCTTGTTGCATTGTATTTGCACCACTCAATCCCCTCCCTGATTGACTACCTAAACTTCTTGCTGGGGAAATGGTGGCTAATGTCTATTTGAAAGATGTTCATTACGCTATTCCTGGTCTGCATGTCATTTTTTTCTATAATCTGAGCAGCAGGATTTTTTAAAAATGTGCTGTTGGCAAAAATTATGCAATTCGGAAACAAATCATAAGTAGTAGGAAAACTGTAAAGGTAGATAGATATTAGGTTTATTAAGCACTTAAATGAAAAGAGAAACATTCACACAAATTGTATAGTAGAGTCTCACTTTGCAATGATGCCACCAATTTATAACAATGCTACCACTTTGTAAAGATGACTCCAGAAGCAGTAGGGCCGTCACTGATTTATCAGGGTCTCCTACTATTTGTAATGGATTTATAAAATTGATAACACAGCTAATAGCTTGTAATATTTTGTTGGGCTTTCTTTAATGTGACTTGAAAATATTTATAACAGAGACTTGGCTTTAAGAGAAACTGTAACAAGTTTATTGAAGTATAGAAGAATCTTAATGGTTTCAATGTTTCTTAACTCCTATAGGCACATTTCTTTAGACGTTACATTAATAACACTTCGTAAAACAATTCTTGTGAGGACTGTTCCTTCCACTAAACAGGCTTTAAACTTATTTTTCTTCAAACTGAGTTTCTTTCCTTAACAGTTCACTTCAGGTACCAACTTATTCTTTCCCTATGTTATTTCTGTTGCAGTAAAGATACTTACTGGGGTTCTCTCCCCCTTTTACTGATACACTAACTACTAATCTAAATAAGTCAGCTTGACCTATCTAAACCACACAGGCTAAAAGCCTAAACTTTCCTGGATCTCAACACAGTAGAACCAGCCTTTCCCTGTAGTTCTGCCAGACTGCTTCCCTTATTCTCAACACTGTAGAACCAGTCTTTTCCTGCAGTTCTCAGACTACAGACTGATTGTTTTAAAATGCCTGCCCTGTCAAGTGGCAGTTGGCTCCGCCCCTTTTACCATGGCAACCCAGCTCAGAGTGAGCTGAGTTGGCTACTATCCCCCCCCCCCAGTTATGCTATTTTAAATACTTACCATTTTAAACACCTTTCTATAATTATACATAACTGTAGGTTAAAATTCACACTTCATCACACACTTATCCATCACACATGGGCCAGCAGAACGTTGGATAAGCAAAAATGTTGGATAATAAGGAGGCATTAAGGAAAAACCTATTAAAGGTCAAACTACATTATGATTTTACAAATTAAGCACAAAAACATCATGTTTTACATCAAATCAAAAGAAAAAAGCAGTCCAATACATGGAAACATTATGTAGTAATTACTGTATTTACGAATTTAGTACTAAAACATCACAATGTATTGAAACAGCTGTGGATCCAGGTGGGAGGCAGACTGCATTGGACAATACAGAATGTTGGATGAGCAAAGGTTGGGGAAGTGAGACTCTGCTGCATTTAGTTTCAGGGAAAACCATCCCAACAAGTATTTTCTTTGGCTGTAAAAGCCTTCTCTTTGACTCTCTTTATTTTCATTATCAGTATTTGACTGACCCTAAATATACTAAAGGCACCAAATCTCATCTGATTTTGGAAGCTAAGTAGGGCTAGTTCTCATTTATACTTGGTTGGGATACTGTCAATGAATACCAGGTGCAATAGACTGCATTTCAGAGCTCTAAATATTCCTTGCCTGAGAAAACCTTATTAAATTAATGGAGATGCAACTTGAAGGCACATACAAACACACACACACACACACACATTTAACAACAATGTAAAATGTTTAAGCTGGCATTGGAGTGGTGCCTATTACACAACCTTAATGAAAACAGAAGAAAATCTATTTTTGGAAAGGTGCCAAACTGAACAGCACAAATTTGCTGATGCAGCAGAAATAGACTTTGCATGAGTGTTGTCATTGAATTGGGATTTACATTAGTACATGAGCTTCTGGATTGTCCTGTTGGTTAATTAACTAGGGTGGATTCATACATTAATCATTTCTGTATGGTAGACAGGAACAACCCTAGTTTGCCTGTATAGTAGATAAGAACTACTGATTCCTGATTCCTGCGGAGAAACTGCCACAGATATTAGGCAACAGTAAGGAGCAAAACATGCTTTGACTTCATTGGATTCTACTTCTACTGTTTTGCTTTTTAAATTTGATCTCCCTGATGGAGAGTTTTCTGTAGTTTAAATATGTTCTCAAAAAAAAAAAACCCTTCTGAGAAACACCACCTTCTTTAAATGCTGGATTAGTCTGTTTGTTCTGCATACTTTCCTACTGCTTTGATTTGGCAGGAACAGTTCTATTTTATTCCTAGCTCATCTCTCTATTTCAGCAGCCTTGGCTAATCTCTCCTCCCCCTCCAACTTTCCCCCTTTGTGTTTAGCTTAATTCAGTTACTCCAAGGCCAAAGCACAAACGTAGTTTGCACTCAATTACCTTAGAAGGGGAAGAGGAGAGAGGAGGAGAACAAGAGTTGCCCTCCCCATAAACTCAGACAAAAGCAAAGTGCTACACCCTCCACTTATGTGTGTGTTCTTCTTTATGAATAACTTTTGACCATGCTCTGAAGTTGATTGGTCATATGTGCCGCAGTTTTCATCTATCAAATGCTGGAAGGCATGCTGCTATTGCACTCTATTCCTGCTCATTTGCTGCCTATATAACAACTGCTTTAACTCACAAGATTACGTTTCAAGCTAGATGGATTGTACAACTTGAGTGAGGAAGCTTATACACCAAATATTTTGTTCAATAAATCCCATAATCCCCTCCAATTGGCCATAGTAACCAGCACTGACTTATAGCATAATCGCAGGCATTTTATGCATTTTTAACAGAGAGCATCCTGTCCTCCTTCCCAAAGAGCACCAAGATTTCTGCCTTTATGTAACATTGAAGTATATGCCCAGGATGCCTATTGCTGGTTGTGTACATGTGCTTCATTTTTTATATTATTTTTTTAAAAGGTATCACCTATGTTGGTGCAACTGCAAAATGACATTCTCATTGCAAAATATTGTTTAATATAGTGAGGAACGAGCTGAAGTAGAAGGGTGAAGGAACTGCCCTGGGTGGAACAAGTGATTACTAATACCCTAAAGCCATGACATCATGGGGCGGGTCTTATAGAACAAAAGACACACCCATGTGGTTTTACGTCCCTGAAACTCATCCTGTAGGAACTTTTGGAAGGAACTTTCATGTTCTTGTGGTGCTTAACTGGCATGGGAAAAGGAAGGATGAAGAGGACTCAGCTCAGCTCTGTTCTTGGCACAGAGGACTCAGCTCAGCTCTGTTCTTGGCACAGATCCAGATCCGGAGTGAATCACAGATATACTTCAATCAGGGAGAATGTGGGAAAATGAGGCACCAAGATAAAGCCAAGGCTCCAGGATTTGTTAAGTCAGCATTTACTCATTTGAGATCATATTTGTTTACACAAGATTAGAATTTTCCAAAATTGTCAACATAACGGTCTCATGGGCATGTGAATAGATGGCATCAAATACTTTCTTGCAGCCCCTTCTCAGTAATGGTTGAATTCTAACCAATGCACAAACATGGTAGGATGACACAAGCACAAACTGTTATAGAACAGATGCTTCAACTTCTCCCCTCTTCTTTGGCTTCTGCTTTTCCCATCCCTTTCTCCCGCCTCTCCCAGTTTACTTGTCAATACAATGTATTATTTACCCTATGATTCTATGATCACTCAATCCCTGTAGGGTCCAGTGCTTTCTATTCCTGCATTGGTGAGTGGCTGGAACTAAATGACGCTCAGTGTTCATTCCAATTCTGCAGTTTTAAGATTCTGTGATTGCAAAATTAGCAGTTTTTTGGTTTAATAAAGTTCAAATGAATGTAAATTTTAAGAATCATTTTGTAACAAGAATATGCATTAAATGTAATAGTAGATTGTGTGCTAAACTGTGTCTCTCTGTGCAGGAAGTATTTTACAAAGTATTTTACAATGATGAGGAAAAAATTGTTATCAAATGTTTGTTGATTAAATTTCCAGGTGAATATAAAATAGCTGCTTGCTATCAGAGATTTATTTCGCAAAAGTTTACATATTTACAATTGTTTGAGACAATAATGGATAATAAGGAGTGACATTTTGAACATGATAAATCAGAGTATGAAAACAATTTTAACGTGATTATCATCAATATCATTATTTCCAAAGTGTACAAATTATAACATAACTATTGGTATATAAAGCCACCAATTAATAGTAGTAATTTTACACTTTCTAATCATAGTAAACATATGTATCTTATTTAAAAGAAAGCTTCCTGACCCTAAACCAAGACAGAGTCTTACAATAGTTTGGCCTATCAAAGCTCTTAACAAGCAATGTATATTCATGTATATATGTGTGTGAATGTGTGTAAAATTTACATAAGGTATTCAAAGTTATCTAATTATACATTTATCACAATCTTGCTCTTTTTTCTGACAATGTATTTTAATTACTCAACACTATGGTGGACCAGTCTTTAAATATTCTACCTATATATTCTGGGAAAAGCTTCCAATTATTTTGAAAAGATCAAATTGTTTTATACTCTATTGTTCGATGTTTTATAGCAGGAAATGGATCAGAGTGTGTAGGAAGGGGGTAGGGTAGGACACCCCAGTTAATTCTGGTGAACCATTTGATGGCATTTAGTACCATTGACAATGTTAATCTTCTGGGGCATTCACCTGACATATGACTGAAAGGGACTATTTTATAGCAATTTGAGTTTTATTGGGTTATGTTCTCCCAGAAATGATTTGTGGAATGTGTAGATCCTTGGCTGTTGGCCCAAGAAGAGCTTTCTTCCATATATTTAATTTTAAATCACACTTTTCTCCTATATAGGTCCCAACTACTTTGAGATGGGCTACCAACTCCTTTAAAGTAACAGTGGTTCATTGCAAGGGCAGAAGGGGTCAATTTCACCAATGCAAGCTCTCTCTTTCACACACACATTAGACCACACAAGCATGTGTGGTGTACAGATGCACCAGAAGTGATGTTCCATTTTAGTGGTAATTTGAATATGATTTTTAACATTTTATGGGAAGAAGGTTTTATGGGAAGAGGAGTGATGCTTAATTAGCACATGTGCAGGCAATTTGAAGACATTGGAGGGGATTCATCCATAAATCACCCAGAACATTGACAATTTTCTTTTTACATTTGAAGAGCTCTTAAGGACTCCAGGTAGGCTTGAAGGTCTGCAATAGTGGGGTCTGCTAGCTGCAAATGGTCTGCAGACTCCACTATGCCAATCCTTGCTTCAAAGGATTAGGTTTTCATATTGAACTGAAAGGTTTGGTGGTGGTTGTGACCAGGAATAGCTTTGCTTAGCTCTGCTCCACTGACCTCAAAACAGAAGTAATGGAGGACTCAAGCCCCCTAAAATGTAGCTGGGGGGTGGGTGAGCCCTCATTGAAATGCTGAAAGGAATTGGATTACCAAGACTTCTATCCGGTTTAGTCCTGTTAGATCTTATCAATCAGAAATATACTTAAGATGAAACACACAAAGAGATATTAAGACAGCTATGGTAGTTGAGCCATCCCAAGTATTATGAAATGTGGAATAGTTTATGGATATAGTTTTTAAAATTTTGCTGTCATTGATGTTATCTGACTTTTTTCATTTATAAATTTTATATATTATTGCTTTTATAAGTGACTTTTTACACTATTTAATTGTATTGTTTATTTATTGGTACTGTATGACATTGAATATCTGCCTTTTTATGCTGTAAGACATCCTGAGTCCCCACGAGGATGAGGTGGGATATAAATAAAGTGTTGTTGTTGTTGTTGTATAATAAAGGATGTGTGCTGTCTGTTCTATATACAATCGCATTGGAGGAAGCTACATTGAACACATGGAGCGGATGTCTATGTCTGATCAGGAATTTGAGCCCAGTCTCACAGTCTCCTAGTCCATTATTTAAACCACAACCCAACATGAGCCTTGCCTAACTGCAAAGCCCAGGATTTCATAGGATATAGGCATGACAGTTCAAGTGGAATAGTATTGCTATAGTTGTACAGTGTGGAAAGGTCTGAGGTGCTAACTTCTATAGAAGATTTCCATCCTTGTATTCAGCTGACTATGGCTAAATCTGAGATCCAGACCATCATGGGTTTTGTTTTTGTTTTAGACACATATTTTCTTCAAGGCAAATTTACAACATGCTACAACCACTGGACTGGATGAAAATGTAGGTGAAAGCAACTATACTTCCTGAACCAGATTTCCAACTCCTTTCTTCCTTACCCCTCCAGTTCTTCAAAACTGCTACAGAACGTGTTGAGGAATCTTGCTGAATGCAGCAGGGTGTGGTGTGAGAATAAGCCGAAGAATGGTTGAAAATTAAATAGAATCACTTTGTGTGAGCAGAATCACTTGTTCAAAAAGGAAGATCCTGGATCAAGTCCAGAAGTGTGTGTGAGTGCGAGTGTGAAGCTGGATTGCCACAGCATTAGTCTGCAATAATATGTGGGATAGGCACAATGTTTTGCATTGCAAGCACTGCAGACACTGCACTGTCTCCAAAGAAAGCCTTTGGCAAAGCAAAAATATAAGATCAGCTCATTACATCAGGGCTGGAAGAAATTGTCACATTCTCATGGGCTAAACTGGGTTGTTGATGGAACTTTCTTTCTCCGGGGCCACATATACACTGCCTGTTTTTCTTAACTGCAACATTAATAAAACGTGTCAGCTCATGGGTTTTAGAAAAGTCTCTGTTTTGCATCACTCCAGATGAAGCTGTGACCATGCCTTGCTTCTAGTTTTATAAGTTATCTTCAAAGAGTGATTGCAGGCAAGACCTGAGCGGTGTGCCACCTTGCTCAGCACTTAGTCATCTGCTGGAGCTGTGGCTGTTTTAATAGGTTTGTGCTTTTCAGCCACTTTGAAGATCAAAAGTGCTAGATGAGCAAGAAAGATGATTGCCTCATATTCATATCTATAATCTCTAACAAAAATGCCTTTAAATAAAGCAAAAACTACACTCTGCCTCTGCTATTCATAGAGAAGACTGCCTTTACATAGGCACTGAAATCTTTGCTCAGACAGAACTGGAAAATAATAGCTTTTTTTTTTACCTGAAACATTTGGAATCCCTTAGCCAGTCTATTGCAGTACAACTTCCATCAACCCTAGCAGGCACAATAATAATGATAATGATGGAAATTGCAACAACAACTGTTAAGTGCATTCAAGTTATTTCTGACTTATGGCAACCTTAAAGATAAATGCAATACCCAACTTAGCAAGCAAGGGCTGTTGCGGCGGTGGGCGCCCCCCTCCCCCACCAGCCATGGGGCTCATCGGAGGCTTCTTCTTCCCAGAAGCTCCCTGCACAGCAGGAAGGTTTCCCGCCATTTGGCCGACTGGCCAATTAATGGCAGGCTACATCCCCAGATTGGCCAGGGCCAGCTTCCATGGGCCCTAGATCTGGCTTTCTCTCCCCCCCTCCCCCGACAGAAGGGGGAATGTCCAGTGGTTACCAGGGATGCTGAATTAATATTAGCCCGGTATTGTGCCGGTGGCACCCTGGTGGGTATAGCAGTATCGGTCAGCAGCGGGCTGACTGATCATAATCCAGAACCCATGCATGGCAGCAACCCTTGTTCCTGTAATCAATAAATAAGTTGTGGCCATTTTCTTCCCAACATGGTGTTTGTGTCATCTATGGTTCCGGTAGTTGTCCATGCACACGCAAAAGGTTTTTTTGGGCCGGATTTCTTAAGAGGATATTTGTTATGGTCTTCCTCTTAGCCTGAGCAGAGATTCAAACCCTGATATCCAGGAGTCCTTGTCCAGCAGAGTTTTTGTCAGTGCTGGACAATGATACTGCACCACATTGGCTCTGGAACAATGTCTAAAAGGTGGAAATCACAAATTACTGGGCTACAGGATGCATTGATAATTCTTAATCTCTCTTGATAACCACCACACATCACACTTCTTTCCTGTTATGCCAAGATCTCATGGTCCAACTTGTAACATGTAAATCTCTGTGATCATACTTACGCTGGAACATAGAGAAACATCTTCTTTTGGGGTGACCAAGGACAGCCAGACAAGACATACCTCTTTGGTCAATCATTGGCTGAAAGGAAGTAGGGCTGAACCTGAAAAGCTTTGATAGGACAAAGTCATTGTGCAAAAAAGCACAGACACTGCATATTTCATTGCACAAAATTTGTTGTGGTGTAATCAGGGTTTATGCTAGAGTGCTCTCAGCAGTATTCTGGGATGTATTCTGAGTTTTTGTAGAAACAATTGAAAATTCATGTTTTAATAGTCAGTGTGAAAGATAGATCTATTACATGAGGCACCTTTCCCACTATGAGCTAGGAGGTTTTTTCTGAAGAGATTGCTATAGGAATGTTGTATGGTTTGTGGACATGGCAGATCGTTTTACAAATTCAGTATGAGTTGAAAAGCAAGTCAGATTTGTGGTTTTCATGACTCAAGTCACAGAATACCACTGAGTGTGCTATTGTTACAAAGAAACAAAGTTACTATTGCAAAATACACATCTTTTGAAAAAGTCCATGTTGTAATGTATAGTAATCCAGTCTACATTAGATATTGCTCAATGTGTTCTCTCTGTTTTAAAAGAAACATGACTAAATCATGGCACAATATCTCATTTTTGATTCTGCCAAATCAACTTGCATTCATGAACAGCATTCTTGCAGTTGTGTGTAACATGGTTATGTGTTTGTCAGTAAGACATTTTTGATAATAGCTATGAAACGAAACCCATTCCATACAAGCTCTTTTGTGGACTTACAACTTTCTGAATCCTCTACAGTCTATGGCTACTTTACAACTAGATATGACAGCTGATGAAGGTTTATTTAAGACCAAAAAGCAAGTTTTCCATGTTCTGAAGACAACATTCATTTAATTCAGAATTTCTTCTTATGTACTTGTTGTTGTAATGCATAAAAGTTCAACTCCATGCAGGAGGAACCTATAATTTAGAGATTACAGCAAAGCCTTTGACTATAGGTGATGGGAAATTATGGTTCATTCCCCCTCCCCAAAATAAGGGTGCCACAATATTTAACTGCCTTGATGTTTAAGTTGTACTTTAACAAGACATCACTGTCAGGATACAATATGGAAAAACAGTATAGTTTCCCTTTGGGAAGGAAGTCAGATAAGGATGCATTTCATAACCCAATCTGTTTAATTTATATGCAGAACATGCCATATAGAAAGCAAGATTAGACTGAAGGAAAGCTGGCATGAAAATCTGGGGAAGGAATATTAATGAAGACAATAACATATAACTTGCAGAAAATAGTAAAGATTTCAAACAATTTCTCATGAAAGTTAAGGAAGAAAGTACAAAATATGGGTCACCACTGAACATGAAGAAAACAGAGATTTATGTGATTTATATACATGATTTATATAACGAAACTTTGAAATATATAGATTTTCTATACTTTGCAGATTATAGTCAAGAAGTCAGAAGAAGGCTAACATCCTTATCAGATGGCTAGCAGCAGGAGGCAGGGACACTCCACTTTGCCATAAAGCATGGGGAATTCGCTGCCCCATGCCTCGCATCACCCACGACCAGGAAAGCGATCACATGGGGGGAAGCATGAGCGTGTGTGGAGTGTGTGTGGTGCATGCGGCTTCCCCCCATAGATTATGGCAACGTGGGAAACCTCCTATGTTTCTGTAGTAGCATGCTGGTTCTGCCCTCCTACACCCACAGAGCTGGTATGACGTTGTCTGATGGTAGCTGGCTGGCTCCATGGGTGACTGAGGCTAGATTGGCATATACTGCTGATTCTAGCCCCATATGATGAGGTCATAAGACTTGCACCATTGAAAGAATTAGATAAGATCCTCAAGTGCAAAGACATATAATTAAACACCAAAGTCAGAATCATCCAGGCAATAGTATTTCTGATTTCTATGTATAGTTGTAAAACCTGGACAGTGAAAAAAAAAACTGACAAGAAGAAAATCAATCCATTTTAAATGTGATGCTGAAGGAAAAAAAATCCATAGATACCCAAAGAAACAAATGAAAGGGTCTTAGCCTGAATTTTCATTGAACATGAAGGCCTCATCTATACTGGCTTGTAAATCTGGGGCAGTCAAGTGCAAAATGCTCCAGACTGACCCCAAAGACAACCACATGCAGTGTCCTAGAGTGCAGTGACAGAGGGTCAGAGCCCAGCCTGTCAGCAAGTCCAAGACTAAATCAACCTCACTAGATGGGCACTTAACCATCTTCTTGCCATCTTCAGTTCCAGAGGCTGCAGAGCTCTCTGAATGCTCCTGACCGTTGTGGGCATCTCCTACTGACACCAGTAGAAGCACAGACACAACCAGAAAAAGGAGATGTGATCCTCCCTTCTTTTTCCTACTGGTGTCCATGATGGCCAGGAGTTCTCATGAAGCTCTGCACCTGTCCAGCAGTGGCAACAGCAGTGGCATGGGCCTGATTCATCCCTTTTTTCTTATGCTGATGACCCAATTTAGCCCCACAATACCTACCATAAGTCACAAAATGTCAAAGGAAAAATCAGAAATGTTCAGTGAGTACAGATTATTAAAGACATGTATATGAGCCTGAAGACTAAACCGAGGCTGTTGTTGTTGTTGTTCATTCGTTCAGTCGTCTCCGACTCTTCGTGACCTCATGGACCAGCCCACGCCAGAGCTCCCTGTCGGCCGTCACCACCCCCAGCTCCTTCAAGGTCAGTCCAGTCACTTCAAGGATGCCATCCATCCATCTTGCCCTTGGTCGGCCCCTCTTCCTTTTGCCTTCCACTTTCCCCAGCATAATTGTCTTCTCTAGGCTTTCCTGTCTCCTCATGATGTGGCCAAAGTACTTCAACTTTGTCTCTAGTATCTTTCCCTCCAGTGAGCAGTTGGGCTTTATTTCCTGGAGGATGGACTGGTTGGATCTTCTCGCAGTCCAGGGCACTCTCAGCACTTTCCTCCAGCACCACAGCTCAAAAGCATCGATCTTCCTTCGCTCAGCCTTCCCTAAGGTCCAGCTCTCACATCCGTAGGTGACTACAGGGAATACCATGGCTTTGACTAGGCGGATCTTTGTTGCCAGTCTGATGTCTCTACTCTTTACTATTTTATCGAGACTGGACATTGCTCTCCTCCCAAGAAGTAAGCGTCTTCTGATTTCCTGGCCACAGTCTGCATCTGCAGTAATCTTTGCACCTAGAAATACAAAGTCTGTCACGGCCTCCACGGTTTCTCCCTCTATTTTCCAGTTGTCAATCATTCTTGTTGCCATAATCTTGGTTTTTTTGAGGTTTAGCTGCAACCCGGCTTTTGCGCTTTCTTCTTTCGCCTTGATTAGAAGGCTCCTCAGCTCCTCCTCGCTTTCGGCCATCAGAGTGGTGTCATCTGCATATCTGAGGTTGTTAATGTTTCTTCCAGCAATTTTCACCCCAGCTTTGCATTCAGCCAGCCCCGCACATCGCATGATGTGTTCTGCATACAAGTTAAAAAGGTTGGGTGAGAGGATGCAGCCTTGCCGTACGCCTTTCCCAATCTTGAACCAGTCTGTTGTTCCGTGGTCAGTTCTTACTGTTGCCACTTGGTCCTTGTACAGATTCCTCAGGAGAGAGACAAGGTGGCTTGGGATGCCCATCCCACTAAGAACTTGCCACAATTTATTATGATCCACACAGTCAAAGGCTTTAGAATAGTCAATGAAGCAGAAGTAGATGTTTTTCTGAAACTCCCTGCTTTTCTCCATTATCCAGCGGATATTGACAATTTGGTCTCTCGTTCCTCTACCTTTTCTAAACCCAGCTTGAACATCTGGCAACTCTCGCTCCATGTATTGCTGGAGTCTTCCTTGCAGGATCTTGAGCATTACCTTACTGGCATGAGAAATAAGGGCCACTGTACGGAAGTTGGAGCAGTCTTTCGCATTTCCCTTTTTTGGTATGGGGATATAAGTTGATTTTTTCCAGTCTGATGGCCATTCTTGTGTTTTCCATATTTGCTGGCAAATGGCTGTTGTACTTTGAACATAACATAAGGTGATATGACTAATTGAAAAAGATGATAATGGTTGGTAAATGGAAGGCAGCAGGAAAGTAGTATGACTGTAATGCAGAAGGATTGATTCAGTCAAGCAAGATATAGCTTTGAACCTGCAAAATGTGAACAAGGCAATTGATCATCAGAGCTCTTGGATATTTCTCATTTACTAGATCATTATAATTTAACAGTTAATAGCAGCAATGAGTTTGTGTTTGATTTGCTAAGAGCAGAATGCATATCCACATTGATGTGCAGTTTCTTGAAAGTCAATTCCATCTGATGGATTCTGGGAGCTGTAGTCGAAAAAGTAACATTCAAGCACTGACAATATCAGTACTTTGTATTCAGGAAACCTTTACTAACCCAAGTTTAGATTTTAAGAATCATTATGACTTCAAAGAATGATAGTAGCAACTTCATTAAATCCTAGGAGGAATTAGCAGTGAGTTGGCTCTACCTCCTATTCCCAGGGTTTGCCTCAATTCTGCTTGAATTCACACCACACCTTCCTTTGAAACAAAGGATCAACACAGACCAGTTTCCTGGTATCTCTTGTCATCAGCAGTGGAGACTTATAGGGAGGTAGACATGACTCAGATACAGCCTAGAGAAACAAGCTGCATTCTCAAGGCTCCTCTTGGGAAGTAGAAGTTTTATTTGCTTTGTACAATTCAAAAACAGACCAAACTTGCTTCCCATTCATCATAAAGAAACCATAAACCCTGATGATTTCATAATGTTCCTTATTTGGATTTTTAATGCAATGTTGGTAGCATTTCTGTGGTGAATTCCTGGAGAAACATTGCACCTACCTTCACCCATGAGAGCTTATACATCAATTCATTGTGATGGTGCATAGAAAATGGCATTACATTATTCTCAGGCACATATAAACAATCAAGGTTTTACAAGCCTTATCTGTTGGCTGTGTGCAGACAGATATTTATTTACAAACTATATTTATGACCTGCTTCTTTGATTCCTATTAGCTGTCATTATACCTTCTGTAGTTTAGCTTGTTCATTTTCATTCTTCCTTTAAAAACTACATGGCAGAAATGTAACAACTAAATCTTTTTCCATCTTGGAGATGCTGCTGGGGAGAATTACTGGTTTTCTTCTCTCTTGCACAAGTGTTACAACTAATTAGCTCAGGCAGAAAAAAAGTTGGTAAATCTTACAGTTGTGAGATTTGGTCATGGGTATTACCATGATCAAATATGTGTACATATACCACAAATACATTAACTATATAACAAGTTACTCCTGACATCATGCTTACTGTGGTATTAACTTCTGAAAAGAACGGACCAAGACTAGTCTGCACATATCCTGGTGCACTCTTTTTCTATCTCAAAAAAGAGAGACAGAAAGAGATAAAAAAAGAAAAAAATTGCAACCACCTTTATTCTCTTGTCATTGGTGTACAGGATGAGACTTCACTCCAAAAAACTTTTACATATTTTGGTCAGGGTTATAGAGATGGAAGGTACAATTTGCTAGAGTGTGCATATGAATTTAGATATCATCTCCCTTCTGTAGGAATCATCTCCTGAATGTTCAGCTCTTTATAACCACCTATGGGATTGTGCCAATCAAAACTCTCACACCCAACCACTTCAAGTTCAGACCTGATCCTGAGAAGAGCCAGCATTTCTCATAAGGGTGGAGTCATGGGTCCTATTTGACACTCACCAAAGGAAAAAAAAAAGGTTGTGCTGCCTTACACTTATTTTATTAGGACCATTTAAAACGGTTTGGGCACCACTCTGGCTGTTGATGTGAAGACAGAATCACATTTTTGAACATGCTTTGTCAGATCTCTGCAGAAAGGTGGAGTTCTAGAGCTTGGACTATAATTTCTTCCCAGATTTCTCTATATATTTACCTCCTCTACAGTTATCTGTCACAGGTCCTTCTTCTTTCACAATCTACATTTGCCCTCCTGTTCTATCATAATGGGCATGGTTCTGTGTGGCATGTAATTGAACTTATCTCCATCAATGCAAGAGAAAGGCTTTGTCCACAGTGCCCTTTTTGGGCAGAAGTTGGAAGAATATGTCATCAGTTGGTGGCTGGTTCATGGACTTATGTGAGCATTCTACCAGCCAGCAGCCAATTGAATCACAGGGCAGCTGGCCTCTAAATATGGGACCAACTGCCTTTTTCCTGTTCTACTTAGTAATATCTAAAGTTTAAAAACACTATCTATGGATAGTTACATTGTGTACTAATTACAGAGGGAGAAAAAAATCCATGTGTGAGTTCATTCATAAACATAGATGGCAGCTGAGTCTACTGGCAGAGGTAGTTGCGGAAGGAATTCAATGAGTTTATAGAAATAACACCTTCTAATGCTGAAGCTGGAACCATACAGTTCTCACAATGTTATTGGGCTGACAGTCTAAGTTGTCTTAGCCAGTATTGCCGATGCTGGGGAGTCCTGGGAGTTGCAGTCCAACAATCTCTGGTAGGCCATGTGATTGTTCCCTCCCCTGTTTAATATCTAGGAAATGCTACTTTTTTTCTTTGGTTTACAGGTATAGGCTATGTGTGCATGTGCACACTCTCTTTCTCCTACACATGCAAAGGTACATGTGTGCATATGTATGTTTTCTGTATGAGCTTCTCAACGACAATAAAACTTTACTCTTTGGACAATGTGAATTTGCTGGTTGAAGCTTCTGGGGATTTGTGTCCCCCAGAGTTACTAGTCTGAGCATTGACATTTCTGCAGCAACAGATGAATCACTGTTGCTCTAGTTGTGCAGAATGTCTTACATGTGAAGAGTAAATTTAAAATTTTCAGTCCACCAGTAAATTCTGACCGTGGGTCTGCCTTGTCAAGGGAATCCTGATCTAGGCACAAAATTTGCTCATCTTGCATTTAGTGTGTTTACACAGAGCAGTGGCAAGAGACAACAGGCAAAGCATATGACTCAAGATCTCTGTTCTGTTGAGAAACAAATCAGTTTTTTAAAAAAAAAAATTGGCTTCAGAAATTTCCCTGCCTTTACATGCCAGTTGGCAATGGTTAAACAAGATCAGAAAACATAAAAAAGTCTGACATTAACCAAAATCTATCTAAACAAACCAACATAACATTATTTATGTTAATGATTGGTTTAATGTAATGAAGAAATTAATTATGTTAATATACCAATTGAAACATTGCTTAATGAAAAAACTCTGTAAATCATTGTGTTCATGTGTAATGAAAAACAAAAAAAATGTATGAGTCTGTTTCTGTGTGCTGATCTAAGATCAGAGATCTCTGTGTCTCATTTAGTTGCTTTTGGTATACATTCACACATGAAATTAAAACATTCCAAATCATATTGCCTCATGCTCGTTTTGACAAATTACATCTTTCTTCATTTTAGCTGAGGCTATGCTGGTGTACTGGTTTATGTATTGGACTTAAAATCTGGAGACTTGGGTTCAAATCCCCACTTTGCCATGGAAATACACTGGGTGACTTTGAGCAAGCCACACTCCTTTACTCTCAGAGCATGACAAAGAAAAACTCCCCCCAGCAAGAAAGCTCTCTGATAATGTTGCCTTAGCATCTTCATAAGTCAGACATCTTAAGAGCATTGAAGAGTACCAATATCAGAGAGTTTTCTTTGCAGAGGGGGTGGGGGGGGGGTGGGATTTGAACTATGATCTCCTGAGTTTTAGTCCAATGCATAAACAACTACTTCACATTTTTGGCACAGTTAGTGAATTTCCAACTAAAGGAACGCAAGAGTGACAAAAAGTGTTCATTCAATTGTTGTTCCTTCAATTGTCAATTTCTCATCATCACTTTCTATTGGGCATGCTGACTTGTAAAGGTTACTTTTCAGACAAAATATTTGGAACAATTACCACAACACTAGATCTAATGGTCAATGACAAATTGAATGGAGGAGTCTGGGAGTAATTCACCAGATGTGTAGCATAAAATGATGTAATGCTGCAGTACTGAATGGCATTTTTGCACAATCATATGATAAGGAATGTGGCTATGCACTTTACCTTTCTGTGACAATAATTCTTACTCCCAGCTCACTGCTAAGGACTATACTAACTTCTGGGCAATATCCGCCAGGACCCTTCCAAACAGTGCCCTGTTGGATTTTTACCTGAGATGTCTGAACAATGTCTCAGGTAAAAGTGAAAAAAATTGAAACATAGCAGGTAACCATTCTTTGCCCCAAATTATTTAGATATCCCATTATCAAATGGTGCATGGGCCCTGTGGGGACTGACCCCTGGGTAATCATGGAACTACCAAGGGGTTAGTCCTTACACCCATCTCACATTTGGGCTTCCAAAAGTCCAGAGAAATTGGGAGGGTGCACCTCCCCCAACCCTCTCTCCCCACACCTTGGGTAAAACATGGGCTTTGCCAATTGGTTGTCCCCATGCCATCCCAAAAACTTTCAGGATGGCATTGGGTCACCCAAAAACTCCCTGAAAAAGTCTTAAAGATAAAGTAAAACTTGTTGGGTCACCATTAGGTCTCTCTGCAGGCCTCCTGGAATGTACCGATGGCATGCTAGGAGGTGGGGGGAGCAAATCGCTCCCCCCCCCCTGGCTCCTACCACATCATTGGTACATTCCAGGAGGTCTAAACAGAGGCCTAATTGTGACTTGGAAAGTTTTACTTTATCTTTAAGACATTTTCAGGGAGTTTTTGTGTGACGCAATGCCGTCTTGAAACCCTGCTCTGAAGAGGGTTTAATTTATGTCTGGAAGCACCTTCAGTTTGCTCAGTTTTTTATGTTAGCATCATAGGGCTTGTACAACTCTAAGGAGAATGTGAGTCTTGCACAACCTCCAGAAAAGTCCAACCACCCACATAAAACCATAGCAGGATTCTAACTGTAGTGTCTTTTAAATCTTTGGAACTTTCCTAGGCTCTCTTGTTAAGACTATTATGTTGTTGTTGTTCATTTGTTCAGTCATTTCCGACTCTTTGTGACCTGATGTACCAGCCCACACCAGAGCTCCCTGTCAGCTGTCACCACTTCCTGCTTCTTCAAGGTCAATCCAGTCACTTCAAGGATGCCATCCATCCATCCATCTTGCCCTTGGTCGGCTCCTCTTCCTTTTTCCATCTATTTTCCCCAGCATAATTGTCTTCTCTAAGCTTTCCTGTCTTCTCATGATGTGGCCAAAGTACTTCATCTTTGCCTCTACTATCCTTCCCGCCAATGAGCAGTTGGGCTTTATTTCCTGAAGTATGAACTGGTTGGATCTTCTCGCAGTCCAAGGCACTCTAACAACTTTCCTCCAACACCACAGTTCAAAAGCATCTATCTTCCTTCGCTCAGCCTTCCCTAAGGTCCAGCTCTCACATCCGTAGGTAACTATGGGGAATACCATTGCTTTAACTATGCGGATCTTCATTGCGTAAGCGTCTCCTGATTTCCTGGCTGCAGTCTGCATCTGCAGTAATCTTTGCACCTAGAAATACAAAGTCTGTCACAGCCTCCACGTTTTCTCCATTTCCCAGTTGTCAATCATTCTTGTTGCCATAAGTTAAGACTATAGAAACATCATAAAACCGTTTCTCTAAGACAATTCACTGTGCCTCACATAAACTGATTTCCCATTTTAAGGTCATTCTTTCCCCTTCCTCCTTCTTGATCCAGAGCAAGGAGACTGAATTGGAGGGGTGAGACTGAAAAGACAGCTGCTCAAAGCCAATGACAAGGCATTATCATATCTAGAGAGGAAAGTAGAAGGGAAATATTTGGTGGCAATTAGAGAACTGTTGGGAAAGCTCTGCCCAGTGCTTGGCAGTTTTCAGGTCTTCACCAGCTGACAGCTCTCTGACTCAGTTGTACTGGTGGGCTGAGAGGTCTCTTTGGCTGAAATGACTCTCCCAATTTGGTGTGGCTAATAATGTGCACACAATCAAAAGCAAGGTGTGGTCATGTTGCAAGACAAAGCCAGATGTCAGAGTGCCATCTTCTGTCAAACTATAGAAAATGTACAGCAATAGATATTTACCTCTAAGGGCCTCTTCAAACAGCCCTGTTTCTGCTTTTGGCCAGGCCTGGATGGGGACTGCCAAGCATCATCAAACAATACTCAGAAGGCCCTGCCCACATATCTCCCAAAGTGGAGGGGAAGTGCCAAAAGGCACTTCCTCCACCACAATGGGGCAGGAAGTGTGTTTTGGGTAGCTCCTTTGGATGTAGCTTCCTCCCCTTTTCCCCACATGAGGAGGAAAGTGCAGCAGGGCAACATGTGTTGATGCTCTTTCTTTCATTTAATGGGGACAGGGACAGGGTGCCAATCCACCCTGTCCTGTCCCCACCGTATGATGGGGGAAGGAGGAAGGGTGCACGGGGAGCCACAAGCCACCCCTTGTGCCTTCCCTTCTGCTGGTAACTACTGTGTGAAGAGGTCTTAAATCAATGTTTTTGGTTGAGCAAAAAAGGCCACAGCATGGCTAGTTGTTGGCCTCATTGTTGACCGTTTCTTGTTATATAGCTTTCTCATGAGCAGGGCTGCACAATATGTTCATGCCTGATAAATTCAGTCCTTACACCTTGCTGTTTCACTCATGCGTCTTGGATCATTCCCTTTGCTGCCACTATTGTTTTAGTAAGGTTGGGCAAGGTGTGGCCCTAGAGATAGTGGAGACAAGTCAGCAGAATGGCGAATCTGGTTGAGGAGGCAAACCAAAATTCAAAGGTATTATCCCTACCATCAAAATAAGCTCAGCACTTTAGATAGTTCTATTAAAGTTTAGTCTAAAATCTGGAATGGATTCCCTACTCTACTAAGCCATCAACTGGCACTGCACACAGATGTTTGTTGGCAGCTCCTGACAGTCCTCACTCGGGACTTCATCATACTTACCCAAATCAGTGTCCTAGAACATTCTCTTTAGAATGGAGCCCCAAGCCAGATATCACAAGACATTGTGTGACTTCAAGTGGTAGATCTGCCCCCAACTGGTTTAGAAGCATATGCGAGGCTTCCTGTGTTGTGCTGGCTCCACGTGATAGGAAAAGCATCACTGAGAGGGAGTTGTGGACAGGGTGACAAATTCACTCCACTGCCCCTTCTCTTTTGTCATGGCGGCCAGATGAAGAGGGACACTTTGTCTGGCCTTTCTGATGAGGCTATTAGTGAAACAATGATAAGTGATTGTGGAGGTTGCAGTTCAACATCTGGAAGCTCCAGGTGTTTCCTATCCTGCTCTATTGTTGCACATCTAGTGCATTTGAATAAGCTCACAGGAAGAATCTAGTTCTTCTATAGCTTTAGGTGCTCCATTATCCATATTTGCAATATGGTCCTTAATAAGTCTTTTTCCTGAATTTGGATATCTGGCATTTGACATTCCATATATGGCAAATAAAATCATAGTAGAATTTTGAGCAGCACTTTGCTTGCATGGGAGTCTAATAGAATAGTCTTATGGTTATTGCAATCTCCAGTATTACCTTTCTTGGGGATTAGAGTGTATATTGAGCATTTCAATTCTGTGGAGTTTTTTTTCTTCATGTTTGTTGAAAGATTTTAGTTAAAATAGGAATGAATTCTGTCTCTGTTGCTTGAAACAGCTCTATTGCATGCAGTATGTTCATGGTGATTTGCTTCTCCCAAGTGTTGAAGGTACACACACTTTTTGGTTTCAGGCATGAACATGTATGAGTCTGCAATAAGCAATGCAATAAAGTTTGAGCTAGGAAGTAATAGGATTTGGATCTGGCCAATTTTACAGTAGTTATATGTGTCTGCCTGCAATAGAAAAGGTAAACAGCTGCTACCTTCAGAATCCTTTACTGAGAATATGTAAACAGCAACACTGAGAAAAATGAGAAAGCAAATAAGCTTGCCTTGCCGGGTTCCCCAGGATGTTAAAAAAAGCATAGAATTAGAATGGTATAAACCAGCAGAACAGAAACTATAAAAAAAGATAATTTAATGTAAAGGGAAAATCCCCAAATAATACATTTTAGAATTTTTGAAGATCCAAAATGTTTTGTTTGCTTTAAAATGGTTACCTGATTATATTCTTTCATTTTATATGAGCATTTTGTCAACATTGAATAAAACACTGTTTGATGCATGGTGAGCAACAAGGTAAAGGAAGTAGGTACTGTTTTATGATTTGCTTTATTTACAGACACAAGATTCTTAACTTTGGTGACACAATAATTTCCACACAGAAATAGTGTGTTTTCTCCAAGTCATGAGAGTGCTGCACACACAGCTATAATCATTCTACAGAGTGAAACCTTTGGAAGGTAGTTGGAACTGAAACATCTAGAAAAGTTGGTGCATTTCTTTGGGCTGCATGTAATGAGATGTTTGGTCAAAGACTGACAAAAGCAGAAATATGCCACTCTGCCTTCTCCACAGGTTAGATCTGAAGAATCTTTCATTTCCACCGGCCTCCAACCACAGGCTTTCCACGAGTAGCTTTTGAGCTGTTGGGAAAGCAAACAAGCAAATGAGTATTTTCTTATTGGTGACCTTATTCAGTGACACTCACATAAAGTGTAACAAGAGTAAAGTGGCAATACAAATGCAGTGTGGTTACTATGCAACACTATCACATTTTTATACATTAAAGAATAAGAGGGGAGATCAGAAGCTGGAAATTAAAAACCACATCTACACTATGAATTTACATGTATGTCTCTTCAAGTTTAGTATTGATTTATGGTATCTCCATGAACATCATAGAATTTCCTTAGGCAGAAGTGGCTAGCCATTGCCTTCCTCTTCAATATCTGACCTGTTACTCCATTACTCCCTTGTTACTAACCCAGACCGATCCTGCTTACCTTCTAAGAATTGACAGGTTCTGATGTCTTCAAGGAACTTAAGCCTAAGACACCACATATTTTCACTGAAATAAAGATGGTTCTTTCCCTTCCAGGAGGCCCTGGGAAAGATAGTTTTGTAACTGGGACATGGCTAAAGAATTCTCAGTATTTTCACTAATCTGTAATTCTTATTGGCACCAGGCAAGATAGTTAAACAGATATGATAAGCAATATGGGTTTGTACTACAGACTTGAGTCATCTTTCACTACCTAGAATAGCCTTGCTGTACATGGTTTCCCTCAAATGTTTTGGACTACAAGTTCTGTTATCTCCAGTTAGTTGAGCATACTGGGAGATGACTGTGGGAGTTGTACTCCAACACATCTGGAGGGTGCCTGATTGGAGAAAACTAGAGGGTAGAATAATGGTCTCTTGAAAACTAAAAAATGTCCTCAGTTTTAGAACAGTCTAAGCCTTTTCTGTGTTCTACCTATATTATTGTTGGTTTTAATATGTAGGCTGCCCTGAGTTCTGGTTTGGGAGAAAAGGCAGGAGATAAATAAAGTTAATAGTAACAGCAACAGTGTTCAATAGCAGTGCTTGTAGCTGATCATGAGGAAGTATTCATATTCATAATAATACTCATAGTAATTCTAGCTGTAACAGCAACCATCATTTGTGGATGCATGGAACCACCATTTCCAACATTACTTGCTATTATCTGTGGCTGAATGGAGCTACAATTTAGCAACATCTGATGGAATGACACATTCCTTAACCCCATATAAGGCATGCTTCTGTTCATGCAATTTTAACATTTAGCATTAATAGCTACTAGTTACCTTTCATTCCTCCTTATGAGGCCTTTGCAAATTGAGATGCTGCCCTGGAGTCTGGCCATCTATGAGCCAGCTGGAAAGCATTTCAGAGAGCAAGAATGCATAGTCACCAAAGCAGCTGATGAAGTCATGTTAGCTGCAGCTTTAGTGTCAGCTGAAATCGTTGATGAGCCAGTCAAGCAATTTCTAAAATTTTGCCTGCTTCCCAGCCCATTGTGACTGCCTTGTGCATCTGTCTTGCTTCTCAGAAAGGGAAACAGCTGTTTCTAAATCTGGGGTTGTCTTACAGTCAGATTAAGGATGATATTTATGTTCAGAACTTTCCAATCATGCCCTCAGCTTTCGGTATTTGTTTTAGGTCACAGATGAGAATTTCTGTTGATTCATTTTTGTATAAGAATTTTTTAGGATGAAAACGTTTCTTCATGCATTTTTAGTTCTCTGTTTAATTTATCATTTGCCTTTCTACTAGTATAAGACTTAAGGAAGCATTTATTTATATTTTTAATGTACTGTCAAAGGCTTTCATGACCAGAATCACTGGGTTGTTGTAGGTTTTTCAGGCTGTATGGCCATGTTCTAGAAGTGTTATCTCCTAACATTTCACCTGCGTCTATGGCAGGCAGAGGCGGCCCTAGGTAATTTTCAATGGCAAGCAAAGAGTATTTTTGGTGCCCCCCCCCCCCAACCAATCACACACACACATATCTATATCTATATGGTCATGGACACATTTTGGCCCTCCAGGTATTTTGGACTTCCTACTGGCTGTTTGGAATTGTGGGAGTTGAAGTCCAAAACACATGGAGGGCCAAAGTTGGCCTATGCCATCCATATATACATTGGCCTTTTAGACAACTGACCGTACTTCAAAGATTAATTGCTTGTATTAGGAAGTACCAGATCATACTTATGCAGTATGTTGTATGTACATATGACTTGTAAGCTGCTCTGAGTCTCCTTTGGGGTAAGAAGGACAGCATATAAATGTCATTAAATAAATAAATAAATACATAAATAATGCAAGCATGTATAAAAATACTTCTTTCAGCATAACTGGATGAGATGCCAGTATAAACCACCAACAAGTTAAAAAGCCACATTCTTATGCGCACATGTAAAATAATGCATGAAATAGCTGCTAGTCAGAATCACATGAGTTTTAAAATACCACTCTAACATTTTTGAGATTTGGTTGCCAGGTGCTAAAGTATCTCTATTCAGCCACATCCAGTACATTATGGATTAAGTATCTATTTGAAGCATGGTGTATAAAGACATTTTTCTCATAATGGTGCACAAAAAATCACAGCACAGCAAAAAAAAAATCATCCCATAGGGCAAAGCATGCTACTCACCCTTTGCTGAATCACATAGAAGAGAACAAAGAAGAAACAAGATATAAATAGGATATAAAAATCCTGGCTAACCTACAGGTTTGACTTGATGTGCTCACTAACATAAGGCAGAGTGTAGTAGTCCTTTCAAGCAGAGGATGCTGGGAGAAGACAGGAAGCTCTTGGAGAAGAGACAGGTGTATTATGTGGATAGCTTAAGGTACGCTGTGTCCATTGGATGCTGGGGAGGATGCTGCTTCCATGGCCTATGTTGAAGTAAGATTTACTTGCCAGTCCAGTAGGCTTTTGTAGACACACTCAGAAGAGGCTTCCATATTGCTTTCTACTTGAAGCACCACAATGTTGTGCACTCCCTTGGCAAAAATCCAAGGCTTTTCTTATACATGTAGCCCTTCGCTTCTGGACTTATAAACTGTCCAACAGTTTTATCAGTGCAATCACTTTGCAAGACAGCTATATTTCTCTCTTTTTTAATATACAGAAGCATCTTCCACATAGTGATCAAAACTCCTGACAAGAGTTCAAGTGAATGACCATATTCTATCCTGAAATAATATATGTAGAATATCAAGCAGACTCCTTAGCCTCTTTGAGCCTTTATTCTCCATCCCACCATGACCAAAGAGAACGATGGGAAGTGCAAGAGTTATTCAACAATGTTTACAAAGAGTGACACCAAATTCAGGGGACAGGTACTGGGATATGTCTCTATGTGTGGACTACTATGCAAGAATTTGGGGGTCACATTGTTGATATCAACAGTGCAGCAACACACAATGGAAGAAGCCATTTCCCCAGGAATTTTCCTGGACACATCTTTAAAAGGAGAATTGTAGTAAGGAAACTGAAGATCAAAGGCCATAAGGAGGTGAGAGATTTCAGAGATAAGAGAAAAAAGATGGAAAAGTAATGCAAGAGTTATATGGAGAAACAGTGAAATTAAAAAAACTTGGTGAGAAGTGGCATTGAAAATGTGAATTCAAGTTAAGAAAGAAAAATAACAAAAGCATAGGAATCAAAACAGAGTACAGAAAATACGTTAGGAAAGGCTTTTGTGGGGGGGGGGGTAGCATTGGATCCAGATTTCCAGACTGCTAGCTCTGGAAAAAGTGGGCTAATTATCTTTGTTAATCAATCCATCCTTTTGAAGTCCCCTCCTGCGAATCTTGAAAATCTGCTCCAAAGAACTGGAAGACACTCCAGATGAGCATGAGAGGCATCCAAGTGTCTTGAGGAGGGAGGAGGAACTGGTGAAAAATGGAAAGAGCATTCTGCTCAAAGAATAGTTGTCTGGATCAGGGATTGAAAGAGTATTCAGAAATGTCCTCTTGATTAAGAAAAAAGTAGTTTGACACATTGAGACACCTCATCAAACAAATATTGGCTTCAGCAAAAAAGTCCTGCACAAGAGCAAAATGACCAGTATTTTGTCTTCAAGTGCACTTTTTGTTTTTTGCGCAAATCCTATTTATGCAAATAAAGTCTGAAGATGTGAAAAATCATCAAAACATGGGGAATAACTCTCAGAGTTGCCACCATGGACATTTTTTTTAAATGTCTTGCTCTTTTGTGCAATAACAAAATAAGCAAACATTTAACCACTTGTCTGGATGGAACCCACTAAATAATTCAAGCAAGGAAAAATATTAATACGTTTGAAACCCAAGAAGCATTTTTTTAAAAAAGCAAGAGTAAACCAAAATTGGAGGGTGGGGCGGGGGAGTGGTGGCAGGATGAGATCTGGAGGGGGAGCAAAGTAAGCTGACAGTATCAATTCCACTGAAGCCAGATGTGTGATCACATAATTACGAAGGCACAGGATATGACAATAAATTGTCATCATGGATCACTGAAGCAGAAAAGGAGGCAAATAATTAAGAACAGAGGAGCAAAAGTTAGTAATCGAGTGGAAACGGGGAACAAAAGGAAGAAAAGAAAAATTTAGTGATAAAGCACACCCGAGTACAGAGAATAATGAAAAATCCCCAATGGGTAAGTATTTCATGGACAGAAAAGCAAGTGAGGGGAAAGAGGGTGATTGTGGAAGATCTACCAGGTGCATTGAGTGCCATGAAATGCAGTGGGATGTTACATTATCCTAAGTACTTACACCTTTTGATGGTCACTAATGCGGTTTCGTAGAACATTAATCTGCAAGAGAAATAGACAATAGATGATGCTTCACGGTGACACTTCATCATGTGGAAAACAGAAGGACTATGTCTCAGGACATCAAAGAAGGCAAGAAAAGAAGACTGATCATGGATGGACTGCACACATTAAACAGAATGTAACTGTTGATGTAAATGAATGCTCTGGTGAATTGTCTGAATTCTCTTTATTATGACTGATTTCTGTGTGTGTGAGAGAGAGGAGCAACTTGAGAAACTGCAAGTTGCTTCTGGTGTGAGAGAATTGGCTGTCTGCAAGAATGTTGCCCAGGGGATGCCCAGATGTTTTGATGTTTTACTATCCTTGTGGGAGGCTTCTCTCATGTCCCCGCATGTGGAGCTGGAGCTGTCAGAGGGAGTTCATCCGCACACTCCCTGGATTCGAACCTATGAACTTTCAGTCTTCAGTCCTGCCAGTACAAGGGTTTAACTCATTGCACCACTGGGGGCTCCTTGTTAGGACTGATAACCATAAAGGACAATATTTGTATATCTCTGTCCCAATCCTTTTCCTTGTGTGAAACTCTTGAGTGGCTTTTTGCTGTCCATGCAGTTCTCTGTCCACATGAAGGCATTGAGAGTAAAGTCTTTTCTCTCTCATTTTGTTTTATTTTTCAGGGTGTATCTCTAATCAGACTAGAAAATGGATTTTCTTTGCCATAGCAGCAGCTTGGAATAAAGCTGCAGTTTTGTGACAGGTTCTGTAGTTCCTGGACTCCATATGTCTTCAAAAGCATCTTTCTCTCCAGTACTCAGCAGCTCAAACATGATATATTGATCAATTTATTTCATGGTCTTTTTCTGAAGTTATATGAGGCATACCTTCAAAAGGTTCAAATGTAGATAATTAGAAATTCAGTACTGTTGAATTTAAGTGTCACCTCACTCCTACTTCTTGTGTAAGAATCAAAAATAAATAACTGTCCCAGAAGCACTTGCATTGACTTACCTTTGTCAAAGGATCTGGCTGGGAACATGGAGTGCCTGGATAACCATGGTAAACTGAACTGTAGTTTTAGAATTCCTAACAAGCCAAGCAGGACAGCCATGCAAGATACCAAAGGACCATGTTGAGAAGATCATGACAGCATCCAGGTCTTACTGAGACATAAGAAGGCAATACTCCAAGCAAGTTTTGGCACACCTAGTTCCATGCTTCACTATTTGCAGGGAATAGGTCATACTTACTACTTGCTTAACTCATCACAGCGTGCAGTGAGTATGAAAATCTGGTCAGAGTTAGAGGAAGGAAAATATTATCGATTATAGATATTGCCTTGTCTCCTGTGCTATGCTAATAATATAATGTAATGTAATGTAATATATTGTATATACATATAATATTTATAATATTATAATGTAATACAATTTAATAATAATAATATATTACAATTATATATTTTATATTTCATGTAATATTACTAATAATATTACAATATAATGGTATAGTACAATATAACAATATATAATACTGATATTGTACTATGCTAATAATATTATATATTGTATGTATATATATCTTGCAAGCCACTCTGAGTCCCCTTTGGGGTGAGAAGGCTGCCATATAAATGTCGTAAATAAATAAATATACCGGTATGAGGATGTAGGGCTCTATCTAACAGTGAACAGGATCAGGAGATATGATGTAGTGAATAAACTGACAGTTTTTCATCATGTCATAAGGGTTTGGTAAAGGATCAGAATCTAAAATTCAGAACAGCTTGATATTATGATGGGTGAGGAAGGAAAACACATTAATTATAATGCAAGTCAGTGGGGCTGACTTATAGAAATAAGGATAATTTTAACAAAGGGCTCTGGCTGAAGGCTTTGAAGGAAGAGGTTGAACTTGCCTCTGCCTCTCTTACATTATATCTGCTTGCCTTCGGGGACCGAGTGCCTAAAACCGATGTGCTAATAAAATCTACATGCTTATATTTTAGCCAAGCTAAAGCATCCCTACCATCTTATGCATAGCAAAATGGGTGAATTTTCTCTTTTGGAGAGTGGTAAGAAGTGGGAATCAAATTAGACAGTGTCAGCCCCCCCTCTTTGGGAGGTACTATTTCTCTTCTGGATGCTTTGCTTGTATTTCTGTACTTAGCATACAGGGAGAAAAAAAACATTAAACAATTGATGTCACTCTTCCATCAAAGTATGTTTGTATGTGTTTGGAATTTTTCCAGAAACATCTCAAGTTCATTTAATGTCCAGGAAACCATTAAAAAGAGAACCTATGCTGCTAAAGAGAAAAGATAATTGCTAGATTAGCACCCACCTGTCCAATTTCTGTAAAGATCTAAAAACATGGATGTTCCAATGTGCCTTTGATTAATTGGTTCACTAAATGAATTGGCCCTTCTAGCCAAAACTAATTTCCAGCTCTTGCACTTTACTATTGTCCCTGTAGTTGTATTGCATTTATTGACTTGGCCCTTTCAGCTATCATCTGGCTCTTATGCTTTACTATCAGCCCTGTCCTTGCAGTTGTATTGCACAAGTCCTTACCTTGCCCCTTCGTTCTGAAATGTCCACTATGCTCGGCTACTGGTTGTTGTATGATGATTTATGTTTTTATTATTGTTTGTATATGCATTTTATTGTGTTAAATATTAATTCTGTTTGACCGAATTGGTCCCCATATAAATAGCCCTGAGTCCCTTTGGGGTGATGGTGGCAAAATAAATTATTATTATTATTATTATTATTATTATTATTATTATTATTATTATTATTATAGTAGCTCCTTCCTCTTATTTTCAGCTGCTTCTCTCCCCACTTCCAGAATTTCAAGTCAAATACTGTTTTTTCAATTGCACTTTTGTTTTGGCCCAAATTTATACACTATGTTTACATAGTGATTGGAAAATTGCTATGGCTACTAAGAATAAAGATATGTATGTTTAAAGGCCATTTTAATACAGATTAGTTCAATTGTTACAGCAGTATTTTACTACTACATCCATTGATTGAACGGGTGGGGTTACAAGACAGGCACTTTGAAGCATGGTCTTCTGGACATAAATATTTCCTGGTCAGGGTGAATGCAGTCCAGCTTTGACAGAGGCTGTTGTAATTTACAATGTGACTTGTGGGGTCCTTCAATATCTCACTTGACAAGGGTAGGACTGGATCTTTAAAGGCCTGGACTAATGGTTTAATTTTAATCTACAATGCTGGATTCTTATGAAGTGGAGACATATCTGATTCCACTTATATAAGAAATCGTTCACTTCTGATTTCAGATGTAAATTTCAAATGGAGATAAAGCTAGGCTCCCATCCAAGTGAGACAGGTCAGATTAATCATCTTTGTCTGTACTTGCTCTGCGTTGGGAGAAAGAAGGGAGTTAACCTCACAGTAATTATAAGGAAGAAGCCTGGATACAGCTATGGTGGGAACAAATGTATGTCTATTTTAGTTATGGGGTTGCTTTTAAAGACTTTCAGAAAGAGAGAAAATATTATTGAGAAAAGTGCTAATTATAAGCAAGTCCACTTTTTTCTCTTTTTGATTTCTTCTTTAACACGATTTCTTCACTTTAATGCAGTTTCAGTGCCATTTTTCTTTTAATTTAGAAGTTATGTGAATTATCCCAACTGTGTAGCACAGTAGTAGGCTTGTGCAGAGAGTGGATCATTTGGACTCATCCTTGTTCTGTGAAGGTTGCATCACGTCCACTTATTGCGACTGAAAATTCCATAATTCCATAATTTTCATGGCACTTTTGACTTTTGGTGGGCAACCTCCTCTAAACTAAGGATGTTTTCAGATGCCCCCACCTCTAAAATCAGAGCTTTGGAGGGATCACTGGGAGTCTAAAAGCTTTTACATGACTCATCAAGGCAAAGTGTCATCAGAGAAAATGACACTAATTGATCATGGAAAGAATGCTTCCTGTATCAGTCATACAAGTGATCCTAGCCATCCAGGGATCATATAGTGAAAAAGATGGTGACAGTCTGACTGGCTCTCCTGTGATGCTACTGAGACCAAGTAGAGACGCCTTCAGGAAGCATTATCCTCCCTCTCACTAATGGATTTGTCCATGCAATCTTTTACACAATCTGTTCAACGCCAAATAGATATCAAACATCTGTCAACTCCTATGTTGACATTGCTGCAATGACTATGGAAGGTGACTTCCCTATCAACTCAGTCTTCGAAGCTACATTCAGCTGCTTGAGCTGAGAAAGCTAGAATTTCCAACAGTCATTCAAACTTACCTCATATTTCTGTCTCTTGAATTTTTCCTGCAAGTCAAATTTTTCAGCTTCTAGATCATGAATATTTTGCCACAATTCCTTGGCCTTTTCCCTGATGTGAAAACATGAAGCATCAGTCAAAGTAGTAGCCAATTTTTACATACACAGTCCAACACACCTGAAGAATACCAAACTGCATCTTACACTCTTCTTGAGTACATGTGGATGAAAAGGTTATATATACAGCCTTGTGGTCATGTGTGGAAATGAATATGGAAATTGTGTGAGTGATTTTATTAGTGTACATGGATTATATATACTCCAATAATGTGTGTGGGTGCATACTGTGAAGATAAATTGTTTACTCATACAGATGATTATACACATATACATGCATGCATGTATGACAGAATGGGCAACTGATATGTTTGGGGGCCCAATTTTCTGCCAAAGAATGCCAAACAATGACTGGTTTCCTGTTAGAGACATACACAAGTATAAGCCCACCTTACACTTGCATATACATTTTCTGGGCATTGTGGAGGCTACTGTTCTCTTCCTTCTGCAGCACCCAAAGCTCCCACAGGAATCAAGGTGTCTATAACTATGTAGCATTAAAGAGCTTTGAGTGTGAAGGGATATGCTTGAATATGAATAAAGATGTCTATGTCTATTTCAGCCTGTTCCTTTGATGAGGTATGCTGTGAAGGGCAATGTCCTAGCTTGAACATAGGGCACTGAATCACCTGTAACCCACCAAGGGTTCACACCTTTTCCTACTCTATCGCCTGTCACCAAACTGCAGGGAATGTGCTAAAACACATTGTTGCCCAGCAGAATGCTGCTTCCAGCAGTCTGCTTGGAATGCAGATTATTATTATTATTATTATTATTTGCTTCATTTTTATACCGCATTTTCAGCCCTTGACAGGCGACTCAATGCGGTTTACAGTGCAATTAAAATACAACAATACAACAACAGGGTCGACGACGTCGCTCCACAACAATTAACAATCAGACAGGACAAATCAACAGACAACATATATAACGCCTCAGTTGAAGTCAGATCCATTCTCATAGTCATTGTGCCGTTCCTATGTTTCAATTACCGTCTTCCTTAATTAGTTGCATTGCCTATCCAAACGCTTGTTCGTAAAGCGAGCTCTTGACCATTCTCCGAAACGTCAGCAACGAAGGTGCCTGTCTGATGTCTGCTGGCAAGGCATTCCATAGCCGAGGGGCCACCACTGAGAAGGCCCTGTCTCTCGTCCCCGCCAAGCGCACCTGTGACACAGGCGGGATCGAGAGCAGGGCCTCCCCAGACGATCTTAATGTTCTAGTCGGTTCATAGGTGGAAATGCGTTCGGAGAGGTAAGTGGGGCCAGAACCGTTTAGGGCTTTATAGGCCAAAGCCAGCACCTTGAATTGTGCCCGGTAGCGGATTGGCAGCCAGTGGAGCTGGCTCAGCAGAGGAGTGGTGTGCTCCCTGAGTGCCGCTCCTGTTAGCAACCTGGCTGCCGAGCGCTGGACCATCTGAAGCTTCCGGGCGGTCTTCAAGGGCAACCCCACGTAGAGCGCGTTGCAGATGTGCTAAAGAACCCGAAACACACACCCTGCTAACACATCCCAGCCGAATCTTAAGGGGTTGGTAGTCATTGTAGTGCAGTACCTTCACTTACAGCAAAGACATGGCTGGGGGTTAGAAATCCCAAGGGGCATGTGTGACTCCAGACGACACCTTACCTAGCCCATGTAATACCATATTGTGTGGGGGAATTTTTCAAACATTATTCGGAATGTCTGCAAAGTTCTTGAAAGTCCCAACAATCCACCCAATTTATTTCCTTATCTTTAATAGTTATCTTTAAATGTACATGGACTGCCTTTTGACTTATGCCAGTTTCACAAGTTATGATACTAGAACTGGGTCTGCTAGATATAAGCCTATTGATGAGTATGAAGATTTCTGAATAAAAGGAGACAATGTGGATTAGCAATGAAGTCTACCTGATGAATTAGTGTTTGTGTGTGCTCATCGCACCCTCTAGTGGCTTAACTGTCTATTGTGATTCCTTAAAGATAGTTTAATAATAAAGCCAGGGCATATTAGCCATTTAATCCAGTCTGAAACAGAAATAAGGTACTCTGGACTGGCCCCAGAGGCAACCACACGCTCTATGCCCGATCTATGTCTATAGCTGGGTAGAGTCTACATTGTGCAGATGTGCCTAAAACAGTTCAGCCCTTCGTAACTATCATCTTATCTTCCCTTTCACTGTTGCCATTGCCAAAGTTCTACTGCCATTCAGCAACAGTGACAGCAACAACAGTAGCCCAATCCATTCCCTTTTCCCTGTGCACCTGGTCATGCTGTTCAGACTGTTTCCAAAATGTGGAACTGCTCTGGGTTTTCTTTAGCACAGGGCTAGACTGGCTTAACCTGGTTGATCCTATGATAAAGACTGGGCATTCCTGAACATTTTTCAGATGTCCAGAAGTGACTTCTCAGCCACCTCTGGTTTTGGGATTCATGTAAATGAACCCCCAGTCAAAGAAGCCCCATGTCTGCAAGATCTGAGCAGGGCTGTTGAGGATAGGCTAACTTGGAGGTCAATCATTCATGAGGTCACAATAAATTGAAGTCAACTTGATGGCAGTTTAACAGTGCTCCATGCAGTTATGCTGGCCACATGATCTTGGAGGTGTCTATGCACAACTCTGGCTCTTTGGCTTAGAAATGGAGATGAGTACCAACCCCAGAGTCGGACACGACTGGACTTAATGTCAGGGGAAAACCTTTACCTTTACCTGATGGCAACTAACAGCAATAGTTTTGGGCTTCATGCATAAAATATCATTATAAAGTAAAACATTACTGCTTCTTGACTTGCAATGATCATATATGAGTTATCATTTGAGTGATCATATATATCAGTCATCATTTAAGGTCATTTGTGTCTGCTCCAGTGGATATCTGACGTAGCCAGTGACACATGCCTTGGTTATATCTTATTTGGATTACTATAACAACATAGGGCTGATTCTGGAAACTGATCAGAAACTGCAGCAGGTCTAAATAATGTTACCAGAATGATTGCCATACGTAACTCCCTCACTGAAATGACTTTGTTAAGTAGCAGTTCACTTAAAGCTACAATTCAAAGGGCTGGTTATGACCTATAAAATTCTAAACAGCTAGGACCAAAACTGCGTGAAAGGCTGTATCGCCTAATATGAGCTTGCCCAGGGTTGAAGATCCTCAAAGGAAAGCTTTCTCTCAGTTCCACCACCAACAAATTCTCACAAGATCACACTATCAGTTGAATCTCTTCAGCTGGCCTGTTCCTTTCCTTTCTCACCTCAACTTGTCTTCATTCAGGTGATCAATATTCAGAGGTTTTCGACGCTCACTGAGGATTTTTTTCTTCTTTTCTCGCTCTGTTTGCTTTTTCCCACTTTTCTTCTCTGTCTAAAGAAACCAATATAAAAGTGCCTCAGGGGCAAGAATGACAAAAACTCTGTTGCACTTTAATAGCTTAATAACAACAATAATTTCATTTCTTACCTGCCTCTCCTTGAGGCAGGTTACAGCATAATTAAAACACATAAACATTGTAAAAATTCTATAAATATACAAATCCTATAAATATACATAATATAGAAGGGGCAACTATGTTCTGTTGCAACCATTGACTGTTTCAAGCACATGGACTGTGGTTGTAGAATGTTATGTGGAGTCATGTATTAAAAGAACAACTAAGGCCTATGGAAGCATAGCTTTGCTCTCCACATAGCTTTACCATATTTTTCTAGATCATGCACTACCACATATACAGGGGTAAGTTTTCCTTTTTTGGTATAATATGGGTATTCCCATACTGGCATTTCTCCATCCTCAGTGCCCTCCCTGTTGACTTAGTGAACACACTCTGAAGCCCCTCACAGAACTATTCCATACACTGTGGAAAGCAGGTTTGTAGGTGTCTGACTATATACCCTTAGCCAGACACAAAATGATGACATCAAAACCAATATCCACCCAAGTTCTCTGATGGTCTTGGCATTGCTGCCATTTTTTAATGGCTGGCCATGGCAGCTTAACCAGACACTTATGTATTCCTGCCTAATTGGTGGGTGGTATTTGGCTCCGCTCAGCAAAGATCCACATGCAGACTTACTACACTATGCTGAGCAATACAACATTTTACTTTCTCTGTAAAACCCATATACCTTCTGTAGATAGCCCCCAAAATGAAGCATGTTAGAGAAAGCTTTCTTCTTCCTGGCATCCTCTTCAGCCCTCTTCCTAGATTCTTCTTCCTCCTTTCGGGCTCTCTCTTCCTGTTAAGGAGGGAATCACAATGACATTTCAGAAAAGCAGAGAGATAACAATGCCTTCTGGTGACTTCCATATCAGTGGGGCAATGTATCTGAAGCATAAATGTTAGTACCTTGGATAACTCCATTACAGATGAGGCTAAGCTTGGAGTAGATTCACTACCTTGGCAACATGGAAGCTATTATCCACCATTGGAGAGAGAAACAGAATTTACAGGAATGCCTAATGCAGACTGCAATGGTTTGGGATATAGCGTTACTTTTTGAAGTACATGATTATAGCATTGCGATTCTACTCTAATGATCACAAGTCCATTCTATGAAATCCTGGGGTTCACAGTTTAAAACAGAGCTTTCCATACGTTTCATGTTGGTGACACACAATTTCACGACACAGTCATTCAGCTTTACTAGCAAACTGGAGGTTAAATGAACTTCTTATAAGAGATACACACACACACTTAAACTGTAACAATGAAATGTATGGGATATGATTTATAGCTTATTTTGCATAATTTCAGAGATTTCGCCTTACATTTGCATGACACACCTACACCCTGAAGGGGACACACTAGCATGTCACAGCACACAATTTGGAAGGCTCTGGTTTATACCATTAGGAATTCTCATCCAGGTATCTCTAGAGCCCTGACCCAACCTCCAAACCCCTAGGATTACTTTGGATATAGCAATGGCAATTAAAGTGTGAAGAGCCCCACATGGAACTGATGATTGAGAAACAGCATTTGACATTGGTGTCATTCATTTCCAAGTCACTGAAATCATCATCATAATCATCATCATCATCATCATCATCATCACTTTATTTCTTAATTAGTCGCTCTCCACCAAAGTGCTCCGAGCGACTTACAATTTTAAATAGCTTATGTTTTGCAGCGACTTACAATTTTAAATAGCTTATACACTATTTTACACAATATAAAACATTCAATATAAAAACATTCAACATAAAAACATTCAACATAAAAACATTCAGCAGTGACTATGGCAAAATTTGATCCGATTACTTAAATGCACAACCAAACAGCCAAGTCTTGAGCGCCTTTACAAAAGGTCGCAACTCCGACATTGCTCTAATATATAGAGGCAATGAGTTCCACAGAATTGGAGCATAGATCGAAAAAGCTCTATGCCTTGTAGCTTCCAAATGTGCCTCCCTAGGACCTGGTATGTATAGGAGACTTTCCTGGGTGGATCGAGGTGACCACTGATGGGGAAAAGGCACCCATACTAACACATATGAGCTCATACATTCTGAGCGCAATCAGCAAGGCGAATAATTGTGGTTGGAAGGAAGGAATAGCAGCACATTTTTTTTCAAAATTATCAAAAGCCTTGAAGTGACTATTCACTCTGGAGTATGGGTTTTAGGTCAACTCACAGCAACACGGGCCTGCCGTTCCTTCTCTCGCTCACTACGGATCCGTTGTTGCTCAGCTCGCTCTGCTCGCCTCTGTTCCTGTAAAAGGAAAAGTCCAATGCAACTGTTTAAGGGATTCTGATCTTATAGTTAACCAATAAGTGTTCTGCTCTGAACTCAAACTATATGGCCTCGGGCTTCCATGATGGAAGCTAAAACACCAGTGCGGTCAACGAGGTTGGATTGAAACCTTTTGACAGCTGAATTAGAAAATCCAAATGATACCTTCCAACATTAAAAACAGAATACTGTGATTGCAATCTTAAACCCACATAGTACATAATAAGTCCTACTTCACTCAATGGAGCTTTGCATAAGAATACAAGGTGAATAGTAACTGTTAAGAAAGCCTCCATGATCTGAGTAAAACCACAGCCTTTGGAATGATATATGGGGTCATATAGAACCAAAGACCTGTCTGTTAAATGATCAGACCCAGTCAGAAATACAGAGTGTTGAAAGGGTTCAGGAAAATATATCAAATTGAGCTAAAAATATTTTATTGTATATATGGAACCAACATATTGATAGATGCTCAATTTCTTTGCTATATAATGAATTATCATTGTTTCATTTTCTACATCTTGATCTGGATACATGTTCATTAGGCCTGTGTGACCAATGAAAAAATGTTTCAATATTTATTTATTTATTTCCTATATTTATACCCTGTCCTTCTCCCCCCGAATTAGGGGGGGCATGGAGAATAGTTTGTAAAGTGTTTATAAAATGTCGTTCGAGGTCTGTATCGTAACTACAATCATATAACAAATTCTTCATTACTTTTCATTAAGTAATTCCAAGGGGGGGGGGTGGAGTCCAATCCTCTTCAGCCAGGCAGAAAAAGCACAGTCTAACTACCTCCCAACAGATGCCCATCCATCCTTTAAAATAATAACAATCACAATCACAATAGAAACCTACTAGGCAAACTTTGAAGTTACTGCCTCTCAACTTTGCCTACCTCACAGGGTTGATTCAACTTCCAACAATCCCTTTTTATTTCAAAATCTCTTTAGCGGACAAACATGGAGAAGGTGGAGGAGGCAGCACAAGATGCTAAGTAGAATTCTGAGAAATGAAGTTTGGGAAGTTGAGGACTCCTGTGGCAGTGAATTCAAAAGGCCCTGCCCTAAGCTACATTTCCCAGAATTCTGCTCCATTCACACCTTAAAGTACTTGAGTTTTCCCTCTTCAAGTTGGAGAAGTTACTTTTTAAACTGAGGTGTTGCATTGCCTCCAGATCAGCAGGGCTTGGGTTTTCTCTCTCCAGCCCTTTTGAGGGAGAAGCGGTACCTGTGATGGGAGACCTGGAACCATTTACAAGACTTACATAACTCATCTGAAAGTCATAGATCAGTCTCTTAAGCTTTTTGAGTGGCCACCTTTTGTATTTCTTAATATTGCTTTGGATGTACAAATCTCATGATTTAGGTCCAAAAATGAATTGATAATGACATTTTGCACACCCCTAATATTCATTTATGAATTAAAAAGGAGAACTGGACATATTATCACAAAGGACCAAACAATAAACATCTAGTATAGTGACCACACCAGATGCCTGGGGCGATCTGAAGTCTCAAGGGACAATTTGTATGAGATGTTCCCAAGAGCTGAAATACTCAGGTAAAGCTGAAGAGGGCATCCATCATATCAACAAATTATTTGCTTCTCTTTTGATGATCCACCCATTTTGCATCCTGCAAAATTTATCAAGCGGGAAATTAGCTATGGCCATTCACAATTTCTTAGTTCAGACCCCTTAATGGAAAAAGGCATATTGGGGATTAGGGGGCAGACTGATTTGGAGGCAGAACATGAAGACACACAAGATCCATAAGAAGAGCAGAAGACATTTTTTCAAGAGTTAAAATTCCATAGAAATCACTGCTCCAACATTTGGGTGTGAAAAGAACTCTACTCAAACATTCCCCTACTTTCTCCCACTTTCACAAAGGGCACTAAAGCTGCAAGAAAATCAAAACAATAGCTAAAAGGTAAATTTACTTGATATAGTCTCCTAATTTGTATGCATGTTTTTGAAAGGGAAAATGTATGCCATCATGAAAATATACTAAGTAGAATCCAGAGTTCATCATGCTTTGAGTAAATCCATTTAAATTAATAAAACAAGCAAATCACGACTAACTCAAACCCCTTCAGTTTTATTGACTCTGCTCTAACCTTGACAGAATCTGGATTCAACCCATTGTAATTTTGCTTAGGTGAAATACATGCCTGCATGAACATGTACTTGAAAGAGAGAATTTTTTTATTATTACTGCTACATGTACAACTATAAAACATAATTATGTAAATTTTAGTTTTATAGCATATGAACTCAAAAATAAAATCCAATATTCTTTCTTCTCTAGCTAAGCATGTTTAGGATTACATCTTTAGGATCAAATCATGTGATACACCTATTTATTTATTTATTTATTTATCCTATTTATACCCCACCTTTCTCAACCATGAAGGGGACTCAAGGTGGCTTACATATAGGCAATTATTCAATGCCTTACAGCAACATATAATTCTAATGAACTTTAAAATTAAAATTAATACATATTAAACATTTGAAAACATTACATTCAGTATTAAAAATCACACTATCCATAATCGTAGTCCAGAGCCATTCTAATAGATATTGCACCTATTCCATATCTATTATTACATAGCAACTATTCTCCAAAGGCTTGATCCCAAAACCACATTTTCACTTTCCTTCTGAAGGCCAGGAGGGAAGGGGTTTATCTAATGTCACTGGGGAGGGAGTTCCACAGCCGAGGGGCCTCCACTGAGAAGGCCCTGTCTCTCATCCCCACCAATCACCCCTGCAAAAAAGGCAGGACTGAGAGCAGGGCCTCCCCAAACAATCTTAATCTCTGAGGTTCACTTTCAAGTGATGAAAGATTTCTATTTGTGAAAACCAAAATTTTCCTCACCTATCTGTCTCGCATGTAGTATACTTTGTTTTATGGTTGGAAGGTAATTGTTTATCTGTATTGTTTTTAAATATGCTATCAGCCACCTTGAGTATCAGTACTGGGACAATGAAGGTATACAAAATCAATCAATCAGTCAGGTAAATACAATGTGCAAGTGATTACCAAGGCACTTATTTATCAATGGTGGAAGAAAAATATATTTATCACAGAAAAAACACATTCTCATTAATGCCTTTCATTCTTAGTTTCTAGATTCCAATAACCATAATATTCAGAGTCAACTCCCATAATCTATGGAATCTAAACATTGACAGGGTTTTTTAAAGCTATAAACATTAGGCATTTCCAAATCTGGTCACAAAACATTTAAACTACTCTGGCAGATAGCAATATACCATCTTATTAAATCTATAGCCTGATATGGGCTTTGTCATCATAAAAACAACTGGGTAAGTGATATGCTGCAATTCAACATACAATTCTGTCCTTGAGGAATATCAGCTCTTCCTCCTCTTTCTTCCTGTTTTCAAAATGGGCCTCAATCAAGGCTTGCAGTTCATTCAGATCCTTTTCCATTCGCTTGCGGTGAATGTCCTACAAGGCAAAAAAACAACAGATGGCAAAGGCATCGTGTTATTGCACAGCATCAAAAGCAAAGCAATCTGCCAATGAATATAAAGCAATAAAAACTGGGTTTATTGAGGTGGCAGTGGATAATACTCACATCAAAGTCCACTCTTTCTCCATCAGGGATTTTTGGAGGTACCAGATTTGGCATGAAGAGTCTGAAATTAATGGGGAAATAAAGAGGTAACACATTGACATTACAGCACCTAACTTCTGTTTCAGATGAGCTCTTTTTATAAACCCAAGTGTTGATTGACATCATCTCTGTTTTCACAGCAGACCCAAGCATGTAGTCACCCTTAATCCAATTAATTTCAAAGAGTTTGTTTCTAAGTTTCAATCCAGTGTGGCCAAGACAATGGCTAGCATCCTGTTCGGTATTTATGATGTCATCAGCTAGACTTACAACTTCGTACATTTTTCTTTTTTACATTGAAAACTATGGTGCCACTGCTATAATATTTAATGCCCCTCAACCACACCTTAAAAGCCAACCAGCCATGCCAACAGTAAGTGTTCTGTGGTGCTGACACAGCCTCTGCCTGCCACTGCTGCCGCAGCCAGCAAGCCATAATGCAGTGAGCAATTGCAGCAGGACTTCTATATTTTTATTTTGCTTGGCTTTTATCATTTTTGAGGCAAGCATTTAGTTATGCAGGCTCTCTAATAGAATAACAGCAAGAGTTTCACCATATAAATAGATCGCTTTAATCATGAGCCAGCTTGGTATATTGGTTTGAGCACTGGATTACAGGTCTGGAGACTAGAGTTCAAATCCCCGCTCAGCTATGAAACCCTCTGGATGACCTTTGACAGTCATGCTCTCTGGGCCTCTTTTGAACAAATCTTGGCAAGAAATCCTGTGACACCTTCACCTTAGGATTGTCAGAAGTCGGAAACAGCTTGAAGGCAAAGAACAACAAGCAAAATTAGATCAAACCATGTATGGGAGACAACAAATCTCTTGCTTTCATGAGCGTTTTATGAAGATCAGACTTGCACAACCTGTGGCTCTCCAGGTGTTTTGGACTTCAAGTCTCAGAATTTCTGCCCATTTGACAAGTTGGCTAACTTCTAGGAGTTGGAGTCCCAAACACCTAGAGGGCAATAGGTTGTTCTGGCCTGATCTAGATGCTGAGCCATATTTCCATATTTCAGGACTGAGACAGCTCTTATACATCCTGGAGCAGCTGAAGGATGAGCCTCTTTAAAACAAAATGGATTCACTCCCCCATTTATTCACTGCTTGCCCCTAGGGTAAATCATTCAGGAGCCCTTGGGCATGTCTACTTTGGTTAAGGTGATTTAGCCTTGCATTTAGAAAAGCTGGAGCTTGGCTGAAGCTCTAGTGTAATATTGTGACCTAAGTACAATGTGGACAGTAAGATTAGAAAAGGCACTGCCACAATTGCCTTTTCTTTACACTAATCAGGAATCATCCCTTTGTTCTTCCTCACAGGAACCTCTGCTGAGATGAGTAAGGAGCATGCACTATGTCCAGAAACTCTCATGGAATTCTATGGCTGTCTGGCAGTGGTGATAGTAATTCATATGGTAAGATGATGGTCCAGTGAGGCCGAACAGCCTTGGTCCAGCTAGACTCTACTATAGGTTGTGGATGGAATGTGTAGTCACTTGCTCTGGACTGGCCTTAGATCAAGTAGCCAGTGTAGATGTGCCTCTTGTGTGCCATTATCGCCTGTTCTTTCCAATTAAAGGTGGTATCAATAAGGCTTTTTTAAAAAAAAGAAAAAAAAGTTAGAATACTATTCTCATGGATTCTTCAATACCTAGAGTGGACAATTAATGTACAAATAATAATTGCATATGCATCCAAATGGCCGATGATGCAATATATAGTTAGTAATATTAAGAGGCATTACTCATCTTTTTTAAAAAAAAAATCAGAGCCTCTGTGAGTGTTTTTTTAGGACATAGAAAAGACCTTCTATCACAATTAAAATGAAAAATACATTAAACCCAATAACAATAAAAATCAGTAATAACAACAATAATAACAAATCTCAATACCCATGATGCACATTTTATGTAAACTGGTTGTCAGTTCCAAGTCAAGGGGACAATTTATAGCTCATGGAAGGGCGCCGTATGGAATGTCATCATGGTCACTAGGCTTTTTACAATGACCACACCTGTCACTGTGGTCTTATTTTTTCTTTACTAGGCTTATATATCTAAGTGAGCAGCTGTAACAACTTCATCTCTGGGCATGCTGGGGTGGGAATGCTATGCTTGAGATACCATATCTGTTTTCTAGTCCCTACAGCCTGTCATGTTTCCCAGTGTCTGTCTATTTGCAAGCAGTTAATTCTTTATTTTCAAAGACTGTATTAACTATACTTATTTCTATCTTTTTATCCATCCATCCATCGATTAAGCTCAATAGCAAGTGTGAAAAACCTATGACTTCCCAGATCTTTTTATTTATTTATTTATTTATTTACGACATTTATATGCTGCCCTTCTCCCTCCGAAGGGAACTCAGAGTGGCTTACAAGTGATATGTAAATACAACATATTATATTATTAGCATAGCACAATATTAGTACCATACATTCCCATATTGTACTACACCACTATACTGTAATATTATTAGTAATATTGCATGTAATATAAAATATATAATTGTTATATTGTATTATTAGTAGTATTATAGTATAACATTATAATATTATTTATTTATTTATTTATTTACCATATTTCTATACTATCCCTCTCAGCCCTCAGGCGACTTGGGGCCGTTTACAATTGGTGCCAAGACCATAAAATACAATTTCAGCACAATAAAAACAATCAGATAATAAAACCATAACAAAATCAATAAAAACATAAACATTAGGGTCTCCTATTAAAACATTGTCCAATCATCATTCAACCATTCAATTTTCCTATGTTTATTACACTGTATTTGGAAATGCCTGCTCAAAGAGCCAAGTCTTGACTCTCTTTTGAAATATTAAAAGGGAGGGTGCCGATCTGATATCCTTAGGGATTATATGTGTATACAATATATATTATTAGCACTTTTTGTACTCCAGATTCCATCAGACTTGTCCAGGAGGGTCAAGGGTGATGGGAACCAGAGTCCATGAATATTTAGGGAGCTACAAGTATCCAATCTGAGGTTGTAGAGTTACAGAGTTTGGAACTTATTTTCAGGTAAACTAGTATGGGACTCTAGCTTTTGATTATTATACTATAATCAGTGCCAGATTTACCATTGTACTTAAGCAGAGTCCTATTGTCTAGGAGGGCCCATCTTCCTGTCAAAAATATTATGATGGATTTTGCTTATGGGGTGCAATTCTAAATTTGAAGGTGTTCTGTTTCAGCGTGATTCCAGACATAATGATAGAGTTGATGGTCTATGGGAATGTGCCACAAAGCAGGCAGTGTAGGCCCAGATATGGGGCCTCATAACACAAACACACACATGTACTCACGCCCAACTTTTTATAAACTGGGTGCTCATTTTTGTATGTGTTCTTTCAAGTCATTTCTGATGTATGGCAATCCTCTCATGGGATTTCCTTGGTAAGATTTATTGAGAAGTGGTTTACCATTGCTGTCCTATTAGTTTGCCCAGGGTCACTTATCCAGCAGGTTACTACTCGTAAACAGAAGACATTAACACAAGTGTCTTTAAGCAAAGCTGCTACAACACTTTTGGCATGAATTATCTGCTGAGTACTTAGCAGGGCCCTACATTATCTCTATATCAAAAGCAATAATAATATTTAATTGTTGAACTCCCTTCCTAGTCCCATTGAGTTGACTCCCTCCCTCTTAAGTCCCATAGAAACTGCTAAAAGCTTTTTATTTCACTAAATTTTGATACGAGTTCAAATTTTATCTCCCAGTTTTTCTACTGAATTTGTTGTATAGTTTTTTGTTTCATTGTAATAAATTTGTTTTTATTTGAGCAATTTGTAATCAAATTTTTGTATTTTATGCATTTTTTTCAACATCATGCTTTTAGGGTATTTTTTCAGGAAAGGGGTGGCAATTTGTAAACAATTGACTGAATGAGTCTATTCTTGTTGAAATTAACCCACAGGATGCCAGGTACATTAAAATCCAGTGCAGCCTCCATATCTGCAAAACTAATATATGTGGTTTCACTCATCCAAAGTTTCACTTATTCACTTAGAGGTTTTTATACAAGCTACAGTTTCTTCATAATTCACCCCATGGAAAATAACAGGATTCACTAATATCTGTAGTTTCACATATTGACATGAAATCCAGGGATGTATTTCCAACAGATTTGGGAAATGCAATGTATAACCAACAAAAAGTCCAACCCTTATTCAATAGTATTGGGCAAATCATTATGTCCCCCAGCCCAATTCTAGTTCACATTGTGAAAATCTATGCAAGAGCAATTTGAAGTAAATGGGGAAAGATTTCTGAATTTAATAGAGCTCTGCAGTTTTAAACAGCACCTGGCAGATTGTAAAACAGGGTGACCGTGTTTTCCAGTTAATAGAGTCACCAGTTCCATCATGAAGTTTTGAAACCTGTCTTTTAATTTCTCTCCAGTAAGTTTGCACTTACTGCTTCTCTCCCTTCTTCTCTACAACTGCATCAGCAATTACGCTTATACTATAACAAAAAGCCGAAAGTATATATACATATATGCATACTTACTTGGGTTTGGGCTTAGTTTCCCCTGAAAGAAACCAAATGAACATTTCAGAAGAAAAAAATATTTGCTCTATCTGTAGAGATTGCAGCTCCTACTTTTCCACTGGCTCCATTAAAGCCTATGCTGGTTTTAGGAGGAGAAATTATTTTGGTTTCCCAGTTATACTACAGTTTTCAAACTCTTTTTTATAACTTCTGGAGTTAATTTTATAGTGTGTATTGTTAATGTTTTCCTCCATGCAAATACGCCATTGAACAAAGACTGGGATATAATATTATTTGCTGTGGTTCTGGACAAAGATTTATCTCCTAGATTTTCTAAAGCAATGAAAGGTGGAAGAGAGATGAAGGATTTGTCCCTTGCCTTACCACCTCTGGCCCCCAAATATGGCTGGGAAGGGGAATTCGAGTATCTTCTTTAATACAGCTGGGATGGTTAAGGAATTTATACATCTATAGGTTCATTTCTGTGAAATTTCTGTATCGTAAGATCAACTTGGTAACCCTAACAGTCAAGATCAGAATCAATTCAAAAAGATTGTTCCTATATTGGCCCTGAGACACATAGAGTCCTCATTTCATTTACCTTCTTCTGGTTCTTTAGCTTGCTCTTCTTGTTCTATTTTAAAAGAAGGGCAAAGAAATTTGATTAGAGTTTTGCCACATGAATGAAGTTGTCTAGAATCCCGGCTCCCTCTTGATATGTTTTATTTCCTCTAAGCTGGGTCTGATATCATTCCTAGCATGCTTCATAGTTCACTCACTCATTGCTGGGAAGGTTTACATTACTGTTATTCTGGTATTTGGCAACTACAGAAAGCAAAGCAATGTCCTCTCTGCCCCCAACCTTTTACAACAGCAGAATCTACAGGATGGAGGATGATACGATCTCAGAGTTATAAAAATCAGAGCACTTGACTACACCAAAAACAGTTCAATTTTTGATGGGGAGACAGATTGTAGCTTCATCACTGCATCCCAGGTCCAAATTTGACCTATTTTCATCATTGATGCTGCACCTCCTTGGTCTGATCTTCTATATTTTGATAAGACATAGCTAGCTCTCCATGACATCAATACGTGCCTTCAGCTGTGACTTCCTCTGCATCTTCTTTGATTTCCTCTGCTTGTTCTTCTTGTTCTTCTTGTTCTATGAAATAATTAAACATTAAGATCTGATTATTTTACTTCTATTTGTGTGTGTGTGTGTGTGTGTGTGTGTGTGTGTCAGGAGTGACGAGAAACTACAAACTACAAGTCTACAAACTACAAGTCACTTCTAGTGTGAAAGAATTGGCCGTCTGCAAGGATGTTGCCCAGGGGATGCCTGGATATTTGATGTTTTACCATCCTTGTAGGAGGCTTCTCTCATGTCCTGGGGAGCATTCTATCTGAGATCATGAAATCAAGTAATTAAGATGCTTCCCAAAGGAGAAAAGAAGATGGGAGACAGAACATGGCTAATGAATGACAATACTGATTTTTCCAGGATGCCAGACAGATACCAAAATCCTCAGAAGCTCAATTCCCCACTCTGACAACCAATGGCAAGGTGGCCACCCACCTGCTCACCTGCCTTGTGTTTCAGCCATCATGGGAAGAGACTCCAGGATTACCTTCTCCAAGCTTCAGCTTATTGCTGTAAGCAGCCCCCTTCCTTCTTCTTTCCCTTCTTTTCACCCTCTTGCTCTCTCTTCTACCCACCTCAGCAGGACCACAATGCAGAACAACTTCCACCTCATGAGGCCACCAGAGTTTGGGTAGGACAGTGGAGGACTGAGGAACTTCCACACAGCCCTATATCTCAGAATATCAAGGCAGAAAATCCCACAAAATCTACTTTAAACTGGAATATATGGCAGTGTGGACTCAGATAACCCAGTTCAAAGCAGATATTGTGGGATTTTCAGCCTTGATATTCTGGGATATAGGGCTATGTGGAAGGTCTTGATATTCTGGTATATAGGGCTGTGTGGAAGGACCCTGAAAGTGGTCTATTTCAGTGCCTTTCCAGTTGATTAGCCTTAGTGTGCCTCCCTGAAGCTTCTGGAAGGGGAAAATCAGATGCTGGACCAAAAAGCCAATTGGTTCGATGTAGCACGAATCATTTATGTATGAATATGAACATTGCAAATGTGGGATGGCAGAGGATTAATCAGGACCATTCCTACCAAAGTGGGACAACAATAATGTTGGTACTTGTTCAAAAAATCTGGGAAATTATTTTGGTGCCACATTGAGAATAGTCTATTAGAGAGCCTTAGACTTTCTTCCCTTGGACTCCCTTGGAAGAGGGAATAACTTTCAAATCTGTTTAGCTTTCTGTTGCATGCTGATGCACAGTACAAATATGATATGTGTCTCATGCACAAAACAGCAAGGAATATTCTGTATCATTAATAAGCAGCAATAAAGTAAAATGAACAGAAATGTTCTACTACCGTCTTCCACCTCTATCCATTCTTCTTCTTCTAAACCAGGGCAAACCAGAGGGAGTGAAAGGGAATAAGTAAAGAAGGTTAGCAAGGGATCACATAAAGCTGTAGTGTCAAACTAATATTTCTACAGATAGCATGGCTTTCTCAATCAGTGCTGATTTTTGCTTCACATTTGTGCCAATAGCCAGTTTTCTGGTGCTAAGCATTTGTGAAATCAGATATTAGCAGAAGCAACAGCATATTAAGGCCAGGAGTACATTCGCAGCAGACATCACTAATTATGTCTTCATTCAAACACATAAGAGCAGTGTGCACGTAAAAATGAAACATACCAATTAGCTTCTAGCAAATCTTTGCAAGTAACAGAAAGCTTATCTGACACTTGTTTTCCCATGAGCTGGTTTGACTTCAATTTGCACTTAAATAGTCCGCTTAGATGCATAAAGTAATCGTTTAGGTATTCATAGAACAAAATTAAGAACAATCCAGTTATTCAAACTTTTTTCATAGTCTTTTGGCATGTTAAAATGGCATTCTCAAGAAATCAACCTGGGTGAATAAATGTGTTCCTTATATGCCCTTTTAAGGTTAGCTTAATTTTTTCGATTACAGTTGTTTATTTTTGTTTGTTTTTGTTTATTTATTCAAAAAAGATGTCAGTCAGTCTTCCCTTCTAAACAATTACAACAGTTAAAATACATCATAATACATCTTTCTGCAATAACTGTCGAAAAGTCAAGTAAATCAGCAATTAATGGTGCATCTACACTACAGAATTAAAGCAGAATGTTACTATGGAATCATAGGTGTTGTAGTTCAACAAGGTCCTTAACTTTCTTTGTCAAAGAGTGCTGATGAACCACCAGAAGCATTAGAGAGAGCAGGAATAAAATGGACACCTAAGTGAAAGTTTATTGTAACAGAAAATTTTCTACATAGTAGTTGATCATAAGTATAGGAGGAAGCCTAAACTCATGTGAATAGAAATAGAAATTGTATGTACTGGGTGCCACTACAAAGAAGGCCTCCCCTTTCTTCACAATCACGGCTCAGATGACCCCTCCCCCCCCACCTCCAATCAGATACTGAACTTACAGATAGCTTAGCTACACTGAATGATGAAAAGGATATTATGTTCTGTCTGAATGAGAAACATCACTAACCCCAAATATTATGGCCGTTGTCATGAGTATATAAGCCTACCTTCTTCAATAAAGTCTTCTGCCACAAGCCGGAAAAGAGAAAGGAAAAAAAATCAGAGTTATGATGATTATTTGGATAAATCACTTTAACTGAATAATTTTAGTGTTCTTACCTTCCTGTTCCCTGAAAGGAAAAAAGAAAACAGTTCAGTTAAAACAGTAGAAGAATTCAAAAATGATTTTAATTCAGAAATCACAGAGTCATAGAGTTGGAAGAGACCTCATGGGCCATCCAGTCCAACCCCCTGTCAAGAAGCAGGAAAATTGCTTTCAAAGCACCCCCAAAAGATGGCCATCCAGCTTCTGTTTAAAATATTTGGTTCCTTCCATGTATTATTTTAGGAACAATGCAAAAGCCTGTAAATACATATTAATGTCAGAGTTAAAAATGGAAGATTGGTGTTAAGTGATAATTTGGATCCCTCCTGTAGGCAGACAAAATGGCTTAAGAGAATAAGGTCCAAAACCTCTGACACTACTGAAATGAGTCCCTTGTCAAAATGCTCCATAGGGATTCTTGGAATTGTAAAAAAAGCATTTTTTCACTATCCTCTCCAGGGTTAGTAACTATGATGCCTCAATATGCTTTTGTTCATTATGATCAAGTATTATTTTCTGATCTGACTCTGTCCAGCTGGTGGCAGTAGTTCCCAACTTAGGCTAGTCTCTACAAGTCATCAGCAAAGCAGGATGATTAGACTCCCTCACTCATGCCAAGTCATTGAACTACTAGTTAAAGAAATGTTGGTACTGTTCCATTATCCAGACAGAGGCCACCAGGGGGCACTAGGGAGAGAAGGATGGTCCATTTTATGGGTGTGGAGGGTGTGTCGAAGGAGCAAAACCATTTCCTCCTGTTTTCCTGTTATTCCCCCCACCCAAGTCCCCGTGTTTATGATATGGGAAAGGAGGAGGGGGAATAATCAGCGATAATGGGAAAAATAGTTTTCCTCCTTCAACCCTCCCCCCGCCCCCATAAAGTGGACTATCCTTCTCTCTCTATGATTGCCTGAATAATGGAACAGTACTGAAATGTTTTATCAAGAATAAAAAAGCCCATCCAATCAGCAGCAGATGGTAGCATCAGTTCAGGGTTCAGCCTTGTTTCCTACAGTGGTGGAGGGCTGGGATACTTCAGCTCAGTCTTGGCAAATTATTTTGCAAGCATAAAATCAGCCAGTCTATTCTCCCAAAGACTCGAAAGCCCATTTCACTGAAATATATTTAGCTGGGGATATGGTGGGCTAATGTCTGCCAGACTTCAGAAAGAGTGGCATGGATGGGAGAGAAGTGAACTTTTAACACAGAGGTTATCAAGCACTCTTCCTCCCTTTTATCACCCCCTGTAATTTTGGGTGCAATTTGCTGTGTTCTTTCTAATGCTTGTTGTATGGTTGTGTTACATAAGCCACAATCTTGCACTGAGAACTGGGCAAATATTTCCTGTCTTCCTTCTCATCTTAGTCAAAAATCCTCCACACGAGCACTCCAATGTCCTGGAGGGTGCCTTCATTTCCTTGCACCTGACTAAACAGACATAGCAACATGCTTCTTGGTTCCCCATCCCCATCTCCACCAGACATTACATGGCCATGTTGGTGATGAGCAGAAGGCAGTTGGTTTTTGAGAAGATGGAGGAGAAATTGAAATCCTCAATAACAACCAATAAATAAAGAAAGATATGTGGCAGCATTTCACAATGTATGTCCTAAAAAACATTCAGTCATCGACTTATGTCTTGTCTACTCAGGCTGTATAGTCTTGTATTGAGTGAGAAGTTGCTCCTGGATGTCTACATGACATCCAGGGATGTTTAGCCCAAAATTATTAACATGATTGGATCCACAGCCCATACAGGCCACTGCTGTCATTCCTTTTTCCATGTGGTGAATTGGACCCATGTTGTGGAAAGACAGGTACAGAGTATGTGGACACCTCCAAGCCTTTCAAGCACAGATTATTGTGCAATTTGGACTTAGGACCTCATCACATGGATGAGGTAAAGAGTTCCATTTCACCAGCCTCTGTGGTAAATCAGGGTGGCAGTGGGGTGACAGTGGTGCAATCCCGGCACACCATCCAGCAGTTGACACGTCCCAATCACACGTGGGTAAGCATCACCACACAGATGACACCTGTGGTAGCCCTATTGTTCCTTACAGAACACAGGGAGATTTCTGTGTTGGCAGTGGCACTGTCCTACCATGCTGCCACCCCAGTTCACCCACATAGCCCTGCCGGAAGTTAGCCTACATAATCTGATGGGCAGCGTGGAGCTCCATTAGTGAACTGGGACAGAAGCCTCCTAGGAAGCTTCTTTTCCCATGTGATAAGACTTACCAATCACTTACCATTAACGTTCTATTTTGGATCTGGAATTTCAAATATACACTCCCCAATCCCATTCCTAGCAGAAATGTCTAGTATTTATCTGGATCTTATACTATCTAGGATAAAAGCTGTAAATTAGACTATGTTTAAATGAACTGCCTTACAGATCTAGCACTAAATTCTCTTGAAGGGTGTAATCTATGGAAGTAGAACGTGGTTTATCAGACATGTTAGCACATGACTTCAAATTATACATCAGCTGGAGATGCAGCTCAAGTAACTGGAACAGGTGTTGATAAAAATGGAGACCTAATACCAGAACAGAAGGAATGAAACAGCTTCTGGAAGTCTATTTTTCATATGTCTCTATAGGATCCATCTTTGGTGTAGAGGAGATCATGGGAGAAGCTGATGAGTGAGATGTGGGCGTATAGAAAACTATGCAAGTATGAGGGGTGGAGACTAACAGCATCAAAAAAAAAAAAAGCACAAGCGATTCCTAGAGCTGCAAATATAACTAAATCACAAAATAATTTATGTTCATGAGACATTTAGACTTTGGGCAGATATGCAGTTTAATGACAGCATTTCTATTTTTTTCTTAAGTTTTTGTTGTAATTTAAAGTCTTTGCCTAATATACCATTTCAATTTATTTCCAGATTTTAAAAATGTATATTTTTTTTCACTGTGTTTGTTTTCCGTGTATCAAGTAAGCTGTATATTTTGACCCAGGAACACATGCTTTAAACAATGAAAATGTATTCACTTAAGAGCAAGGTGTGTTGGCGTTGCTGTTATTTCCCCACTGTTTCTCCCAATGATTCTAGACAAGTTGAGGAGAAACATGAAACTATTTAATCTTCTGGAAAAATAAAGTTGGAATATCTGTTCTCAGCATTTCATCTTCAGACCCTGACAACAGCTTGGAAAAAATACCATTTGGTCTACAACTCCAAGCAACTAGCAACTATTGGAGTTGTAAAACAAATATATTTTCCAAGTTGTGATAAAGTTTATGAGACTTCAGCATCAATTCTGAATCAAGTTTTCTTCCCTATCTCTTGCTCCATTTGGTTTTTTGAACACCATGCCTGATGAAGAGATCAGGTGATGAGATTCACTCAGTACATGAGAGCTCATCAGGAACATCTTGCTCAAAGTTTGGGGGAAACTAAACCCTTAGGGCACACCAATGTTGTAGAATTAATGCAGTTTGGCACCAGTTTAACTGACATGGCTTAATGCTATGTACTTATGGGAGCTATAATTTGGTGAGGCACCAGAACTCTTTGCCAGAAAAAGCAAAAGACCTTGTAAAGTTACAACTCCCATGATTTCATAGCATAAAGCTATGACAGTTATGGTGTCATCAAACTGCATTAATTCTACAGTGAAGAGGCACACCAGATTACCCCAGTAAATATGTGGCACTAGTCTTGTTGGCTGGGATCCTTAGAGTAATTTTTTTCATGCTCTAATCCTTTCTCAAGCCCCTATGTAAGCTGGAACCAGAACTGCTGACCATAGAGACATCATTTCAAGTTAGGGTTTGAGAAAGCAAGGTCATGTTCTGAGACTCTCACAGAGAAAACAGGCTGTGAATATTGACTTCCACTGGGACTTTCCCACCTCCCTCTACAAGGAATTTGCTATTAATAAACACCCACACCATTCAGAGTAATTTCATGGCAGGATTCCTCTCATCCCAGGACCATGTTCTTCAAGAATATGAATGGCATATCTGAATGATTATGGAACCAAACCCATTAGTCACAGTGTCAGAAAAGCAGCAGAAAGATAATCTGTCACTGCCTGGGTCAGGAAAAGAATGAGAGAGAAAAATGAACACTTACTCTTCATACTCTTCATTTTCCTCAATGATCTCTTCGGTGTCTGACATTTTTGGTTGCCTACCAAGAAAAACAGAAGAGGCTCTGTTAAAAGCTGCAATGGGCTGACAAAACAATAAAACAGTGTCTCTCTGTGTGTCCCTGTGTGTGTCCCTGTTGATTTATGGTGACTCCATAAATTTCATAGGGTTTACTTAGGCAAGGAATACTCAGAGGTGGTTTTGCCAGTTTCTTCCTCTTTGATGTAGCCAACATCACTGGGTACTTGTTGGTGGCACCCCATCTAACTACTAACCAGGGCTTACCCTGCTTAGCTTTCAAGATCACGTGAAATGTGGTGCCTTAACAGAACTACAAAATAATAAAACAGACCCACAGGCAATTTGCCATTTTGCTTTGTTTCATACTTGCAGTTTTAAAATCTCAAATTCTCTCTGTTCTGAGCTATATATTTTTTACAATTTTTAATAAATTATTTAAAAGCAGGCTGTAACCTAAATCTTCCCCAAATTATTTATATTCTGCCTTTCTCTTGATCAAAAATCCAATAAGTACATTTAAAGCTGGCATAGGGAGAACAATATTGCTCCTTCCTGCTATAGACGTGTCAAAGAAGAGGTGCTTCCCAAAAAAAGTGCCACAGCAAATAAGCACTATTTGAATACATAGATCTCTATGCTTCATAGCCACAGGCTTGGAAAGACAGGATTTTCTGTTTTGTTTCATTTTCTTTTTCTTGTTTTTTTTTTTAAGCCGTTTAAAATTTTCTTATCATTTGCATGGAAGGGAGTTGGACTAAATGGTCTTTGGGGCCCCATCCAACTCTATCATTCTATGATCCTTCAAACAGGGTAAATTCTTAGCAGACATGAATGTTTTGATGTTTTCCCATCCTTGTGGAAGGCTTCTCTCACATCTCTGCATGAGGAGCTGGAGCCAACAGAGGGATCTCATCCGTGGTTTCCCCAGATTTGAACCTCCGACCTGTCAATTTTCAGTCCTGATGGCACAATGGTTTACTGTGGGCTTGCTGAAACAGTTTTAGTGGCTGCCACTTGAATTCCAATTAGGATCCAAAGTACTAATCATGACCTATGAAGCCCCATGCAGCAAGACCAAGTCCACCTGAAAATCCCCAAATTTCTAGCATTGTAGAGAGATAGAAATTGAAAATCATTCACATCTTAAACTCATTTGTTGTATGCTCATTCTCTTGATAACTTTACCTGCCTCATCTCTTTAGATCAGTATTTCTCAACCTTCCTAATGCCACGACCCCTTAATACAGTTCCTTATGTTGTGGTGACCCACTAAAAATGAAATCATTTTTGTTGCTACTTCATAATTGTAATTTTGCTACTGCTATTAAATGTAATGTAAATATCTGGTGTATTTTCATTGACTGGACCAAATTTGGCACAAATACCCGATACAGCCGAGTTTGAATACTAGTGGGGTTGGGGGGATTATTTTTGTCATTTGGGAGTTGTAGTTGCTGGGATTTATAGTTCACCTACAATCAAAGAGCATTTTGAACTCTACCAACAATGGAATTGAACCAAACGTAGCACTCAGAACTTCAATGACCAACAGGGGAAAAAAACTGTAAGGGTTTGGTGGGCATTGACCTTGAGTTTTGGAGTTGTAGTTCACCTACATCCAGAGAGCACTGTAGACTCAAACAATGATGGATCAGGACCAAGTTTTCCGCAAATACTCAATATGTCCAAATGTGAACACTGGCGGAGTTTGGGGGAAATAAACCTTGACATTTGGGAGTTGTAGTTGCTGGGATTTATAGTTCACCTACAATCAAAGAGCATTCTGAACCCCACCGATAGAATTGGGCCAAACTTCCCACACAGAACCGCCATGACCAACAGAAAATACTGTTTTCTGATGGTCTTTGGTGATCCCTCTGTCACCCCCTTGCAACCCCACCAGGGGCCCCGAACACTGCTTTAGATGCTTAAGTTGCATTTATAGGTGCTCAACTGAATGTCTATGTTTCTTCACTGATATAAACCTGGGTATGCAAGAAACATTTCATTTTAGGGGACTAGAATTCTTATCCTGGTGGCAATACCATCATCCTCCACTGACTCTCATAGCTACATCTCTGAGCAGGGGCACTTTCCTGGAGGTCTAAATTAATATGTTGATGCCACAAACATGTGAACACACACAGGCAGTCCCCAGTGGCACAGTGGGTTAAACTGCTGAGCTGCTGAACTTGCTGACCAAAAGGTCGTTGGTTCAAATCTGGGAAGCAGGGTGAGCTCTCACTGTTAGCCTCAGCTTCTGAAAACCTAGCAGTTTCAAAACATGCAAATGTGAGTAGATCTATAGGTACTGCTCCGGAAGGTCTGAGTCCCTCTATGGAGGTTGTGAAGATTGGGATATAAAAGTTTTAAATAAATTAAATAAATAAGGAAGGTAATGACACTCCATGCAGTCATACAGGCTGCATGACCTTGGAAGTGTCTACGGACAACACCAGCTCTTTGGCTTAGAAATGGAGATGAGCACAAACCCCCAGAGTCAGACATGACTAGACTTAATGTCAGGGGAAAACCTTTACCTAACCTTTACCTAGGAAGTCCCCAAGATATGAACAAGATAGGTTCTATAGGTTTGTTCTTTAGTTGAGTATGTATGTAAGTTGGAACAGTACAGTGTAACTCCAGCAATGTGCGCGTGCACACACACACACACACACACACACACACTTTGGATAGCATAGGGAAGGGTTAACATCTCTGTAGTGTTTGATTTGCTGTCTGTACCCCTATTCAGAAGATTTCACTTCACTTTCTGTCTCTGGGATAATTTGATTTTGAAAAATTTTGCTTGTTGTGTAAATAAGAATTGGGGATAAAGCTTCACTGGAGACACCTTTTCCCCTTGATAACTCTTTCAAGAGTAAATTTCCCTTCTGAAGGGTAGATTTCTCTCACTTCCTGTTTCTTCACCCCCATTCTTTACTATGAGTTGTAAGTCACATGTTTTTAACCCGGGGGCTGCCTGTGTATGAAATACTGTATGCCATTAGTCAGAAATGAGTCCTCTCTATATTAACATAAAGCTTCTCACTCTGAGTTCTTTGTGAATTTTTTTAAAGCCTCCATATATCATCACATGATTGCCCAACAGAGCATGTAATATTTGACTGAGGCATCCATACAGAACAGCCAAAGTAACTGGCAGGGACTCGGGCAGTCTCAGCACCCTGGAAGAATGCCACCATGACAGTATACATTGCTATAAGAATACTACCTAAGAAGCTACAGCAGATATGGGATGAGTTACATAGCGATCTTCCATTTAATTATATCCTGAAGAAAGACTGTCTTGTAATTTCATAGTGATGATTTTAACATTTGAAGTAGGCTGGCTCCCTAAAACTATACTTCCTTTTGATGACTAAACAGTGCATCAAAAGGAAGTCATTGAGTTAATGCAGAATATAGACATATCCATTGAGAATTAGAGACATACTGCTTTCTGAAATTCCACCTGAACATTAGGAAGAGCTTCCTGACCAAAAGAGCTGTCCAACAGTGGAACACACTGCCTCAAAGTATGGTGGAAGCACCTTCTTTTGGCTTTTAAGCAGAGGCTGGATGGCCATCTGTTGGTAGGAGGTTTGATGGATGATCCATGTGATTTCTTTCAACTCTATGATTCTATGACTCTAAGCCCAAGCTATGTTTCAAACCAGACATTTGATGTATAAGGTATCCCATGCTTGTGGCCCCTTTTGAATTAACAAATATGCAGATGAGATTTCACAAATGCAGTGCCCACCAGATAGGTTGGCTGACAATTTCCATTGGCTCCAACCAAAATGGTGATTTGACTTTTTGGGTAAGAGTGATGGGAATTGTTCTCTGAGCCATTTGGAAGGCAATGGATTGTAGGAATCTGGTGTAGATGCTAAATCCCTGTCCTGTATTAGAAGGGAGAAGGACCAGGAGAGAGGCTGGGTCTCAGCCTTGAGGAATGCTTCTTGAATCCATAGCTTAATCAACTTTCCTTTTTCACCTCTTTTTCCCATCAAAGAAGCAAAGGGATAACACAGCTGAATAAAATCCCACATTATCTGCTTTGAACTGGAATATATGGCAGTGTGGACTCAGGTAACACAGTTCAAAGCAGATATAGTGGGATTTTCTGCCTTTTTAAAATATGTTTTTGAAAACAAAATAACATATTTGAACAGAAAATAAATGTCTTTTGTAGGCTTACATTATAATAACATATTTCTATATTATCTATTCACATTCTTTACATATTTATTCGTATTACATTTTTTATTTTTTTTCTCCCCTCTCCTCCCACCACCCTTTCCTACCCCTCCCACCACCTTTCTCTCTATGTCTTTATTTTAACCACAAAGATTAAAAGGTTGTGTTCATGGTGGGCTTTTCTGGGTTATATGGCTCTGTGGAAGGACCTTGAGAGGAAGGATGGAGATGTTTCTTGGACCTCAGACAGTAGATTCATATGTATATGTGTATGCAGAATATTTCAGAATGAACCCACTGTCTGAGGTAGTCAATGAGGGGTATATGCTGTCTTTAGAAGAAGTGATGAGAACTAGCATGGTTCTGCTTTTAGGATGATAGCAGCATCAATTTGCCTATCTGACACAAATGAGAGCTAGTTGTGTCAGATAGCTGAGAGCTGTTAACCTTGGCGTGGAGTCTACACACAGTGCTTTTCTGATATCATGGAGCCTGCTTTTTCTCCCATGGCTTGTCGTTTAGCAGCATAGTTCTCCTAGAATAGAAACAGTATCACACAGCACTGATAACTAAGAACAAACAGTGTTGTGTGACATGTGGTTAGGCATTGTATGTACACTTTTGGTGATTTAAAAGACATTGAGGGATATGCTGAAAGTACTTCTCCTGAGAATAGCCTTTTTAGTTCTCTGTTCCTTATCCTATTGTTCCATATATGAAACATAATCACCTTTGCTGCTCTCTTCCTTACAAACGTTTTAAAAGGAAAATGTTATTTATACTCTTATAACTCATTTTTCCTCGCCACAACATCGTTGTTTTTGCTGTTGTCATTGTTACCTTTATTTATATCCTGCCATTCTCCTGAAACCAAGACTCAAAGTTGTTTCAAATTAAAACCAGTCCCATATAGGTTGACATCCTGTTCATAATTAGGATGACATGAGTTTTTTCATACCACTGCAATTTATGAGCCTCCATGGTCTTTCTGCAGGTTGGTTGTCTTTTCCATTCACTCAATGATCTAAGGTATGCCTCCTGAAGCTGTTGACGAAGACCAGGAGTATGAATGCAGATGTGTCCAGTTCTTTTCCTGCCTCTGCAGCAGACATTCAAGTACTACATGAAATAAGAACTAGACGTATACATGCTCATCCCTGCTTTCTGCCAAGATAGAAATAGTTGTGTGGATTTCTGTGTCTGAGTGGAGTTACAAATCCTGGTTTCCAGACATGAGACTACAACATAATGGAGTCTGAAACTCCAGTGTAAAGGCTCTCCTTTGCCCTCATATTTCTACCTCCCAGTTTGTCTCCAATTACCCAGTTGTGCCTTCAAAAGCCTCTTGAGATTGTGATAGGCCTGTCTAAGCTAGTGGTTCTCAACCTGTGGGTCCCCAGGTATTTTGGCCTACAACTCCCAGAAATCCCAGCCAGTTTTATCAGCTGTTAGGATTTCTGGGAGTTGAAGCCCAAAACATCTGGGGACCCACAGGTTGAGAACCACTGGTCTAATCCATTTGGGGAAAGGATGATCTAGGTGTGTCCCATGAAGTGGGTACTTTGCATCTAAGGACCCTTTCACACTGTGAGTATGATGATTCCACTATCACAGTTTGTACTTTCATGTGTTATTTAGAATTCTCTACAAAGTTGCTCCAAGACATCTCCACATTACAAATCCCAGGACCCCACAGAATGCAATTATGTAATTAAGAGTGAAATCATGGTGCTTTTATTACCAAGTGGGAAAGTTTTAAATATTTGGTTAGAAGATCATGGAGTATGTCACATATTTATGCCAATAGGGAATAATGTATGCACATGTATGTGGGATTGTTGGAGGGGAAGGCACAAATCCTCATCAAAGAATTTCAATCTGTAATATGGGAAGTTTGTAAGTTTAAGGACATCTTTACAGTTTGATCATTCCCTTGCAGATATAAGCATTCCCTAAGTTACAAATATCCAACTTACATATGACTCACAGCTAAAAACAAGGGTGAGAGAACAGGAAATGAGAATGCATCTACCTCTTGGAAAGGAAATTCACTCTTGTAAATGTTATCATAGAAAACGGTATCTCCACTAAGCTTTATCAACAATCCTTGTTTCCACAACAAGCCAAAGTTTTCAAAATCCAGTTGTCACAGGGATAGAAGATGAAGTAAAATCTTCTGAACAGGGACACAGACAGCAAAACAAACATCACAGGGCTGTTAACCCTTTCCTGTCCTATCCAATACTAAGAAATCCATATTTTTGGCTGGAGTCACACTTCAGAATTGTGTCTGTTCTGGCTTACACACAAATTCACATTAAGAACAAACCTGCAGAACCTATCTTGTTCATAACTTGAGGATTGTCTGTACACAGTATTTCACTTATAATATTATATCCTTTTAAAGATATAAATTTCTCCTTTTGTCGTTCATGTTTGCACACACACATTCGAGCCAGTAGGGATGCTGTTTGGTGTGATCCCTTTGTGGAATGTCTTCTCCTTAAAGCATGATTGGTACTGAGTCTGGAATTTGGGTGGCAAGTTAAAACATGGGTTTTTTTTATTAAAGCTGGAGGGGGGGGGGGTCTAATGATTTTCTCAAGTTTATGCATGTACCAGGTATGATGGTTTAGAAGTGTTTTAAATTGTTGCATTACTTAATATGTTTTAGACTATAAATTTTCTTTTTTTAACATTTTAATAAGCTGATTTTCCTGTACCATGCCCTGACATCTATGGAAATAGGGCACAGAGAAAATAATTAAACAAATATATAAACAAATCATTGTAATTTATACCTCACCAGGCCCGTAGCCAGGATTTCATTTCGGGGGGGGCTGAATTTTTTTTCAGGGGGGGTTTCGGGGGGGGCTGAGTTTCGGGGGGGGGGCTGAGTCTGAGTGAAAGAGGGTCTACCCTAGCAAACCTTTTGTATCATTACCCCAATACCCCCATGCATATGGGATATATTGAGTATGGTGATCAGATCATGATCTGAATAAACATAACAGTTCAAATAATGCACCAATAAGGCCTTTTCGCGAACCACCATGAAAATTTCGGGGGGGGCTGAAGCCCCCCGAGCCCCCCCCCCCCCGGCTACATGCCTGTACCTCACCCATTTGCGAGTGCTGTTATGTGAATAAATATTTCAGAAATCAGGGAGTGATGAACGTGGAAGCCCACCTTTAAGGAATCTCTTGCTTCTTTTCCTTCCAAGAATGGTTCACTAACCCGAGATTCCAAGCTTTGTTCCAAGGTGCCAGAAATAGGGACAAGACACCCAGATAATCCTCATGGCCATCCTGAGCCATTTTCCCTCAGGGTTTCATGTTTAAAAGCAGTTTTTCCTAGACTATGCCTTTCTACCTGGTACAAAGTATTGGTCGCTCTCACCCTTGGGTGTTGACATATCCCCAAATTTCAGCAAAAGCTTTCAACAAATCCAGTATGCTCATTTCAGTTTGGAAGCAAATTCCCAAAGTAAATGAAATTGGAGGGGTTTGCTAGGGGGGTTCTGCTCAGCTCTTTAAATAACTCCCATATGTCACACCATCTGCTTTCTGCCATCCCTCCCATGTTTTCTTTTGCTTTTTGACAGGGGAATCATGAAGTATTCATTCAAGTCATGTCTAACAGCTGTATAACACAATCAAGAATGCTGTAGGTTCAATTCACAAAATTAATAGAAGAGAGATAAAGGGTGGATGGGGAATATTACTGTAATGTCCTAAACACACACACAATTAGTCTCATGCATATGTTTGAATTTTAATTTTCAAGCATGTATTGCTTGACAGATTATGTGAAATAGAGAATCTGGAGGAAAGTATGACTTTTTAGTATATCAGCTATGACAAGAGAAATACAGTACAACCTCCTGTATCCATGGGGGATGCATTCCTGGGCTTGCCATTGCACGGTTTCAGGTAGGAAAAAGTCTTCAGCAAGTCCTGTTTAATAATGAAGAACCAGGATACAAAGCAAAAACTGTACTGCCCTGAGTTGCCTTCGGGCTAAGAAAGGTGGTATATAAATGTGGTTAATAATAATAATAATAATAATAATAATAATAATAATAATATAAATGCTGTGAACCCCAGACATTTTTGAATTGCATGTCCCAGCATCCTTGGCTAATTGTAAGAAATGCACAAACTCAGAAACGCCCAACTCTGTCTGATAGGAGAAATGAAATCATGCCAATGGTCCAGACTGGCACTGAACAGAGATCACCAGGGCTCAAAGTCAGAGCTTACTTGTAGAGCCAAATATCATTCATTATGGCTCAGCTTGGATTCTAACTCTTAAAATATTTCGAGAAATATGTTTACAAAAATGGAAACATTGATACACACACACACACGGAAAAGGAAAATATTTTATGTATAGGTTTGATAATATCAACTGTTGGGATATTTATTTTCTAATGTTCAAATAAGCAGAACTAAACAATTTGTGGAATATAAATTAGACACAAAATCTTAATTTTAAAGTAACTAAAAAAACAAAGCAAGAAATACACTTTTTAATCTCTCTATTTGTAGTTTAGAGTAGAAACGTATGTTATTTGATATGTAATTGTTGTTAGTTATGTCTATGTTTATGTATGCTTAAGTATTGTTGGTTTTATGTGTTTATTTTCTGTTTAAAAAATTATTTAAAATACTGTAAAGAAACAGTTCCAGGATTATGAAATTTAGACAACTGAAAATTAGCAAAACTAGTCTGTATCCTTGCGTAATTTTGTCTGTAAAATTGGTCAATTAATGCTAGTTATAGGAGCCAATGTAGTGTTGTGGTGTGAGCTTGGATTATGACTCTGATAATCAGGATTTAAATCTTGTTTTACCATGGGAGGCCAATGGGTGGCCCTAGGCAAGTTGCACTCTCAATCTCAAAAAGCAAGGACAAAATCCATGAACAGACCTTGCAAAGAAAACGTGGTGCAAGCAGTCCGTGAGTTACAAACATGTGACTTGCAAATAACTCCTAGTTATGAACAGGGGTGAGACAACAGAACGTCAGAGAAATCTACTACTCAGAAGGGAAATTCAATCCTGAAAGAGTTATCATGGGGAAAAGGTGTCTAAACTGAAGCTTTATCACCAATCCTTGTTTCCACAACAAGCCAAATTTTTCAAAATCCAGTCATCACAGGGACAGTACGTTAGGTGAAATCTTTTAAACAGGGACACGTACAGAAAAACAAACACCACAGGTGTGCTAACCCTTCCCTATGCTATCCAAAGCTAATATAAATATACGTATATTTGGCTGGAGTTACTCCTAAAAATATACCTGTTCTGACTTACAAACAAATCATCTTAAGAACAAAACTACAGAACCTATCTTGTTGTTAACTTGGGGACTGCCTGTAATAGGTTTTCTTTGGGGTCACCATAATCTGGAAATCACAGAACATCATCAACAAATACCACTTGATTAAAATCTCTTGGCAGCCTGAAATAACAACTAAGTTATTAGATGATGGACCTCATTAGATTTCCCTAATCATCATCTTCAGCTTCCTGCCCATAGTCCCATAATCCCATGCGATATCCTGATGGCTACACTTTGTTGTATCATTGGTCCCTAAATTGATCAAAAGGAAGACATCTATGGACTTGACAAGCCTTGTCAGCTTCTCAGATATCACTCCCCCCCCCCCCCCAGGAGACAGCACACCTCTCGAATCATCCTACCAGGTGCTCAAACCATTGTTTCTGTTCTCCTTAGCAGGAAATCCCCTAACAAAATTTCATATTTTGAACATGGATCCCATCTCATATATGTAAATACATTTTTTTAAAAAAAATCTGAAATCCAAAACACTCTGGTCCCAAACATTTTGGATAAGATATACTCAACCCATGCTCTACATCAGGCATGGGCAAACTTCAGCCCTCCAGGTGTTTTGGACTTCAACACCTACAATTCCAAACAGCCTACTAGCTGTTAGGAATTCTGGGAGTTGAAGTCAAAAACACCTGGAGGGCTGAAGTTTGCACATACCTGATCTATACTCAGGCATGTAGCCGGGGGGGGGGGGCGCTCGGGGGGCTTCAGCCCCCCCCCCCCCCAAAGTTCTCATGGTGGTTCGCAAAAAGGCCTTACTGGTGCATTATTTAAACTGTTATGTTTATTCATATCATGATCTGATCACAATACTCAATATATCCCATATGCATGGGGGTATTGGGGTAATGATACAAAAGGTTTGCTAGGCTAGACCCTCTTTCACTCAGACTCAGCCCCCCCCCCCCCGAAACAAAATCCTGGCTACGGGCCTGTCTATACTCATACTCTGTCCCAGAGTTAGGGACCTTATTGTTCTCAGGGTCTTTTTGAACTATGGCTCCCATTATCCATGACCATAGCACATGCTGCCTGAGGATGATGTGATGTGGCAGGCCTCAAGTTGCCCACCTCTGTAATAGCTTATCATAAATCTTTACTAAGTACTAAGAAAAGAATCAGCATGGATGAGGCAGTTTAGATTTGATTTCTTTATGCTCAAGGGATTTATTCCTTAGCATGTATATATAGAGATGCACCCTAAACTATTATGCATTATTTCCCACATGCCCAGGTTCTTGACAAGAACATTACGTGATCTTTATTGCATTTCATTATGCATCCAACTTATTCATACACTATGCTAGAAACCTACAGATTTTCACAAATATTTTTAGATTGAGCCCCATAAATAATTAAACATGAGTATGCAAACCATGAAATGACAAACAAAACATGGAGTGTGCACATACCTCTCCTCTTACTACCAACCACCAACTATTGTTATTTTTTTCTCAGATAACAGAAGTGTATCATTGACTAAGAATATATCAGTTCAACTTAAGAGTAGGAATACAAACTTCTTAATAAATTAACTTCATTTTGTACTATCACAGGAAGCATTCCTAGCATGGGTTTGTCTTAAAAGAAGGACTTTGTGTAACACTGTGGGTGATTCATATTGGATATACATCTCTAAAGCCAACTTTCTTTGTTCAAATTAAGCACTGAATTGTTTGCAAAATTCTATAGTGAACTGTTTATAGTATGGTCTTCAAGCAAGATAAACCAAGCAAAGTATTTTATTTTTAGTGGCTTCCCTGATGCCACATAAATGCATATCAGGATTCATCCAATGCCCATTTTGTGGAATATAAACATTCCACTAAACAAACTGTTTGCTATAGTTCCCCTTCTATAACCTGAACTCCCCTATATATTTTGCGTATGGTGGCTATATTGTCTCACATTCTATAACACTATATATGGCACATTGCCCTGAAAGACCTACTGCTATTTTCTGGGGATGGGGAGGAGTTTCCATCATACTGATACAATGCAAAATATCATCTCTCATCACCAATTGATTGATTGATTTGCAATTGTTTAAAATTAGTAAGGCAAAGCAGAGATTTTGGCTTCTTAGAAGAGGGCAGCCACTTGGGGATTGACTAGTATCAAACAATGCCATCCTCCCCGTTAGACCATGATTTACTATAGACTATCCCCAGTGATGGCATATTCCCAAGAAAGGGTATGAGTGAAGGACACAATTTAAAGCTGGAGGCTTACCTCTTGTGCAGAGAACAGGTGAATGTCCTTTCAGTGGAAACCAGTGGAGGGTCTGAGAAAGGCAATTTGAAAGAGTGAGGCTTTAACAAGAGCCCTCCAACCAGCCCACCCACTCTCTCCCAGCTTCATAGGTTAGATGCCTGATTGGAAGAATGCCAGCTGGGAACAGCTTGGAATGCTAAGCTTTGCTGCTATTTTGGCCGTGTCAGCCGAAACCTCTTGTGCAATTCTGCTCCTTCCCTTCCTCAGAGCCCCATATAAGCCCTTGCTATTGTATGGCCTCAGAGAATTGCTATTTTAAACCCAAGATACCCAAGTGCCCAAGAGTCTGACACTAGCCAGCCACCTGTCACTCTCAAGTGGCCTGGAACTCTGATCTGGAATGCTTTTGCCCTGAGAGGGCTCTAGTTGTAATCTAGAAGACCAACAAATGGTGCCCAACACATGGCTTTGTTCTCTCGAACCTCCATCCCTTAATCTGGATCTGTACTGACCCCCTGCGGTCTAACCAGCTGCTTTGGGAATGGGTCAAAACAACAGTATAAACCTAAGTTGTTGTTGTTGTTTTTGTTGTTGTTTTTGTTGTTGTGTGCTTTCAAGTAATTTTGGACATATGGGATCCTTAAGATTAATGTGTCACATGGTTTTCTTGGCAAAATGTATTCAGAGGTGAGGTGGCCTTTGCTTTCTTCTGAGGCTGGGAGGGTCTGATTTGCCCAAAGTCTTTCTGTTGATTTTATGACTAAGCAAGAATTCAAATCCTGGTCTCCAGAATCAAAGTTCAACATTAAAACCACTCAATGATGCTGGCCTTGCAGAACTAAGTGGCAAGTGACAATACAAAGCAAAACAAAGAGGTAGAAGAAATTCTAAAACTAGCATTCTGGTTCATTCATATGGGCTGGATAAGGTATTTGTGAGGGTTATCTCAAAATATTTTCTGTCTGAGGCAAAGACCAAAATAGCACCACCCCACACACATTTCAAGTAGAAAAGCTGACTGGATTGGTAGCTGAGTTTGTTCTAATACCTATGAAGGGGCAACATCTTTTACTACAACTGACAAAAGGTTACCTTAAAGCAGTGGTTCTCAACCTGTGGGTCCCCAGGTGTTTTGGCCTACAACTCCCAGAAATCCCAGCCAGTTTACCATCTGTTATGATTTCTGGGAGTTAAAGACCAAAACATCTGGGGACTCACAAGTAGAGAACCACTGCCTCAAAAGGTAGAAAGCGAGGTAACTGGTGACACTGTGAGCCTCTCTTTGAACATCTTGCTGATACTTGCTTCCCACCATCTGCAGCTTGAGGTGACTGCCTCCCTTGGCCTAATGATAGGGATAGCCCTTATTATGTATTCCCATCTATCATTCTTCAAGTCTGTCATGGACCTAACTGTGTAGGCTTAAATGCATGTCTAAATTTCCACATTGGTCTTCCTGATTTTGTATGTCTTTAATTTGCAGACAAGCATGTGTGTTAAGAGTGCAGCTGTTTACTTGATGAAGTATTCTAACACACTTTCCGCTAACTTCCATCTAGTGTCTCTACCTTTTGTAAGAAGCCATTTTTGATGGAAGCGTGTTTGCCATCATTTAATGATGATCTCACAGTTCTGGATAATCTTCCAGAGTGTCTCATGTACTTTTGTTGGCAAGTTTTGTTCAGGGGGGTTTGTCATTGCCTTCCTCTTGGGCTGAAATGTGACTTGCCCAAGGTCATCCAGTGGATTTCCACATCTAAATGGATATTCAAAGTACTCCTAAAGTACTAGTTAAAACTCAAATTTCTACACCTCATTGGCTGACGGGATGGTGTATACTTGGTAGTTGTTGTCAAAACACGGTCCGGAGTCAAACAGAGAGAATTATAGTCAGCACTTACGAAGTATCAGCCAGAAGTCACGGAAACACGAAGATCTGTAGTCCAAGGACCCAAGCTTGAGAGTAATGGCAGGAACAAAGATACACACCCGAAAAAACACTTTGCCTTCTGCAAAGACCCATTGAAACCAAACCAACCAATAGAGACCAAGTGCACTAGAATTGTCTTAAATTTTGGCACTAAGATAAAACTTGACTCTTTATTAATGACTAAGGCAGTGGTTCTCAACCTTTCCAATGCTGCAACCCCTTAATACAATTCCTCATGTTGTGGTGACCCCCAACCATAAAATTATTGTTGTTGCTACTTCATAAGTTTAATTTTGCTACTGATATGAATGTAAATATCTGATGTGCAGGATGTATTTTCATTCACTGGACCAAAATTGGCACAAATAGCTATTATGCCCAAATTTGAATACTGGTGAAGTTGGGAAAAATTGATTCTGTCATTTGGGAGTTGTAGCTGCTGGGATTTATAGTTAACCTACAATCAAAGAGCATTCTGAACTCCACCAAAGGTGGAGTTGAACCAAACTTGGCACACACAACTCCCATGATCAACAGAAAATACTGGAAGGGTTTGGTGTTAATTGACCTTGAGTTTTGGAGTTGTTGTTCACCAACATCCAGAGAGTACTGTGGACTCAAACAATGATGGATCTGGACTAAACTCGGCACAAATACTTAATACGCCCAAATGTGAAAACTGGTGGCATTTGGGGAAAAATAGATATTAACATTTGGGAGTTGTGATTGCTGGGATTTATAGTTCACCTACAATCAAAGAGCATTTTGAACCCCACCAATGACAGAACAGGGCCAAACTTCCCACATAGAATCCCCGTGACCAACAGAAAATACTGTGTTTTCGGTCTTTGGCAATGAAGAACACCCCCCCCCCCTCCCGTCAAGACCCAGAAGCCTCAAGAACGCCAGGCACAATATAAAAGGTCCAAACACAGGTTTATTAAACACAAAAAGGCTTTAGAGACACTTGCTTCAGTGTCTCTAGCACAAACAAAGTCTATAGCAACTGCTACATAAAAAACTCAATTTAAATATAATCTGGATTATCTCAGAGTATAATCTGGGATAACAAAAACATACAGCAAACTGCTTGGAATTCAAAATGTTCAAAAGGCACCAAAAACAATGTGGGAGCAAGCAAAATCAGAGTCCAAAGTCAGTCCGTAGTCCAGGCACGTCCAAAGTAAGAAGAAGCAGTCCAAAAAGCGTAGTTGTTGTCACAACACGGTCCGGAGTCAAACAGAGAGAATTGTAGTCAGCACTTACAAAGTATCAGCCAGAAGTCACGGAAACACGAAGATCTGTAGTCCAAGGACCCAAGCTTGAGAGTAATGGCAGGAACAAAGATACACACCCGAAAAAACACTTTGCCTTCTGTAAAGACCCATTGAAACCAAACCAACTTATATCCTAAAGCTCCTCATCAGAGGATGAACTGCTCCCCACCCTTTCATCATCACTTTCAGCTGCCCCATTCCCTGCAGCTGAACCCTGCCTCCCATCTCTCCACTTTTGCCAGTGTCTGTCAAGACCCAAGTGTTCCCCGATTGCCACTCTTCTGTAAACCCCTCAAAGTCATCACTGGAGGTAGGCTGAGTACAGATATCCCTAATTTCCTGTACACGGGTCCAGTCCAAGTCACCCTCCTCCTCAATGTCACTCCCAGTCCCATCACTCCTTTCAAAACCCATAAAATCTTCATCTTCTGTTGGAGCGCTAAGTATATCACAGATACGCTTCCTTTGTAGCTCCTCATCAGATTCTTGTTCATGAGTAGCCCGCTTAACTCCCCTGCTTTCCTCTCCTTCCCCCATTTCACAGTCTGAGAAACCCTCAAAGGATTCAGAATCAGTTGGAGCCATGAATATGTCTCTAATCTTCTTTCGCTGCTGCTCCTCCTCCAACACCTGCGCAGCCCTCTTCTCCCTTCTACCTGTAGTAGTAACATTACTATCACGCTGTACTACAACACCCCCTCCCAGGGGTCCTGACCCTCAGGTTGAAAAACACTGGACTGAGAGATCACAGCCCATATAGGTGTAGTTATATCTCCATGCACTGGTTTTTAAATTGCTTTTCATGTTAACATTGTTGTGTAGTTTTATACTGCTTAAATTTGTCTGTGCTGAAATATTTTGAAATCGAGCAGAGTAGAAATATTTGAATAAAAAACAAGTTTGAAGCAACAGTGTTTGATAGCATGTATGGCTCAAATGTGAATATGCTCACTACCAAAAAGAGATGTGAAAGTTGCCATTCTACTGTGTAGCTATTGGAAAAACAAACATAGGCTTCCCATACAATGGGATTCAGGTGCTCATGAATAATAATTTGGTAATTGATCTATGAGAAACATCTATTCCCCAATCTGGCAGATTGGTTGTACATTTGCATATTCATATATTTTGCAGTATAATGTTTTGGAAGTAGTGTTTTGTAGTAAAATGTGAGTATGTTAGGGAAAATTAATGGGAAATCTCCAGCATCTTTGAGCCTTTCACACTCTACAGTCATAGCACTTTGATACTGCTTTAATTGCCCTTGCACCATCCTGTGGAATCCTGGAGTTTCTAGTTTACAGTGGCACTGACACTCTTGAGCAGTAAATTCTGAGTACATCTCTCTAAATTGCAAATCCCAGAATTCCTTGGATTGCTACCACGGTAGTTAAAATAGAATCCTAAAACATTAATGGTGTGATGTAAACAATTGAGAAAGGGATACATTTTCACAGACTATAAAGCCAGTAAATGTGTCCCTTCATTTATATCATCTCACCATGATTGGCCAATCCATATAGACTGAAAAATGTTTGCAAAGAGGCCTAGAAAAAGCACATCATTAGTGGTTGTAAAAATGTAACAGGTCATAAAGCGTATATAGCTAAGAGCAATATAGCTGATATCACCATTAGACAGAATGAGGCAACTGATTTATGATGTCACAAGAGGATATAAAAAGGTTATTGTGCTTGTAATAATTCTCCAAGGGAGATGTGCTTGTGGGATTTTTGCCTTTCAGATCCCAACAATCAGAACAGCCTGCATATTGGCAGGACCCTGGGGTAGCAAATACATTTGACCAGTTCTTTTATCCAAGTACTTGTGAGACTCCTGGAATGCCTCATCCAAGGATCTACTGCCATGATGGCTCAACTTGTAGTAGATATATGTAGAAAATAGAGGGCAATTTGCAACAAATTGGATTCCATGCTTTTTCCTGCAGCTGACTTTGAACTTTTGTGAACCACGGCTATAGAATTATTCTGCCAGCATGAAACTATGCCATAGTATGAGAGAGAGAGAAACTAGGCTGTTTCATAACAAACTCCTAGTATACCAAAAATGGAACAACTATTTTGGGAAATAATGGTTGGTGGGGACATGGGAAAGGGCCTTCTCAGTGGTGGCCCCCTGGCTCTAGAACTCTCTCCCTAAGGAGATCAGACAAACTCCCACCTTCCATAAGATCTTAAAACCTTGGATGTTCCATTGTGCCTTTGATTAGGCAATTCACCAGAGAAGTACCTTGACCCCATCTAAGCTCCGGCACTTTATTTTAGCCCAGCCCCCACTAATCTTTACACTATATAGCCAAAGACATTCTCTCTAGATTGGCATATTTGATTTTTTGCATTTTCTCTCGGCTCTACTTAGGAATTCACTGCACTTACTTGAGCCCATACCCAGCTTCGATTCTGTTTTTCAGCCATGATACTGCTTTTATGTTTTTGTGACTGTTATGTTTCTATTGGATTGATTTTAATGTTGTTGCTTTTATCTATGCTTTTTGGGCTTGTCCCCATGTAAGCCGCCCCGAGTCCCCTAGCGGAGATGGTGGCGGGATATAAAAATAAAGTTATTATTTTACTGACACAAAAACACTGTATGTCACAACAAATGAGATATATATGCTGGATTTCATATCACAAAATCACAAGTCGAATATTCCCCAAATGTCTAGGACTGTGTGATGTATTTTCAAATGATCCGCGCAGATCCAAGCAAGGTGGCCTTTTGCTGTTGACAGATCATGATTTTGTCGATGTTTATTGTTTCCAAATGCCGGCTGAGGTGTTTTGGCACAGCACCCAGTGTGCCAATGACCACTGGGACCACCTGTACTGGTTTATGCCAGAGCCTTTGCAATTTGATTTTGAGGTCTTGATAACGGCTGAGTTTTTCCTGTTGTTTTTCATCAATTCAGCTGTCACCTGATATGGCAACATCAATAATCCAAACTTTTTTCTTTTCCAGAATCATGATCTCTGGTGTATTGTGTTCCAAAACTTTGTCAGTCTGGATTTGAATACTCAAATTTTTTTTTTTTTGCGTGTTCATTTTCCACTACCTTTGCAGGTTTATGATCCCACCAATTATTTACTGTTGGCAAGTGGTACTTGTGACATAAGTTCCAGTGAATCATTTGGGCCACAGAGTTGTGCCTTTGTTTGTAGTCTGTGCGATTTTCTTGCAAGAGCTGAGGATATGGTCCATGGTATTATCATCATCATCATCATCATCATCATCATCATCATCCATCTGAATACCAGGCTACAGGACCAAATAACGTTTTGCTTCATTCATGCCTGCCCTATAAGCTATCCCAGAGGTGATGAATAATGTTCCTTCAGATGTTACACACCATCTATCAGCCATAACTGATGTGGAGGAATGTCCAATAACATCTAGAGGACCATATTTCAACCTCCCTGGGCAAATTATTGCTAGAAAGAGAACTAGTGTAGCAGGAACTTAAATCTATTCCAACAAAATTATGGTTATGTCAACCTCACAAATAAAGAAACTAAAGGACAGTCAGAGACAAAACAATTCTTGAACAGAAGTGATATTTATTATGCAATACAGTGAGAACCAAATCCACCCTGATCATTGAACCTACAGTTAGTTGCTTTTGGCCACATACACTTGATAGCATATTGTCTGCTCATAATGGCACTGAGTTTTGCTGTTGTAGGTAGGAAGAGTTCACAAAACACACAGCCTGAACCCAGCTAAAATTAGGCTGCAATGCTCCCTGCACCTACCTGGAAGTAAATCCTACTGCATTCAATATGGAAACTTACTTCTAAGCAGAAATACATACACTTGTACAGTAAGTCCTATTTCTATGGGACCTGGGACCCAGTAGAACTATTGCATTGGTTTCAGTAAATTTCAGCTACAATTTAGGCTTAGCTGAAACAAGAAGGTGCATTTGTGGTGAAAAATCATTCTCACTACTTTAATAACATCTAACCCCTTGGCAGTTTTTCAGGGAGCCTAGCATGATTTGTGTGAGAGAGGGGTTCCTGCAAAGAGAAACCTGTTGATGCAGTCTATACCGTTCTTCTCCCCACACATCTTCAACAGTTCACCTTCCCATTCCCGTTATTCAGATAGCAGCAAGTTCTTGTGAACCTTTTAACAGCCCCCATGCTTTATATTTTTTCCCTTCCAATTGGCCTCCTTCATCCTAGCGACATCTTCATAGAGCCTGTAATACCTGACTGTCTATGACATCATATGGCAGACACACTTCTGTTTTGTGCAGAAAGTACCTCTGGCTTGAGAAGTACAAGAACTCCTTATCATGGCAACCATTAAGGCAGAGACACAGCTGAAGCATGACCCAGTCAAGGGACCAAACATATTTCCGTATTTTCAAGGCTGTTGGTAGAACCTAAGGTTTTGATATTTGGGGGCTAGGAGATGCAGAATAAGAATAGGACATAGGAATATTATGGAAATATACTTTCTATTCCATATGTGTCAACTTTCCCATCCACCAATCAGAAGCAACTTTTAAAAAATGTAATTGAGAAACCCCATCCTGGAAAGGCACCATAGGCAAGTTGATGGATAGATATGTTCCCCAGGCAAATGGTCCTGCAAAGGGGAAAAGTCTGAAACGAAGAGATGCAGAAGAATTTCAAGTGGTCCAGGCCATTGATTTAATTGGAGATAAGTCGTCCCCAGAGCAGCTTATATAGTTACATCTGAAAGATACAAGGCAAGCATTAGGCGAGTGGAAAGTAATGTTGGACTGAATTGTGTACACCTGGCCCTCTACATTTGCAGTTTTCACTTTTGTCAATTTTATTATTCACGGATTTGATTATTATGGTTTCTCTAGGAATCTCTAGGTTCACCAATGAGAGGGAGTGACTACAGAGCTGTGCTGAAATGCCTAGAGAGCATTTTCAGTGAATGTGGAGGGCTAACTGTATTTGAATGCTCAAGCTCAATGTCTGCCCGAACCAGAAGCTGAAATTAAAATCAGTTCATATACATAATGCCATATTAACATGCAGGGTTCTTTAGTAATTAAGTCCAGTAGGAAAAATAACTGAATTCCTTTTCTTTTCAAAGTAGTGTGGCACTCATTCCAAGCAGAGGGAATAGTTTCATGACCTGACAGACTTCCTTTGGCCCTTACCCTGGTTTTTCTTCAGGAATCATCAGATCGTGTTCCCCATTGATTCTGTTGCATGGAGCTCTCAATTCTCCGAATGTCCTGCTGGACAACAAATTATAAGGTCTGAAAACTTGCTGATATGTTCACCAGTTTACAGTTTTTCCCGAAGAGCTGCTCCCTCCAGTGGTGAAAATATCTGTTCACCAGTAATTATGTACTAGTCTTTCTCCACACAGGCTCTGTGGATGTTAAGGAAGCATTTCTATCATGGGCTTTAGTGAGCGGTCATGCATCAGCAGTGGGAATGAGGTTCATGACCTCTTTATTTATTCTTTCTCAGCTGTTTCACTAATGCATAGAAGTATTTAGGCCAGGCATGGGCAAACTTCAGCCCTCCAGGCTGTTAGAAATTGTGAGAGTTGATGTCCAAAACACCTGGAAGGCCAAAGTTTGTCCATGCCTGATTTAGGCATGCTAATCACTCAGGAATTCAGTATTGTAGTCTACTTAACAGCTAACCTTTTGTGCCCTAAGGCAACATCTAAAACTGTTATCTTTTGGTATTTATATACAGACCATTAGTTTGAGAGTTCAGACCCTCATGTTGAAAGCATTAACTGTGTCCTCAGAAGCAATGAAACCATCAAGTTTAGTTTATGTACTTATGTAGTCTGTCTCCAAACAGGCTCTGTGGATGTCATGGAAGCATTTTTAACTGGTTCCAGTCCAGTTTACCTGTTTGAACATATCTCCCACTATAAACCATCTCAGAGATTAAGATCATCTGGGGAGACCCTGCTTTCGGTCCCACCTTCTTAGCAAGTGTGGCTGTTAGGGATGAGAGACAGGGCCTTCTCAGTAGTGGCCCATCAATTGTAGAACTCCCTCCCTAGCGATATTAGATCTGCCCCCTCTCTCCTAGCCTTCAGAAGGAGAGTAAACACCTGGCTCTGGGAGCAGGCTTTTGAAAAATAGTGTGGTGCAGTAAATTTAATGTGGAATATTAAATTTATGGAATGGCCTTAGACTCTGATCCTTCGATGTGTTTTAACATTGGAATGTGTTTTAATTATTCTTAATATGTATTAATTTAATCCAATTTATTTTTAAGTTAACATTGTATATACAAGTGGGATATGTAAGCCACCTTGAGTACCCCCTGGGGTACAGAAAGGCAGGATATAAATAAGGTAAATAAATACATAAATAAATAGTTTATGAATGTCCTGGAATTTATTTAATTCAATGTTAATATAATTAAAATGGACTGAAATGCAGAGCTAGGTTATATTGTAAAAATCGTGCAATGGAAACTGCCCTAATTTCAGGATTTCATATTTCTGTAAATTTATCTTTTAAAGGAAGCAACAAGAATAGCCATGCCCAAACTGTTTGCCTCATGATAGCAATGCTCTCACATACAAAAACTAAGTGCTTTAAAGTAATGTGTCAATACTTTTCATACCTTGGTTTCTTCATCCTTGCAAGGCTCCTGAGTTCGACTGATCCAAAGATTGATGCGAGATGTGACCCCTCCAGGGATTTTCAAACTCTCCTAAATCACAAGGAAATAGCATGAAACTGCAAAATGGAAACAAATTAAGCTAAAAACTACAGCGTGGAAACAAATCATATCTTTTCTATGATGGAGCATCCTAACCCAAATGTGACAAGGGGTTTCTCTATAACCCTCTGTGGGACACAACAGGGGCAAAACTGTGGCAAAATTGCTTTAGATATTGAGAAGAAAATTGCTCAGAAATAATGCTAGAGGAGGCATTAAAATGAGTTTCTGATTACACATTGGCCAGAAGCGTTACTTTTTCATCCCTTTTCTAGACCTTGTGACCCAGGTATATGCAAGGATAGCATGCACTCCATTTTCAGTTATCACATGTTGAGAAGATATGCATGGCAGGGCTAAGGAAGGAAGCAGAGATTATCCTTACTTAACTCTTAAAAAAACAGGGCATTTCTAATATGGATCTCCTATGACAGAACTAATTTGGCCTCAACAAATGTTTAAAGCTCAGAGAAAAACAGTCTAGATCTTACATATCAGTCTGCAGAGCTTCCCTAGCTCTTGGTCAATCTGCTATAGTGTCTCAGAAATGGGGTTACAACTGCCAGAGCTCCAGAAATGAGCTTATATAAGTTGTGTGTCTTATGTTTTATATGTAATATTAGTGTGGTGCCAGTTTGAAACAACCTAGAGGGTTCCAAGGTGAGGCAGGGAAAGAATGTGAGATAAACTGTTGACAATGAAGTACTGGCAAGGAAACACAATGCTCACAACTAACAAGTGAGAAGAAATGCCTGAGGGGCAAAGGGAGATGAGAGCAGATGTCTTCTGAACAAGAAGGAGGAACTTCATTACCAGGCTGAAACACATATCTAATTAGGAACAAAAAAGATGGGAATGATAGTAGTCAATGTTTGCCCAACTGGAAGAAGGGAACAGAAGGAATTGAAGAAGGGAGATACTCTAGAGTAGTATTTCTTAAACTGTACTTCTCCAGGTGTTTTAGACTTCAGCTCCCAGAAATCCCAGCCACTTTACCAGCTGTTAGGAATTGTGGGAGTTGAAGTACAAAACATCTGGAGGACACTTTGAGAAACACTGCTCTAGAGCAGATGTGTTGGTGGCCAATCTCATCTCCACCGCCACCCCATTTCTGGCTACTTTTCTTTATTTGTGGGGTTAGGTTTTGGGAGATGTAGTGTGAGGCATGGGGATTTTAGATGCTTAGAAAGGGAAAACGTTTTTAAAATTGGGAGAACTTTGGGGAACTCTGGTGAAGTGTTGTTAAAAAAGGGACATGTGGATCAATCATTAGTTCAATGACATTCCACATGTGGAGGAGCCTTTCTGAAAACACACCCTCCTTTATCTTTGGAGACCACAACAAAGAGCAGGAAAAGTCCAATTGTTCAGAATTCGTTGAGATGCAATCCACAACACTCCTCACCATTGGCTTTGCTGGCTAGAGCTGATAAATGTTGTAGTCAGACAATGTCTTGTAGGTTACAGGTTATTACAAACCCAATTCTGGGATACATATGATCCAGAAAACTGATTTTCCAGGACTCCAATTCACATGGTAAACCTTCAAAAACAGAGAGAACTCTCTTCTTCGGAAAATGACCCGTCAGGATAGAACCAAGATATCCCATGGGATATTTCCCTTCAAAGTGTAAAGTTGCTAGACATGCTCATGCAAATTTAATATATTTGTTAAATGACAGAATGGCCTGCAACTTCATTGTGTCATCTTCCTCCACTATCTTTTATGTGCTTCAACTGATGAGCCTCCAAATGACTACAAGCCCTATTGTTTATTTTATGCACAGACCTTACCTTCCGAACAAGGGTGGGAGGCTCAGCCCTGCTAGGAACATTGGCTTCAAAGATGCTTCGCTTGCTGGCCACACCTTCTGCAGGTGGCTGGAAATTTCTCCGAGCAGAAGACGACAATCTAATTGAGCCTGCTCTCTAGGAGAAAAGAAGGCAAAAACATCACAGGAAAAGCTCAGATTTTATAACTTTTGGGAGTTGACAACTTGTCTGGAATTTTTGATACATCCTTTCTCACCCAGAAAGAGAAAAGTTGCAGATATTCTTTACATTCCAAGTGCAGAAGCAAATTTCTTCTCCTTATTTAAATGTTTAATTAATGTAATTATCATATTGATAGCCACATTTTCATCCTTTCTCTTTTATATTCAGAACAATCCTGCAAGGGAGATCAGGCTGATTGAAACTGACAAACATTTGCTCAAAATAATTGTTGTTGTTTCTGTATTTATATCCTGATTTATCTCTCTAAAGGGAGACCCAAAGCAGCTAACAAGCTATGTTTTTATATCATCATCATCATCATCATCATCATCATCATCATCATCAATTAGAAACACAAAAAGATTAGTACACAGCAAACAAGATCACTCTGCTGGCTGTTGTATTGGATCACACATCGGACACTTCCCAAGTGTCTAGGACACTTATTATTATTTTACTGACACAAAAGCACAGTATGTCACAGCAAACGAGATCTATATGCTGGATTTCGTATCACAAAATCACAAGCCGAACACTTCCCAAGCGTTTAGGACTGTGTGATGTATTTTCAAATGATATGTGCAAATCCAAGTAAGGTGCCTTTTACAGTTGACAGATCATGATTTTGTCGATGTTTATTGTTTCCAAATGCCAGCTGAGATCTTTTGGTATGGCACCCAGTGTGCCAATGACCACTGGGACCACCTGTACTGGTTTATGCCAGAGTTTCTACAGTTGGATTTTGAAGTCTTGATAGCGGCTGAGTTTTTCCTGTTGTTTTTCCTCAATGCGACTGTCACCTGGAATGGTGACATCAATAATCCAGACTCCCCCCCACAATAGTGATGTCTGGTGTATTGTGTTTCAAAACTTATTTATTTATTTATTTATTTATTATTTTTATTATTATTGTTATTATTATTCCTTTTATTCTATCAGGATACCTTCCTCTTCACCTCCTCAAAATCATATTTTGGATACATGTATATCCTGTTTTCAAACCAAACAGTGCAAGGCGGAGGCCTGCAAATGGTGAATTGCCTGTTCTGGTGCCTTCCAGGAAAACACACTCTCCAACTCCCCAGGTTGGCAGGGACATCCCTATTTAACCCTCTACTGCCTCATTTTCTCATGTGCTTTTAAATTTATTTCTCCTCCTCCCTTCATCTTAGACTTACTTCCATTTTTGGAAACAGAGTTCAAAGGGCAAAAGTAATTTGCACTCGTTAGGAGGAGGAGGAGGAGGTGGTGAAATCTTACCCTCTGCGATATGCTCAGGCACAAAAGGAAACCGCTGCAGTCTCTCCTAGCTTTGGGACATAATATCTTGTGTGATTCCAAGCTACTTCTTGAGGCAAACAAAAGGAATAAATACCCTTTGTATAAAGCAGGGACAGATGAGAGTCCTGACAGCTAAGAAGGGTTTTCCTTGATCTGATCTCATTTGAATTACAGCATCCCTGCAACTGTCCTGATTTTCATCCCTGAAATGTTGGCAGGCATAAGAAAGGCAAATAATCTGTACTTATTAGAAAAGAGGTACCTGGTGTTGTAAACAAAGAAGCAAGGGGAGGGCAAATGCAACCCCGGGGCTGCACTTTAACTACCCCTCTTTGCAAAGACACCATGGCCATCTCTATTTGCCACACACTTACCTGCACTGCAGATGTGTATTTCTCTAACTTTTCCTCAAGTTTAGGTGTGTTTGCTGGGAGGAGCCTCATGCTGGCACTAGTGAAGCAAAGGCAGAAAAGAATGTGACCACATTAAATGCAGGGTGAGAACACAAAGATTTTGTAAGAAACAATGATATTTGCAACATCCACAATGAATGAAACTATCACTATGCATACCTGCATTTTAACGTTTGCCACTGCAACAATGAGGATGGAAATAATATTAATTCATATCCTATCTTTACCCCAGGACTAAAAATGACTTACAAAGTTTAAAGTAGATTAAGTTTTAAAATATCACATCTTACAAATGTTAAAAACGAGTGAGACTAATAATAAATTTCAAAGTTGTTAAGCATGGCTATTAAAAACAACAATAAATCAACTATCTCCCAAAACAAAAAGATCTTCATCTGCCTAGAAAGGACAGGAAAGAGGGCATGTGTCTAATTTTTCCAAGAATGGTCCTTCAAGGGTGGTAGGACAGAAAAAGGACCTCCCCAGAAGATTTCAAAACACAGGCAGACACATATGGAAGAATGTGGTCCTTCAGTTAACCTTAAACATGAGCTGTACTAAGGACCTCAGTAAGTAAGCAGGAAGGGAGAATAAAAAAAAGCAAATGAGAGGGGCAACTATGTTTTTTTCCTAAAAGATGATGGTATGCAGTACGGACTCTGTTGGAGTGCCCACCTTCACTTGGCCTAGCTAGACTCAATACTACTATGTCATCATCAACACTTTGAATTGTGCCCAGAAATGGACAGACAGGCTGTGGAGCCATTGCAACAAAAGGAGTGATATGTTCATGACCACTGAGGGCCTATAGTCTGTTCATTGCTTATTCTGTGTATGTATTTAATTAGCACCCATTTTATCTGTCTTTATTTCCCCATACGGAAAGGCAAAATACTATTAGTTACTTAGCATTTGAACAAGCAATCAAACCATGTTCAGTGCCTAACATTTTCAAATTCTTCCCCTCTCCCTTTCTCTCTCTCCACTTCCTCTTTTTTTAGTGGTTCTCATCCAGGAACAGGTAAGCTGCTGCTAGACCTTCAGTTCTCAGGAGCACCAACCTGCATAAGCAATAGTCAGGGATTCTAGGTGCTGAAGTCTATAAACATCCAGAGCTTCCTTGGTTGAGAACCGCTATTCTGTGTATCAACATTACTGTGCAAAAATGCATGTCTAATATTTTGTTTATTCCCAGAATGACTGCGTGGGATAGATATGGAACTGAAACACAAACATAATGAGCAGTTTCTCGGTTAAGCTAATTTCAATCCTCATGGTTTCAAACAGAGGTGGGTAAATCCATGCTTAATCTTCAGATTGAAACCAACATTATCCAACTTTGGCTGAACCATAATCATTTTGAAACCCTGACTGGATTCTGAATAGTCCTTTCCACAAAGTCTTCATTCCCAGTTATCAACTGATTCCAGAGCACTGTCTTTATATTACCGGCAGATCTGTTCATGCCAATTAAAAAATAAGATACCAAGACTGTTTTAATGCCGAAAGGGAAAAACATCAGCTATTTGTTGCCCTTCTCTACCTTTGTAACTTTTTTCCCAGTGAGGGTGAGAGGTTTTATGTAAGTTAAACATTTACAACCTTTATTTAAGTCAGCAGTGATTTAAATCACTGGCACTATTTTTTTGTGGCATTACAAGATAAAGTTTGCAATGGATTTTGTAGCAGTTGCTGTCTCTTACGACCAATGTGAAAATCGCAGCCTTAAAAATAGACACATACACACATGCTAAAATGCATTTAAGAAACTAAAATAATTCTGAGAATTACATAAATTAGAAGCTGAAGAAAGGCAATATATTTTTACCTTCCATTTCTTACTGCCAATGCAATTCACAGAATCATCTTCCCATTACACAGAAATAAAAATCGGCAAGGACATAGGAAATGTAAATTGGCTTATCTTAGGCCAAGAGAGGATCAGTAGACCCTCTACCCCAGTGTTTCTCAACCCGGGGGTTGGGACTCCTGGGGGGGGGGTCATGAGGGGGCGTTAGAGGGGTAGCCAAAAACCATCAGAAAACATATTATTTTTCTGATGGTTTTTGGCAACTCCTCTAACACCCCCTCACATGTTGGGGGTTCTGTGTGGGAAGTTTGGCACAATTCTATCATTGGTGAAGTTTAGAATGCTCTTTGATTTCAGGTGAACTATAAATACCAGAAGCTACAACTTTCTAATATCAAGGTCTATTTCCCCTAAACTCCACCAGTGTTCACATTTGGGCATATTATGTATTCATGCCAAGTTTGGTTCAGATCTATCATTGTTTGAGTCCATAGTGCTCACTGGACGTAGGTGAACTACAGCATCAAAACTCAAGACCAATGCCCACCAAACCCTTCCAGTATTTTCTGTTGGTCAAAGGGGTTATGTGTGCCATAGTTCAATTCCATCGTTGCTTTAGTTCAGAATGTTCTTTGATTGTAGATAAACTATAAATCCCAGCAACTACAATTTCCAAATGACAAAATCAATCCTTCCCCAACACCACCAATATTCAAATTTGGGCATATCAGGTATTTGTGCCAAATTTGGTCCAGTGAATGAAAATACATCCTGCATATCAAATATTTGCATCATGAATTATAACAATAGCAAAATTACAGTTATGAAGTAACAATGAAAATAATTTTATGGTTGGGTGTCACCATAACATGAGGAACTGTATTAAGGGGTCACAACATTAGGAAGGTTGAGAAACACTACTCTACTCTACCCTATCTATCACTTCTTACACAGAATCCTAACATACTTCACAAAATACAAGAAATGTCCACAAGGAAAAAAAACTTAATATCATGACCAGAAGTGCTATTACCAATTGATGATTTGTTTTTGTTTTTTATTCCATCTTTCTTCTAGGGTTAAGCTGCATGGTAATTCAAAAAGTTCCAACAGATGCACAAAAAATTATGCACAAATGATAATACTATTCAGACACAGATTGAAACAGCACATTCACATTAGTATATATTACCTTCTGCTTAATCCATCATCCTGTTTGTCCTTTCTGGAGACCACCTAGAAACACAGGAATAAGAAACTTGAGCTTTCTATTGGAAGGAAATAATTTTGTATGTAGGATTGGTACATGGCCTGAAGAAACTTTTCAGGTGTGGAAAAGTAAGTATGGAGACTCTCAACTAGTACTTGACTCCAAACACCTGAACTGCCCTTGGAGTTTTTCATAAGTTTGTTTGGAGAGGAGCTATCAAAAAGGTCTCATACTAAATTAAATCTAGATTTTAAAAGTTTCACCATATGAATATGATGGAAGAATAAAAAACCAGAAAGTCCATTATTGAGGTTCTTACCCTGAACTTTCTTTCCTTCTTCTTCTCTTTCCACCTATTATCTCTCAGCTCAGCTGTTCCATCCATAGCAAAAACTCCCCTCCAAAGGCACAGCAAAAAAGACAATGTAGGTTTTTCCTCTCCTGCTTAATCAAATTGCCTTGATTGCAACAGAAGGCATTCTTGTCTGGCCATCCCAGGGGAGCTGCTGCTGGCCAATATTAAAGAGGGGCTCCAGTTGGAGTCACCACTAGGCTTAAGTGAGCCAGGTACCCTCCCACTGCCTTGAACTCTTATCATACCAGCTGCATCTGTGCCGAAATGACCTCTGCTGCTTAACTTTTAAAGACACAAGAACCTACCTATACATAAATGTATAACTTGTATGTACTCTACAAGTGATCTGTAGAATTGTTTCTGGAAGTTTTAACAATAACATATTCAGTAAGGTTATATCCAGGTAGGTAATTACTCTGACGACCTGGCTTTTGTAATTGTATGATATTGTATGATCTGTATTTTAATGTAATTTGTCTTAATGTATTATGATGCTATTATGTTTACTCTGTTTGTGTATGAATTTTCTATTGTTAACCGGCCTGAGTCCCTCTTCGGAGGTCGAGAAGACAGGGTTATAAAATCTCTAAATAAATAAATAAATAAATAAATAAATGATTCTATCATTTGCTGTCTTGCATAACTAATAGAAGAGCTACAACAGGAAAAAAATAGTGAAGTCCACTGCTAAAATGTAGTTGTATCTCCTACTTGAGCTGAACAGTTTGTACATTCAAGGGAATTAACATCATACCAGTTCATTGACAACTGATGCTAATAGGACTGAGACATATCACAAAGCAGAATGACAAAAATCAGTCACAGAAAAAGGATTAGGACAGTGGTTCTCAACCTGTGGGTCTCCTGGTGTTTTGGCCTACATCTACCAGAAATCCCAGCCAGTTTAACAGCTGTTAGGATTTCTTGGAGTTGACAGGTTCTTGGACCCACAGGTTGAGAATCACTGGATTAGGAGATCTGGGCTAGAATGTTGTACCAATCCGAAATAACCTCTTTGTAAGTGGGTTTGAAATATGTCTATAATGAGCAGAAACCAATAAGAATGGACTGTGGAAGACTAAAGACATTAAAGGCACCCTATCTTATCTTGGAAGCTAAGTGGAGTCAACCCTGATTAATTCTTGGATGGGAGACTGATAGCAAATACCAAGTGCTGTAAGCTATATTCCAGAGGAGGGAACTGGAAATACCATGTGAAGACACTATTTTGACTTTGTGTTGTCGAAGACTTTCATGGCTGGAATCACTGGGTTGCTGTGAGTTTTTCAGGCTGTATGGTCATGTTCCCGTAGAATTTTCTCCTGACATTTCACCTCCATCTGTGGCAAGCATCTTCAGCCTGAAAAACTCATAACAACCCACTATTTTGTATTTTTCAAATTAAATACCTTTTCCTACTTTGACAGTTAATGCTTACCCGGAATGAGATTGTTCTTGGACTGATCCTTTTGAATGAGCTACTATAGGAAATCTGTGGCCGGGAGCATAGTAATGGAACCTCACATTCACCCTGGCTAGAGGCATGGCTTGAAGCCTCATTATCCAGTTTTGGAATATTTCTTGCTGTGGCCTGGAAGACAAATATGAATTAGAGGACAATAAGCAAGTTTAATGATTAAGACTCTGGGAGAAAAATGTTACAGACAATTCAGATAGTGCTTTCCTATCATGGTTACATACGGTGGAATCCTGAGATTTGCAGTGTGGAAAGAAGTATTATGATTGTCTGCCAAAGAGTTCATGTGCCTTGCCAAACTATAAATCCCAAGATTACATATCATGCAGCCATAGCAGTTGAAATGGTATTAAAGTGAAAAATACACCTAATTCAAAGTGTCCTAGGATACAATTCTATACAATGTATTTATTTAAGTTTCATCAATTCAATGGGGCTTACTTATGAGTAGAAATGTATTGGGTTATATTGTTCATCTAGCACCTCCTGTTTGGTGGAAATATCTAATTTTCTGAGCATTTGTACAAGTAATATCTAAGATGGCCAGGTGCACAAAAGAAGAGTCTGGGTGACTTTAATAGGTTGTTCAATATTGTAATTTCAGATGTTCAAACAGGGACTATCCACTTTGATGTAGTAGAGTGATGACATAATGGGATGCTGGCATAGTGGCAAGGTAGTGCCCACATAACACTATTTGCTACATCTGTGACTCTCACTACCACGGACATGATCCACCTAAAGCAGAAGAAAAAAAGTAGGTTTGGGACATTATTAATCAAATGTTGAAATGAGATGGTTTCAATATGGCAGAAGTGCAAAACAGCACTATGTGTGTCCACACTGTGTGAGAGTAAACAGCCAAGAAATCATGATTAAAAAGGCACATACAATGCAGGATGTTTTGGTAGTTGGCTGAGGAATCTCTGGACTACCAAAGAATCAAAAGTAACTAAAGTATGAGAGATTATGAAAGTACTGTTTTCCATATAATGGCACTTGGTCAAGTTTGCTCTCTATGTTTGTTCTTTCCTGTCTGTTGATTTGTAATTTCCCCACTATTTCTCCCAATGATACCTTTACCTCTTCATAAGCAGATGAGTTCAAGAAAAGATAGAGAGAGGTCTTGCACTGGGCAAGAGAACAGCATTCAGAGAGGGGAGTGGAGTATTTTTTGGACAGTAGTCATCAAGCAGTGTCACTTGTCAAACAGCAGGATCTTTGTCTCCCCCAGTTAAGATTATAATGCCTCAAAGACGCTGACCTATTTGCTGCTAAACTATGAGTAATACTATAAGAACAAACCCTCCCCCACAAAAAAAAAAAGATTTCTCCCCAAGTCCTTCCCTACTAAAGGCAACTCTGCTTCCACAGCTGAGAGATTCAGCCATCTTTGAAGACTAAAATAAATCACAACACTAACTTTTCTGTTTTTATTTCAAGCTTGCCACACCTTATGCTTGCCTGAACATGCATTTTGTTTTTTCTCTCAGCAGACTTCTCTCCCATAAAGTAACAAAACTGAGTACCTGAGGCCCTGAGGCAGAAGTAGTTATGGAAGTTTCAATGAAATTCCTCGCTCTTGGTTGAATTTTCACCTCAAGCCGGCTGATGCTCTTACGTTCCCAGGAAGCTCGCTGAGGTTGCTTCATGGCCACTTCATTCTGGACTGAAGCTAGTGCTGGAGACATGTGTGAATTCAAAGTTTTCTCCTCCTCTTTAAATACTTCATCATTGCCCATTGGGCATTCCTTCTCTTCCCGATCCAAGTTACCATTTTTCTCCAACATTGTGTTTTCTTTCTGATCCAGGTTTTTATGCACCTTCAATGGTGTCTCCTTTTTTTCCTGATCCAGGTTTTGCTGCTTTTGTTCTACAGTTTCTTTTTGCTGAACCTGGCCTCCACATTTGTCCACTATTGGGGATTTTGGCTCTTGGGCTACTTCTGAAGAAGACTTTGCTTTCTGGTCAGTAGCTTTCTTTTGGAATCTCTTGATACTCACTGTCTGCTTCTTGGCTTGGTTGACATTATTTAACATTTCCACTCTCCTCCTTACACTGACCTCTTCCTGTTTGTCTACCTCATCTACCAATGTCCTGTCATTTTCCACTTTTGATCTCCCCAGCTTTAATGGCTTTGTCTCAGATGAATTGCAGAACCTAGAATAAAAAAGAAAATTGTGATCTTTCATTGTGATATATGTCATGTTGCCTTCTGCGTGCCACATAGCATAAACAGTCTTTACACCAAAGATCAAGATCTGACAGAAATGTCAATATTCAAATGCTGGTGAGAGAATGTACCAGTCTGTTGTTGTTGCTGCTGCTGCTATTGTTGTTGCTTATGATACTGACAGCAATATTTATTTATATCTGGTCTTTTTCTTAAGACTGGGTTCCAGATCAGATAGCTGTTGCTCACCTTAAGGTTATCTTTGAGAGAATTTTCAGAGGGAGTTGGAAGCAGGAAAATACTCTTACAAATGGTTATATTTGAATCTATCACCACCAGTCTGATTTGGGAACATCTACATTGTAGAATTAATGCAGTTTGACATCATTTTTAACTGACATTACTTAACGCTATGGAACCCTGACATTTGTAATATGAGGGGCATCATCATTTTTTGACAGAGAATGCTAAAGAGCTTATTAAACTATAGTTACCAGGATTCCATAGCAATGAGCCATGGCAGCTGAAGTAGTGTTAAACTGCACTAATTCTACACTAGATACACTCTCAGAATAACATTTTAAAAATAATTCTGTATAACGACTTTGTCACACAGCCGCCGTAATCACTCCGCTTCATTGGGGGGTGTGGGAACCCAGGATCCCTCGCCCTTCATCGCCCAGCTCCTCTTCCAGCCGATTCCATGGGGGGAAGCATGGAGCATACAAGAAGTATGTGGCTTCCCCCAATGGATTTCAGTGGCAACACAGGAAGCCTCCCATGTTGCTGTGGTAGCAGCATGCATTAGTTCTGCTCTCCTACACTTATGGAGCCGCACTGGTGACATATGAAGGGAGCTGGCTGGCTCCATAGGTGACCTGGGCTAAACTGGTGCATGCTGCCAAATTTAGCCCTTTGTGATGAGGCCGTAAGTTAGATGGCATCCTAGTGACATGATATTTGTTGTGTCATCAACAAGAGCTTTTTGAATTGCTACTGCTAACAAGGTAATTATCACTGTCAATTATTTTCTGTATTTAATTTTCTTCTAACCCATTGTCTTCAATCTCATTCCTATATATGTGGGATGTATATATAAAGTATAACCTCCCTATCTATAAGGGATATCTTCCTTAATTTACTGTGGAAACAAGAAATTGTGCATAAGAATGGATACTATTGAAATAAACAACTTCTGCTAGAAGTTACCACAGATTTATGTTGGAGGACCTAGAAAATTCCTCCAGAGGTATCTTTTCTTGAATTTTGTCAGCATGACTCTATGGTAATGTCTAGCAAATGCATACCATAGAATCACCTTGAAAATTACTAGAGGGGACATATTTTGTTGAATACAGGTAAGGGAAAACACAGGTACTGGTATCACAGGTATGGGGGTTAGACTGTACCTGAAATTGTGTATCATGCTTTAAGTATCTGATGAAGTTGATATTGTCTATGAAAGCTTATGATAACACATTTTAAAAGATCTATATGTCCCTTGTTTTAATTTTTTTAAAGAAGAAAGCTCTCAACACTTTAGAAACAACACTTGGGGGCACTACAGGTTAACCATTAAACACTTGGGGGATTTATAATAGGGAAAATATGGTGGGATTGCTCATGTATCTTTCTAAAATGTTATGATGAGATTGGTTGGTGTCCTAAAATTCTGATTTGTTTTGGAAATATCAGTTATAGCTTTTAATTCTCTATTTAAATGCTGGGAAATTCTAAAGAAACAAAGCCTTTTTAGTGCTGGGTCACAGCAGCATATCTGCAGTAAACAATGCAATAAACAAAAGTTTGAACTGGGAATGGGTGAGGTTTTGCTCCAGCTATTCCTACAGAAGCCATCTGAGCTTACCTACAACAGACAAGAGAAACAGCAGCTGTCTCCAGAATCTTTTACTGAACAGAATCTTTTACTGAACAGTAAAACAGAAGGAAAGGGGAAAGCTGATAAACCAGCATTGCCAACTATCCCCCACTGAACAGTTCTGAACAGTTCTATAGTCTGGTAAATAAAATGGAAATCATAAGAATAATGGCATTAAGCAAAAGAGAAAGTCATTTTTGGATGCGTTTTGGAAGAAACCTTCAAGTGGTCCTTAGAGGTTTCAAAGTGTTCTGGTTTACTTAACCAAGGCTCCTTAGTCTGGTTGTTTCATTTCATATGGGCATATTATATAGCTTTGAAGAAAAAGGTTTGCTGAAACATGCTGGACTGCTCTTCTTTATATAGCATAAAAGCCCAACCCTATACTTTTCATGTTATTTCTCCCCTTGGTACCAATTTTTTGTTAAAGAAGTGATGCCCCTCTCTCTTACAGAGAGAGGTCAACCCTCCTGTTCAAGGAGCTCCACTGGCTGCCGTTTATATTCCGAGCCCAATTTAAGGTGCAGGTGCTTACCTACAAAGCCCTGAACGGTTTGGGACCAGCCTACCTGCGTGACCGCATTTCCATCTACGAACCCACACGTTCACTTCGGTCATCTGGAGAGGCTCTGCTCGTGATCCGACTGGCGTCGCAAGCGCGCTTGGTGGGGACGCGGGACAGGGCGTTTTCCGTGCTGGCCCCCCGACTCTGGAACACCCTCCCCAAAGACCTTAGACAGGCCCCTACATTGGCTGTCTTCAGAAAGAACTTGAAGACCTGGCTTTTCCAATGCGCCTTCCCAGATTAGGAAATCTCCACTACCAAGTCCCATAAGCACTTTATCAGAACCAATGATTGCTGCACATCGCACATCGCACTTGCCCTAGAAGCCCTATATAAACCTCCTGTTACATCAGCACTTTTAATCTTTGTACCCATTCTCTGGCCCGGCCTAGTTTTATTGTGTTTTAGTGTATTGTGCCTGTTGTTTATTTTGCTTTATTCTGTTTTTAATTGTTTGATTTGCTTAGATTGTATTGTTGTGTTGTGTGTTGAGGCCTCGGCCTGTGTAAGCCGCATCGAATCCTTCAGGAGATGCTAGCGGGGTACAAATAAAGTTTAATAATAATAATAATAATAATAATGCCCCAAAATGACATCTACTTTGTTAATTGAAATATACTTGTAGAGTCAACCTGTACAGTTACACAAGAGCTTGTCTATTCCTCTGTTTCATGAAATATACAAGCACACCTGTTTGATGCTTTACTGGTTGTGTCTTCCTCCTCATTTGTTTGCACTGTGCTGGTTGTTTCCTCCTTGACTTCAGAGACGGAGCTCAGCTGCCTGTGTCTTCGCCTGCGCTCCCTCTCTTGTTCTTCCTCATCTTCAGCATTCCATTGTTGGGCCAGGCTGGAGCAAAAACATGCAAAAATAAAATAAATGAATATTGGGGGTTTTTTTAATCTAAAACCTGGTTTGGGAATAAAGAAGGTCATAAGAACAGAATTCTTTCAACATATCACAGTATAGGTAATCTATTGCCAACAAGATAAATCCCCTAAATATTGGTAAAGCATTGTGGAATTTATAGTTCAAAACATCAGGAGGGCAATATTTTGCCTGTCTCTGTGGGGTGATTATTATAATACTAAACGCGTCTGAAATGAATATCACTCTGAAACATTTTTTTAGGCTGCGTAAGTATCCAATGAGTGATGGCTTAGGTCCCGACTATTTCAGGAGTTTGGAAACCACCCCCACCCTCCCAAACCTCCAAAACTATTCCTTGCAGACGGCCCATTTTCTTACACCAGAATGGGCAACTTGAAAGTCCCTGATCAGACTCAGAAGTGGAGTGGTCAGATCAAAAGACAACCTGGCAAAATGGCACTACCTAAAAAAATCCCACAACTTATGCTTGTCCACTATGCCCTGCCTCATGTACAGAGTAAGAATTGTTGGAGGCTACAGACAATGCCATTGCTGTTGCACATTTTTGGTCAAAAGATATTTAGCCACCTGTGCTCCTTCAATTTTTATCAGTTTTATACTAATTTATGCAATGCTTTTGATATGAAATAAATAAATCAATCAAATGAAGTACCTAACAATCATCTATAAGCAGCCTCTATGTGTGAATAGCAATAGAAATTGAAATTTTACATTGGCACTTTACTCCATGGACCTGCTGAAGAAGATTTATGTCTACAAAAGCTTATGCTACCAACGACTCTCTCAGAGTGAATCTCCTGACTCTTTTTATTTAAGGACATGTCTGAGATTCTATTCTCAGACATGTCCTTAAATATACTCCTATATGGCAGTTTTCTATATGTGGAGGTGTCACTGGGCCTCATAATAGTACAGGTGTGTCCTTACAAGCATTTCTTGCTCTCCTTGTTTGTTGATTAGCACACAAATCAGTCAAGTTGTAGAGAGCCAGTTTCAGGGAAACTATAATATGATGTGCCGCAGGATTTCTCACATCAGCATTGTACCACCTGTGCTCTGCACCACTGAGCACAGCCCTGTTCCCCAAGCAGCTGCAAAGGGATGGTGAAGCAGAGGAGGCCATGCCACACTATGTGGCTTAAAATGCGTAACTGAACCCTGCTGAAAGCCTTGCGTAAAAGTATCCTCAGATTTTAATCTACCCTGGGGTGTGTCTATACTCCAGAGTTGTCTGCTCCAAAGCTGTCCCAGATACACTACAGAGAGTCCACATGTTCTGGAGTGGAGAAGCCACAAAGCTGTTTTTGCACTATGCATGGCTGTCCTGGCCAGGAGTGCATGGCCCTGGTGCCCTATCCTCGTGGGAGCCCTATCCTCTTGGTTTCACCAGCCAGAAGTATAGCCTTGCTTGCAATGGTGTTTCAGGTGAGGTCACATTAGGGCATTTAAAAGCCATATGATCACCAGAAGCAATGTCAGCAGCAAAGGTCTGCTGGGGGGATGCTTTTGGCCAGCAAAACAAAGTGGGTCTATTTCAAATGGATGGCCCCAGATCCAGCCCAGTCGAGCTGCTCACAGATCAAAAACATGGGGGGATCACTCCAGAGGTTCTTGGAAACTCCTGCTATTGCAAAACTGGCCATATGTCAGATGGACTGCCTGCTATGGGTTCAAGGTGAACCCATACTGGCAAGGTTTTACACTCTTTGCCAGTGTAAACATGAAAGCACCACTGGATCTCTTTGGGCTGATGGAGGCCTGGTTGTACTACTGGAGTTGCCCAGCCTCTTGGCATTCATGAACACTGCTACTCTAATAAGTGTAGCTATCACTGGGTTCTGGTTAATCATTATTGTGCCAGGGATTCTATTGCATTTTCCTTCTACTTAAAGAAAGGTTAAACTGTGTTGTTTTGAACTAAAAAGCATGAGGTGAGCAAGGAAGAAGGAGAAAAACAAGGCAAAAGACTATGGGAGTGGGGGTGAAACAAGGAGAAAGCATTTGGAAAACCTTTGGCAATTAACATTTATATCATCTTGGAATGCTCCAAGCAGTAAAGGAAGAAATGGCATGAAGCTTCTTAAAACACAGTTTCTTAAAATCGAGCTTCTATGTCACTCATGACTCACAACCCCTTCTCTTTTGGTTTCGACAAAGCAGTTCCACACACTTCTACAGTGGCATGAGGTTTCTTTTTAAAAAGATTTGACAGTACTACTGTGCCTGCAACACACTGATATTATTTGAAATTGATATTTAAAGTATAATTACATGGTGGGGGGAAAAAGGTCAAAGGAAGGGGAAAAGGGGGAAAAAAAGGATAATTACTCAGTATATAAATGTGAGTTAGGCATTAGTATGACCTGACCATGTTTCAATATATATATTTTCTTGAAACTGACATTTAAAAATACATCTTAATACATAGATATAGCAGTAAGATGTCATGTCTATTGAATGATAGGGGGCGATGCATGCTTATCTATCAAGCTATGAAGTCTACATTTTAAAGCAGTAGTAAAAGCCATAGAGATTCCAACCTGGCCATGTTTCGAAATATATATTTTCTTGAAACTGACATTAAATATATATATTAATGCATAGATATAGCAGTAAGATGTCATGGCTATCGAATGATAGAGAGTGATGCATGTTTGTTTATCTATCAAACTATGAAGTATACATTTTAAAGCAGCAGTTAAAGTTCCAACCTAAAACAATATAAACATGGGAATCATTTCTTTAAAACCTAGGTTATTTTAAAATGAGTTTGAGCAGTGGATCATCATCATCATCATCATCATGTATTTATTTATTACCTGTCTCTCTTTACAGCTTCTTGTGAGTCAAACACCATAGCTACAGACATCTTAATCCATTCCTGCATTGCTTTATTAATAAGCTTTGCGATCAAGAAACAATTAGATTTACATCCCATTTTTTTTGTCCAATGACATGGTGGTTCACACCCAGACAATAACCATGTGGGACAGGTCAGACGGGGACAGGAGGGTAGGCAGGCTGGCCCACCACCAACCAATGAGCTTCATAGATGTCTAAGGACCTCATCACAAAGTTGTAAGAATTCACCACACATTGTGGTTAACCCATGGGGTCCCAGTGGGGGGCATGGAAAACCTGTTGCTCCATGCCCCACATAACCCGATTTACCCAGGACCCCATCCCACAGGAGGAAGCCTCACCAGCCAGCTTTCCCCATTGATCCAAAGACAACACAGGTAGCTTCCTATATTGCCACCTGCTCTCCCTTTTTGGCATGGAGTCCGGCCAGAAGTACATGTCCGTTGTGTAATGGGCTCCATGTTGAAAGTGGAGAGAGAGCAAGCAGCATACAATGGCCATATGAGCCTGTCTGATGATGTGGTAAGGGTACATCAACACGCTAGAAGTCATGCAATTTGACACCACTTTAACTGTGATGTTTCAATGCTATGAAATAATGGGATTTGTGGGGCACAAGAACTATTTAGCAGAGCTAGCTAGAACTTGTAAAGTTACAGCTCCTGGAATTCTATAGCAGTGAGCTATGCCAGTTAAGGAGTTATAAAACTGTTCTAATTCTATGTGCAGAATTAAGTTGTGCTCTAATCTGGTAATATTAGAGTTGAAACTCAATTGAGTCTACTTTCTTAAATCAGCAAAACTGTTACTATTCCTATTATATTCAGTGACAACAAACTCTAGTTCCACATTTTTCCTTCAAGTATATCCTTGTACCCATATTCCTCTCTTCATTCATCCCTTGGATCATGAGAAGTAGGCTCATGTTGAAAAGCCCTGCCAAAGAGCTACATAGCAGAAACCTGTTAGTAACTTGTTAGAAACCTGTTATGTTAGTAACACCGAATTAGTAATTAAGGAGGAACAGATAACACAGCAGTATTACATCAGCTCCACATACTTATAGTCAGGCAATGTGCTGCAGCCCAATTAGTACTACAGTGTTCGTCATTTTATTGGCTGGAGTTCACACTGTTATCCATGAAGTCATTCCTCCTGGTGCAAGGCTACACCTTCTGATTTTAGAATAGCATACTATTATTTGTTTGTTTGTTTGTTTGTTTGTTTGGTATCTGAGGAGTTTTGGGAGTGCCCCAGTGGGAGCAACAAGCATTGAAATTGATTTCAATTAAACTATTCTCGTTTTGAAGTAGTATTACTTCACTGGAAGAGGTCTAGTGCTTGGGAGAAAAACACATGCTTGGCATGCTGAAATCCGATGTTCCATTTCCTTCAATATTTCACAACAGTGAAACTGGAGTGCATGTAGACAGAAAATATCAGTGTAGTCAAAAGTTATTAATGAGAAAGAACACAGAGGCAGCAGTTTACTTTTGCCTGAGCCTACTGGAAAAAGCAAGATTCATCCTCCTTGCTTTCTTGCTAAGTTAATCGAGTACACACTACCTTTGTACTTTAAACTCAGTTTGCAACAATGAAGGAAAATAGGAGGAGAAAGAGACATTTATAGAGCTGCTAACAAGATAGGCTGACAGAAGATTAATCATGACTGCCCCTGACAAACTGCGAGACCTAGAGAATATGAAGCTCAATCTCTCTCTACATAGACTGCAGGAGCGGGCAACTTCAACAAGACTGTTAAAATGCAGTGGAGCACTTCTCATTTTGAAAAATGATTTTAATTATTACATGGTGTGGAGAAGCTCTGCAATCCATTTAAGTTTAACAACACATTGAGTATGTTTTTTTTAGGAAGAAGAGCAAGGGCTGGAGTAGTTGAGGGTCAAGAACATGTGAAAATTATCCCATTGCAATTTGACATTCCTCTTTTCCTATTGCCTTCTAACTTTCCAAACACTATTGTTTTTCCCAGTGAGTCATGTCTTCTTATGATATGACTAAATTATGACAGTCTCAATTTAGTCATCTTGGCTTCTAGGGAGAATTCAGGCTTGATTGGCTGTAAGACCCATTTATTTATCTTTTTAGCAGTCTAACATATCCATAGAACTCCAGCACCATATTTCAACTGAATAATAAGAACCTGGTAAGTTCAACTGATTTGACAGGCCTGCTCTAGAGAGAATTAACACCTGTGAATTTAAGCTAAAGATGTTTGAGTAGATCAGTCGCACTGGACTCCACTCTTGGCTCCTCAACGGGCAGATCATTTGCTTACAATTAGTTCACAATATATAACTTCTTTGATCATTATTGCAAAACTTGATTTACAGACTTCTAAATATATTTGAATAAAACCATGGGAACCTTTCACTCACTGGGTTGCCCAGGGAAATTTGCAAATTGAAACACATTGAGAATCCATGATATCAGAAATAAGTAGCTATATAATGAACCATAAACCAGAATCCTGTGTGGTCCAAAGATCAAAGACCAATTAAACCTTGGACTCCCATAGGTGGCCTCTGGCAAATTATCAGCTCTCACCCTCAATTCCCAGTCTACATTTCTGAAAGAGAGCAGCTGTGAAGAGAAAAATACAATTATAATTAGCAATAAAATATTCCAGTTGTAATAGTTCTTTGATCTGGTTGGGGATTGTTGAACCCAAAATATATGCTAGTTACGAATAAGAGCTGGTGGGCACCCACAGATGGTGGGTGATTCACTAATAGCTCATTATATGAAGCCAATGGAAGATTCTGGGAGCTGAGATATAAATTAGTAACTTTCCATATCTCTGGTTAGGAATATAGGTCCACTCTAAGAGGAAGGCCAATTAATGGCATCTGAGTAAGCAAGATGTTCTCTTTGATATCATTCATCTTAAAATTGCTCTGAACTCAGGAGCACAGCACGCCTTATATATAGGCGCTTTACAAAGAAGGATGTGGGAAAGATGTTTGGACTGAGATTGCAATGGTAGTAGTCAAGATTCAGAGCAGAAAATGTAGTCAAGGATTACTCCTAAAGTCTGTCTTCACTGGACCATTGGTTTGTAAGGTGGTAATGTATGTATAATCAAAAAAGTAAATATGTCAGAAAAGGAGGACTCGTTAAGTCATAAATTTGCATTTGCAGATCTATATGCATTAACAGAAAAATACAATAATTTAACCCTATTGATTAAGACTCCTGCCCTATGTGTGTGCTCTGTCTTATGTCCAAATGCACAGATATCCGGTTTCAGGACTCCTGATGCTCTGCTATTTGTGGCTCATCTTTGGACAAGACATGGACAGGATGGTTCTTCAAAGAACAGTATCTCTCCAGTTATTGCTTCTCTTTCATTCACCATGTCTTTTTTAACCTATCAATAAGTGCTGGATTTAGAAAGAGGAAATCAAACCATCGTGATAGCATTATTTGGCCTGAGCAGTATAAAATATGATTGAATGGACGAATAAATGGATGGTTAGCTACTTGTACTTAACTAACTGTACTTCTCATGAAGAACCTCAACATTGCAAATTTATTGAGGGAAAACCCTTAAACATAAGAACCCACCTCCACATTTTGATAAGAATGTCTATGTTGCACAAATGTGTTGATTTTTAAAAGGCAATCATCAGCCTGATGTGACAAGTATTAGAACTGGATGTCCAGGGAACCAACAATTCATTATTTTAATTTGAGTGATTCAGCTGAACTGGAAAGAATGGAGGTCTAAAGGAGGGCTTTCTTGTTGAAAATATGTTTATGATGTGTTATCAAAATAAGATTCCACAGCAAAGCAAGATGCAACAGGAAATCAGACACACACATAAACAACTCCAAGTGTAGAACTGAGCCTTCCTGTTTTGAAAAGAGACAATGTACAGCAATTCCTTTCCTTTATCATCAATGTAAAAGGAAGGAAGCTGAGATTGAACTGTCTCTGTTAAGGGGCCCCTAAAGTGAATGGAGTGCATTTTTATGTTGCAGCTGTCATTAGACGGTCTCTTTTTTGTGGCTTCGCAGAATTGTTTTATTTAGGGAAGGTCAAATTTATTTATTATTTATTTATTTACTTTGCTTATATACCGCTGTATCTCAAGCCCGAAGGCGACTCACAGCGGTTCACAAACAGTAAAAACAGTAGAAACAGCAGTGGTTCCATACAACATATAACAATTGACTTAACACATTATCCATAAATTACCGATAAGCAATTACAATGCACAATTATTACAAAAAACAACCGTACCCAATCTTCTCATTATCCAAGCGTAGTCCAGGTTCGTCGTCCATTGTTCCATTCCTATGTTCCATTACCAGATTGCACTAAATTACTCAAACGCCTGCACAAACATCCAGGTCTTCACCTTTTTGCGGAATACCATTAGAGATGGTGCCAGTCTAATGTCCGCAGGAAGGGCGTTCCACAGCCGAGGAGCCACCACCGAGAAGGCCCTATCTCTCGTCCCCGCCAGCCGAGCTTGAGAAGCAGGCGGGATCGAGAGCAGGGTCTCCCCGGAAGATCTCAAAGTCCTGGTGGTTTCATAGGCGGAGATGCGGTCAGATAGGTAGCTTGGGCCGGAACCGTTTAGGGCTTTAAAGGCCAACGCCAGCACTTTGAATTCAGCCCGGTAGCAGATCGGTAGCCAGTGGAGTTGGCGCAACAGGGGGGTTGTATGCTCCCTGCGCTCCGCTCCTGTTAAAATCATGGCTGCCGAGCGTTGGACTAGTTGGAGCTTCCGAGCTGTCTTCAAAGGCAACCCCACGTAGAGAGCGTTGCAGTAGTCTAAACGGGATGTAACCAGAGCGTGGACTACCGTGGCCAAGTCAGACTTCCCAAGGTACGGGCGCAGCTGGCGCACAAGCTTTAGCTGTGCAAATGCTCCCCTGGTCACCGCCGAAACCTGGGGTTCCAGGCTCAGCGATGAGTCCAGGGTCACACCCAAGCTGCGAACCTGCGTCTTCAGGGGGAGTGCGGCCCCATCCAACACAGGTTGTAACCCTATGCCCTGTTCGGCCTTGCGACTGACCAGGAGTACCTCTGTCTTGTCTGGATTCAATTTCAATTTGTTCGCCCTCATCCAGACCGTCACAGCGGCCAAGCACCGGTTCAGGACCTGGACAGCCTCCTTAGTAGCAGGTGGGAAGGAGTGACAGAGTTGGACATCATCCGCGTACAGATGACACCGTACCCCGAAACTCCGGATGATCTCCCCCAGCGGCTTCATGTAGATGTTAAACAACATGGGAGATAATATTGAGCCCTGAGGAACCCCACAAGACAATGGTTGTGGGGTTGAACAGGTGTCCCCCAACAACACCTTCTGAGATCGACCCTCCAGGAATGACCGGAGCCACTGCAAAACAGTACCTCCAAGACCCATCCCTGCGAGGCGTCCCAGAAGGATACCGTGGTCGACGGTATCGAAGGCCGCTGAGAGCTCCAGCAGCACCAACAGGGACACACTCCCCCTGTCGAGCTCCCGAAGCAGATCATCCACTAAGGCGACCAAGGCTGTCTCGGTACCATGTCCCGGCCTAAAGCCAGACTGTGCCGGGTCTAGATAATCCGTGTCTACCAAGAATACCTGGAGTTGTGAGTTGTAGTATTAGTGGGATAGTATTCACAATCAGAAATTTAATTTCAGGAAAGAAAATTTGAGACTGTCCTGGTTAACATGACTGCTCGTATTAGCTGAGACACTCTAGAAGTCAGAGTCCAAAATGTAACACGTCCAAGCTCCTGTTCCTCCTTACCCTTACAGTTCTCCCTGTGACACCAACTGAAGCGCTCTCTTGGATGTTTGTGGAACTCCCTGGGGAACCGTGAAATATTATAAAAGTGTGGAAGAAAGTTCCTTAAAATGCCTTTCTGCTCTTCATCTACTTCAAAGTATGCCTGTGTCTTTCTCCTTCAGGAAATGTCTTCAGATTTTGGTGCTTCTGGAAACAGAGGCAATCTATCAGTGAAACCTATGTAGGCATGTCTCATTGAAGCAAAGCTGTGACATCTTATTTTGTTGAACTACACCTCACAGAATTCTCCAGTCAGCACAACTTCTCCATAATCTGCACTGAAAATATGTTTGTGTCTGGGGTTTTAGTTCAATTGGGTTGATTTGGGACAAGGAGGTTGTGTATAATTACTCTACTGACCTGGGAGTCACCAGTCATAACTGTATTAAGGCTGGTAGCTGCTCAGCTGCCTCTCCCTGGTGTTTCACATATTTTTGTGTCTTGTTGTTGTTGAAATGCCAGAAATATGGATTGCTGAACTTTGTACGATTTGAATTAGGAGATAGCCCAGACTATCCCCATATTCGATCTTTGCCCTCATTATAGTTACAACGTTTCTGTATTATCTGCATATACAACAGATTTTTATACCTATTGTATACAATTATATATTCAGGGTTGCATAAAACATTTTCAGGGGGAAATTTGTCACCAAATAAAGATAATGAGTGGAAGCTTTAAGAAGCTCTGCTTTAGTCTATTTTGCTGATAATGTTAAGGATGTATAAGATAAGTGGAAATCCTGGACCCAGTGTTGCAAAGAGGAAGTGCATTGGCATTGTGCCCCCCCCCCTTTCAGTTTTTTTCTAGTTATTAATATTATTGAGTTTGTGTTTGTTTGGGTTTTTCTTTTGCCCAGAACATAAAAACAGAAGTGAATAACGATAGAAGACCAACAGCGAAAGAAAGTGTTAGTGCCGTCAAACTCACTTTTTAAAACAGAGAATTGCTAGACTGTTATATGACAACCAGGTAACCAGGTTCATGTCTTTGCAGCTATTCAGGCTAAGCTTCTCTACAAGCTTTTCTTTTTTCTTTTTTTTTAAAAAGGAAAACCACATAATGAATCTGCTCTGGGCTTTAGTCCACCACTTCTTAAACTGTGGGTCCTGACCCCAAATCCCCTAGCTTAATGCTGGGGTCACAAAAAAAAAAACCTAAGTAAGATTAAAGGGTTTCTGAATGCCATCTAGACATTTATATGAGTCTGTTAGCAACAACATGCAGTATTTACAGTGGACTCTGCAGAAAATGCTTCAGCTCTACTTCTTTAAAAGGGGAAATCAGTCCATTTAGCAAGCCTTCCAAATGCTGATTTGTTTGATTTTTATACCTATTGTATACAATTATATATTCAGGGTTGCATAAAACATTTTCAGCGGGAAATTTGTCACCAAATAAAGATAATGAGTGGAAGCTTTAAGAAGCTCTGCTTTAGTCTATTTTGCTGATAATGTTCAGAACTTTGGTTAGCTCCTCTAAAGTCTGGATTAAAACCAGGAAAAGATTCCTTGCCCTCTGAGCATGAAGGTCATCACTGACTTCATGAAATCACATCCGTTCCGATGGTTAATCTGTACTGCATGCCACAAAACAGAGCTGTCGTGAGTAGCAAGACGTTAAAGACTACCATTTCCTCCAGACTGCGGGAACGTAAAAATTGTAATTGGATTGTTCTCCAGTTCACTTCCTCCATCAGCATGCCTACTCACATTGAATGTGCAGAAAAAATAAAACCCAGACACAGGCTTAAAATCTCCAAGAAGAAATGTGAAAGAATGTTTTAACGTGGGAATAATTTTGCCAAATTTACACACTTCATCCCCATTGAAAACCAGCATGTTAAACACTCCAGCAACTTGCTAATTCTTTTAAAGGAAACAAGTTAATTTGAAATCAACATTTTAAAAAACTAGAGCACAGTTTTAGCATAGAATTGAACTTTATACATTTATTGTCTTTCCTATGAAAACAACTAAAAGAGAGGGGGGTTTAGTCCTACATAGTTCTCCCCAGGATATAGTCAAACAAGGAATGCTTAAATACTAAATGCAGGCAAGAAAGATATAAAATCAGAACAAATGTCCTGTTTCAAAGTGACATGCTTATACAGACAAACATCGCTTATCCAGAAATCCAAAATCTGAAATGCTCCAAAATCATCCTAATCAGTTGCTTTCTGGTGGTTAAATGTACACAAACATTTTCATGCCAAAAAGAAATAAATATTATGTATAAAATTACCTTTGAGCTATGTGTATAAGATATATACCAAACGTAAATGAATTTCATGTTTAGACTTGGGTCCCATCTCAAAGAGACCTAGTTATGTATATGCAAATATTCCAAAAACTAACAGCAAAAACATTTCTGGTCCCAAGAATTTGGAATACAGGATAGTCAACCTGTAATTTTACTTGTTCTCACTCAAGAAATTCACCAACCAGAGATATCACCTCTCACCCATTTGGCCACTAAGAAACACATATTTATTGCTCTCTCAGACAGTAATGATGGAATTGTGTTAATTACAGAATAAATTGCCATGTAATTCTTGCACATGACTTGTGCCAAGAACACATCAGATTGTTTTGGATCTATCGCCAGTCCCTCATCAAACACATTGGTACACACTCAAACAGGAGTTCTCAACTTTGGATCCTGCAGATGTTTTAGCATTCAGCTCCCAGAACTCCTGAACACTGGCCATATTGACTGGGATTTCTGCAAGATGAAGTCCAAGACATCTGGAAGACCAAATGTGAAAAACCACTACATAAAATGGCACATGGGTAATGCTAAATTTGGGAAATCGTTAAATTCTGATAGTTTCTCCTTGACTTGATCTCTTAAGTCCTTTGACTTCCAAACTCAAAGCAAGAATCAATGATCTATCTGTGATTCATATCAGCATTTGTTTTTGTTTTTTTTTCTCCTGCTAAGGAAAGGAAAAATCAGACTTCAGGTACAGCAATCAATTCTGGGTGTAAAATTAAGTTTTGGCCTTAAAATATCAGTTACTCAAATTCAGATGCAATAGTTTGCTACTCTTATGTGAGTTTCAAGGGAAAGAGCACTTTAATCCTATGTTCATGATTTATCTCCTCCAGCACATCATATCTATTGGTTTTTGCTCCATCACTGTGGAAGACACACCTTTTGCAGAAACTCTATATTCCCTAAGACACTGGAGCAAAACAGGTTTGACTATGTTCATAATGTAATATTACACTTGAGATCCCATCTCAAATATTTTAAAGGGTTCACTTCACATCCTGCCCTAAGTTACACCTCTAGAGCATTTCTGGAATGAGAAATGTAGTCAAGGACAGAGTGGAAAGACCTGAGCCAATTGGTGTTGATAGTGTCGCCTATTTACATAACAATCCTTAGCTGGATTGAAAGCATTAATCAACATAATTATTGGGATAATGAAATGACTTCCTTAGCAACTGATTTAAAAACATGGATCTTAAATTAGATTTCAATCATTGTTGCTTGTTTCAAAAGGGCATCCAGTGCCACTGAGCTTAAATTTGGTTGCAAGTCCCAACTAGAGTAGACTCAATAAATTAAAAGGAACTTGATCAGTCAGCATTTACATCAGTGGTTCCCAACCTGTAGTTCATGGACCACCAGTGGTCTGCAAGAACGAAAACATGGTCTGCGGCCTCACCAATACTATGCTGTTGCCTTGAAACCACGTGGCAATGAGAGCAACTGGTCTCACTAAACCCTCTTATAGTGCTGAGGCAACTGTGATATTGGGAGGGGAGAGGCTGACTACTCATGAAATATTACTACTACCACATCAGCTCTAGATGATTAAGTATTGTTTTCTGGGGGCAAGCAGATGTCAGCTACTGGATGGCATGTGTTCTGTATCAGAAACTAGAGCTGATTTGGTCTATCCAATGCAATTTTCTGAATCAGCATCCCAAATAACCAAACTGAATCTAAAGTTGACCAAAAACTGATTCATTATCCGTTTGGTACTAATGGTGGAGAGTGGTCCCTGGTCAAAGTGGTCCCTGGTCAAGCGGTCCCTGTTCAAAAAAAGGTTGGGAACCATTGATTTACACAAATTCCCTCAATTTGGTGATTCTGGTCTAGCTGAGTAAGACCCAGTGTGATGCAGTGCTTTGAGTGGTGGGCTCAGCCATGGAAACCCATTAAGGCAACTCTTCTTTGATGTCCTTTATGGTCTCTTCTAAATCTATGATTCTATTATTCTAAATCATACTCTCTGAAAGCAAAGGCAAGCCCCTGTTAAACAAATCTTGCCAAGAAACTCCCATGATAGATTTGAAGACATGCAACACCTAGTTTAGTTGAGATTAGCAACTGGATATAGGCCACTGTTGTGAACAACATGTATCTGTGATTAGCACATTGTATTATCTCAGATTCCAAAATATGTTACAATAGAACTTGTGGAGACTTGGTCTCCAAGAGAAAGGGTCTTCCATTTCTCAGTGACTTCACTTGTTATTTTAAAATAAAGTTAATCTAAAAACATCACCACTCATTAAGTTACTGCCTAAAAGTAATATTGGGTTTTTTTAGAACTGGGTGTCATTCTGGGCAATACTGGCTTGATACAATTCCTTTTTCATCTACCTGCTTATATTTCACAATATAACACCGTTGTTGTTATTATGGGCCGTAAAGTCATTTGTGACATAGTGACCCCAAGAAAAACATATCATAGGGCTTTCTTAAAAGATTTGCTTAGAGCAGTGGTTCCCAACCTTTGGGCCTCCAGGTGTTTTGGACTTCAACTCCCAGAAATCCCAGCCAGCTTAGCAGCTGTTAGGAACTGTAGGAGCTGAAGTCCAAAATACCTGGAGGCCTAAAGGTTGGGAACCACTGGCTTAGAGGGAGGTTGTCATTGCCTATATCTGAGGTTAAGAAAGCATTACTTGCCCAAGGCCACGTTTTCTCTGGTCTCCAGAGTCATAGACAAATGCTCAAACCACTAAACTGCACTTGGTCTAGTAACACACACATCCAGGGAGAGCGCGGATGAGCTCCCTCTATCAGCTCCAGCTCCTCATGCGGGGACATGAGAGAAGCCTCCCACAAGGATGGTAAAACATCAAAACATCCGGGCGTCCCCTGGGCAATGTCCTTGCAGACAGCCAATTCTCTCACTCCAGAAGCAACTTGCAGTTTCTCAAGTCGCTCCTGACACAACAAAAAAATTAATAATTTAAGGCATCATTTTAAAACATTTTGCAAATCCATATCACATTCATATGTAATTAATACAAACATGGGGGAGCATTTAAAAATAGCAGCAATTGAGATGAATACTTAGAAACATAGCTGAAAAGAACTCAACTTAAATATGTTTAAAAGGTCTGTTTAAATCCAAATGTGATGGAACCAGATATATTTTGTTTCAGATAACAACATGGTTCTTTAAAGAGTACAGAATGATTATATATAAAATTCAGTCTAGAAATGTATGAATTCCTCCCAAATAATCTGAAATTGTCACATGCACTGAGATGCTGCCACTCATATTCACTATGGCTAGACTACCAGTTAAAACCAAGCTTGCTAACAACATGAAAACCACAATCAGTGGACACAGTGCTACTTTCAAAAATAAACCTGGGAAACCTATTGCTTTGGATTATAGCTCCCTGAAGTCCTAAGTCAGCATTGCTGGTGTCCATGTTGGTGGGGGATTCTGGGAACTATAATAGCAAAAGAGGCACTTCCCCAAGCTCTGTGCCAAAACATAGTTCCTGAGAACTACCATGACCCAGTGGAAAAGGCAGTCATTCAGAATGTTGGACTTGGCCCAAAAGGTCTATAGTATCAAGTCATGCTTTGACTATGAGCTCACCAGGGGCGTGTCGGCTGAGAGGTGCTTTCCTTGGGAATCAGTTTTGCTCTCATTCAGTGCCTTTGATCAACGTAAGAGAGTTAGAGGAAAAAACTGAGCCACAATAAGGTCTGACGTCTGCACAGTCCATAGTATTATCTCAACAACAGGTTATTCCATCATTTGGGGGGGGGGGGGTCCTGTTTCCAGATAAGAAGATTTTTTTAATTTAAAAAATCCTGCAGATATGCTTTCAATTATGAACCAACTGTTATTTCTTAGCATCAGTTTTCCTCCAACACAATGGGAATGGGAGCAAAGAGTGCTGCAAAGAGTTCCCACTAGGGATTCAAGAAGGATACCCTAGGTTGGCTCTACACTGTAATATGAATGCAGTTTGACACTACTTGAACTCCAATAGCTGAATGCTGGCCACATGACCTAGAAGGTGTCTATGGACAACAGCAGCTCTTCAGCTTAGAAATGGAGATGAACGCCATCCCCAAGAATCGGACATGACTAGACTTATTGTAAAGGAGAAACCTTTACCTTTACTAGCTGAATGATATGAAGTTCTAGGAATTGTTATTTGGGAGTGCAGTGACTTAAAGACCCTGTAAAACTACATCTCCCAGGATTCCATAGCATTCACCCATGGCAGTTCAAGTTATATTGAACTGCATTCATTCTATAGCAGTGGTTCTCAACCTGTGGGTCCCCAGGTGTTTTGACCTACAACTCCCAGAAATCCCAGCCAGTTTACCAGCTGTTAGGATTTCTGGGAATTGAAGACCAAAACATCTGGGGACTCACAGGTTGAGAACCAAAGTTCTATAGGGTAGATGCACCCGTAGTAATAACCTCTGCTTGGAAGCAAATGTTTTTTAAAAGCTCCTGATGCAGCCTTTGCTCACAACATGGCAAAATATGAATGGCTACTTCTAAAACTACATGACCAATTATAAGGTTTCTGCATCCCTGGATATGACATAGTTCACACAGAGGAAATGATCACTTGTTGACTCTAAGTCCATCATGTGATGGACCGAGTATGTCAATAAACCATCTCAGATGTCATTCTGATGTGAACCCACATAGACAATGTCTTTTTAATCCAGTCATTTCACCCATCCACTTATCCAAGAAGAATGATCACTACCTGACAGTTGCAACATCAAGTCATTGCTTTTATAGCATCTCAGAGTTGAAAGGGATCACAAAGGCCATCTAGTCCAACCCCCTGCCATGCAGGTGCACACAACTACACACCTCTTGAAAAATGTCCATCCAACCTGTTGAAAGACCTCCAAAGATGGAGTCTCCACCGCCTTCAATGGAAACCTATCCCACAGTTGAACCAATCTTACAATAAAAAAAAGAGTTTCTCATCATTTGAATCCATGTAATTTGAATGATGGGTTAAATAGGCCATGACAGAGGCATAAAGCCCCACACAGAACTTTAAAATGTCCTCTTTTTTTAGATGGAAGCCATCTTTTAAAAAAGGAAATCTTGAACTATCCACTCTATGAGCTTTAACTTGCTATCCTTTGATTAAGTCCTAATGGAGTCAATTCAACCCCTAGTGGCACAGCGGGTTAAATCACTGAGCTGCTGAACTTGCTGACTGAAAGTTTGGCAGTTCGAATATGGGGAGCGGGCTGAGCCCCTGCTGTTAGCCCCAGCTTCTGCCAACCTAGCAATTTGAAAACATGCAACTGTGAGTAGATCAATAGGAACTGCTTCTGCAGGAAGGTAATGACACTCCATGCAGTCATGCCAGCCACATGACCTAGGAGGAGTCTATGGACAATGCCGGCTCTTCGCCTTTGGAATGGAGATGAGCACTACCCCCCAGAGTTGGACATGACTAGACTTAATGTCAAGGGGAAACCTTTACCTTTACCTAGGAACCATTTCTACTGGAGTTAAATCATCATCAACCCCCTCCTTTTTTCTCATGAACTCATCCTCAAAGTGGCTCACACACACACAATTAAAAGCACACAAAAAGTAAATATCAAAATATAATCAAAGTAGGGCAATTATTAAAACAATGCCGTTAAAATAGAAATTTAAAGTTTAAAAAATAGCTGTTAAAAGCATTGTCAGTCATTGAAACCTGGATGCATTTGAGAAATGACATCATTCTAAAAGCGTAGGAGAAGGCACACCTTCTCAGCAAGCGGCCTCCCATGCTTGGAAAAGTTCTTTTAACTTCTAAGTTACTTTTGACTTCTTTTAGAGGACTGCAATTCCCAGAATCCCACACTCAGCACACTCAATGGGGGATTATGTAAGTTATAGTCCCAGGAGTCACTTTCCCTAGGTCTGTGTTCCTAAAGTTGACAAGCCAAGGTGGGGGGGGGGGGGGAGTGCCCATTCATGACATATGAAGTGTTAAAACTTCTTAAAAGAATCTCCCGATTTAAGTAGAAGCAGAGTTGTTGCCAACTGATTTAAATAATCTTTCTGTCTCTTCGCTGGGCTCCCACAACCTGTTTCCCACAACCAGTTTCCAGGTGACTGAGGGGGGAAAGCTTAAGCGGCTGAGGGGGAAAAGGAAAGGGCCTGAGGCTGTTCGGAATGGTGGGAGTTGAAGTCCAAAACACCTAGAGGGAGGGCCCCAGTTTGCCCATGCCTGGACTACAACCAATATCCAGGGATGATGGGACTTCCAAAGAAGGCATCAATCTATCCACCCTCATGTCCAAGACTTATTGGAAAGATTGGACAGCTAAAAGGAGCTGTCAGATTTTTAAAAAAACACTTGAAAAAGACTCTTCTGGCAGTCAATTTGAAACTAAAGGGAGAAAAAAAAATATTAGCATTGAGGTGCATCTACACTGCATAGATTTAAAGTTGGATATAGCCATGGCTCAATGGTAGGAAGTCGTGTGAGCTGTAGTTTGACACGGTCTGCCAAAGAGAGCAGTGGGAAAAATTAATTTGTATTGAAGTGCAACTAAACTGCATAAATTTAACATGGTTTGGCACCGCTTCAATGGTGATGGCTCAATGGCAGGAAGCCATGTGAGCTGTAGTTTGCAAGGTCTGCCAAAGAGAGTGGGGGGTGGTGGATTAATTTGTATTGAGGTGCATCTACACTGCATAGATTTAACACGGTTTTGCACCACTTATGGCTCAATGGCAGGAAGTCATGTGAGTTGTAGTTTGACAAGGTCTACCAAAAAAGACAGGGAAACTACAGCTCCCAAGATTCCAAAGCACCCAGGCATAGCATCTACACTGCAGAATTAATGCGGTTTGGCAGCATTTTAACTGCTGTGGCTCAAGGAGATGGAATCCCGGGAGCTGTAGTTTCCTTGAGGTGCCAGCTTTCTCTTGGCAGACCTTGTCAAAACTACAACTCCATACCATTGAGCCATGCCCGTTAAGGTGGTGGTCAAAAGGGTAGATGCTCCCTAAGTGCTTTAATCTGTGTTCTACGTATTGTCAATATATGTATCTTTTGCTTTATGGGGGAGATGATGATGAGGAGGAGGAGGAGAAGGGGATCAGGTGAGACTCACCTGGACAGCGCCGACCAGCTCTTCCTGCTGAAAGACATGCTCTCCTTCCTCCCTTGGCTTTGACAGGTGGGCTCTGCTCGGAATCCCTCCTGGTCCCCTTCTTCTTTTTCTCCCTCCTCCTCCTCCTCTCCTTCAAACTTCGCGGGGCATCAAGGGCGGGTAGCGGGGGCAGAAGAAGGTCGAGCCTGTCTTCCCGTGCGTCCGCCGGCTCCGTCTGGCCTTGGCTCCGCTCTGGGCAGCGCGCGCGCGCCTTCCTCGCCCCCGCCCGCGCGCGCGCGTCACTCACCTGGCCCAGGAGGCGGCTCTGCCTGTGGAGTGGATCTACCTACTCCTCGACAGGCGGGGCGCCCTGCTGAGCCGGCGCGCAAAGGCACCTTGCGCAAAGGCCGCCTTCGCCGCCGCTGCCGAGGGTGGGAGGGGGCCCGGCCTGCGCACAAAAGCAGCTATTCTTCGCCCGGGTTCGGCCCGGCCCGCGACGGGTGTGGGGATCCAGCCCCGCTCGCTCGGGCCAAGGCGCCCTGGGTTCTCGGGGGCAACTCCCTGCTCGGGAACCAGTTTTTCCTGCCTCTCCGCCGCCGCTTTCCCCGCCGCCACTGTGCAGGCAGGAGGAGATGGAAGGAGCCCAAAAGAGTAGAAAGAGGGAGGGAAGGAAAGAAGGAAGGAAGAACAGGAGGAGGAAGAAGAAGAAGACAAGAAGAAGAAGAGGAGGAAAAGGAAGAACAACAAGAGAAGAGGAAGAGGAGGAGGAAGAGATGAAGAAGCAGAAGAAGAGGAGGAGGAGGAAGAGCAGCAGCGAAAACAACAATAGAAGAAGAAGAGGAGGAGGAGGAAGAGCAGCAGCGAAAACAACAATAGAAGAAGAAGAGGAGGAAAGGGAAGAGGAGGAGGGGGAATAGGAGGGAAAGGAAGAACAACAAGAAAAAAGGAGGAGGAGGAGAACAGCAGCAACAACAAGAGAAGAAAAGGAGGAAGGGGAAGAGAAGAAGAAGAGGAGGAACAGGTGGGAGAGGAAGAACAAGAAAAGAGGAGGAGGAGGAGGAGGAGGAATAAGAAGAAGAGCAGCAGCAGCAGCAGTGAAAACAACAACAGAAGAAGAGGAGGAAGGGGGAGAGAAGAAGAAGAGGAGGAATAGGAGGGAGATGAAGAACAACAAGAGACGAGGAGGAGGAGGAGGAGAACAGCAGCAACAACAAGAGAAGAAAAGGAGGAAGAGGAAGAGGAGAAGAAGAGGAGGAACAGGTGGGAGAGGAAGAATAACAAGAGAAGAGGAAGAGGAGGAGGAAGAGGTTAAGAAGAAGATGAGCAGCAGCAGCAAAAACAACAACAGAAGAGGAGGAGGAAGCGGAAGGGAAGAGAAGAAGAAGAGGAGGAATAGGAGGGAGAGGAAGAACAATAAGAGAAGAGGAAGAGGAGGAGAACAGCAGCAGCAACCAGAGAAGAAAAGGAGGAGGAAAAAGAGAAGAAAAAGAGAAGGAATAGGAGGGAGAGGAAGAACAATAAGAGAAGAGGAGGAGGAGGAAGAGTGCGATTCCTGGTGTGGTCTGACCAAGGCAGAATAGAGGGGTAGCATGACTTCCCTGGATCGAAACACTGGACTCCTATTGATGCAGGGCAAAATCCCACCGGGTTTTTTTGTCACCACATCACATTGTTGGCTCATGTTTAACTTGTTGTCCATGAGGACTCCAAGATCTTTTTTCACACGTACTGCTCTCGAGCCACATGTCCCCCATTCTGTATCTTTGCATTTCATTTTTTAAGCCTGTGGAGTATATTGCATTTGTCCCTATTGAACCTCATTTTGTTATTTTTGGCCCATCTCTCTAATCTATTAAAATCATTTGAATCCTGCTTCTGTCTTTTGTAGTAATGGCTATCACTCCCAATTTGGTGTCATCTGCAAACTTGATGATCATGCCTTTTAAAACTTCATCTAAGTCATTAATAAAGATGATGAACAGGACCGTAAGAGTTGTACTCTTGCTTCAAGTTGTCCCATCATCTTTTATGTTTGTCTCATTATTGAGGTGGGGACAAGAAGGATGGGCACCTCATTCATCTCCTTTGTCTATTCAGAAAACATGCAAACAAAGCTCAGTCCTCTTCATGCTCAATAAGCAGTAAGTCCAAGTGAACTCAATAAAAGAAGTCAATGGTTATGGATCTTTTTGCCCAAGCCATTTGGGCTGTAAAAGTCAAACCAGTCCTTTAAGTTTTACCTCGAAACAGACTGGCAACCTGTGAAGTTTCAACAGAGGAGTCACATAACCCTACTTCGTTAACAATTCCACCATTCGTTATCATTTTACTGTGTCCGCTGCCTCGATTGCCTCATTGGGAGGCAAAAAGAAGGATACAGTTCTGGAAATAAATACACTTCTATGTAAGGATGCATAGGATCAGACTGCAACAAAGTTGGTTCCTTATGCAACATGGAAAGAGCTGGGAACCATATGGCCTTAAGGTTTTTGGACAGCAACACTGGGAAGACTGCATCAGTCTCATCTCTGCACAGTCCGTGTTTTTCTCAACTTTGGAAGGATTTTTGATAGGGGTGTTTAGTGGCAAAAAAATCTTGCTTGTAGAACTATTTATCTCTTTATTATTTATTTATTTATTTATTTATTATTCGAACTTATATGCCGCCTGGGGCTCAGAGCGGCTTACAAGAACAGGCTAAAATTGAACAACAATTTAAAAACAATTTAAAACAATTTAAAAATAGCAATATCAGATATCAAAGGCCTGTCGAAACAGATATTTAGTTAATAGGAAGAAGGGTGAAGATGCTTTGGATGGATGGAATGACTTTTGTCTCTAGTCCTTTTAAGGTGGATCTGTGCATTGCCACTGGTGTTATTTGTGATCATTCCCTTTGAGTTAGTTACTGATTCTTTGGCTAAGTTATCAAAAGCCCTGCACAGGTCCTTCAAACTCAGGATCTGAGCAGGGTTTTGGATAACTTATCTACCAACCATTCTCCAATGTAGTCTTCATCTTGTCATATTGCCTTTCCCCTTGTCAAGCATTATCAGTTTTATTTTTATTATTATTATTTATTTATTTCGAACATTTTTACCCCGCCCTTCTCAACCCCTGGAGGGACTCAGGGCGGCTTACAATTGGCAACAATTCAATGCCACTTCATAAAATACAAATATAAATATCAATATAACAATTAAAAACATGAACATTAAAATAAAAATTAAACAGTATACTTACGATCCATTTAGCTATTGCCAGTCTGGTGGCTATTTATCTAGCCATATACTAATGATTACTCCGCTTCACTTATCCAATTCCACTGCCAAGCCATAGTCAAATATTATCCATTGTCCTTTAACCTGATTATCCAAAGGCCTGCTCCCACAACCACAATTTTACCTTCTTTCTGAAGGTGAGGAGGGATGATGGTGATCTAATTTATCATTGTCAAGGTACCTTAATGCTGTCCCCAGTCCCAGTTTTTATGGTACTATGGCTACTCTAGTTTAGTTAATTGAACTATAGCTCTCTGGCAGAGTAGTCTCAGTATCTCACTATATTGTAAAGCCCAGGAATATAACATCATGAGTTTGCCTGGCTGCTCTTCTCTGTCAGAGGCCCAATACGTGTGAATTGGTATCAATTTCTTAAACTTTTACTTCAAAAATGTATTTTGTGCTACTAAATGTGTTAAATAACTTTTATCTCTTTCAGTCAGCTTGTATCTATCTTTGTTTTGTTTTGTACAGAAGTACAATTCCTGTGTCCACCTCCCAAGGTTGCTCTTAATCGCCCCACTAGGAAATACATCATAACAGGCCTGACTGTCTTCCAGGCTCCTCTGTCTTGGCTCCCGCTCTTATCACTCCAGGAGAAACTTCTTTGGTTCTCTGTGTTGCTATTTTTAGCTGCTACTTGTACCAGAGAATTAGAAGGATGTTTGACTTTTTGTTTTTGTTTTTTTACTACTATGAGAATCCAGAAGGTGCCCAACACAAAAATACATTGTCTCCATGTTTTCATACCCAAATACAAAGAAGCATTTCTCACAAACTACTATACTACAATGATTAAGAAAATCTCTAGGAAAAGGTCCCTATCTCTTGCTGAAGAGTGTATGACAACAACAGTAGGAATATTCTTGTAAATTGTGAAAATATAGGAAATGCAACAGAGCTACATTTAGTAACCTGCCTTATATTGAGTCAGAGCACTGGTTCATCTAGGCCACAGCTTTCCAAACTATGTGTCGCAACACATTAGTATGGCAGCTGCAGTGTGTAGGTGTGTGATGTGTGTCATGTGCATGTAACGAGAAACTCCTATGTGAAATAAGCAATAAATTATATATTTATTTTTAAAAATATAAATGCAGTGTTTTTTATGAGAAATGCATTGCTAAAATTCACATTTGTGTCCATATCTCTTATAAACGGTTTCAACCTCTGGTTTCCTCGTAAAAATGAATTACTGTGTTGCAAAATGATGCATGTCTAAAAAGTATGTTGCCAACAGGAAATATTTGGAAAATTCTGATCTAGACTGAAGACTATATCACACAAGGCTGATAAATCACAATTATAGAAAGATGATTTTGTCATAACAAGTGCTTGTCAAATGATGTTGTGCCGCTCCCATTGCTGCTTTGCATTTAAATTGGTAGTGGGGGGGGGGGGGGAGCTGTCAAACTTATTTGACATTTTGGATTGGGGGGGGGGGGGGTTAAATACTTGCATATAGAAAATGAGATATCTTGGGGATGGAATCTAAGTCAAAATGCCAAAATGTATTTACATTTCATATAGACCTTATATGCATAGCCTGAAGGTAATTTTATACACAATAGTTGTAACTGTTTTGTGCATGAAGCAAAGTTTGTGTACACTGAACTATCAGAAAGCAAAGTCATAATCTCAGCCATCCATGTAGACAATTTTAGGTTTAGGAGTATTTCAGATTTTGGAATTTTGGGTAAGGGATGCTCAACCTGTAATAATAATAATCATATCCTCTTATTTAGACACAATAATAAGCTGTGCTAGAGTTTTCATGTTTGATTATTATTAATACACTTTATTTATATTCCACTCTATCTCCCCGAGGAGACTCAGAGTGGATTACAGTATACACATATCTAGGCAAACATTCAATGTCTTTTATACAGTAACAACGACATACAATATACAAACAAAGGCAAAGGTTTCCCTTTCCAGCATCTGGAGGCAATGCTTAACTCTGGCCATGGAGAGGTGGTCTTGTTCCATTTTCCATACCAAGGAGCCTGTTGTCTGTAGACCCTCCTCATTGTGTTTACCAGCATGGTGATGGTAAACACAACCAGGGTGGCATTACAAGATTTGCTTCGCACTTTTATGAGGGTCATCTCTACATTTGCAATCCAATCAAATTTATGTTTAACATTACAATGTGAAATGCTTTTAAAGATTATTTGTTCAATGTGCAGAGATTTTGGAAGATGTAAGGATATGCTGCATGCCAGCATAGTGTAATTGTTTGAGTATTGGACTATGACTGTGAAGACCAGGATTTAAATCCCCTTTCAGCCATGGAAACCCATTGGTTTCCTTCTCATCTTCAGAGGAAGGCAAACCCAGGGAGTGGGGTGAGCTCCTGTCTGTCAGCTCCCGCTTCCCATGCAGGGACATGAGAGAACCCTCCCACAGGCTCGTAAAACATTCCCTAGGCAATGTCCTTGCAGATGGCCAATTCTTTCACATCAGAAGCGACTTGCAGTTCCTCAAGTCACTCCTGACATGAAAAAAAAACCTTAAGGCTCAGGGTTACCATGAGTTGGAAACAACTTGAAGGCACACCACAACAATATGGATGTTTCGCATATGTACACACTGTTCTCAAAAGTGTGGTTTTGTCACATTTCAGCTAAACCTATTCTAACTCTCACTTCTTTCTTTTTTTAAAGAAATATCTACCTTATTCCTACTGAGTGAGAAAGAGTTGCTTTGAGTCCTTTTTGGGGGGAAGGGCAGAATATAAATCATGCCAAAATAAAGAAATAGTTGATTAGCAAAATGGCAAGGGCACCAAGGAAAGACCACTCTATCGTTCTTGTTCTGGAATTCTGCCCAGAAAGATAACTTTTCTAGCTCTTCTGCATGTTTAGCTGAATTCTCTAAAAAAACAAGAACACTTAATCCTGAATCCAGTTGTGAGTTCCAACTCAACTGTATGAATCATTGAAATTACACAAGTGCAAACTTCTCATTGCATACCATCCTGCTGCCCCAGTTTGGCAAGGATAGTTCCAATTAATCCTCTGTGTTACATCTCTCTTTAAATTATCCCAGTTTCTTTACACTCTTCCCATGTTACACTGTTGTCTTCAGCTTACTTCAATAGCTGCAAACTGAATTCAAAGGGCAAAATTATACATATTTGACTCAGCAGAGTGAAAGTTCAAGCAAAATCAAACTGTTGAATCCTAGCTTGTGTCTTCCTCCTCATTAATATCTTTGGCCATTTTGACCACATTCCATTATTGCTTGATCACACTTATCTCACTTATCCAATCTTCGCTCATCCACCATTCTGTGTTACAAATGCAATCTGCCTCCCGCCCGGATCCACAACTTTTTCAATATATTCTGATGTTTTGGTTCTAAATTTGTAAATACAGTAATTACTATATAACATTACCATGTATTGAACTGCTTTTTCTGTCAATTTGTTGTAAAACATGATGTTTTGGTGCTTAATTTGTAAAATCATAACACAATTTGATGTTTAATTGGCTTTTCCTTAATTCTTCCTTATTATTCAACATTTTCGCTTATCCAACATTCTGTCAGCCCATTTATGTTGGATAAGCAAGACTCTACTATATGCCATTAATTTATTGACACTAGTTCGGGGTGAAACATCAGCCCTCTTTCCCACAGTGTTGCCCACTCTTGATTTTAGGTGGACCAAACAACTGGATTGAGGTCAACAAAAGTGCAATGACTGAAGGGGCTCTGATTCATGTGCTCCTGTGAACACTGCAGATTTCACTTTCGCAATCCCATCCTGCAGTTACCTCCCTTATTTTTATTCCCTGTGTTTTGTTTTATTTTAGCCAATAAACCTGAGTTACTGGTTGGTTTGCAAGCAATCTCTCCTCCTGCAGGGGAAAAGGGGGTGGGGGTTCTTGGGGTTTTTGACAGTTGAATGCAGATTGTTAGCATAGCATTATTTTAATAACTGGTTCTTGACTGCAATTATCCTTTGAAATGATAAATCTGTCATGAGGCCTAACTTTCCACTTTTAACAAATCTTTTTCTTTGCAACCTGCTCTTCTTAAGCAATTTTTATGGGCATGGAAAATTAGGTTCGATGGGAGAAACGCTTCAAAACTGTCATCCTGTTGCTTATAAAAGAGAGAGATGGTAATCATGACCCTATATCTCTCATTAGCCATGGTAAAGCAGGAAATCTTTCTTATCCACCCAGTGTAGAATTAAACTGGAGAAGGCATGGCCATAGGACATTGTTGAAGTGAAAGGATTAGCAGATCTTTCAAAAGAATAAGGCATTTATATGGACAACAGGAACACCTACACTTAACATAGGCATTTCTAAAGGACAAAAGGCTTCATGATTTATGGATTAGCTCTAACAACAGCAGTTTCAAATTTAACTCAATAAGCAAAGACATGCCAATTGCTTTGGTTCATAGTATGCATTGATCACCATAAATTTATAAAGTGCTCCACAAGTGTGTGTTGCTATTGTAATCGGCATCCATTTCTTCCCATTTTTTGTTACTGCTTAACTATCTTACACATGGACTCAATAGTCTATCTGACTTACACTTCCAAAAATACCCTCACTCCTCACACTGGAAGTATTTGTTTGCCACTTTAGGCTCTCCAGTGTATGTCTATGGAATAATTCCAGTCTTTTTTAGAGTAGTTTTAATTGGTTTTCTTTAGATACATCAATACATCAGTACCTTCATTATATCTATATATGTATATATAGCTTATATGCTGTTTTATTCTCCTCTGTGCCCCCTCCCCCTCCAAGCCAATTCAATTTACATTCTCCTTCCAAAATACCATTTCTTCTTGTGGAGGTAGTTTCCCATCTACTTCTTTTAAACCATTCTTAATAAATTTTCTCCAAACCTCATCAAAGTCATTTTTTCCATAACCCTTTCCTAATTTTTAACCTACATGTCAACTTATCGTTTATTGCTAATTTCCATAGTTCTTTATACCATTCTTCAATTTGTATGTTTATTTTAACTTTCCAGTTCCTTGCTATCAACAACCTTGCTGTAGTTAACATGTTATTTATTGCATCCTTCTCTGTTTTTTTCCAATTTCTTGATATTATATAATGACAACAATGCAATACTTGCACTTTTTCCAATTTTCATATCCATTATAGCCTCTATTTCCCTAAATACTTTCCCTCAAAATTCATTTACATATTTACATTGCCACCACATGTGCATATATGTACCACCTCCTGGCAACCTCTCCAAAAAATTTTGTGGCATTTTTATTAATGTTTGCTCTCTTTAGTGATGTTAAATACCATTTCCAAACCAGTTTGTAAAAATTTTCTTTAACCCATATCGATAAATTCCTTAAATGTCTTTGATCCCAAAACTGTATCCAATCCACTTCCCTTATCTTAATCCTAATTCTTCCTCTTTTCCTTAATTCTTCCTTATTAATATTAATATTCTCCCTTAATATTGCGTCCTTTATTTGTTCCCCCTTAATTTCAATTATAATCTTATACATTTTGCTGGTTATTCCTTTCATCTTGTGATATTCTCCCATAGCTCCTTTCTTTTGTATCATTTGTTCAAATTGTGTAAGTTTACCCCCTTCCCCATCCCCCCCCCCCCAGTTCTTGAACCTTTGCTCGAACTATAAACAATGGTACCCTGAGAGTTTCATATCTCCAAATTCTCTCTGTATATTTTCTTTCTTCGGATCCAGTCTAAGCACAGTCAAAATATAGGGTTTGCTATCATTCATGGAAGAGTCTCCTGGTGGCGCAGCAGGTCAAATCACTGAGCTGCTGAACTTGTTTTCTGAAAGGTTGGTGGTTCAAACCCCACTGTTAGGCTCAACTTCTGACAACCTAGCAGTTCAAAAACATGCAAATGTGTGTAGATCAATAGTCATGCTGGCCACATGACTTTGGAGGTATCATTGGACATTGCCGGCTCTCCAGCTTAGAAAGGGAGATGAGCAACTCCCACTAGTCGGACACAACTAGACTTAATGTCAGGGGTAACCCTAACCTTTATCAAGTATCCACAGGGGTGTAGAAGTGGGTATCATGAAAAATATCCCCCACAGATATGGGGTCCATACTGTATTTCTTTGTAACAATTGTATTGCTTGCACTGAATTCCGAGGTTTGGGGAGGGCGATCTAGATGAGGACCATGGTGCAGCTGTTAGGGGTTTTAACTTTTAACCTTCACTGTTGTCATATTTTGGATCACCATCACCTTTCTGCCCCTGCTATTGAAAGAAAGAATCTATATTGACTTCTATAGAACAATTCATAGAAATTCTTACATGGTGAGACTGCATTTTAGTCCCCACCTTGACTGTGGAATTCACTGTTTGACTGTGGGTCAGGCACTGTTTTAAACTGTCAGACAAATAACATAAGTAATGACAAGCAACCCCGCTGGTGTCTTCAGAGTTTTGAAGAAAGTGGGATATGAATGCAGTCAATATATAATAAATACAGTTATGTTTCTGTCTGTTTTATCATTTGTAAGCATACACCATATCATACAAAAGCTGGGTGGGTTATCAGAAGATTGGAAGGTTTATGCTGGATGATCAGATGGATCAGCGGTATACAAGACATTCATACTGGATTCTCCGGGGGCACCCCAAGTATTTTTTCTTTCAAATGGAGCATTGTGGCATTTGAAAGATTCCAATGAATTGGACTGAAAAATCAACTTCTTGAAAATTTTCCATAACTATAATGAAAACTAATTTTGTTTGTTTGTTACTACATAACATGTAAATAGCTGGACAGATTTTCAGCAGGAGGGTGGGATGGTTTAATTTTCCAGAGGCTATATGGTGTACATGAAATTATGGCACACAGCAGCAACAAATAAATACATAATACAAGTTATGCAGGAAAACAAATATAGGCAAATTTTCTTTTCAGTAATTAATGTACATTATTGTTCCTTTCACATTGTGCTTTTCTGTGAATTTCCTATGTGCTGTTAAATAATGTTGTGAAACAACTAGAAAAATATGCTCATATCTCCTGTATTTGTTGCTTACCTATATGATTGCCTTCTGTTTTTCTGACATGTGTTCTGGATTTATCGGACATTTAATCGGCAAGTGGCATTTTTTCCTAACATAATGTGCAGTATTGAGAAATTGTGTTTCTCTTCATTTTCCTTTCACACTTTAGTGACCTAAGGTCATGGACAATAAAGCTAAACTAACATATTCTTTTTGTTTCTAAGAAAATGCCTCAAGCAACTCCTGATTCTTCTGGTGTGATATTGGTGATCATTTGTTCATGGGCTGAAATCTTTGTGATCTAGAATATGCTGACATGCTTGAAAAGATGGCATTTAAACTTAAGGTCCTTGCATAATACAAATCAATACAACAATTTTGCTTTAATATGCTATCAATTTATTGCATTTGGATATGAAGAATAACTCCCATGGTGACCACAACAAAACCAGCTCATTTTGGAGCGAGCCATTTTGATGAAGAAACCAATGTTGACAACATTGACATGGGAATAAAATATAAAAGGCAAGAAAAAAAAGACAAAGTAATATTTATTTATTTATTTACAATATTTATATTCCACCCTTCTCACTCCGCAGGGGACCCAGGGCAGATTACAGTGCACATATACATGGCAAACATTCAAGGCCATAGACACACAACATATATAGACAAATACAGAGGCAATTTAAGCTTCATGCGGGTATGTTCGAATTCTGGCCACCAGGGGAGCTGTCGCTTCACAGTCCACCTGTGACACCGAGTCCTTGATGGAGTACTTCCTCATTCTTTCGCCTGCTGCTGGAGATTTTTATGGCGTTGTAAATTAGTTAAATTAGCCTCCCCACATAAGCAGTGTCTAAATTTCGTACTTGACAGATGCAACTGTCTTTTGGGCTGCAAAGGTCAACTGCAAGCTAGACAAATGGTCAGGAGCTTACTCCACCCTGGGCTGGCTTCGAACTCATGACCTTTCAGTTAGTGGTGATTTAATGCAGCTGACTCCTAGCCAACTGCACCACAGCCTGGTGGCGCACTTGGCTAGGAGTCAGCTGCATTAAATAACATGTAATAAAGACAACACTGTTTACATTGTATTAAAAGTATGTCTGCATACCTTATCAAACTTTGGAGAGCAGCCACCAAGAATGTGCTATCCTGTGTTCTCACCAGTCAAATATAAGAATACTGTGGGACTGAAAGAAAGACCTCCCTGAAGATCTGAGAGCCTAACCATGCTAATATTGAGAGATGTACAGCCCATTAGCTGGTCTAGATGATTAGATTAGCTGTTCAACAGTGAACATCAGAATTAACAGTAAAAGGAGGCAGAAACTATGACCTCACAGAGATTCCACAGGCACATACTAGATTATGATTGCTTTTTCCTATTCAAAAGCTAGTTTTATACATTAGTGTTGAGTTCTAACAAGGGAACAACAATAACTAGTTACTGCTCTGATCAATTGTTCAGTTTCCACCTGTACTGTCATTTTCACAAGGTCTTTCTCAGCATGGGGCTCCTTTGTCATTCTAGAGTGCATCTACAATGCAGCATTAATTTAGTGACCATTTTAACTGCCATGTCTCAATGCTATGGGATCTTGGAAGTTGTCATTTGGTGAGGCAGCTGCACTCTGGCAGAGAATCAATTACTTTGTAAAATTACATCTCTGATTCCACAGCATTGAACTGTAGCTGTTAAATCCTTGTCAAACTGTGTTAATTCTACAATATAGATGTGCTCCCCATCTGAGGCTGGTTCTACACTGCTATGTAAGTTTGAAGTGCATTATATGGTCAGTAGAACCAACCTTAGTTCATTTTGTTTTCTACTACGATCTGACTTCCTTCCATAATTGTAACATTCAGATGGCCTTGTACTTATATCACAGAGACAACAAGTTCATTATGTTGCACCAGCAAGTGAGATTTATTCTTTTGCCTTGAAAGATTTATTTTCCAGCCTTGTCTTCCAAGAAGCAAGCAGCACCCAATGTTTCCCAACCCGCAATTATTCTAATCTCAGGTTAATCTGATGAAGGGAAGGGTTTATAGCTAGGTTTGTGCCATAAACACATTTTATCTGCAACACTTTTTCTTTCCCTTCATGGCAGATAATATCCATTATATTCTTTGTGTAACAGCATAGCAAACCAATAATACCTATTCTATATTTTGTGAACAATAGTATCAAATGTGTAGGAGGCTTCTTATATTGGATCGGTCTAAGCCAGGGGTCTTTTAGGGGTCCATGGAAATATTTCAGGGGATCCATGAACCAGAATTAACAAAAATTAACTTATTATCTTTAAGTTTGCAAAAAATGATTGTTTGGACATGTATTGAACAGTGTTGAGTTATCAGGTATTGAAATTGTGGGAAGATTGTAAAATGTAATTTTAAATCATCCTAAAACATTACTTTAAATAATTCACTTAATTTATATTCCTTTTTATTTCCCTGGAGGGACTCAGAGTGGATTACAATATAAGGCAAACATTCAATGCCTTTTACACAGTGAACAACAATGACATACAATACACAGACACAGGTAAATGCCTTCCCCTTCCTTCTCCGGTATCTGGAGGTGATGCTCAACTCCAGCCATGGGGAGGTGCTTTTATTCTATTTTTCCATGCTGATGAGCCTGTTATCCATAGACATCTCCAATTGTATTGCTGGCATAACTGCATGTCTACATGGGGTACCCTTTTACCTTTCTGCTTAGGTGGTACTTATTGATCTACTCGCATTGCCTGCTTTCAAACTGCTAGGTTGGCAGAAGCTTGGGCTAACAGTCGGGAGCTCACCCTGACTCGTGACTTTGAACTGCCAACCCTCCACAGCTCCTCATGGCAATGTTGTGTACCATAAAATTATTTGCCAATACAGAAGGGGTACATGGTTTTCACCTGTCTGGCAAAGGGGTCCATGGAACAAAAAAGCTTAAGAATCCTTGGTCTAGACATCTAGTCCACCACTGTCAGCTAGAGCATGTTTCCAGTGATTAAGTTAATATAATTTCTTAGCCTTGCCTAGGGAGCTCTGGAATTGCTTGACGGCCTCCCATCCAAATCCCAAGAAGTTGTCTCTATGTAGCTTCCAAAATCAGGTGGGACTTAATGTGTTGAAAGTGTTGGGTTGTTGCTGAGATACTTAAACAGGGAACCACATGTATGCAAAATACCGACAGGAAAAACTGTTTTTAAAGAGTTGTTGATGGCAAAGAAAGATAGGTGCCTCTTTGGTGTGTGGTTTCTATTACCCCTCAGGCACACTACACACATTCAATGTTAGGGATGGAGAGCAGTTGTTACTTGGAATACAAACAACAGAGGAGTCAGATGTCTGAGGATCACAGTCCCAGCTGACAAGAAGAAGCCTTAGAGACTCCAGGGTTATGCTGCTATTTTTTTCACAGGAAGTGATACAGTTTAAGAGATTAGCATTGTTTGGATAGATGATTGACAGCACTTATTCTACAGTCTACTTTTATATTTGAAAATATAGATATAGTCAAGCATTCTATCTTTGCATGGCAACTTACCCCAAGCCAATTATAAAGTAATGCTTCTGGGGTTTTTTTCTAATCCATAGAATAGTGGACAGTATTTGAAGACATGGTTGCTGTTGTCCCCATTTATTGCAGGATTCAAAATGTCACTGGGTATTGCTTTATTCTATTAAATAAATAGTTTGATTCATTGTTAAACAAGGTGTCTATAACAGTGCTGTGTTGTTTTTAAATAAGCCACATCTTCTGTGAGTTCTTCAAATTATCTTGTTCCTTTTCTAAAAAATAAATAAATAAAGGAAGTGATATATCAGTTTGGAGTTTATTGAAGTTTTGGATCATTGTGGATTGTGGGCTTCCAGTTATTGTAAACCCAAAAGCAGAAGTTTGAAATATTTTCCTGATTCCTGTTGTTAAGACTCTTTCTTTTCCTCATAATGAAGAATTGAGGCCAACTAGGCCAAGTGAAGCTGGGTATTCCAACAGAGTCCATACTACATGCCATCATATGTTAGGAAAAATATATACTTTCCCTCTAATTTGATTTTTCTACTCTCCCTTCCTACTTTATCACTGAATCTTCTTGCCCATCAAAGCCCCGTTTATACTGGAATATAATTCACTTTCTGATTCCAGATTAGCTGTTTTGGATTATATAATAATAATAATAATAATAATAATAATAATAATAATAATGATGATGATGATGTATTTGTATCCCACCACCATCTTCCCGGAGGGACTCAGGGTGGCTTACAGACAATACACAATAGTGCACATAATGTTCAGACAAAATGCATCAACAATTACAAAAAAAAAAAATCATATTAACAGAAAACAACATTCAGAAATGATCAATTACAAGAGATAAAAGCCCAACTCAGTATAAAATAGAAATGCCCTGTAAAAAGTAGTGAAAACTGCTGGTTAGAGAATAGACAATGCAAATTACAAATGTTGAAAAGTGCAGAATCAGTATCAATTTGGTTCATCAGGCTGGAATCTTAGGCATTGTTGAAGGCCTGCTTAAACAGCCAGGTTTTCAGTTCCCTCTGGAAACATTGGAATGTTGGGGCATGCCTAATTTCCCTGGAGAGGGCATTGCAAAGCAGGGAGGGCACAACCGAGGTTCTTTCTCTCGTCCCCACCAACTGTGCTTGAGATGGATATGGGACTGAGAGGAGGACCTCCCCAGCAGATTTTAGAGCTCGCACGGGTTCATAGGGGGAGATGCGGTCATGAAGATAGGCTGGACCCAAACTGTGAAGGGCTTTGTAGGTAACAACCTGCACTTTGAATTGGGACTGGAAATGTGTTGGCAGCTAGTGGAGCTGCTTCAATAGGAGTATGGTATGCTCCCTATTGCTGGTCCCCATTCGTAATCTGGCTGCTGACCTTTGCATTAATTGCAGTTTCTGAGCTGTCTTCAAAGGCAGCCTCATGTAGAGTACATTGCAGTAATCCATTCTAGATGTAACTAAGGAATGGACCACCATGGCCAAGGCAGGTTTTTTGATGTACAGTCGCAGCTGGTGCACATGTTTTAACTGTGCGAAGGCCCTTCCAGCCACTGCCAGCACCTGAGCTTCAAGTGTCAGCACTGAGTCCAAGAGGACCCCCAGATTGCGGACCTGTGTCCTCAGGGGGAGTTTAACCCTGCCGAGCGCAGGTTGCCACCCTGTAACCTAATTGGCCTTGCAATTGACCAGGAGGGCCACTGTCTTGTCTGGATTAAGCCTCAGCTTCTTAAACCTCATTCAGTCCATCACAGCTGCCAGGCGCTGGTCCAGGATCCAGGGAGCTTATGGTGGAAAGGAGTAGTAGAGTTGTGTGTCATCAGTGTAGAGATGGCACCCAATTCCAAAACTCCAGATGACTTCACCCAGCAGTTTCATGTAGATGTTGAAAAGCATGGGGGATAGAATCAAACCTTGCAGGGCCCACAGGTCAATGTCCAGGGGTCCAATCTGGTGTCCCCCAGCATCAACCTCAGGGTATGATCTTCCAGGAAGGAGTGTTGACACTGCAAAGCAGTGCCCCAAGACCCATTCTGGAGAGCAGACCCAGAAGGATATCATGATCGATGGTATCAAAAGCCGCTGAGAAATAATAATAATAATTTTAAAAAAATCAGCAGGGACACAGCCCAGATGTATCCAAATGCTGGTTTCTATTGAGAAAAACATGTATTTTGTGCAGGAAAAAAACTGTTTTCAGAAAATGAGTTTCCTTTGTGCAGAGAAAAGACCCCCTACACCCCCCCCCCCAAAAAAAAAACCATATTATTAAAGAGGTGTCCTTCAGTGAATGCCTCTGCCATCCAACCCAACCCTGCCATCCACTGCCAACTGAAAACTAGAGGGGCTTTGCAGGAGTTGTAATCTTAAATTGTAATGTTACATGGGGGGATTTATTTATTTATTTGCCCTTCTCTACCCCGAGGGGGACTCAAGGCGGCTTACAATCACACCTCCATGGTATCTTAAAACATACCACATCAGTTAAAACTTAAGTTAAACATTAAAACATAAGCATAGTAAAAATGTATTTCAATGAATTGTGTCATCCAGAGTCATGGTCTAAAGGCCAATCCGTAGTCAAATTGCACATATTCCATACTAACATTCCTGCACTGCTCTATTTTTCAAATGCCTGCTTCCAGAGCCAGGTTTTGACTCTCTTTCTAAACACTAAGAGGGAGGGGACTGCCCTGATATCACTAGGGAGGGAATTCCATGGCTGAGGGGCCACCACTGAGAAGGCTTTGTCTCTCGTCCCCACCAACCAGACTTGCAGAGAAGGTGGGACCAAGAGTAGGGCCTCTCCAGATGATACTTGATCTCCGAGATGGTTCATAGGGGGAGATATGTTTGGACAGGTAGGCTGGGCCAGAACCGAAATGTAACATAACCTTACAAAGCTCCCCTTACCTCTATGGTGTGGTTGTTTTTAAACAAAAAATAGACTGAAACCTGTCCTCAATTTAAAAAAAACTCTGAGTTCTCAGGGTTCTCTCTTGTTTGTTTGTGTGAGGCAAGGAGGTTTAATCAGCAAGCCACTTACCTGTTCCAGTGAGGGCATCTACTAGCTCCGCAGGGGGCAGAGGGAAGGTAATGTTTAACTTTATCTCTGCTCTGCTCTGGTACTTTAGCCTAGCAATAAGCAATGCAAAACAACCCGCTGTTTATTTCTTTTTTTAAAAAAAAGCTGACCTAAACGAAATTGGAGGTCATGGAACTTCTCTTTTTTGTCGACTTCCCAAAAAAGTAGCCACTGAGGCCCCTTCCACACAGCAACATAAAATCCCACATTATCTGCTTTGAACTGGAATATATGGCAGTGTGGACTCAGATAACCCAGTTTAAACCAGGTATTGTGGAATTTTCTGCCTTGATATTCTGGGTTATGTGATTGTGTGAAAGGGCCCTGAGTAGTGGGGACTAAGAATGATATTTCCCCAGCCAGGGAGCATAAAGGGAGCAGTGCTCCTAAAAACAGCTAACCCTTCAGGTAGGGATACCAAGGTGCTTGTTTATAAAGCTATTGTCCTCCCAACCCTGCTATATGCCTGCGAAACGTGGACCATCTACAGATGTCACATGCAATTCCTAGAACGATTCCATTAGCGTTGCCTCTGAAAAATCCTGCAAATCTCTTGGGAAGACAAGCGGACAAATGTCAGCATGCTGGAAGAAGCAAAGACCACCAGCATTAAAGTGATGCTCCTCTGCCATCAACTCCGCTGGACCGGTCACGTCGTCCAAATGCCTGATCACTGTCTCCCAAAGCAGTTATTCTACTCCCAACTCAAGAATAAAAAATGGAATATTGGAGGACAGGAAAAGAGATTTAAAGATGGGCTCAAAGTCAATCTTAAAACTGTGGCATAGACACCGAGAACTGCAAAGCCCTGGTCCTTGAGTGCTCTAGCTGGAGGTCAGCTGTGACCATCAGTGCTGTAGAATTTGAAGAGGCATGAATGGAGGGTGAAAGAGAGAAACGTGCCAAGAGGAAGGCGCGTCAAGCCAACCCTGACCGGGACCACCTTCCATATGGAAACTGATGACCTCACTGCAGGAGAACATGCAGTTCAAGAATAGGGCTCCACTGTCACCTACATACCCTCCGCAAGGACACTGCTCTTGGAGGACAATCTTACTCAGACAAGGAGGGATTGCCTAAGTAAGTAAGTAATCTCGGGTCATTTGTTCCCCCCCCCCCCCCCGCCCCCCAAGGCCAGTGCTTTCACTGTAAAGTGAAACTCACATCACTTCTCAAGGATTTACAGCTGTAGGATTTGCCCTGCCCATGCTCTTGATCCTGAAGCACTTCGGGGCTTTGCTTTGGGTCCCAGCACTATCTGTATTAGACGAGTGATAGCCAAAGATATAATGCAATTGCTGCACTGTGTTTTGGTCAAAGAACCCCACCTATACAGTGTTCTCATCAGGAATATCTGATGGGCAGAAACCCAAACTTCATTTCAGGGCTGGAAGTTTTTATTCACTTTCAGGCATTGACTTATGGTGACCTCATGGATTTCATAGGGTTACTTAGGCAAGAAATCCTCAGAGGTGGTTTTGCTCAGTTCCTTCTCTGAAATATAGCCTCCAGCACCTGCATTCGTTGGTGGTCTCTAGAAAAGGCCTGGTTTTACTTCTTTATTATTCCCAATGATTCATTTTTTCCTCTTGCTGTCTGGAGTTATATTGCTTTATCTTCTTTTTATTGAATCCCACCCTGATAGTTTTACTGAAGGGAGTAGACATTAGAAATCTCTTAAATCTGTTTTCTTCTTGTAAAACCTGAAACGTAAAATCAGCCTCTGTGGTTCAGAAGTGCCGAACTGTACATTGAGCCTCTTTGGAGTCATTGCCCTCACATTCATTACTAGAGCCCTCTCTCTGCTGCACACAAACATTTCCTTAGTTATGCTTGAATCACTGCTTCTGTGTACCATTTCAACACATTTCTGTTTGCATTTGTAATCTCTCATCTAATGGGCCCTTGTCTGTTCCCCTCTCATCTTCATTCATACTCACATTCGGTTTATTCCACATTTCATCCAATGAATCCAAATGTGAGACAGGAATGGGGCTAATCCCACCATTTAGCACCAAGGTAACTGTTTTAGATGGCAGGCACAGCAGCTCCGCCATTTTTCATCCTTGGGCCCCCAGGCCTTTGCTCTCTCTGCTCCAGACTGCCCACCTTGCACATCCTAAACTTGTTTGATACCTTCAGGTGTGGTGGATGATAAGCTTGTTCAGTTGCCAGTGTTATAGAAAGGGTGCATCTACACTGTAGAATTAATGAAGCTTGGTACCACTTTAACTGCCATAGTTCAATGCTATGAAATCATAGGGATTGTAGTTCAATGGAACTCCAGCACTACTAACAAAGACGGCTAAAACCTTTGTAAAATTGCAATTCCCATTATGGCATAACATTGAGCCAAGGTAATTTATGTGGTGTCAAACTGCAATATTTCTGCAGTGCAGATGCATCATAAGGGTGAACTCTGGGTCCACTTGACTTCTTTACATGGCATGATATGGCATGTCTCGTGCTACAGAATGTCTTGTGCCACTGCCAGACAGGAAATAACAGATTGAGCCGCATCTCGTCTTAGAATTAAAGACAGAGCTGCAGCATGTCATTTTGCTGCCTGGAGCAGAGCAGTAGATGCCATTTACCTTTTCCAAAGTCAAGATGCATCGTACCCTTGGCCAGTCAGGTTATTTTGATATGTGAAGCAGAAAATGCCTGTCTGTCTTCCCAGAAATAAAGATATCATCATAATTTGCTGCTGAAATCTGCTGCTTGAGGCAGCCATGTCATACTGTCTGGTTCTGACAAAAGAGTAGCAATAGAAATCTCATCTGTGGCACATTGAAATTCACAGAAGAAGCACCCTAGAGTATATGGAAATAATTCAAGGTTGTCACCACTTATTGACAATGCGTGAATAAATTAAACTAAGCTATGCAGTTCATGTTGCCCTGAAAATAGTATGGGTTAAGCATACCCTACGTTTTAGAATCTGGAACTTTTCTATCATAACCAGTAAATGTTATAATTTTATTTATTTTATTTCTTTACAAATGGTTGTACATTACCTAAACTTTATATACATATGGCAACAGGGCCACCTTGAAGTAACTAGCCTCTTTTATATCTATAAATTGGTCACAAGGAAGCTCTTGGGACCTGCAGGCTAAATCATTTTGTTTTGTTTTTCATCTTTGACTAATTGCTAATGGTGTGTAAAGAATGGAGGGTTTTTGTTTTTCAGAGGCTGGATGGCCATCTGTCGGGGGTACTTTGAATGCAATTTTCCTGCTTCTTGGCAGGGATGGCCCACAAGGTCTCTTCCAACTCCTTGATTCTAAGATTCTATATTCATATATTCCATATTCAAATATGAACATGCTAGTATTAGCATGCCAAGGTGGACAAGCTGATAGCTTTGTGGTGTAGTTTTAAAATGCTTTATTGTTTCACGACAGTTCCCCTGGCGGCCAGAAAAAAAGTTAAATAGCCTCTGTGTATGTCTGTATATGTTTGTATGTCAAAAGTTTGCCATATATGTGTACACTGTAATCCGCCCTGAGTCCCCTGCGGGGTGAGAAGGGCAGAATATAAAAGTTGCAAATAAATAAATAAATAAGTTCTTCAAAACTTTATTTCTATTTCCATAGTTTTTGTGATTGAATGGCACCTGGTACTTTCTCTCTGAACTACCTTATGACTCCTAGAAACTGCTGCTGTAAACCTGGAGGAAAGGACCCTTCTAGACATAAAGCAGGGAAAATCTTAAATCACCCTGAAAACTGATCTTTTGTTTTATTTTAAAAAGCTGACTTAAGTAATAATGATGAAGTGCTAGTTTCAAAACCTGCTCCACTAACGGCTCTTAAGAGAAAATTCAAATCTGTTTGTTTTCAAAGACAAAATTTGTTCACATATTACAAAGTTCGAAAGGCTGCCAATACTGCTCCAAATCCATAGGGTGCAATAGCATAAAGGGCAGATTAAAATTTGGGGTAGGTGGAAAATAAACCATAGATCCTCCAAATTCATGGGATCCAGATCCACTGTGGATTTCTGTACCCCATATTAATAAATGGCAGTGATATGAACACAGACATGCTGAATTGTGTACCATTTGGGCATGATCACGCAGATTTGTGGGTATCCACAAGAGGTCCTGGAACAATCCGCTCATGGATATGACAGGCCCACTGTATTTAGTGGTGTTGGATTTGATAACTGTCCTTGTCCCATCCAACCACAGGCAGCCATATTATGAGTAGTTGTGGCACAGGCACATCTTCTTGCTTCTTTGGTGGGGCAGCAAGTTGTGCATGTCACCAATGATTTCTGTTCTTTCTGTGGTGAAGACCTTCCTTCTTTTCTTGCTCTAGAAGCAGTGAGTTAGTGAATGCTGCAATTCATAGCATGTGGAAGGGAGAGTTGTTTTGCATCCCTTCTCAGGTGGCAGCATTGGTTGACAGTTGTGTGTCCATGACAAGGAATGACAATTCAGTTACATGATTAGTTCATTTGCAGGATTCCATGTGTCCATTCCACACAAAAAATCTCTGGCTTAGCTACACACCATATTTCCACTGACTCATCCAGCTCTAACTAGAACTAAAACATAGCATAGAATAATGTGTAATATCCACACTGCTTTAATGTAGACCTTGGAGACACTTCTTGTAACTACAACTCTCAATCCTACTCCTTGGACAACACTATCATCATTGCCCTATGGTTTCCCCCACTGTTCCCCAGCTTCGGGACCTCCATGCGATGAAGTCCTTTGAAGCAAAGTCCTGGAAGTTCCATTAGGAGAGGCAGGAATTTCCTTCCTTCTCTCTTTTTCTTCCTGCAGAATTGAGTGCAAATTACTTTTGTACTTTGAGCACAGTAGTCAAAATAAGATGTGGACAACGGGGAAAGTGAAAGAAGAAGAAAGTAGAACATGCCAAGAGCAGCTGAGAAACAGAGGGTCCATATATGCATCATCTAAAACACAGGATTTCCTGAGTTAAAGGAGGGGTGGTGGTTACATGATGCTAGAGGCAAATCTGGGTTGATTTGCTGCAACGGACAAAAAGCATGGGGTAAAAAGGTTCCCCTTTATCCCAAGTTTAGCTGGATAAAAGGAAATTTGCATTACTGTATATCCCTGCACTCACAAAGAGCACATTAGTTCATTCGCTCCCCCTATGGAGACTGCTTACACATCCACTTTTTTAAAGCCCAAAACAGCTGATCGGCTGATTTAGCTGTGAAACGGACACACAGCTGATTTAAAGGAAGCATGAATTAAAGCAATTAGAACTCTCTGAAACTATTCTAAACTTTCTAATATTAAACAGAGCTTGAATATACAATTGGGGGGAAAGAGAAATTTGGCAGAAGTTTTTTTAAAAAAAATATCTCTGTAATATGCTGATTCTCATATGCTCACATGCAAATCTGCTTGTATTTATATTAAGATATTTGCATGTGTGTGTATACAATTCAGCGCATAATGGAGTGATTTTTTAAAAAAATCATACTGCCAGATGTTCCCTGTCTACCTTCCATCTTGTTCTGATGTAGAGGAAACCTGTGAGGATGGCAAGGAAAGAAATTCTGGGACTAACAGGTCTGTGTGGGAACCTGCAGTCAGGTCCCGGGTTTTTTTGTCCTCCATTTAAAACCCATATTTCTCTGGAAGGGCCCAGAGAGAACTGTACTGATAGAGGCTGGGTCTACTAAATCAGGACTATTGGTAGGGATAAAAAGGAAGCATCTCATAAATGTGTGGCCTAGAACAGATGCAGTTTTGTTACATTTTGGTACTTTTGTTCGCATAGAAATCCCTTAATACGTCATGTATTAAGCATTTTTAGAAAATAGAATGGGTAGTAAACCTAACAATATAGGGTCTGTTCACTTTCCCTTTGTAGAAGATTATGCAATTGATGATACAATATTAAAAACAACTACTAGTAATAGTAGTGGCAGTAGCAACTGCAGCAATATAATATATAGTGTGTTTAATTAGGAATGCAGCTTCATGGAGGCCAGAGGTACAACCTGCGCCTCAAGCTGTATAGTGGAATGGCTACTGGCACATCTAAGGCCTACATTCCTTCTGTATGAGGTGGAAGCATTTTTCTACAATGCACTAAGAACTCCGTGAACTTGGTTACTTGTAAACTGTAGCTGGGCAGGCAGCATGCTGATCTGCTGTGGTTTATGGCAATATGCCCAGGTGAGTAATAATGTGCCCAACTGAGGCACAAACCGCTTAGAAGCAAATAGAATAAAACTTTCTCCCAAGGAAGGCATGTTATGAATACAAACCAACCCACTTTGGTATGAAGTACAATTTCCTTATTAAAATGGAGCTTCAGTACAGGAAGGAGAAGGATCTGACAGAAAATGGTCTCTTCCTGGGGATACAATGAAACTGAAAGTTGCAACGAGACAATCCTGGACAAAGGAAAATTGTTAAGTCACAACGAAAAACTTATTGACCCGCAAAAAAGAGACTGGGGGTGCATCTATACTGTAGAATTAATGCCTTTTGACACCACTTTAATTGCACTACTCAACGCTATGGAATTCGAAGAGTTGTGGTTTAGTGAGGGACCAGCACTCATTGGAGAGGAGGCTAAATATCTTGTAAAATTACAAGTTTCATGCTTCTATAGTATTGAGCCATGGCAGTTAAAGTAGTGTTAAACTGCATTAATTCTGCCATCAGATGCACACATGCCCTAAAACGTGGAAGAAACTGGAATAAAGGGAGTGTGTGACTAAAATGTGTGGTGATTTGGATTAACAGCGGGAAAACATGTGCTAAAAAGGTACACTTAAAACCCAATTTCAGCCAAAAATGGACATATTCACATGACTGTATATCCCTGCAGTCAAGAAAAACATGTGATTTCATTCCTATATCCTGGTGTGGACTGCTCCAGTGTATGTGCATATTTTTAAAATCCTGAAACAGCTGATCTGAGCTATAAACAAATGGAGCAACAGATACGCAGGTGGCTTAATAGAAGCACAAATGGAAAGAAATTTCAATTAGAACTCACTGCAAGCATTCATTTATTCTAATATTTATGAAATTAAGCGGAGCTTGAATTTACAGTAGAGTGAGGAGAGATAATAAGAAATCTGCTTGTGTATACATTTAGATATCTGCATGAGCACATATGAAGTCCAGCTCATCTCGGAGAGTCAATGTTTTTGAAAAGTAAACTTTCACCAAATGTCCATTTACCAGAACTGACAGGTCTTTGTTTGGACTTACTATCAGGTCCCATGATTTTTGCCCCACTTATTTCTCCTGCATTTTGGAAGCACCCTAAGTTTGACAAAGCTGTCAATCGGTTGAAGGAGATTTGGGTTGTTGCATGGTTGGAGTAGAATTCCAACCTTTAAAATGATGAAAAACTGAGTTATTATGGTTATCCAGTTAGGATAACAACAGAAGAAGGATTGCTAACCTGTCCTTCCGGCGGCAGGCTCAAACTATTTTATTTAGGCAGGCATTTAAAGAAGATGGTTTTTATATCATGTCAAGGTCTGCTGTGGGGTTTTTTTGTTTTTGTTTTTATGGATTTAACAGAATTGTTTTTTATTCTAATATTTTTAATACTGCTTTAATATTTGCATATTTTAAATTGTATTGTAATGATTTTAATGTTAGCGGCTTTGAGTCTCCTTATGGAGAGAAAAAGCAAGCTAAAAAAAACATAATCATCATCAATACCTAGAAAGGAAATACTGTGTTAACTGAACATTGTATAGGTAGTGCACTCCTAATCTGAAAATCCACAATCTGAAACTTTTTGCTGCTAGCCACCTGTTTCCACCTTTAAAACAGCAGCTGTAGTGTACCTGCTCATTTGTTTGCAAGGTGAAAGCAGATGACTAGCAAGCTCCCTGGAGATGTTCAGCACAGGATATACTGTATTTTTAAAATTCAGTATCAGGTTCCTTATATCCTCAGGCTCTCAGATCTTTGGCATCTCTCCAGCCTTAACTCCAGGGGTGGCTGAAGCAATAGGCAAGATTCACATTTGTGTATAGCGCAAATCCCCAAGGGGCGCTCTTGAAGCACCCCTCCGGGGGGGGGGGGGAGAGATTCCAGAGTCGCCATTAAGATGGGCTAGCAAAACAAGTGATCATCTTCACAGCCACAGCCACAGCCACAGCAGCCATTCATGATTTACAGAGCTCCCCATTCCTGCTCCACTTCCTCCGCTCCAGAGTGCAACATTCTGATTCTCCGTAATGCAAACCAAGCCCATGATAGGATACTTGGCAACTTCGGGTCCTTCCGACAGGCCCTGTATCCCAGGATCTGATTCCAGGTTTTCTGTTTATTCCAGATTATAATTCAGTTTAAAGCAGAAAACCTGAGATCAGATCCTGGGATATAGGGCCTGCCTGGATGGGCCCTTCTACCTTTTATTTTTCAGTGATTTTTTTTTGTGGTGGTGGGGGGGGGGGGCAAAATACTGTTTGCTTACACTTGAAAATTACCTAGGGCCAGCCCTGCTTAACTCTCATACAAAACATAAGTAGCAAAACATAAGTAGATGTGAGGCTGCAGAGAGATGCAAGGCAGAAAGATAACTAAAGATCTGTGAAATGTTGGGAGGTGTGAGTTCAAATCAAGCACAACACTTGAATTTCTGCTACTTCATAGATCCAAAATCCAAAACACTTTTTGTTCCAAGCATTTGGGATAGGGGGATACATAACCTGTGCAAACATTACAAGAGACGGTGTTCCAAATACTACAGTATTACTAGGTCTACATTTTACTGCTAAGACAGTGCCATCTGCTGGTAATGAATGGACATATTATTCCCTGTTGTTTATCACGTTTTGAGACACACACACACACACACACACATACACATGAGAGACACACTTTTAGAATAACAAACAGTACTGAAGGCCAGGACTATAATTCTAAAATTCCAAGATTTGGTGAATCAATGATATTCCACCACTGCAGTATTTGGGTCCTTCCACACAGCCATATAGCCCAGAATATCAAGGCAGATAGTCTACAATATCTGCTTTGAAATTGAATATCTGAGTCTGCTCTGCCACATAATCCAGTTCAATGTGGAATTTATACAGCTGTATAGAACAGGCCTGTGTAACTATGGCCCCTTCCACACAGCTATATAAAATCCACATTGAACTGGATTATATGCCAGGGTGGACTCAGATGATCCAGTTCAAAGCAGATACTGTGGATTATCTGCCTTGACATTCTGGGTTATAAGGATGTGTGGAAGAGCCCCTTGTCTCACTGAAGCCTGCAAAAATATCAGAAGCCCAGTTTGTATAGCCCTTATTTTATTTCACCTTCTCTAGAGAAAGAACGTAGAGGGGGGTTTTTTCTGTCACAGTCAACCAAGTAGCTCAAACTTATGTGCTACTTTATATAAATGAGATCACTGATTTACCTAATTCATTATTCTCTATATTATTGTCTAAACCTCTTCCAGATTTTAAGATTATATTCTCTTTTTATAGTATCTGAGTGGAGATGTTTGGTGTTGAAACTGCATGAAAAAATGTCCTCTCCCACTACCCAATGACCTTTCAATTACCTATTTCTGAAACACCCTCAGCAGGTACCAAACGGAATTTCTTTTTCTTCATCTGATGCAGGGATGTACCTATGGGCAAGGGGACAAATGAGGGATGTGGCCCCAGCTATATCTCTGTCCCTCTTTAAATTTTTCTTGACTCCTCAAATATCTTGCATTCCAGTTACTTAAAATATAAATTGGGCATTTAGTACTCTAGTATATACACCCAAAGAAAGCCAGGCAAAGTTAGCAAGGGGATGCAAATACAGTAAATTCAACAGTTCTAGGGATGGCAATTTTTCAATGTTTTACTGTCCACAATGCTAGAAATTTGGGGAATGATGGAAAATTCCATTGGGGCAAAAAAATCTTATTTGTAGGAGCAATGCTCTCATTCACACCACATCCACAGTAGGTACACCCCAATCTGCTGGAATGTTGTTGAATCATCACTTCACTCTGAAACTTGCAGTTCAACAGTAAAGTGCAAGCAAAGCAAATGCATAATTTGATGAGTCCATGCCACATTTTAACTTAAAGGCTTCCCTATGCCGCATCTGAGAAAAACTGGGAAAAGTGCTGGGACAGATGGCTCATTGGTCTGACTTGGACTAACCTATCATGCTTCAAAGAGTAGGCTGAAATCAAAAGAATGACAAGCTATGATCAAGTAAATACAGCGACAAAATAGAAACAATCAGTGACAAAATAGAAACAATTCATGGATTTCCCATATAAAATGATGTCACAAGCAGCAACATAACCCACCTGCTATTGTGTATACACTGTATAGCATTTCGGACAACTTAAAAAAAAAGGTTCTATTTATTTGTTTTTGATGCTGCTGATTTTTTTAATGAACAGAAAGAAACAATGGTTGCATCTTCCAAACTGTACATAGAATTGGTGTGGAGAGAGAAGGAGGACTTTCTGGATGAGAAAAACAGGCCACCAGAACTTCCAAGCACATTCTTAGTTGTGTTCAATTAATAGAATATGTGGATCTGAACAGCTTCTCTGGTTGTAGTGCAATAATCATCTATGTTAAAGTATCCTCTTTCTCCTAGTGCTTTAACAAATTTGTCATCAGGACTACCATGCCCTCAGAACAGGTGAAATGGCCTTGGAGGGAATACTGTACTGCAAGACAACTGCATTGTTCACTGAATGGGCTACTGCTAACAAGTGACTGTATGTTTCCACTGCTCGTTTAATGGGCTCATGAAGAGCTGCAAATCATAGCAACCCTGAAACAATGTCCATAAATGTGGCAGGGAGTTCTACAGCTAATGTGTGAAGATGTATGGCAAGAAGGAACAAGCACTGAGGGGCAAAAGAAAGGGAGGAAATGCATTCAGGCACCAAAGGGAAGGTACCCCATCTTTCCATGCAGAACCTGAAAGAATCAGAGGAGAAAAGGAGAACAATGATTAAACTGATGGAAAGGCTTTACAATGATAAACAGACAGTGCCATGTGTGATATGGATAGAAATTCAGCATCAAGAGACAAATGTACGTAGATACATTTCCTATCACCCCATAACCATAAGAAAATTTGATAGTGTTGAATTAAATGGACAGAGGGTAAAACAGGCACTAGACAGAGAAGGATAGTCCATTTTATGATGGGGGGAGTTGAAGGAGGAAAACCATTAACCCCATTTGTGCTGGTTGAGAGGAATAGTAGGAAAACATTAAACTGAGAGGAGGTGGTCATCAGAGATATGTCCACCCATTTTCATTTAGCTAGTCATGCTGCAGTCACCATTCACAAGGATTTCTGGGCATTCTTATGTGGTCCCTGTATATAACCGTGCTGTGGAGGCTGCATTGCTTGAAAGGTGGTTATGGAGGTGAGATTTAGTTGTTGAGTAGTGGTAAAGGTTTCTGTCCTCCACAATGACCAAGATATTGAGTAACATCATTTGAATTCACCAGCGGAATTCCCACCAAAGTCATTTCAATAAGTAACATTGCTTAATAAAAAATATTCAAGTCACCCTGAGTCCCCACAGGGAGATGGGATGGGGTATAAATAAAGTTGATTTGACTTGACATTTTCCCAGAAGAATATAATTCAAACAGGAAAATCAAAATAAAATTAACATTAGTTGGAATGAGATGATAATAAAAAAGAGAAAGTTAGAAAGTTTATTTTAAGCTTAGAAAGTTTCTTTCAAGACAAATGGATATAATGAAATGAATCTAGAATTCAGTCATGGTAAGATGATGCTCTGAATATTACTACTATCAATTGTTCAGTTATGAATAGTTTCATTACATCAAATGTAGAGAGTCTATTGTATTTTATTTAATGCTAAAAGTGTCAACCGGGAATTATGACAGCATTGGGATTGCGACCTCTTAAATAAAATTAGTATGGATCAGAGATTAATTCATTACAATAATGACAATTAATTCATGACATTACAATTAATTCATGACATTACAATTAATTCATTATAATACCTTTCATTGCCCTGTTGGAGATTTAGCAGCATCAAACATCTTCTTTCTTCCCTCCATTCCTGACATGGCCTCCACATTCTTACGCCAGTCGCCCACTTCCACAGGACGTTCCTGTCAGGGAAACCATATTGTTAAACCATGCTTTAGAATATCCTATGGTCCCATTCATATAGCTGAAGTTATGCATTACATGTTCTCACAGGATCACTACTCAAGATCATGTCCCTTCTACACAGCCCTATATTCCAGAATATCAAGACAGAAAATCTCACAATATCTGCTTTGAACGGAGTTATCCAAGTTCACACTCAGATAGTGTGGGATATTCTGCCTTTCTATTCTGGTATATAGAGCTGTGTGGAAGGTCCTCAGATTATGCCAAGAAATAATGCAACTTGAAACTTGCCTTAATTCCAGAGCTATCAGTTCTTTCTCCAACAACTTGGAGAAACCCTACTAAATGGAGACCTCCATTCATCTGGTTTTGGATGTTTCTTTCTTGTGAATAGAAATGATAGTAATAGGCACACAACAGCATTCCACCATTTCCAGCCAAACTATGAAAATAACTACAAAACATATAACATCAGATTTGATTTAATGGGGGGATTCTTGACTGCTAACCTTTTCTGTGTCTTCCTTCTTGACAGATTTGAGGTTGGCTCTCAGGTCCATGGAAACTTTGTGCTTAGAACCCAGCAGAGCCCTTAGCATGGCATCTGCAGAGACACGGACACGCCGCAAGGGAGGACGCTTGAACTTTCCTCGGAGGTCCAGTACTTTCAATTTCAGGTCTTTAATCTGTGGGAGAGGATAAATAAAAGACCATATATGCTCATAATCCTTTCAAAGCTTGAGATCAAGAACATAGTAACCTTATTATTTTTATGGGGGGGGGGGGAGGTTAGCTCAAAATTGACCATCTTACTCCACCAGAATGAAGAAAGCCTTGGGAATGATCTTTGGTGGAAAGATACTCTGAGCACAGCGGGACATTCCTCGTAGCATCTGGCTCTCAGTGGGAGTGGAGAAATAGAGGGAAAGAACTACAAGCCTCAAGTACTGCATCCCTAAAGCGGGTGGCATCAAATAGTTACGGCTACTTTGAAATTATGTTCTCTTGTTTATCTGTTCTACCTAGTTTTTATGTAAATCGATAATTTTAGGACTGAGTTTGACAACAGTGGTATCTCTGTGCCCAACATTTTGACCCATTACTGTATAGAAACTGTAGTGAGTTCTCTTTTTAAAAAACAACACTCAAATCCACTTTCTGGTATGACAATTTGGTATTTTTCAGGTATTTAAAATTAGACCTATAATAAGACCGCCTATATTCATGGAGAATACATTTACAGCCTGACCAAAGTTATATTAGACTACAGTTAAAATTAAGCACCATTAAATTGCTTCACTTCCAGCATTGTGTTGGTGGGCCGAGAGATTCTTACAGGGTATATTTTCTAGGAATTTGCTAGCTTCTCCATCACAACTCTGTGGTAATTTTAGAACCAGAGGATCTCTAAAATTACCAGACCTAAAGGACCTAAAGTGTATAAACATACCATTTTCCACCAGGCACAGATAAGTGAAAGTCTGGATATGGGTTCTGTGAGTTACAGGAGTCTTACTGTATTTAAAAGGTGAATCCCTACCTCTGGGGGCTTCTAAGAAAAGTTAATCACCTTCATTTATGCCAGAAAAAGATGGTTTGAGAAGTGTGGTTAATCACCCATACTTTGGGTGATTTCACTACTGTCTCCACTCTATAACGTATCATCCTCACCATCATCACCAGTGGTACTATATTATAACCAGCTTTTTCCACAATTCAGGACACAAGGTAGCTTATAAAAGTTAAAAGAAATAACAGCTAAATAAATGAACACCATGATAACACTTTAAAATATAATTAAACCATAAATAGAAATTCATGTGGTTAAAAGCATGACCATTACAAAAAGACAAATATAGACAACGCAGAACATTATGAAAGGCCCTTCTCTTCTAAGCAATTAGATATCAAAGGCTGTTGAAACAAAAGGCTAATTTTCTCAAGAAAGGGAATTCTAAAGCCTGGGAGTAAACACTGAGAAGGCTCTCCTTGTTCACATTTTCAAAGCTACACATTTTAAGCTGTATGATTTACTGGAATGTAATTTTCGAAGAAAATGAATGTTTTATCTCAGTAGCAGGAAAATGAAAGGTACATGCACACTTTAAAAAAAATAAACTCAGATTGTAAACTGGATAAATTCGTTCAAACATTTTGTTTTGTCTTCTTCTTACCTCCCGTGTGTTGTGGTTGCATTTTGCTTCAATGTCGTATCTCTCTTCATCCACAATGTCCACCTTCTCATGAAGCTCCCTGCATAGGTCCTAGATAATTTAAACAAAAAACTGGACAGTGGGTATCTTCTATAGGCCATTCTTTTTCTAGATTGCTGCCAGTCAAAAATGCCATTTGTTTTCCTTTCTCTGGGGAAAAATATGGAGAAACTATCTACTGATTAAATTGGGGTGGAGCAAAACTGTCTACATTAGAAGTGATGTAAATGTGCTCTACTACAATAAGTGCATTGACAAAGTGCTCTCATATCTTGGAGTTTGTGATGTGTTCTCATGCTTCAAACGTTTACTTGACAGATTAATAAATCAGCAATAGAAAGATAACCTCTAGCTCTTACATTAGCAATAGCCAATATTTATATTTTAACAAGTCAGTGTGTACTTCTTGGAGCCCAAGTGCTTTTCTTGCCAAGCAATCACCAGTCTCCATGCAAAAATATAACTTAATACCTAGGGGCGATGAACAAACAACAATGGTGCACAGCCGCCAAGGGATGCAATATGGAATGAAGAAGGTAGAAGAAGAGGAGCTCTGAGAAGGTGGAAGAGCAGCACTAGGGGAGGACCAAAATCAGGAGCTCTAGCTAACAGACCATCCATGCTGCAGAGTTGTAGCAGTTTGACACCAGTTTAACTGCCATGATTCCATCCTATAGTATTCTGGGATTTGTAGTTTGTAGATCTCTCTGACAGAGAAAGATAAATATCTCACAATACGAAAAACCTCAGAATTCCATAGTATTGAGCCATTAGTTAGTGTGGTGCCAAGCTGCTATATTTTGCAGTGTGGATATAGCAAGGGAGGAAAGAGACTGGAAGCAGTGTGGGTGCCAAGATCATGGAGTGAGTCACTTCCCTACCCTGTCTAATGTAGCTACACCCCTGCTCTATGAGAGATCAGGATCCATCATCAAGCTGACTTAATCAAACAATAAAGGCTTCCATATGAAACTGTCATACAATTAATAGATACATGGGCACTGGACAGCATTTACCTATTAGATACAGTTACATAGACATTAGAAAAGAGAAGAATAATATTTAATTATAGAATCATTGAATCTTTGTGTTAGAGAAGTCTTAGAAGGATCACTAGCTAGTGTAGTTGTCCAGCCACTTTTTGAAGATATCCAGAGAAGGAGATTCCACAAACTAGATCAGTGGTTCTCAACCTGTGGGTCCCCAGGTGTTTTGGCCTACAACTTCCAGAAATCCCAGCCAGTTTACCAGCTGTTAGGATTTCTGGGAGTTGAAAGCCAAAACATCTGGGGACCCACTAAATTAGATAATGGGTTGCATTGCTAAACCACTCCCATTGTCTAATAAGTTACTTCAAATGTTGGATCAAAATCTACTCTTTCTGTGACTTAAAACCCCTTTGGGGCAGCAGAAAATGCATGTTCCTTTCTCTTTGTGAACTTGAATACCTTGATACATCCAGAGACTTCTGTGTCTCACCAGCTTTCTGGATGAGCCCAAAGTGGCTATGTGGAAAAGTCTTTAATGAAGTGAATGTGCTGTAGTTTAAAAATATTATATTTCTTTATTGATGTTTTAATATGATAGTTTATTTGAGTATTTGTTAAACATTTTTGTCATTCATTTTTAAACTATGAACTTTGCTTTGCATTCATATTATGAGCCATCCAAGGTACCAGTTGGAGGAAATATATAAATTAAATTAAATTAAATTAAAACAAATATTAGTGAAGTGTTGAACCCACTCTGGGTTTTATTCAGACCTTAAAAATTCAAGTAGACTCATTCTACTTGAATTTCAAGTGGACTCATTGATGTGTCCATCAGCCACCATTTCCTCTAAACTCTAATTCAGCAAATAGCTTCACAAATATGAGGCTTACTAGACTTCTTGCCTGTCTCTTGAAAGACAAAAGAAACAGGGCTTATTGGAGATCTGAACTAAATCTCTTGCTTTAGTTCTTTAGGACTTCTATGATGTTCTGGAAGTCTTATGAAACTGATATTGTCTTCCCAAAACCAAAACTCTACCTGGAGCTGGGCAAATGAAAGTCCGCTAGTTCTCAAAGGAGTGATCCTCTCAGCCAAGTATCTCTCCTTCTCTCCTTGTTTATCTACTTGCTCTTGTTCCCATTCTTCTTTGGCTTTAGCCAGCATCAAACTCTGGAAAAAAGAGGCCAAAACATTTATAAACAGCCTTTCTGGCAGCTCATTTTAACAATGTCAAATGGTAGCTGGTTTATTGGAACTGCTTTGGCAAAGCAAGAAGTCTGAATTGCCTCACCTTTAGAAGGAGTTTGCGTGAGGCTGTGATCTTGGATTTCCTCTAAGAAGCAAAAATAAATATAGAATGCACGTTAGACACAAAGCTCTTACAAATTTCATAGCCACACTGAAATCACTTTTAAGAAAAAAGAATATAGGAACTGCTCTTACCTCTCTTTAGATGTTGGTTTGGAAGAAATAATAAAAATAGGAGAAAATGAAATAAACAGAATGAATACGCAAAATACAGTTCTCTGTAAAAGTGGAATTAAATTGATCTACTGTGAAAGAGTGATCATACCACACCCATATTCCACATTGGTCTTAATATTGCATATGTAATTATCTTTCTTAATCTCACTACTTGGTCCTGTGGTTTGCTGGGTATTTATGAAGCCCATCAGTAAAATGTAGTACCCCATAACAACCAGTCATTGGTAGATAATATGACCTGTAAACCCCATTATTAACATCAGCCATTATTTCTCCTGGTTAAAGTAGATTGATGGTGCTCATCACCACATGCCTCAAACATGACTGAAAATTCACGGAATATCCTGGTGTTTTGCTTTCTCAAAAATGATACTGCTCCTCTGCATGCTTTTCTTTTTAATTTTATTACCCTGCTGGTCTCAAGCTCAAAAATTCACTTTCAACCTCAGAGTTATGTAGATATTAGGATATTCCTATCATAGTAGTAACCTCTAGTGTTTCACTCCAGTATCAGTAGCTGTCAGCAGAGAACAATATAAACACTATTGATGTGTAATGGTCAGCTGTGACCTACCATTGCAACAACCCACAATGCTGTGGGGGCAGCATCTCTTTGGAATATATTGGCTATTTTTTTCTAACTGCCCTCTACTGCAATTTGGTAAATTAGGATTCAGGAGTGTTAGCAGGAGTGGGTAAGCATTGAAAGGGCATAAACACAGAATTCTGTCACTTCCTAATGCAAAATCCATTCTGCTCCATGTAATTGACAGAAATGCGAAGGAGGTGTTTAGATGCTGTAGCCAATAACAACTGAGAGAAATAACATCGGTGGGAAGACACTATATGTACTTGAATGTTGTTCAAAATTTCCCTACAATTCTGCTAATTTTCAACCTAAAACTTCACAAAAGGGTCAGCTCAAGACATTTCCCTGCCTGTGGGTACTGGCTATTTTAGGGGCACCTTGCAAGCCCTGTGATGTGCAGCATTTTTCTCCTTTTTGCTGCCACCCACTAGCATCTGCTGCCTGAGATGAATCAATCTGCCTAAAGGTAGGACTGGCCCTGCCATCACACATTCTCAGGAGGATTTCAATAACATGGAAGCATAATTCATATTTTGAATGATGGAACTCAGAGTAGAATGTTGACCTTAATTTTCACAGTTAATCTCAAACCCCAGGAATTATGTATTATGGGCTTCATGATCCTACATCTCCAGGTGGGATCACAGGTGAGTTGTTGATGCTTGAGATGCCAGTATTACAACAATGTTGGTTATGGACTCTCTGTCTTCTATCCAGGGGAGTGCATGGAGAAAAAGCTATTTACTTTTACAAACTCCCATGGTAAAAAATGTAAGAACTGTGTTTTTACAGAGTTAAGAAAAGTTACTGATGAATAAAAAACCTTTGGTGATTTTTTTGTTAGATATAATTTAATTGAGAGGTCATGTTATTATTTAATTATTGGTTGTATGCTATAATTTGGTCTTAGAATATTGGTTTATTTTGGGATTTGGCTGGTTTGTTATTGTATGTGTATCTATGGTTGTATCAAGACATTAATGTTTGCCTTTTTTGTTTGTTGGAATTTGCCCTGAGTCCCCTTGGGGAGATAGTGCAGAATATAAAGTTGTTGTTGTTGTTGTTCATTTGCATTGCCCTCCCTGACTTGGCTGGGCAATTTAGGTAGTTGTAGTTCAGAAAGTCACTCTGCTTGAAATCATAGGTTCCACTCTGCCATCTCGTGGTTGATTTGTGGAACAGATTTATGACTAAAGCTGAAACTATTTTGTTCTCAAAATTTTCTCCTAATCATTTTCATTTGTGAATATTTGTGAACTCTCAAAGCTCAGAACATCTACTATTTCAGACAACTACTCCCAAAATCCCCAGTTAGCGTGTCAAGGGGATAGTAGCTTTTTTTGGCAATGGCCTCTGAGCATAGTCTGTGGTGAAACAGAGAGAATAGGCAATGATTAATGTTGAAGAAACATCTTTCTAAAATTCTATGTAGACCTGGTGGTGCTGGATGGAGGATGCTAAGTATTGCAGATTTTTAAAAAAAATCAAGCCATGAGAAACCTGTGATTCTCCAGAGGTTGGTTGGTTGAAGTACAATTCCAACCAGACCTTACCATTGGACAGGCTAGCTGAAATTAATCTGTACAGCTTTCCCACTCCTGTGACCCAAGGCCAGGGGCAGAAATACAGTAAGCCCTTCACATTCACTTGGGCTAATGACGCAGAAAGCATAAAAAAAATTACTATTTTTATGGGAAAGAACACTTGTCTGGGAATCTCTAGATCAATGGTTCCCAACCTTTATTTGACCAGTGACCACTTGACCAGGGACCACTTTGACCAGAGACCACTCTCCAACATTAGTACCAAAAGGGTTACAAATCAGTTTTTAGTCAACTTTAGATTCAGTTTGTTATTTGGGGTGCTGATTCAGAAAATTGCATTGGCTAGACCACATCAGTTCTAGTTTCTGATACAGAACATATGCCATCAAGTAGTCACCATCTGCTCATCCACAGAAAATGATTGTATAACTAATGTTTGTTTTAATCTATTGTATGATTTTATTTTGCTATTATAATTGTAATTATTGCGGCATCAAATTGTGCCATTGTTAGCTGCTCTGAGTCCCCCTGCGGGGGTGGGAAGAGCAGGGTAGAAATGTTGTAAATAAATAAATAAATAATCATCTAGAGCCACGGAATTTATTTTAGGCCCACAGGCTGGGAACCACTGCTCTAGATCATCCAGCACACCACTATGATCAACTTCTCCAGAATTCTTTTGGCAGACATTGGTCACAGAGTCACACTGGAGGAGCTCGAGATTCTTAGGGAGAACATTTCATCAAATCTGATTACCCAAATCCACAAAAGTCAAACTAGCAAATGTGGAAAGCCAACTGTAATGTGGATCCCCTAATACATTGCTGGATTATAATTTCCAATATTCTTCACATTGAGTGGCTGTCTGAGCTGCCAAGCTCTGGAGGACTGCATGATCCCCCTTTCTAAACAAGGGGGAAGGAAAGGAAGAAAATGCAAATATAGGACTGCTAATTTCAGCAGCACCCCTGTGACAGGTATAACAACTAGCTCTGCTAGATGACACGCATGAGATCCCTATGATAAAATTCAGATGTTTACTCTAAAATTCATGCTGACCAAACTTGTAGGACATGAACCCCCCCCCCCCCCAAAAAAAAAAAAAACCAAACAAAGAATAATGCAAGGGAAAAAATCTGTTACTTACGGTTCAGGCATCGTGGCAAGAAATTGTGTGCCTATAAATAGGGGGGGGGGGAAGCAAAGACCTTTAAATGTTTTTTTTAAAAAGATGCAAATCATGAAGTTGAACATTCCAGATTTAGAAAAGGCAGAACTGGAATAATCATTACTCTTCACCCAGTACATTTCTCAAAAACAAATGTTGGCAGCCCTCCTACTTCAATAATGATAATAACAAATAACAAATATGTTACTCATGATACTTAAAATTATTATGACAGTGAACATCTGTGATAATTGTATCTCTCCTCTAAGCCTATGGGAATATATTTCTAATTAAAACCAAATAAATAAATTATCAATTGTGCTTTAAATTGGATGCTTTGCATTTAGTATCCGAAACCCTGATTATTCTGTATCAGCCCATGAAAGCTTCATCTAGATTCTTAAGATTTTTATAAGTTTATCTTAGAGGCAGCTTCCATGTGCATCCATTCTGTGTTTTAATTAAACATTTAAAGAAATTTTCTAAGATGCTAAACTTAATCTTCCTCCCCCCAGAAAGATTCACCACCTTGCAAAGCTCATTGGAAATACAGGCACTCCCCCAAATTACTAACAAGATAGGTTCTGTAGGTTTGTTCTTAAGATGAATTTGTATGCAAGTCAGAACAGGTACATTTTAAAGTGTACCTCCAGCCAATTTTTTAGATAGATAGATAGACAGACAGACAGACAGACAGACAGACAGACACTGGATAGCATAGGGAAGGTTTAACACCCCTATAATGTTTGTTTTGCTATCTGTGCCCCTGTTCAGAAGATTCCACTTCTCTTTCGGTTCCTGTGACAGTTGGATTTTGAAATGTTTGGCTTATTTGTTATAGAAACAAGGATCGATAAGAAAGCCTCCATGGAAACACCTTTTCTCCATGATAACTCTTTCAGGGGTGAATTTCCCGTCCTAAAGATAGATTTCCTTTCACTTCCTGGTATCTTGCCCCCGTTTATAGTTAGGAGACATATGTAAGTAGGATGTTGGTAACTCGAGAACTGCCTATACTAAAGTGAGTATACCAACTGTGTGAGGGCTCTTTCAGGAGTGAATTTCCCTTTCTAGGGGCAGATATCTCTCACTTCCTGTTGTTTCACCCAATACTTATCTATGATGTTTATGACACAGCGACTGCTTGTATGGACTAAATCCCCAAGCAGATTTGCTGATTCACTGACAATGAAGCCACCACAGCTACAGCCATTGTCTGTGTACTGCTAAACGCAGTGAGGCTGATTTCCTAATGAACACCCATTATATTGGATTGTCTGTTCTGTTGCAAATAGCTTTGCATCTGTCTACCCTGATTTCTCTGATGCCCTTGGTTTTGGATTTCATTGCCTGTGAGTTTTGCAATTTCATGGCTCATATAATATTACACTTCTATGAGTATATAACTTTGGATTTGTCTTTTAAATAGCACTCGGCCTTATTGTTATACAAGTTCAGCTATGCTCTAGAAAGACAGAAAAATTATAAGTGTTCCATATATGATAGAGAGACATGATAATATGTTCTGGCTCTTTTCAAACATTTATGATGCTGTATCAAGTTGAAGCATTCAATTACATGGCAGACAAGTAGAAGGAACAGGTACATGAATACAGACACAAGATCCAGATGGAGCATTACTCACGCTCTCTCTCACTGTCAAACCATTTCTCTCTCTAAATACTACTAGCCTAAAAAGGATGTTCGCCACAAGAAGCATGTAACGAAACAAAAATGTAAACAATTGGGTGAATATCAATATATATCCATGCTTCAGCTACTTTTCCACATGGATTTAGCCACATCCCAAATGCACATTGCTTACAACTGCTTTTGGAGCCTCCATTTTCACATTCAAGTTCTTTTCTTTTCATTGATACATTTGGATCAAGATAAATAGTAAAAAAAAATACCCTACCCCACCTCCCAATGTTTGGCCTTATTTATCAATACAGCCTGAAGGAGATTTAACTAAATTTAGTTTATATACTCTGCAGCTAATGGAAGTTAAGGGGCATTATGATAGCCAATGTAAGATAGATAGATAGATAGATAGATAGATAGATAGATAGATAGATGATAGATAGATAGATAGACAGACAGACAGACAGACGGACGGATGGACAGACGGATGGACGGACGGATGGACGGACGGACGGACAAATACTGTCCTGCTGGTTGAGAACACAGTATTTATAAAATAATTCCAGGTGCGGTTTTGGGGGGAGGGGGTTGTTTTGGGTTTTTTTTTCAAGTGAAGTCTTTAAATGCCAATGATATAACTGTACACTGTGACAGAAATATGCATGTCCTCCAACTCTGTTTCTGGTAAGTAAATTATCCTGGCTTAAGCAAAGTTCTCTTAAAGGTTTGGGAAAACAGAAAAATTGCTTGGCTGTACTGTTTTGTGAAGTTATGAAAATCAAACCATCATCAAAACATTAATATGGTAAATTTAGTGTGGAATATATGTCTATGTTAAATAGAGAGAGATAAATAATTACAATACCTGCACAGCTATGCAAAAGTTGATATTTGATGTGGGAGGAAATTGCTGGGTTTTATTTAATACATGACATATTTCCAAGAGGCTTCTGTTAGGTTCTTGAGATAATGCTAATTCTAATAGCAATATATTAGAACAAAAAGAAGAAGAACAAAGTATTCGCCTTAACATTCCCATTACTGCATTTGTGCTTACATGAGAATGACACTATATTTAATTAGTTTAGGTTGTCAAGGTGTTTCTGCCACCAGGTTCTGGCTCAGCAAGGTAATCTCCAGCTTTCTTGAGCAAAATTAAGGCCATTCTCCTGACTCCAGTTTTTAAACCAAAACCCTTCCTTCATCAGCTGGACACCCCAAAGCAAATTATTTGATGAAGTACTTTACCTACTGCAGTCCAGGCAGAAGAGAGATGATGGCTGCAGGATGCAAGTGTTCGGACTGTGAAAGGATGGGGCAAGGATGAGAGTATGAAGTCAAAGCCAGACTGCAACTGGTCAGTAAAAATAGAATGGATACAGACACCCTTCTGGTACAAATGCATTCACAGGGCAAGAGGTTATGTTCACCACATGTAAAACACACACCACATTGCGGACACTTTGTAGGTATTATGCTTCACATTGAGGATATGTTGCACCCTCACCAGAGGTTAGAGAGGTTACTTTTTTGGATTACAACTCCCACTGTTTTGGACTACAAATCCCACTGGCCATGATGGCTGGAGGATAATTGTAGGTGGAATTGTAGTCCAAAAGAACTTTTCCAAGCTCTGCACCTCACATATCTTGTACAATACCCTCTCAATCCATCAAAGAATACATTTATTCTGTATACATATGCAATTAGGCAAGAACTAAATCTTTTCAACAGTACTGAATGCTTGCCCCAGGGAGATAGGGCAGATATTTATTTATTTATTTATTTGTGGTATTTCTATCCTGCCTTTCTCAAGCCTGAAGGCGACTCAAGATGGCTTACAAATTGGCAGCAATTTGATCCCACAACAGTCCAAATATACAATTAAAGCATTTAAAACAACATTATCAAATCCATACAAAAACCATTAAACCATTATAGTAAAAACAAAAAGAAAATTATGAGTTGAGTCTCCGTATGGAGAGAGAGAGAGAGAGAGAGAGCAGAATATATAATAATAATAATAATAATAATAATAATAATAATATTCCTTTCTGCATTTTTCTGATGCATGTTTGAACCATCAACATTTAGTTTTTTAAAAAAACCTCTGTTGATTAGGCACATGAAGCAAGTCACATGCTGGCCCTCAGGAAAGGAATCAAAAAAAGGTCTCATGATTTCTGTGGGCAGAAGGACCTATCAGATACCATACAAGAAAACCATATGGGCTCCTACCCCCACTGTGTCCAATCTAGGAAGGCTAAGGCTATAACAGCAATAGCAAGGGGGGGGGGGGAGGTTCCAGCGGTGAAAAAAGGTCACATCAGTAGCAAACTCATATTAACAATTGACCCTTCTTACTGACTTTACAAGCTAACCTTTTGGAAAATTGCCCTCACACAGTTTACTACAGGTAGTCTCTGTGTTACCAACATCCCACTTACATATGTCTCCTAGTTACAAACGGGAAAAACACCAGAAAGTGAAAGGAAATCTATCTCTAGGAAAGGCAATTCACTCCTATAGCAATATCATGGAGAAATGGTGTCTCCATTGAAACGTTATCAACAATTCTTGTTTCCACAACAACCCAAAAATTTCAACATCCAACTGTCACAGGGATAGAAAGTGAGGCAAAATCTTATTAATAGGGGCATCTACAGCAAAACAAAAGCTACTGGGGTGTTAACCGTTCCCGATGGTGTCCAAAACTTTAAAAAATGGCTAGAGTTACACTTAAAAATGTACCTGTTCTGACTTACATATAAAGACAACTTTAAGGACACACTTACAGAACCTATCTTGTTCATAACCCGGGGGCTATCTGTAGTCATTTCCTAACAGACCAGCTGCTATTGATGGGCAACTTCAAAGCAGACATGGACTGCGTCACTTTTGAAAGTTTGTTGCTGTTATTTGTCTTCAAGTAACTTTCAACTTATAGCAATCTTATCACAAGGTTTTCTTGGCAAGATTTATTCAGAGAAGGTTTGCGGTTGCCATTTTCTGAGGTTGAGAGAGTATGATTTGTTCAAGGTCACCCAGTGAATTGCCCCAGCTGAGGGCCTTGTGGCCTAGAGTCCTTGTCCAACTCCCAAATCATAATACTACACTGGTTCTTGCCCTTGAAACAGAAGGCGCCCATAAAGAGTAGGATATAAGAGCATCCTAGCAAATAGGGACCTTGCCAATAGAGGCTGTATTTTTCCATACAGGTGTTCTTTTGTTATATGGCAAAGCTATTTTCTGATGGAAGGGTAACACTCCTCCTCATTTTAAGCAGAATGTAAGGCCCTTGCTACACTGCCATATAATCCACATTAGCTACTTTGAACTAGATTATATGAGTCTACACTGCCATATAATCCAGTTCAAAGCAGATAATCTGGGTTTTACATGGCAGTGTAGAAGGGGCCTAAGAGAGAGATGCCTTGATAACTTGGAAGGGCTTTATGCACAAGCCTCTGGACTCCAGGCATGTAGCCGGGGGGGGGGGGGGGGGCTTGAGGGGCTTCAGTCCTGTCCCCCCCAAATTCTCATGGTGGTTCGCGAAAAGGCCTTACTGGTGCATTATTTAAACTGTTATGTTTATTCATATCATGATCTGATCACCATACTCAATATATCCCATATGCATGGGGGTATTGGGGTAATGATACAAAAGGTTTGCTAAGCTAGACCCTCTTTCACTCAGACTCAGCCCCCCCGAAACTCACCCCCCCGAAACCCCCCTGAAAAAAACTCAGTCCCCCCCCCCCCCCCCCCCCGAATCAAAATCCTGGCTACGGGCCTGCTGGACACCAACAGCAGAAGCCTATAGGTCACAATTAATGGGTTGACTGAAAGGCCTGGGCATTTGACTGCACTTCTGTTATCACCTATCCAAGTAGATGTCAATGACAAAAAGATCCCAGTAATGATTGATGGTGTCAGCCTTTGTTAAGCATAACCTGAGCTCCCTTCTAAGTACTCCATGCCTTTGTCTTTTAAAGGGATGGGGAACCTCAGAGGGTGGGGGCAGCCCACTGAGATGCTTTTGCACCTGTTTGCCTGTGTATTTTTAGTGCAGATACTATGAGAACACAATTCTAGAGTCCAACAAGGACAATGCCTGGCATGTTAATCCCTACTGCTATTATGGGGTGGATAGAGAACAGAGACAGGCAATTTGACTACCATGACTGACAGGAGTAGTTGACACTGGATTTCTCCTCCTCACCCTGCCCCGTGGGATTAGCACAAACCAGGAGCATGAGGAATCAGAACTTGGAAAAGTTACTTTTCATCACATAACTACTCCCTCTCAATATGTTAAATACTTCCAGGAGATTCCTGGGAGTTGTAGTCAAAAGGAGAAAGGAGACAATCTCCTTCTGAACTATTTATATTTGATACATGTTCTGGTACCCATCCTCCAATGATCTTAAGAGAATGTAGATGATGTTACTTAGCCTTTTGTTTTCTCACAACACATTTGTCAAGCACATTAGATTAAGCTAGATTGTGCACAATCTGATGTTCCTCAGTGGTACACGGCTACCCAATTACTCTAATTGCCCACTGGCTTGAGATGATGGGAATTTTAGTATAACATTCCCATGGGACAAAGGGTTGGGTAGGCACAAAATTGAGCATAAATTTGAATCCAGATCTTCCTGATCCCAGCCTGACACTCTTAATTACTACAATATGCCAGACTGAAGTTGGACACACCCCATCAGTACTCCTGCAATTTTCCAGCTCATCATGATCCTACTTGGTGCCAAAACATAATTCTTCAGGGAAATAGACTTCATGTACTGTATAACTCACCTACTCTCTCCTTATCTTTAGGCCATGACAGATAGTGCTGAGTTCACTTGCTAAGCAATAGTAATAGAAAAAAGGGACAAAAAACCAGCATCCTTGGATTCTAGCACCATTCTAGTCACTCCAAAGCAAACTAACTGCCTTTTTAAGCTTAGTTTTGCTCTTTTGGAAACTGAATGATAGGAGGAGTTCAGTAAATGCATTTTTCCTGTGCTTTAAAAATACAGTTTCCTACTCCTATTTGTATAGCCTGTAAATTACTGTTTTCTGATAGTGTTAGCATTGAATGACTGAAGCATTTTTTCCACCAAGGTTGTGAATTGCCTGATTTAGAATAAATCTTGCATGTCAGAAGACCTTGTACAAAATTTAGAGAATGAATTAGGGGTTCTGGTGATTCCAGTCTTCCTATCCTTTGTACCCCGAAGCAAGGTTTATGCCTAGTGATTTAATGAGACTAGAAATCAACAAGCATGAATTACAGGTTTCTTTCCCAGGTGGCTCTATGACCAAATTTAGCCAGCTTTGTCATCCCAGAGCCAAAATGCTATTTCACAGTAGAGCTGGACAATTATGACCCTTCAGAAGTTTTTGGACTATTAACTCCCATAATCCCTTTTGGCTAGGCTAACAAGGATGATAGAAGTTGTTGTCCAGAACAAGAAGTTGTCCTGAAGACCACAGTTGCTTTAGAGCAGACAAAGGCAAACTTGGGCCCTCCAGGGGGTTTTGGACTTCAACTCCCACAATTCCTAACAGTTTCAGGCCCCTTTCTTTTTAAGTGGCTGAGGGGGCAAAGGAAGGGGCCTGAGGCTGTTAGGGATTGTGGAAGTTGAAGTCCAAAACACCTGGAGGCCCAAGTTTGCCCAGGCCTGCTTTAGACTAATACCTCAAACACTAGTGGTAACAACTGTATTTCCTAACATGTTGCAAGCTTAATAATTAAAAAAACTGTTTATTTTACAACAACAGGTTATGGCAAGAAGAAGATACCTAGTGTCAACAGATTTCAGGTCCAGAGAAATTATTATTTGATTCTCCTGAATGGTTAGGTTTCTCACAATGTAGTGCAATTAAGATATATACTTACAGGCTCAGTTTAAAAGCTTGGCTTTATAAGTTTCATCAAAGAGTTTGCAAATATCAGCAAATTTAAGAGTAGAAACAATTCATCTTAGAAATTGTCTGGATATGGGAGGGTTATCGTTTCTCTTAATTAAAAAGATCTGTTTCATTCCTGGGATTTTCCAAATCCCACTTATCAGACTATCCTATGTTGGTTTCTTATCTTTATATCACAAGGATCTTTGGAATTTGACAGAAGTTCATTAAAAAAACCTACTAGTTCCCTCCTTATTTCAAATATTTGGTCTGGCATATGTTCCAGAAGCCATATGTCTAAATCCAAGGGTGTATTCTGGCATATTTGAGAACTCCCCGCAACATACAGTATCAATTAACACCAAGTTACAATTTGACATTATGTGGGTTCAAAACATTCCCTTTCCTCGTTATTTTCCTTCCTTCCCTCATAGCTCTATTTCATCTGAGGCAAGCTATACTTTGCAATAACATTTCAACACAAAACTTTGATTCATATGTGCCCTTCAAACTAGAAGGGCAAATCATGATCAATATGCCTAGGAAATCTTGACCCGTTTGATTTCTGTCAAGCAGCTACAAAAGATATCAGACAAGACTAGACTGGATCTACACTGCTCTATTTCCCAGGAATCCAGATTATCTCGCAGTGTAGACTCATATAAGCCAATTCAAATCAGATAAACTGGGACCAGATCCTGGAATATAGTGCAGTGCAGATCCAGCCTAAGGTAACCATGTATCTGATCTTACAGTCCTCTATTTGATGGGATGTTATGTCCAAGGCTGCCTCTATACTGTAGAATTAATACAGCATGACACCACTTTAACTGGCATGGCTCTGTGCTATGGAATCATGACCATTATAGTTTTAGAAGATCTTTAGCCTTCTCTGCCAAAGAGTGCTGGTGCCTCTTCAAACTACTACCCACAAGATTCTGTAATTTTCAGCCATGGCAGTTGAAGTGGTATCAAACTTCATTACTTCTATAGTAAAGTTTTAATATCAAGAACCAATACAAGGGAGAATAGGGTCCTTGAAGGTGCCCACCAACAGCACTTGAGTTTACACACGTCACTTGGTCAATGTCTATTCCACTATAGCAAGAGGTATATTGCATTCTGTTAATTTATAATAATTAGAATTCCCTACAAATTTAGAGATTGAGCACATGCAAATTTTGTATAACTGGCTTCGTCTTTTTTGCATGCATTTGTAATTACTACTCTTGCAGAAAAGGAGACAGCATGGTATAGTGGTATCGGCGTTGGACTTGGACTCTGGAGGACATGGTTGGAATCTCCAGTGGCCCACAGAAACCCACTGCATGACTTTGGGAAAGCCACACCATCTTTGTCTCAGGGGAGGGCAAAGGCAACCCCTCTCTGACCAAATGTTTCCAAGAAAACCCTATTAAAGGTTCACCTTAGCATAAGTACCAGTTGGAAAATGATTTGGAAGCACACAGCAGCAGTAACAACAAGTCGAATGGGCTGTGGGGAAAGAGAGGGAAAAAAACTATGTCAGTTGAAGTCTTACCCTGATCATTTTTAATTATGAATCTTAAATGTATGTCCTTTGTTTGATATCTGTTTTGTGTACTTTAATATGTATTTTTATAGAAATGCAGTTTAATGTGGATCTTTTAGAGAATAATAATAATAATAATAATAATAATAATAATATCTTTATTTATACCCTGATTTTCTCCCTAATGGGGCCCAAAGCAGCTCACAACATAATACAAGACAAATTAAAGCACATTTAACATAAAATAGAAGACAAAAATCATACAAAGCATAATAACATCAGAAATAAGATATTAATAAATATTAAGCATTAAAAACATTTAAAACCAATTACAATTACTGTGGAGACTCATCAATTAAATAATATATTTCGCTAAGCTCAGTGCAAATCAACCTAGCTGTCATTAGCCATTGAATCCATTTATCAAAAGCTTGCATGAACAGGTAGGTCTTCAATTGGTTCTTGAAAGATAACCAGGAAGGGGTAGTTTTAATCTCAATGAAGAGGGTATTCCAAAGGGCCAGGGTGGCTTCCAAGAAGGCCCTCTCTAATCACCGCCAACCATATTTGTGGCAGTGGCAATAAGAGAAGGGTCTTTCCAGAAGACCTGAATGATCAGGCAGGTTGGTAAGAGGCGATGTGGTCAGATAGGTAAGTTGGACCTGAACCGTTTAGAGCTTTAAAGAAATATGTATATTTGTTACATTTTTACAATGTTCATTTTTTTAATTGTGTTGTCACCCATCTCGAGTTGCAGGGAGAGGCAGGTAAGAAATAAAATTATTATTATTATCAATAATTAGAAAAAAGTCTAAAAAGGAATTATTCCATTAACATACTTTGAATAGTGTGCACGTGTGTGCTGGCATTAGGATATATGAAACAAATTCTGCAAGAATCTACAACCTATTTAACAAGTACAAACACAACATTTAGAGCTTCGAAGTTGCCTTTTTACACAAAAAACACTCCCCGTTAACATGAAAGAGTTAGCAGAAGAACTCGTTTTCTCACCGAATTCCCAACCCAATCATTGCACAGGAAGACAGAGTTTTAATTACTTTGGCTGGAAGCTTTATGAAACAAAGGGCCTGGGTGATTATATTCCAGCCTGTCTCAACATGACAGAGATGACGGACCACAACTACCATCTTCCGCACCCCCACTTACTATGGTCAGGTTGAGGAAGACTGTTCTATGCACTCACCTGTTGACCTGGTGTCAGGACACTAGTGCCAATGCTGATCCAGTAGTTGGTTTCCAGGGCAGAACTCTGGTTTAAGGGTTTGTGTCAAAGATTACAAGCACAGGTAGATCAAAGTTCTTGCCTATTCTCATGGTCATATCATGTCTAGTGTGTCTCAATCCATATGGAGGCATGGGTAAGAAATAAACATTACTCCTACTTCTGATAATAATGATAGTGGCTCTAATCCCCTCTTTTGTTGAGCTTCAGATTCAAAGGATAGTAGGAATGAATGGAGGTTGTGGTAATGAAGAAGACAAAAGAATGGCCAAGAAAAAGAACTTTAATTGATTCCCTGGGGAATGCTAAGAACATGTCTAACCATGGAAACCTTGCCCTATGAGGAGCAGCTTATGGAGCTGGGTATGTTTAGCCTGGAGAAGAGGAGGATAAGAGGTGACAAGATTACTATGTTAAAATATTTGAAAGGTTGGGTTGCTGTGAGTTTTCTGGGCTGTATGGCCATGTTCCAGAAGCATTCTCTCCTGCCGTCTCGCCCACATCTATGGCAGGCATCCTCAGAGGTTGTGAGGTGTATTGGAATTTAAGCAGTGGAGGTTTATGTATCTCTGGAAGGTCCAGGGTGAGAGAAAGAACTCTTGTATGTTGCAATTAATCACCTAGATTAGCACTGCAGGAATCAGCAAAGCCTTGAAGCTGCAAGTCTTTGCAGTGCTAATCAAGGTGATTAATTGCAATATTCACACTTGCCTCTATCAGACAAGAGTTATTTCTCCCACACTTGATCTTCCACAGACATATACTTCCCTTGCTTAGTTTCCAATATGCCTCACAACCTCTGGGGATGCCTGCTGTAGATGTGGGTGAAACGTCAGGAGAGAATGCTTCTGGAACATGACCATACAGCCCGGAAAACTCACAGCAACCCAGTGATTCCGGCCATGAAAGCCTTCAACAACACATTTAAAAGAATGTCATATTGAAGATGAAGCAAGACATGTATTATCCCATACTGCTTATGTGAAACTTAAGGAGATTATGCATAGGTTCCCTCCACACATACACATTTTAAATGCACAATAACTCTGTAAAGCATGTCAATGTGAAAGAAGGTGAATGGTCTAACCACCCTTATATATTTTGAGTCTAAGGGGGAATTTGAATCTGTGGTTCTTTTTTCTAGTCTGACACTATAAATCATTATAACACAATGTTTGGGTTCAAAAAGCACCCTCAATGTTTTTTCTCCTGAACTAAAGTTCACCAGTTTGGATAATGATTTAGATATGTTTATGATTTGCATGGAAAGCTGCCTCTCCAGTTTTCTTAGAAGAGGAGGTTAGAAAACTCCCACTTTGTGAGAAAATCTCTATCTGCAGCATTTTCTATAAAGGTCTGGGTTATTCTTAAATTCTCTCTTATGGTTAACATACATGCTAATTATGGCTATTTGGTTAATAAGGCCAAGCTCCAGTCAGTGATTAACTCCTGCCCTACCTAATTCTAAGAGTGAAATCTGTTTTTCACAAGGAGCACAAGACAGTTTGTCTCACTCACAAGTAAAGGCAGGTGTTTGGAGTCCATCAGAAAATCCCCAGTACTGTCATGGAAAGTGATTATAATCTCAAGAAGTCATTAACACTCTCCTACTTTAAACTCAGTCACACCCTCCCCTGCACCCCCAAAGCAACACTAAACATCAACACCCTTGCCTGAGAGATTTGTTGATCTAGACTAACAAGTGCAATCCACTTTCAGTCATGGCTTCTTTATCCTGTCATGCCCTTGCTCTTTGCCTCTCCCACTCCTTCTGCCATGTAGTAATTTTTAATTAGTACTACTGATTTTCTCTTGCTTCCAGTTCAATGAATATGGGGAAGAATACCATAGGGACATCTGGCATGTTCCCTAATTCAATCTGTGATCCCCAGTTCATCACTGTTTCTTCTTGCATCTTGACGGAAGAAATAGTCCCAAATCATGAAAAGTAATAGTCCGATTATATTCTGTGCTGGTCAGGCCTCATTTGAAATACTGTATTCCGTTCTGGACACAGATCAATTTCAGAAAAGAACAACAAAGATAATAAGAGATAGCAAACAACAAATTTGATGAAAGATTGAAGGAGCTGGGCATGTTCAGCTTGGCAAAGAGAAAACCAAGATGTGACATCCACTTCTTAAATATTTGAAGTATTGTTGCCGAGAGGAGGGAGCAAGATTGTTCTCTTTTGTCTGGAGGATAGAACCAAGTCTAAGTTCCACAAGGGCAGATTTTGACTGAACATTAGAGAAGACTTCTTGATATGAAAGCACTTTGGCAGTGGAACCAAATGCCTAAAGAAGTGGTGAATTCTTCTTTAGATGTCATCAAAAAGGACTGGACAACTGCCTGCTGCAAATACTAGTCTAACTGTAGATACTATGGTGAGTAGAGGTAGACTTGATGGTACATGAGGTCACTTCCAACTCTGTGATTCTATTAAAAGGATTATTATTTGATTTTATGGCAGTAGCTAAAGCTGCATTGCTATCTCAGGAAGTTAGAAAGGAGTGAGGAAAAAAAGAAGCCATTTCATTGAACATTATTTTTTTTTCAGTGGATGCTGTTATGTCATGATATCATGGAATCATAGAATCATAGAGTTGGAAGAGACCACATGGGCTATCCAGTCAAACTGTGGACATACTGTCCACAGTATGTCCACAGTTGAATCATCTTGACTTCTAGGGAGAGTTCTGGAACCCATTCCCTCTAGCACCACACTCAGCATTTTTGACAGTCCAGCTGTCACATCATTATAAAGAAACTGGAAATATTATGACATGGATGGATATATCATGGCACAGATTAACTGTAACTTTCCCCCAATTAAGTTAGCTTGTCTCTGTTGCTGGATTAAACTGATTTTATGAGAACAATGAAGCAAGAGCTAGAGAGTGAAATAATATGTGTCTACAGCTGCAAAAATTGAGTCTATCAGTACAGATCACAGAATCACCAGAGATGGTATCGCTCTTTCAAGCCATATGAACATCAAACTGAAAGCTATTGTTAATTTTTAGAAGACATGCATTACCCTGAAATCTACGGCTTAAAATGTTTGCAAAAATGAGCAAACAAAACATTCTTCATAATGCAGAACTGCAATTTTCCAACCGGTTTCTCAAAAGCTGCTGAATGTGTGATCTTGCTTTGAATTAGAGATGTCTGTGGCCCTCTCATATCTATGCATCATTCTCAGACAGAAAGCAATGTGCACCCTATAGTATTTAAGAAGCAATCTATTCCACTATTTTAAAATATGGTCATTTTCTGTTTCCTAAGAAACAGACAGGATTGATACAAGAACAGCCTAAATCTGAAACATTTATGTCACCATGTCTTTTAAAAAAGTCTTATTATACTATTATACTAGGAAAATAACACTCTTTCTGCTCATTATGTAGGCATGCAACATTAAATAATTAAGTTTAATAATAATAATAATAATAATAATAATAATGTAGAGGAGGAAATGTAGTAGATACTATGTAACCCCGATATGGCAAATAGGAAATGTCCTTTTTAGTTGTATAGTTGTAATAATATTTCATTTTCTTGCTTTCCTGCTTTTTGTTTAATCATTTCCATTTTTAATTAAAATATTCCTAATTGAAAAATAAAAACATTAAGGAAACATTTTTAAATTTATGGAAGACCCAAATTTATTTTCATCAAATGAGAACCAGTATACCAGTGTAAACTAGTGGATCTCATGTCAGTGAAATAGTGAATCATCTCTAAGGACTTCATCACATTGAAGCAGGAAAGTGTTTGATAGAGTAGATCTCAGTCCTACTCAGTTTTGAAATGAAATGGATGATTTCCCTACCTTCACCACATTGTTAAATGTATCCGTGATACTCAGTAGTACTCAGCATTCTTTCAGTAGATTTGCCACCACACTGTAATCACTGGGCACCACCTACCACCCTTCCCTTGTATTCATTTTGGGGAAAAACCTCCTCTATTTGAAGTGTCAGCTGTTATGTATCTTCAATTCTGGAAGCAGGGTTTCTCTCAGCTGCCCCACAGAAAAGGTTGTGGACCATTGAAAACTATAACTCCCAGGACTGCATAGTATGGCACTATGGTATTCAAAGTAAGGTCCAGTTGCATTCATTTCATAGTGTAGATGAACCCAGAGAATGCACCTAGTGAAGGGTATAGACCTAGAGAAACTATTTCTCCCAGGACTGCACAGCATGGAGACATGGTATAATAATAATAATACTTCTCTCCCAGCTTTTCCATGCAACACAAGACACAGACATATCATGGAAGGGAGGGATGGACCCAGAAAGGCTATTTTTTAAAAAGAAATTGTTCTGTCAAAGTAAAAACTCGGTGAGCAAAATGTAATGCTTTCCCTAAAAAGGGTACTTTTGCTGCTCTTCCAATTTCCAAAAATCTCCTGAAACATTTGAAAAGAACGCTGGTCCCTACACTTAAACTATGCAAAGATTGCTTTATCCCACACTTGAACCCAACCTAATGTGAAGAACACAGTGGCTTATGACTTCTTATGTGTAGTACTCAGTGGAATTTAGTAAATGTGGTTAAGTTTAAATCTTTAAAATCTTCAGAAGGAGCTATCCAAGGTGCTGAGCATTTTGCATATTTCCTCTAAATTTTGGTCTAAAGCCCAACGTGGTGTCACCAGCTACTGCCATATTCAATAGACTTGGTTAGACATATTATAAAAGCCTTAAAAAAAGAAGATAATTGTTAATGTTCATTTTTTTCAATAGGATGTGACCAACACTTCCTCATTCCAAAACTAATTCATTAACAATAAGCCTGTTGCATGTCACTTGATATTGATCTCAACATAGGAATTAGTCACCCAAACAATCTTAAGATGCCTGGCTCTAAGCATCAGTGTTTGCCTGTGTGTCTACTCCCTCCATTCCTAGCCTTTGCAAACAAAGGGATCATTTGGCCATCCCTCCCAATGACCTTTAAAAAGGTAATAGCTACCAAAGTGAGAACTGTGTGGGACATCTTTAGAAACAACAGCTGAGCCTTCTGTTGACTTTAAAGATAGCTTTCTGGAGATAATTCCTCAAATATGTGCATCCCTCCTCCCATCCTGCAAATGATAGGCTGCTGCTATTTTATTCTGCCAGCTCCAAAATGTCAAGGGAGACTGGAATGCAGCCCAGTCCGACAGCAGCTGCTGCCCAAAAAATAGGCCATTGTGGCAAAGGCAAAGACATTTCTTCAGCAAGCTTATGAACAAAGGGAGGGCATTACCAGGCCTTTGTCAGAAGAAAATGTCACATTAGCTACCCACAAACTGACTGGGAAAGTGTTGTTTATTTGTAAGAGTTCCTCCACTTGTGAAATTAATTCTCTGAGCATACCCGGAGTTTCCTCTCTTTCTCTCACACTTTCCCTCAACCTCTCTGCTTTAAATCTCCCAAATTTAAAGCCCACGTTTTCCTCTCCAGTGCCCTCGGTTTGACCTTCTTACAGTGCTGCAATCCTATGCATATCTACCCAGACATAAATCCCTATGAGCGAACGAGACTTTTTAATGATCTATTATAGGCATTTATGTTGTTTTATATATATTTCATGAGACATTCAGAGCAAGTTACTCCTTTTTGGGAGATAGAAAGTGATGTATATATCCCTGAAATAAATAAATGATGATCTAGCTGGGATTGGCAACTGGCCACTGTGTGAATCTTTTTTGGGCTGAGTCCATGCAGCCCTCAGCTTAATATCAACATCCCTTTGTGAGTTAATGATTGCTCTACTAAAGAGATGCACTGCCCTCTCTCACATTTGATACAGAATCCAGTCTATTTTAACTGCCTAATCCTGAAAGGTCAATGTACACCAATAGAAGTGAAATCAAAATAATCAGGGAATGATCATTTGTGGTCAAGCTTCCAGTAGTATTCTAAATAACTTATAATACAGCATTTTAAAAGCCACATAGAATACAAATACATTAAAATGATTAGTATGAGAAAATAACTACTTTATGACCCTCTGTATTTGTAGGAGATACATTCCCATTATTCGCATGGATACACAAAACTGTGATTTATAGTGCACCCTATTGAAGTTAAGGACTCTTGGTCCAAGAATTCAATTGAGTCATGCTGGAGGAAGTAGAAAATACCTAAGGATGGTACATATTTTTGGATGTAGATAAATGAAGTTGTGGTCACTAGGGCTGTACTGTATTACTGAACAATAACAGAATCAGCAAATGTTATGAAATGAAATTACCAAACAACAAAATACCCAAAGAAATCACATGCTTTGAGTATTTTGTCCAGAGGAGGGCGACTAAAATTATCAAGGGTCTGGAGAACAAGCCCGATGAGGAGTGACTTAAAGAGTTGGATATGTTTAGCCTGCAGAGGAGAAGGCTGAGAGAAGACATGATGTCCATGTATAAATATGTGAGAGAAAGTCATAGGGAGGAGGGAGCATCCTAGTCTCCAGAGCAGTTTTCTGCTGCTCTGGAGACTAGGGTGCAGAACAATGACTTCAAACTACAGGAAAGAAGATTCCATTTGAACATTAGGAAGAACTTCCTAACTGTGAGAGCTGTTCAGCAGTGGAACTCTCTGCCCTAGAGTGTGATGGAGGCTTCTTCTTCAGAGGCTTTTAAACAGAGGCTGGATGGCCATCTGTCAGGGGTGCTTTGAAGGTGATTTTCCTGCTTCTTGGCAGGGGGTTGGACTGGATTGCCCACAAGGTCTCTTCCAACTCTTCCAACTGTATGATTCTATGATTCTATGACATTACAATTCACCAGAAAAAGGCAGTAAGAAAGATTTTAATTTGGCACCAAAACTAGGAGGGCAAGGACCAGTTCCTCTGGAAAGTGAAAAGTATCTCATAACTTGTGTGGTACTTTCCCTCTTTTATGAGCAATAATGTGTTGTTGTTGGGTTTTTTGTTTTTTAGTTGCTATTTATTGCAAAAGAGAACAGGCTCTATCTAAAACAATCATCAGCGTCTCAGATGATTATTTCACTCATCAGATTCATACAAGCAGCAGTGGTTCTCAGCTTGGTCCCAGGCCATTTAAGATTATGAAAATTAGCACCATGAATTATGCCTGAAAACACCCTGGAAAGCTAGCATTAATCTTCAGTTACATGCGCTGTGAGATACTCACTCCAACACATATGTACACCCAGTCCCAGTGATCAGTCTGCATCTACTGAAAATGTTGGATGCTCTGCAAAAGGCACTCTATGTATAAAATGTTTCAGAAATAAAAATTACCAAAGAATGGATAATGTAGCAAGGTCATCACTTTCCTGTACCGGCAAATTTGGGGAAAGGTGCTTGATGCTCCAAATGCTATTTAAGGAGGCTTATTTTATTTATTTATTTATTTATTTATTTAGTACATTTCTATACTGCCCCTCTCAGCCTTCCAGTGACTCGAGGCAGTTTACAAAGCAAGAATTCAATGCAACCAAGTACACAGTTACAATATACAATATAAAAACATCAGCAACAATAAAATCAAACATTATAATGAAACATACTTCAATCAATAATTATTAAAACAATGTCCAGTTCCGCCATATAGTTATTCCATTATTGTATCCGTTACTCTGTATTTTCAAATGCCCGTTCAAATAGCCATGTCTTAAGATTCTTCCGAAATCTAATCTTCCTAGGAAGGGTGTTCCATAGCTGAGGGGCCACCACTGAGAAAGCCCTGTCTCTCATTCCCGCCAACCGTACTTGTGATGATGGCGGGACCGAGAGCAGGACCTCTCCAGATGATCTTAAAGTCCTTGCAGGTTCATAAGGGGAGATTTGTTTGGACAGGTAAGTTGGGCCAGAACGGCTTAGAGAGTCTATGAAGACCCTGGTGGCACAGTGGGTTAAACCGCTGAGCTGCTGAACTTGCTGACCTAAAGGTTGGCAGATCAAATCTGGGGAGTGGGATAGGTTCCCACTGTTAGCCACAGCTTCTGCCAAGATAGTTCAAATATGCAGGGGCAGCTCAACCCATTACGCAAAGTAAGCATTTGCAGTATAGTTAATTTTGCCCAGGGGCACTCTTGAGGTGCTCTTGGGGGAAAATAGACCTTGACATATGTGAGTTGTAGTTACTGGGATGTATAGTTCACCTATAATCAAAGAGCATTCTGAACTCCACCAATGATGGAATTGAAACAAATATGGCACACAGAACTCCCACGATGAACAGAAAATATATATCAGTGATCGGTTGGGGGGGGGGGGGAATAATGTTTGCTTACCATTGAAAATTACCTAGGGCCGCCTCTGCAAATATTCAAATGTGAGTAGATCAATAGGTACAGCTCCAATGGGAAGGTAACGGCGCTCCATGCAATCATGCTGGCCACATGACCTTAGAGATGTCTGCGGACAACGCTGACACTTTGGCTTAGAAATGGAAATGAGCGCCACCCCCAGTGTTCAGGGGAAACTTTTACCTTTACCTTTACCTTCAGAGAGTCTATGTATTTTCCACCTAGAAAGGCACTTAGGCTAAATTTACACTGTGATATAAAATCCAAATGATATTTCCTTGAACTGGATTATATGGCAGTGTAGACTTGTATAATCCAGTTCAAATCAGATAATGTGGATTACCTGATTTGATAATCTGGTTTATATGCCAGTGTAGATCCAGCATTAGTAATCATAATTCAGTCTTCACTACTGTGTTGTGTAGATTGTTGATGCTACAAATGCTATTTAGGGAGACTAAGGCACCTTCTACACTGCCCTATAATCCATTTTATCAAATAGATAACCCACATTATCTGATTTGAACTGGATTATATGAGTTTACACTGCCATATAATCCAGTTCAAAGCAGATAATCTGGGCTTTATAGGGCAGTGTAGGTCCTTGGGAAGCGGGTTGCAGCCATGGATCCAAGAATCCAGTAAACCAATACAAGTTGATGCTCACACTCAGCATAAATGAAACAGAAATCATCAGATTGCCTCTAGAGGTCAGTCTAGAGCAGCTAATAGAGCAGCTGGACAGTCAGCCAACCCGTTTGGGATGTTGTCCAGGCAATGTCCTTTGTTGCGGCACATAGTGTTCTGATCCAAGAGGAACAGAAGCAGCTGCAGTGTTCTTGATCAGGAGCCAAGAAAAGTCAACTGGCTTTGTTTCCTTATACTGAATTCTCCCCAGCCACATCCATGCTCATACAGGATCATTTCTGAAAGTTTTCCTTGACTTGCCATCTAGGACAGATGATCTAGGATAAGTAATGCTTCAGTTTTCATTGACCTGCTAATTTCTGGATAACCTACCACTGTCTTTTCCTTATTGTCATTATGTGACTCTGGCCCATAGAACAGTATATCCCTGCTTCTGTATGTCAACAAGCTCAAGAGAAAAAAGACAATTCTCTTTCTCATCCTTTGTTATAATCACAACATTCAGTGAGATTGGGGTCAAAAGTCACCTTCGGGACTATTAAGAGATTTGAATTTGGGATATTCTCAGATCTTGTCAGGACCTAACTACTATCCCCACACTGCCTTCAAAGACATAGCTATGCAACCATGGACTATCAGTGCACAAAGAAAATTTGAAACAACTTGAGAGACTAACTGAGAGATTGAAGTTAGTAGTATAAGCTTTAATAGAGAAAGTCTATCTCCTCTGATTCATCAGATGCCCCTAAGGAAGGAGACACATAGCTTGTCTACATGGGGCAAAACCTCCATACTCACAGCAAAAGCAGTGAATGCCCTTTTTCTCTCTCTTTAAGCCAACTTTGCCCCACTGTAAGCAAAGTTAGTGGATACTCTGGAGTTTGCATGAAACTCCAGATAGGGGTGTGCAGAATTCCATTTGGTGATTTGAGATTTGGGAAAATATGGTGTGGTGGAGGCTCCTCCTTTGGAAGCTTTTAAACAGAGACTGGGTGGTCATCTGTCGGGGGTGCTTTGAATGCAATTTTCCTGCTTCTTGGCTAGGGGTTGGACTGGATGGCCCATGAGCTCTCTTCCAACTCTATGATTCTATGATTCTTTATGGCAATCCAGTAGCCAGATTATCTAAAATGGACCGGGCAGGACCCAGCCAAAGCCTTAACCAGAATGGATCACGAGCAGCTGGATCTTTCGGCTAATGGGGGTGATGGGGCTGAGTGGCACTATTCCTGAAGCGGAGGCTGCTATCTGTGGCCAACCTTGCAAATCAGGTGGGTGCCTGGTGGCAACAGCTTCTCCTCTTCTTTCCTTCTTGGCAGCCTTCTCCATCCCTTCCCAAAGCCCCCTCCCCTTCCCTGGCGGAGAAAGGCTGAAAAGAGAGAAAGAGAGAAAAGGGCAAGAAAGGCTTCCCTAGGCCTTTCCTCCAGAGAGGGCCCTACCAGGACTCACGTTCCATCCCAGTGCATGATGGGAATTGAGTTTTTCTCTGTGTGTGTTCCTCGCAGGCCCGTAGCCAGGATTTCGTTTCGGGGGGGGCTAAAAAATTTTCAGGGGGGGGTTTCGGGGGGGGCTGAGTTTCGGGGGGGGCTGAGTCTGAGTGAAAGAGGGTCTAGCCTAGCAAACCTTTTGTATCATTACCCCAATACCCCCATGCATATGGGATATATTGAGTATGGTGATCAGATCATGATATAAATAAACATAACAGTTTAAATAATGCACCAGTAAGGCCTTTTCGCGAACCACCATGAGAATTTCGGGGGGGGCTGAAGCCCCCCGAGCCCCCCCCCTGGCTACATGCCTGGTTCCTCGTGTTTCTTTCTCAGCCAATCGGAAGCCTGGTTGACTGCGTCCATTCTCATTCTCTCTTGTAGTGCGCACTGGTTGGGACTTCAATTCCCAGGACCCCTCTTGTGGGTTGTTTTAAATGTTATGGTAATTTTTTAAAAAAAACTTCCCAAAATCAGTGTATTGGTGAAATGTTTTGAAATTTGGGAGAGTTGCAGTTGTAAATGTGGCCTATAAGTGAAGCAAGTTTCATCCTGATAGACCCAAAAATGACATAGAAACAGGCCTCTAATGTTTCCCCATTGGCACCAATGGACCAAATCTTACAAGGACAAAAACAGCACCCCCATCCCAACTTTGGGAATTTCCTCGAAAATGGAACGGGGAGGGGGAGCTGAAAATGGAACCACAATGGTACAGTTTTTGGCTGTCATGAACACTGTTAATTCCAGAGTATCCCAGGGCTTTGAGGCAATCTGGACAACTGGATCGTGTCTAATTAAGCCAGATCCAGACAGATACCACTGATTAGCACAGGGAAAGGACATGCCTTGCAATTGCTCCTTGCTAAACATGCAGCTCTATCTAATTGCCTTGCCACTGTGATTGCATCTGCTGGTGTTAGAATGGGATACCTGCATGATCACCAAAAAGGAGGGGTAATTGACCCCCTCCTTCTTGCTGGTTGCATTGGCACCACATTCTGACATGAGCAGATGTGGCAGCTAGGTATTTGAATGGGGCTTTGTGACCAGCTAGGAGCAATGGCAGTGACACAGATGCGGTTACAACCCAGTGGAGTCAAAGCAGTCCCTGCACATTTGAACAATGTGCTGGATCCAGGGCATCTCCAGGACAGATTTTCACAAGTCTAACCTGTCCTGTGTAGCTATAGCCTTAGTCTATGAAAGCTTACGCTACCAATCTTGTTTTCTCAGTTAGCTTTAAAGGTGCTACAAGATCTTGCATACTAACAAGGTCTCTGGCTATTATTTCAGTCATAAAACTTCTGTAAAGACGCACTGGGAACTTTTTACTTCAAGATCGTTTCGCACGTACTTCTTAAATGTGGGACTGATTAGCTTTGACTCTGATCCCATCCAAATTGCTCATTAACAAGCTTGGACCTGTGCAGCTCAGCTACAACCTTTGTAAGCAATGCCATCATTTTTGCTTTCTTTCCCCCTCTCCAACCCTTCCACCATCCCTCTCTACCGCGCCCACAATGGGTTGAGGTTTGGGAACAAGAGAAAACCAACTTGCCGGAAGAATGCCTGTTTAGATAGCAACCTGTACAAACCTGCCAGGGCTAGGAGCATTAAGCTGTAAACATAACCATGCTTGCAAAAATACAAGGGACAGTGTTATCCTGGAGAACAAAAAAGAGAGTGTTCTGGAAACAATTTTTTTTTTTTTGCAGTTTTGCACTTTGAGGAAGAAGCTGGCTTTGAGGATTAGAGAACAGTTTAAAGGAAGAATGATCTGTCATAAGGAAGCAACTTTAAATGGCTCCCTGGAGCAATTTTTCTTTCTTTCATGAAAGGGTTTGTTTCCAAAGAACAGCATGTGGCCACATCCATGGATTTCTTTGTGTCATTCGTCTTCAAAAGTTACAAGAAACATGTACCCTAATTAGATGCCAAAGTTGTTTGATCAACATAGTAGACACAGACAACAAAAACTTAGTAGGCCTTTCTTGTCCACATGGTCATGGTGTGGCAGGCAACCACTTCATGGTCAGCAGTTTATGATCAGAAGAGGCAAAAAGAAGTATTTCATCAAAGCTCTTCTTGAAACAAATATTTGAGGTCTTTGGCAAAACCATTTAATTTTCATGGCCCTCAGAGTGTGGAGAGGAGAGGCTTATTAATATAGAAAGCAGTCTAATTGATCTGTCAGATCAATTAGATTGCTAGCACCTGCTTTCTCCTACCAGATGTGCTGGACTACAGATGTGCTGGACTACAGTGCCACCGTCCCCAATCAGATATCAATGGCCATGCTGCTTGAAGACCATCTAATAATAATAATAATAATAATACTTTATTTGTACTCTGCCCTGAGTCCCCTTGGGGAGATAGGGCTGAATACAAATAAAGCATTATTATTATTATTATTATTATTATTATTATTATTGATTTTTGGCTTAAAACATTAGGATGAGTTTTATCTTCATTGACAGACAGCAGCTTTCTGAGATGGGGGTTTATTTCTGTCCTGTGTATAATGATAAGTGGAGAATTTGATCTTGGATCTTTTGCATTAAATGGTGTGTTCTTCTTCTGAGCTATGGCTGGGACACTAGAGATGCATGTATTCATTGCCAGCTCTTCTTTCCTTTGCCTCTTCTTTTCTACCTCTCCCCCCCCCCCCCGCCCCCTTCATGTTCATGGCTCTGTTCATTTCACTCTTTATTGTAACCTAAATTGTGAGTTAAATAGGCCTAATTAAATTGTGAGTAAAATAGGCCTAATTAAATTGTGAGGAGGAGAGCAATGTCCAGTCTCGATAAAATAGTAAAGAGACTGGACATTGTAATAGTAGAGACATCAGACTGGCAACAAAGATCCGCCTAGTCAAAGCCATGGTATTCCCTGTAGTAACCTACGGATGTGAGAGCTGGACCTTGGGGAAGGCTGAGCGAAGGAAGATCGATGCTTTTGAGCTGTGGTGCTGGAGGAAAGTTCTGAGAGTGCCTTGGACTGCGAGAAGATCCAACCAGTCCATCCTCCAGGAAATAAAGCCCGGCTGCTCACTGGAAGGAAGGATACTAGAGACAAAGTTGAAGTACTTTGGCCACATCATGAGGAGACAGCAAAGCCTAGAGAAGACAATTATGCTGGGGAAAGTGGAAGGCAAAAGGAAGAGGGGCCGACCAAGGGCGAGATGGATGGATGGCATCCTTGAAGTGACTGGCTTGACCTTGAAGGAGCTGGGGGTGGTGACGGCCAACAGGGAACTCTGGCGTGGGCTGGTCCATGAGGTCACGAACAGTCGGAGACGACTGAACGAATGAACAACAACAACAAATTGTGAGTTCTTAATTTATAATCCTTTGTTGCTATATTATTATACAAAGTGATAAAAAAAGGTAAAGATAGTCCCCTGACATTAAGTCCAGTCATGTCTGACTCTGGGGTGTGGTGCTCATCTCCATTTCTAAGCCAAAGAGCCAGCGTTGTCCGTAGACACCTCCAAGGTCATGTGGCCGGCATGACTGCATGGAGCGCCGTTACCTTCCCGCCGGAGCGGTACCTATTGATCTACTCACATTTGCATGTTTTCGAACTGCTAGGTTGGCAGTGATACAAAGTGATAGTCACCCTAATATTGCATCAATACTACAGATCCCATACTTACAACAGAAACACTATTTAATTTATATTAAGGCTTCCAATGTAGAATCTGTTTTTATATGAAATACTGTTGATGAAAGGGGGGGGGGGATATGAGACACACACATTTCATTACATCTTGAACTTATCATTTATTGTAACCATCACTTACCTATCTAACCTCATTTATTTATTATTATCACATTATTATTGTACTATAAAATATTATCATACTTTAGTAACTCTCAGTTCACTGGCACCCATGGGGTTTGGTAGGTGCTGGATAAATGCATTTTCTGGTTGTTTGAGAGTTCCTATTAAAATAGGCCTAATTAATAATATACTCAATACTATACCATAAACTCCGTATTGACTTCATCTTAATACTGAAATACAATGATTAAAATACAATGATTTTATTTTTATTAAAAGTATTCTTTCTCCCATTTATGCCGGTTGTTTGAGAGTTCTGGTTGCTTGAGTTCCAATTAACACAGACTCTACAGCCACTAGTAAAAAATCTGAAGTGTTCTAACTGACCACAAGAGGTCACTATTGATACTTATCACAAAGATCAGGAAGCAGATATACTACACAGAAAATAACATCACTATAATGTCATGGACCGAGAAAAAGATGCCAATAAATCAAGTTGTCATAATTATCCAGCAATACTTTGAAGCTTACAACAAAAAGTCTTTCTGCAACAATTTGTTGACCCAGTCACAGCACATGTTCTTTAGAAGAAAATAAACTATAGAACTCTATGTATCAAATTAAATGTCTGTTGATACAATGCGGCTGAAATGAGGGAGTAAGTAAACTCCATAACACATGAGTAATATGTTATACAAGCTCTAAGGTAGGGGTAGGGCAGATGTTTAAAGCTTCAGTTCTGGAACACATGAAACAGTTCAATCTGCTACATACAAGTTTGGTTCTTGCACTTATTTGGTGATACAATCTAGTAAAAGTAGATTGACTGGGTCGGGGTGGAGGGGAGGTAAATAGCTCATGATATCAGGAGAGATGCCGGTTGCCTTGAAGGAGGCAGTGATGCACCATCTCTTGTAAGGGACCTCTTTGAACAGTGGTTCTTAACCTGTGGGTCCTCAGATGTTTTGACCTTCAACTCTCAGAAATCCTAATTGTCGACCAAAATACCTGAGGACGCACGAGTTGAGAACCACTGACCTAGAGGTATATGAGAATTATTCAATATGGGAACTACTTGTAAATATCCCCATATGGTGTATGGTGGCAGGACAACATGAGATGTTCCTGAAGGAAACAGATTATCAAGACCCATTTTAATTTAGTTCCAGAACCAAGATTTTAGTTTCCCTGATTTCATTACCCCTCTGGAGGAAAGTTTGTTGATATTTGTGGATCTCTAAGTGGCTTTTGATACCATTGATCATGGTATCTTACTGGACCAGCTCTATTTCTCCTGGTGATCTGAGTAAGCTAGGACTGTGCAAGTCCTGGATGTTGTCATGGGCTGCTAATAAACTAAAGCTGAGGTTCAGCTTGGTTCTCAGGTTCAAGGCCTAGGTAAAATCTGTTTTTAACTTAATATTGAAGTTTAAAGTATTTTTGTTTAAGTATTTTATTGTTTTGAATTGCAGAACCTGTTTTAATCATTTAGCAAAATACTTACAAGCCAATATTTGATATGGTGTGGGTATAAATATGTATTAAGTATTTTGCTAAATAAATATAATTCAACACAAGTCTCAAGTAACACAATAAACGTATAACTCCAGATACTATGGGCCTTTTCATGTGGCCCTTTCAGGTCATGTCATTGCGCTGGCAATCGCCAGGAATAGGGTGGCTCATGGTACTCTGTGCACCCTCCGTCCTCCCTTCATCGCATGAAAGGAACAGGAGAGGGTGGTTTGGCACCCTTTCCCCTCATCTGATGGCAGAAAGAGTGGCAATACACAACAATGCACGTTGCCCTGCCACCTTTTCTGCTATCACACAGAGAAATTGAAAGGAAAATGCAGGCAACTCCATCAGAGCTATCCGAGAGTGGAGGAGAAAGCACCCTTCTGCGCTTCTCTTCCACTTTGGGAGGAATGTGGGTGGGGCTTGCCATGCATCATGTGATAGCACACGGCAGGTCCCATCCTTGCTGCGATTAAAAGATGCAAAATGGGGAAAATGTCCCATGTGAAGAGGTCAGAAGATTCATTGCTACTCAACTCTGATGCTGAATTTTGGCAATACATTACATGACAATCCGGGTATTATAAAATATTTCTGAAGAAAACCAAACTTCATTTTCATCCTTCATTTGAGATCAGTTCATTTCTCTTCTTTGTTATGATATTGCTAAAACTTTTAAGAACTAGAATACTTTGCCAATGACATTTCTGTAATAACCTCCTGCCCTTTGTTACACAAGGTTTTCCTGATTTGATATGTTATTAAAGTGCAGATTGTTGGTTAATTTATTGATTGTTTGGGGGTTTTTTATGTCAGGAGCGGTTTGAGAAACTGCAAGTTGCTTCTGGTGTGAGAGAATTGACTGTCTGAAATTGCCGCCCTTTCGGCCATCAGATAAGGGAAGGGAAAGGGTGCCAGGGAACACCCGGAAGTTTTGATTTTTACCATCCTTGTGGGAGGCTTTTCTCATGTCTCCATATGGGAATCTGGAGCTGACAGAGGGAGCTCATCCATGCTCTCCCTGGATTCGAACCTCAGACCTGTAGGTCTTCAGTCCTGCCGGCACAAGGGTTTAACCCATTGCACCACCAGACGCTCCTGAGTATTTTGTAACTCTGCAAGTTCCCTTGAGAATTTTGTATCTCAGGTTTTATTTGCAAATCTTCAATCATCAGGCACACTTGGTGTGAGCTCCACAAGCTGATTGCAAAAGGAAGATACAAAAATATGATATAATTCAATGAGTATGACTGATCGTAATTTCAGGATGTTTAGAATATCACCATAGTTCACAAAACACCTAAGAAACTTGTGAGATTCACAAGTTTTAGTGATAATGGCTCAAAATGGGATTAGATAACTTAATTAAGGTTGCTGTAGGTTTTCTGATGGCTATTAGTCAAAAGAACTTGAATTCATTTATATTTCATTCCCTTGTGCCTGAAGGAATCTTGGAAAAATTGAAAGAAAAAACATACAAAATCTAGTTGAAATAACAAACAAAAATATAAAGAATATAACCCACAACCTGTCTAAAAAGTAATATATGCATACACCCACATGTAATGAAACACCATTTAGCGAGGAAGTGAAAATCACACAGCAATTCCCAACAGCCAGTTTTATGAAGTCATAGAATCAAAGACTTGGAAGAGACCACATGGGCCATCTAGTCCAACCCCCTGTCATACAGGAAAAGCACAAAGTATCCCTAACAGATGGCCATCCAGACTCTGTTTAAAAGCTTTCAAGAAAGGAGCTTCTACTACACTCCAAGACAGAGAGTTCCACTTATGAACAGCTCTTACACTCAGGAAGTTCTTCCTAATGTTCAGATGGAATCTCCTTTCCTGTAATCTGAATCCATTGCTCTGAGTGCTAGTATCCAGGGCAGCAGGAATCAAGCCTGCTCCCTCTTTGTTATGACACCCTTTCACATATTTATACATGGCTATCATGTCATGTCTCCTCTCAACGTTCTTCTGTAGGCTAAACATACCCAGTTCTTTAAGATGCTCCTCACAGGGCATGATCTCCAGACCCTTGATTATTTTAGTTGCCCTCCTCTGGATAACTTCCAGCTTGTCAATAGCACTTTGAGCAGGTGAGGTCTAACCAAAGCAGAATAGAGAGGCACCAGGACTTCCCTTGAACTAGATACTATATTTCTTTTGATACAGCCCCAAATCCCTTTGGCTTTTTTAGCTGCTGCATCACACTGTTGGCTCATGTTCAATTTCTTGTCTATGAAGACCCCAAGATCTTTTTCACATGGACTGTTGACAAACCAGGCACCACCCAATCTGTATTTTTATTTGCTTATTGCCAGTTCACTTGCACCTCTAAACATTAGGAAAAATAAAAGGAGGAGCAACCTCCACTTACCTAATTCTTTTTTGTTGGTACTAGTATGGAGTGGGTTTTTAGGGAAACGGGATGGGCAGTAATGACTGTATTCTAAAGGGAGTGGGGCTTTCAGGAAGAATACACCAAGAAAATGTCCTCCAAAAATATTTCTATTCAGTATTTATATTGAAGCAATCACTAGATCAGTGATCCATAATTTAAAATATCAGTGCTGCATTGTGACTAAATTTCCTAGTGATCTTGTTCATTATTGAAATTAATTGCTCATAATTATTTTGAATGCTTTTGATTATCTGGAAAGGATAAGATATATGGATGTAAATGAACAAGTAAAAGATTGTATCTTTTGTGTTCTCCTTGTGATTTTCCCACAGGCATCCCAACAGTGGAGACAGAATGCTTGGCCAGAGCGAATGGGTTGAATTGAATTCATAGGATCATAGAGTTGGAAAAGACTTCATGGACCATCCAGTCCAATCCCGTGCCAAAAAGCAGGAAAATCGCAATCAAAGCCCCCTCGACAGATGGCCATCCAACCTCTGTTTAAAAGCCTCCAAAGAAGGAACCTCCACCACACTCCGGGGCAGAGAGTTCCATAGCTGAACAGTTCTCACAGTCAGGAAGTTCTTCCTAATGTTCAGGTGGAATCTCCTTTCCTGTAGTTTGTAGTCATTGTTCTGTGTCCTAATCTCCAGGGCAGCAGAAAACAAGCTTGCTCCCACCTCCCTATGACTTCCCCTCACATATTTATACATAGCCATCATGTCTCCTCTCACCCTTCTCTTCTGAAGGCTAAACATGCCTAGCTTTTTAAGCTGCTCCTCATAGGGCTTGTTCTCCAGCCCCTTAATAATTTTGGTCTCACTCCTCTGGAAACATTCCAGCTTGTCAACATCTCCCTTCAATTGTGGTACCCAGAACTGGACACAGTATTCCAGGTGTGGTCTGACCAAGGCAGAATAAAGGGGTAGCATGACTTCCCTGGATCTAGGCACTATACTCCCATTTATGCAGGCCAAAATCCCATTGGCTTTTTTTGCCACTGCATGACATTGTTGGCTCATATCTAACTTGTCATCCACGAGGTGTGCCAAGCAGTATATGCCATATGGCCTCTCCTGATCCATCTAAACTAGCCTATTGCCTCAGGTTTGGTATAGTCAACTACAAGTCCAGTCAGCTTCTGCTTGTGGAACAGGATGGTGCCTTGCCTTTTGCCTCAAGCAACAAAAATGTATTGGGTGATTCCTGTTTGGCATCCTAATAAGGATTTAGTAATTAGTGTTGCTGACACTCCTTGCTGAAAAATCAAGCATCTCCTTGGGCTTATTCCCAAGTTCTTTTAGGGAGCAGCAGAACCCACCTTGCACCTATCTTCCATACTATGTTGGTTCCCACTCCACTCATCTGGGCTTCTTCTAATGAAGTATTCCAATAAACATTATAATATTCCCATTTTATCTCCTCAACAGCCTTATCATACATAAATTGTCTTGCTAATACTTGGGAGATTGAAAAAGAATGTAGCAACCCCAAAAATAAGGCAACGTGTAGCAATGTGGTGGTCATATCCTATGTTACTTCTGCTGCAAAAAAGACCCAATTTTATTCCCACTCCTCATAACCATTCTGCCTTAGAATCACAAGAAACGTCTATGTTGACAATTATCAGTTTTCAAAATTATAGTTCATCCATTAATAGATTTGCAATAGATTTTGTTGGGAAATGTGAGGTTTTGTACTGAATCACTCAAGCAAAGGAATCAAATTGGCAAGGCAGAGGCTGAACAAACATTAAACCCACAAATACCCATCTGCCAGTAGAGATATAATTGTAGACTTTTTGTATATATGTAGACGTATATTTTCTTACAATACTTGTCCATAATCATGTAAAACTAACATGAGAGAGTCATAAAAGGGAAAATGACTGCAAGTTAGTGATGCAGGAAGATAAAGAATGTGGAATAGCAAATGAACAGGAAGCTTTCAAACATGCAAACTGGCAATTACAGGATATACACACATAAAAAATGCTGGCTCTAACAAGACTGGTACAGATTTCAGATCCCTGGGTGCCTAACAACACCAAAGAGTAAATCTTCACACATATACCAGAAAAATTGTGTTGTGAAAAATGAGTGTCGATAAAAAATAAGGAGCATATTTCTCTGAAAAAGAATAGCAAGACATGGTATTTGTACTGATCACAAGTATTTGGGCTGTGTAAGTACTCAAAAGCATTGAGTCCTCTAACTTTGAGCACAGATCCATTTGACTAAGCCGCCATTTACAATTAAGTCATATAAGCCTCAATTTCGCTCATCACTGAGTTAAACTACTGTTGCTAGGAAAACGCTAGGTGTGAAGTCATAATATATTTATGGTATGGTCTTACTATCTATAGTTGAAACAAAAGCTTATTGCTTGAGTTTAAAGCCACTGTAGTTAATTTAAAACTGGAAGTGGGGGCTTCACAACTCATCTTATGCTGTTCAAAGGAGAAAAAGAGAATAGTGCAAGAGTCCAACACTTGCCAGAGCCCTGGTTTCACAATACATCTAAATGAAGCCATGAGTAAAGCTGTTCTACCATTTCAAATGAGGTGAATATTCAGTGTTGAAGTCTTGCTTCCTCTCAGAATCCTCAGAACGCCTGAACACTGTTTCATCTGATCATTCAAACTGTTCCTTTGATATTTTGGGTTGATCCTATCATTTTTAGGCCATTGGCAAAGATGTTGAAAGGTCGTTGAGAAGTCGATCCATCAACCATACAAAAGCAAAATCAGAGTTCTTTTTGCAAACAGAACATTTTTTTCTCACCCAAACAACTTAGTTACAGAAATTATAGTTATTACAACACTATTTTGCTGTCTCACAGCTGTCTCACAGCACTACACTGCTACAATGCTCCATGGATGTCTCACTGAGTAATGAGCATATTGGGTGAGGAAGGCGTAAGTTAGGGTGGGAGTATGTATTCCTTACCAAAAGATATCGTTTCCTCCTGCAGAAATCTGGCATGAGCTCAGACATCTGGACTGACCTCTATTTTCTGTGCTGCCACAATGCCCTTGCATCCCGTGCATGTATTGAGAATCGAAAAAGAAGGCATACTTGATTCTTTTGGCTTCCATAACAACACTTGGTTCAAAACTAAGAACCTGGTAGCAAGGGGTGTGGTATATGAACCTTTCTGCTTTGATGAGAGAGTTACAATCTAAGAGCTGAATCAGAAGTAGGTTTCTTCAGGAAGGAAGGAGGAGAAGAGAGAGTATTTATATTTGTGAAGGGAAAAATCCTTCAGGGAGGCAAAAGTTTGTCCTTGTTTTCTTTGGGCAGAAGCCCTGAAGCCCTGCAGCAAAGTGATTGGAATAATAAATAATACTGGAATACTTTGGTTCCAGAACAAAGGCAGTAGCTTTGATGTAATTTCAGTGAGTTATTTGTTCAAGCACACTCTATATTACAAGGAGAAGTTGTATGGCACCTCAAAAACTAACCATGAGCTTTGTGTATATGTACCTTCAAGTGGCCTGTGGTATGTGGTAACCCAATGAATTCCATAGAGTTTTCTTAGACAAGGAAGGAATATTTAGAAGTAGTTTTGTCAGTTCCTTCTTCTGAAATAGTCTATAGCACCAGGCATTCATTCGTAGCTTCTCATTCAAGTACTAACCAGGACTGGCCCTGCTTGGCTTCCAAAATCACACAGTATCTTGTGCCTTTGGGTTATTTTGATCATAAGATAGAACTTGCCCAATTATAGCTCATTAAACAGATTCTGTCCCTCCTAAAAGCTCATAACAAATAATAAGATTAAGATCCTCTGGGGAGGCTCTGCTCTCTGTCCCACCACTGTCACAGGTGCGATTGGCAGGGATGAGAGAGAGGGCCTTCTCAGTGATTGCCCCTCGGCTATGGAATTCCCTTTCAGGTGAGATTCGATCAGCCCCCTTCCTCCTGTCCTTTAAAAGAATGGTAAAAACCTGGCTGTGGGACCAAGCTTTCAGGACAGTGCAATAAGGTAGCAACAGGAAACCTCACCATGCCAACTAAACCGGATCTGGATGATTGAGATGGTGAAACAGTGGAATTTAATGTCAAGATTTTTTTTAATGCTTATGTATTTATGCACTGGCATTGAATGTTTGCCATGTGTATGTTGTGCTCCGCCCTGAGTCCCCTTTGGGGTGAGAAGGGTGGAATATAAATGTTTGAAATAAATAAATAAATATTTAAAAGGCACAAAGCAACACTGTGGCATTTATGAGACTTAACTAAAAAGAAATTCATCTGATGAAGTGTGCATATCCACATATCCACAAAAGCTTATGCTATAAATTTCTTCTTCCAGTTGCCCTCTTTATGCTAAAACAGATGAACACAGCTATCTCTCTGAATGTTACTACAAATGAAAAAAAGAGGTGATGGGATGGGAGTAGGAAACAACTATCAAGGGCTGAGATTAATACAGTTATTCTTCATTCATTCATTCATTCATTCATTCATTCATTTATCTTATTTATGTCCTACCTTTCTCTGACCTGAAGGGGACTCAAGGCAGCTTACACATCGCACCTCTGCAGTGCCTTAAAACATACAGTATTAACTTAAAATAACCAGAATTAAATTAAAACATAATAAACATAATTGAAATGCAATCCAATGTAGTTACACCATCCAGGGTCAAAGTCTAAGGCCATTTCATAGTCCAGTTGCACATTTTCCACATTAAAATTACTGCACTTCCCTGCTTCTCAAAAGCTTGCTCCCAGAGCCAGGTTGTTTTACTCTCCTTCTGAATGCTAGGAGGGAGGGGGCTGCTCTAATAACACTAGGGAGGGAGTTTCACAACCAAGCCCCCCCCCCCCCCTGAGAAGGCCCTGTCTCACATCCCCACCAGTCATGCTTGTGAAGAAGGTGGTACCAAGGGGACCAATTGAAGCTTCCGAACAGTCTTCAAAGGCAACCCCATGTAGAGTGCATTGCAGTAATCTATACGGGATGTAATTAGAGCATGGACCACCATGGCCAAATCAGGACTTTCACAGCCCTATGGTATGTCTTAACAATATATGAAGCTCTTGCACCTTTGGATATTGGTGACATAGAATAAATTCTTAACATAAAGGTATGACTTTTTTCAAGGTTTCCTGCCTGATAAAAAGCTTATGTCACTTAAAAGCCTACATTTCCTTAAATTAGCATCTTCAGCTGTCTTTTACCTCCATATTTGTTGCTTTATTTAGGTTTTGCAGGCAGAAATAGCTATTTTGTGGGTGTATGTGCACATAACTGTGATGAGGACAGTAAATCTGCTGACTTGATGGCAAAACCACATGTGCCCAGAAACTAATCTTGTGCTTATTTCCTCTAGTAAGAGGCTCAGTGACTTTGCCCTTTGTTGCTTTAATGTAAAACACAGCCCTTGGAGGCAGTGAGAAAAGTGATATGAACAATCCACCCCCAGTCTTTCAGTTCATGAAGCATGAGGGAAATAGTATATTAATCTCCAGGGCTACAGAGAGGCACACAGAAGAGAGAAGCAAGCTCTGAAGAAGAACAAAGATGAATCTATACAGGCATGTAGCCGGGGGGAGGGGGGGGCTTGGGGGACTTCAGCCCCCACCCCCCCCCCCGAAATTCTCATGGTGGTGCATTATTTAAACTGTTATGTTTATTCATATCATGATCGGATCACCATACTCAATATATCCCATATGCATGGGGTAACGATACAAAAGGTTTGCTAGCGTATACCCTCTTTCACTCAGACTCAGCCCCCCCCCCCCCCGAAACAAACACAGCCCCCCCCCCCCCCGAATCGAAATCCTGGCTACGGGCCTGAATCTATATAAACTTTGGGGTCACCAAAGAAGGAAGGAGAAGAAGAGACTGGATACTGCCCAAGAACTTGGCAGTGTTACTTCTTGGACTGCAGTTCCCAAAATCCTCCACCCAGAAAAAAAATCTGTGGCAGTGCTAGCCAGAGGATTCTGGCAATTGTAGTTTTTTGGGTTTTTTTAAGTGTCAGGATGACTGAGAATGTTCAAAGGTAAGGAAGCCAAAATGGCAGCAGTATTAGTCAATCACACCTTCCTAAGTACCCCAAAGGCACCAGATCCTGTCTAATCTTGGGAACTATCCAGTTACCCCTGGTTAGTAGTTGGATAGAAGACCACCAATGTATACCAGGTATTGTAGTCTATATTTTGAAGAAAGGAACTATTTTATTTTAAAATTGTTTTTCCAAATTCAAAAGGAGAAAATAAGGACTAGAGTCAGAGTTACTTGAAATGAAGCCTACATTGGCAGCTGTCTCTGAAATATTAATGTCACTGTAGACGGAACAAAGTTCACAAAATTTACATAATGATATTGTCAAGCCATGGCACCCTCCCCCCCCCCCCCCCAAAGAAAACCCAAGTTTCTGAAAAATAAAGAGACTGCAAGCAAAATATATGATTTTTAGGGTTTGTTGTGTGGTTTCCAGGTTGTATGGCTGTATTCTAGCAGCATTTTCTCCTGCCATTTCATCTGCATCTGTGGCTGACATCTTCAGGGGATCCTAGCTACAATGGTAAAAGCCATTGCAAAATACAGGGATGAAAAATAAATAAACTGTGCAAAAAGAGTGCTAAATACAACCCTTAATTTAATGCAATTAGATATCCGTGTATGTACCCTCGTGGTTACAGAAGAATCAGGTAGTAGGTCCCAATACTATTCTATTAATATGAGATTATGAAGACAGAAAAATGACAGTGATCAATTTGTTCCTCTATGTCTTTATCCACTTGTTTTGGGATATAATATTGTTCCAGATTCAAGCCCATATTATTAACTGCCCCCCAAAAACAATTTCTTTCTACACATTTCATTTTTTCTACTGCACAAAATGTATTCAGTTACATATTAGAATAATTCCTACCCTAGGTTGGGCAGGAAGCATGCTCCAGGTTCCCATATCAGCTAGCCAAGAAATAAATATCCTGGCAATTAAAGTGCAAGCCCACCCATGGAGGAAGAGGATGGGGTGTTTGTAGAGGAGGTGGGCTGAACTGTTGGGGGAGAGTTTCAGTAATCACCTCACCATGGAAGAAAGAAAAGGGGGAAAAGTAATATAACTGCAGTGGTGTCTCTACCATCCTCCAACCATAACTTGAAGAGTAGTTGATGTACAATTGGTGTTTTGAGAAAAAAGTATTTCATAGAATCATAGAATCATAGAATCAAAGAGTTGGAAGAGACCTCATGGGCCATGCCAAGAAGCAGGAATATTGCATTCAAATCACCCCTGACAGATGGCCATCCAGCCTCTGCTTAAAAGCTTCCAAAGAAGGAGCCTCCACCACACTCCGGGGCAGAGAGTTCCACTGCTGAATGGCTCTCACAGTCAGGAAGTTCTTCCTAATGTTCAGATGGAATCTCCTCTCTTGTAGTTTGAAGCCATTGTTCCGCGTCCTAGTCTCCAAGGAAGCAGAAAACAAGCTTGCTCCCTCCTCCCTGTGTCTTCCTCTCACATATTTATACATTGGCTATCATATCTCCTCTCAGCCTTCTCTTCTTCAGGCTAAACATGCCCAGTTCCCTAAGCCGCTCCTCATAGGGCTTGTTCTCCAGACCCTTGATCATTTTAGACGCCCTCCTCTGGACACATTCCAGCTTGTCAATATCTCTCTTGAATTGTGGTGCCCAGAATTGGACACAATATTCCAGATGTGGTCTAACCAAGGCAGTATAGTGGGGTAGCATTACTTCCTTAGATCTAGACACTATGCTCCTATTGATGCAGGCCAAAATCCCATTGGCTTTTTTTGCTGCCACATCACATTGTTGGCTCATGTTTAACTTGTTGTCCACGAGGACTCCAAGATCTTTTTCACACGTACTGCTCTCGAGCCAGGCGTCACCCATTCTGTATCTTTGCATTTCATTTTTTCTGCCAAAGTGGAGTATCTTGCATTTGTCACTGTTGAACTTCATTTTGTTAGTTTTGGCCCATCTCTCTAATCTGTCAAGATCGTTTTGAATTCTGCTCCTGTCCTCTGGACTATTGGCTATCCCTCCCAATTTGGTGTCGTCTGCAAACTTGATGATCATGCCTTCTAACCCTTCATCTAAGTCATTAATAAAGATGTTGAACAGGACCGGGCCCAGGACGGAACCCTGCGGCACTCCACTTGTCACTTCTTTCCAAGATGAAGAGGAAGCATTAGTGAGCACTCTCTGTGTTCGTCTACTTAACCAATTACAGATCCACCTCACCGTAGTTTTGCCTAGCCCACATTGGACTAGTTTCCTTGCCAGAAGGTCATGGGGGACCTTGTCGAAGGCCTTACTGAAATCCAGGTACGCTACATCCACGGCATTCCCCGCATCTACCCAGCTTGTAGCTCTATCGAAGAAAGAGATCAGATTAGTCTGGCATGACTTGTTTTTGATAAATCCATGTTGACTATTAGCGATGACTGCATTTGTTTCTAAGTGTTTGCAAACCGCTTCCTTAACAATCTTTTCCAGAATCTTGCCCGGTATCGATGTGAGGCTGACCAGACGGTAGTTGTTTGGGTCATCCTTTTTTCCCTTCTTGAAGATTGGGACCACATTGGCCCTCCTCCAATCTGCTGGAACTTCTCCCGTTCTCCAAGAACTCTCAAAGATGGTTGCCAATGGTTCTGAAATGACTTCCGCTAGTTCCTTCAATACTCTGGGGTGTAGTTGATCTGGCCCTGGGGACTTGAACTCATTAAGAGCGGCCAGGTATTCCTGGACGACTTCTTTCCCAATTTGGGGTTGGATGTCCTCCAATCCCTCATCCACTCCATCTTGCTGAGGTTGAAGACTCTCTTTTTGTGAGAAGACCGAGGCAAAGAAGGCATTAAGTAGTTCTGCCTTTTCCCTATCCCCTGTCAGCATTGCCCCATCTTCTCCTCGAAGAGGTCCTATCGCCTCCTTGTTTTTCCTTTTTCTACTGACATAAGAATAGAAGCCCTTTTTATTGTTTTTAATGTCCCTGGCAAGTCTGAGCTCGTTTTTTGCTTTAGCCTTGCGGACCTTTTCCCTACAGGTGTTGGCTATTTGTTTGAATTCTTCTTTGGTGATTTCTCCCTTTTTCCACTTCTTGTGCATGTCTCTTTTGTGTCTTAGCACAGTTAGAAGTTCTTTGGACATCCATTCTGGCTTCTTTGCAATTGTCCTATTTTTTTCTCTTTGTTGGCACGGTTTGCAATTGCGCCTTGAGTATTTCACTCTTGAGAAATTCCCATCCATCCGTAACTCCCTTGTCTTTTAGTATCTGTGTCCACGGAATGCTGCTCAGCGTTTCCTTCATTTTTTGGAAATCAGCTCTCCTAAAGTCCAAAATGCGGGTTTGACTTGTCTTAGTTTCGGCCTTCCTTTGTACCTCAAATTGCAGGAGCACATGGTCACTTGCCCCTAAGGATCCTACCACTTCGACCGCATCGATCAGGTCCTCCGCATTTGTTAGGATGAGATTTGTCCCAAAGGTGCTTAAATAAAGGCACTATGGGCTGAGTGGCCAGGAAAAAATAAATCCTACACTGCAGGACAGGCGGTTTTCTCAAAAAGAGCCAGATTCTATGTCACTGTTCTCTTCTCTGCCAGTGGTATGCAGTAGATACCATAATCAACCTTTTTCCTCTCTTTCTATGTTGAGGAAGCTGCAGAGGTGACATTACCACTTGATGTCTCTTATGGCATGACATGGAGCCTGACTATCAAGCACATCAAGGGACATCATCACCAAAAAGCATTGAAGCAGATGGTCTGAAAAGAGAATAGACCCTCCTAGGGTGACATGGGGACAATAGTGAAGGCGAGAGACAAGGAATGCCACACTTGATACCCCTTTGCTTTGCTATCTGAAACAATTGGCTCAGAAGCCTCATTGCTAGCACCAGCCCTGGAAAAATAACACACGTTACTTACTTGCAATGGAAAGTAGGCAAACTTCCAGAAGTTGGCCCATGGCTCACACATCATTCATCACCCAGGAACAGATGTATTTACTAACCTTACCATCTTACATATTCATATATCTGAAATAAATCCAGGCAACACTTCTGAGCTTAGGGCTAAACTAGTACAAGATGTGGAGTGGGAACCATAGCTTGGTAAAGTTACTTTGTCCCACGGAAGAAAAGCCTGGGCAACAGGACAATCCTCTTTCTAAAGTTACTTTGTAGAGTATAACTCCAAAAATCTTATAGCTAGATTAATCACCATGTTGGTTGCGGGGTTTTGGGAACTGTAGTTCAGACAGTAAGATTTCCAAGCATTGCTGGAGAGCTAAACGAGAGATACTGTCTTTTACTCTCCCACCACAGCCAGGGAATCCCCACTCCTTCTCCACCATTTCTGGGGCCTGTTCAGAGGAATGCTCAAGCCCAGCCCTGGATTTCAGAATATGTGTAGATGCCTCCTCTCTGACTTCTCCTACTGTAGGATAAACCAGATTAATGGTTTTACCCCACATTATGGACCTTAAATCTCTGGACATCATCTGAACGTCCAGGAACAGAGAATGCTAAAGACCTTGTGAAACTGCAGCACCCATAATTCCATAGCATTGAGCCATGGCAGATGGTGTTGTATATCATTAATTCTATGGGTTAGATGCATTCTTAATCAGAGGTAATTATACTAGGCTAGAATCAGTAGTTTTCCCAGTATAAGGAAACTTCCTCTATGATATCAGTAAGAATCACATGATCCTCCGGATGTTCTTGGACTCAGTCCCAGCAACTCTAGCCAGAATAACCAGTGGTAAGAAATGCTGAGGTTTGCAAAAGTAGCCAGAGGACCACATGATTCCCATGCCTGTTATATAGGAATTTCTTGAAAACTTAGAAAAGTTTGGAATTTAGAAATATCAAACAATGGCTTAAGCAAATTATACAATTCAAGCTCAGAGCCCCATTAGTCAATTGCAGATGTTTATTGAAAAAAATAAGAGAGAAGAAATAGTTTTATAGCACCATTAAGACAAATCTTTATTTCAATAATCTGTTCTTTCATAGACATCTTCACTCAATTTGGTTAAATGCTTAAAAATTGTATCAGCCGTTCCATGTGCATCGCCTTCTGAAAAATTGTGGTCTCATTACTTCAACTCTCCAGTGTGTTTTTCACTGCAGTCCTTTCTTTAACATATTCAGTTTCATGCAGTTAAACTGTCTAACTGGAGAAACCTTCAGCTTTTTCATACCTATCATTTACCCTTTAACATTAACATAGGATGGACATGGGACCCACTTTTCCCTTTTTCTAATTCTGTATACTATCAGCTCTCTGTATTTGCAGGTTTAACTTTTAAGATTTGATTTTTTGCAAATTTGGTTAATATGTTGGGTTTATGAATCTCTACATTCTTCAGGGGGATTCTATGGTTAATTTCCCAGAGATTCCTAGAGCAAGCACTGCTCTCTAATGGAAGCTGTCCACATCTGGTGGAAGATGACCACGGGGTTTCCACCAGAGAACATCTGGTGGAAAAGGACATAGAAATTTCTATAGAAGTATTCACCCAACCAAAAAAATTTTTTAATTTGTGTTTTTTCCACTTTTGTCAGGATCCTGTGCCCTTAATCTCAGCTAAAGTGGATTTTCCCCTGGTTTTAAATACTGGAATGTCCAGATAAAAGAACCTTAATAAAGGAATGTTGATAGATGCAGCTTTTCAGGAAGCAACTCACCTCTATAAATATAAAAGGAGTTCTGGTGCATTTTTCATTTAGGGCCCTTCCACACAGCCATATAATCCAGAATATCAAATCAGAAAACCCCACAATATCTGCTTTGAACTGGGTTATCTGAGTCCACACTCAGATAATGTGGGATTTCCTGCCTTGATATTTTGGGATATAGGGCTGTGTGGAAGGGCCCTCAGTCTGTCTCTCCTTGAAATGAAAAGTGAAAATACAGCCTTCCAGATGTTCATGAAAACCCACCCTCTTTAAATCTTACCAATCGCCAGGTGGGCTAGGGCTACTGGAAAGTGGAGTTCAACAAGGCCACATATCCCCCAACCTTGGTCTAAGAAATATCACAAAGAAAGGGACTGCATTGATCCACACTGCAATATGATACCACAAGGAAAAGAACTGTTTACATAAAGTTCCTTCACTACTATTACTTCTTTTCCTCCTAGCCAACTTCATAGACTACCTGAATTAGAAGTGATGAAACTGAGTTAAGAAATAGTTAAGTAAGAAATGTATTTTTTGAAGAAATGTTGAAGAAAAGTCAAATACAACCTTATACAGTACATCATGATGAACATAACTAGGAAAGAATGTTAAATTAAGTTTTAGAAAAACAAGCATTATTTTCTTGAAATGTTATTAATAAAGGATTATTGTAGTGAATTTTTCTAGATGTCTTTCAAAATCTCTTCCAGCCCTCTAGTACAAAAGTCTTACATGTAGGCTTGGCACAGGGGCATCTGTGCTGGTCCTGTCTTTTTATGCCCTTCCTCCATGCATTAGCACTATCAGGGATCCAACCTTTTTGAGTGAGAAAGTTTTCCACATTAATTCACTTGAATGGAAACAGAACCTTCTATGTGATCAAGAACCCAATTAAAGCAGGGTTCATGGTCAAAGAAATGTCTATCTTCAAATTATTTGCAAAAGCATCCTTGGAAGTAATTTGCATAGTATGAAAAATCTCAAAACAAGGATGGGATACTAAAGTAAGGATAGCATATGCAAGCCCATGCCCATGACTTGGCTATTTCTGTAATGACCTATTACTATGGGCAACCTCTTCTGTTCCCAGCCTTTCCCCTTGGAAATGACATTAGTAACACTATTTTTACTAGAAATTCTGAAAGGAATAATTCCAGTCCAATTCTTAATGTATAAATATGCTTCATCTACTGGGAATGCCCATTTTCCTATGTCTGCCTCTCTTCTATGCCCTAAAGTACATTACTGGACCATGGAACAGGGAAATACAGAGGAGTTGGCAGTGGTATCAAGATGAAGCAGGTACCTCTACACCTTTACCTTATTGGCAGACATTCAGAATTATAAGAAATTCTCACATCCCTACCAGTGATAACAGTATGCAATTCAATGCATCAACATCTGTGCACTGTTGCACAACACAGAGCATCCAGATTGTGGGAGCATGACGCTGTTTCAGCCAGCATACTCCCTGTTCTTTAGATGTAAACAGAATTTATTTGTTTGTTTGTTTACTTTGTTTTATATCCCGCCCTCTCTCCCTCATTGAGGGACTTAGAGTGGCTAACTCAAGGAACAATAATTACAGAGGGGACTCATTTTAGAAAGTCTCAAAACTCAGGATCCCACACAACCTCCTTGTGAAGGTGTTTACATTTGTCTTCAGTCTATTTAATTTAGTCAACACCTTCCTAAGAACATATGACTTCTCAGGCTGAGAAAGAGTAAGGCAAATGGAATGGTTCACAGTCACTCCTTCTATGGTTTTCTATGGAACGATGTCCTCTTGCAACTACTGTGAGATAGGATTTGTTCCGCTCAAAAAGTTCTCCTCAATCATCACATTTCAGTTACTTCCAAAACTGCCCAGCTGGCAGAAAAACAAATGATGGAATTATTCTCTTTCTCATACCTGCTGCATTTCCCTCTAGAACCTAGCCCACAAAGTTCATGGATGTGGTTGCTGAGTGCAGACAGTTTATGTATCTGCCCACAACACTTCGATAGGCGACTTTGTCAGTGCCTTGCCAAGGAATCAGAGTTGGCAGTTCATTCTTGCTGTAACTTGCTATCCAGGTTTTGTTGGATGCCTCTGGAATCACTTTCGTTTGCAGCACCGATACCACAGAACAAACCCGACAGCTCTGCATTCAATTGCAGGTGGAAATTGCCTTCTGTCCATTGGCAGGTGAACTCACAGTCATCAGCTCTTCTACTCTCTCCATGTTCAGATTAGGATCTGGCTCCTTTGATCCATTCATGAGAATCTGGCCATTTGGGCCTCCCTCTTGTTGTAGGGCTGGGAAAAGAGAAAAACCATTAGAACAGAAACAAACTGAAAAAGCAAATTAGACCATTACAATGACAGAGATGGAGTCGAGAAAGAAATCCTATTAAAATACAAGTGCTCACTGCAATTTTGTATAGTACTTCATATATCAAGAACTTTAACTGTAACACCACACTATTAGCTATAATAAACAGTTTTCCAGATCTGTTCATCTGATCTCTTCTTGTCTCTAGGAATACACTTCAATGTTCTGCAATTGTATTGGACATACAGTGTAATTTCATCTGAAACTGTAAAACGCTTCAGTCAAAAAGAGAATTCAAAAAAGAAAGATATAACATTTGATTTATTGATGGTGGGTGATATCTATATTTATGAACCTAGAAAACAAATATTTCAGAAAGTGACTATCTATTCATCATGGGTCACAATAGATGTTTTGATTTATTTATCACGTCAGAAGCTAATTGAGGGTACAGTTATAATGTATTTAAAAACACAAAGTTTAAAACTTGGCATTATGCTAAATGTCCTGGTCACTTGGCCACTTATGCTGGCCACTTGGAGTGCCTCTGGTGTCGCTGCAAGAAGGTCCTCCATTGTGCATGTGGCAGGGCTCAGGTTGCATTGTAGTAGGTGGTCTGTGGTTTGCTCTTCTCTGCATTCACTTATAGTGGACTCCACTTTGTAGCACCATTTCTTAAGGTTACCTCTGCATCTTGTAGTTCCAATAGATCAAATGTATCACAATGTATCAAAACAAATCGATGTTTTTGATACACATTGATTAAATCTTCTGACCTCATCCAAGCAGAAGGTGGTACAGTACAACTCTTATATCTGTGGAGTTCCTGGAATTACCATGAAATCACAAAAACACAGATAATAGTAAATCCTGCTGAAATGAATCAATTCCAGTGAGACTATGCCATAGAATTGTACTGGGGGACCTAGAAAACTCCAAGAGAGAACACCTCTCTAGCATTTCTAGCTCATCCAATGCAACAATGGTCAACCTCTGATTTAAGCATATCACAATATTATGCAGAGAATCTAGGAAAAGCTGAGATATACCATTTTTTTCTTTTAATGTAGTTAAGTAAAACTGTAGGCCTGTGGATATGGGAGTAGTACTGTATTTGTTTTAGAACTACTCATACACCACTGTTTAATGCTACTTCTTTGTATCAGACAGGTGAGATAGTTATTATACGAAAAATCCTTTGCAAAAGGCTAACAAACATAAAACAGAGCAAGGTGGGTGATGGGAGCAGCTGAAACCATGTAGATGGACTGACTTGGTTTCCATTGCTCCCTGCCTAGGACCTACAACCACCTTGACCTATACAGCTTCACTGGAATGCTATACATTTTCTGCTCCAAATCCATCTTTTTATCAGTCTAGCTGGATGGATTCCCCAATTCACTGGTCTAGGCATGCACTGAACAATAGCTTCACATTCATTACATTTCCTCCTGCCTGATGGGGATTTATAGAATGACAAGCCAGAGCAGGATTAAAAAAACAAACAAAAACAAGACAAGAACACCTGCAAGGGATTGGGGGTGGGGAGGACTATTGGCAAGACTTAGACCTAATGGTAGAGTTTCTTGGTGTTTACATACTAAATGGTACCATCTCATAGAAATGTGTGTGTGTATGTGCGTGTTTTTAAAAGGGGGTGCACAGGTGAGGAGTGCAGACTCCTCTCCATCACATTCAACTGCTTCCTCACAATCCTACTATTAAGAACCAGGTTTACTGTTAGGCCATTTGCTCCAACATCACGGAGCAGAGGCAGAGGGTTGGCAGGCCTGTTATACCATGTTATTCCCAATTCCTTTCAGGATGAGGAGGAGGCATTGGTGGGCTTCCCTTAGAATCATAGAATCAAAGAGTTGGAAAAGACCTCATGGGCCATCCAGTCCAACCCCCTGCCAAGAAATCTGTCATCGAGAAGCAGGAATATTGCATTCAAATCACCCCTGACAGATGGCCATCCAGCCTCTGTTTAAAAGCTTCCAAGGAAGGAGCCTCCACCACACTCCGGGACAGAGAGTTCCACTGCTGAACGGCTCTCATAGTCAGGAAGTTCTTTCTCATGTTCAGATGGAATCTCCTTTCTTGTAGTTTGAAGCCATTGTTTCGTGTCCTAGTCTCCAGGGAAGCAGAAAACAAGCTTGCTCTCTCCTCCCTGTGGCTTCCTCTCACATATTTATTCATAGCTATCATTCATTATACATGGCTACCTTGAATTCAGTCAGTCAACCAATTCCCAATCCACCTAACAGCAGAATTATGAAGCCCACATTTTACTAGCTAATGGGCATGAATGTCATGGGGGATCTTGCCAAAGGCCTGCTTCTCTTGCTCTGAGCATGAAGGCTCTTGAAAAGGAAGAATGTACAAAATGTGCAGTTGAATGTACAGTTGAAGATGTATGGTGGAAGTTGTAGCCCTCAACTATTTTGTACATATGTTGCAGTTTAGCAATATTACCTTGAACTATAACTCCTCCAGGTAGAATAGTCACCAAGTGGCTAGAGAACTGTCTATCCCATTACCAGAGCTCAAATGACATCCCTCTGCCAATTAAGTCTCCATTTTGATATGGACTGTAGAGAGAGTGCCATCTTGTTCTTTTTCTCAGGCAGCATTTACTTTGCTACTAATGCAATTCTCAAATATTGAAGCTCAACTGAGGAAAACTTTGCAGAGGCGTTTACCTCTCCTTTGAGCTCTTCTGGGCTGGAGTAATTTGTTGTTTGAACACACAAAAATCTGTCATCAAATTTAATTTGGTTATCAGTGATCTCTAGGCAAGCAAATTATATTTTGACAGAAATGGGTAAATTAAATGTGGGGGTGGGGGAAACCCCATGTTTTATAATAATTTTCAGTGGATAATGGCCATGTTTGACTAACTGAATATGCCAATCTGAAGTGAACATTATCAAAACAAATGGAGATGTGGTTACTATTCTTCCATTTATTTCCCTTCAGACATTTTAATCCACAATTTAAAGATTGCAGCAGCCAGTAAAAGAGTAAGATAAGGTTGAGTCATGAGTGAAACTCCATCTGCAATGAGTGTGCAGCATCACTGAAACTAACTTAATACCAGGAAACAGTAAAAATAATGTTCTACAGCAGTGTTTCTCAACCTTCCTAAAACTGAGACCCCTTATTACAGTTCTTCATGTTGTGGTGGCCCCCCGACTATAAAATTATTTTTGTTGCTACTTCATAACAGTATTTTTGCTACTGTTATGAATTGTAACGTAAATATTTAATATGCAGGATGTATTTTCATTCATTGGACCAAATTTGGCACAAATACCCGATACACCCAAATTTAATACTGGTGGGTTTGGGGGGTGGGTTGATTTTGTTATAGTTCTCCTACAATCAAAGAGCATTCTGAACTTCACCAATGATGGAATTGAATCAAACTTGGCACACAGAACTCCCTTAACCAACAGAAAATACTGGAATGGTTTGCTGGGCATTGACCTTGAGTTTTGGAGTTGTAGCTCACCGACATCCAGACAGCACTGTCGACTCAAACAATGATGGATCTGGACCAAACTTGGCACAGATACTCAATATGCCCTAATGTGAATACTAGTGGAGTCTGGGGGAAATAGACCTTGCCATTTGGGAGTTGTAGTTGCTGGGATTTATAGTTCACCTACAATCAAAGAACATTCTGAACCCCAACAACGATAGAATTGGGCCAAACTTCCCATGCAGAACCCTCACAACCAACAGAAAATACTTTGGTCTTTGGTGACCCCTCTGACACCCCCTTGCAACCCTCCCAGGGGTCCCAAACCCAAGGTTAAGAAACACTGTTCTACAGGGTTTTGTGCTATTATTTATAACACCCTATTCCTTCCTTTTAAAAAATTCTGAAACCTTGAACCTAAATGATAAAAAGGAGCTCTGTGCTTCAGTAATGAAGAAGCTGCAAAATAGTTGGCCATGTTGCATTCCTTTATTCTGGAGGTCCATACAATTCTATAAAAATGAGAATGGACTAACTCACAGGTATGCTTCAACTCCTTGAAACGAATGGAAAACCACTCTTTTCCCATCTGATTCAATCAGTTCAGCATAACTTTTTTGGACTACAACTCCCAGTACTTTCTCAGAAATTAGCCACACTGGCTAGGAGATTCTGAAGTTATAATCTAAAAAGTAACATTTCCAAGCAAGTACAGTATTTATTTTCTTATATCCCAATGAATTTGTCCAGTCAATGAAGATGACAAATTCACATGCAAGCAGCTGTGTGATATCAGAAGAATAATCATTTTTGTTTCACATTCTCCATATCCTCCTGCTAGACAGCCTCATATCACTTCGTGGTACCATTATAAAGTAGCTAAGTGTCAAAGGTTATTCTTTTCCGAAAGGGGGCATCATTTGGATCTTTGCTCTGACATGCCCTGACATGCCATTGATCCTTGGGCCTTCTCTTCCTAGGGTGACTAGTGGAAACAATCCCCATCTCGTGCACCCAGGCTTTGAAAAGAGCCCTTTTGATTATTATTTTAATATACAGTATATTGCTTTGGAGAGTCAATGTGGTGTAGTGGTTTGGGTGCTAGAAACTAGAGCAGGCATGGGCAAACTTGGGCCTTCACTCCAGGTGTTTTGGACTTCAGATCCCACATATCCTAACAGCCTCATGTCCCTTTCTTAAGCTTAAATGGCTGAGGGGAAAAGGAAAGGGCCTGAGGCTGTTAGGAATTCTGGGAGTTGAAGTCCAAAACACCTGGAGGGCCCAAGTTTGCCCAGGCCTGCTCTAAGTGGACAGCAGCAACTCCTCACTGTCAGGATGAGGTCTTTCTCAGGAGTTGAACCGTGGCCACATTGATAGAATGAATGCCGTTTGACACCACTTTAGCTGCCACAGCTCAAGGCTATGGGCTCCTGGGAGCTGCAGTTTAGAGATGTGCCGTCACTCTTAGGCAGAGAAGGCTAAAGACCTTGTAAAACTACACACACACACACACACACCATGATTCTGTAGCATCGAGCTTGTAAAACTACAACTTCCATGACTGCATAGCATTGAGCCATGGTAGTTAGTGCAATGGGGTGTCAGTTTTACAGTGTAGATGCCCCCCACAGAATTAAGAAAGAAGTTGCAGAATAAAAGGATGTGATCTGAAGGGGCATCTACACTGTTGAATGAATGAATGAATGAATGAATGAATGTAGTTTAACACGACTTGAACTGCCAGTGGCTCAGTGCTGTGCGATGACGGAAGTTGTCATTTTATAAGCCTTTGCTGTTGTCAAGTCAGTGGTTCCCAAACTCTGGATGTTTGGGACATCAACTCCCAGAAGAGGGTTGCTGTGAGTTTTCCAGGCTGTACAACCATGTTCCAGAAGCATTCTCTCCTGAAGTTATGCCCACATCTATGGCAGGCAAATCTCACAATCTCAGGATGCCTGCCATAGATGTGGATGGAGCATCAGGAGAGAATGCTTCTGGAACATGGCCATACAGCCTGGAAAACTCATTAAACCATAGAATCATTGTGTTGGAAGAGACCTTGTGGGCCATCCAGTCCAACCCCCTGCCAAGAAGCAGGAAAATCACATTCAAAGCAACCCCGACAGATGGCCATCCAGCCTCTGTTTAAAAGCCTCCAAAAAAGGAGCCTCCACCACAGTCTGAGGCAGAGAGTTCCACTGCTAAAACAGCTCTCACAGTTAGGCAGTTCTTCCTAATGTTCAGGTGAAATTTCATTCAGGCTATATGGCCATGGTCTAGAGGCATTCTCAGAGGATGCTTGTCATAGTTTTCAAATTTAGTTTGAAAGTAGCAATACAATTGATTCTGATCTTTTTTGTGTGTGTCAGGAGCAACTTGAGGAACTGCAAATCGCTTCTGGTGTGAGAGAATTGGCCGAGTGCAAGGACGTTGCCCAGGGGACGTCCGGATGTTTTGATGGTTTACCATCTTTGTGAGAGGTTTCTCTCATGACCCCGCATGGAGAGCTGGAGCTGACAGAGGGAGCTCATCCAAGCTCTCCCTGGATTTGAACCTCCAATCTGTCAGGCTTCAGTCAAAGGTTTAACCCATTGCACCACCAGGGGCTCCTATATTCCAACCTTGAATACTTTGGACAACAAGCTCCCAGAAGCCTCAACCACTTTGGCCAATGATCTGGGCATCCAAAGCACCTGGAGGACCAGAATGTTGGGGTCCTCCCTCCCTCCTTGCGATGCCAAGGGCTGGGTGGGCCTTCCTGGTCGCTTGGGAGCCAAAGAGGCGCCCATCCCCATACCTCAGTTATCTGTGTGGCAGCTGGAGCTGACAGAGGGAGCTCATCCGTGCTCTCCCTGGATTTGAACCTCTGACCTGTCAGTCTTCAGTCCTGCCAGCACGAGGGTTTAACCCACTGCACTGCCAGGGGCTCATATATTACAGCCATGAAAGCCTTTGACAACAAACTCCCAGAAGCCTCAATCACTTTGGCCAATGGTCTGGGCGTTCAAAGCACCTGGGTGATAGTATGATAGCTGGGTCTGGAAGCTCAGAGCTTTATGGAGATGCTGCAAAGGCGGCTGTGAATAAGGGAAGAGCGGGAGTGGAGTGAGAGCAGAGAGAGCAAAGGAAGGATAGAAAGTAGGGGATGCTTAGGGTAAAGGGGTTTGGGTTAGGGTAAGGGGTTAGGTTTAGGCTTATGGTACAGTTCAGGGTTAGGATTAGGGTGAAGGTTTCACCATTAAAGAACTCTTACATTCCTTCTATATTTTCTGTCTCCAGCCTGGCTTACATTAGCTAAGTGTCTCTTGCGCTAAAAGCGCTCCCGAAGGAGCGATGCGGCATCTCCGTAACGCTCGGAGCTTCTGGACCCAGCTATCATACTATTACCAGCACCTGGAGGACGAGAGTGTTGGGGTCCTGCCTTCCTCCTTGCGATGCCAAGGACTGGAGGTGGCCTTCCTGGTCTCTCGGGAGCCGAGGAGGCGCCCATCCGGGTCCCCAAGTTACCTGCGCGGCAGCTGTGCCTGGCGCGCACCACCTGCACGGCCTGCTGGTTCTTGAAGCGCGCGAGGGCGAGGGCGATGTCGGCCTTCCAGCTGGGCTCCTCCTCGGGGCATCGGAAGTCGATCTCCTCGCCGCCGTCGGTCACCAGGGTGAAGTAGACGCGCCGCTGCTTCCACTCCACGCACTCGAGGGCCTTGAGGCGGGCGAAGGGCAGCTCCTTGCAGCGCGTGGAGCCCCGGCTGCTGACCCCGAAGAGCCGCAGCCCCTTCTCGCCCAGCAGGCACCGCTTGCGCTTCCACTGCTGCAGGAGACCCCCGCTCCGCTTCTCCAGCACCCCCTCCCGCAGCACCTTCTCCGACGCCATGGGGAAAAGACGGCCCAGGGGAGCCGCCGCCGCCGCCGCTGCTTCTGCTCCGCCTGCCTTCCGAGGGAGAGCCGGGTTGGAGAGCCCGCCCTCCTCGCTGCGTGCGCCCCGTCGGAAGAAGGGCAGCCGCTCTCGCCTGGCTCTGCCTCTCCCTCCCGGCGGGATGGGCCTCGGCATGCCCGGTGCTGCTGCTGCTCCTGCTGCTGGTGCTGCTCCTGCCCCTGCTGCCGGGCGCCGGCCCTCCCTTCCCACTCGCATTCCTTTCCGGCTCAGCCCGCCTCGGAGCCTGCCAGGCCCCGCTCACGCCCAGCAAGGGACGGCGAGCCTCCGGGGAAGAAAGAGCACGCCTCCGGGGCCCAGGGGAGCGAGAGAGCCCTGCCCTTCGCCGCCGGAGCACGCTTCTGCTTCCAGCAGGCATGGGCAAACTTCGGCCCTCCAGCTGTTTTGGACTGCAACTCCCACCATTCCTAACAGCCGGTAGGCTGTTAGGAATGGTGGGAGTTGTAGTCCAAAACATCTGAAGGGCCGAAGTTTGCTCATGCCTGGCTTAGAAGCATCTCCTCCCAAAGAGGGCTAATGAATAGGCTTGTACTAAATGAGCCATCACCATGCAGATCCCACGAAACCTTCACCGGACAGTAAATACCCATAGAAGCATAGGAAGAGATGCTTGCAGGAAGACCTCAGCAAGCGAGAGTTCAAAAGTGACAGGCTAAAAACCGGAACTGTAAGCCATGGTTGATACTGAATGAGAGGCTCCCTCCTGGGCACGCAGAAGACTGAGTGACTTGGAAGGTGCTGAACAGACTGTGCTCTGACACCACGAGATGCAGAGCCAACCTTAAGAAATGGGGCCACAAAGTGGAGTCCACCACATGCAAATGTGGAGAAGAGCAAACCACAGACCACTTACTGCAATGCAGCCTCAGTCCTGCCACATGCACAATGGAGGACCTTCTTACAGCAACAACAGAGGCACTCCAAGTGGCCAGCTTCTGGTCAAAGGAAATCTAGCATAATGCCAAGTTTTTAATCTTTGTGGTTTTTAAAAATACATTACAACTGTACCCTCTGTTTGCTTCTGATACGATAAATAAAATATAGGGATGGAAGAGGCTCCATCCAGTCCCATAGATGAGGGGTCCCCAAACTAAGGCCCACAGGCTGAATGCAGCCTGGCCCTAAACATTAGACTTAGGGTTGCACAAAGTCTGAAAGGACTTCACAAAATAACCTTGGCTAGTTTGTTGTGAGGTTTCTGGGCAGTATAGCAATGTTCCAGAAGCATTCTCTTCTGACATTTCATCCACACCAGTGGTAGGCATCCTCAGAGATGGAAGGGTCTATTGGAAACTAGGCAAGTGGGGTTTATATATCTGTGGAATGTCCAGGGTGAGAGAAAGAACTCTTGTCTGCCTAAGGCAATTGTGAATGTTGCAGTTAGCCACCTTGATTAGCATGAAATGGCCTTGCAGTTTCAAAGCCTGGTTGGTTGCTGCCTGGGGGGAATCCTTTGTTGGAGGTGTTAGCTGGCCCTGATTGATTCTTATCTGGCATTCCCTTGCTTTTGGAGTGTTGCTCTTTATTTACTGTCCTGATTTTAGAATTTTTAATATTGGTAGCCAGATTTTGTTCATTGTTTTCCTCCTTTCTGTTTAAATTGTCCACATGCTTGTGGATTTCAATTGCTTTTCTGTGTAGCTTGACCTGGTAGTTGTTCGAGTGGTCCAGCATTTCTATGTTCTCAAGTAATATACTGTGTTGGTTCATCAGATGCTCTGCTGTGGCTGACTTCTCTAGTCAAAACAGTCTGCAGTGCCTTTCATGTTCCTTGATTCATGTTTGGGCGCTGTGTTTGGTGGTCCCTATGAAGACTTTCCCACAGCTGTATGATACATGGTAGACTCCTATAGAAGTGAGATGATCCCTCTTGTCCTTTGCTGAATGTAGCATTTGTTGGATTTTCTTAGTGGGTCTGTAGATACTTTGTAGGTTGTATTTCTTCATTAGCTTCCCTATGCAATCAGTGGTTCCCTTGATGTATGGCAAGAACACATTTCCTCTGGGTGGATCTTTGTCTTTACTCTTGTGGCTTGTTCTTGGTCTTTCTGCTCTTCTGATGCCAGTCCATTGTCCTGTAGAGCCCAGCCAAAAGCAGACCCACACTTCCATTGAAATACTGGTAAGTTTATATTGGTTAAAATTGTTCTGCATTTTCAGTACAGACAACCCCCCTCCCCCCCTCCCCAAGAAAGGTTCACCATCTTGGAAAGCTGCTTTAAAAGACATGCTGTTCCCAAACTATGAACATCAGTTCTATAGGCTTGTTCTTCAGTTTGATTTGTTTGTAAGTCGAAAAAGGTACATTTCTTAAGTGCAACTCCAGCCATATATGTGCTTCTGATGTTGTTTGATACAAACATATCATGAATAATGGTGACACGATACAGCCTCATGCAGCCTCATGGAAGGCCACATCTTCCTCTGGAAGGATGCTCCAGGAGGGAAAGATCAGTTAGAACAGAACTACTTATCATGTTTGGAGTTTAAAATAGGAATCTAGAGCCCAATGAATAAAGGAAAATGGGAGTGGATATTGAGAGAAAGTTGAGCATCCCTTCCCCTGTGATTACACATGCCAAAGTAGTCAGGGAAATTGCCAACTGGGAAACTAGAATTGCTTCTACGCTGTAGAATTAATTCATGTTTAATTGTCATGTTGCAATGCTATGAGATCATGGGAGTTTTAGTTTTATAAGTTCTTTAGCCTTCTCTGTCAAATAGTGCTAGTGCCTCACCAAACTACAACTCCCAGGATATAATCATAATAAAGTTTTATTTATATCCCGCCCCCTCTAATAAACAACAACAGACATGTTAAGTATAAGTAAAAAAATATCACTCATAAGTATAAAGCATCCCATAGCATTAAGCCATAATACTTAACTTGGGGTCAAACTGCATTAATTTTACAGTGTAGACCCCACCATAGGATACACCTTTAGGAAGCATGGGTTCAATACTTTCTCAGAATCTCTGTGGTGCAACGTGTGAATACTGGATAGACTTAGGAAAAGAAATGCAAACTTAAGCCCATGGATGATTATTTTGAATGCACGATTGAGTTGGCCCATACTAATGAAGATAATTCCTCTTAACTGAGTCTTCATTATGAGCGTCCCTAACACACACACACACACACACACACCCCAAGTGCTAGGAGCTTAAAATGAATTCTTGGTATTGTTATAGGTCTATCTTACAGAAAGATTGGGTAAACCATCACAGACTTCCAATCCAATCCATTTCACAGTTGAAAAGCTGTCCATTCCAAATCTACCCAGTGTATGCTTTATGCTCGACTGAAATATCATGTGATTTAAGTCTCGTGTGCAAAAAGATCATTTGACTAACCCCACAATGTTTAAAATAGCAAATACATATATTTTCTCTGGGGCAAAGTTGTCAAGGAGAGACAACAGCATTTGAGAGTTTTCATTGGCTTAATTAAAAGTATAGACAGTGATAAATAAGAATATTGAAAGGAAGTAGACAGAGGGTGTATTGTATTCCTAATACTAGCTGGAAGCAATAGCACTTTGAACAAAGTTAATCTGAACTGAGTAAACCCTTTTCAGTGCAAACTTGTACAGCATATGAGTTGGGGAAAGGGTCTGCCAGCAGTCAGCTTGTGATCTTGGAACCCACTTCTCTGGCCCTCAAAATCTTCCAACCCCTAATTGTAATCTTTTTTTCTGGATTAAAGTAATGTTTAAAGTCACATCCCATTCCCCAAAACACAATATATATGTATATATTCCCACAGAACTTTGGAATACCTTATTGTTCCTTCCTATCCCATCCATTCATGAGCCATACCTACCTGGCAGTATATCAAAATATCTTGTTTTTCTCCATACTCTGTTCAAAATGGCAACCAAAAATGACACAACATGACTTCCTGCCTTCATTTTGGCTGCGATAAGAAGGAAGAAGGTGGTATTCCAAAGTTCTGTGGGAATATATACATATACATATACATATACATATACATACATATATATATATATATATATATATATATATATATATATATATATATTGATGGCACAGTTGACCAACCATGATGTCTTTCTTAATCAGGATGAAATTCTAAAGCTAGAGCCCTTTTACTATCTGTCTCAATGGTGAATGGAGACTTCCATATCAGAGGATGGTGAATCTGCATGGGGCTCTAGGCTCAGCTTTAAAGGAGCTATTCAAGCTGGTGATCATATTCCTAGACAGCACTTATTTTGTCAGATGGAGGTAGGTGAACCTATAAGTGTATGTCTTGAGGGTACGGGAGGGGAGGTCATACAGTATAGTAACAAAAGGGCATAATATGTCACTCTTCTTCCACATTCACTTAAATTGTCCACATGCTTGTGGATTTCAATTGCTTTTCTGTGCTTTTCTGCCAAAGGCTCTTAAGAATGAGAATATATGGGTTCAACCAAGCCTCCTTTGAAAGGCCATTCCACCATTTGGGAGCAGTCACAAGGAAGACTCCCTCTTTTGCCTTCAACATCCATATCACGGTGGCAGAAGAGAAAACCTTTCAGCAAAGATTTTCAAAGTCAAGCAAGTTCACGCAAGAAGATACAGAGAAAACAAGTCCAAGATGTATGCAACAGAGGTATCAGAATCCCTCTGCATTCAATATGTAATATTGAAAATGTCAGCTATTGGCTTAAGGACAAGTAGAACAAATATGTTCTGGTTTTCATTTGAAGTTTAAATGAGTTCGTTGGAATGCTGAATTGCATCCCTGTAATAGGTTCAGCACCTTAGATAGTTCCTTTAATGTTTGGAGTCAAACTGGAGCAGATTCACTCTCCCTCTGAAAAAGAAACACCACTGCCAGTAAGTGTGTCTGTTCAGCGATGCGGCTCTGGAATCACATCTCAACAAATGTGTATTTCATATAAATAGCATATTGCAAATCCTCTGGTGACTGAATTGCTTGACTTAACAGTTTTGTGTCCAGTTCAATTGGTAAAGCTTTGTCAGCTACACAGATCTAGGATGAAAACTGGCATATATAAGAAGTATTCCCTGTGCATACAAATGAATCTTTTCTTTCACTTGTTATGAGAATGCATGGCACTCAGTGGGACTCATATATGCTTCCCTATATATTAATTTCCTGGCTGTCTCAAAAGAAAGCAGGCCTCCAAAATGAACCAGGAATTTTAAATGTTAGTATTATTATGTCCATATATGCCCTGCTTTTTCTCTTCACAAGTAGACACAATAATGACTTATAAGCTATTTCCAAGGCTCAGTGATATGTTTCTCCTTAGATGTTAGTAGATTGCGACTCCCATGAGCCCTAATTGGTGAAGCCATTGGTGAAGAAACACCTTGTTAAAGATAAGCAGATTTGAGTCTGGATCAAGAGTGAGAATCATAATACTTTCCAGATGTTGTTGAACTCCCCACTATTCACACTCCCCACTATTCCCCTTCATGGCTGTTCTAGCAAGGGCTGCTGGGAGTTGCTGTCCATCAACATCTGGTGGGTTGCATAGATCTTGTACCTTCTCTAGTTACTGACAAAGAGTTTTTTTGAAGTTGCTTGCATGCAGAACCTAAAAATGTCACACGGTTTTAGTTTCCGTTATGGCCTGTTCCACTGGTTTATTTCTTTTATCCCACTCCACCCATGTCCAGCTTGAATTTCCCATTCAAAGTAAATTCCAAAATACACATTAGTATAATACCTTTATAAAGCCAATCAAAAGGTCACCGAAATGTGTGCAGGCTTTTGAAATCACCAGATCTCTTAAGCAAGATGTTACAAAAGACAGATCTAGATTGTGGAATAGGAAAGAAGTAATCTCCATCTTCAACAAGTGTGAAGTCCTGGACTAGGACTTCCAAAGAACCAAGTTCAAAATCTCACTCAGGAATGGAATTCCACTAGGTAACCTTGAGCAGATCACATACTCTCAGCCTCAGAAGAAGGCAACAGCAAACATTCTCTGTATAATAATGATAATATAACACCAATAAGTTAGAGATGACTTGAAGGCACATAACATCAAATTTCCTTCTTTCATTGGAAAAGGGAATGCTGTGGACATTCAAAGGTAGCTTGAATGGGCAAGATCATGTTTTGAGGCTCATCCAGAATAATTTCTAGGAAGAAAGCCAGAAATATTTGATTTTCTTGAAAAATATTTTTAACAGCTAAATAGAGAGCATGTTAACATTGTGAATTCCCCTTTCTTTCCTCCAGTTTTTTAATGCCTAAATAAGAATTATATGCACTCCAAAAGGTTTCACTTATTCTTATTTCTTTTCATCTAGATCAGTAAAGATACTTCATGAATATAGATCTGGACATTATACTTATGGACAATATGAATTGTTATGGTAGAATTTCTCCTTTTGTTTCCTCCATTCAATATTTTTTTTCCATGTGCTTTGAAGAATTGTTTCTTGAGAGAAAGTTTTGTCTCTTTAACACAAGGAAGATCTGAAAGCTGGCTTTAGCTACAGAACCTGGAAAACAGGCAAATCTTGCCTCAAAGAGGAACTAACTGAGACTCCTGGGAAAAAGTTGTCTGGGGAAACAAACAGTGAGTCAGAGCATTATGCTTTCCATAATAAAAGAAGTGTTAATGTTATGGTTGCCACAGTATTGCTTGTCCAAAAACTGGCTGAGTCTTTAAGAAAGAAAGGCCAGATTAAATCTTACAATATAGATGCAAATTGTTATTTTTGTATTCTGATGTTATTACAGAGTTCCAGCAAGTTATCTTGGACCCATCTTTACAGCTGGGGTAGAAACTAAAAGGTCAATTAGCTCCTGTTGGAATTGTTGCATTGTCATCAATAATATTATATTGTTTCTTCCATCTGGAGAGAAGCTAATTTGTACACTCTGCACCTGGTTCTACTGTCTTTGAAGATCAATCTTGCAGTTTAGGTGTACTCATGGATTCAGTTCTGAACTTGGGTGCCCAGTTTAACAATGCCAAGAGTACTGTTTACAGCTGAGACTAATGTGTCAACCATACCAATTTGTGGAGATGTCTTGTGTTGATCATAGAATCATAGAATTAAAAGGGACCATAATAGCCATCTAGTCCAACCCCCTGTCATACAGGAACACACAACCAAAGCACCCCTAACAGACGGCCATCCAGCCTCTGCTTAAAAACCTCCAGAGAAGGAAGGAGACTACATTGGACTCTGAATCGTAGATTTGGAAGGGACCTCCAAAGGCTTCCTTCTGCCATGCCTTTGCATTTTGTTTAGAATATTATAATTTTCTATGCATGGAAGTCCTTTTTAAAAATATTTTGAAACTGGTCCTGAATGTTGTGACCAGAAAACATGCAAATCCTTTGGTTTATCATCTTCACTGGCTGTTGATATTTTTATAGTACTGGTTCACAGTTGCTGGTTCTGATTTCTTGTTAAGAAGTCTTCTATACTCAGGATGAAGGAATATAAGAGCCTACCCTGACTTTGAGACCTTCAAATAAGAGTCTTCCCTTGGCTCCATTAACTGTTTGTTGGGAACACGTGAGAGCACCTTCTTGGTTATTGCTTCTGGAGTCTAGAACACCCGTCCAAAGATAGACAAAGATCTTTTTATGCAAACAAACCTTTATCATTTGAACTAGGCTGTTATGGCAAAATGAGCTTTTGTATGGTTGGTGAAAGGTTCCCCTGCTTTTTAAAAGTAGCTTTAATTTTTCTGTGTGATGTTGACTATTTTAGGTTTTAATTCTACTTCTTGATCTTATTGTTAGCTGACTTGGATCAGTTTGAATGACAGTGCAGAGCCACCTGGTGAGAATAATGTGGAATTGTCCCAAAGGAATTTTTAAACAGTATATTAGGGTAATGGCATTTTTCTACATAGTGGAACCTTGACTTAAGAGCATTTTTAGTTAAGATTTGCTGCTTGGCCACAGTTTCACTGACATACGACCAGCATTTTGATTTAAGAGCTAGTGCCAGGGGGAGCACTAGCATGAGAGTACAGGGCTTTAAGGGAGCTGCCTTGTGCCTCCATGCCTCGTGCTTCATGCTCTTGTCTGCTTTGGGGGAATGCTGTCTGCTTTGCTCTTGGCCACTTTGAGGAACTTTGGGTTAGTTGATTTTGTTTGGTTTTTGTTCCTGATATGTTTGGCATCATGAAGAGAGATAGAGGGAGAGAGGCAGCAAGAGAGGGAGGGAGGCTGGAATGAGTACAGTATGAAGAAAATTATATTTCTGCCTCTTCACTTTGTGCTTTGTACGTCCTTGCCACAACTTCGTGCTTCTGCCATATTAAAGTTGATCTTTCCTTTTTTATTGTTTGATGTGAATGTGCAGATATTGCCTTGCTGGCCTACACACATTTTGTTTCCTCAAATGTACTTCCTTGCCACAACTTTGTGCTTCTACCATTTTTAAATTGATCTTTTTTTATTGTTCAATGTGAATGTGCATTTATAAATTTTGGTATTTATAAAGTGCATTTTCTTATTCAAAAACATGTAACAAAAATGGGTGGGGTGGGGTTTAAGACTCACTTTAAGATAAGATTGATTTGAGTTGAGAGCTCAGTCACATAACAAATCAAACACTTAACTCAAGGCATTACTGTATTATTAATATTCATTCATGACAGAAGCTCAGTCACATAACAAATCAAACTCTTAACTCAAGGCATCATTGTATTATTACTAATAGTTCATAACAGAAGTTTCTGAGCTTAACACCCTTTTGCATCTTCTCCATTCTATGCTAGTCAGGTCACATCTAAAACACAACATCTTAAATAGTGGGTCTCAACTCCATTTGGGCCATCCTAACTGAATATGTGGGGCCATCAAAAAATTGTGGACCTTGCCTCCTGGTGGCTGTTTTAGACATTTGTACGGGTTTTTTTTTTTGCAACAACATGCAGCAAATGCTTCAGCTGCACTTCATAAAAAGGAAGAAAAAAAGTCTACCTTGTTTAGCAAGCTTTGCAAATGCTGATTTGCTATCTTTTTTATTTCATTTTGATTCGTATACCTATTTAATATACCAGAGATGACATAAATATTTCTCAGGCAAAAAGAGGGGCTCCTTCCAACTCTATGGTTCTGTGAAGATTCAGATGCTTTGAGTCAAACTCCTTGTCTATGTAATTTACAAATACTTGATACATTACCCTTTAACCTATCAATTTTGTTTAACTGCATGTATTTGTATAGTGTCAATCTCAATGCCTCAAGGCACTGTTTTAATGTGTATTTAGCATGCTATTTAATGGTCTGTTGGCTGTAATAATGTATGTAAAAATAAATAACATTATTCTAAGAGGGAGAAGCCAGTCTTTAAACCACAGGCTCTTAAATAGAACTGTAGTCTGTGAGTAGGTTGAACAGGAATGTTTAGTCACCAACATTGATGAGGGTTCATGCATGAATAATTCTGGATATAAAAGGAAAAGTGGTGGGGTTGACCATGAGATGAACTAAAAAAAAACTGCACCAGAACTGTTGGCTAGTACTAACAAGAATGTTTCTGTTTCAAAACCCCAGTAGCTACCTTTGACATCATAACTGCAATAAAACTGTAGCAAAGAGATGGCATATCCACCATTTAAAATAACCACCCTTTAAACTGCTTTGATTTTATTTTTAAAATCTTACATTTCTTCTTGCTTTAATTGTGATTTTGAATATTTGTGTTGGTAAGACTAGTCTTGACTATATTCTCCTTTCCCCTCTTTATTTACAGATGTCAACCAGTCCTCAGTCAAATGAGATTTAAAACCCCAGTAAAGGCATTTTGGAACTACCATCCCCCTCCCTGCATTTCATTCCAAGTGTTGTGCTAGTTTTGCTTTGATATTCTTCTGTAGTGTTGTTTATACAACTGTGATCTGCTGCTGGCAGGAGTAACTTCCAGCTTTCTGTGGCTCTTTTATATTTTCATTTGCTCAGGAGGAGAGTGTTGCTATGCTGACCACAGAATATCATTTTTCTAGTTTAAACTCAGTACTTTAACCCATGCTCTGCCAACCTTCTCCTCTACGTAGACCATATTTTCTTACCTCTCTGCACAACTTCTGTTTTTTCTGAACTTTTCTCTTTACAATACTCTCGGGTTTCCTTTTCTTTTGTATCCTTTAGTACACACATTCTACAAGAACATGAATCTACCTTCCGTTTGTTCATTTTTGTTTTGTTTTGTTTTGCTATTTCACAACCTATAATTGCAAGCCTAACTCTGATAGTCCCAAACCCCTTTGTTTTCCTTCTGTGTGCTTGTGTTCACACACACACACACCCATAATTTAGTATGCTTTAGTAATGTCATGTTAAATTGATGTGGATATTCATATTAATTCTCAGAAACCTATCCTTATTCTGATCTCTAAACTTTAGTACACCTTTTTTGGTTAGCATTGATTATCTCAAAGTAGAAGTACCTATGAGTGTCAATAAACCTATATGATGACCCTATAGATGTGCCCACCCTTACCTCTGATCCAAATCTGTACAATGCCTTCTTAGCCTGATGAAAATCTTACTGAGTAAAATAATATAAATCTTAATGCATGTTTTTTAGTACTCCTTGCTTTTTCAAGCAATATATAGTGCAGTGAAATACAGGATTGCTCAGAAGCAAGGCCCACTGCAGTGGTACTTAACCCAAGATAGATGCATACAAATTAGCAATTTCAGTCTCTCTCTTGATAGGAGTACCAACTAAGAATTATTATTATTATACTGACACAAAAACACAGAATGTCACAGCAAATGAGATATATATGCTGGATTTTGTATCACAAAATCACAAGAATTATTATTATTATTATTATTATTATTATTATTATTATTATTATTAGAAACGCATCAAGATGAGTCCACAGCAGACACTCTGCTGGCTGTTGAATTGGATTACATGTCGCACACTTCCCAAGTGTCTAGGACTGTGTGATGTATCTGCAAATAATGTGTGCAGATCCCAGTAAGGTGGCCTTCTGCAGCTGGCAGATGGTAATTTTGTCAGCACTGATTGTGTTTAAGTGCAAGCCAAGGTCTTTAGGCACTGCACCCAGTGTGTCAATCACCACTGGGACCACCTTTACTGGCTTGTGCCAGAGTCTTTGCAGTTCAGTCTTTAAATCCTCATATTGTGTCAGCTTTTCCAGATATTTCTCTGCAATCCTGCTGTCACCTGGGATTGCAACATTGATGATCCACACAATTGTGAGGTCAGGAGTATTATGCTCCAAAACTCTGTCTGTCTGAATCCGGAAGTCCCAGAGGAGTTTGGCATGTTCATTCTCTGTAACTTTTTCCGGCTTGTGATCCCACCAGTTCTTTGTCGCAGGCAGATGGTATTTGTGGCACAAGTTCCAATGAATCATCAGAGCAACGGTGTTATGCCTCTGCTTGTAGTCTGTTCGTGCGATCTTCTTGCAGCAGCTGAGGATGTGATCTATTGTTTCATCTGCTTCCTTGCAGAGTCTACATTTGGGATCTGTTGTTGACTTTTCAATTCTGGCTTTGATGGCATTGGTTTGAATGGCTTGTTCTTGGGCTGCCAGAATCAGGCCCTCCGTCTCCTTTTTCAAAGTTCCATTTGTGAGCCACAAGTCATGTTTTTTCTTTGTCAATTTGGCTCTCAATTTTTGCCAGAAACTGTCCATGGAGAGCCTTCTTTTGCCAATTTTCTCTCCTGCTCTGGATTGTGTTTTTACGGTATTCCCTCTTTGTCTTTTGCACTTTAAGCAATTTACTACTATTGACTTCCCTCAATGTTGGTTCTTGACTGCCTTTCACATAATCTGCAAGTGCATGTTTATCTTCTTCTACCAATGTTGTTTAACATCTACATGAAGCCGATGGGGGAGATCATTTGGAGTTTCAGATTGAGATGTTATCTCTACGCAGATGATGTCCAGATCTGTCACTCCTTCTCGCCTGTTACCAAGGAGGCTATCCAGACCTTGAATCAGTGTCTAGCTGCTGTGTCGGACTGGATGAGAGCTAACAAATTGAAATTGAATCCAGACAAGACAGAGGTCCTACTGGTCAGTCGTAAGGCCGAACAGGGTATAGGGTTACAGCCTGTGCTGGATGGGGTTACACTCCCCCTGAAGACACAGGTTTGCAGCTTGGGAGTGATCCTGGACTCATCACTGAGCCTGGAACTCCAGGTCTCGGAGGTGGCCGGGAGAGCTTTTGCGCAATTAGAACTTGTGCACCAGTTGCGCCCGTACCTTGGGAAGTCTGATCTGGCCACGGTGGTCCACGCTCTTGTTACATCCCGAATAGACTACTGCAACACTCTCTATGTGGGGTTGCCCTTGAAGACTGTTTGGAAACTTCAACTAGTCCAGCGAGTGGCAGCCAGAGTGCTCACCGGAGCGACATACAGGGAGCACACCACACCCCTGCTGTGCCAGCTCCACTGGCTGCTGGTTCAGTTCCGAGCACAAGTCAAGGTGCTGGTTTTGACCTATAAAACCCTGTACGGTTCCGGTCCAGTGTATCTGTCCGAACATATCTCCCTCTACGTCCCACCCCGGAGTTTGAGATCATCTGGGGAGGCCCTGCTCTCGACCCCACCACTGTCACAAGGGAGGCTGGTGGGGACAAGGAGCAGGGCTTTCTCAGTGGTGGCCCCTCACCTGTGGAACTCACTCCCGGGGGAAATCAGGACATCATCATCCCTCCTCTCCTTCAGGAGGAGGGTGAAGACGTGGTTATGGGACCAGGCTTTTGGGCAATCTGGCAATTAAATAAGACAATCAGACGAGTAAGACCAACAGGATTGACGAAGTGGAATTGAAAATTAGAACTATGAGATAGCGAACGCTGACCATGTAGGAGGAGGAATTGGGTTTGTATTGGTTTTATTGATTTTATTGATTTTATTGGTATAATGCATGAATTGTTGTTAACTGTGAATTTGATGTAATTTTGTGTTTTGATTGTTCTGTGATGCAGGCATCAAATTGTGCCTTTGCTTTTGTAAGCCACCCTGAGTCCCCTTCGGGGTGAGACGGGCGGGGTAAAAGAACCCGAAATAAATAAATAAATAAATTTGTTTCAGTTGCAGAAGCCCTCTGCCTCCTGATTTTCTGATTATTATTATTATTATTATTATTATTATTATGTTTAGCATTACAATACAATTTAAAATATGCAAATACACAATATTAAAACAGTATTAAACAGCATTAATATTAAAACAGAATAAACCCACAAAACATATAAAACCACAGTAACACCTGACATGGTCTTAAATATCTTTATCTTTAAAAGCCTCCCTGAATAAAATGGTTTTAATGAGCCAAAGGGCAGCAGGGAGGGGGCCACTCTGGCTTCCCTGGGCAGGGAGTTTCAGATTCATGGTGCAGCCACAGAGAAGGTCCATTCTCTCGTTCCCACCAGCCAAGCTTGAAATGGTGGTGGGACTAAGAGAAGGGCCTTTCCTGAAGATCTCAGGACCCAGGCAGGCTCATACAAGGAGATGCAGTCAGCCAAATAGCCAGGACTGAACCAACTAGGACTTTAAAGGTCATAACCAGCACTTTGAATTGTGCCCAGAAACAGACTGGCAGCCAGTGGAGGTGCCACAACTGGGGGGTTGTCCGCTCCCTGTATCCAGCCCCAGTTAGCAACCTGGCTACAGTTCTTTGGACAAACTGAAGTTTCTGAGCACTCTTCAGAGGCAGCACCACGTAGAGTGCATTACATTAATCCAGATGGGATGTACTACATTAAGGCATGTACTACCATGGCCAGATCTAGCTCCTCAAGGAACAGATGCAGTTCCCACGCAAGTTTTAATTGTGCAAAGGCCCTCCTGGCCACTGCTGAAATCTGGGCCTCCAGGTTCAGTGCCGAGTCCAGGAGGACCCCCAAACTATGGACCTGTGTCTTCACAGGGAGTGTAACCCCATCCAGCACTGGCTGAATCTCTATTCCCTGATCTACCTTCCGAATGACCAGGAGTACCTCTGTCTTGTCTTGATTACATTTCGATTTGTTTGCCCTCATATAGTCCATTTCTGATGACAGGTACTGGTGTAGGGTCAGGACAACTTCTCTGGCATTTGGCGGAAAGGAGTAGTAGAGTTGGGTGTCATCTGCATATAGGTGGCACCAACCTCCAAAAGTCCAGATGACCTCTCCCAGTAGTTTCATGTATATGTTACTGACCTGGCATTCAACAGCAGCACTTTCAGCCTGGGGGGGGGGGGGGGGTGACCCATCTATGAAGTAAGATGTTTTACTTCAGTGGGGCATAACCCCATGTTGATGTATGTTGGTGTTGCAACTTCATTCTCACTCTGGGTGGGAGGCCTGCTCAAGCCGCACTGAGTGGGATGTTGTTTGTGCACATGCTGATTTTGTACCAAATGGGCAAAATCTTAATCACAACAGCTGTTCGCTCCCTGTGAAACAAAAAGAAGAAAGTATGCTTTGGGCACACAGAAATCAGCCAGAAAATGTGGCTGACACATGTGGCTGGAAAATGCAGGATTTTACTAAGTGAGGACTCTTCAATTTTGGGCACAAAGGGGAAAAAAGTGGTGCTGATGGTGCTAGACTATGGAAATGGAAAACAATGGTTGTGCATCTTGTAAATTGCAACTTCAAATTAAATAACATTCGTATAGTATCAGACATAGATACTATAATATTTGACTAATTTGGATTCCACCTTGCTGTCCATTACATTTTATCTGAAGCACTCAGTGCTTGCGGCAACATCACACAATGCTTTCACTCTTCCATTGAAGACATCTTGGAGGTATCAAGAAATCGGACCCCCAAATCATCAATTGTATAAAAGTATATAAAATATGGAACACAACTCCACCATGGACATAGTAAGAACAATCGCCCTTGCCTCATAGTAACATTGGTTATGAATGGCCTCTGGAGTTCTATCCAAACACATCCAGACCCCTTCATTTAATTTCCATGATCCCCTCACAATGAACTGGGAGATGTGGGGAAAGCACTCAATAAATTTGTGTCAGACTTCCTGGGTCCATTTCCTGCTCCCATTGATAAGGTCAGGGATATTTGTGGGAAGATTCATCACTATATCCCATGCCAGCCTCACCCATTGAAATGGTCATCATCTTCAAGCACCCGTTGTATACTTTGGACTAAAGCCATTGTGTTCATCAGAGGCAACCCATTAAGCTTATCATGGATTCATTTCCCAGGCCATACCACAATCCTTTTGGATTGCACCCCTTTCGGAGGCAGATCAATAAATGGACAAACATGTCAAATGCTTCCGTTACAGTTTATTGAATTTCCTGCCACACAAAGAGTGATGACGTCCAACAGAGTCCTGAGCTACTCAGGATGCATGTCCTAGTTGGACAGTTTCTGGGCCAGTCAGGTGCTGGAATCGGTTTCTTGAATAGCTGTCAAACAAAATAATGCTCTGTATTTGCAGTTCGGATATGTCAGTTCTTTGGAGAGCTGTCTCTGCTGACATCCTCTCCAGCCATTGAGAATAAAGCCTCTGACTTTGCGCTCAACCCATCTGTGTCTTATTTGGCATTCTAGGAAGCTAGACATTCCTGGCCCCAAACCCATGTCTGAAATCACATAACACTGGTAGCCTATATAGCATCTTTTTCTGGCTACAATCATCTAGGAAGTATATTTGAAATCCCAAGTGTCCAGGACAGCAAATACGTATTGACTTATGTTGCACAAGCCTGGCTCAAAGAACTAAACTGTTTAGTGCAACAGTCAAAATATTGTTGCATGTAAGTAGATTTTGATTAAACACATGCCACAACTTGAAGGAGATAGAAAATTTTTCTTTTTTAGACTACTTATCTTCAATTTGCACTCCCTGGCCAGTTATAATCCAAAGAATGCTAGCAAATCAAACAGTCCTGCTGAAGAGAACTGTTGGGGACCATAATGTTCAGAACACTACCAGTAGAGGTCAGCAGACATGTATACTCAGGTAGCAGACAGAACAAGATTAAGATATTGTAATGTAGTTAATCAGCATGGAGGTTTCTCTGATGTCCACTTCAACACTCTAATATGAAATCAGGGCATTTTGGGAATCACAAGGCACATGCAGGGAGATAATCCTCCTCACAAAACGTGTGCAAATCTCTTCCTGTTATGAAAATTGAATAAGTGAAAGATATGGACAGGGCTGATTGTAATACTGTGACAGAAGGGAGACTTACCTGTGAGAAAGGAAATTAATTGTAGAAGAAACTGCAGAGAATGTAAATATTAGGCCTGGGTAACAACGCAAAAATTTGTTTCTAAAATCGATTTGTAATTGGGGGGTTTTTTTGTTTCGATATTTAAAATAATTACAAAATTTTCCCAAAAAAAAGTTCGGTATTTACGAAATTTCGTAAATATTTACAAAACATTTTGTAAAGATGGCGCCCTTTTTTTTTCAATATTTTTTCAATATTTTTTAAATTTAATTATTAATTTAGTAGAATAGGGAGGAGAAATTAAAATTATTATTAAGGAGGGAAGGCAGGCACTCACTCTGGCGGGCCCTCTCGCTCGCTCGCCCCTCTGGCTCGCCACTCGCTCGCCCCTCTGGCTCGCCGCTTGCTCGCCCCTCTCGCTCGCCGCTCGCTCGCCCCTCTCGCTCGCCCTCTTGCTCGCTTGCTCAGCCGGCGCCGAGAGAGGAGAGCTCCCAGCAAGCATCGGCAGGCGGCCATCTTACGTATTTCCGAAATGGACGGAAATACAAAAATTTTTGGCGCCTGCCATTTCGATATTTAAAAACACTTCCAGGTTAAAAAAAAAGTTTTGTAATCGTTTCGTAATTCAAAAATTAACGAATTTTTTAACGAATTACGAATTAACGAAACGAATTGACCAGCCCTAGTAAATATGGGTGAAAGAAGCAGAAGAGTCCGCCATTAAAATCTTGGCATGGAACATTCTTAGATTTACATTATCCATGCAGAAAACTGTAACTATAAATATAAATTATTATTCCTAGCATTTCTTGATATATGATATCAATATGAAGATACTCAAGAGGTAGTAAGGATCTGAAAATGCAATTTGTGGTGATGTGTTTGTTGCTATAATTTGACCAAAGGATGCAGCCATGCCTCTTGAGATCATCAAACCCCTGCTGAAAATAGGAAACAGCATCCTACTGCTGTATTTCTGCTAGAAATAGCATAGGTGTCCTTTCTTTTCTGAGCTGGCAGTTCCAGGAGCTCCTTCCACCATGGTCAGTGGTTAGAGTTTGCAGTCCTGACTGGGAGGAGCGCCATCCATGATCTGCACTGGAAGGAGATTCTCTGGCCTCTTTGCTCCAGTCTAAAGTCTGTGAGGGCCTTATATGATTGAAACATGTTGTGTATGATTGTTCAAAAGTCACTGTGACAATTTTCACAGATGGCAGCCACTCTCCAGGAGGCTTAGTTTGCAGACAGGAGTGTGTGCTAGGTATAGGCCTGCTTTAAGCTTTATATCATGTGGTCATGCCTAGAAAAAAGTACTACTATGGTATTTCATATGAACAGAATAATAATGCTACCTCAATTTTTTCATGTCTAAAAGCAGCTTTAGAGACCCACTTACCACCAAAGAGAAGTATGGAAATACATGTTTACAAAAAAGAAGAAAATATAGATCGTTTTGTCACTGTGCTGTGAATGTAAACAATTACAGATGGTTTAGGGCAGATAGAAGATTCCCTGATCATGATGGAATTGTATATTGGACATGAGATCACCAACTACAAGAATACCAATTCTGTGAGAATACCTTATACAAATGTGTATCAGAAAGCTAAAAAAAGTTGGAAATACACTACTTTAGTTTCCACTTTATTTAGTCAGGGAAACTGCACAACCACTGATCTATAGCATTCATATCAGTAAATATTTTCCTTATTGTCAGATGTCAAATATTCTTGGAAATTATGTCTACACTTCCTGGTTGGTTCAAACAGATTTTCCTAAATTTTCCTAGTAGAATTCATTTCATTACTTCAGATGTAAAGAAAGTATATGATCTGAAGAGAAACCTTTACTAGCTGCCCTATTTACTAAGATCAATTACACAGACAAAATTCCCACTAGTTGGAACCAAATCACTGCGACACCAATTTTTAAAAAAGGGCCACTCAGTGAACCAGGAAACAATAAATTGATTAGCCTGCTTTCAATAATGAGAAAACTATGCGCATTATCTGTGTAAGAGACTGTCTTCCCTTTTGGAATCAAATAACACAATTACCGAGGCACAAACAGCATTTAGAAAGAATTATTCACTATTAATCATTGCTTAGTGCTCTCTCATCTTGCCGAGAAATGCATCCGATGGTTACAGAGTAAGCTATTTATGGCCTCCATGGACTTGAAATCAGCATTTTACTCCATCTCTAGAAATAAATTATGGGAAAAATTGGATAAGACTTTGAACAATAAAAGACCTTTAGGCCTTATTAAGACCCTGCATAGTGACAAGCTACAGATCGGATGTGGCAAACTGGGACACTTTCTAGAGAAATGTTCATGCCCAGAGGAGTTAGACAAGGCTGCATCCTTGCCCCTACCTTGTTTAACATAGTCATTAATGCTCTGGGGGAAAAAAACTCTCTCAGACCTCAATGGATATCTGCCCAAGCTTGGAACAAGGAGAATTTCCATATTGCTCTATGCTGCTGGTGTGCTATTTAATTAGAGTCTGTTAAGGAAATTCCTGGATTATTGCTCACAGAATGACCTAAAAATCAATTACAGGAAATCTAAATTTCTGGTTTTGAGCAAAAACAAAACAAAAAAAACCCCATGCTAATAGTCTTTCAATAGGCATACTTCAGAACAGGTTAGAAGCTTCCAATATCTGGGACTGCTTTTTCACCACAATTTGCCCTGGTCCACTCATATATCTTCTATTTCCCTGAAAGCACAAGTAAGCAGATCAGCCATTTTGCATTTTAGCTTTACCAAAGGGGTTGGTATATGCTATCTGTGACACCAAGGACAGCTACCCAGCCCCTGCATGCTTCCAGCATCTGGATTAGTTGTTTAACATAGAAGATAGACTAGCAGCAAGCAAGGTTTTAGAGGGCCCTTTTCCAGTTCCCCAGATGTGTGCCATCTTACATCTTGCTGCTAGAATCCATAGAAATCCCCCTATCAATAAAGTGGGTCACTGTTTTTAGTTTAGGCACTGGTCTAATTCACTATCTAGCCCAGGATGCGTACACTAGTAGCTGTCTTAACATTGATTCTTAAAAAGCCTCTTCTATCAGTCTTTCTTTACCCTCTTAACTCACTTGGGCTTTGGCATGGCACTTAAATCTGTTAAACAAAGATGGTGGAAAATTGCTTTCTGTGAGCTACATTCTTGCTCATATGTTTCTTGTTCCCCAAGTGCCCTGTGTATAGTGTGTATGCTGAGCCTCTCCACAAACCAAATTATATTAAGCACTTGACTGTGACCAAATATTGCTGCCTCTTCTCCAAGGCAAGATGTAATGTGTTCATATCTGAATTGGTTTGAGGTAGATTTATGGAGTCCCATAAATATGCACTTTGTATGCATGACTTTTCCCATGCAAAAACCAGAAAGTTGAATGTATGTATCACATCTTACAGTCCTGCAGATTTTATAAGCAGGCTCGATTACATATTATTAAATCCACTACTGAGAAACATACCTTGTAGATCGGCCCAATTCTATGTAAAGTTTTTATTAAGCTGTTGCCAAGTTTATCTCCAAGGTAGCCAGGAGAAGACAACTTCATGTATTAGACTCAGGCTGAAACCTGCCCTGTATATATTTTCACTGTTCTCGCTCTTGTTGATATGCACTTTCTATAGCATGTCATCCTGCATTTTAATAATTTATGAATTTGCCCGCATTTTGTGAACTATTTACTGCTGAGCCACTTGTAATAAAGGTTTGATTTAATACATATACTTCCCCACACAAACAGGATTATAGCTGGTATTTTTATTATTATTGGCGAGTTAGATACATACATTCCTTTTGATGAATTTATTAACATCCTAAAGGACATTTAGCTATCCTTGTGTGAGTTGAGCCCCATTAAATTGAGAAACATTCTCCAATGTCCTTCTTAACATTACCCAAACCCACTGAAGGCTCATACTTCCTCTTAGCTTCACGAAAGGAAGAAGTCACACTGTTAACTTTATGTTCCATATTTTTAAACTTCCCATTTCAGTGGTTTTAAAAGGGTCCCTCCTGTAAAAGAAGGACTTCTTTGAAATCTCCTATAGAGTAGTATATTAAAACATGTCATGGGAAGAGGGTTCATAAATGAAAACAACTTCATTCAATTCTTCCTTTATTCAAGGGGAAAGTGATACAGAGTGGAATGATAACAACAAGCAATAGCAACTCTCTGGAACTTTAGACTTTTTAATTTCATTGCTCTCAGTTGTTGTACATAATAGAATTAGTGAAGATGGCATCAGGGAAACTGAATATCTCATTGCATTTCTTTTTAGGAATGATGAAAGTGTTGAGCAGTGTCAGTGGAATTGTCATCTATGTATCTGGAACAGTGATTTCTGGAAGCTTATTTGTATGTAATACAACTTCTCCCAAGAAAAGATGCCTGAATCAGTGGTCACTGTGGAATATATTAATGAAAAATATTTTTGGATTTAGGAGAATTAAGACATTTGTTTATAATCCCTCATAAAAACTCTGGGAATGTGGTTTATTTACATGCTGTACATTTTTTCTCTTTTGTCTGTACAGCTTGGACATCTGAGTTGGTTCCAGCTCTTTGTCCTTGTAATCAGTTCACAATCGCCTTGATATATCATTTGTCGATAAGACTTTATATCATAATATATGTCCTGTTTTCATAGAAAATAACCTTGCTGTAGTTTTGATTATTGCTGAAGGTGTAAGTGTGTATTAATAGAGGTCATTATAGAAACATGAGTCTTGGCAGGTTAGAACCCATGGTAATACATGGAAATGTTTAGTGTCTTTAAGGACCTCTAGAATAGGGCCATGGTTGGCTGCCCAGGTAGCAAACATGTGATACATTGGCAAGCATCAGATTGTGTTATTGTATTATTAATACATTTGCAAGAATTGGTGAAGTGGCCTTGTTCTTCATCAGTGACATACTGATGAGCTCAGCATTGGCAAAGCATTCAGTGTTGGAAAGGAGAGCTCAGAGCCCATCTTTTCACTGGGCATGGGCCAGTGCTCCAGCTCCTTGCCCAAAGCCAAAGCCTTTGGGTCCAAAGTTCTTGGCATAACAGCCTGCAATAAGGGAAAAGAAGTAATAAATAATTAGCAATTAACTCAAAAAGAAAAGTTATCAAAAAGAAAAGTTATCAGCAGAGTTGACTTAGGAGGGGCACAAAAATAGTCTAGGGACTTGCTGATCCAATTTATAGATTAAGCCCAAGCTTCTGAAAGTTACTTTTTGGTCAATATATCCCTAGCTATCATGACTGTTGGCCATGTTGTTTGAGGGATTTGGGGAGATGTAGCTCATAAAAGTAACTTTTCCAGGTTCTGATTTCAGATCGTAGTAATGTTATACTGAGGTCAGGCTTCTTGCTTCAGGTCATACGCTGAGGCAAAGGCAATTCCCGTACTCCCGATATGTTTTTTTTTAAATTGAGCAATCAAGGTTGCAATCAGCAGCACTTAGCTGCGTGAGAGAATGTTTTATGGAAAATGCACTGGAGGCAAAAGGAACAAAAGCTTCTTCCCATCCCCACCACCCAGATTTTGGTGGCTGCACTTAGCAAAAAATAACCACCATGAAAGATCATTCTCAGGGTTAAAAAACTATATGATGCAGAACTTCAAATTTGATTTAGCCATCAGAATGTCTGGTAAAAAGCAGATATGAAAATATTTTACAACCAACAATTTCACTATGTAACAAAAAAATTTTTTCTGTTCCTGGTTTGAAAGTATTATTTCCTGTTTAATTGTGCAGTACTTACTTTTAAAGTAGTTGTTATATTCCAGAAACTTCATTTTTGTGGCTGAGGGTAGTACTATTATTTCCTTCTGTCTAAGCCTTTTGTTTGTAATGTTCCTTGATGTAAATATGTCATTTTTAACCTTTCAATGTGCAGACTTATAAACTTTTTATAAGGGAGGAGAGTGAGAAGGGATCTAGGTTTTCTATTTGCAGCTGTATCAAACTCCCAAACGATCTTTCATCAATAACAACATACTGATGGTGTTTTGTCATAATTTTGCTGAGCTTAGAAAAGGTAAGTTTTGGACTACAAATTCCAAAATCCTCCCAGGCAAATTGAAACATGTCCCCATAACAACTGAACCCATTAAAATAGTACACTCAAAACTGTGATCCGATAACACACACACAAACAAGGATTCTGGACATCACTGATCATTAGTGATCATGTTTAAGTCTGCCCAGAGCTTGAAAGGTGCCTTTTGAATTATAACTCCCCAACCAGCATGGCTCTGGGAGTTATAGTACAATAAAGTAATGTTCCAAATTGTAATGTTACATCTTAGCTGTCCAAGACAATCTGGAGAGAGAGAAAACTTCCTATGTATACATCTGAAAACTGATTAGCAACTTTAACCATCACAAGCTACTAACTGCCCAGCATGGTTGAGACATCCTAAAACAGCACTTATTACCTTTGCAATAGATTTCACCATCCTTATCAGCCAAAGTAGTGGACTCTAGGCTTTTGCCGCACTTCGCACATCGAAAACAGGCCTTGTGCCATGACTGAGGACAACACAAGAGAGGGATTGTGAAAACCAGCACAGTGCAAACAGGGACACCAGGGTCTATGACATTAGATTATTCTCAGATACTTCGTTTTAGTACGACAGCATTCTCCAAAAGCAATACATAAGACCAGCAGTACAGCTTCCAATTCCCAAATCTAGTCTGTGCTATAATACTTTAAATAAATGCATTCCCTTCTTAGAAAAGAAAAGTGTAAAAGTGATTCTGTATGATTTACTTATTTAGAACATGTTCTCTCATTGTCATGGGTTCAATAAACTTTCAATAAAATCTGTGGATAAAATACAATAATATTTACCAATTACATACTGTGATTTCCAAATTGTGGGTTTAAAAAAAGCAGCTCTCCTATAGCTTTGAACATACACAGAGAAAGCCTTCTAAATACATTATGAAATATCTTGGGAGTTGGGCCCAAGTCTAAACACGAAATGCATTTATGTTTCATATGCACCTTATACACATAGCCTAAAGGTAATACTGTAGACATTATTTTTAATAATTTTGTGCATAAAACAAGATATGTGTACATTGAACCACGAGAAAGCAAACATGTCACTATCTCAGCAATTTTGAAATTTTAAAGTATTTGGACTTTAGATGTTCAGATAAGGGATACTCAACTTGAACATACACCTGAAAAATTAGGCCCTTCCCTAAGACAGATCTATCACTCTATTTATTTGTATAGATAATCTACATATCTGACAGCAGATTGTGTGAAGCTGTTGCAAAGTACTAGTTGTAGCACAGCCAACTAAGCTGCTTAATGTACTAAGAATTTATGATATAGAAATAAATATAACAAATATGGATGACAAATAATTGTAATGTATGACAAATACGTGTGCATCTATTTAGTTGTCTTCAGTCACATCTGGTTCACATCCAAATCAATCTATGACTGAAAGATAAATCAATGTTTGACTGAACTTAGTGCTAGCTGTCAGCAAGAAACTTTTACCTTTCCACCTCCAACCACCTTCTCAGCAGCATACACAGCCTGCCCACAGCGAGGACACCCATCAGCACCTCCCACTTTCTGTGCCATTTTGGAAGCATTGGGATTATTGGTGGGCTGATGTGGTTGAGGCCTGTGGGATTCAATGGAGAAAAAAATCATTTTGTATTAATAACTAAAATAATAATAATATAGAGATCCAGTGTAGAGCAGTGGTTTGAGCCTTGAACGGCAGTTCTGGAAACCAGAGTGTGAATCCCTACTCGGCCATGGATACCAACTGGGTGTCCCTGGGCAAGTCATATACTATGAGCCAAACATCTCATGACAGGGTTGTCATAAATTGGAAACAACTTACATAACAACTATATTTGTCATTTTGTGCAAACACACAAACATATATGTGTGTACCGATATACACAGTTTACGCACACACATAGAACAGAGCCATGAAAAAGTTCCATGTTAGGACAAAACTCTCAGAATTATCCAGTGACCCCACCAAGTATGACGGTTTCTATTATTTGTAGTCCAAATACAACTTTTCTGAGGAAAGTGTTTGATAAAGTCAATTTTGGCTGTGCTTATGGAAGAAATTGAAGAGCAAAATGATGTCTCATCAGTATTCTCAGGATAATAATAATAATAATAATAATAATAATAATAATAATTTATTTGTACCCCGCTACCATCTCCCCAAGGGACTTGGTGCGGCTTACATGAGGCCAAGCCCACAATACATCAATACAAGCAATAACAACAACAATAAATTAAAATAAAATAAAATAAAATAAAAATAAATTAAAATAAAACTCATAAACAAAAAAGCAATTACCTGTCAAAAAAGCATAATCCCTCCAACTAAATCATAGGCCAATGAATATGTGTACTGGTTTTCAATAATATATTTTTGAATTACTTTTGTCACCCTGCTAAAACATACAGATATTTTTGTGGTGGTACTAAAAGGGGAAACGCCAATATACATAAGAGACAAAATCCTTGACTGCTATAGACAAAAGATTTCCATTTGTTTTATAAAGGCACAATGACTCAAACTTACGCTTCGTGTTTGATCCCCAGTGCTTCTCCCTTGTCCATGCTCAAAGTTCCAGCTCCCTGCCCAAAGCCATAGCCTTTGGGTCCATACTTCTTCCCATAGCATGATTTGCAGTAGATCTCTTCTCCATGCACCGCCACTGTAGTGCTGTCCAAGTTCTTTTTACAGACCACTGCAGAAATTGGAGAGGAGGGAAAATACAAATTAGAAGCCTAAGTGCCGGGCCTGGCTTCTAAAATTGGCAGCCTAAAGAGATTTCTGCATTAGCAATTCAAAGTAATATATAGTTTAGGATGATGTGCAACATGGGATAATATGTTCACTGTAAAAAGCAGCAGTCAATAGACTAACCACAGCAATTGGGAACCAGTGAAGTCTCCAAATGTAGCTCCATAGAAAGTATGTTACTATAACTCAAGCAGGATATAATCAAGTCTCGTATTACATCTGACATCTAGGAATGGATACAACAGGTGTACTAATTTTAACTGTGAAAATGCACTCCTGCAGCTGATAAACCCTCTGTATCCAGATTCAAAGTTCAGGGCCCTTCCAGACAGGTCCAGGATCTGATCCCAGGTTTTCTGCTTTAAAATGGATTATATGAATCTGGACTACCAGATAATCTGGGGCAAACAGAAAACCTGGGATCAGATCCTGGGATAAAGGGCCTGTCTGCAAGGGCCCTCACTCCAGGAGCTAAAAATCTGTGAATCTGTTCTCTAATTTGCACTTCTATCTTGTCTGGATTAAGCTTCAATTTGTCCACTCATATCCATTCCATTACTGATCACAAAAAATGCTTTTAATATTAAAACAGCTTCTTTGGGAAAAAGGGAAACTCAGTGTTATCAGCATATCGGTAATACCAAAAATGAAAACTCTAGACAACCTCTCCCAGTGTTTTTGTGCACAAGTTAAAGGGCATGTAGAACAAAACTGAGCCTTGTGGAATACCACAGGCCAATGGCCATGGTGTGAAACAAGCATTTCTTAGCACCAGAACATATAATTTTCTGTACAGAAAAAAACCGTTTCCTGTATTATGTACCAATTTTACACAGAATAAGTCTGGAACTGTGAATCGCCTTTGTGGACTGCATAGCTACCAAAGACTTTCTCACAGTGGTAATGGCTAAAAATAGTTGTTGCTTTCGTAAAGAACAGCTGTGAAGAATTACATACCTATTCATCACAGCCTCTTTTTAGGCAGCCAGGACTCTTCCTTGCTGTTTTTATAAGACAGGCACAGGTCTTATACACATGTAGTAGTTCTCACCTCTTTTAGAATCCTGTTTACATCCTTAAGTTGTACACATTACAAATGTACCCAATAGAAAATGACATGTGAGAGCCTATGTTGTTGATTCTGCTTATTTCTACTACTACTAGTAGTAGTACTAGTAGTATTGTTATTATTATTATTTGTACCCCACTGTTCCCCAGCACAGAGACCCAAACGATACATCTACAAAAGCTGAATAAACTGTAGCATCTAAATAGCAGCTGAAATGGGAGATATTGCTTGCAAAATGTTGTATATGCCCCTGCAGAGCCATTGGCTGTGCTGGCTAAGACTGGATTTTTAGTCCAACAAAATTCTCCCCTCTTCCTCTTTTTAGACAAAGAAATGAAGGTCAATATGCTTCCCTCTCCCACTAGTTTAGATAATAAAATTAAGAATTTCAGCAAAACTATTAGAATGCAACACTACACAAACATATATGTGTTTGAATGTGCCTAATTTCCTGTTGACTTATGGCAACCCCATGAGTTTCATAAGGTTGTTTTTTTTAAGGCAGGGAATACTCAGAGTTGGTTTTGACAATGCCTTACTTTGAAACATAGCCTACAGCACTTGGTTTTCATTGGTGGTCTTCCGCCTATGTACTACTACTACTAATAATAATGAAAAAACTTTATTTTTATTTATTTATTATTTATTAATACACTTGTATACCGCTAATATCTCAGCCTAAATCGGCGACTCATTGCGGTTTACAACATTTAAAAACAACAATATTCAGATTAAAAATATAAAACACAAGTACATATACAATACACAGTATTGGGCCACCAATACAGACCAAAGTATCTCTTAATTAAAATCATAATCCAATTTCGTTGTCTGTGATTGCCAGTCCTTGATCATGAACTTCATCGCACAGGATTAGCCGAATGCTTGTTCAAACATCCATGTCTTCAGTTTTTTTCGAAATACCATCAGCGAGGAGGCTGATCTTATCTCTACAGGGAGGGCATTCCAAAGCCGCGGGGCCACCACAGAAAAGGCCCTGTCTCTCATTCCCACCAGCCGCACCTGTGAAGCAGGTGGGATAGAGAGTAGGGCCTCTCCCGAAGATCTTAGGGTCCTGGTGGGCTGATAGGCCGAGATACGTTCTGATAGATATGTTGGGCCAGAACCGTTTAGGGCTTTAAAGGCCAATGCCAGCACTTTGAATTGGGCCCGGTAGCTAATCGGCAGCCAGTGGAGCTGGTACAGCAGGGGAGTTGTATGCTCCCTGCGCCCTGCTCCTGTTAATACCATGGCTGCCGCCCGTTGGACTAGTTGGAGCTTCCGAGCCGTCTTCAAAGGCAACCCCACGTAGAGAGCGTTGCAGTAGTCAAGGCGGGATGTAACCAGAGTGTGGACTACCGTGGCCAAGTCAGACTTCCCAAGGTACGGTCGCAGTTGGCGCACAAGTCTTAACTGTGCGAATGCTCCCCTGGTCACCGCCGAAACCTGGGGGTCCAGGCTCAGCGATGAGTCCAGGATCACACCCAAACTGCGAACCTGTGTCTTCAAGGGGAGTGCGACCCCGTCTAACACAGGCTGTAACCCTATACCCTGTTCGGCCCTGCGACTGACCAGGAGTACCTCTGTCTTGTCTGGATTCAATTTCAATTTGTTCGCCCCCATCCAGACCGTCACAGCGGCCAAGCACCGATTCAGGACCTCGACAGCCTCCTTAGTAGCAGGTGGAAAGGAGTGACAGAGTTGGACATCATCTGCGTACAGATGACATCGCACTCCGAAACTCCGGATGATCTCGCCCAGCGGCTTCATGTAGATGTTAAACAACATGGGAGACAGTATTGAACCCTGAGGGACCCCACAAAACAAAGGTTGTGGGGTAGAACAGGAGTCCCCCAGTAACACCTTCTGAGACCGACCCTCGAGGAATGAACGGAGCCACTGCAAAGCAGTACCTCTGAGACCCATCCCCGCGAGGCGTCCCAGAAGGATACCGTGGTCGACGGTATCGAAGGCCGCTGAGAGGTCGAGCAGCACCAACAGGGACACACTCCCCCTGTCGAGCTCCCAACGGAGATCATCCACTAAGGCGACCAAGGCTGTCTCGGTACCATGCCCCGGCCTAAAGCCAGACTGTGCCGGATCCAGATAATCCGTGTCTACCAAGAATGCCTGGAGTTGTGAGGCCACCACACGTTCCATGACTTTGCCCAAAAAGGGGAGATTGGAAACAGGCCGATAGTTGACGAATTGAGTGGGGTCCAGTGATGGTTTCTTCAACAGCGGTTTTATCACAGCTTGCTTTAAGCTGGCTGGAATTTTGCCCTCCCGAAGGGAGGCATTAACCACCACCTTAACCACCACCTTATCCCACCCTATCTCCCCAATAGGACTCAGGGTGGTTAGCTTCCAGGATCAGATAACCCTGGTTAGCTTCCAAGATCAGATAGGATCTGGTTACATATAGGAATCTGAAAAGAAAGGCCCATATTGACCTATTTGTCCATCAGGTGCTATATTCTGGAATAGATAAAGACTCAATCTCTTTGCAATAGGATCAGACTTCAAACTACTGCTTCCAAATTCAAAGGAATTAGACCTTCAAATCCATTAGTATCCTCAGGGGAGACACAGTTGTGGCTGCCAACAACATTCAGCTTGCCTGCTAGCCCAAAATGAATTATCCTACTCTCAAAGAATGCAGAAACAAAACAAAGTGTTCCCTAAGGAATGTCACAGTAGCAACGGTAGCCGCAGCCTCTATACCTCACTACTAAATATGGGGCTCCAGAACTGGATTCCTCATCTTCATAGCCAAATATGGTGCTTTGTTTTTCCTAACTGGCTTTGGCTTCTCTGGAGACAAGTTACAGGAGGAGGAGGAGCAATAACCAGATGTAAAACCATGACAAGAGGATTGTTAAGAAACTCCTTCCAAGCAAAAATAACTGATGTTTCTGTAACTGGCTTGGAATGGAATCCTATGTTTGCCTGGCACAGATGTCCTGTAAAACACTATAATTTTAAGCATCAGTGTCTTAATTGGACTATTACACTGGCACACAACCATCTCAGTCTTAACCTGTGATTATCAGAGATACTTTATTTTATTTTTCTATATGCCTTGACATGCGAAATGGAAAAGAACATGGCTTGTTACTCCCATAATAATATTGAATTCTAAAATGGAATTCTGGCTCTGATGTCTGTGTAGAAGGACAGATTCTTTAAATAAATCAATACATTGTCACTGGTTTGACAGGAAGGCAGCACAATCCATCAGGGTTCAATAGCAGGAAACCAAATTATAAATAAATAGTGGGCTCCAGTTACATTAAAGCAAACAACATATTTGTCCTGAAATGTTTGGAAATACTAAACAGCTGACATTAGCAAAACAAAACAAAACCCTCACACCAAATATCCAGACCTTTTGAACTTTTCTGAGCTCATGGTTAAGGAATCTCCGTATCAAAACATTAGAGCTGGAGGCCTGAACTCAAAATAATGGATTGGAATTTGTCTTACATCCCTGAATGCATTGAAAAATGTCCTGCACAGAACTTAATGGGACTTCTGAAAAAAATATCTGTGGACATGTGCAAAAAAGTGTCATGTCAGCTTCCTTCAACTTCAACACAATTGTTATTGATTTTGTTTAATATGCAGAGTGGTATACACTAAAATAAATTTCAACAATTTTAAAACTTCAGCACAATAATTTAAATTGTTAAAATGATATCAAACAAGCAATGTAAAACCATGTACATAAACAAAATCGATAAAATCATTGGATCCCCAAAACCTTACTTTGGGCACTGGAATTAAGCCAGTTTTGGCAACATTCAGGGCTCTACAAACATTCTTCATATGATTTGGTATTCTACAGCCTTAGTACTACTAGAGAAAAGAGTTATCTTTGGTTTTACTGTCTGCATTTCATTTCTCTTTCAACACAAACTGCAATGTAGAAAAGACTTCATGGATAGCAAAATAAATGTGTTGGGTTTAAGATGCCAAAAGACTTTTCTGTGTTTTTGTTGCCACTGAATAATTTCCTTCTAGAACTGTTTAAATATGATACATATGTATTTAAAGGCTATGAAAATCAGTTGTTATCTGTACAAAATAAAAATTAAATTCATCAATGTGGATGGCATCACTGAATTAGGTTCAGCCCAGAAATCAAATAACCCATACATTTTGGAATCAAACATTTGTAAGGTAATTTGTAAGGAAATTGTTTTGTATATATACCATTTTCCCCATAAGAGATATAAAGTATCAAATAATTCAAAAAATTTCAAAGTGGCTATGCTCAGCAAGTTTGTCTTTTCCCAGTCTCTCTTTTTTCTGTCCCTTTTACCAAATGCCATTTCAGGTAAGCTGGTCTTTCACAGCTAAACCAAATTTGATCTTTTCCCCCATTACATTGGCTGCAGAAAGCCCAACATGAATTTACCATGCTGGGATGAATAAGTAATCTGAAGCTTATATGTGTGCTGCTATACTCACTGCATAAGAAGCATGATTTGTGGAAACTGTTGCCTTCACATTGCACCTCCTCAGCAAAGTACACTGTTTTTTGGCACACACCACACTTCTTTCCTCCACCCCAGTTTGGCATCCTGTAAAGACAATAAATGAAACAAATGTAATTGCTAGAAGATAAAACTAAGATGGGTAAAGAAACCACACTGACTCTATACAGAATTGCAAAACAGATATTTAAAACAATTGTTAAAAGCCAGTAGTCACTTTGGGATTGCTTGTGAAAAGATAAAACTTTGTGTGTTTTAATGATTAGACTCAAACTTGTCAGATAAGAGATTTGGTATTTGGAGATTGTATTGTATTTATAATATTGGCTTCCACTATTATTGTTTTGTGTTCCTATGCCTCTTTATTCCTGTATTGTTTTGTGTGCATTTGCCCCACAAACATGCAAATTCAACATACCGTAATAAGAAATGACTATAATAGCAGCTCCTAACTTGTTTTATTGGATATGTCTCAGTGCGATGTGTAAGGACAACATTGGTTTGTTCCCTAAGAATGAAATTACAAGATATAGATTTGTCACTAGAATAGTTAACATTTTGAAGTAAAACTGCCTCCATGCACTTGTCTCTTACCATTTTAGGAATGCTACCTTTCCTGTCCGAAGTTAAGAAGGAAACCAGTTATTGTTCAGGAATCCTATTCACACAACATGCCTGAATTTAGCAAATGTTGGACAAAAACAGTTCCCAGAATATTGTTAACAACAATCTAGTTCTAATCAGAATAAATCAGAGACACACTGCCAGTGAATTGTATGTGGCCCTGAGTTGGCTTATGCCATCCTGTACACACTATCAGTAGTCCCAGGATCTGGCTGAGGCCACAGAGGATGATCTCTTTAATTGCTATGATTGTCTTCAGTCAAGGGCATTATTTCCATCTCTGAAAGTTATTTCACCAGGGCTTGCTTCTGAGCATAGAGAACTGAGTTCTTGTATGTATACCCAAAGCATGTCGTACTAGGGCTTGGGCCCAGACCAGTTTGACTGAAAGTGATTTGCAATATGAGGTGGTACATTTCATGTAATCCCCAAAACAGAATGGGGAGGAGGGAACCGAAAAGCTGAGCAAAACAGATCAAGAGAGCAAGATTCATCAGGTACTGGAGAGGATGGAGTTAAGTCTGCATTATACCTGAGGCAGGGGTCTGCCAAGGGGCTCCTGGAGAAGATCCTGTGGCATCTTTCCTCTCTCCCCAACAGCAAAAACATTCAATAAGCTCCTCCTCCAGAGAGGCTGCTGGGAGCTCACTTTCCCAGCAGCACTTGCATGGGGCAGGCATTGAAAAGACTCTGAGTTCCTCTCAGAGCATGACGGGAGTTGAAGTTCTCTCCCTCTCTGTTTCTCAGCCAATAAAAGGCCTGGTTGTGTCCATGCCCTGATTGGCTGAGAATGGACACAAGTGGCAACTACAGTGTGTCTTATTTTTTTTTAAAAAAAATGTTATTGTAAAAACTTAAAATAATTCTAAAAATCAGTAGAGTTGTGATTTTTTTCTGAAACTTGGCAGTTGCAAATGTAGTATAAAACTGAGGTAGGTTTCATGCAGATCGGCCTTAAAATGACTGAGGATTGAGCCTTTAAAGTTTCCCATTGTAGCCAATTAGCTGAATCTTTGCTGAATGAAAATGGCAATACTCCTCCTGATTCGAGTAACTTTCCAGTAAAAAAAAAAGAGGGGTTAGCCTAAAATGGACCCCAAAACGGCATGCCTTTTGGGTGAAATTCACAAGCCTAGTGTGTAGATGCATGTTTCTTAAGCCTCTCTATTTGAAGGTATAAAACTTAAAGGGCAATCACACATCCTTTCTGTGGTAGTGATAATCTACGGATGAAATACATAGGTCCTCTCTATAGACATTATTGGAAGACTTATAGCTCCAAAGCAAACACAGAATCTAAACTTTGTGTAGATAGTCCTTATGACTTTGAGAGCAAGTACTATAATAGTTAGGAGATAGTTCATCTTTCTTTCCCAGCAAGGCTCCTGAACCTTTAACAGCTGAACAAAATGTAAGTTAAACAAAACTTTCTCCATCACTTTATTACCATGGTAAGAAAAGGTGATGTACAATTGTTGACAAAACAAACAAACCAACTGAGCGAGTACTATACAAACAAGACAAGTTTTAATGAAATCAGGTAATTTCAGGCGGGGTGATCAGAAGCAGAGAATACAGGCTCTTATTGTATGAATAGCTATGTACACAGAGGAATTTCTACAAGTACAATGTTTCCCATCAAACCTTACCTGCTGAAATCCCCTCTTCTATACAACTATTGTCTCCAAAATCCCCCCATCCTACTTGGTATCGATCAGCCCAAGAACAAAGTGATTTTCAGATATGAGTTGATCTATTGTTAAAGCCAGTAAAAAAAATATGTAAGAAGCACTGTCCACTAACAGTTACACAAGGACTAGAAGAAGAACGAGCACAAACAACATCATATGTGATCATACTGAATTGTTAGAAAGCCAGCATACTGCAGTGATTTGAGTGATGTATTAGGTCTCATGTCATATGATCTGTACCTTAGTGGAAACTGACAAGCCTTCCCTGAATAAATATTGCCCCCCAAAAATGAAACACTGACGCAACTCATAGTCATCTTGAGGTTATACAAGAAAAAATTGATTGTGAAATGGCCTCTGCAATACCTTACATGCAAGCAGGAAAAAACCCACTTAATATGACAATTGTACAAGAATGGAAATGGGGTTGTTAGTAACAGTATGATGTCACTGGACTCTACCTCATCTGTTTCCAGGCACAGCTGACAAGAGACCTGTCCAGCTAGACTGAAGTACATTGACTGAGAGACTGTTATTATGGACCTCATCACACTAGAAAAGAGTAGGTTCAAGTCACTGTTAATACTGCAGTTGAAGGTGGGGGCTGCAAGGTATTATTGAGCAGCCTTTCTAAAACCCTTTCCCCTAAATATTTTAGCTTAAAATTAATGGTATGGGTTTGATAAAGGACAATGAAATTGCAAAAGAAAAAGAAAAGAAAAACAAAAAAAATAGGCAACTGTTTTACAATCAAAGCGATACCTCCTACCCATTAAATAAATATTTATCCCTGTGGTCTATTTCACCACATCCTTTTGTCCATAATGTCCCACAAACTAACATTTTGTGTTCTTCCAGCCCTGCCTCTCAGCCAACTCATTCCAGCTTGAGGGTTGCTTAGATTGCCTTAAAAGGAGATATGGCTCAGAGACTCTCATTTCCTTCTGCTGGAGCAGGAGCTCAGTAAACTGTGCAGGAAGGAGGCCAAGCCTGACTTTCACAGACAGGAGTGAAGTTAAAAGACTGTTTCTTTCAGAGGTACAGTGGTGACTATGAACTTATAAGACATAAACACAACTGGTGCAGGGAGCACAGACAGGAACTTTGGTGGCCAAACTGCAGAATTTTAGCAGTATGAAACCACAATTACTGTCATGGCTATGGAATTCTAGGATTTGTAATTTTCTGATATATTTACCCTTCTCTGTCAGAAACGCCTGGTGCCACAACAAACTACAAATCCCTGGATTCCATAGCATAGAGCTATGGCAGCTAAAGTGTCAAACTGCTATAATTCTGCAGTATGGATGGGAGGCAGGTCAGCAAAGAAATGAGTTTAATTGGCACTGTTACCACCTAATATATGTAAAATACCATGATAGTGTAAAATATTTACAGTATGCACAGATGTTATGTGATCATTCCAGATCATTTGATGTGATCGGTCTACATAAACTCTGATGGAACCCACAGTCTTGAGAAGTCATATAAATAGATGAACAGAGCCTACCTGGGTAGAACCACAGTATCACACGGATTCTAGATTTTGTAAGCTGTCCACTAAAACTTAATGAGCAAGAAAGGAGGATGTTAATCCGAGTATCAAGTAAGATGTCAGTTGTAACTCTTAAAAAAGCTGGAGAGCTCTACAGATGAAATGGGAAATATTATCCATGAAATAATCACTACTTGGATATTTCACAAGCTAGGATTTATAGATGGCTACAAGAAGAAAGTTATTGATTTGAAATAATACTATCAAATTCCATTTGGACTTTGTAAAAACGCATTTGGGAAACAAAGGTCTGATGAGACCACAACTATGCTTTCTGGCCTTGCTGTAAAACTGTGTGGGGCAGGATAAAGATACACTGAAACATAATGATGGCAGCATCATGTTATGGGTGTGCTTTTCCTTTATAGCAGTGATTTCAAACTTTGGTCCTTGAGGTGTTTTGAAGTTCAATTTCCAGAAGCCCTAGTGGCTTCGAACAAAAGTCAGGAATTTTAGGATCTTTTCAGAATTTTAAGGTTTGGCTGGCATGCATATTTATGATATGGAAAAGATAGAATTAATAAAGATTTCTATAGACATCCCATAACAGCAAATCTATTGGCAATTTGGAAAAAAAAATATAAGGTGGGGATGGAACAAAAAAAATCCCGTTATGGCTGCAACCCCTGAAAGCAACTTTAAATCCAATTTTAACGAGTAACTGAAGAAAATGGGCATGGAGACTAAAAGGAAGAGAAAAGTTTGGGATAAATGATTGGTTTCCCTATAATAATAATAATAATAATAATAATAATAATAATAATAATAACTTTATTTATACCCCGCCACTATCTCCCCAATGGGGACTCGGAGCGGCTTACATGGGGCTAAGCCCGGACAACATATTACAACAAAATAAAACCAGAACATAAACAATAAACAACATTGTCAAATTACATCAAGAAAAAAGAAAAAATTATAAACACAGTCATAAAATAACATTCCAATAAGCACAATCACAATACCAACGGGTGGGCCACATGTACAGGATAAAAACAATTCTAAGACTCTATTGAGATAAAAATAGGAGCAAGTTATCTGCAGGGAACTCGTAAAAACATACATAGTTGTGAAGCTAAACTTCCCATTTACCTACTATTATAGGATATATTTTTAAAAGATAATAAAGTAGAATTCACTTAAAGAAAATTGCAATTTGAGAATAATTTAGAGAAAAGAAATAAGGGATTAATCTTCAGATTATATATGTATATATTAGAGTGCAATCTAGAAGATAATCAAATAAAAACAGCAGTGATCTTGTGAGTTAAAGATTTTGGGGAAAATATTGAGTTACATGATTGGGAATATTTATGGGAAAGAGAATTTAAATTCTCAATAGAAGATCTTTTAGAGAGAACATGTATAAAATGTTTTATAGAAGCTATGTAACACCTGAGATAATAGCTAAAATAGACAAATCTCACCGGGGGGAATTGGTAGAAATGTAAAGTACAGAAAGGTACCTTTTTTCATGCCTGGTGGACTTGAAAGTTGGTACAAACATTTTGGGAAAAAGCAATTAAAGAAACAAATAATAATATTATTATAATGGTTAGGAAAACTCCAGAGACGTGCCTCTTAGGGTCATTTGGTAAAAAAAAAAAATCAGTAAAGAAGATGTAGAAATGTGTCAATACAGTTTTGTTGCAGTGAAAATAATTATAGCAACATCTTGGAAAGGAGAAAAAGAGTTATTGCTAAAGGAGTGGAGAAAAAAATGATTAGAATATATCCAAATGGCCAAGCTATCCAATGGTAATGAAGATTTTGTTAAGAAATTGAGGCCTTCATTTGGATATCTAGAAAAAAGACAAAATATATTTCAAAGTAGTCACAAAAATATATTTCAAAGTAGTCACAAAAAAGACAAAATATATTTCAAAGTTATTAATGTAGGATATGGGGAGGGGTTTTTTTTTGAGACATTAATTTGACACGGGGGGTACCGGAAGTAATAAGCTGTGGTTCATGGGGAGGGGGGTTCAAGGGGATTGTATAACTGTATTATGTGCATTCCAGTATCTTTAAAAGTTTTTCTTTCTCATATTCTGTATGCCATTAATTCACTTAATAAAAAAAACACAGACACAAACACACACATGGAATTTTAGGAGCTGGTCTGAAGGACAAAACTTTGGGAACCATTGTTCCACAGGAAGCAAGGTTGAGTGAAAGACTGATGGAGAAAAAAATTCAGTCTATTCTAAAAGAGAACCCATTTTGGAATATCAGGGATCTGGAAAAAACGTTTGCCTTCCAACAGAACAATGAACCTAAGTACAAAAGTAACATGAAGTGATCTGAAAATGTCTTAGAATGGATGGATAATAGCATAGACTTCAATTTGATTGTGAATCTGTGGCAATAAAATGTGGAAAATGTGTATATACGCACCTGCTTGTGTATGTGCTTGGAGAAAGCGTCTAGGTTATGATGGACAGTGAAGGAGTTTCTGACTCAGAATTAAGAAGCGTGAGTCACCTATCCACAACCATTAAACATTCTCAGCTGATAACCAAAGAATGTACAAATCTCTGATTGGCACAAAACAGAGCACACTACAAGTTGAGGCAAAGCTCAGAAGCTTTGCTTATCCAAGCTACAACTGGAGCAGCCCATCATACAGTTGACCCAAGGCCAACTATATTATCTGTCTGTTCAGCAAATAATTAGGAAAACCACAGAAACAGTAGAACTTTCTTTGAATTTAGAGGAAATGCTGCCACCTGCTTGCTAGGCAGTATCAATCACTGACAATCCAGTGCATAATAATTTGGGGTGTTGTGGTTTAGTCCAAAACTTTTGATCACATTCTAAATCCAGCATGATGTCAATAAAATATTGTTATGTCTTGAAAGATAATAATATTGAATTACATTTACTGAATGTACAGACACAAATAATGTGTGGCGATCAAACACAGCTATTTCAGTGGGAAGTCACAAATCTGCAAGAGGCAGCCCTGTTAGGCACCACATTAGCATAATACTAGCACAGATCAACCCCCCCCCCCTCCAAAAAAAACATTAGTGTCTGGTTTTTACATCTTTTCCTGAGGTTATTTGGGGCACTTATTTAGAAAAATGCATTGGACAGCTTGCATCAGCTCTAGTTTCGTAGATATAGTTATCATGATTTTCTATGGCGAACAAATGAAACTGGTAAAAGGCATCTACTCTGTATCCCAAAGACTAGAGATGATAGGTGGAAACTAATGACATTTTTGGAATCAGCATGTCAAATATATCCAGAAACAGGACTAACATTTGAGACATCAAAATGTGTGTTGCCCCAAGTATTGGTTGTGATTTCCCAGGAGTTGAGTGGGACCTCAAATGCAAGCAATCTGTCTCACTCATTTTTGAGTGGATGAATGGGGAGTTGATCAACCATACCCTTGTACAATGGATAAACAGGACCTTGGCACCTGGTATATAATTGGCTTTTCAGCTGTGGAATCCAGTGTAAATAAAATGCCTTGTATTTACACTATACTAACAGTGAAGGATATTAACCTTTGATGCTGTCCAGTCTCTTGAACCTGAACAGAATAACTAATTAAATAGCTTTTTTATCTGGCTTATCTCATTTCCTGGTCATCAAGGGGCTTTGATGTTATTATTATTATTATTATTATTATTAGATAAAATTCAAAGTCCTGGTGAGTATTGGATCAGATGTCCTTCATAGGGGGAAGATCCCTAATTAATCAAGCTTCGTATCAATGGTCCTTAAGTCTTTTTTTTTTTTGTGTGTGTTATTATGGAACAGGTTGGGAATCACATAAATACTGTGGAACATCTACCCATGTCCTTAAAAATGTCCTTTAAAATGTCCTTAAACTAATTTTCAAAGAAACAAGGATATTTTTTAAAACCCACAATTTAACTCCTATTTTATTGCCTACCTGGGCTGCACATTAAGAAAACCTTTGTGCCCCATGCTTGAAAGTTTTTTAATAGAAAAGTTTTTAAAAACACATACGTAAAGCTGTTTCATGTTTCTTTTTCATCTCTAAGCCTGATTGCATAAAAAATGCCACAACATTAGAAAAATAAAGTTGCTAAGACTCAACAGTTGGTGACCTGATACAACCTGAAAATGTGACTATGACTAAAATTAAATAGAATTATTTATCTTCTCCCAGTGTATAGAAGAGACCAGACTTTGGACTTCTTCAAAATGAGCTGTATTCAAAGAATTATTGCATTACTTTTGAGACTGAGAGAAAAAGGTTGGAAGTATAAGCTTTTGTGGACTAAGGGCCCTTCCAGACAGGCCCTGTATCCGACAATCAGATCCCAGGTTTTCTGCTTTAACCTGGATTATATGAGTCCCCACTGTCAGATATTCTGAGATAAACAGAAAACCTGGGACCAGATCCTGGGATATAGGCCCTGTCTGGGAGGGACCTAAGTCTACTTAATTAGATGCAACTGAAGCAAGTGACTATTTCAGTATTTCTATTTCCCATGTTTAATGCAAACAGCAATGAACAGAACACTTAATTAAAAAATGACCACCTGCTACTTTCTGCATATTACTTGGAAATTATTGATTCACAGCAATGACAAACTTCAAGTGAAAGAATGATAAGAATAGAACAACCAACTCAGTGGGAAATACTCGGTGGGAATTTATCAGTTCTACTAGTATGAGAAGCATACTCAAGATTTAATGCAGTCAAATTATTTGAAAATCCTGTTAATGTATGAATATATCTTAAATCATCAGATCCATCCACTGAGTGCCCTTTCAGACAGGGCTAAACCCTGGGAGGAACTGGGATATTTAATCCCAGTTTACTCCAGATTAATTTGGGTCACCATCACAGGTATTTGGGCCTGTGCAGAAGGGTGCTTAGTTTGACTGCTATCGTCTATTCAGAGTTACATAGGCTTTCCAATATTTTACAAATAGGCTTTCCTCATCCTGAAATCTATAATCTTTTAATTACTATCCCAACAATTGAACCTGAATTTTTCATTATACCGGGGGAGGGAGGGTCCTTACCTTCAAACTCCCAATCAGAATGATGTGGGAGGATTTTTCACCTATTTTAGTACAGTTTTAAGGCAACATGTAAACTTTACTAATAAAAGTATAGGATATGGATATGTTCCAGATTAATGAGATATTATTGTTGTTCTCTTATGTATCAGGTGCACACACGTTCTCTTAGGGTCCTTACACACAGCCCTATATCCCAGAATGTCAAGGCAGAAAAACCCACAATATCTGCTTTGAACTGGGTTATCTGACTCCACAGTCAGATAATGTGGGATTTTCTGCCTAGTTATTCTGGGATATAGGGAGGTGTGGAAGGACCCTAATTCTCTAATACTGCCCAATGTTCCCTTACTCCTAGTGTATTCTGCAGATCAACTTGTTCTCTCCTATAGCTGCTAACAATATCTTTGCCCAATTAATGCCTGGGGTCCTTTTGGCCCAAGTAAACATTATTGCAGGCAGGCAGTGAATTACCTCACCACTATGATAAACTAGACCCTAATTTTGTAGTGTGGTAAATGGTTCTGCCAAATCATCCACAGACACTGCAGTCTTGATTTTTTTACAAACCAGGTGCCTGGTGATTAACTTAACGTCTCAACCCCAATATGTTGGGAGTCCATTTTTTGTTCCAACCACCTACTGAAACACTTTGCTTTCAAAACACGTAACTGTATCTAGTTTAACATTATTTAAATGTTTACATTTACATGGTAACCTTTTGTGTAATCATTACTTTCCTGTTAATTTTCTGCAACCTGCTAGCCACACAGAACCCCATAATTAACCTAAATGAATCTATCAAGAAGAACACCGAGCCTTAGTTAAACCAGAGTTTCTCAATCTCTGCTCCTCCAGATGTTTTGGACTTCAGCTCCCACAATTCCAAACAGCTGGCAAGCTGGCTGGGATTTCTGGGAGCTGAAGTCCAAAACACCTCGAGGAGCAATTTGAAAAACATTGGGTTAAACTGATAGTAAACTGTTAATTGGAAAGAGCATTTGCAACAGATGGCCTAGACAGGCACTTTGCTTTTTTTCCTTTTTGGCCATATGGGCCAGAGATGGGCTTTCCCTTGGAAGGTTTGTGGAATGTGAAAGAGGACCAGAAAACAATCTCACAAGTGCTTATGGCAGCAATTCCTTTTAAGTAGCTTGTTAGCTACAACTCAGTAGCTGCCTCATTCTTTATACCATCATTTGTGTCTATGCAAAATAAAAGGGAAATAATTTGACAGTGATGTGTAGGCATTTGAAAGAGAGCAATGGAGAAAGGAATTTAGGGCTTATCTGCAATGTAGATTATCTCATTCCCCTTTCATGCGTTGTTTGAATCCCCTAATTTTAATCTATTTTCCCTCCTTTTTTGGCAAGGTCACTCAATTTATTTCTATGGTTAAGCAGGGATTCAAACCCTGGTCTCAAATCATAGCTCAAAGCACTACTGGCTCTTCTCTCTTCTAAGCATCCTAAATTGTACAAAGGAATTCTCTGAGTAAGCAGCTAAGAATGTAATTTATGGCTCTTTCACACACACAACTATAATATGGCCTCCATATTCATAGATTCTATTAACTATGAATTCAAAACATTCAGAGAGCAAACCTCAAAAAGCAAACCTTAATTTTGCCATGCAGTGAGCACTATGCTGAAGTGTAGGTATGCCTTGCTACCGGGATTGTGGCGCAGCTGGCTGAGTGTCAGCTGCATTAAGATCACTCTGACCAAAAGGTCATGAGTTCGAAGCCAGCCCGGGCTGGAGTGGGTGTCCAGCCATTGTGTAGCCCGTTGTCGACCTTTGCAACCCGAAAGACAGTTGCATCTGTCAAGTAGGAAAATAAGGCACCACCTTGTGTGGGAGGCTAAATTTAACTAATTTATGAGGCCATAAAGAAAGAAGACTCCGGGGAATGTGGAATGCGGAAGAACTTCATCGGTGTCGTTGATGGACGATGAAAAGCAGCAGCTCCCCTGGCGGCCAGAAAAAAAAGTTAAATAGCCTTTGTCTGTTAAATGTTGTTTGTCAAACTGGCATTGAATGTTTGCCATATATGTGTTTACTGTAATCCGTCCTGAGTCCCCTGCGGGGTGAGAAGGGCGGAATATAAGAACTGTAAATAAATAAATATATAGCCACTGACTTTTCACAGATTCTGGGGCTCTCTCTGGCATTCATTTGAATTGTTAACCATTTCACTACATATTTTGGCACTAAAGCCCAGGACATACAATGGGCCCATTGTGTTCTACTTTTCAGTGAGGCACTAGAGCTCTTTGTTCGAGAATCCTAAATACCTCTTCCTTCCTTTCAGTCTTTTGGAATCCTGTGAACCGCAGCACTGAGTTGAAGTGGAATCGAAGCACTGTAACTGTGTAGTGTGAATGGGACCTTGATCAAATGAAAATGCTGGTCTTCTCTTGGCAGGGGCTTGAAACGTGTGCCTTGTTCTTTGTTCTTTCCTTTATGCTGAGATGCTACAAGTCAAATTATAATTTTTGATAACAGTGATGAGGTCAGGGATTTTGGTCACAAAAACCGAAAACCTACTCTTCTAAAGCTGTAGTCCTAATCAGAATTCAATGAAGCTGATATTAGCATTTTTAAAAATGTGGGGGGATATTATTCTGGCTTGGTCCTTAAATAATCTTGATTCCAGTATGGCCTTCGGCAAAGTCCCCCATGACCTTCTTGCAAGTAAACTAGTCAAATGTGGGCAAGGTAATACTACTATTAGGTGGATCTGTAATTGGTTAAGTGACTGAACCCAAAGGGTGCTCACCAAGAGTTCCTTTTCATCCTGGAAAGAAGTGACTAGTGGGGTGCCGCAGGGTTCAGTCCTGGGCCCAGTTCTGTTCAACATCTTTATTAATGACTTGGATGACGGTATAGAAGGCATACTTATCAAGTTTGCAGATGACACCAAATTAGGAGGGATAGCTAATACTCCAGAGAGCATGATCAGAATTCAAAATAACCTGAACAAATTAGAGAGTTGGGCCAAAACTAACAAACTGAATTTCGACAAGGACAAATGTAAGATGCTATACTTAGGCAGAAGAAAAAAAACAGGGAATGCCAAGATACAGAATGGGTAATGCCTGGCTCGACAACAATCCATGTGGGAAAAATCTTGGGAGTCTTCATGGACAACAGATTGAACATGAGCTAACAATGTGATGCAGCAGCTAAAAAGCCAATGGGATTTTGGGTTGCATAAAAAGGAGTATAGTATCTAGATGGAAGGAAGTCATGGTGCCCTCGTATTCTGTTCTGATTAGACCTCACCTGGAATGCCATGTCCAATTCTGGGCACTACAGTTCAAAAGAGATATCGACAAACTAGAAGGTTTTCAGAGGAGGGTGACTAAAATGATGAAAGGTCTGAAGACCATGCCCTATGAGAAGCGTCTTAAAGAACTGGGTATGTTGAGCCTGCAGAAGAAAAGGTAGAGAGGAGACATGATAGCCATATATAAATATGTGAAAGGGTGTCAGAAAAAAGGGGGAGATGACTTGTTTTCTGCTGCCCTTGAAACTAGGACTAGGGACAATGGGTTCAGATTACAGGAAAGGCAATTCTACCTGAACATTAGGGAGAACTTCCTGACCATACGAGCTGTTCAACAGTGGAACTCTCTGCCTTGGAAACTTTTCCTGGAAACTTTTAGACAGAGGCTGGATGGCCATCTGTCAGGGATACTTTGATTATGCTTTTCCTGCATGGCAGTGGTTTGGACTAGGTGGCACTTATGGTCTTTTCCAACTCTATGTTTCTATGAAACAACAAAAACATTACAAGATCAGCTCTCATTCATATTGTTTAAGATGTGGAAAAGGATGCAGAGGTTTTTGCACCATATAATGGTTAATTTCACTGGACAATAGGATGGAAGCAAAGCAATTTCTCTCTTCCTTGAAATCTAGAGTAGGAAGATTTTTTACATCCATTTGAGTGTAGTAATGGTAGTGGTGGTAGTAGTTGCTTCTGACTTATGGCAAACTGAGGTAAAACTATCATGGAGTTTTCTGGGGCTTAGAGTATGTGACTTGCCCAAGGTCACCCAGTGGATTCCATGGCTGCATGAGAAATTGAACCCTAGCCCCCAGAGTCATAGTTTTAACATTCAAACCACTTTGCCACACTAGCTGCCCTAAGAAAAACCAATTGCAGGATTTTCTTGTCAGAATTTGTGCAGAGGAAAGTTATCCTTGTCTTCCTCTGAGGCTGCGAGAGTGTGTACAACCATTAAACAACAGATACATGGAATTCAAAAGTATATTCTAAGATGTGAGCCTGGAGTGCAGTAAAATCATCTTCAGCCTAGCAGTGACTAGACTGGTTAAACTAGCAACATAGATGAACGCAGAAAGGAAATATTCCTCAAGTAAGAAAGCATTGCTTTCTTACTTGAAGAAAACCACCTAGTGGATTTCCATGGCTGGAGGAGCCAAAATACCCTGATAAGGAAAAGTTTTGTCATTACCTTTTGCTCTCTGAGTTTTTACTTTAAATGTTGTTGCTGTTGTTGTTGTTATGCCATGTCTCCATGCTGTTGAAGAGCACGGCAAGTTACACAGCAGTCCAGAAAAACAAGAGATTAAATAATGTTCAAGTCTATAACCGAGTTAAGTAATTGGATTTAATTCAGTTTAGCCCCATTAATGTTAATGGGATTCAGGTTGGCTTATGAGTAAACTGTGGGGTGAGAAAGTAAAGACTGACTAATTTATGTCAATGCGGGGCCAATACTAGCATTCCCCAATCATCTTCCCTTAAACAAGTGCTCACCCTGCTTTAAATGTAAATTGCAACGAAAGTGATAGTTTTGGTGCAACAAGGCTTAGTCATATTTGTGACCTGGGGCCAAAGAGAAAAAAAGAAAAGGGAAATGACATCATTCTTCCTGGCAATGTGTAACTGCCACTTTTAAGTTCTATATGTTTTCGTTCTTCTACAACACTGTAATGAATATGCTTTGAAGGTGTTTCTCATTCTATCACCACAACCCCTTTCAGGTTTTTCAATTCCCTCTAAGCTTAGCTGCAATCTGCATAATTGAAGGTACAGAAGGAGATAGATCAGTGGTTCTCAACCTTCCGAATGCTGTGACCCCTTAATGCAGCTCCTCATGTTCTGGTGACTCCTAACCACAACATTATTTTTGTTGCAACTTCATAACTGTAATGTTGCTAATGTTATGAATCCTATATAAATGAATGTATTTTCATTCACTGGACCAAATTTGGCACAAATACCCAATACACCCCAATTTGAATACTGGTGAGGTTGAGGGGAGGGATTGATTTTGTCATTTGGGGATTGTAATTGCTGAAATTTATAGTTCAACTAAAATCAAAGAGCATTCTGAACTCCACCAACGATGCAGTTGAACTGGACTTGGCACACATAACTCTCATGAACAACAGAAAATACTGGGTTTGGTGGGCATTGACCTTGAGTTTGGGAGCTGTAAGTTCACCTACATCCAGAGAGCACTGTGAACTCAAATAATGATGTATCTGGACAAAACTTGGCATGAATACTCAATATTCCCAAATGTGAACACTGGTGGAGTTTGGAGAAAATAGACCTTGACATTTGGGGGTTGTCATTGCTGGGATGTATAGTTCACCTGCAATCAAAGAGCATTCTGAACCCCACCAATGTTACAATTCGACCAAACTTCCCACACAGAACCCTGTGACCATCAGAATACTGTGTTTTCTGATGGTCTTTGGCGACCCCTCTGACACCTCCTCACAACCCCCCCAGGGGTCTCGACCCCCAGGTTGAGAAACACTGAGATCGATATTCCCAGCAGCAATACACCATTGTGAGCCATTATTGTTGTATGGTAAAGTAAACATTTTAGCGGGCAAGGATTTCCCCTGGTCAGATCATTCAGATCCATATGCTCTACAAATTATCCACTCTTGGGTGTGGTTTCCTGACTTTAAGATAACTCCCACAGATCCTGATTGCAATGCTGTTATATTCTACTTTAACTAGCATGGCAATGTCATATGGAATCCTGGGGTTTGCAGTTCAGAGAGGATATTTATAATTCTCTGCCAGAGAGCTTTAGTCAGTGCCTACACATTCAGAAGGAGCTCCTTCCAACATCTGCTCATGCCCAGGCGTGATCTGCTGGGAGCCCTTGGGACTAAGATAATGCATTCAACGAAACATCTTCAAACTGCAGACCTTCAAGTGATTTAGACTTGCGGCCCCACAATTCCTGGCTAGGGCTTCTGGGAGTTGGCCCAAACACTAAAAGGGCTGTAGTTGAAGAAGCCTGATAGGAGAACTCCCATCTGTGGCTGCCTGGTCCTGGCAGGTTGCTGATGTGGCTGAGAAGAGTCTTTATGTTTGCATTGCATGTGTGGCTCTTGGACCACACATGGAAGAGGAGTGAGCAAGGCTACTGTCAACTTGTGTGGTCCCTTAGGATTTTGTACACTATCTGGACAATGTTTGCCTGAAAGCCACGTGGCAGAGTTGGATGAAGATCCCATGTAGATCAAACATCAGACCTCTGAACCAAGCTGCTTCATACAAAAGCATGCAATCACAGCTCTATAGTGTGTAGTGTTAAACTCCCAGGACAACATTCTTTGATTCCTGGGAATTGAAGAAAACAAAGGGGTATTGATTTGTGCATTGGAGTACAACTCTACAGACCAGAGTTCGATACTGCACTTGACCATGAAAATCCACTAACTATGTTATCCCATGAGCCAGGCAAAGTGTCTCTCTTCACCAAAGAAAGAGAGGGGCAGCAGGGTGAATCCATCATACTGCTCCCTTGTGACAATGATTTTCCCATCACATTTGGGAAGCATTGCCCAAGTGCCGAACACAGACAGGGTTCTGTGTTGGGAGGGAAGTGTTGTATGATGCTTCCACTCCCATTGTGAATGGGGCCTTTGTTGGAAGTCCAGTGACATCATGGGATGGGGCAGAGTACCCATCAGTCGCTGGACTGGTGAGGAAACGTCCTAGGAGACTGCATGGGACAGAAGGGAGAGATGGAGCTTTTCCTCTGCTCCTCTCCTAGCTTCCTGAGTGCTCAGTAACTGTTGCAGCGGGGAACAATCACACCAATGGGAAGGGGGGTCCTCATAGGGTGGCTGTCTAGTGGCATCAAACTGTATTCAGTGTGGCTGGGCAGTCAGGACACGCTGCCACCTCTAAGGCGGTTCAAAGAATCCCAATCAATTCCACATTACTGTTCACTGTAAAACGGCCCACTATATGAAAACATATACTGCTTTCATTTCATTACCTTTCTTGTGTACTGAGATCTTTTCAACCAAATTCAAACATGGCAGCCATTGCACCATTTATATCCCCCTTGGACACTCTAATGCACTGAAACATATTACAGGATGAGTGTCCCGTATCTGGAAATACAAAACCTGAAGTGATCCAAATTCCAAAATTGTCCATGTGGGTGGTGGAGCTAATGCCAGATTTGTTTTCTTATGGTTCAATGTGCCCGAACTTTGTTTCATGTGCAAAATTACTAAACATACTGTACACAGGCATGTAGCCGGGGGGGGGGGGGGGGTGAGGGGCTTCAGCCCCCCCCCCTCGAAATTCTCATGGTGGTTCGCGAAAAGGCCTTACTGGTGCATTATTTAAACTGTTATGTTTATTCATATCATGATCTGATCACCATACTCAATATATCACATATGCATGGGGGTATTGGGGTAATGATACAAAAGGTTTGCTAGGCTAGACCCTCTTTCACTCAGACTCAGCCCCCCCCCCCCCAAAATCCTGGCTACGGGCCTGACTGTACATAGAATTATCCTCAGACTATGCATACAAGGTGTATAAAGGAATTTTGTGTTTGGACTGGGATCCTATCTCCAAGTTATCTCATTATGTATATGTTATCTTGTTGTGTATAGTATTCAAAAACAAATCCAAAACACAGAATACTTCTGGTCCCAAGCATTTCAGATTAGAGATGCTCAACCTATAATTTCTATTTTTATTATGGTCCCCTTCAGATTTTATTAATTTGTTACATGTCACTAATATTGTGGATGGTGAAATAGAAATAGAGAGTACATAGTCTAATGGCCAAATTGAATGAAGTTTTAATGGATTTATGACTGGGTTCTGAAACCACCTTTCCACACCATCTAAAACAATTGTCCAGAGATAATGAATCACAACATTTCATGGACAAAGAAATGTTCTGTGCAAACTCAGCATTTAATTTTTTTGCAGTGATTGTCATAGAATGTATAGTTGTAGTCAGACAGGTTCCAAGCTTAGACTTCTAAGGAAGGAATCTAGACACCCGTGTAATTATTAGACCATTGAGTAATAGCATACTTTACCATAAATGGGCATTCCTTAGTACTAAAAAAACAGTCAAATTCTTAAGTAAACAGCTATTCATCCAGACAAAGCAATATGAAGAAGACAAAACAAGTAATGCCACATCCCACTCTGTTGACTATGTAGTATCTTTTCACAATTCACTTAAATATGAACTGGTTTTTCATTTCTTGGTACAGAGAAGAGGATTTCCAACACAAATCATACAAAGGCACTTCCAGGCTTTAAAGAAATAACTAGGAAATATGTATATTCAGTTCTGGGTGCAGTGAGTTAGTCTGAACTACCAGGAACTCACTATCTTGTAGTTCCTGTGCTAAAACGGGCATTTAAATCATTGAGGTGGGGGGGGGGGGGAGAATGATAAACTAGAAAACTCAAGATATAACAGGAAACAAGATTTGCAAACATGTATGGAATACAGTTTTTGCTGGTGTTCTTCTTTTACTGTTTTTTTTAAAAAAAACTTGCAAGAAGAAAGCAAACATGCACAAAGAAATGTGCACAGGTTCCCCATGCCTCTTCCCTACTAACACCTAAAAAGTACATTTCAGCTCCATTAAACTCTAAAAGGGTTTTATGGGGCACTTCATTGGGAGTTGGGCACCACCCATATTGTACACAGAGCTTGGAGTCAGGAATGTATGCACATTCCTGCATTAATGCCACTTCGGCCAGCTAGCCCTTTTTCCTTCCTTTCTCCTTTCTTTCTTTCTTTCTCTTTCTTTTGCAGAGCAGCATAAGAACTTAACAGATATCCAGCTCGGTTCAATGCCCTGAAAGTTTGTTCCAAGTAGGGAGTACGGAACAATTTCAGGATGCAACTGTCACTGAATAAAACTGACAGCTGATCATTACAGCTGTAGAAACAATACCTTTAGGGCACTTATCAACAAACAAAAGAGCTCAATGTGTTATTGAAGGCTTTCATGGCCGGAATCACTGAGTTGTGAATTTTCTGGGCTGTATGGCCATGTTCCAGAAGCATTCTCTCCTGATGTTTTGCCCACAGCTGTGGATAAGTCTACATAGGGACCACCAAACACAGCATTGCCCAGACATGAATCAAGGGATATGAAAGGCACTGCAGACTACGTCAACCAGAAAAATTAGTCATAGCAGAGCACCTGATGAACCAACATGGGCACAACATATTATCTGAGAACACAGAAAAGCTGTCCACTCTTGACAACCACCATGTCAGAGAAGCCACTGAAATCCACAAGCATGTGGACAATTTCAACAGAAAGGAAGAAAGCATGGAAATGAACAAAATCTGGGTAAACTTATTTAAAAACTCTAAAATCAGGATAGAAAAAAAACAATACTCAGAAAACAGGGGAATTCCAGACAGGAAACAATCAGGACCGGCTAACACCTCCGAAGAAAGAATCCTCCCAGGCAGGAAGCAGACAGGCTTTGAAGGTGCGAGGCCATTAAATGCTATAAAAGGTGGCCACATTCACACATGCATCAAAAAGACAAGAGTTCTTTCTCCCACCCTGGACATTCCACAGATATATAAACCCCACTTGCTTAGTTTCCAACAGACCTCACAACCTATGAGGATGCCTGCCATAGATGTGGGTGAAACATCAGGAGAGAATGTTTCTTGAACATGGCCATACAGCCCAAAAAACTCACAGCAAGCCAGACAGAAGAGCTCCTACTCTTATGCAAACTTTGCCCAACCAACCTAATTAGAGCCAAATAATTAAGGCCAAAAATATTTCATCCAATTGTTTCAATCTACATGGAAAATCAGTACTACCAATGTGCCATGCTATATGTCCCATTATGTTTCTATAATATTGTAATCACAAATGGATTACTGTATGCAGTCATAGCTGCTCTGTTTCAGGATAAGACAACGGAATCATGCCTCTGGATGGAAACTGTCTTTTGTTGGACAGAAAGCTTGGAAAGTACTGTGAACTGTTAAGAACCATTTTTTAAAAATCAATTCTCAGAAACCTCCAGCCAATATGACTATGCTTACTGGATACTGGGATTTGTGGTAAAAAGTGATTTTTGCAAGCTCTGGCTTGAGTTCTTTCAGCAACACCGATATCTACCATAGATTTCTAAATTTCCGTTATTGAAAAGAGGGTTGGACTAAAGGTAATAGAAAACTCTTGCTCAGGCCCCTTCCACACAGCTGAATAAAATCCCACATTTTCTGCTTTGAACTGGAATATATGGCAGTGCGGACGCAGATAACTCAGTTTAAAGCAGATATTGTGGGATTTTCTGCCTTGATATTCTGTGCTATATGGCTGTGCTGAAGCAACCTCTGTGCTTCTTGCACATATCATAGTTTATGACAGCGTTTCTCAACCTGGTGATCGGGACCCCTGGGGGAAGGTCACCAGGGGAAAACACAGTATTTTCTATTGGTCATGGGGGTTCTCTGTGGGAAATTTGGCCCAATTCTATAGTTGGCAGAGTTCAGAATGCTCTTTGATTATAAATGAACTATAAATCCCAGCAACGATTACTCCCAAATGTCAAGATTTATTTTCCCCAAACTCCACCAGTGTTCACATTTGGGCATATTGAGTATTTGCGCCAAGTTTGGTCCAGATCCATCTTAATTTGTGTCCACAGTGCTCTCTGGATGTAGGTGAACTACAACTTTAAAACTCAAGGTCAATGCCCTACAAAACCTTCGAGTATTTTCTGTTGGTGGTGGGAGTTATGTGTGCCAAGTTTGTTTCCGTTTTGTCATTGGTGGAATTCAGAATGCTCTTTGGTTGAAGGTGAACTATAAATCCCAGCAAATAAAACTCCCAAATTACAAAATCAATCCCCCCTCCAATCCCATCAGTATTCAAATTTGGCCACATCAGATATCTGTGCAAAATTTGGTCGAGTGAATGAAAATATATCCTGCATATCAGATATTTACATTAAAATTCATAACAGTAGCAAAATTACAATTATGAAATAGCAATGAAAATAATTTTTATAGTTGGGGGTCACCACAACATGAGAAACTGTATTAAGTGGTTGCAGCATTAGGAAGGTTGAGAACCACTGGTTTATGAGAAGGCCGGAAGTCAGGCCCCTAAAGTTTATCAGCCTAAAACAAACACACCCATATTGCTCTGAGTCACCCTTCCGACAACGTAGTTCCTGAATCAACCAGAAGCGTGCGGATCAAATGTATTGGCTGCAGCTCTCATTCAAAAAAAGGAGCGGCACACACACTCTGAAGATGTTTGAGGCAGAAGCAGTTTTCTGACTGAAGAGTCCCACATTAGAACTCTCATGTTTCATATTGAGTTGAGACACTGACCAATATTCCAGTGACACAAATAAGAGAAGTCACATCACACAACCCATAAGAAAACAATGCCACACACACCTAGATTCCAAGCATGCTTCTTTTGGGAGCCAGGACATCTGCACTCAAAAGGTTTTGCTTACTTCTATATATCTGAAAACCAACATGTAAACTAGTCTTACAGACAATTTGATCACCAACTCCCAGAATTCCTGACAACTGGCTATGTTGGCTTGGGCTTCTGGGAGCTGAAGTCCAAAAACCTGGCAATCAAGGTTTGGGAACTCCTGCTGTAGAGCAGGTATGGGCAAACTTGGGCCCTCCAAGTTTGGGGCCTGAGGCAGTTAGGAATAGTGGGAGCTGAAGTCCAAAACACCTGGTGGGCCCAAGTTTGCCCATGCCTACTGTAGATGCATCCCATACAACAAATAAATTGCTGTGTGACCAACCAGGGCTGCTTCCCAAACAGTGAGTGCATCTACACTGTTGAATTAATACAGTCTAACACCACTTTGGAATCCTGGAAGATATAGTTTTACAAGGTCTGGTGCCTCACCAAGCTACAAATCCCAGTGTGACATTGCACGGAGCCCTGGCAGTCAAAGTGGTGTCAAACTGCATTCATTCTACAGTGTAGAGACTGCACCCTTGCTACTTCATCACACTAGAGGAAAAATCCACTTAAAATCCGGTTTCTTCCTCCTGCAGAATTCTGGAGTTTGTAGTTTAGGGAGGTGTCTTTAACAGCATCAGTAAACTATAAACTCTAGAGTTCTGCAGGAGGCAGAAACCGGATTTTAAGTTGATTTTTTTCTCTAGTGGATGAGGGGCCCTTCCACACAGCCCTGTACCCCAGAAAATCAAGGCAGAAAATCCCACAATATCTGCTTTGAACTGGGTTATCTGAGTCCATGCTTAGATAGTGTGGGATTGTCTGCCTTGATATTCTGGGAAATTGGGCTGTGTGGAAGGGCCCGAAGAGAACCTTCTGCTCCTACTTTTTGAAAGTTTTTCCTTCCCCGAACTGGGATTTCCCATGTACTTCTTGATTTAGATGAGGCGGCAGTTCCTGGGACTTTCCTAACTGGCAGGAGCGGGCACAGCTCTTTGGATGGGAGGGAAGGCGAGGAGGCGCTCACCTGGCTCTTGCTCTGGCTGATCCCCGGTGGTGGTGGTGGTGCTGCCGCCGCTCTCCTTTTCGGTGTCCGGCCGCCGCCCAGACTGTCCTGGCTGCAGCCTCGAGGGAGGGGTTGTTTTGTTCTCTCCTCGGGAGAAGGCGGTCCCCGAGCAACACCCAGCCGCCCGAAGCCAGGGAGGGACGGCCCCGCTTTCTGGCGCCTTCCCCCGCGGCCTCCGCCGCACAAAGGGGCTGATGTCATGCTTCCTGAGAAAGCCAGCCCGGAGGAGCGGGCAGAAAGGGGGGCATTGTATCCCCTAAGAGCTGCTCTGGGCCAGGCTGGCTGATCTAGGGCCAGCCCCAGGAGCCTGAGCCTCCAGGCATGGGCAAACTTCGGCCCTCCAGGTGCTTTGGATTTATTTATTTATTTATTTATTTATTTGCTTTTCTTCTATACCGCATATATCAGCCTTACGGCGACTCTATGCGGTTTACAGTGCGATTAATAACAATTACAATAAATAGGACATAACATACACAACATATAACAGATAATCATCTACGCCTGAGTGAAATCAGATCTCGTTCTCATAATCCTTTAGCCGTTCCTTGTTCAATAATGCCGTCATTGTAAGTTTAATTGCATTGTTGACCGAATGCCTGTTCGTAGAGCCACGTCTTGGTCCTCCTCCGGAACGCTAACAGCGAAGGGGCCTGCCTGATGTCCACGGGTAGGGCATTCCACAGCCGAGGGGCCACCACCGAGAAGGCCCTGTCTCTCGTCCCCGCCAACCGCGCTTGTGACGCTGGCGGGACCGAGAGCAGGGCCTCCCCGGACGATCTTAACGTCCTTGCCGGCTCATAGGAGGAGATGCGTTCGGAGAGGTAGGTGGGGCCGGAACCGTTTAGGGCTTTATAGGCTAAAGCCAGCACCTTGAATTGTGCCCGGTAGCGAATTGGCAGCCAGTGGAGCTGGCTCAACAGAGGGGTGGTGTGCTCCCTGAGAGCCGCTCCCGTTAACAACCTGGCTGCCGAACGCTGGACCATCTGAAGCTTCCGGGCAGTCTTCACGGGCAACCCCACGTAGAGCGCGTTGCAGTAATCTATACGGGATGTGACAAGAGCGTGGACTACCGTGGCCAAGTCAGACTTCCCAAGATACGGGCGCAGCTGGCGCACAAGTTTTAATTGTGCAAATGCTCCCCTGGAAACCGCTGAAACCTGGGGTTCCAAGCTTAGCGAAGAATCCAGGGTCACACCCAAGCTGCGAACCTGCGTCTTCAGGGGGAGTGCGACCCCGTCCAACACAGGCCATAACCCTATACCCTGTTCGGCCTTCAACTCCGACAATTCCTAACAGCCTGCTCATCTTTAAATCTCTGTCCACCATCATTCCATTTTACGTTCTTGAGTTGGGGGTATAGTAACTGCTTTGAACGTGGCCAGTCCAGTGGAGTTGATGGTGTAGGAGCATCACTTCAGTGCTGGTGGTCTGTGCTTCCAGCACGCTGGCATTTCTCCACCTGTCTTCCCAAGAGATCTGCAGGATTTTTCGGAGGCAATGCGAATGGAATTGTTCCAGGAGTTGAGGGTGACATCTGTAGGCAGTCCACGTTTCGCAGGCATATAACAGGGTTGGGAGGACACACATTTTAGACCTGCATCATTTCAGGACACAGGTATTTAGCTTTGCTTGTGAATCCGAAGTTAAACCAACCCCTTATAAGTGATACCACGCCAGCACATACATAAATTGTAATGACGAAATGTTTGGGAACACAACATCTGATGAAAACATTTCATTTATATGTATTATAAAACATATGATTTACTGCATGTTTCACGTAGACTTATAGGTTTCTGTTATGTTCACATGACACACCTACATACTGCATCCAACACACGAATACATTGTTTCTGAACCTGGAGGTCGGGACCCCTGGGGAGTCACAAGGGAGCTGTCAGAGGCGTTTCCAAAGACCATCAAAATACACAGTATTTTCTATTGGTCATGGGGTTCTGTGTGGGAAGTTTGATCCAATATTGTCGTTGGTGGGGTTCAGAACGTTCTTTGATTGTAGGTGAACTATAGTTGTAATCCCAACAATTACAACTCCCAAATGTCAGGGTCTATTTTCCCCAAACTCCGCCAGTGTTCATATTTGGGCATATTGAGTATTTGTGCCAAGTTTGGTCCAGATCCATCATTGTTTGAGTCCACAGTGCTCTCTGGATGTAGGTGAACTACAACTGTAAAACTCAAAGCCAATGCCCACCAAACCCTTCCAGTATTTTCTGTTGGTCATGGGAATCCTGTGTGCCAAGTTTGGTTCAATTCCAGCGTTGGTGGAGTTCAGAATGCTCTTTGATTGTAGGTGAACTATAAATGCTAGTACCTATAACTCCAAAATGTCCAGGCCAATTCCCCTCAAAACCCACCAGTATTCAAATTTGGGCATATCAGATATGCATACCAAGTTTGGTCCAGATCCATCATTGTTTGCATTCACAGTGCGCAACTACAACTCCCAAATGACAAAGTCCAGTGAATGAAAATACGTCTTGCATATCAGATATTTACATTACGATTCATAACAGTAGCAAAATTACAGTTATAAAATAGCAATGAAAATAATTTTATGGTTGGGGGTGACCATAACATGAGAAACTGTATTAAGGGGTCACAGCATTAGGAAGGTTGAGAAACACTACACTATAATGTGTCCCAACACAAGTTTGGAAAACTCTAGGTTGTCTCCTTGTAAGAGCTACAGACACATATATGAACTGTAATATCAAAAGATAAAATGTATTTCATGAAAGCCTTTATATTTTTTTAAGAAATATAGGATTTATTGTTTATTTCACAGAAACATAAAGATTTTCCCTTACCTTTGCGTGGCACACTTATTACACATAGCAGAATACAGTAATGTGTCCTGATTCACAGTTTGAAAAGTGCTGATCTGCACAATAGTTTAACCTTCCACTTCTGCTCCGGAAGCAAGATTGATGAAAAATGTCTAACTTTAGGGTGCATCTATGCTGTAGGACACCCTGGTGGTGCAACAGGTTAAACTGCTGAGCTGCTAAACTTGCTGACCAAAAGGTTTGCGTTTCGAATCCGGGAAGCAGGGTGAACTCCTGCGGTTAATCCCAGCTTCTGCCAACCTAGCAGTTCAAAAACATACAAATGTGAATAGATCAATAGGTACCGCTTCGGTGCGAAAATAACAGTGCTCCATGCATCATGCTGGCCACATGACCTTGGAGGTGTCTATGGACATGTCATCTCTTTGGCTTAGAAATGGAGATGAGCACCACCCCCCAGAGTTGGACATGACTGGACTTAATGTCAGAGAAAACTTTTACCTTTACTGTAGATCAGTAGTTCCCAAGCTTTTTAGACCAAAGACCACTTGACCAGGGAACATTTTGACCAGGGATCACTCTCCAATATTAGTACCAAAAGGGTTATGAATCAATTTTTAATCAACTTTGGATTTGGTTTGGTTTTTTGGGGTGATGATTCAGAAAATTGCATTGGATAAACCACATCAGCTCTTTAATACAGAACATATGCCACGTAGTAGTCGCCATCTGCTAGCCCACAGCAAACCATATTTAATAATCTAGAACTGATGTGTTAATAGTAATCTTTCATGGGCAGTTAGCTTCTCCCCTCCCATTGCCTTGACACTATAAGAGGGTTTCATGAGACCAGTCACTCTCGTTGCCACGTGGTTTCAAGGCAACAGCATAGTAATGGTGATGCCGCAGACTATATTTTCATTCTTGGGGACCACTGGTGGTCCACAGGCCACAGGTTGGGAACCACTGCTGAAGAATGAATGTAGTGTGACACTCCTTTAATTGTTATGGCTCAGTTATGTTACACACTGGCTACACACTGCAGCCAACACACTAATGTGTCCCAACACAGTTTGGAAAGCTCTGGGTTAAACCATCTCCTTGTAAGAGATACAGAAATATATTTGGATTGTAATATTGAAATTATTTTTTTGCTTGATTGATGAAAAATGTCTAACTTTAGGGTGCATCTACACTGTAGAATGAATGCAGTGTGACACCCCTTTAATTGTCATGGCTCAGTACTATGAAATCATGGAGTTTGGTGAGGAACGAGCATCCTTTGGGAGGCTAAAGGCCTTGTAAAGCTACAGTTCCTATGATCTTGTAGCAATGAGCCACTGCACTTTGTTCAATGATGATGATGATGATGATGATGATGATGATGATGATGATGATGATTATTATTATATCTTTCCTAATTATGCAATTGGACATAACAGTCCCTTGAAATCTAAAATTAAAAAAACCCTTGGGTCCAAAACTATTGTTTCTCCCAATTTGAGCAGCACAGCGGAATCATTGGTAATGGACTGAATCAAAACATGAAGATTTCTTCTCTAGATGAGATTAATATTAGGTTTATCAGAGACTGGTGCTTTCCTAAAAAATATTTGTAAATCCAACGTGCTTCAGAAAGTATTAGCAGTGGCCCCAAAACCGGTTAGTCTTAAGTCTGTTAAGCAGAGAGGAATATCGTTTGGCATAGGATGCGACTTTGGCATAGGATGCGACTCTGGAGGTTGGCATGAGGAACACAAAAATGTGTGTTACCATTCCCCAATAAGTGCTACAAGCCTCTGTGTTGACAATCATCCTTGCATTCAAATGTCTTATATAGGGTAAAGTTTTAATCATATGATAAAGCAATTTTCCTGCTTCTTGGCAGGGGATTGGACTGGATGGCACATGAGGTCTCTTCCAACTCTTTCATTCTATTATTCTAAGTTAATTCCATGCTATTTCAGGATTAATAATATTATTTCATAGTATAGTTTCATAATTTTTAATATCAGGTGAGTATTAATAGTTTGTGATGCTTACATCAGTGAACTGGGCCCCCTGGTGGTGCAGAGAGTTAAACTACCGAGCTGCTGAACTTGCTAACTGAAAGGTTGGTGATTCAAATCCCGGGAGGGGGTGAGCTCCTGCTGTTAGCCCCAGCTTCTGCCAACCTAGCAGTTCAAAAGCATGCAAATGTGAGTAGATCAATAGGTACCACTCTGGCGGGAAGGTAACTGTGCTCCATGCAGTCATGCTGGCCACGTGACCTTGGAGGTGTCTATGGACAACATCAGCTCTTCAGCTTAGAAATGGAGATGAGCACCCTGTAGTCAGACATGACTAGACTTAATGTCAGGGGAAACTTTTACCTTTACTATATAAGTGAAATTGCTGGCAGCAATTATCAAAACCACCTCTGACAAATGCCTCTGGTGCCACTGTTCCTATTTTCTAGGGATGCATCTACACTTAGTCCCCTTGTGGGAGAAGGGTGGGGTAGAAATGAAGGAAATAATTAGAATTAATGCAGTTTGATGCCACTTTAACTGTCATGGCTCAATGCTAGGGAATCCTGAGATTTGTAATTTGGTGAGCGCCAGCACTCTTTGGCAGAGAAGGCTATGAAACTTGCAAAAATACTGCTCCCATAATTCCATAATATTGAGCCATGGCAGTTAAAGTGGTGTCAAAATTCATTAATTCCACACCATAGATGTATCCTAAAGTTGCAAAACTAATTCTGTGTACCAATAGGAAAGACATATAGACAGTAGGCTCACATATTACACAAGGGATCTATGTAATATGATTTTCATGTCTAATCTGAACTCATATTTTAGTATCCTGAATTGAGCAGTGTCTTGGACTTCTTGCTAAAGCATACTGTATAACCATGCAGGAGGGCCTAGCAATACTTAGAGAACTGTTCTCCCTAGGCCTCTAGTGCAATTCTGTGGTCAACTTCTGGCAAAAAATGACCATAGAATTAAAATGGAGACCTAGAGAGATCACTCTGAACATTTCTAACTCTTCCTGTGTTTATTCTATGCTATTCAAAGCTCTTCACACATAACTGAAACCATGTTCAATGAGCTCATGTAATGTGGGTCTATTTTACAGATACAGAAGCAAGGAAAGAAAGGTGCAATCTTATATACTTTGGAATAAGCCCCATCACACTGATGGGATTTACTTCTAAATGAACATGTATAAGATTACACTCTAAGAAGCATATTATTCTATTTCTAAATTGATTGTGTTTACTGATCTCTTAGATTTTCTTTGTGCTTTGTAAACAGGGGCAGGATGATATGTTGTCATAAGTAATGCCACATATAAGTTATCACTTGGTTTATTGTCATGAGATTTATGTTGTTTGTTAGATTTACTACTGATGTTTATTTTGTTATCAGAATTGGATAAAACAAAAGGAAAGAAAAAAAATAAGGATATAAAATTAGGAAATACACATCAAATTTCAAGTACTATTTGGCTGAAGAAAGTAGCACGAAACCTTTGTTGTTGTGGTTGTTGTCTGAGACTGGCAAATTCGTAAGTGTACAGTTGCTTCTGTCTTTCTAATTTTGGACAAGTCTCAAGAGAGCACTTGCCACCTAGTGTTTAAACTGTGTATTACTTTGAGGAAAGGATAATAGGTATCTGATACGGCTGGGCGGTTTCATTTCGTAATTTCGTAATTCGTTAAAAATTCGTTATTTTTTTGATAACGAAGCGATATTGAACCATTCAGGAGTAACTGAAAAATGAAACGAATTTTTCCAATTCGTTTCGTAATTGTTTCGTAATTGTTTCGTTATTGATTCGTTATTGATTTGTAAATGTTTCGTTATTATTTCCGCATGTCTGGTGCAAGTTTTAGGGTTGCTGTTTGTTTTCTCAGTGAAAAAAATATAATTATCACACCAACAGTCAACAACAGAGGGAGAGGGAAGCTTCAGAAGTTTTTTTAGCGTATTGCGCGATCGCGGCCGCCATTAACGAATCGATTCGTAATTGTTTCGTAATTGTTTTATGATTTCCGAAATTTCATAAATATCGAACTTTTTTTAAGGAAAATTTCGGAATTCTTTTAAATAACGAAACGCAAAAACCCCCTAAAAACGAATCGAGTTTAGAAACAAATTTTTCCGTGTTTGGACAGCCCTAGTACCTGAGAAATTCAGTAATTATAAAACAACCTATCAAAATTATGTTCAGTGTCACACAAACTTTATGGATGAATCTTTATATTGTGGTGATTCAGTTTCAGAGGTTATGTCCATAAAAAGAAAAAAATGCTTGAGACCAAATAGTTTTACTTTGAATTTTTAAAAGGTCGGTTCTTTTAAAATCAGGTTCAGTGCTAAGTGAAGTCTGCGTATTCAGAAAATAAGGGTTTATCTTTACATTAAAAATGGGTGTCTTTGTGTCAGCAAAATATGATGAGTGCAGGTTTACTATCTAGTTCTTAGTGTGAAGTCACCTATGCCCAAAAAAAGGAGACAATAAATATTCCAGTGAGGAAGTATTAAGCAAGCATTTGCAGTTTAACAAAACAGCCAAAAAGACATGTGACAGATGTGAAAGAGTTACTCACATTAGATATCTGGCTAATAAATGCCTCTAAAATGCTGTAAAGAATAAGAGAACTCTAATTATTCAGTAAATAGAAATGTATTAACTAGATAAATAAGTGCCAGTTATAGGAGTATCAGTATATAACAGATATTGACATTTTGCAATCTCTGTGTATTTCATTTATTTATTTATTATTTATTTATTAATGCGCTTGTATACCGCTAATATCTCAGCCTAAGTCGGCGACTCATTGCGGTTTACAACACTTTAAAAAAAACCAGTATTCAGTTTAAAAGCATAAAACACATATACAATACAAATTATTGGGCCACCAATAACAATCCCATGCATCTCGTAACTGGAATCGCAATCCAAAATTCATCGTCCATGATTACCAATCCTTTATCCACAGAAGATATAAAATGTGTGATTTCTTAAACTGAATGTTGTAATTGGTTGTGGATTTTGATACTTGTTTGATATTACAATGTTGTTTTAGTTTGTTTTATATTGTTATGTATTTTAATGTGTCACATTTTAATTGTTTTGATTGGGCTTGACCCCATGTCAACCACCCTGAGTCCCTTTGGGAGTTGGAGGAGGGGTACAAAAATAAAGTTATTACTACTACTACTACTACTACTAATAATAATAATAATGTCAAACTCATTTCCATTGTGGGCCATATCAGCCTTATGGTCGCTTTCAAATGGCTGTTTAATCGATGGATGGAAATTCTGTGGATACAGAGGCCCAACTACATATATATATTACATAGTGGTTGGTGCTTTTTAGTTTTTACTCAGTTTGGATCCCCTGATGTTATTGAATGATAACTCTCATCACTTTTGATTATTTGCCATCAGGCCCATAGCCAGGATTTCAATTCGGGGGGGGGGGGTGAGTCTGAGTGAAAGAGGGTCTACCCTAGCAAACCTTTCATATCGTTACCCCCAAACCCCCATGCATATGGGATATATTGAGTATGGTGATCAGATCATGATATGAATAAACATAACAGTTTAAATAATGCACCAGTAAGGCCTTTTCGTGAACCACCATGAGAATTTTGGGGGGGGGGGGCTGAAGCCCCCCAAGCCCCCTCCTCCGGCTACATGCCTGTTTGCCATGCAGACTGGGGATAATCAGAACTGCTAGCCAGAAGCACTTGTGGCTCTGAAGTTGGGGAAAGCTTAAAGGACCTTTTAAAATCAGACATCATACCACAAGCCTAGAATCAAAATTCAAACCCCAGTGTCCTGAATAAACAGAACAAACTGCAGCGTTTCATACACTACTGTATCACAACTCCCATCAGCTCTAGTCATGGTGTCTAATGATGAGGAATGCAGGAGTTGTAGTCCAGCATCTGGAGGGCCACATAAAATGACATGGTAGGCAGGATTCAGTCCATGGACCTTAAGTTTGATACATGTGACTCACATGTAAAGCAAACTATGGACCCAAACTATGAGAAGATGAGTAGTCTGTTTCTCAATTTTAAGAAGGCTACATGATGATTAAGCTGCACGGTAATTCTCCCATGTTATAATAACCTGAGGTTCCAAGACTTAGGACTGTGCAAGTGGATACTAAAAATGTTTGTTTGAATTACTGGTATATCATAGTTCAAGAATTGACAATAGGAATCTTCAAACAGATGCAATTTATCTGAAAATGACAAAAAACCACCAGCTCCTCAGTCTAAATAAGACAGGGGTGGGGAATCACATCTGCTCATCTGCTTCGAGATCTGTATTGGAAGACCAGTCATCTAGACTAGATTGCGACAGAATGGTCCATTTACAACCTGCAGAATTACTTCTTTGAAATAAAAACTATGCTCTGCATGGTGCCATAAGACAAATGCCCCATCTACACTTTTATATAATATAGTTTCATAATGCAGTTTAACTGCATTGAACTGTGATATATGAGTCTACACTGCCATTTATTTATTTATTTACCCTATTTATAGCCTGCCTTTCTCTACCCCAAGGAGGACTCAAAGTGGCTTACATATGGCAATTATTCAATGTCTTAAACACATAATTGTTAAACTGTATTATAAAGCTGTATTATAATGCAATGTAGATGGGGACAAAGTTCAACAAAGACCTGTAGAAAGCAGCTGGGAGTACTTCATGAGTTGCACCAGTAAGACAGAGTAGCTGGTTAACAAATGGCAAAATGGAAGAGAGGATCAGCAGGACCAGGGACAGCACCAATTTTACACAAATAAAGCAAAGTGTTGACATGACTGTCCTCCTGCCTCTATAGCAGTGGTTCCCAACCTTTGGTCCTCCAGGTGTTTTGGACTTCAACTCCAAGAAATCCCAGCCATCCTGCCAGCTGTTAGGAATTGTGGGAGCTGAAGTCCAAAACACCAAAGGTTGCGAATCACTGCTCTATGGTCTGAAGTGGGAGCTTGAGGTTGTGATGTTAATGCAGAAAATAGTGTTAATTCCTTACTAGAAAGGGCTGAGCCACAGTCAGAATCCAGATATACACCTCTTTCCTCAACAAGATATGTGAATTATTTCCCCACAGAACTCTTGAGTTTGTTTGGCTTGGGCACTGGGAGACCTCTTAGTCATTCTTCTGCTTTAAGGTTGCTGTCCAAAATGTAGTTCATGACAACCGGGATCATCCATAGAGCCTTGCGGCATTTCAAGGAGTGAATCACACATAGGCATTTGCACTTTCTGATTCAGAATTCACATGATGTTCAATCACGTCAGCTGTCATTCCTATTCTAATCAGCACTATTTTCATTCCAGAATCACTCCGGATATTCTTTTATGAGCTGCTGCACTTTCAATGGTCCAATGTTTTATCTATGTTGTATTAAAATCGATTTACAGTAATTGTCTTACACTGTCAATTTAGTTATTAAATTCTGAAACAAATGCCAAATTGCCCACAAGATGGGGCCAATGAGTAATAGGAACACAGATAACATTTAAACGGCTGGACAGCTATGAAACTCATAGGATCTCCAAAGGTTGACTGGCTAATTGAAGGCACATACACAAAACCAGTGCTTAAAATGTTATTTTACAAATATAATTAATTATAGTTATCATTCCAAGGTCCACAAAATAGTTTACTGTTATAGCTATGACATTTAATATAATGATTTATTCTCTCATACTTCAAATTTATTATTTTTTTTTATTTTTTAACATTTTGGATTATCTATTATTTTAATTCTGTGTTTTTTTTACTTGAGTGACAGTTGGAGTTTTTGTTTAGGAATCTACAGACTTACTAAGAAAATGCAACAAATGCTACATTCAGCAAAGGACAAGAGGGATCCTCTCACCTCTGCAGGAGTCGACTGTATACCATGCAGCTGTGGATAAGTTGACATAGCATTGCCCAAACATAAATCAAGGAACATGAAAGGCACTGCAGACTGCTTCGACCAGAGAAGTCAGCCATAGCAGAGCAACTGATGAACCAACCTGGACACAGCATATTATTTGAGAACATGGAAATGTTGGACCACTCTCACAAACACCAAGTCAGGCTACACAGAGAAGCCATTGAAATCCACAAGCACGTGGACAATTTCAACAGAAAGGAAGAGACCATGAAAATGAACAAAATCTGGCTACCACTACTGTCTACCAGTACCAAAACTCTAAAATTATAACAGTAAAACAACACTCAAACACAGGGGAACTCCAGAGAGGAAACAATCAGGGACAGCTAATCACCTCTCAACAAAGGATTCCCCCAGGCAGTAACAAGCCAGACCTTGGAAACTGCTAGGCCATTAAATGCTAATCAAGGTGGCCAACTGAAACATTCACATCTACCTCCAACAGACAAGAGTTCTTTCTCCCACCCTGGCAATTATTCCACAGATAAATAAACCCCAATTTCCTAATTTCCAACAGACCTCACAACCTCTGAGGATGCCTGCCACAGATGAAACGTCAGGAGAGAATGCTTCTGGAACATGGCCATACAGCCCGAAAAACTTGTTGCAAATAGCGGGTTCCAGTCAGGTCCAATGCAGAAGACAAAATAACACAGCACACAGGCAAGAGGGAGAAGAACAGAAAAACTTTACTCTAATCAGCAGAGTCAAAACATAAAATTGCGGTGTTGCAAACAAAACAAACAGTGCAACAAACTTACATAGTCCTTGTAAGCAATACAGAATAAGGCTTCTTCGTCTTCATCCAATTGAGAGAGAAGTACAAATGGTTGAGTAAAATGCTTGAACAAAGGCTCCTCAGAGTAAAGCTGAACTGTATTCTAAAATCCATACAGTTATACCCCACCAGGTGTAGTCCAAACTTACTAGTTGGCCTACATTAGCAACTGCACATAATAATAAACAGAATAAGGTTTGCTTTAACACACACACACATATATACTTGATCCTGTTACGACTCACTGTAACAAAACTTACAGCAACCCAATTCCTAGACTGTTAGGAATTGTGGGAGTTGAAGTCCAAAACACCTGGAGGGCCGAAGTCTGCCCATGCCTTTTTAAAGGCATTGCTATCCTAGGCCTGGAGCCCCCGGTGGCGCAGTGGGTTAAAGCGCTGAATTGCTGAGCTTGTTGACCAAAAGGTCACAGGTTCGAAGCTTCCGCTGTCAGCCCCAGCCTCTGCCAACCTAGCACTTCGAAAACATGCAAATGTGAGTCAGGCCCGTAGCCAGGATTTTGTTTCAGGGGGAGCTGTGTTTGATTCGGGGGGTGGGGGTGGGGGGTGGGCTGAGTCTGAGGGAAAGAGGGTCTACCCTAGCAAACCTTTTGTATCGTTACCCCAATACCCCCATGCATATGGGATATATTGAGCATGGTGATCAGATCATGATATGAATAAACATAACAGTTTAAATAATATACCAGTAAGGCCTTCTCGCGGACCGCCATGAGAATTTTTTTGGGGGGGGGGGGCTGAAGCCCCCCAAGCCCCCCCCCCCCCCCCGGCTACATGCCTGACCCTGCGGATCAGATATTTACATTGTGATTCATAACAGTAGCAAAATTACAGTTATGAAGTAGCAACGAAAATAATTTTATAGTTGGGGGTCACCACAACATGAACTGTATTAAGGGGTCACGGCATTAGGAAGGTTCAGAACCACTGTTTTAAGCCCCCCAAGCCCCCCCCCCCCCGGGCTACATGCCTGATGTGAGTAGATCAATAGGTACAGCTCCAGCGGGAAGGTAATGGTGCTCCATGCAGTCATGCTGGCCACACGACCTTGGAGGTGTCTACGGACAACGCCGGCTCTTCGGCTTAAAAATGGAGATGAGCACCACGCCCCAGAGTCGGACACGACTGGACTTAATGTCAGGTGAAAACCTTTACTGGGTTGTTGTAGGTTTTTTCGGGCTATATGTCCATGTTCTAGAGGCATTCTCTCCTGATGTTTCGCCTGCATCTATGGCAAGCTAAATTAACTAATTTATGAGGCCATAAAAAAAGACTCCAGCAAAGAACTCCAGCAAAAGCATGCGGGGAATGCGGAAGTACTTCATCAGTGTCGCAGATGGACAATGAAAGCGACAGCTCCCCTAGCGGCCAGAAAAAGTTAAATAGCCTCTGTGTATGTCTGTATGTATGTCTGGACTGACCTTGAAGGAGCTGGGGGTGGTGACGGTCGACAGGGAGCTCTGGCGTGGGCTGGTCCATGAGGTCATGAAGAGTCGGAGATGACTGAACGAATGAACAACAACAACAACATGTCTGTATATGTTGTATGTCAAATTGGCATTGAATGTTTGCCATATATGTGTACATTGTAATCCGCCCTGAGTTCCCTGCGGGTTGAGAAGGGTGGAATATAAATACTGTAAATAAATAATAAGCATCCTCAGAGGTAGTGGGGTCTGTTGGAACTAGGAAAAAGAGTTTATATATCTGTGGAATGACCAGGGTGGGGCAAAGGACTCTTGTCCTTTACTTAATTCTGGGCACCGCAATTCAAGAGAGATATTGACAAGCTGGAATGTGTCCAGAGGAGGGTGACTAAAATGATCAAGGGTCTGGAGAACAAGCCCTATGAGGAGCAGCTTAAGGAGCTGGGCATGTTTAGCCTGAAGAAGAGAAGGCTGAGAGGAGATATGATAGCCATGTATAAATATGTGAGAGGAAGCCACAGGGAGGAGGGAGCAAGCTTGTTTTCTGCTTCCTTGGAGACTAGGACGCAAAGGAACAATGGCTTCAAACTACAAGAGAGGAGATTCCATCTGAACATGAGGAAGAACTTCCTGACTGTGAGAGCCGTTCAGCAGTGGAACTCTCTGCACTGGAGTGTGGTGGAGGCTCCTTCTTTGGAAGCTTTTAAACAGGGGCTGGATGGCCATCTGTCAGGGGTGATTTGAATGCAATATCCCTGCTTCTTGGCAGAATGGGGTTGGACTGGATGGCCCATGAGGTCTCTTCCAACTCTTTGATTCTATGATTCTATGATTATCCTAGGCCTAGCTACTGCACCATTAGCTTCCACTTCCCAATAATTCCTCTCACTCCCTTTCCTCCCTAGCAACCCAAACAGCCTTTCTAATAAGCTTCAGCGCCTTAGAACTACGTTTCCCATGATGCTTTAGGGCACCGCTTGAGTAGCTCAGTGGAAAAGAGGCTGAGTTGTCTCTTTCTATGCCTGGGAGCTGCCTTTTTAGCCTCCCCGTGCTCATTGGAACTACGTTTCCCACAAGGCACCGCTCCAACAATTCTCTGGAGGGAGGGGCGGGGGACGGGGGAGGGAATGGCCAAGATGGCGGCCGGTCTGAGGCGCTGTGTTGAGAGTCGGGGGCGTCGCGGCGCTCGGCGGCGCTGCTGAGGGGCGAGCAGCGCTCGGAGCAGCCGGCTAGCCAGCCCGCCATGTCGGAGCCCGGGCACTTAGGGGTGAAGCGGGCCGAGTCGGCGCGCGTGAGGCGCGCGGAGCAGCTGAAGCGCTGGAAGGGCTCCCTGACGGAGCTGGAGCCGGTGACCCCCGCCCGGAGCCGGTACCGCGGAGGGGCCCGCGTCCGCTTCGAGGACGGCGCCGTCTTCCTGGCCGCCTGCTCCAGCGGGGACACGGACGAGGTGAAGCGGCTCCTCGCCCGCGGGGCCCGCCTCAACACGGCCAACGTGGACGGGCTGACGGCGCTGCACCAGGTAGATCGAACCCCCCTCCCTTCCTCTCCTTTCCTTTCCTCCCTTAACGGCGGCCCCTTCGCTCCTCCGGCTGTCAGGGAGAGGCCTGCCCAGGCGTCCCCTCCAAAGGCCCAAAGAAGATGCGCGCATTGGCCTTTCCTTGGGGATGTGGTCGGGAACCAACCACACACACACCTTGGAGCAGCAGTGGGCAAACTTGGGCCCTCCAGGTGCTTTGGACTTCGACTCCCATCATTCCTGACAGCCTCAGGCCCTTTCCTTTTGCCCCTCAGCCGCTTAAGCGGCTGAGGGGCAAAAGGAAGGGGCCTGAGGCTGTCAGGAATGATGGGAGTCGAAGTCCAAAGCACCTGGAGGGCCCAAGTTTGCCCATGACTGCCTTGGAGGATCATAATGATAATAATAATAAGTCACAGCAAGAGACAAGTTGGGGTAATATCAGCACCCTCCCCTGCCTCCCTTCAGATCTTAAGGCAGGTAGGATGATGATAACAACAACAACAATAATAATGCAATACTCTTGACTACACGATCGTGGGAAAAACAAACTATGGATCATCTATGTTGCAATCCCAGGCAACAGCAGAATGGATGAGAATGCACTAGAAAAGTTTACACAAGCCACTCGTGGTGATCGTCATACTGGGTGCAGTGCCGAAAGACCTTGGCCTGCACTTAAAAACAATCGGCGCTGATAAACCTGGACAACCTGGACATAGCACATTATTTGAGAACACAGAAATGCTGGACCCAGGCCCGTAGCCAGGATTTTGTTTCAGGGGGGCTGAGTTTGGTTTGGGGGGGGGGGCTGAGTTTGAGTGAAAGAGGGTCTACCCTAGCAAATCTTTTGTATCGTTATCCCAGTACGCCCATGCATATGAGATATATTGAGCATGGTGATCAGATCATGATATAAATAAACATAACAGTTTAAATAATGTACCAGTGAGGCCTTCTCGTGGACCACCATGAGAATTTGGGGGAGGGGGGCTGAAGCCCCCCAAGGCCCCCCCCCCCCCCAGCTACATGCCTGGCTGGACCACTCTAACAGCCACCATGTCAGACTGCACAGAGAAGCCACTGAAATCCACAAGCATGTGGACAATTTCAACAGAAAGGAGCAAACCGTGAAAATGAACAAAATCTGGTTACCAGTATTAAAAAACTCTAAAATTATAACAGTGAAACAATACTCAAACACAGGGGAACTCCAGAGAGGAAACAGTCAGGGACAGCTAATCACCTCTCAACAAAGGATTCCCCCAGGCAGTAACAAGTCAGACTTTGAAAACTGCTTACACAGTTTGAGGATTTAAAGATTAATCTGCACAAGCCACTAGTGGTGATCGGCATACTGGGTGCAGTGCCGAAAGACACTTGGTCTGCACTTAGAAACAATCGCCGCTGGTAAAAGCACCATCTGTCCCCTGCACAAGGCCACCCTACTTGGATCGGCACACATTACTCGCCAATACATCACACGGTCCGAGACACTTGGGAAGTGTCTGATGAGTGATCGAATACAAAAGCCAGCGTAGTGATCTTGTTTGCTGTGTATTGATTATTGTATATAATAATAATAATAATAATAATAATAATAACAGCTTTATTTTTGTACCCCGTCTCCATCTCCAGAAGGGATTCAGGGCGGCTTACACATGGCACAAAGTGCCTAATACAATACATAACATAAAATAAACAAACAGTACAATACAAAATAAACCAGTAGTATATATAAAAAAACAAATAATAATAATAAGGTAAAGGTGAAGGTTTCCCCTGACATTAAGTGTAGTCGTGTCCAGCTCTAGGGTGGTGGCACTCATCTCCATTTCTAAACCGAAGAGCTGACATTGTCTGTAGATGCCTCCAAGGTCATGTGGCCAGCATGACAACATGGAGCATTGTTAACTTCCTGCTGGAGTGGTACCTATTGATCTACTCACATTTTCATGTTTTTGAACTTCTAGGTTTGCAGAAGCTGGGCCTAACAGTGGGAGCTCACCCCGCTCCCTGGATTCAAACCACCAATCTTTCGGTTAGCAAGTTCAGCAGCTCAGTGGTTTAACCCACTGCACCACACCAGAGGGCCATAATACTAATAATAATAATAATAATAATAATAATAATGTGTTATCCCCCTCTTAACACCTCAAGGATGATGATGATGATGATAAAACTTTATTTCTATCTTGCTGTAAAGTGCATGAAAAAATAAACAATCATAAACAATTGGGAACATATTAAACAGCAAATATCAAATAATAATAGAACTGGATAGTAAATTAAACAAACATAACTAAAATACACAATTAGACTATACTAAATTAAAACAGGATTCAATAGTTTAAACTATTAATAGTTAAAAATTAAAATTGTAAAGCCAGTATAACAAACCAGTTGGTGGGGACCGAACAATGTTAATTCTACAATGTAGAGGCACCCTGAGTTCTCTAAATGCTTTTGGTAGCTGAGAAAAGGCCAGTTTCAAAATATTGTGGCTTAGAATAATTGATATGAATTTGTGGGTAATAATAATAAGAGGGATGTTTTAAGGCAGGCATGGGCAAATGGCGGCCTTCCAGGTATTTTGGACTTAAACTCCCACAATTTCTAACATGATGATAAAAAAGGTTGTGAAGGGACATTATAATAATTTTTAAATATTTGAAAGAATGTCACATTGATGGAACAAGCCTGTTTTTTGCTGCTCTGGAGACTAGAAAATAAAGCAATGGATTCAAATTGTAGGAAAAGAGGTTATTAGGAAGAACTCCCAGGCAGTTAGAATAAGTTGCCTTTGAGCATAGTGGGGTGTTCTTCTCTGGAGTTTTTAAAGCAGAGATTGAATGGTCATCTGTTGAGAGAGCTTTGATTGGGTGTTCATTCATGGCAGGGGGTTGGACTGGATGGCCCTTGTAGTTGCTTCCAACTCTATAATTCTGTGATTCTGATAAAATGTTAATTTAAAATTCATAGTTTAAAATTGACTGGCTAGGCCTGCCAGATCTTTAATTCTACAAATGGCTTATTGGCCTATGCATTTTGACTAACCCTGTATTTTAAATTCTGACAGCCCATTGAGCTGTCAGATTTTTTTTTCCAGAGAGTCATTCCACAGTCTATGATGGCCAATGAAAAGGTCCTCTAGATGACAGTTGCCAGCCTTTACACCCTTTAACAGCTAATAGTAGCTAACCATTCAAAGGCTTCAGGAAATACATTTTAGTGAAAATGTCAATAGAGTTAAACATTCCATTTTAAATCACAATTTTACATCAAGTGCTCAAGTTGTCTCCCTGCACAGCCAAGTGCTGCTCACATTGTCAATCCAACACTCCTTTACCATTGGAATATTTAATCCTGAATACATTATAAGGTTAGAAAAATCTTACCTTCTAATTATCAGCTGTGAAGTTTTATAACACATACAGATAAATTGGGGTAGAGAGGGCAAGGCATTCACCGGTGGTATCCCAAATGTGGAGGAAGTGTCAACATGAAGAATGTGCCCAATATTCACCATCAGTCTGTGTTTCTTGCCTCCCTTCTTACTTCTTCTTTCCTTTTCTGACTGCCTCCTTTGGATCAATCCATTCACAGGAATAGAGTCTCTGGCTGCTTCCCTGTGGAAAATGATGTTCATTCTCTATAGCTAGCAGGTTTTACAGGATTGCACCAATGGCCCATGATGGGATCTTTCTGTGTTCTCCATTGCTGCCCCCTTTTAAGAACTCTCCTCCTCTTGTCCTACCCACTCCCATATTCTCAAAAGATAACCCAGGTGAACTGACAAGATGTACATCCCTTGAACTCACTGTATGCTATACAAGTTGTACCCTGTACTGTGTGTTCATGATTGGGTACATAGCACTATTGGTTATGATTAAACTGGAACTCAAGATCAGCTCTCTTTTTCTCTACACTGATTTAGCCAAGTCCTAAAGTACTTGTCCTGGTGGCGATATGTCACCTTTTATATACCCACATAGATGTAAAATGCCTGCCAGTATTTTATATGCTATTAGCACCATATTCTTCTAGTAGGTGTTTTCTTGTCCAGACAGTAATTTCCATCCATACTTCCCATACTGTAACACAAACTATAGCACAAAGCTTATGGTTTTTGCCACTTACCCTTAATTGATAATATTTTTGTCTTCTGTATCATAATTTCAGGAGGTATGGAACATGTAATAGTGGGAAGAAGAGGTCACATAAGTATTATCATTCAGTCTGCCCTGCCATACCACCCCATCCCCCCAAAAAAGATAGAAAATATGAGTAAGACACATTTGACTTTGCTTTGGTAGATCAGTGCAAGGTCAAACTAGTTTGGTAACCGTCTTCTGATGTTTCATGTTTACAGTTTATTGGTGAATTGCACAAGGATTTTGTCTGAAGCTAAGCTAGCTTGATCTGCCTGGTCTTATAGGAGGAGCCACACTTCAAATGGAATAGACTTTAGTACAAAATATACCTGTCCCCGCTATTTATACTGTGCACTGTTTTCTGTAAGTGAGTCTGTGAAAATTTGAAATAAAACATTAGAGTGGAAGTTACTACTACAAAATGAAAACTTCTAGAAAAGTTGTATTTGGAAAAGCTTCAACTTGAAATATTGGTGTGCTTTTAAAATTGATATTTTGGGTATTTCTGGTTGTTCGTGGTTTATTTATGATGTTTTTGCAGTTTTAGCAATGTCAAGATTATGTTTCATCTACTGCCTTAGTTTATTGGATTTATTTTAACACATCATGTGAAGAAGCTGCTGTTATACTGTTGACTCTGAAAATCTTTTCCTTTGGCAACCCTTATAGAGACCACAAGGTGCCAGAGTCTAAGATAAGCAACACACAATTCTATTAATAGAATTTCTAATGTGCCCCAGGCATTAAAAGTAACCCCGAGAGGCTGCTCCCAAAATGATAAAAGCATTATCATTCAGTCCTCTGTTTGTTGGTTATTCTGCAGTGATATTCTTCATATTCCAAAAGACAAAATGTTTCTGATTGGGAGACAACTGATAAGACATGCAGGAATCTCTTCTCACTTAAATTACATTTCACTATAATCCTATTTATGTTTTTCATATTGTTGTAAAATATATTGTTACATTTTTTATTCTTCAAAAGTTGTTCTTTTACCAAATTAGCATTTCTCTAAAATGGTAGGGGAATTTTTGAGTGTTGGTAGAAAGATAAAAGCAAGGATGGGTGATATCTTTTTTAGATTGCTAAAATATTATTAAAAGAATCCTTCACAACACTCCCTTTTTATAGACAAAAGACTGCCTGTCACTGTTTATTTTGAAGCACATGGCTCCTGTGTTAGGTGAGAGGATAAGCACCAAGCAACCCTATATCAAAATATTATCTAGATTCTAGATTAAATTTAGATAGGCAAAAACAATAATTGGAAAGGAAATTGTAAGTATTATGTAGTGGTTAGAGGAAGATTGAGGATGAAAGAAGAAGGTTTGCTTTTGTTTTGGATTGCGGCAAATCTCCTTCTTTCAGTATGAGATCCTGTTGCATGTGGCTGCTTGTGATATTTTCATGGAAAAAAGAAGATATGGCTGTATGCAGGGCCAAAAAATATAATATTCAGCCCCATGTTTGAATTTCAGTATTGATCCTAAAAATATAAAATAATGCCAGCTTTTTACTGCAAAGCAAAACCAAAAGGAAAAAAAGTAAAAAGCTGGGGTTGTTAAAAGTCAGCTTGTTAAATGCATACATGCAATTCCATTAACATGGATCAATATTAAGCGTATGTTAATTTGTATGTATTTTGCATAGAAGTAGGCATGGGTAAGAGAAAGCCTGTCTGATCTTGAAAGCTAAGCAGGGTCAGTCTTGGTTAGTACTTGGATAGGAAACAGACTTTTAATCTCAGGTCCTGTCGTCGATATTTTAGAGGGAATACTCACTTCTGAGTATTCTTTCCTATACAAACCTTACAAAATACATGGGGTCACTATAAGTTGCTGTTTACCCATTCTAATTTCTATGACATCATTAATTTTTCAGGCATACCATAAAGTTTTTATAAATTGCTGATGAATTCAAACCTAGAGTTTAATTCTGTATGTTACTAATCATAGAATTCAAGCAGTCTTTATATAGAATGATGAAGCTTTATGTCATACCCTGTCAGATCTGTTTTGTACCTTACGTGCATATGGCATTCTCTCTCGACTTCACATTCTTCGCCGAAAACTATTTATGATCTTCATTTGCATTTAAACACGTGACTTAATTGAACAAATGTAACTCTGCATGCTGGCAGGGAAGGTGCTTGATTTTTGCTGTCTGTCACACCAAATTTGAAAGAGAATGTGACATCAAAGAAGGCGTGTGTGCAACTGGAACACTTCCTTTTATTAGAGAGCTCTAGATGGTAACTGCTAACCTTTAGTAAAGCCTGTGGGCTGCAGAGAAAGTGCTCAGCTCAGTGAGGGAAAGTGGCTGGCATGATGACAACTATCTCCTCAGCTTGTATCTTCGCAGTGTGATCGTGCTGAGGTAGGCGTAAAGCCTGTGCAATCTTGAGTGCAGCGGAAATAACTCCATTCTGTTTCAAGTGAGAGAGCTCAGCTTAGTAGCATGTAACATATTGTACTCCATGGACCGGGGGGACGGGGACGTGAGGGTATGTGTGACTTTAACTATTGAGCCCTTTTTGAAGGTCAAAATCAGTCAAAGCCATCATTTGAAAAACATTTTAAGCTACCACCAAGATCCTACTTTTTTATCCTGACTTTCACTTGTAACAAAGTGACCCTGAGACCTTCACACTACCTGTTATATTAGCAGCTTCCTGTTCCCTGCTTTGATACATGTCAGAGCCATATCTCAAATGCTATGACTTTGAAGCTGGAGTTAGAGCTCACCATATCTTCTTTCATTTGACATTATTTTGTGTTTCCATGTGTTTTGGAAGTTAAGGTGTTTGTCCCTTTCCCCTTCCTTCTGTGTCTCCCACAAATAGTGATAAGTGTCCCAAATCTTTATGTTACAATTGTATGGAAAAGTATGCCATGCTTCTTCTGAACAAGCAAACAGTTTGTTTTATAGATATATTCAGGTATTCTGGCTTTTATTTGATTATTGGAACCACTATGTTTTAACTGTTTATTGTTTAATCTTTCTATTTTGTTTTATTTTGTTTTTTCTTTATTGACTTGTCATTTATTTTGCATATATTATTTATTGTATTTATTTATGTTGTGAGCTGCCCCGAGTCCTTTTGGGGAGATGGGATGGGATCAAAATAAAGATGGTGGTGGTGATGATGATTATTATTTCTAATGAGTTTTTAAAAAATTAGGAGCTAATGATTTGAAGTTCATTTCTTGGTGTAAAGTGCAGGTTTTAAACTTGAAAGCCATCAATCACTCTAATATTTAAATAACTCTTTGTCTAAACAGATTTTCAGCAGGGGACTCTACTATCAAAATTCAGTAGTGTGGTTATTCGGGAAAGAAGCTACACAGTGGGGGTACCCCAATAGTAAAATACTATTCAAGAACCATTTAGCCTGGATTTGATAAGTTGTATTCAGTGCATCTGGAGGCACCAGGCTGGGGAAAGTTGATGTAAATCAGTGGTTCTCAGCCTGTGGGTCCCCAGATGTTTTGGCCTTCAACTCCCAGAAATCCTAACAGCTGGTAAACAGGCTGGGATTTCTGGGAGTTGTAGACCAAAACACCTGGGGACCCACAGGTTGAGAACCACACATGTAGATGTTTGCAACTCATTGAGTAGCATATAGCAGGCTCCCTGCAATGCATATATATTATTTGCAAATAGGTCATATATTTTAGGATAGTTTAAGGGCAAATGCATGTAGTAAAACGTGTATGCTGGCAATGAAGTTGCATGTAGCACAGTGTTTAGTCATGCCTGGGGGTGGACATGTGGTAAAACTGCTAGTATGAAAATATGAGCTAGGAAATTTTTAGTATCCCACATACTTCACTGTCACTTATTTCTGAGGTTGAAGATTGAGAAACTAAATTAACTAAATCAGAAAAAATATGTTAGATTTTGGATTGACAGGTAAACTATCAGGGAAGTTTACCACCTACAAGTTGCACTGTTGAATTGTATTAATTCTTCAGGTTGAAATATATGACTTGCTTCCAGGATAGTAAATCCCATTGAATTTAATGGAATATGCTTTTTCAGTATCAGGCTATTAATTGGAGTTTTAGCAATGGCAATAACAAGACTTGCAGGGTAGAAATTACATTTCTTTATATCCTGGGTCTGGAATATTTTAAAGTTGAAATGAAGTTGTGCATGGTACAGTGGCATAGTTTATGGCTTTATGCATAAAAGTGCAGCATTTTGTAGTCTGATCTAAATAAAACAATACTTTTAATGTTAATAATGCTGCTAGAAGACAAGGGACTTTTGCCACCAGTTATGCCAATAGATAGGGGACATCATTAGCTAGCCTTGACTGCACTGTGAAATAGAAATACTGAGTCTGACCCATATCAAATATTCATTCTCAGAAAATTAAGTCTTTTTATAAGTAGAAGTTTCGTAACTCTGAAAATATTTACTTTATATACTAATGTATAAGTCAACCTCACATATATGTTGAAGGCAGGTTTGGAGGCCAAAATTATGGATTTTGATATGACCTGTGAATAAGTCAAGAACCATTAAATGGAGAGAGAACCTAAAACAAGGACCAGTTTGAGCATTGCCATTTTCCTGCCTAGGGATTCAAAAGGGACAGAAGTGGCTCCATGGCAGAGTGTAGATGGAGTTGATGCTTCTTTTAGGTTCTCCTTGGGTGGAGTTTTCTACTCAGAAAAGGAGGATGTTTCATATATATATAAGACTTAAGGTACAGTAGTAACATTAACACGTGGATATGTCAATCATGTTTTCTGGCTTGACTTAGACACAGATATACACAGTAATATTTTTAAAAAGACTACTGCTGTCAGAGCACTAGGATCTTGTTCAAAAACAAGACATTTTCAATTAGAAGGAAGCCATTTGAACCAATCCCATTGTTAGTCGAAACAGAAGTGGGAGGGTGTTACTAAATTGATGTAATTACAGAATGTAATAACTTGGCTTTGCCCACTCATAAGGGACCAAAATTTTAGTTACTAGCTTTAGTTATGAAGATTGCCTTATTTAACCTTCTAGTAATCGAGTTGTGGATAACCACAACTTTTTTTTTTTTGCTTTCTAGCATTCATTATTAGAATTTATGAAATCTTTTGATGGAAGAAAGATCATTTACTGCTAGTCTTTTCAGGTCCAGACTAAACTTGGCTCTTTGATGCTTTGAACTGCTGGATTGATTTGACACAACAACTGCTACTATCAATTTCCTGACTGTATGAAAAACAGGCTTCTATTTATAAAATGTTCATTTCAGTCGTGCATGCAGCTACTGTTGTTTCTGCAGTGTCTTTGAACTTTGATTTGATCAACAAAGATCTTGTGAATGACATATTGAATAATTTCAAAGTCACTCTCTCTTGTCTCTAAACAAAGCTAATGGTACTTTCCCATGTCAAATAAGACTAATAGGTCCTTTTTATATGCCTAACCCTGTTCCAAGTTCCAACCTTTTAACCTATCTGATCACTCCTAAGATTAATATGTTGGACACAAACGTGAGCAGGTATCATTTCTGTTCTTATTTTGCAGGCAAAGTGCACATTTCCTCTTCCAGTTCTTACCAGTTTAATTTTATATAGAGGCAGAAGTGGACAAACTTAACTTGGTTGCCAAACATTATTTTTAGCTGCTGATAACCTCTCCCTAGGCTCTGTATTGGAATCAGACTCAAATAGTATTGAACTTTGAGGGATGCCCAAAGGAGTGCATGTGTCACTTGTGACCTTGTCTGTGATACAAAGTGAGAACCTATCCTGAAACATTTGGCACATGATTCTATTCCCATTCTCTCTAAACCTCGGGATGTGTAACTGAAATAGTAACCTGTTGTTTCCTGTTTTTGCACTGTTACCACATGTCGTCTTCTACACATGTTATGTTCATATATATAATGAACACATGCTTTTTCAGCTGTTTCACTAAAAGTAGTGGCATGCAGAAAGATTATCTGTCAGACAGTGACATAAGTTTAGAACTGTGAATCAATTATTTGATCACAAATGAGTGAAGAACTTGTTAATGTAAGAGGTTTTTTTTTGTTATTTTGAAGAAGTATTAGGTTCTGTACAAAAAGAATAAATTGATATTTCTGTAGTTAACACTAGGGAGATGGAGAAAGCTGCCTACTCGTAAAATCTAAATATGGGCAGCAAACAGCAGATTCCATGTATACATGGAAGTGCTAGTTGTGATAGAAAAGGAGAAGTCAAAATATAAATAGTTCTGTTGGCATCCTAACCCTGGGATGAGGAAATGGTGAGAAAAAGAAATGAAGTGAGGTTTTGAAAGAGGAATAGAAGATAAAGCTTCTCATCCCCCTTTTAATGATGGACTGCCAATAGAGTTCCTGCTGTGGTTGGGACATGGTTAATAGGGAATACCACTCAAGTCTGTGTCTGCTCTTTTTGTTAGAGAAAAGAAAAATGCAGGCAGCTGCAAAGTTGTGCATGCCCAGTGGTTCCCTAATTGAGCTGAATGCAGAATAATAAAAATGAAGAAAGAAGGGAGCATGGTGGATGAAAGTAGATTAAAGCAACAAAGGTTGAGGTAATCCTTCTAAAATTAACCCCTCAAATAAAAACACCCATTGTCTAAATATGTGTTCTGGACATTGACATCTTTCTATCTATACACATAATAAAAGTGAAAAATGTGTATGTGTGTATGTGGTAGAGGTGTCCACTTATGGAGACAGACTACCACCTCCAACAGCTGTAACCCACAGTGCTGAAGAACCACCAAAAGCCCTCCCCCCAAGGACATTTCAGATTATAGTGAGCGCCATGAACATGTAGCCCAAACCCTGCCACTGTCTTCCCCAAATACCATACCTCCCACTACCCAAGGAATAATTTCATGCGGGGACAATTTCATCCTAGATGTTCTGCTTATCCTCCAGAATAGACATCCCAGGGTTGTTTTTTCTCTCCATTGATGTGGAATTTACATGACCCCACCCACTGCCTTTTCCTCAACCCATTTCTACCCTTTTTATGGCACAGAGCAAACAGGAATTGATCTGCAACTGAACAAGAGGATTGTGAGGAATTGACTTTGATTTATAGAAGTTGTAGTTCACCTACATTGAGAGAGAACTGTGAACCCAACCAATGGTGGATCTGCACCAAACTTGCCATGCATAATGGGGCTTTCAGTACCTTCACTCACTTCCTGAGACCACTGCAACCTACAAATGATAGGCTGGGACCAGACTTGTCACACAGCTTCCCCCCCCCCCCATGACCCACTTTACAGCCTGGTACGGTTTGGGGGAGGATGGACCAGAAATGTTGGGATTTGCAGTACCTTCAGCCACATCCAGAGACCACTGTGACCCCCACAAATGACGGGCCTGGACCAAACTTTTGAGACAAAACCCCCTTGACCAACAGAACATACTGGAGAAGTTTGGGGAACTGACTCACCCACGTGGAAGTTATAGTTCATTCTGCACCCAGAGCACTCTGAACCTCAACAATGATGGATCTGGACCAAACTTTGAACACAGAACCTTGGTGACCAACATACTGGAGTTGTTTGTGGGAGAACGGCTCTACCCACGTGGGAGTTGTGGACCTGCATCTAGAGCACTCTGAACCCCATCAATGACAGATCTGGGTCAAATTTCGAACACAAAACCCTGGTGACCAAAAGAACATACTGGAGGTGTTTGTGAGGGGACCAACCTACCCATGTGGGAGTTGTAGTTCACCCTGTACCAAGAGCACTCTGAACCCCACCAATGGCAGATCTGGAGCAAACATGGCACACAGAGCCCTGATGACCAACTGCACATACTGGAAGGGTTTGGGGGATGACTAACCCACCCATGTGGGAGTTGTAGTTCACCCTGCACCCAGAGAGGATTTTGAAGCCCCCAATGACGGATCTGTAACACACATGGTACACAGAACCCAGATGGCCAACACAACATACTGGAGGGGTTGAGGAGGGAATGACCCACCCACATGGGAGTTGTAGTTCAGCCTGCATCCAGAGCACTCTGAACCCCCTCAATAATGGATCTGCGCCAAACTTGGCACACAGACCCAACAAGCCCAACTGTGAATACAGGCAGAGTTTGGGGGTGATTGCTCTTGGAATCTGGGAGTTGTGGTTCACCTGCATCCAGAGAAACTGTGACCCCCACAACAATGGACCAGGACCAGACTTGGCACAAAGAGGCCCCATGACTAACTGAACATACTGCTGAAGTTTATGGGAATTGACCTTGATTTTGGGAGTTGTAGTTCACCTGCATCCAATGAACACGGAACCCAACTTAAATTGGATCTGGACCAAACTTGGCACACAGATGCAACATAGCCAACTGTGTATATAGGCCTGGCTTGGGGAGGATTGACCCACAGTTTTGGGAACTGTAATTTACTCACATCCTCATGCATTTTCTAATGTAAGCATCCATAACAAACGAAATAAAAGACTGGCTTTTTATAATACATAGTGTTGCTAATTAACTAAATTATACTGCCTAATACCCCAAAACAAACAATGCCTTTTTCATATAACCTGGGCAGTGCCGGTCACCCAAGCTAGTCTTTTATAAAGCTGGGTAACAGGGAGTGGATTTTCACATGATCAAAAGCGAGAAGAGTACTCTTTCCATATGCACATTTTGGATGGAGGTATATGAATGGGTTTACCAATAGTGGCAATATTCCAGGAAAGTTTTCCTTTTCTAAAGTATTTGATTGGCTAATTCAGGCAATCTGTGAAAGGCTTATAGGTTACAGTTAAGGCAGAGTATAACTCCAATCAGTTCTGGCCCATATAGCAATGGTGAGGAATGATGAAAATTACAATCCACATCTGGAGGAATTAATTTTGCTTAGAGACTGGCCAGAAGGACTATATCTGCATATAACCAGAGATCTCATATGTTCTATGTACCAGGCACAAATGTGCTATACTCTTGCCTACTGATTAATGCAGGTAGAGGTTGGCAAATATAGAGGAAAACTAGTTGTTTTGGCTACCCATAAACTTGCCTTATTATTATTACTACATTTATTTATATTCCACACTTATGCCAAAATGAGGACTAAAGCTGTATTACAAAATACAGCTAAAATAATAAAATATATAAAAATAAACATTAAAATAAAACTATTTGCAATATTAAAATGAATCAAAGCTATGGTAAGAGGACAAAATGTTGGCTAACACAATAAGTCAGTTTAAAACAGAGTATCTGCAACCCATTCCTTTAAAAAATTCCATTTTAGAAATAAGTAGACTATTTTGAATTTAGAGTAGGGGCAAGAGGCAGGCAGAGCGGTAAAGTGTTAGCATTTCTGAAAGGAATATAGAGCAGGAGAATTTTAACCTATAGCCATAATAATCAGGTTGTTTATAAACATTGCTGTTTATTATTATTCAGGTTTCTGAATTTCATATTGCCGTGAGACTTGACTCTTTATTTATATGCAATTTTAAAATTATATGCAATTTTAAAATATTTTGGAAGAATCTTACTGCGTTGTTGAGTCAGCATTTTAAAACAAGCCATCAAAACCTATGTATTCATGCATCCCACTCTTTTCACTGGAAATTAACTCAAATTAAACTTGTTTTGTATTGTAGCATTGGAAAATGAGATTGAGTCAACTTACTATCTTTACTAGGACCTAAATACCCTAAAAGCTAGAAAAATCCAGTATTACTCTGAAAGCAGCAGTTTGTACTTTGATATCTGGTGTTCTCTTATGACACCTACAAATAGTCTTTCCTTTTGTTTGCTGTATAAAAGATTCGTGAAATATGAGCCTTTTATCTTGCTGTCTTTATTTAAATGAATAGTGCCCAAAATTATTTATCCAGTTACAACATTTGTCTACTCTGATATCATTGAAAGTAGATAAAAACCATTTAAACCACAACACTAGTTTAGAAGTTGTTATTAAACACTAAGAAAATAATTATTGGAAAAATTAAAAATTTGATGGGAAAAGAAAACAGCAAGACCTCAAGTTTGAATGACATCAAGTTTGCTCCAGGGAATGGCAGAATGGGTGGTTTACAAGTGACACCAAGGAGAAATAGAATAGATATTCAGACAAAGAGTAAGGCAAACACTTTCTGAGTGTTTGTAATGACTCAAAAATCCATACTCTGAGTATAACCTAAGTTCTCTAAATTGAAATGCTAATAACCTCAGTTCAAATGGAAATAGGGACCACAGTGTGTACAGTGATTTCCTGTCCAATGAGACCAGTACTGATATAGGACATGAAGGCTTAACAGCAATCTGAAATGTTAGGAAGCTTTCAACTCTGCCCAATGTGGAATGCAGTTACAAAAATAGAATTTGGAATGGAGGACAGTGAAAATCCTTTCCTTAAACTATGTCTAACCTGAAGAAGAAAGCAAGCCGGCATCAAATCAGCAATCCTGTACTGCTACACCATTTAATCCTTTTGCACAGCATGACTTTTTTAAATATATAAAGTCTTGCCACTTAAACGTCCTTAAACCTAGAACTATAGCTGTGCAATTAGGTTGGGTCCAGGATTTGCTTTCTACTTCCAGAACATTCTTTTGCTCAGTTTGGCAAAATCTCACCTCCCCCTGATCCACTAAACATCATTTTCAGGTTGTTGAAAGTGTCACTGTGTGGATGTGTGGGATTCTTCCACCTCATGTCAGTCTGGTTTCAACTGTAAATGTGGAGTAGAAGTCCTTTCAGTTTCCCAAGCAGTTGGCTGAATTTCCATAAAGTGTCCTGAAAAAGGATTTGAACTTTTTCAGGATATTATAGGGTATATAGGGTAATGTGGGATTGCCTTTGAAGATTGTTCCGAAGCTTCAAGTGGTCCAATGGGTGGCAGCCAGATTTCTCACCAGAGCAGGATACAAGGTGCACACAACTCTTTTGTTATGCCAGCTCCACTGGCTGCCAGTCTGCTACCGAGCACAATTCAAAGTGCTGGCTTTACCCTATAAAGCCCTACACAGTTCCGGCTCAGCTTACCTGTCTGAATGTATCTCCCTCTGTGAACCATCTTGGAGATTATGATAGTCTGGGGAGGTCCTACTCTCAGTCCCACCTCTTTCGCAGACATGATTGACAAGGCCTTCTCAGTGGTGGCCCCTTGGCTGTGAAACTCCCTCCCCAGTGTGATCAGATCAGCCCCTTTTCTCCTGACCTTCAGGGGGAAAAAAAAACTTAAGATGTGGCGTTGGGACCAAGCTTTTGACAGGTAATTGGAGCAGTGCAATAAGTGATCACAAACCAATGTGATTGACAAATAGAACACCCCTGGATTATGTTTTGGCTGGTGTGGTTTTAATTGATGTTTTAATAATTCATGTTTTAATTGTTTGGTTTATTTTATATGTGTGTGTCATCAAATTGTTACCTGTTGTAAGGCCGCCTCGAGTCACCTCCGGGGTGAGAAGGTGGGATATAAATATTGCAAATAAATAAATAAATAAATAAATAAATAATATAGATAAAGAACAAAAAAGAAACAATAAATCTGGGTGTCTTCAAATAAGAGCTAAAGAGAAAAAAAATCAGAGGCATGGTTCCAGAACTCAATAGATGCCTTCTTTTAAAGTTTAAATTCCTGATTTTTGACAATGATTTGGGCTTACTATTTAAACCTTATAAAAGTCACCTTTCTAAGGCAGGACACAGCATTTTATTGGAGAACACAGAAATGCTGGACCACTCTCACAACCACCATGTCAGACTACACAGAGAAGCCATTGAAATACACAAGCATGTGGACAATTTCAACAGAAAGGAGGAAACCATGAAAATGAACAAAATCTGGCTACTAGTATTAAAAAACTCTAAAATTGCAACAGCACAACAACAGAGAGGAAGCAGGCAGGGACATCTAATTGCCTCTCAACAAAAGTTTGCCCCAGGCACAGTCAGGCCATTGTATGCTAATCAAGGTGGTCAGTTGAAACATTCACACCTAGCTCCAGCAGACAAGAGTCCTTTGACTCACCCTGGTCATTCCACAGATATATAAACCCTTTTGCCTAGTTCCAACAGACCTCACTACCTCTGAGGATGCTTGCCATAGATGCAGGCGAAACGTCAGGAGAGAATGCCTCTAGACCATGGCAATATAGCCCGAAAAAACCTACAACAACCCAGGTCCTCAAACATTTTAAACAGAGAGCCAGGTCACAGTCCCGCAAACTGTTGGAGGGCCAGATTATAATTTGGGGAAAAATGAATGAATTCATATGCACACTGCACATATCTTATTAAAATGAAGAACAATTTTAACAAATATAAACTTATTAGTATTTCAGTGGGAAGTGTGAGCCTGCTTTTGGGTGATGAGATAGGATTGTTGTTGTTGTTGTTGTTGTTGTTGTTGTTGTTGTGTGTTTTCAAGTCGTTTCAGACTTAGGTTGACCCTGAGCAAGGGCTGGGTAAATTACCTTGGAGGGCCGTATTTGGCCCTCGAGACTTAGTTTGAGGACCCCTGTTCTAAGGCATAAGCCAGGGGTCTTCACACTTTTTAAACAGAGGGCCAGGTCACAGTCCCTCAAATTGTTGGAGGGCCGGATTATAATTTGAAGAAAACATGAATGAATCCCAGTGCACAATTTTAACACATATAAATTTATTAATATTTCAATGGGAAGTGTGGGCCTGTTTTTGGCTGATGAGATAGGATTGTTGTTGTTGTTGTTGTTGTTGTTGTTGTTGTGTGCTTTCAAGTCATTACAGACTTAGGTTGACCCTGAGCGAGGGCCAGGTAAATGACCTTGGAGGGCCGCACCCGGCCCCCGGGCCTTAGTTTGAGGACCCCTGGCATAAGCCAATAGCAATTCCATGAATGAAAGAAACAATTTGATACATTGTGATAATTGTACTTGCTGATCTATCTAGACTTGAGATGCTTCAGGATTGAACTGTGTTTCACATCAAAGCATTAGACTGATTAATAATTAATGGTGTGTGGGTTGTTTGATTAGGTTGGTGACCTCACATCTGGAGGATATTTGCATTTATGTGGAGTTCATATTGTTTGCATAGTTGCATGAGGGCAGCACCTATTAATTGCGCCAATGTAATGAAATTAATAGGTGTTGCCCTCATTCAACTATGCAAACAATATGAACACAGTTCTTGTACTTTAAATACGCAAAATACAAGTAATTTGTACCCTGACACTAAGATCCCTTTGTTATTATCTGTTAATGCTATTGCTCATTTAATCTCTCCAGGATGATAAAAGATAAAGGCAAGGGGCTATATTAACACACACAGACACACAGGGCTGCTTAGTATGATTGCTATATTTTAACTTCTCAGTCCTTCAGTCCTGCTTGCTGGGGAATTCAGGGAATAAGTAACATTTTTCAAGCTCCTGCACTTACTGATCTAAGTTGTATAATATATTCAAACATGAACCTTATAGTTTAAAAAAAGATGAGTTTTGATTTAAACTGCTGCTTATAAAAGTTGTGCTCTTGTTCGGTCTACTGAAAGGGAGATAATTTGTGCAGATATTTCCTTCTCCCTAAAAAGCTGCTTTTGAGGTTTGGTGACTTTCTGGAACAGCAAGGGCATAGTACTCAGGGCTGAAGGAAAAAAGAAATACATGGAAAAATCCTGCCTCATTCCTCAAGTTATTGAGTCATGGCACCCCCCCCCCCCCAATGATAGACAAAGAAGAGGCTTCAAGCAAGTTATTTGATTCCCCCCCCCCCCCCGTTATTTTTTAAACATTTTCCACAGTTTCAAAGTTGTGAAGTATCAAAGCCTCTAGAGGCTCTGGAATGGACCTACCCGTGCTGTACCCGAAAAACTCTATCAAATCTAACCCTTTAATAAAATGTATCAGCTTGATGATTTTGTGTAATATGTATCTTTCATGTACTGTTGTAGGTTTTAGCCTACAAAGCCCTAAACGGCTCCGGCCCAAAATACCTTTCGGACCGCATCTTGGCCTATGAGCCCACGAGGACCTTGAGATCGTCTGGGGAGGCCCTTCTCTCGATCCCGCCTGCCTCACAGGCACGTCTGGCGGGGACGAGAGAGAGGGCCTTCTCGGTGGTGGCCCCCCGGCTGTGGAACACTCTCCCTGCAGACATCAGACAGGCGCCCTCCCTCATGTCCTTCCAAAAAAGCCTTAAGACATGGCTGTTCAAGAAGGCATTTAATTAGTGCTATAATAGTGTGGTAAAGCTGACTGGAATGGAACAAGGAATATGAGATTGGTTATGATTCCACTATGAGACGAAGCGGATTTTTTAGTGTAACTTTATAATAGTTGTATTGTTAATATGTTGTTCTGCGACTGCCTTTTTGTAAATTGCCTTTTTATGTATGTTGTACACCGCCATGAGTCGCCCTAAAGGGCTGAGAATGGCGGTTAAGAAATGCACCAAATAAATAAATAAATAATACTGTGTCAATTCCTAAAAGTATAAAATGTATAAACCGAATAAAATGAATGTATAAAAAATTTGAAGGCAACTACTTTTCTATGCTCTCAGTTTGCACAATCCCTTGGGAAAGGAGATCATGGCTAGGATCCCTCCAACAATTTCCCAAGGCAGATAAAATCAAAATCTTTGTGTGCATATTCAGATAGATCATATACTTTGTCACCAGCATGAGCTCAGGATGTTTGTTTATTTAACTTGAGGCTGAGAGTCTGCCGCATCTGTAGAAAAGGGGGCTCAGCAAATATGAATTCATTAACTCTATATACAGACAATCAAGCTCATAATTGTCTGGAATCATCACCTTTGTCTTTTGGGTCTTTGTTTTACATGGAACGGGACACTTGAGTTAATCAGGGACTCATCAGCATATCCACGTTACCATTGCCTCTTGAATTGTGCCCTCCCAAGGAGAGTCCCTGCAACTATCCAATCACCAGCTGCCTCCTCTTGCACGCTGTGACGTCAGGGGAACCGCTTACTAATCTTAGCATGGATCCTAGCCTGCCTCTCTTTTCAGGCAGTTAGGGGAGGGAGCAGGAAGTCTGAAAAGCTGTCAGAACTGTATAAGATGTCATTTATACTTGTACCTTTTGAAGCACCATGCTTGTGCTTGCATCCTATTTGACCAAATCGCAATAAATCTCTGTGGCTTTGCCTTCAACCTGGAGTACTTGTTCTTTATTTGGGATGATCTAGTTTAGTGAAGGCTCACGAGGCACAGACCCTCTTTATCTGCAGTTCTAGTGAAATCACTACACCTATTTATCACATTGACTTAATTCAGAATCCCTTGTTTTCCAAATCATGAACATATGCAATGCCCATCTCACATTTCTTTTCTTAACTTTTCTTAACTCTCCTGGACAGATGTGGGCTTGTGTCAAAAATATTCTTGTGTGCTGCTATTTTTTAAGCAAATCTAGGTTATGTTCAATTTTATTTAATTATTTTCCAAACTTAAGTCTTAGTCTTTTACATAGTGCATCACTTTTGCATAGAGTGCATCACATATGAGATGTAACAGGTGCAGTGAGCAAGCATGAATCAGCAGAGAGCAGGACAATAGCCAATATGAACTCTCCTGTCAATCTTAAATGTCAGTTTTAATGTTTAGAATTGTCTTGTTACTTCCCCTTTCAACAGCAAAGTGTGGAGACTTAGGAATAACATTAGATATAATGTTATAATGTACATAGCAAAGAACAGATGCCACAGAATGTCATTGGTTTCCCTTTGCACAATAAACAAAGATCACCAAATTAAAAAAAAAGGCCTGATCTTTTGTTGAACATTGATGAAAAGAGGGAGTACTTGGAAGTACTTCTGAGTATATACAGGTAGCTCCAAGTTATGAACAAGATAGAGTCTGTCAGTTTGTTCTTAGGTTGAATTTATATGTAAATTGGAACAGGCACATTTTTTCAATGTAACTCCAGCCAGATAGATATAGATATATAAATATACACACACACTTTGTATATCATAGGGAAACATCTGATGAAATCTATGGAAAATTATACACAAATACAGTTTTCTATATTGCAGTTTTTGTATGTCAGGAGCAACTTGAGAAACTGCAAGTCACTTCTGGTGTGAGTGAATTGGCTGTTTGTAAGGATGTTACCCAGGGGAAGCCTGGGTGTTTTACCATTCTGTAGGAGGTTTCTCTCATGTCCCCACATAGGAGGTTAGAGCTGACAGACAAGAGCTCACCCCGCTCCCCAAATTCGAACCATCAACCTTTTGGTCAGCAGTCCTGAAGGCACAAGCTTTCAACCCATTGTGTCACTGGGGGTCCGGTATTCCTGTCACATAACCAGTCATGTTTTTTAAAAATGAACACTTAAAATGACATTTGGTCTTTTCAAGTTGTTCCATCAAAGAACTGCTTGCTTATTAAAGTTTTGGATAGAGATGTGAGAGAGAAACAAAACAGAAAAAATTGGGGAAACTTCCAAGAAGTAAATGAAATTGTAATTATTGTCTGAATAAACAGATGATGTAGGCCTTGTAAAATATGTGAGATTTTTTATCTTACTTTGTAATGCTGACTTTTCGGGGGGTGGGGGTGGGGGTGGGGGGAGGTTATGTAGCAAAGTGACTTGGGTAATGATTTGGGTAATTTTGACTTATGTCAACTGGAAAAATCTATCACAGGGCTTTCTTTGCAAGATTTGTTCAATGGAGAAGATTCCTTTGTTTTCCTCTGAGGCTGTGAGAATTTTATTTGTTAAAGATCAAGTGGTTTTCTATGACTGAGCAAGGATTTGAGCCCTTGTCTCCAGAGTCATATTCCAGTGATCAAACCAGCAGTGTTTCTTCCCTATAATTTTCTCAAAATGTCAATTTCCCCTGCAAAATTGGTTTTTTAAAATATATTTTTAAAATATTTTTTTTATCATGGTTTAAGAATTTTCTTTAAAAGGTATTCACAAACCTCTAAGCAAGCTTAGAGAAAGTTCTGTGGCTATCACAAGTTTTGACAGTAGTTCTCCTGACTTCAATTATTGCAATTTTAAATAATGAATACTATGGTTGTAGGCCACAAAAATGTGTTGCATTCCCTAAGATGTTTGTGTTAATTTGTCACTTATGTCGTGTTCTAGCATTCTTCTGTCACATATAAATAAATATGAAAAACTTTCTGGGCTCTGTTGTGTTATACAGCATGCTATTTTAAAATATTTAGATAACAGCACATGGGAGAGGATCTTGCTTTAAATTCTAAATGACTCTCAGAGAATTCTGTTTTTTAAAAAATAAAAATGGGACACATTTGAGTAGTTGAGAAAAATGTTGCCAAGTCCTGATGCTTTCATAACTCTGGAAAATGCTATAACGTTGGTGACCTTCATGTGCTTTCCTTCACTGTTGATCATAAATTTAATGAGGGACATTCATTAATGTAGCTGTAGACATTCATGAGTAGCTGGTTTAATGCCTAGATTTAGGGGAGAAAAATGATAACCTCAAATTCTAACATGCTAAGCCTTTGTTCAGATTTGAGAATCCTAGCTTTCACTTTTAGAGGTTGTGTAGTTGGGGTGAAATTTGAACTTGTCAAATAAAATATTTAGAGTGAAATAAATTCCTACTGTATTGAATTAATGAAGCTAAAAATAATCTAGTTTGAATGAAAGATAAATGTCTCATTGTAAACATTGCCATGAAATTATGAGCACTGTTTTGATTGAGTCTTAAGTTGTTTCATGTGCCTATGTTTTATTCAGTTGTATTTTATATGATGTTTTATTTTATGTTCTGCTTTTTAGGCACTTTGTGCCGTGTGTAAGCCACCCCAAGTCCCTTCAGGGAGATGGTGGTGGGATACAATGTTGTTGTTGTTGTTGTTGTTAATAGTAATAATAATAATTATTATTATTATTATTATTATTATTACTTTACTTTTAACATAGTACTTTAATCCATGATCATAAAGTCTGATATATCTTTCTCTCAGGATTTTTTTAATTTAAATTTTTTTTATAGTGGGAGAATACATTTTAGTTTAATAGGTATAATAAATACCCTGCCACTGGGAAATGGAAATAATATGGAAAGCAACTAATGAAAAGTGTAATGGCAGTGGTGACATAGCCAGTAATCATGCTGGTGTTCAGCAGTGCTTAGTTCATGTCCTATCTCCTGAAGAAACCCTTAGAGATTAATAGATTGATAAAGTTGGTGACAAGTATTGTCTTTATTGGTTTGTAGACATATATCTGAATACTTTCTGGTGTTGAGCTCTGATCATAGAACTTGAAGGCAAGGGCATATCTTCCAATGCCGACAATTAATAGCGGTGACAGCAGTTGTAGGGCTATATTGGGGATTTTCATTTTCTTGTTCTTTGAACTCACGTATCTGTTTCCAGTGTTCTGCTGTGAGATCACTTTCATTTATGTGATGAGTGTCCGCTGATTTACCAATCACATTGATAAAACAAAGCCACTCTTTCTTGATTGAAGTAGAATTAAATGTTGATTTGGATTCACTTGGGAACTATTTCCAAATGGCAGGGTGGCATGAGTGTGAATAGTAGAAATGCATGGATGACTCCAGTCATGTGAACTTTCCTATCATGACATCATCCTACCTCTTGACCCTTGAAAACCTTGCTCAAATATTTGTGAGATTTCACACCTTAGAATGGAATCATACTACATGCAAAGAGCTTCCGTAATGCTTTCTATGTTAATCCTCTTTCAGAAAATTGGCCATAACACATTTGAACCCATTCTATAAATCCTTCATCATGAGAAAATCACGTTACTTTACTGTGGATTCATTGCAGGAACAGGTGGGGAATTATGATGTTTGTCTTACTTCCAGCTTCCATTCCTTAGGAATCAAATGGGATATTGACTAGTAATGACCAATGCAGTAAGGAATCTGGCCTTTTATTTTCTTGGATGTAGTAATCTTTCTTAGAACCCATTTAATCCACTAGTTTGTTAGTAAGGGAACCCTTTCGGCTCTCCTTTGTCAGTTATAATTGGTTCCATTTGTTTTGTGATAGACAAAGTAAGTTGGAACCATTGAAACTGATACATAGATAAAACAGGTGTGGGTATATATTTACAGAATTATAAACAGTTCTGTAAGCACAATTTTCAGCAATATATCTGAAGATGTGTCACATCATGCAAGACATAAAACCTGATCCAAGCTGAAGAACATACATGTTATACATTTCCAAATTTTGATGAACAAAACTGCCATTTTGACACTTTCTAATAACAGTAAAACACATGTGTCCCATTTGAAAGAAAACTTCCCAACCGTACACCGAGATAGCATCTTACAATAATTTGTCATATCAAGCAATGTATTTTATATTTTACAAAATGTATTAAAAAGTTACCTAATTATAAAACACTAGCCATCCCCTTCCATGCGTTGCTGTGGCCCAGTCTGGTTATCAGGAAAATAAAGTAATGAGAAAGTGCTGGTTTCTAATATATGGAATTTGTTTATGCTTGTGGGTGAACAGTATTTCTTGTTGTTTCTTTGTCAGTGTCGATTTAGAGATTCTCTGGTTTGCCTACTCTGAAACATGCAACATATAATTGCCCTTCTTTAGGGGTCCCTTTCAAATCTATGATACTTTTGTTGTTTATTCATTCAGTCATTTCCGACTCTTTGTGACCTCATGGACCAGCCCACGCCAGCATCATTGTCTTCTCTAAGCTTTCCTGTCTTCTCATTATGTGGCCAAAGTACTTCATCTTTGTTTCTGATATCCCTCCCTCCAATGAGCAGTCGGGCAAGAAAACATAATCAAAGCCCTCTGACAAAGAGTCATCCAGCCATAGATACAGATAGATCGATATGATTCACACACACACATACACACATATGCCAGATATAGTATATAGTATCCTTGGTGAAGGGAGTTGGACTGGATGGCCTTAAGGCAGTATTTCTCAACCAGGGAGTCGGGACCCCTTGGGGGGTCACAAGGGGGTATCAGAAGGGTCGCCAAAGACCACCAGAAAACACAGTATTTTCTGTTGGTCATGGGGGTTCTATATGGAAAGTTTGGCCCAATTCTATCAGTGGTAGTGCTCAGAATGCTCTTTGATTGTGGGTGAACTATAAATCCCAGCAACTACAGATCTGAAATGTCAAGATCTATTTCCCCCAGATGCCACCTGTGTTCACATGTGGGCATATAGAGTATTCATGCCAAGTATGGTCTAAATCCATCATTGTTTGAGTCCACAGTGCTCTCTGAATGTAGGTGAACTTCAACTCCAAAACTCAAGATCAATGCCCACCAAACCCTTCCAGTATTTTCTGTTGGTCATGGGAGTTCTGTGTGCCAAGTTTGGTTCAATTCCATCATTGCTGGAGTTGAGACTGCTTTTTGATTGCAGGTTAACTATAAATGCTAGTACCCACAACTCCAAAATGTCCAGGCCAATTCCCCTCAAAACCCACCAGTATTCAGATTTGGGCATATCAGATATGCATACCAAGTTTGGTCCAGATCCATTATTGTTTTCATTCACAACGCAGAACTACAACTCCGAAATGACAAAGTCCAGTGAATGAAAATACATCCTGCATATCAGATATTTACATTACGATTCATAACAGTAGCAAAATTACAGTTATGAAATAGCAATGAAAATAATTTTATGTTTTAACATGAGGAACTGTATTAAGAGGTCACAGCATTAGGAAGGTTGAGAAACACTACACTATAATGTGTCCCAACACAAGTTTGGAAAGCTCTGGGTTACAGTCTCCTTGTAAGAGATACAGACACATATATTAATTGTAATATCGAAAGATACAATGCATTTCATGAAAACCTTTATATTTTTTAAAAAAATATAGGATTTATTGTTTATTTCACAGAAACAGAGGTTTTCTCTTATCTTTGCGTGGTATTTTTACCTGTTTCAAATAGTCTGCAATATATAAGGCCACTCCATTAATTTACCTGTTGTTCAGTTAACGTGGATGTTCTTTTTAAAATTCGGTTTTCTTGCAAACAGGTCAAATCTGGATTTGTTTTCTTTATACATTTAAATATCTTTCCTTTAAGTATCTTTCCGAAACGTACCCAATACTTTTTCATGTGAATGTTGTAAACCTCTGAGGCCTCCCAAAGTCAGTTTCATGTTCAGCTCTAGCAAGCAAAGCAAAGCCCAAAAGGCTACCATTGCTTTTAAAATTAATGGCCTCTCACCATTAGGAGAGGGAAGCAGCAGGCAGAAAGCAGAGTTAGCTGGGAAAGGGGCTGAGAAAACACAGAATTCTGGGAAATATATTTTGGAAAGGCAAGGAGCCCTATGTCACATAGTTCAAAAAGCCCTGCCCTAAACTACATTTCCCAGAATTCTGCTCAGCAGCTGAAATCCGCAATCAGGGTAGGGGAGAGATTTGTCCTTCCATAGCAGCAGCCAGCCAGACTTCCAATAAATTGTTGAATCTGCAAAGAGGGTGACTGGCTGATACTTCTAGTAAGTAAATCTCTGTGCTGAGCTGGGAAGAAATCCCTAAATGGAAGTTCTTTTGGTTAATATGGGAGACATTCAATGAGATAGCTGTTGTTGCTTTTTAAAAAATGTTTTTGTCAAACTTTAAAAAATTCCCTAAATCAGTAGATGTATGAATTTTTCTGAAAGTTGTGGGGAATGATCTTATGTTATCTTGTGTCATTGCAGAGCAAATTCAGGGAGATATCTCTTGTAGTTTTTTAAAAATGTTGTTTATAAAAAACTTCAAAAATTCTCCAGTAATCCCTGGATAAGTTAAATGTTCGGAAACCTGATAGGCTAACAGTGATAAATGGGTTCTACCAATGTAGCAAGTCTCACCCCAATAGCTGTAAAAATGATGGAGAAAGGAGCCCCTGAAGTTTTCCCACTTGACAAAAAAGTAACAAAGTTTCGTTACTCTCATTATAGTAACAAATGTTTCAATAACTATACTTTAGAAATACTTTAGAAGGGAAGCACTGCACCCTCTAATTTTGTCATGAGTTTTGAAACTTTTTTAAACGATCACACAACTCTAATGAATGTATCTAGATTTAGTTCACTCTTTTCATACAGTAGTGTTCTGTTTTTCTCTCTTGGTGTGACGGGGCATGGAAGCAGTGCTCTTACCCCATTACTTTTCCCTTGCCTAACCCAAAGGGAGCCTCCTCTCCTCTCTCCTCATTCTTCACCATTTTTGCCCCAAATGGTGTTCAACAGTAATGTGGAAGAGCCCAAATAATGCAGCACATCTGCCATTTTGTATGCATTTTGGGTGGAGTGGAGCAATTGTGGCAATGTTTAATAGGGGCTTACAGTATAAGCACTATGCTCCTTGCCATTTTGAGTGCTTGAGGTAGAGCCAAGTGGTGGTGACCATTTTTAATAGAGATTGATTATATTATCTCTGCAAGTCTCAAGTCTCAAGGCTTTCAGAGAAACCACCAAGCTTCACAAGTCTTCCCTATTTAAAATGGCCACCACCATTTTGCTCCACTTCAAGTGTCCAAAAGGACAGAACGCTTCCAACACTGACCATGGATAATTCAACCCAGGTGTTTTGTGTCACTTGTTCATTAAAACAAATCCAACCTATATTTAATTACAATTAATCATTAAATAATAATTGATCAACATTTTGAAAGCAAAGATTTAAATGCAATTTAAGTAGCAAAAAGAAAGTCAAATATGATTTTTATCCAAATAGTTAGGAAGAACATCTGAGTGGTGTCATGTGATCTCAGCAGTAGTTCTCCTTCCCACTTTGGTCCTTTTCACAACATTCTATTCTTTTCAGGAGGGTCCCTTGATCCTCTGTGTGGGACTGTATAGAAGAAATCTTTTATTCATTTTTAAAGGGCTTGAAATTTCAGTTGCAATATGTGTGCTTTAAAATAATCTGGTTAGGACTGAAAACTCAATTGGATACAAGTGTGATACATTCTGATACTAGTGAATCACTGTCATGTATCCTATGGATTGTTTGGACTGCTTTTCTACAAAGCAAGCAGTCATGAGGAAAAACATGATTCCTGATATTTTTGTGTACTATGAGCTTCTTACTCAAAGAGCATCACATGCTGATAGGATCCAGGAGGAGTGATCTTGCAACTCTACACGGTCCTCTACAGATTGCAACACTTAATGAAAAGCTGCTATGTTTTAATTGTCAGAGCAATCTTGTAGTTTCATTTTATGACTTCTTCCTGATCTCTGCAACATGTTTATAGTTAAAATAAGAAAATATTGGATCAGCTAACTTTTTTCTTTTCTTTTTTGGCTCCTTAACTCTGAAATGTTCAGGATATTTCTAGTCCAATCTTGTGAATGCTTACTCCTAACCCCACCTCTTATGAGTAGACATGAAATCTTATATAGGATTTATTTTCTAATACACAGGCAACTGTTCCATCTGAGACTGTGCTTTTGCTTTTGCTTGAATCAATGGACATTACATACATGATAAACATTGAAAAGCTTGACTACATGGATCTGAAGATAATAAGCCAATCTATTAGTTGTATGAAAATCTAATGATTTAAATGTAATTTAAGTAACAAAAATAAAATAAAATCTGGCTTTTATCCAAATAGGAAGAACATCAGAACATCTAACAAAAAAACGTATCTTTGCAATGTATGGTGACCCATGGGGTGTGTACCTATGCTTTCAAGTAATCTGTTGATTTAAGAAAACCTTATGAATTTTAGTTTTCTTGGGTGAAGAGTTGGGTAAAGAGGGGGATTAACATTTCTAATTTTTCATATTCACTTATAATTTCCCACTGATCACCTGTGCAGCTGTTTGGGATGAGTTTTCATTTAGGATTGTTTTTATCTCTGACTGAGTGTATCAAGGAAATTTGTCTTGTCACAAAATTTTCTCACACAATTTTGTCACTTTAGGCCTGGAATATTGTTCAGTATTCCTTTTCCTAGACAAATTTTGTCTTAATAGGGCATTTAGTACAGACTCGATTTCCACAGATGTGTTCAAGGCAAATTGTATGTTTCATTTGTTACAATCAAAGTTCTCAAGGTAACAGGCCTGGTTAAGCTAGGGCAACTAATAAAAGCAATTATGCTTTAGTTACATAAGGGGACCATTTTTATTTATTTATTTATTTATTTGGAAAATAAGGGTGACTCATGCTGTAAGTTCTCAATTCAAAATCCAATTTCTTTTGTGACTTCAAATATGGGGATAAATATCTAGTGTGAAATTGTTCTGGTTTGTGTTTTGAGTCAAAATTTCCCTGGATTTCATGCTTGGGATTCATTGCATTGGTTCCCACCATATGTCATTCCATTTAGCGCCCTGACACAATCTCTTTCAGTGAAACTCTCTTAGAGTAGCATATTCCAAACTTTGCCTTGTAGTATGGAATTTGATGCCATGTCTAAAATGAATACTAAAAGATCACTTTACAATTTCTTCAACACTCAGCTTAAAATGGGGTGGGAGAAGAGGTAAAATTTTATGTAGATGTCAAAGGGAGTTGAAAGACAGACATGCTCAATGTGGAAGTTAAGGCCCTGGTATAATTTACAGCTCTTAAAATTGAAAATGATGGTAGTTTGCTAATTTTAACATCCTTATCTCTCTCTCTTCCTTCCCCGCCTCCCTTCTTTTCTCTAAGGCCTGTATAGATGAGAACCTGGACATGGTAAAGTTTCTGGTAGAATATGGAGCCAATATAAATCAGCAGGATAACGAGGGCTGGACCCCACTTCATGCGGTTGCATCTTGTGGCTATCTGAACATAGCAGAGTGAGTGAGTTTCAGTTTGACCTGGATATTGGAAATAATACACAAATTATGTATATGTGTGTATACATATGTATCTAGACTGGCTGATTTATTGGATTTATAGTCTGCCTTTCTGCCTGCCTTTCTCCCAGAAATAGGACTAAAAATAAAATAAAAGTTGACTATTTGACTTTTCCTCACTTCAGAGGGAATAACTAGAAAATTACTGATTTAAAATTATATACCCAGATAAGTGTCTGTGCAAAATGTCACCACAGTAGCAGACTATGTATATTTCCTTTTTATGTGGAGAAGGTTGATTAATTATCCTGATATAGATGGTTTGGCTGAATGAAACACACTTTAATCAACTTTTCCTACCATACTCAGTGTTGCATCAACACAGACTGGAAGACTCCTGAGACAGGGAGTTAACGTAGTCCATAACACCCATTTTTATTACCAGGATACCTCTTCATGCTGAGGCTAGGCACCCAAGGCAGCTTGAGGATGTTGCTTGTCAACACCCCACTTGCTGCCCAGCTGTTTCCTGTCTGAGCTGGCTGGTAGCCTCAAATATGGTGTTGAAAAAGTACAGGACAGTTCTGGAAGCCTTTGCCATGCATGCTGGGGTTTCATTTAGCATGATGATTTAGAACTTGATGACTTCCATGATGAATGTGCCTGAGCATGTGCTAGAGCTGCTAATTATGCCTATCTAATGGTGATGTAATGGCCACATGGTAGCCTTGGGTGGGGGTGGGGAGTGTTGTGGGTTATTGATATTGAACCAGGTTGGAGCACTAGAACCTCAATGATTCACTGAATCAATATGTAAAGGAATCATTTAGCACCTTAGGACTAACTGAGAAAACAAAGTGGTAGCATAAGCTTTCATAAGCTAAGTCTGCTTCATCAGATGGAACATAGTCTTGTTTGCTAGAACTTTGGTATGTTATTGTTGAAGCAGGATGTGAAGTACAGAAGCATCTGAGGAACTATTTGTTCCACTTTTGTTAAACACATTTCAGCTATTAAAGCAAGACAGTGTGGACATGTTACTTGCAGGTGTGTGAATACCATTTGTTAATTGTGGTTTAACAATTGTGGGGGAGTGTTGGGTCCATCCAGGCTGTGGTAAAAATGTAATTATGTAAAATATTATGTATGAGGAAATGATGGTGTGTCTGTTTCTAAATTACCCGGTCTTGGTCTCCATGGTGTGTGCCAGTTGTGAATAGCCGTTTTGGGGTAAAGTTCTAGAGAGGGTGGGGCGTTTTAATTGCAGACTTCCCCAGAGCAAACAGAATATCCCATTCTGGTCTGGATATTGAACTGGCATTACCTTGGTCGGTTATCTTTATAGAGAGAGAAATAGGAAGAGTATTAGTCCGTTGGCTACCTTTTTATTGATGGTGATATCTTCCTGAACCACCTCTGAGGAGAATGGAGACTTTTATGTATATGGCCTTTTCCTCTTCTCTGTCATGTTTTATTTAATTGTTGTCTTTTATATTCTTTTATATGGCATCTGAACGTATGGGCTAAGGACCATTAACTGGAATGGAATGCTACTGAAATGGAAGCCTTATCACTGGGCATTTCTCAAATCTTGAAGTTTGTAGTTTTTCAATCTGTGAAGCTATATTCTCCTTGAAGGAACAATTTTGTAGTTTGTGGCTTCTTCTTTATTCACCCTTGTCAATGGAGATACAGGTGACCATGGTGGATAAGGGCATCTTATAGTAGCTGCATCTGAAATAGGAGAGCTACAGGGAAACAAGAAACCCCTATGCCGGCAGGACTGACAGGTCGCAGGTTCGAAACCAGGAAGAGCACAGATGAGCTCCCTCTATCAGCTCCAGCTCTCCATGCGGGGGCATGAGAGAAGCCTCCCACAAGGGTGGTAAAACATGAAAACATTTGGGCATCCCCTGGGCAATGTCCTTACAGATGGCCAATTTTCTCACACCAGAAGCAACTTGCAGTTTCTCAAGTCACTCCTGACATGACCAAAAAAAATAAAATAGTATATTCGAGCAATACTGAAATAGTTGCATTAGCTGACTATTTCCAATCAAACTGAATGTAAGGTTCTGTTTTGGATTTGTAAGGCCTTGAAAGACTTGCAGTTGAATTATCTCAGAGCATACCTTCTATATAAACCAGTTTAAGAGCCAGTGTGGTATAGTGATTTGAGCAATTAATTGTGATCCTGGAAATCAGGGTTTAAATCCCTGCTCAACCACACCCTTTTAGCCTCAGAAGGAAGGAAAACCAAATTCCCTCTGAAGAAATTTAGTGAAAAAAGCCCCATTAATAGGTTGACCTTATATAATAAGTTGGAAACAATTTGAAGGCACACAACAACAAAAAGTAGACATTATTCAAGGAAGTTGTTAAAGGAAGCCCTTCAAATTATGCCATATTAGGCAGATAGCTGTTACAGTGACTCAGGCCTTCTCCTTGATAGTGTTAGATAGTGGAAGAATTTTCCTGTAGGGATACACAGGACACCTATGATATAAGTGCTCTTTCAATTAGTCAAAACATACTTACCCATGCAAGCATTCCAGGACACTAATTTTAGTCAACCTTGTATTCCTTTTTTACATGTTTTTATTTTGCTGTTGTTTTTTTTTGTTGCTTTGTTAAAATGTCCTTTTTAATACGGAAAAGCAGCTGTAATTTAAATACATTCTAAGTAAACTTAAGCTTTCTTGCCATATGCAATTAATGGTTGAGACCCTTTGAATCACAAATGTGAAAAATGAGTAAACTTATATTGTTTGTAATGGTAAAGGAATGTTGTATTCAGTACTATGCAGTTTACCCATTATTTGAATTTTGGTGTGCAGCCTTTGCATGAAGTTGTTACTCAGTAGTGAAATTGTGAACCTGGTCTCTTTACTTTGAATCTTGGTTTTTTATTTATTTATTTATTTACAGAAACACTTGATAAATTAAATATATATACTGATAAGTAAATATTCTTTTATAATAAAGTAGGTCAAAACATTTCTTAAATGTGTATATACTTGTGTATGAGTCAACTTTCTTTCTTTCTTTCTTTCTTTCTTTCTTTTTTAAAATTCAGTCCTCAAAACCTGGCTCTTCTGTGCCACGACCTGGGGAGGAAGATTGTCACTTCTGCCCTTTGCCAGTGCTGGAATAGGGACCCAGTGTAAAGCAATGACAAAGGGCAGAAGTGAGAATCTTCCACCCCACTATTCCTGCCTACATTTAAGATGAACAATGCAGAGTATTCCCCCTCCCCCCTCCCACACACACACACCATTGCAACTCCTCAAATAAACAGATTCTCTCTTTCTCTATAGAGTAGTGGTTCTCAATCTGTGGGTCCCCAGATATTTTGGCCTTCAACCCCCAGGAATCCTAACTGCTGGTAAACTGGCTGGGATTTCTGGGAGTTGTAGGCCAAAACACCTGGAGACCCACAGATTGAGAACCACTGCTTTAGAGCTTCCTAAGTACATTTCCTCTATGCCAGTCCTGCACAACAAATGGCCAGTGGGTCAGATGCTGTCTGCAAAGGATTTGCCCATGAAGGGGGCTGGAGTTCCCCTTTGCTGGTTGCCCTTTTGCATGCCTGCTTTCCTAGTCAGGCAGGCAGGGAGGGAAGGAGGAGGAGTAATCTGCAGAAAATTGTCCCTTTACAAGGATCAAGTTTTCCAGGCCTGCTCTATACATTTGTGAAAGGAAAGGAAAATTGTTTGGTACATGTTCCTAACTGCTACTCTTAACTTTATCAATAGGTTGAAGCAAAATCCTTAATTTTGGCTCCAAACCTTGCCCTCTATTTATACACAAATATAAACAGTATATTGGATGTGTCCAAAAATATTTAGTCATTTTGTTTAAGGTATGGTATTGTAATTGGTTTAACTAATTAACCGTAGCAGTCATTTGTTTGGGCTACACATGCTAACTTCATTGATGAAGTTGTTGTTGTGTTGCTGTTGTGTGACTTCAGGTTGTTTCAGTTTTATGGTGACCCTAAGGTTTTGAAAAGATTTGTTCAAAGGAAGTTTGCCTTTGTCTTCCTCTGAGGTTGAGAGAATATGACTTGCCAAAGGTTTGCCCAATAGGTTTTTATGACTGAGTGAGGATTTAAACCCTGCTCTTTAGAATCACTAATCTAATACTTAGACCAGGGGTTCTCAAACTTTTTAAACAAAGAGCCAGCTTACGATCGCTCAGACCGTTGACTATAATTTTAAAAAATTGAACAAATTGCTATACACACTGCATATATCTTTTTTGTAGTGCAAAATATTATGAAGGAACAATACATTTAAAATGAAGAACAATTTTAACCAGCATAAACTTACCAGTATTTCAGCGGGAAGTGTAGGCCTGCTTTTGGCTGTTGAGATAGTCAAGTTAATAAGCTTGTTGTTGTTGTGTGCCTTCAAGTCTTTTCAGACTTAGTGCAACCCTAAGTCTAAAATTTAGGCCGGGGGCTGGGTAAATGACTTTGGAGGATTGCATCCAGCCCTTGGGCCTTAGTTTGGGGACTCCTGACTTAGATTATGCTGGCCCTTGTAGTATTTAGTAGCAGACTTTGATTACAAAGTCAGATATTGTACCTCTGTTTTAAAACTGAGTGTTACTTAAATCTTATTCATGTAGGTATTTGATAAGTCATGGAGCCAATGTAGCTGCTGTGAACAGTGAAGGTGAAGTCCCATCTGACCTTGCAGAGGAAGCAGCCATGAAAGATCTGCTCTTGGAACAAGTAAAGAAACAAGGTGAGATGAATGCATGGTTATGCATTTGTTACTTTTGTTTATTTTTTTAATTAGAAAGGTTATGCGGTATCTTTTACAACAGCAGTGTGGAATATTATTACGTCGGGAAATGTTAAAAATAGTGATACATGTCATGAAGTACAATTAACTAATTTATAAGGTGTAGATTTTTCTACACTTTTAAATTTTGGCCATATACAAAGATAGTTAACATTTTGAGAATACTGAAACAGAAACCTCTCCCATTGTATACCCATTGCACTCCCTTGCGGTTTAATCCAGACTGCTTTTGCTTTGGGTTTTATCTGTACCAAAGATGATTTGAGACTCTGCTGCTTAACTTTATTTCTTTTTGCAGTTACACAAAGTCTTAATCAGTAGAACTATTGGCCCTGTTCCATTATCTGGGTAGATTTCAAAAAGGGGCCTAGACAGAGATGAACAGTCAATTTTATGGAAGAACAGTCCATTTTATGTTTTCCTGTTATTCCCCCCACCCATGTCACAGTTGTGGAAACAGCCGTTGTTTGTGAAATGTGAAGTGTGTGTGTGTGTGTGTGTGTGTGTGTGGGGAACCAGCGAAAACAGGGGGAGAACTCCTCCCTTGTAAAATGGACTATCCTTCTCTGTCTAGTCCCCCTTTTGGAGTCCGTCCGGGTAATGGAACAGTATTGAACTATCTTTTAAAAGTAGGATTGTGCATGAAGGTAGGGTGGGGAGAGTGTGTGATCCATGTAGAATGATTTTGGAGCAATCCTGCATGTGTGAAACAGGCCTGAGATATGTTTCTATTTCAAGCATTTACCCAGCTTAGAACTGATGGTGTCATCACCCTCCCTTTTTGCCTCTCTGATTATTTTTGGCACTAATGTTGTGACTATAACAGCTCAATTTTTCTGTACAAACATTCTGCATTTTTCATGAAGAGAAGTTAATTTTTTGTTGAGTACTTATAGAAGGCCTGGTGTGTTGCTTTACTCCATATTTAAATACTTAATTTTGTCCAACTACCTGGTCCGTAGACATTCCATCAAAGCAATTTTCTTTATTTGTTTTTGACAATGTGGTGATCAGCCATTTACAAAGTGAGAAATGTGGAAGGTTGCCTAGAAGCCACACATAGAGCTGCTGTAGAAAGTGCAACCCTTTCTGAATGTGTTACTGGGTTCCCTAGGAAACGAAACTAATTTAGCTCTGCCTACTTGCTGCAAAGCTTAGTTGGTTGTGTTGATGTTGTAGGCATCTGCATTCTGGAGTTAATCCATGGTTAGGTTCAGAACGCTCCTAGCGTTCCGTTGCGGTGGGCGTACTCCTGTCATACACTTACTGCTTTTTAATTACTTTGCAAGCATTGCTTTTAATTTGAAATGGCTTCAGAAAAAATGAATGTCGAAGTCTGAGATTTTGTTCAGTTCATTTATAAACAAGCTCCTTCAAAGCTTTCTGTGAAATGAATCAGCTTAGAAATGAGTCAGCTTAGTTGCTTGTAAATGCAATCAGAATTACTAGTTTGTTTCCCTTCTTTCCCAAGTTATCTTAATGTTAAGCAACTGTCCCATGCATCCATAATTCTTTAAAAATGCATGGATACATATAAATGCATTTAAAGACTGTATAGTACCCACCACAATATTGTGAGCTTTTCTTTCACAGATTTGATAATTTGCAACTTTATAGCTGGTACTTAAGTAACTTGCTTTAAACCCTTTGCTGCCCCTTTGCCTGTCGTTTCATGTCCTGCCAACAGTGCCATCCTCTCAGTACATTTACCACCTTCCCATCACAAAGAGGTCAAGAGGAGATGAATTGGCAGGAAATGAGTTTAAACTATGGCCGAGTCTAGGGACCTCTTCACACAGAGCTAAAACTGCCCTGTTTTGCCAATTTTGGCCGGGCTTGGATGGGGACTACCGAGCATCATCAGACGATGCTTGGCAGGCCCTACCCACATTCTTCCCGAAGTGGAGGGGAAGCAAATTATCTCCAGAGCCATAGTCCATTGCTCTGTGCACACCTAGATGGAAGTAATTCAGTTTGATATATGTTTGGCCATTAATAGGCCTGCATAGACTTATCTGTCAACATTGAAAACATATGTTTTAATTTCTGCACAGGAACAGTTCACATATATCACTATTTATTATCATTCATTGAAATGATAAAGTCATGTCTCTCAGTGAAAGGTTTGTAATTTCAAAACACAAGATTTGTTTGTTTTGTTTTTTAAAGGTCGCCCAGAGGCTAATCACTGAAACTCCTCTTTTGATCACATGGAATGGTATCATTTTATGTCTTTTTTTTTTACACATATCTGTGGTTTTTCTCTCCAGGTGTGGATCTTGATCAGGCCAGAAAAGCAGAAGAGCAACAAATGCTGCAAGATGCACGGCAATGGCTAAATAGAGGGAAAATTGAAGATAGAAGGCAGCCCAAAACTGGTGCTGCTGCTCTCCATGTAGCCGCAGCTAAGGGGTACTATGAGGTGATGAGGTATTGACGTTTTTCCATTGTTTGCTTGGGTCTCTTGCTATTTTCGTAATCCGTGCTTTAGTTATTGAGTACTTCCAGGTTTAAGGTGGAGCTTTCAAGGAGTGATATTCAGGGACAATGGTTACTGTAATTTTTAAGACAATATATTATTGCACTTTCTTAGCATAATCAAGTAAGGCTTAGTTCACCTTTGAGCGTGGCAGCCTTGGTGAGATCTCTTACTCACACACTGAAAATATACATGCTGCTTTAATTTATCCAAAAAGAAAGATAGAAAAAAGAAAAGATAAGATAATAGAGAAAAAGGAAATACTCTACTAGAAGAATGAAGAAAGATGGAATGAGCTAGAATTTGAAAAATTAAACAGTATAGATTTATTATTATTATTATTATTATTATTATTATTATTATTATTATTTATACCTTGCTTTATCTCTCCCGAAAGGGACTCAAATATGGCACTTTTATGCCAAGAAATTTAGTGTCAAGGCATATATTAAAGATCTGAAGTTTAGTTCCCAGCATTTATAGACAGAAGAATCTATAGGATTAGGTTAAAACTTTCATTCTGTAATGTTACTGAATGGTTAATGCATTGGAGAATGCTATTACCACAGCCTCTGCTTTTCTCCATAGGTTTCCCTCTGTCCGGCAGTTTGTTAGAATATAATCTGTGTTTTCAGACTCGGATATCTTCAATTTTTTTGCTTTGTAAGAGTCTAGTCACTCTTATCACCTGCATTATATAGAGGTTGTTTTAAATTTTTGTATTAAATCTGACACCTATTCACTGCCATGGGCTGTTTACTTCATCATGCATCTTAGGGCATGCTTGGTTTTTGTTTTTGTTTTTTTGTTATTTTGGGTTTTTTTCCCTAAAGAGGCTGTTTATAATGGCTGTTAGCTTGGAAGATTGATATGATGCCATGTTTGCTCATTTATTTTCCTCAGACTCTTGATCCAAGCTGGGTTTGATGTAAATGTTCAGGATAATGATGGCTGGACACCACTTCATGCTGCTGCACATTGGGGAGTGAAGGAAGCTTGCTCTATACTGGCTGAAGCACTCTGTGACATGGACATCAGGAACAAGCTGGTCAGTGGGTTTTAGACCTGTAACATATGGTGGTATCACAGATGCACACCTGTGGGTCCCCAGGTGTGTTGGTCTATAACTCCCAGAAATCCCAGCCAGTTTACCAGCTGTTAGGATTTCTGGGAGTTGAAGGCCAAAACATCTGGGGACCCACAGGTTGAGAAACACTGTAATAAATGAAACCTCTCAGTTCTTTTATGGGCAGTTTCCTTTTAGAAATTCTGACTGGCAAACATAAACTGCTAAATAATTGCATATATCTAAATCTTGCTTATGACTCAGCTTTATTCAGTAGCTAGGAAGGTGCATTATGCTTATTAATTACTTGACAGCTTTTTTCATGTCATGGTGTGAGAGAATTAGCCAGTCTGGTGTGAGAGAATTAGCCATCTACAAAGATATTGCCCAGGGGATGTCTGGATCTTTGATGTTTTACCATCCTTGTGGGAGACTTCTCTCATGTCCCCTCATGGGGAGCTGGAGCTGACACAGAGAGCTCAACCCACTCTACCCGGATTCAAAACGCTGACTTGTTGGTCAGCAGTCCTGTCAGCACAGGGGTTTAACTCATTGCGTCACCCGGGGCTCCTTACTTGACAGCTGAGTAACTGAAATATTGTTGAAACAAATATTATTCAAAATGATAGTTTGCATTATTAAGTCCACTTCTGTTTTCACTATAGAAGGTCTCTTAAGGCCAAAAATGTAGTGAGAAGACTCTTTGTCCTAAACTCTCTCTTAGTATACTAGTCACAGATAACAACTATAATGTTGGTGTATATTTTGAGCTAGCCTTAGTACACTACAGTTCTTGTTATTTAGTTTATGCATGCATGTATTTTATGTGTAAGGAACAGGTTAATGGATAGAGCAGCGTGGTTTAGGTTCCAGCATGTCATACTGTTGTGCTGTTTAATTTGTAGGTACAAGTTGTATATAGTAATTTGACTTTGGTCTGTTAATTAATAATTAATTAAGTGCAAATCCCCAGACTTGTTTTTCAGTTAGTTATGAGAGGTTTTGCTTGAGAAATAGACTAACCCACAACCCTGATGGCCAAATTCTGCTGCATTTATGTTGAGCTGCCCAGATACAACAACAAATGTAGCAAGCTTCTATCTGAGACAGTGAAGTGAAATTGTATCCCTCACATTTTAAGATGTTTTGGTATTGATAGATCCCATTTTGCTTCTTGATATCAGCAGAGCTGGTCCATGTGATGGTGCTATCAACAGACTTAGCCCACAGGGTATCAGCAGGATCCTCTCAGTGGTTGCTTTCCCTTACATTGTCTCCATCATAAAACAAATGGCTTGTCAATGTTTTCCTAAATATTTCTGTTTTATAAGTTATTTGATAATTAGTCCTTCTCAATACTGTATTTGTAGTTATTTCCACTTTTCACCTTTTCAACCATCCATCTGTGGAGTTTTAATTATATTTTGTGATGTGTGCATATTTACATGATTCCTATATATTTCTGTGAGATTCTTCTGGCTCCTAAGAGACCAGGATATAAGAATAGTACACATACCAACAAACTATGTTGAAGTTTATTGGGAGATGAGAAAAAAGAATGGTAAAACAAAGTTTTCTATTAGTATCAGCCAGCTCAGTCTGACATTAAAAACCTATTTTTGTTGCTACTGCTGTAATATGGTTTACATAGAAACTTAAATTTCAAAATATTTTTGACTTTTCCTTGTATGTGTGAAGTGTGATACATATTCATCATTTTATTTTCACCTTCCTATACGTAATCTAATGACAATTCAGTCTGCATACTAAAAAAAAGAAAAGCTTAATTGGCATGTTAAAAGGTTTTCAAAGAAAAATTGCTTGTAAGGTTTTTTAGATATTGGAAGTTTGGAATTACCTATATAAATAAAAATGTAATGTTAGTTTGTGGGATTAACATAACTAAAAAACCACTGGACGAGTTGACACCAAATTTGAACACAATACACCAATGAGTGACCATCAGTCATAAAAACACTGAAAAACACAGCAGATGAGATTTAAAAAATCTAAAAAATAAAAAATACATTACAATGCATGTGCAAAACCACACACACACACACAGACTGGGCCATAGCATCGCGTGGCAGGGGACGGCTAGTATTTCATAAACTTGAGTGCTCTTCCTTTCATAGCATGAAATGCTTTCATGTATAATATCCCTATTTTCTGATTGCTCATGCCATCAGGGCCAGACACCATTTGATGTTGCAGATGAAGGATTGGTTGAACACTTAGAAATGCTTCAGAAAAAACAGAATATGGTAAGTTCTAAGACATTCCTTTTAAGTATTTGAGACTTGAAGACATCCTGGACATGATTCCTCAATTATAGGAATGAAATGAATTGCCAGTCCTTTTATAGCTGCTCATAATATATTAAATATCACACATATACAAGTACTAACGTAACATAAATGATACATAATGGCAGGAAATACCTTGTACATATAATAAAGAAAGAAATTGATTCTATGAACTCCATTCATGGAAGAAAGGCTGGGATATAAGCCATTTAGCTGAGCTATCTGAATTATTAGATGAAACTTCAATACTTATTCAGTCTTTTCTAAACGTTGCTAATGAATGTTTTAAAAATTAGAAGTTTGTAGTTTCTCCAGCAGGGGTAGGCATGCTGTGAAATGGAGTGTACACAAGGTAGAATTCTAAAGCTTTTACTGATTACTAAAGCTTCCTTTAGAGTGGTTAATATTTGTCAAGTCACCTTTACTGCAGTTCTTACAGGTAATCCATGCTGAATCCTGGGTTATCTTTTATGTTTTTATTGGTGTTATTATTTAGTGAATTTTATCTATGCTTAAATGTTTTAACTGTTTTTATATTATTGTGGGCATCAAATTGTGCCGTTCTGTAAACCACCATGAGTCACCCTTGGGCTGAGAATGGTAGCATAGAAATATAGTAAATAAATAAATAGTAAATAAATTTTCCCCATAAGGATATCATGTTTTGTCTATAGTTTTTCTTTCTCTCTTTATAAAATAGACCATAGTAATTAATAAAAAAACAACGAGGTAGATCTTTTTTAGCTGACATGTCCCACAGCATTTACCTATAAACATACATTACTGTTTTTGTTATTACCAAGGAGCATAGATATTCCAATCATGTCACCTGTGCATTGTGATAATTTATTTTAGGCTCAGGACCTTTTGATATGCTACTGCATTTGGCAGTCTTAAGCTATATCTCAAAATCTCTTGGAACATAACACCATTGGTGATAGAATCTGTTGTCTGCCAGTATGTTATTTGCTTCCTACCTAACTATCTGGTGGGTTCTTTAAACACATTATGAATTGAAAGGACAAATTTAACATGTATAAAATTATTTTCTCGAATTAATGATGTAGGTGTACTGTATTATTAACTGTCTGATAATTCATAAATATCAATCCCTGGAACATTACAAAGTTGAAAGAGGTTACCATATATATAAGCATGGTTTCATAAAAATAGAAGATTACAAAACCTTTATAGAGATATCTAAAATCCTATGGTATTATCCTTCTTAAGAGGCTAACTTTTTTTTAGTCTGTGAATTTATTTATTATTTATTTATTTATTACAGGTTCTTATACCCCGCCCTTCTCACCCCGGGGGGGACTCAGGGCGGCTTACAAAAGCGAGGCACCATTTGATGCCCGCGTCACAAAACAATCAATAAAAAAAAAAAAAAAAAAAAAAAAAAAAAAAAAAAAAAAAAAAAAAAAAAAAAAAAAAAAATTATTACAAATTCATAGTTAACAATTCATACATAATATCAATAAAAACACTAAAATCAATAAAAAACCTCATACAAACCCAGTTCATCCCCCCCCATGGTCAGCGTTCACTAACTCATAGATCTCATTCTCAATTCCACTTCTTCCATCCTGCTGGTCGTATTCATCTGATTTAATTGCCAGACTGCCCGAAGGCCTGGTCCCAGAGCCACGTCTTCACCCTCCTCCTGAAGGAGAGGAGGGATGATGATGTCCTGATTTCCCCCGGGAGTGAGTTCCACAGGTGAGGGGCCACCACTGAGAAAGCCCTGCTCCTCGTCCCCACCAGCCTCACTTGTGACAGTGGTGGGGTCGAGAGCAGTGCCTCCCCAGCTGATCTCAAACTCCGGGGTGGGACGTAAAGGGAGATACGTTCGGACAGATACACTGGACCGGAACCGTACAGGGTTTTATAGGTCAAAACCAGCACCTTGAATTGTGCTCGGAACTGCACCGGCAGCCAGTGGAGCTGGCACAACAGGGGGGTGGTGTGCTCCCTGTATGTCGCTCCGGTGAGCAGTCTGGCTGCCGCTCGCTGGACTAGTTGAAGTTTCCGAACCGTCTTCAAGGGCAACCCCACGTAGAGCGCGTTGCAGTAGTCTATTCGGGATGTGACAAGAGCGTGGACCACTGTGGCCAGATCAGACTTCCCAAGGTACGGGCGCAACTGGTGCACAAGTTTTAATTGCGCAAAAGCTCTCCCGGCCACCGCCGAGACCTGGGGTTCCAGGCTCAGCGGTGAGTCCAGGATCACTCCCAAGCTGCGAACCTGCGTCTTCAGGGGGAGTGTAACCCCATCCAACACAGGCTGTAACCCTATACCCTGTTCGGCCTTCCGACTGACCAGTAGGACCTCTGTCTTGTCTGGATTCAATTTCAATTTGTTAGCTCTCATCCAGTCCGACACAGCAGCTAGACACCGGTTCAAGGTCTGGACAGCCTCCTTGGTGACAGGTGAGAAGGAGTGACAGATCTGGACATCATCTGCGTAGAGATAACATCTCAGTCCGAAACTCCGAATGATCTCTCCCAGCGGCTTCATGTAGATGTTAAACAGCATTGGGGACAGAATCGAACCCTGTGGGACTCCACACGACAAAGGTTGTGGAGCCGAACAGGTGTCACCCAGTAACACCTTCTGGGACCGTCCCTCAAGAAATGACTGGAGCCACTGCAAGGCAGTACCCCCAAGACCCATGTCTATGAGGCGTCCCAGAAGGATACCGTGATCGACGGTATCGAAGGCCGCTGAGAGGTCCAGCAGAACTAACAGGGACACACTCCCCCTGTCCAGTTCCCTGCGCAGATCATCTACCAAGGCGACCAAGGCTGTTTCCGTCCCATGTCCCGGCCTAAAGCCAGACTGTGCTGGATCAAGATAATCAGTGTCTACCAGGAATCCCTGGAGTTGAGTTGCCACCACACGTTCCAGGACTTTGCCCAAATAGGGGAGATTGGAAACTGGCCGATAGTTGTCTAATTGAGTGGGGTCCAGTGATGGTTGACCGTTTTTTTTAATGGGGGAAAAATATGGTAGTGCTGATTTACAACTCAATGTGTATTTTTTTGAAACTGAAAAAGATGTGTCTGGTGAGATTATTGCTACCTTGACTCATCCTACTGTCACCAGACTTCTGTAGGTTATGTTCTGTCCTGGATACTTGGAGTGCCGTTGATCTTGCCTTGGCTTGAAGAGTGTGATTTAGGTGACAGGTCTAGTCTGCAGTAGTACTGTCTCTGGTCTGTCCAGGTGTCCATATCTGTGCCTTATTCGTAATAATCAAGGTCAAACACAGATTATAAAATATAAGCTAAATATTATTAGCATGGTTGTAAAATAATATCTAACTCATGATATGACCAGTTCTGATCAGAAGATGTTTCTGGTGGTCCATTGGGTCAGATTGATATTCTCAGAACTCTTGTGCATTGTAGTGTATAACTTCAGGGGATATGCTAATTTTCTCCATTTTTTTTTCAAATTAATTCAGTAATACTTTTCTGAAACGAAACTTGCATTTTTCACTAGAAGCCAAAATTGTTAAACTGGGACTGTCATGCTTTGGACATATCATGAGACACCATAAATTAATCAAAAAGAGTATAAAATGGAAGGCAGACAGAAAAGAGGGACAGAAAAGAGGGAGATAACATTATGGATGAATTACATCATTAAAGGAAGTTAAGGACCAGAGCTGTTGATAACAGGGGCTCTAGAAGGTCTCTTATTCCATAGCATCATTGTGAACTGAATCTGACTTTGTGGTAATAAGAACAACAAAATAATTTCCCCAGTTTTAGAGTAATAATAACATTTTACTTCAGTTTGTCTTCAGGATCATTTTATAATTTTAAAAAGACTATTGGGTTAAGAGGTAGCATGTAGTTAAGAGGTAGTAACTGCTTGAATATCATCCAGCTTGAGGTCTGATGCAAACACATGTCCATGCTAAATTTATAATTCTTATGAAGAATTCTTATGGGTTATATGTATTGTTCATAGATGCAATATTCTGTTAAATTAAGGATTGGCTTATCTTGCAATATTGAAAGTGCTGCATGAGGAAACAGCAGATAATCCTGGGCCCAGGCTTAAAATAAGAAAGTAGCAGTAGGACAGGGAGAATGTAAAGAAAAATTAGCTAGGGGAAGCCTTGGGGGAAGATCTTGGATTTTCTAACTACCTTGTGAATTTATTAATACCCAACAGAAATGACTATCCCATACCAAAGATAAATGTAATGCTTCTATAATCTAGATCTGTCCTGTCTGTTCTTTAGTTCAGATCTAGTCCTGATTTTAAAACACTGAATATTGGTCATTGTTCAGTTGCCTGAGTTCACCATTACCATATTTTTCAAAAAGATGAAAATGGTAGTACATCTCCCCAGGGTGAGTGTACTTCAATAGCTTTCTGTAAAAATAACTTTGTGATTTGTTTTCAGTTTGTCCTTGCACTCTTTATGTCTTCCATTCAATCTTCCTGAGTGACTTGGCCAAAGAATTTCACAGTGTCAGGGTTCTTCAAACCAAGTACTGTTTCCATATTGATGGTAGTGGGCACTGTATTTGTTCCCAGAAAACATCTTTTATCTACAGAGCTCTACAGAGGGCTCTGTAGGTATGGCTACATTTCTGCATATGCCAATAAGACCATGACTTTTTTTCCTTTAGAACATTCCTGGAACTCTCAGATTTCAAATGCAGTTTTTCATAGGATGTTGAAGTTCATGTGTCCTTTTGTCTGCCTCTCCCTGTCTTTTAAAGTAAAAAAGAAAAGAAAAACAACCCCTCCCCTCCAAAACCCCCCCGAAGTAGACCTCTATCACACTATTCCTTTGTATGTAGCATTGCCTTATAACATTTTAGTCATATTCTTTACCATTAACTTATCTGAGAATTAAGTAGTTAAACATGAACTGCAGTTGCTGGTTCTTCAACTTTCCAATTATGTTTTGACAGCTTCGAAGTGAAGAGACAAGAAGCAAGCTAATTGAAGCTAATATAAATGGGAAACTTCAAAGTGGACTTTTCAAAAAGTAAGGTTCTCAGTGCATGATATGGGTATCTCAATAGGATGTGTGCTTTGACTCACATTGATGTGAGGTTCAAATGCAGTCATATTAGAGAATGTGACTTATATTTAGCTTTTAAAGGTCAGGTGAATAGCTAAGTTGACATGAAACAGTGGGATCAGTTGTCCTGTAATGTGCTTTGATTGTGTGTTCCTGCATGGCAGGGGTTTGGTCTGGATGGCCCTTGAGGTCTATTCCAACTCTATAATTCTATAAAAAAGTACATGTTTTCCCTCCAAATCAGGAGCTGTTTGCAGTTTGATCTAGTAATTTTAATCACTATCATGATTATAAGAAAAATGGCTAAAATTAACAAATTAGAAAAGCAAGCTTTTCTCCTAGTAGCTTAGACAGTTCTTTTTATAGTTAGAAGGATCTGATACTGGTTCAGGACTAGTCCATTGTAATAGTAGAGGTGAAATTGGTAACATTGCTCTGCAGAAAAGATACTAGACACAGTATGTCTCGTTCTTATAGTGTCAGTCTCAAAAGTTCAACATTTTAGTTAGCACCTTTTCAACCTTTGTACCACAGCAAAGAAAAGATTCTTTATGAATCAGATACTTTGAAATCCTTGAGGAGAGAAGAGGAAAACAAAGAATCCAGTAGTTCCAGCTCTGAAGATGAAGAAGAAGAAGCTGAGGAAGATGATGCATCAGAGTCAGATACTGAAAAAGAATCAGGTAACATACAGAACTGGGATTCTTGCCTTATAAAATATTGAAGGGCCTGGAAATTTCATGACTTCAGAGCAATAATTAAAAGAAGGTATAAGATACTGAACATTGTTGGTCAAGAATCAAGGAGGACTGGCTATAAAAGGTGGTAGCGTGTAGTTCTTTGGTTCAGATTTTGTGTAGTCTATTATCACTGAGCATGCTCACTCTACTTTAGGCTGCTTGTATGCACGTCCCAGTATTTATCACTGTAGTACAGAATTAGACCAGTACTTTGTTCTAATAATAGACTTCTATCAACTCAAATAACTCATGAAAGCAAATACAGTAGTACTATCTTACCTTGCTTAATTAGTGTCTTCTGTCATAGGTTGAATAAAAGAATGTCAGATTGTGGGGGCTTTGTTGCCATCAACCAGCCTCTAAACAAATAGACAAAAGCATCTTTATTCAGGTTAGAGAATTCCGTGTCTCGCTTCTTCATTAAGCCTTAAGATCACTCACAATTTGGAGAGTTTTTTTCACATTATTACCTCATTTGGTGTTTTTAGTAGTAGTAAGGAGGATGGGAGGAATAGCCAGTTATGGAGATAGAGGCTTTTTCCCTGTCTGCCATACATTATGCCTATAGTTGGGGAGGAACCCAGTTTTCAACAAGAAGGATCATGAGTTCTCTATCATTTTGCTGCTTTAGAACCTCTACAACCTGTTGTATGGTGGTATCACTATGACAAATGACATAGAACATATGAACACTTAGTGCAGACATAACTTGCTAATATGACAAATTAGATTCCAGACCACCACCATTAAGCAAATCTCAGCGTCTTTTTCATTTACCAGTGCACACAAAGGTCTAAAGCCCTATTTATGTGACCATTGACTAAGTGGTCTAGGCCTAAAAAAAAAAAAGAAGTAAAAATAAGTAATTAAAATATTGGCAGAATACTGTACTGAGACATCAAGTGCATAAATGTGCTAAACGGACTGAGTGCTGGTATTATATAATTGAAAAGTACCATGTTCATGAAGCACTCTAAGTTAAGTCCCTTAAAGCAAGGTCCAGCTGCATTATTGTAGCATTTGGCCTAATATCTATTATTTAAATGACCTATTCAAAACTAGCTTAGGTAAAAGTAGGGATCCTTCCAAGTCACTATCTATGCTTCATTTATAACTTATATATAACCAAAAGGTTATATATAGAAAGAGATAGATAGATAAATAGATAGATAGATATAGAAACATTTTAAATAATTTTGGTAGGAAACAAAGATTTTCTATATTGAACCATCAGAAAGAAAATGTGATGCTATATCAGCCACTTATGTAGACAGGACAATTCTGGATTTTGGAGCATTTTGGATTTCGGAATTCTGGTTAAGGAATGCCTAATCTTTACTTGTAAAGTGAAGATAAGTGTCACTTGACATAGTCAAAACAGCTGTTTTCCAAATCACTCATGGCCAAAATTGAAAGCATTTTGTAGGAATATGCTTGAAATTCAGAAAAGAGCTCTAACTCTTTAGTTAGTTAATTCAGTAACCAACAAAACTTTCTTTACTCAGTTCTTTAAAAAATACTGTTAGGAAATGCTACTGATTAGATCCCACACAGGTTTTCTATTCTAAGTTGATTATGTTTTGTCCACACTATAGAAAGTGACATTCGGGGCATGTGTATCATAATTTTCTTTCTTGCTTAAGCCAAATGGAATACCTTTTGATTTAATACATCAGAGAAACTGGAGCTTCAGTGTTAGGAACACGTGACCTTGATAAATAAAAAAATGTAGTAAAATATGCACAACTATTTTGAACTTTGCTTTTCTCTCCTAACTTCTAGAAAGAAAGGAAGACTCTGTTGCTAATCATTCCAATCATGAACCTAGAATGCTCATTACAGAGTCAGTACCACCACCACAGCATAACTCTTTTACTATGGCTCCTGCCAGAAAAGTGAGTAAATCAGTTATTCTTCAACTTTTGGGGTCTTGGGTATCCTCTGAGAATTTGATAAAAACTGTGGGCCTGGATTTTCAAGATCTGTGTAAAACTGTTGAATACTGGAGCTCATTAAAGTATCTCATGAAGCTGACTTAATAGCAAATAACAAAAACAATTTGACTTGTCACCAGAATAATACACATAAGCATATTCATGAAAAAATTTTTGCATACAAGTTACTTTATACTTATAGAAATTAATTAGTCTTACATTGAGTAGTATGTAATGAAAAATATATAGTGAGCACTTGAAAATACTATATATTTTTTCTAAATTTTCACTGTGACAGAAACAGGAAATAAATTATTTTTTCACCCACTTCACAGACTCCCTAAAGCCCAGGGAAGAACATCTGGCTTACGTTTACAAATTTGAGATTGCAATTCCATGAAAATAGACTAAATGAGAGTAATGTAACCAACAATCTTTGAAGATTGAATCAAGCATGGAATTCCTCAGTCAAAGGCAATCAGAGTTTTTGATTCTATTTGTTTAAGCTTGAATAGAGACAGTGACTTCCTGTTCTTTTCCAGGGGTAGTAATTAATAACAAAAAGATAGGAGGATTTTGTACTATCTGGTCACTCTGCTTATTTAAGGTTTGCATAGAAAGGTTAGACTGTGCTTGTTGATTTATGAATGTTTAGACAAACTGTTCATATTTATATGGTTGTGTGTGTGTGTGCAGACATGTACCTTCTCCTCCCTTCCCAAGCTAATGACACAAGGCTCTCAATTTTTACATTCAACCATCTAAATAATGTAAGCTATGATTTGCATGTGATCATATCACACAGTGAGTTAGAATGAAATATGTATGGACTAGAGTGGATATGGGAAGTGTTCAGCCTCCAGACCTCATTTTTTTAGCCTTGATCCTCCTTGCAAGTCCATCAAAACCCACAAGCCCTTAAAAAAACATAATTAAAGCATCTCAAAATGGTCAATAACATAATGAGTTGTTCCTTCTAAGGAAGAAAGGATGGATGGATGGATGGATGGATGGATGGATGGATGGATGGATAGATAGATAGATAAATGAATGGGCTGCAGTCCACAACAATAGGAAGTGTTATATTATTACTGTATATTAGTAATTTGTCACTTTTGCTTCAAGGTATTTGTGTCCAGAAGTGATTTGAAAACTATTTCGCCTTGCAGTGAACTACTAGCACTGTACCATTTTAGAGTGAAGAATATGAGTTTTGATTTTAATATAAACAAAATAACTCTTTTATTGTATAATCTGGGACAGTTTTTGTTCCCGTTCCCATGTCTCCATGCTTTATTCTAAGAAATGAAGAAAACACTCAAGTTAAGGTTGAGATTGGGGGGTGGGGGGTGGGGAGGAACATTGTGGGAACTTGTCGTTTAGTGCTTGACAAGATTTCTGGATTTTTGCTGTTCTGAATTTTGAAAATCAAGAGACATAATTAGTTTCTGGTTGGCTCTTGTCTTCAATTTAACAGCAAAATATTGTAGCTGAGCTGACTTGCAAGCTTTCATGTCCTGAAGTATTTATATTCCTTTGCATGCTGTTAACAGCAATGCAGTTGGCACTGCAGTAGGTATTACAAAGGGCATCCCAGGTTATGTAATCTTCCCCAGACTTGGTGGGGCCATGTGTACTAAGACTTTATGCAGTGATGGAATTGAGCATGTAAATATTTCGTACTCAGCTTTTTCTTCCGAAGTGAATTGAAAAGTGTCTTTGGAAAGAAACCTCATTTAACCCTAGGGAGTTGAGAGGGGCGGGGTATAAATACCCTAAATAAATAAATAAATAAATAAATAAAGAACCCCCTTCTGTCTTAAAATATTCAGTTACTGGCATGTATTATGCAGATGGATGTATACTTTTGAAAAAGGTGGTAAATTCTATCAGTGATTAATTCGAAATTATACTGTTGAGCCATGTAGATTAATCTAGTTTTGATACTATCAACATTTTAGAAATGACTCTTTTGCTGCAACCATAAAAAGAAAGGAGGATTGTTTACAGACTTTGACAATCTTCAAATACTATAAGTAGTAAGCTGCTCCTCTATGGTTCAAATAATGCAGAAAATGCACCCCTGCACTATATATTCCCCTAGGACGTACAACACACCTCACAATTTTTAAAGTAAAAAATGACAAATAGAGCCTTCAGTTTTAACTGGAAAATTAATCCCCAAGGTTTGATTTATTATTTAAATGCTATGTTGTACCTGCCTGTTTTAATCCCCAAATAGCTTTTAAGCCCCACTCTTTCAGATTTTTTCTTGGTCTAAAACAGATGCATAAGGGGAAGATTTAAAACAATTCTTAAAGGTGATCTAATTTTAATATCTCTTGTACAGCATTACTCTCATTATCTCTCTGAATTATGGCGTTCCCTCCTTTGCATAGAATTTATGAATGAAAGTTTTCAATGTTTAAGTGCTTGTACTGAATTTACATAAGTAATCACAGCATTGCATCAGTACCAATTCTATATTTATATAATTTGAAAAGGAGTTCTTCTTTATAGTTGGTCCTACACATTCATAGGGATTAAGGATGCAGGACCCCTCCCCTCCAAGGAAAAACTGAGTATAGAGCAGCATATTTTCTCAGTCATGTGTAGAGCTGCAGTGAAAGTCGAAGCAAATACATCTGTCCATCAAAATCTGTGAATGCTTAATTGGCAAAAAGGGAGATACAACTGTACAAATACGATTTTTACAACATATACAATAAGTGGAGGGATAGATATAATATGTGGGGTTTTTTTTTACTTTGAGTAAGTAATGTACATCTTAGCACTATTATCTCTCATGTAGTTAGAGTTTTAAAAAAATCTTGTATAATTGTAATGATTTTGAACTTCAGGTTATTCTTCTTGGTCTCTGTGTAACACACTTGTTCAGGGATTAATTTGGAGTGTTCTAGCTCTCTCTAGGTTGGTGGAAACATCTCAGTTTCATTCTATTTCATCACCCCTTTTCCTTTTACAGTTTGCTTCATTATTGAACAAGTCAGAAGAGCAAAAGGATGAATCTCCCTCATCATGGAGACTAAGTCTTCGGAAAACTAGTAGCCAAAACACGCTTAGTGAAAGCAGTGCTCCTTGCGACACACTTAAGGAGAAGGGCAGCTCAATCTATCGCTCCTCATCAACCCCTAGGATTTCTGCACTATTAGACAATAAAGAGAAGGTGTGGAATTATTTTGTTTGTCTTGGCTGGGAGCATGCTTTAGAAGCTTGAGTGGTGCTAATTAATTCTACACCTTTTTGTTTTGTATTGTGCTCATTAACCCCAACACCTGTGCAATATATTGACCTTAAAATGATAGCATAACATACTGAATCATGTCAGGATTCAATTCTTATTTATTTATTTACGCTATTTCTACTCCGCCCATATCAGCCTGAAGGCGACTCAGGGCGGCTAAAGGGATGTCCACGAGTGGGCTGAGATATCAGTAATCTTCCTTGTTGTCTACTTCTCAGAGCATTAGTATTCAGATACATTATCTCTGAAAAAGGAAGGTCCATGTGACAGTGTCATATCTAGTAACTTACCATGTTTGACATGGTGATAGATGGAGGGGAGTCAAAAACATAATTTGTATGAGGAATAGCAGACTGTCAACTATCGTTGTGAATAAAAAACAGAATTGTGATAAATGTGTAATTTGGAGCAAAGCACTTGAAAAGAACCTTTCTTAGTTCAGGAACTAGATGCCTTAGCAATCACTAAAATGACTGACAATGTCACTAGCATCTTTGTTTTGAATTTGTCTTTATTTCAGCAGGACAAGGACAACAAAATCTATTTTGCTTCAATAGCTCCACGAAGATTGAACAGTACTGGTGACATAGAAGAAAAGGAGAACCGGTAAGATTATTTGTATCTGTGGCTCAGCTTTTTAGGTGTGAATCTTCGGAAGATTCTCAAAGGACTAACAACAACAACAACAACTTGCTTTTTATACCCCTCCATCATCTCCCCGAAGGGACTCGGGGCAGCTTACAAGAGTACAAGCCTGAAAATACAGATTAAAGCACACACAATAAAATGAAATGAAACAAAATAAAATCAACAACATCAGAAAAACATTACAATCACAAAATACATTTTAAAAACAGTATAATGTCTGAAAGATTAAGTATTCTAATACTGTGACTATGCTAGTACTGTTGAAAACAATCCTGAATATTTCCTCCAGAAGTAGGCCCTAACCTTTGTAGGAGTCGTTAATTTTCTTTGAACAACCTTGGAAAACCCCATAAGTGGTGCAAAAACAAAGAAAGTCCTACAAAAACTGTTAGCCGGGATCCACATCATTTCCGCAACGCTTTCCTGGAGAGAGACAACTGACAACTGACCACAAGGGGCCAAATGGACGGAGGGTCTGACTCAGCATAAGGCAATGTCCACCTTCCCACTCTCAAGGCCTTCTAGCAGTAACAAATCTATTTGGAGCAGGCCAAACCCTATACCTTTGCTTGTCTGATTTATATCCAGATCCTGACTCTCTCTTCACATAGTTTTTATCATATCAATTCAGTTAAAAAATAACAAGACTCTGCCCCTGTGACTCGGGTCATGTAGAAACAACAGAACATGTGCTCCTCCAGTGCCCGTTCTACAGGGATATCCGTGCCAGGCTTATCTTACCTCTGTTATACAAGCACCCAGGCCATTCAGGACAATTTTATACCTCCATGCTACTTGCAGATATTAATTCAGCTACAACCTACAATGTTGCAAAGTTCTGTGCAGCAGCATACAAAATCTGTCAGGGAATGACTAGTCCCAAAAGTTAACTGTGTGTCCAGTAATCATCTTCTCTGAATCTAAAATTTGGTGTGATTTGAACAAGTGCAAGTGAATCTACCTTTTTATAGTAGAAATGTTTTTCACATTGATCATTCTCATGCTGGGAATGGCATAACATTTTCAGGGGAAAATACTTAATTGCAAAGTTTAGGCATGGAGAAGAAGAACTAAGTTACACCAACCAGTAGGCTTACATAGTTGTCTTCTAACTGGAGCTAATAATAGGGAGTGCACGCCGCCCCTATTAAAGCAGCTCCACTGATGGCTGATAAGTTTCCAGTCTCAATTTAAGGTGCAGGTTATGACTTAAAAAGCCCTAAATGGTTCGGGCCCCACTTATCTTCATGACCGCATCTCTCCCTATAAACTGGCGTGGGCTCTAAGATCTGCTGGGGGGGGGGGACTCCTCTCACTCCCACCGTCATAAGGCCCCTGACTTTGGAACACCCTCCCCAGGGAGATTAGGCAAGCCCCCACACTGTCCTCCTTTTATAGGGATCTGAAAACCTGGATGTTCCAACAAGTATTTGATTAGTCCCTACTTATAAATGCCCAGTCCCTAGCTTGCCAGATAGTATTCTGTTCTCTGTACTTCATTCAATCCCCCAGCCATATACTATGCTGTTCTGCATTATCCCAGGCCCAGTCCTCTTTATACCCTGATCATGCCCTTCTTAGTATTCTGGTTATTGGTTTTTGTTGTGCATTTTTAAAGTGAGTTTTAATGCTGCTGTTTTATACCCTTATGTTTTATTTAATTGTGTTTTATTTGGTATGCTTTGCTATGATATATTTTCATTGTGTTTTTCTTTGTTTTTAATGGATTGTTTTGTTTTGATGTTTTGAGGACATTTTGTCCCATGTGTAAGTCGCCCTGAATCCCTTCGGGAAGATGGAAGCGGGGTATTAAAAAAAAAGATGATGCTGATGCTGATGATTACTATTATTCTGTGCTGCCATGTTGATACACTGTTAATCTACTCTCTCTCCATCACAGATATGAACATATATTTAGTTCAATAATCAATAATAACAAAATATGTTACCTATACACAGAATTCTGTTATTCAAATTTGATTTCATCTCATGGTGCTTCTTTTTTGGTTGTACTTTAATTTGTAAATGCATTTTGTATTCTATAATCTGATCTTGTTTTTGTGTGACATCAAATTGTTTTTGATTTTTGGTGACCCTCAGGCACACTTACTATGGAATAGTCTAATCTATTTACTATCAACCTCTACAACTACTATTGCGTGTGGCTTCATTCTGAGGGTTTATCAATATATAGAAAGCTTATCTAAGCAAGTTTTCATTTATGAGTTATTCCCTCTGCCTTCAACTTTGTAGGGAATCCGCTGTTAACTTGGTACGAAGTGGTCCTTATAGCCGGCAACAATGGCGGGACGAGCCAAAGGGAAAGGAATCTGCTGTAACTAGTGCACCTTCCACCTATGTATCCACATACATGAAAAGGTGAGTTAAAGCTCAGGTTTTGGAGGAAAGTCATAGAAGACAACACCTAAAATGTACAGAAATGATAGGCCCATGAAATTCAAAGGGTACTGAAGTAAAAATGACTGAGCAATTCAGTCAGTCTACCTTTCATTGTACATGTGAAGAAAGGGATGAAATGTTCATTTCTCATTGTATTCACTGCTTTGCTCCAAGATAAAACAAAGAAGGAGAAAGGCACCTTATCCAAAACGGGCTGTAGTCCCTGAAAGCTTGTGGTAAAATAAACCATTAATATTAATAACTTATTTCTTTAAAAAACCACAACATTTGGAATAGACTAAAATGGCTACCTGAAAATTTCCTACATGGAGAAAATGATATTCCATGTAGGATGTGGGATAAACCAGTGGAAATTATAACTTTCCGTGAAATTTAGGTAGTCTCATTATAGAACATACAATTTAGGTTACATACAATGCTTTATATGGCTTTTTGGGAACTTAGATTACATGACTCTAGAGCGTATGCAGTTTGCCAGATCATGAGATATGAGGTACAGTAGAATCTCGCTTATCCAACATAAATGGTCCTGCAGAACGCTGGATAAGCAAAATTGTTGGCTAATAAGGAGGGATTAAGGAAAAGCCTATTAAACATCAAATTACATTATGATTTTACAAATTAAGCACCAAAGCATGTTTTACAACAAATTGACAGAAAAAACAGTTCAATACACTATAACATTATGTAGTAATTACTGTATTTACGAATTTAGCACCAAAACATTGCAATGTATTGAAAAAAAAGTGGATCTGGGCAGGAGACAGACTGCATGGATAATACAGAACATTGTACTTCAGTGAAGGTTGGATAAGTGAAATTCTACTGTATATAGGAAGCAGTGTGACTCTCCCCCAATTTTGTGGACGCTATGCGCTAGTGATTCAGTGAAGTACAAAATTGTCTCTGCATTCCAAAAGTGTTAGAATGATTTTTACCAACTGAGCTTCTATTACACTAAATTATATCTCTTGATTTGGAGTTGAACTTGCTATTAGAATGTCTGAAGCATTTATTGGGTTAATAAGCACAATTTGCCTAACATGTCAGCAAAAGGAACAGTTTTGAATCTACGATAGTTGCTTTGAAGATATTCCATTTGCACACTTGAAATTCTTCTTTGACCATTGGGTAGAATCTAGCTAGTGTTATGCTCATTGCCCATAAGCTTTACTAGTTTAGTAAACAATTTGAACTCAATATTCCATTGATAATCTCATCTGCATATAATATTGCCAAAACATGTTTGGTGCATGCACCTTCTCCTCTTTCTCCCATTGTCATCAGTAAAGAGTTTCTTATAACTGTGTGACATGCCTTAATTTAATGAACATTGCTGATATAAGTGATATTTGGGTATTATTCTAGCAATTTTAGCACTTTTTGAAGATAATTTGGCAGATCAGTCCATTCATACCTTTCCATAGCAAAAACATTCATTCACTCATTGTAAAATATGATAACAGAATTGCTTTATTTTAACCAGTTAAAATAAACTTTTCCATTTTCCTCAGAAAGTTTGCCAAAGTTACACCTGAACATTTTTCATAAGCACATAGGGACTTGTTGTATACGCTGGCTCTTCAGGAGGAGGTATTTATGACATCTTCTGGGAAGTGTTACTTCATTCCATTGAATGCATTGCCTTGTGTCAAGTTCCCAGTTATAGATATGACCTATGACTGACCAGAGAGGATTGTTAATCGAAAAAGAAGGATTTGGCTGTAGGAGGAGGTGCCACACTGTGATTTTAGCCTTGAGTCATCTCTTAGAATCCTACTTCCTTTTTTAAAAAAAACAAAATGATAACAAATCAGAAATGTATAGTGTTTAACATTTACATCATCAAATATCAGTAAATATCGTCTAGTATGAAAGAGTAGTAAATCCTAGAATATGTATTCAGATTAAGAATAATTACTTGCATAAATTCATTGTTTCTGACAGATAACCTGGTGGTCACCCTAAATACAGTAAGTAGGAATCAGATGATTAAAATAAGTTGGCTCTAGCATTACATCTGTTTTGCAAGTTGGTCTGATTTAAGACCCAGAAACACTTTGGAAGGATCATAAATGCCTATTTTTAAAATGAATTTTAATGGAAGTTAGATACATTATTTTGCCAGTCCCTGCACACTTTCATACCAATTTTTTTCCTTTCTTTTGCAACTTCTGCTTTCAACTTTTTCTTCTTTTTGATATCTCTGAACATTTCTTCTAGGCCTGGACTCTTTTATTCTCTTCTTTTATCCAGGAGTCATATTTTCTTTTTCTCTTCCTTCTCTTTCTATTTCTGTTTCTCTGATCCTTCAAATTAGAGCAGTGTCTTGTTGATTTGTCTTAGCATGGGAAATTATGAGAGTACACGAGTCCAGACTGCATTCCTTTGCAAGACTCATTTCTAGTGTCTACTGCTTTCATTTTTCTAAAGATTTTCTAAACATTTAAACATCACACCCTGTTGATCTGCAACAGTATTTAGCTCTTCTCTGAAGGAAGTGATTTTCTGCTGTTTTACAGTGCTTCATTTGGTAGAAGTAGTGACCTCACCAGTCCCTACATTTCAGCCAATCGTAATGCATCTTCTGCTACCTCACCCACTATCCTTGGTTCATCTACCTCATTGGGCAAAGAGTGGCAGCTTGCCTCTTGCCCCACACCTGTCAATTTTAACACTACAGCATCAGTGCGTCAGTATACCAGGTAAGGGTTCATAGCCTATGCAGATCCCATTGAAGAGGGTCTAGCCAAAGATCGCTGGCAAAGCAGTGATTCTTTTTGCTATGACATCTATTTCTGAAACTTCTTCCCAGTTGGTTTAATTTGGTAATTGTTACAGTGTTTGTTCAGTAAGAAATAGTCATCTCATTCATTGACTTCTATATCAAGTTGATTTTTAAAAACTGGAGTGCTCAACCATGTGTCTTTAAGTAATTTCTTGAGTATGATGGAAACAAATACAGAGCACACAGACCAATAAAGACTGTTTTTTCTGCTCTTATTTTAGCTCCTCATACTTTTTCATAATCTCACTTATGTCATGTAATTAACCTTCAGAATATCCAGCAATTTCATAGAGGCAGTATTTACTTTTTTGGCTGAGTCGATTAACATTCTAACCAAGTGTTGAGAAATATGTGGTCCTCCAGATGTTTCAGGATTCCCATAATCCTAGATGATTGGACATGCAAGTTGAAACCTATGGGAACTGATTATCAGCAGGACATCTGGTTGGCCAGGCCAGAGGTTGTCCACATCTGCTCCAAGCCATCTTCACATAGTTTCTCATTTTCCGCTGAGAAAATACTGAGACTGTAGATGATGAATTAGAGTCTGAATCAACTCATTTTGTTCACTATTACCTCCCTGAAAAGTCTTTCTTTTCAATTTTTCAGAACACCTTACAGGCAACAAACTGACCCTACTGTAGAGAAGAGCACAGATACAATCTCTTCTAGCATTCCGTTAAGTGTCATAACAAATCTCACTGTACCAAGTAGTGCCAATGGTGTTACAACAACTGCCAATTCTAACTCATTGACTGGAACAGAGTCTTCTGCTGGTGATGCCAGGGATCGAAGAAGGTTTGTGATCATTTTGCTAGTTATGAGCTGTGCTTATGCCTGCAACCAGAACCCCTGGTGGTACAGTGGGTTAAACTCTTGTGACAGCAGGACTGCTGACCGAAAGGTCAGCGATTCAAATCTGGGGAGCGGGATGAGCTCCCATCTGTCAGTTCCAGCTTCCCATGTGAGGACATGAGAGAAGCCTCCCACAGGATGATGAAACATCCGGGCATCCTCTGGGCAACATCCTTGCCGATGGCCAATTCTCTCACACCAGAAGCGATTTGCAGTTTCTCAAGTCGCTCCTGACACACACAAAAAATGCCTGTGACCCAGTCAGCTAATCCAAGGACTCCCAGATAATTTTTAATTTGCCTTTGTTTTACAAATGGCTGAGAAACATCCATACATTTAGTCTTTCATACTCATTCCTATATTTTTATGAGACTGTTCAGTATAGCAGGAGTACTGTGTTGGCTAAACTATGTTGAAAACATATTTGAATGTAAAAAAAGAACTTTCACCACACATCACAATATTCATAGAAAACTACTTGAGATGTATTATTGCATGAAAATATTTTTGTTCATTAACTTAAAATACATTTACTGAAGACCGCCAAGAACTATTTGTGACTTAGATTAGCTTTGTGGGCACATGTTCTTATAGGATTCACAGTTGTGGCTCCCCCCTCCCCCATACACACAGCATGTAAAAACATGATGAAAATAAATGTATATTATTTTTGCATTGAGATTAACAGTAATCTGAAAGTTGTGGGGGTTTTTTTTGTTTTTTTGTGGGGGTTTTTTTGTTTGTTTTTTGCTAAATGGTAGTTTAGTAAATGCCTGCTGTACTAGTTTGGAGAGAATTGCAATTCAGAACTTGAGTTCCATGTTTTATTTTCTGATTCATTGATAACTGAGCTGTTCAAACTACTTCTTTTAAATGAGCACTATTCTTTTATATTTAAGTAGTGATCACCTGAGGATTTAAACTAGATTCTGAGAAATGTAGAACTGGACAAGTACTGAATTGAAGCCAGGTAGTTTGAAATGGAAAATTGTAGGCATTTGCCAGATATCACAATATGGGCTTTCAGCACTTAATGGCAGTTTTTACAATAGTGCATTCATCTAATTCAATGTTTCCAAAGCTGCAAGTTTCTCTTAGCAACAGCAACATAAACTCCAACCCTAATATTAGATCATTAAGATGCCACCTCAGTTTGCCTAATTGAAGCAAGTAGATTAAAACTGAAAAGCATTACTAGGTTAGGATAGAGAGTGTAAGCTGTCTGGATTGTCCTTCCTTTCAGAAGGATGTTAATTTACATATTTAACATCGTTAATACAGTTATTGAGTGTGTTTCCTACATGTATTATGTTTTAGCTGCACAAAATCAAAAGCCCCATCTATATGCAACCTCCTGCTCAGCCCTGATTAATAACTTCCCACAATATGTGGGAGCTGCTTCCATTTGATTGAATGCTACTATAATGCTCCAGTAACAACTAGGAGAAACCGTATGGACACGAATGCTATTTCAATTGTCAGTCATACAAACATTACCAAAGCAGTGTTGGGCAGAACAAGGGTGAGGTAGTGTTTGTATAGTTGTGATTATATTTGAAGTGAGCTTAAAAATACTGTAAACTCAGTTATTGTAATGAATAAGTGTGTTGTTTCTAAAAGTCTCATCTCAACTATCTAATAGTAAACTATAGCCTCTTGTTGATCAGTGAAATGAAAAGGGTTGTCAGAGTAGTTTGTGTAATTTGGAGAACTTCCTGTTTTTTATGATTGCTCCAGGCTATGGAGCAGCTTGAAAACAAGAAATGGCACATACATCAAAAAAGCATAAGATTGGAAAGTTGATAATACACTACCGTGCATACCATATGGCAGTACGTCTCTGCCATCATTGCATCCTCAAACTATACCCTCAAGTAGCCAGCCAACTGATATTTTCTGCTGGCTGTGGGATGCACAGTTGGTGGGATTCTTTTGTGCAAAGAAGAGCTCTGCGCCCATAGAAGACTACCGTAATAGTTTAGAAATGCACTTTATGGGCAGAGGGGGTTGAATTTGGGCTAGATCTCACCTTGCAATTGTTACATGTCAGTTTTCAAGAAGTTGGATATTTATTTATTTTTTAAAAAAATGGTTTTGTTGTTGGTTTTGATAGTAGCTTCATTTGTTCTTATTGATTACTTGTATTGGTATCAGGTAAATACTTCTTCTTTTTTTCTTTTTTTTATGCTGACCATGTTAGCCTTCTAAAGGAACCCTGTTATTTAGGAAATGTAAGAATAGTGACCAAAATGGTAAAAGCTCTGGAAACCATGCCCTATAGTAAGCACCTTAGGTAGTTGGTATTTTTTCCCTGGAGAAGGTCAAGAGGTGACATGATAGACCTGTGCAAATAACTGAAGATGGAGCAGGCTTGTTTTCAACTATTCCAAGACTAGGACATGAGCAATGGATTCAAATTACAGGAAAAGAGATTTCACCTATACTGTACATTAAGAAGAACTTATGGTGGTAAGAGATGTTTTACAGTGGAACACACTGTCTTGGAGTGTGGTGGAATCTTCTGTTCTGTAATTTTTTAAATAAGTTGGATAGCTATCTGTCAGGAGTGCTTTGTGTATTCCTCCATGGCAAGGAGTTGGATTGGATGGACCATGTGATCTCCTCCAACTATATTATTTTATTATTATAACAGTATTTTCTCTTACCTCCAGGGCTTATCTCAGAAAGTTGTAGTCATCAGGAATTCTGGAAAATGAGCTCATCTGAACTTCTGTGTTATTAGACCGTTAACAGCAATGCAGAATGCTCTGCATAGGCTATGAGATAGTGTTATATGTGTGAATTCTTTCAGTTATTCAGCTACATCCACCATTGTATTTGTATTAAACTGATATCCCTTTCTAGTCTTTGCAGTGATTACTTACATTTTATCAGAGTTGGAATGCAAAAAATAAATAGTTTTTTCCTGGGTAGTACATGATAAAAGCAATAAGCCTGAGATATAAAATGTTCCACAGTGAGTATTATACTCAGTGTTTGTGAGCTATTTCTGAAATCTGTTTCAAAAGATTTCTGTGGCTTTCTATGATCTCAGGCACCACCTATTGTTGGTAAATTGTTCCTGCATTGTGTATTAGTATGGAAGACTGTGAGTACATTTGTCATATATTGTGCATAGCTTCAGTCAATATTAGAATCATGGTTCATAAGATCAAATAAATGTATTATATGCCCTGCATAAGTTCATCTTTTTACTCCATTTTTAAAAAAGAAGTGGGCTTTTCCACTTCTAGTGGACAAATATAATAATATGCATTGTGCGTGGAACCTAGGAGAACAGGAACTTGGCATGAAGCAGGGAGGTATGGGGAAGTTGTGGAAGTGGCATGGGGGGGGGGGGGCTTTTTGTGTTGGATAATTAAAGGAGAAGATGTATGACAGTGAATATGGTTAGTGTGAGGAGGAGGAGAAATCCTCTTCTAGTTTATGGAGAGTTTTGTGGATAAATGTTTATAATTGAATTTACCAACCAAACAGTTCCATTCCTTTTAATAGATCGGAATATGTAGAAGGCAGATTTTCTGCTTTTCTGAAGAGTTGCATGCAGGAATCTGCTCAAACTCAGACTGCTTTCATTATGAGTCCATGGAGACTAAAATCTGGTTTATCCAACTGAATAGCCAAACAGTAGCATCAGTGGGCAGTGATTCATGCATGGTTAGAAAATATTGGACAAATTTGTACTGACTTCATAACTTATCTTGATTTTGCTAGGAGCTCTTCAGTGAATATTTCATAGAATTTATTCTTCATGAGTTATACTGCTAAGTAGGCTACTTTAGGAAAGGTTTGTCATGATTTAAACTTTTTCGCAGCAGAGAACATTTTCTCACTAGAAAAGAATGAAAGTTAGCATAAAATCAGATTTATATTGGAGTGAAACACTACCAAATATGAGATGTAAGATGCAAAATTGGTTCATCTAATTGGCTTATTTGGTACAGCATATTATTCAAAATCATTTCTGTTATCTGCGTCTAGCCAAGAATCTGCTATTGAGTCCCTACTTTTAACACAATCCTTTTTCCCTACATTTTCTCGTCTTAACCTTGCATATTTATATTATCATATTCCTTGGTATCTGTCTGACACAGTAAATGCTCTGGAATAATAATGGGTTTTTCGTAGTACACTTTCCAGGTTATGGTACAATAGATGATTGTCTGAAGTAGAAATTACAGAAAAGGAAAATAACTTTCTGAAAGCATTAGGCAAATAGTATCTCAAATCATTTAAAGTTTTTTTTTTTTGGGGGGGGGGGTCCTTACATTTAGGTGTGGGCAATATGTGGCACTCCAGATGTTATCACCCTGTAGTCCCAAGTCAGCTGTTCTTAGAATACACAGTAGTGGCAAGTGATGTAAGTTACAGTCCAATACAATCTTGTGAACCATTCCATCCCATTTTAAAAATTTATAATTTAACTAAACACTAATGCATCAGTGTGTGTTTTTCTTTCCTCTTATAATATTTTCCAATTGTTTGGAATCTTTTAGCCTGAAAGGTTTGTCTTAATAGTATTGATTTTTGTAAACCACTTTGGCTTGATTTTTTGGGCAGCAAAGTAAGGTAAAAGTGTGTGACAAATAATAATTCTACTCTTGTTAAAATAGCATGTAGACTACAGTGTTTATCTCCAATATACTGAGATTGTAATTGGTATCACAATAGCTTGAGTTGTTCAATTCATGGGCTTCTAAGGAATGCTGATATAATAGATAAGATGTTTCTTGGGACAGTTATGAGATAATGTAATCATTTCTAAGATCTACAAATAGTAAAACTGAAATTCTTACATCTCTTTGTAAGATTGTGCTTGCTGAGTTATCATAGTTATCCTTTCTCTGACCAAAAACCTGCAAATTGCAGAGTGTGAACCACTTCATTTGGCAAAACAGTCTGAGTTTGAGCAGATTCCTGCATGAATAGAGGATATAAAGTATTGTTGTCTGTGTGGGACAAGGAGTCAGTTTCTCCCGTACTTAGCGCTCTGTTAGGAAAGAACAGCTAAGGCCTTCACACACTTAAAGAAGCAAGCAGTCATCCAACACCTGCTGCTGAAAGTGCTTATCGGCCATGCTTTTATAGTTAATCTCTGTGCGATAAAGTTGTCCTTGTATAAAAAGAGCTCTCAGTGCTTTTGCGATGATGTAGGAGGGACAGGAATTCTGCCTGCTGTTTGATTTTCCATGTTGGGAGAGGAAAGATTGCTGTTACTTTATCAGACACAGGCTGGATTTTTATGTGAAAGAGGTCAGGGTGAGGACTTCTGTTTTACTGTTGAAAGTCTTTCTCTCTGTGAAATCACTGATCAGGTATGTGCATGTGAAGAGTTTCAGCTCCTGGACAGACGTTCAAGGTGGAAACTCTTAATTGCTCCAGGTAGAACTTTTCTGAGTGAAAAAATTGGTAAAGTGGGCTGGTGATCTTTTTGACTTTGTAAATACTTGTTGGCTTTCCATGCGATCTATTTAAAAGAGTGCTCAAAAGAATGGCCTTGTCTTGGGAATGTCTTAGAAGTGCACTTTGCATGCAACAAAGTAATACTGCCTATCTGCCTCAGTCTCCATTTTATTTTGCTCATAAAATGTTAATTGCCTCATAAAATGTTAATTACATTCATTTTGATTTCAAGTAGATACTGCTCTTTGGATAGATTTGAATTGCATATGAATAGATGGTTCTGTTAAATGTTTCTTAGCCTCCTTGTTTGTTCATGGACTGTGCTGTGGAGGAAATAGTCAGATTGAAGGTTTGTACTCTTCTTTCAGTATATTCAGTTTAATAAACAACATAGCTTTAGCATCTAAATGATTTTCTCTGTAATGTGTGCAAGCATTCTACAACAGAATTGAAAATCTCACAAGTGAGTCCTTCCAGATGTTTTAACCCCACAAGGTGGCAGCAGATAACTTCCTCTTCTGTTTTGAATTACCATGCATAGGAATTACAAAATTGATCACATATGTTTTTAAAAGTTTATAATGATCTGTTATCCCCTGCTTGACCTGGATCTGATGTTAACAGTGATGTGCTTGAAGATCTCAGCAGGGTTATTCTTAGGTTCTTACTCCATTATTTGTGGAATGTTGTTGGTCTAACATTCTTCAATGTGCTTGCACATTGTCACAATCTGAATTTTAGGTAATTTCAAAATGGTTTCTCTTCAGATCGTATAAATCTTTTGCCTTTAAAATTGTTTTACTCCTCTTTCATGCTTTATTAATGCTGTATTGTTTGAACTGGGAAATAACGCCTTAGGACAGAAAGAAGGGTTTGGGTTTCTGACACAAATTGGGCAATGAAGGCCTTCTATCATGATTCTAACTTATTAGTTATGGAAGCTGTGCTGTTGCACCCAAGCTGCTTTAAATGTCTTTAGTGTTAACGTGTCCTGACTTTCTTATCAGTTTGGGGTTTTGCTGGATTGCTTTCCTGTTTGAGCAAGGAACCCCACAGAATCAATGTCCATGCTATTGCATTCAAGAAATGATAATGATTTATTAATTGGTCTTGGGCTTATATCCACCCACAACAAAGTCCATACTTAAAGTTTTAAGGTAATTGGTTATTCTTGAAGTTGTTGATTGTGGATAATTTTGGAGACGAAGGACAGATGAAAGTTTCTCTTGCTCACTTTCTCTGGTAGAGGGGCCTCAGGGGCACCCAATTCCAAAGGTGATCAGGCCGAGGTAGAGAGAGCAAGTCCCTCCTATTGAGGCTTGACACCTCGCTAAATGTGCTGGAAACTCCATAGACTGTCACTGACCAGAGGTAGTCCAGAATAGCTGGATGAGTTCCCAGATTAGTTAGTTAGTTATTGGCTTGAAATGGCCTGTCCAAGCCTGAATCTTGCTGGGACCAACTACAGACATGTCTTGCTTCCAAGATTCCCTGGTGGTAATAACCCTAAACTAAAGATGGCGCTCTTTCCCTGGGCAAAAGGTTGGGCAAACTTATTGATCCAAACCAGGAAGGGTTTTCTTAAGCTCTACCCTTGTAAAACTAACAGAAAACTGACTATTCTCAAACTGTGGATGAGGCAGCCTAACAAAAGCAGCTAGAACTTATACAGTTCCAACACAGTAGCAATTATAATTATTTCTTGTAATTGAGGTGAGAGCACTTTAATGAAAAAAGTAGGCCACAGCTATAAAATAAAATATTTTCTGTACTTTCCTATTTCGTTACCACTGTGCTATTACTGAATCTAATTTGTTAACTATATCTTTTGAGGTTTAAGCAAAGAAACAGAGAAAAAAGTACAAAAGGTTAAGATGAGGAAAGCAGCAATTGTGATTTATTATTTTTTCTGCTGCTGTACAATCCAATCACAGAAATATAATCCAACTGTTGCAAACATTAGAATGTCATGATGACATTAACTTTGAGAATAATTTTATTGGCTTATTTAGATACCTCCCTAAAAACATTCAGTCTAGATAACCATTGAAGCTAATTTATCAGCATAATAAATGTTAATAATTCCACAGAAAAGTATGTGCAGTTGTGCTATTTATTCATCTGAGTATCCAAAAGAACACCATCCAACAAAATAGCTATGCTACTTGGCAAAATATATTGGAAAGAGAACTCGACACAGCTAGAAAACACCAGTTCTGTAGCCAGTTTTTTTCTAGTTTCTCAAAATGACAGCAAAGGAAAACAGACAAAATGATAAAGAGGGGAGAGTTAATAGTGCCAAGCATCTCATTTGTCTGGTGTCTGCCTTTTGAGTAATATTGAAACTGACCTGCTTTAAATACTCTAGAGTCACATCTTGTCTCTCACCTCCAGGACTTCTGACTTGGTCTAGTTAATTGACTATACAGATATTTTACCAAAATTATTAATCAACTGCATCAAAACAGGGGTTGACTGCTGGAGTTTTTAAAATGAACAACTTAAGATCACTTGTGAAAATAATGGTTTCAAATTCTAAGCTGATATGCACCAATCCATTGATCCTGAAATTAACAGTACATGGCAATGATTCCAAGCACACATTGAATTTTAAAGGAGAGAAAACACATAATTACTAGTCATAACTCAAACTCATCATAACTCAAACTGTTGGTGCTAAATATACAAATTTTATACATTTGAAATATCTTGGGAAACCCAATATATACTGTAGAAATAAACAGCCAGCAAATGTTTCTCAAAAGCCTTCTCACCATATAAAGAAATAAAGACTGACTGATCAGTTCTGTCTGAATTTAAAGCAGTCAAGGCCACTATCAATCAAATATTATTGGCGAAATATTTCTAAGTCCTTCTTGGTTTGAAGTTACAAAAAAAATGACTTTTGTAATCTATGAACTAAAGTAGCTGAATATTTTGATATCAACATTAAGGAGGGATTCAAAATCATCTTATTCTGGGTTATCAGTATACAAAGGGATCTTGTAGTGCCTTAGAGACTGAGAGAGCAATGTTGGTAGCATAAGTTTTCATAGACTAAGAGTGCATCTACATTGCACAATTAATGCAGTTTGATACCACATTAACTGCAATGATTCAGTGCTATCGAATCCTGGGCATTGTAATTTGATGAGGCACCAGCACTCTTTGGCAGAGAAGGCTAAAACTACAGCTCCTGTGAGCTGTAGTTTTACCAACTCATCAATCCCTACAATCCATTTCAATGTAAATTACTTCAAAACAGAAATACCTATCTCCTGTATGTGCTTCTAAGTTTTACCCTTGATTTATGCATGTCTTAGGAGCCCCTGGTGGCACAGTGGGTTAAACCGCTGAGTTTGTTGACCAAAAGGTCACAGGTTCGAATCCGGAGAGCGGTGTGAGCTTCTGTTGTCAGTTCCAGCTTCTGCCAACCTAGCAATTCGAAAACATGCAAATTTGAGTAGATCAATAGGTACCGCTCCAGCGGGAAGGTAACGGCGCTCCATGCAGTCATACCAGCCACATGACCTTGGAGGTGTCTACGGACAATGCTGACTCTTTGATTTAGAAATGGAGATGAGCACCAACCCCTCAGAGTCGGACGCAACTGGACTCAATGTCAGAGGACAACCTTTACCTTTACCTATGCATGTCTTATATCGAAATCCATAATTTTGATCCCCAAACCTGTCTTCAACCTATACATGAGGTAGATTTATGTACAAGTCTATATGATAGCATATATTTCTTGAATTGTGACCTGTAGTTATTAATTCCATTAAAATCACTTCCACTGTTTATACTGCTTATGATAATGTTACAGACTCTGAGAAAGCTTATTGTATCACATATAAGTGAAAATGTCTTGAGTATTGTGTAAAGTATCTGTGAAATCTAACTGAGCAAAACCTAAAGTAACTGGGATGGTAATTTCTGAGGCATTTGTTGTTTAAAAGTGGGATAAAGAGGAGAATGAAACAGAATGACTAATCACACCTCATCCCAACTGGAGGTCTCAAATTTCTCAGTTATACCTGTGTTGCTCTTGGAATTGTAGAGCTACATGCATTTTAGTATACTTTGCAATTTCTTTTAATTTGATTTAGGAATGCATTATGATATTTCTCTTCATGTCTTCTTTTTTAATGTAACACAAAAATACATAGATGTGCAACAGTCAGTTTGAAATGTCATAGTCATAAAATAAAACCTATTTACATTTCATTTCTTCACATGAGTACAGAATGCCAAGATCAAACAATTCAGCTGTATTCTCTCTATTCCTTACTTCCCCGTGTTTCCGAGAAACGTGCAAATGACTTGTTAAGGTTTCCAGTTATGTGAAATACATCAATAATATTCTGAAAATTCTATATCTAATCCTGTATCCTAAATAGGGCCATAATGTTATATTTGGTTACCATATTAATACCCAATAGATTGGTTTCCCATGCAAATGTAAGACATGTGAAAACGTTTTTTGTAATTACATATTTCTGGGATTTGAGCAAAGCTTCTGCCTGTTTAAAAAGGCATACACTAATATTTTGCCAGATTTAAAACAAGTTTCTCTTCCCTTCCCACCTCCATTCTTTTAGGTCATATTTAACTCCAGTGCGAGATGAAGAAGCAGAATCTCTGAGAAAGGCACGATCCAGACAGGCTCGCCAAACTCGCAGGTCGACACAGGTGAGAAAAGTAATTCCTGTCATCCCATCATCCTATCTTTCCCTCCAGATACCATATCAATAAAATTAAAAGTATTTCTAAGCAAGCAGGGCTTTTTTAAAAAAACCCAGCATTTAAGCATCCTGGTAAATGAATTGCCTTTCCCCAAAGCAGTCAGAACAAAAATAGCTTCACCTGCCTAGCAAAGGAATTGTAGAGCATGACAGCAGACACCAAACAAGCCCTCTCCTATCTTCCTGTTAGATGTACCTGTGAGAGTAGTGGGATAGAGGTAACAGCCTCCTAAAAAATCTTAAGACATGGGCAGGCTTCTATAGGTTATAAAGAGTTAAAATGTTGAGCCATATTATTTAATTCAAACAAACTCAGGACTTTTCTATTATATTTCACAGTGAAGATGCTCTTACTCAGCTTTGATCACCAAAGGCATGTTTTGAATTTAAAATGTATAGGGTTCTAGAAAGCTCAAGCTTAACAAATCTCCAAAACAAGAATAACAGGATCCCCAATTATAGCCAAGGGATCTTGAAAAGTTAATTTACCAGAGATAAGAAGTTTTATGACAAATATTTTTTTTTAATTATATAGAAGACAGTAGAGACAGGGTAGGAAGCGTTAGTTAGGGCTTTCTATTTTCCATTTTTACTTTGCTGTCTCATTTGTTTCAAGATACTGTACACCCACTTTTCTATCCTTCTGATTTAGATTAGAAAAAAAAGGTTATTTTCCCTCTTTTCTTTTTTAACATCATAGAAACCATTTTTGTATTGGATAACAATGGAAGAAGACAAAGATGTAAGATGTTAAAATGCCCCTCTTTGTGAATATTCTAATCTTTGGAGTTGGGTTAAAACTTTTTTTGGAAATCCATTGGCATCTTCTTTTGTGAAGATTTCTTATAGTGCCTCCTTCAGCCACTTTCTCTTTTAGTATACTGTTGCTCATAGCCCTTTTAGTTGATTTCCTGTTTTCTGTATCTAAAGCTATATTTCTATAGTGTTCTCTATGATTTTCTCTGAGGCTTTATTTCTATGGTTAATTTTTATAGTTCCTCTCTTTGGTTACTTCCTATCTTATTTTTTGTTTGGAATCAGTCCAAAAGTTCAATGCGGTCCAAGAATGTTATGGCTATCTGGTTTAACATACTGTTAACTACTTTTGATTCCCATGGTTTTTATAGCATAATCTTTAACAAACTAATTCACTTTCATCCTTTGTGGTTGGTCTCACCAGATAGTTTCATCGGGCAGACATAGAACATTCTTGAAGAATAGTTGCACTAATTGGATTTTTAAAGTAGCTTTTTAATCTCTACAATTTCCAAGGGAGGAAGAAATAATACAGTTTACCTCTCAGATAGGTTTTTGTCCACAAAGCTTACAGCAGATTTCAGCGCATCTTTTAGGGGTTTTTTTCAGACCTTGTATAAATATAGTATTTTAAGAAGTGAATCAAAACGGCTTCTGTCCGCATCTGCTTGCATGACAATGTCGTTGGGTGTTTGTCAACTCCATGTGACTGATAAACCCCCAAAGATGTCCCAGTTCTCAGCCAGCCTGCTGAGACACTGCTCACAGCTTCATTTTCTTCACCGGAAATCTGTGCTTCGTCATTCTTGAAATGGTACCTTTTTTTATTGAAGCAGAGGTTTAATATATGAAACGTTATATAAACAAATTCATGTATAATAGATATAGCATATTCCTATTTTTTAGGGTGTAACGCTTACAGATCTTCAGGAGGCAGAGAAAACCTTCAGCCGGTCTCGGGCAGAGCGGCAAACTCAGGAACAACCAACTGAAAAGTCAGAAAGAACTGAAGCAACAGAGGAAGGGATTGAGAAACGAGAAGATGGTGCAGCAAGTGAACTCAGGGAGACTCGCTCACGATGGAGTAAAAACTTGGATGAAGAGGTAAAAGCAGTTATTTCTTCATGGCTTGAAACAAACAATATGGTTTCCAATAAAATCCAAAGTGTTGTTTACTATTTTAAAGCCCACAATACCTGAAAGTCTATATTGAATTGTATGATCCTGCTCCAGTAATAAGATCTTGGTGGGAAGCATTCTCTTAATCCCACAAACATCACAGTTACATTTGGTGAAGCCACCGGAGAGAACCTCTCAGTGGCCGCTCCCAGGTTTTGGAATTCTGTCCTGCAGGCAGTTAAAGCAGTGAAAAACAAATAAAAGAATCAGGACTGATTAGTTGATAACAGCTCTCTCTGTAACAATTGTATAACTACAATTAGGGCAAGGGATTGTAAGAGAACACCCCCCCCCCCATATTTGTACACACGTGGGTATAACCTTCTCTCGATCCCACCTCTATATCTATCTCAGTGGCTGTCCCTCAACTCTGGAAGTCCCTGCCCAGGGAAGCCAAAATGACCTCTTCCCTGTTGTCCTTCAGGTGGCAGGTTAAAATCTCTTTTTTTCAGGCAGGCTTTTAAAGAAGAGGGTTTTTAAGATCGTCAGGGCCTGCTGTGATTTTGTATTCTTTTAATCATGTTTAATACAGTTTTAATACTTGTATATTTATATATTTTAAGTTGTATTGCAGTGCTTTTAGTTGTGAGCCACTTTGAGTCTCCATATGGAGAGAAAAAGTTGATGATAATAATAATAATAATAATAATAATAATAATATAGTGACAGCTTTATTTTTAATTTCTTTTCTGATGGAATTTGTATTTTTCATGGCAAATGTGCACTGACCAACATTTTCACTGAACTGTATATCATTGTAGACGTTTTATTTCTTTGTATTATTCCGCATTCTAGATTTTGATCTTAGATTTTCATCTCTGCCCACAGCTTCAAGGATATGTGTCATACTTTTTCTCTACTAGGAAATTTCTATGCAAATGTGCATATATTCTAGACTCTTAAATGATACAGATAGTATTCAGCTTAATGGTAGTTAACTGTAACTTAGATTGGGTTCTGCAATCTAAATACATATGGAACATAAAACTTAGGTAGATAAGGAATTTGACCATGAGATCCTAATTTGGTTACTGTCATGGCATCTAGATTAAAATATATTGTTTCCATACCTTGCTAGTGAACACCTTTCATCTGGAAATCTTACGTTCTCAATGTGAAAGACCATGGGGATCCAGAATAGATTTTCATAGTCATTTACCAATCCACCGCCAAGACTACTTCTGAAAGACATTCATACCTGGCCACAAGTGATCTCTCATGAGTTACAAATAAAATACTCTTGCTAGTTTTCTTCTTGGGCGTATGTATGTGCCTTCAAGTGACCTGTAAACTTTGGACAATCCCATTCTTACTAACCTTTTTTCTTCCCATGCTTACCTTGTAGTCTGTGGGTCATCGATTGAGGTGTTCAGCGCAACAAGACAAATCCACAACCCCAACCTCTCCTTCCTTAGCTCCGTATCTTTATTCGACTTCTCACCTGCCTAGAACAAGTAAATCTTCTGACATAGTGAGCCCAGAAGACTTCCAAAGCACATCTGCAGATGATATGGAGAAAAATGGTATTATTATTATGAATACACTATATTGTACAAATTGTCTAAGTCAGTGTCTGTATTGGAGTGGGTAGTGACTGGATACTCTTGAACTGTAGTACCCATCATCCTTCACCATTGGTTGTGCTGGGAGCTGATAAAAGTTCAAGAGCAGGGTGATAAGATTTCCAGTCCTGTAGAGAATATGTCTCTTACTGGTTTTATTGTAATGTTTTGGAGAAATTTAACATCTTCAGTATAGATTCATTAAAAAGTAAAATAATTATTTTTTTTTAATAGGAGTCCATTTTGAAAGGCTCATAGCAATCACCTAAATTTTTCTTTAACCACATCAACATAAAATAAATCTGCTATTCAAAGGAGCCCCTTGTTTGATCATTTGGATTTTAAAGACAAAATATATATTTTTAGATATTCAAAGTAAAAAAAATGACACAAAGACCATTTTCTTCTTTTTTTTGAAAAATGATTCTATAATTTTAAGAATAATTTGTATGGCTGTTTCCAGTTTAAGTTATGTTTATTTAAACAGAATATGAAGATCCAGATTTGGATGACAGAACCTCAAACAAGCAGTCAGTTAGAGAAAGGAGACGACCGAAGGAAAGACGAAGAGGCACAGGAATCTCTTTCTTCACAAAGGATGTGAGTAATGCAATTTCTTGGAGATTAAAGAGAACGTCTTTCTCTCTAGAACTAGAATGGTGGGAGGTGGTATATCATAATCTTAAAATATAAAGGCACAACTTTATAAATCCGTTCCAGGTACTGCAAACATGCCTCTGAGAATTTATGGAATCTTCTCAGTCCCACCCCCAAATAAAGGCAATTGTAAGCTACTTGCCATTTAAAAAAGTACTTTAGGCCTACAGAAGTGGTGTAGAAAACTAGAAAATTGGCATGTGAATGCAGGCTATGGCCTAGAATGGATTTAAATTATAATTTTTTGTTCTAAAGTAATTTGCTTGAATAGAAAGAGAATTAAAGTAATAAGAGGAGAATTTCTGAATCTTTTTATGCCCCTGATTATCCAGATTTTGAATTGGAGGATTGAGTATGTTACATCTATAGTGGCTCTACCAGTAATATTCATCGGACATCTTAGTTTCAAGGATTAGTTTATTATCAGTTTGCTAAACAGTATCTTTTTCTTATCTTCTGACTTCTGTAAAAATCATGAATATTGGTCTTGATAGACATCTTTAAGCAATTTCTCCAGTTATCTAAAGTTTCTCTAGTTTCAATATTATAAGCAATGTTTTTTTTAAAGATGTTGGTAATCTTATGTATATTTTTATTTCCTAGGATGAGGAAATGGATGGCACTGAAGACGTAAAAGAGGACAAGGTAAGCAGAGAATAAAAAGTTTTCATATTCTGTTGTTTCTTCACATCCCTCTCTCATGTCTCCATTTCTGTCATGAACCCTCTTTTCCACCAGGGGCTCCTATTGAAGCTGGCCAATCAGAGACCATATGCAAATAGGACCACAGTGGCAGCCAATCAGAATGCTGGCACATACTCCTCCCGCCACACTTTTGCCGCACTTCTGTCCGCTGCATACAAACTTTGACTTTTATTATATACATAGATAGATTTGTTTTTTCACCTAATACCAAGTATTTATTCTGTCTTCTTTTCAGACATGGAAATAAAGAATAAATACCGTATTTTCCAGAGTACTAGATGACTTTTAGGCCCGGAAAATCTTATGAAAAGTCGGGGGTTATCTAGTACGCCGGGTATAAAAATGGGAGGCATATAAAATGCCGCTGCTCGGGACTGCTGGGAGTTGTCGTCCAGAGGCTCTTCTTTGGGCCTGGGTGTGCCCGGTGGTCTTCGGAGGCTTCTGGCAGCCACTCAGGTGGCCTTGCTTCCTTCCTCTCTCTCCTGGCTGCCTGCAAATAGCAACGTGGGAGGATTTGATGGGCCTTGAAAGTAGAGCAGGGAGGGCAGTGGCGGCGGCGGGGACAAGTCCCTTAGCGGTGCGGCCTGAGGAGGAGGACAGAGGGCGTGAGGAAGAGGAGTGCCAGACCCGGTGGGCTGCCCACACCCCTCTCCCCACTCTACATTCAAAGCCCTTCTCCAACTCCTCCAACGTTACCATTTCCAGGCAGCCGAGAGAGAGAGGAAGGAAGCAAGGGCACCCGATTAACTGGCAGAAGCCTCTGAAAACCACTGGTCTTGCCTAGCTTCCTTGCTTGTCTAGCTTGCCTTGCTTCCTTCCTCTCTCCTGGCTGCCAGCAAATAGCTATGTGGGAGGAGTTGGAGAAGGGCCTTGAAAGGAGACTGGGAAGAGCGGCAGGGGCAGCCAACCAGGCATGGCACTCCTCTTCCCCACACCCTCCCTCCGCCCTCCTCCTCCTCCGTCCTCCTCCCCCCTTCCTCCCTTGTCCCCCCTCCTCAGGCCACACTGCTACCGCTGCTCTCCCCAGTCTCCTTTCAAGGCCCTTCTCCAATTCCTCCTACATAGCTATTTGCAGGTAGCCAGGAGAGAGGAAGGAAGTAAGGCAAGCTAGACAAGTCCGGTGGTTTTCAGAGGCTTCTGCTAGCTGATTGGGTGTCTTTGCTTCCTTCCTCTCCTGGCTGCCTGGAAATGGCAGCGTTGCAGAAGTTGGAGAAGGGCTTTGAAAGCAGAGCGAAGAGAGCGACAGGGGCAGCCCAGCGGGCCTGGCGCTCCTCCTTTCCGCACCCTCCCTCTGCCTTCCTCCTTCGCCCTCCTTCTCCCCCCTCCCTCCTCCTCCTCAGGCCACACTGCTAAGGGACTTGTCCCTACCGCCACCACCACCCTCCCCACTCTACTTTCAGGGCCCTCCAAATCCTCCCACGTCGCCATTTGCAGGCAGCCAGGAGAGTAAGGAAGCAAGGCCACCTGAGCAGTCGGCAGAAGCCTCCGATGGTCACCGGGCTCACCCAGGTCCAAGGAAGTGCCTCCAGACTATGACTCCCAGCAGCCCCGGGCAGCGGCATGCCTTGAACATGCCCGCTGAGGCATTCTAGAAGTCGTAGTTACCGAATCAATATAATTGTGTTGGTATACTCTTATATGGCGAGTGTATCCCTAACTCTATATTTTAACTTGAAAAGTTGGGGGTGGTCTTATACATCCAGTCGTCTTGTACCTCGGAAAATATGGTACTATAAATTGTGCTTCAGTTTTGTTGTTGCACTTTTCTTTATTAGTTTATTTTTTTTATTTTTACTAATTGTTGTGATGAAGTGATAACTTACGTCACAGAGTGCTTTTGGCACTCTTACTGTCATGCAGCTCCTCTTTTGCCTTCATAGTCCTTTATCCTCACTGCTTTGGATGCAGCTGGCTGGGACTTTGTTCATGAGTACCCATGATGTTACTGTATCAAGCTTAACATCATGATGTCATTGGCAAGAATCACTCATTCTCAACCATCTGTGAGTTTAAATATATTGGCCCCAGAAAGCGAAAGACTCTGAAGGCATAGAAGGTGTAGTGAACAGTTTCAGAGTAATTCAGTTGTATTTATAACAAATATTTTTTTAAAGTGGACAGTATTTGGATCTGCACGCATCATTCAAAAATGCATCACACAGTCCTAGACGCTTGGGAAGTGTTCAACTTGTAATTTTGTGATACAAAATCCAGTATATATATATCTTGTTTGCTATGACATACTGTGTTTTTGTGTCAATAATAATAACAATATTTTTGTACCCTGTCTCCATCTCCCCAAAGGGACTCAGGTGGCTTACATGGGGACAAGCCTGAACAGCATAATTAAAATATAGCACATTAAATATATAATGTCAACATAATATCAAATTAAACAACAGCATTATGACAAAAATATAAAAGCAAACATCAACCAACAACCAATGAGCCCTGCAATAACAATCAATTTCTAGGAATGGGTGGGCGGACTGGTGCAAAAACAATTGTGAGGAGAGTGATGAATAAAGTGCATAGATATGGCAACAGTGGAGATAGACAGCAATATGGGAATAAAGCACTATAAATTTAAGTGCTGATGGACAAGCAAATATCCAGATTTTGGGGCATTTAGAGGGGAAAACATGAACCTGGGAAGGTAGTTTTGGACCTACCAATGTGCCACTAATAATCTTTTATTCTTAATAACACTGCTACACAAAGTGAGGATTCATGTGTCAGTACTTGTCCATCAGTTGGAGACTTTTCAGGAAAGAAGGAAAAAATGTTATTCAGAGACACATATATGCCAGCGGTCCTTGACATACTGTACTGGCAAAACAGAAATGCCAGGTGCTGTCATCAGACAGCTTCAGAGGTACTGCAGTAAGAACAGAAAAGTGCTGTCCTCTGTTGCTTCCAATGTGGCTGGCATTGAAAGACATTTTCCCCTCCCTCCCTCCCTTTCACACACATGAACCTTTTGCCATGCACCCCTCATCAAGTTAGTGAAAGACAGAGCATCAGTGAAAGACAGTGAGTTGATCTCCTCCAGTGATTACACTAACCAAGTGCTTCCTAAAGCTCAGATTAGGCAGATTTGGAGAAGGATCCTGCTCCCTCTTCTGAAGGATGCACCCTCGCAGATCCCATCCTCCCTGCTGTGACTGGCATCTCCAGGTGGACAGGTGGAGGTGGGGGGAGATCAACTCCCTGTCCGTTACTCCAGACTCCTTTTTGCTGCTCGGGTTTTGGGAGAGGGAAAAGGTCTTGGGGGACTGACTGCAAAACCCTTCCTTCCCCCAATTTTAGCAATGCAAAATGGATCGAACGTTTTGTCCTTCTAGAGGAATAATCAGAAAACTTTCATTTTATAGCCAAGGTCTTTTAGGAAGCCTATTCAGAATGTGGGCAGAGCTTCTCAGATTTTCCTGATTTGGTTTCATAATACTAACATGTAGACAAATGTAGTCAGTCTCATATTCTTTATATTACAAGCGTGATTGTGAGCTTCCTATGTTATATCTTGTAGTGTATGTGTGGCTTTCATTATACCGTGTGTGCAGGACTATATTCACTTCTAAGTTTCTAATTTTATTGTTAATACATTAGTTGAAAATGATATCAATAGTAGTTGTTAAGGATGTTAATTTTTAAAATTACAGCTATAGTTTTGATGGATAGGCGACTAAATCAAAAAGTGTAGTATGTCTAAGGGTAAACTGGAGATCCAAACATGTGTTTAGAATTCATGTAGCCGGAGTTCAGTTGCATTGTACGTATGAAACAGGATGTTGATCACCCAATTTTGGCTTCTTTGAACTAATGGTCTTGTTCTTCTACTTTCGGAGATGGCAGTATTAAGAGATTAGCTTTTAAAGCTCTTGTGTGTATTGCACTTCCTTTGTGTCCAAAATTCTACACCTTTTGTTTCATAGTACATTTAGTACCACAATAGAAACCCCTCTTGGCACCCCTAGAGCCACGTTCCTGTCCTCTATTTAATTATCAGAAACGTGTTTGCTGTCCAAGAGCATAGTATTCATTAGGTGTATGTAGATTTGTCTCTGAGAGTTCTTTTTTACTTCTGGAACCTTGACTACCTAATATGGTGAGGTATGTCATAGTTAGACACTCTTGCATTATACTCCAGGGCAACAGAGTTTGTTCAGTAGTAGCATTAAGGTAAGCTTCATACTGGTTAACATGGAACAAGTACTGTTTGCAGTTTTTGTAGTTACATGTTATGCTCTTAACTATTTTTGAAAATAGCATTACATATTTCCTTTTTTGGGAATCCAAGGAGCATAGCCTTGAAATACATTTTCCATTTTCTGAATTTGTTTTGATACTTCCTAGCAGAACTGTAGTGTAATACTGGGAAAGCTTTCATTCTGGCTTATGTCCATAGCAGTGTGGGTGGGAAGAGAAGCTTCAGATAATCACAATAATATAAGGCCCTTAGTTTAGAATAAATGTGGGCACTTGTTTTGGAATGCTAGTCTTTTAATCACAGGACTGTATGATAATCAAAGAGCACTAAAAAGTAGATTGCAGGTCTGTTTCCCTGAACTCTACATAGTCAGAAATTAGACTTATAAATCAGACCTCCTTAGGGCTTAAATGCAGAAAAGTGGTTGAAGGTTATTAATTTATAGCAATTCCAACCTAAGGGCTATTTGTGTGTATAGTGAGTTCTTGTCTCATTATCAGCAAGGGAGTTGGGACACTCCTTATTTTCTTGGTACAGATTTTTAAAACATATTTTACATCAGTGTATTCCATTTGGTATATTTTGTACAAGTTTAAATTCTGTGCATGTAGATCAGTCAGACTTAAATATGACAACTAAAGCGCTCTACAAATTTTCTGCAATAATAAATTCAGGAGACAAGACTGTTCCAGCCTGGGATATGAGGTAATGGCTTTCCATGGTGGTTCAGTTTCTACTGGTAGATCTCTTCTGAGATCAGACAGGCTATTGCTAAAGAACAAAAGTAAATGTGACATGGTGATGGAAGCTGAACAGCCCCAGTAATGGAGGATGACACTGGCAGAGAATCTCTCAGACAGCGGCACATGAGAGAAATAAATCACTGGGAAGCGATGGTATGCCAACAGATTTGTTCAAAGCTACAAAGACTGAATCCATCAAAGTTCTAATAGAAATCTGTCAACAATTATGAAAAACAAAGCAATGACCCATTTCTTCTATATCCTTTAGAAAGGGGTAGCAAAGATCACAGCATCTAATCATTGAATTAATTTTGGGGAAAGGCACATCAGCAATTTAAGATATGCAGATGGCATTTTACTAGCAGAAAATAGAAAACAAACCATGTAATAACTACTGATCAATATTAAGAAAGAAGGTGCAAATGGAGAGTTATAGTTAAACATTAAAAATAACTACAGATTATTTATATAACTCAAAAGTAAACGGTTAAGACACTTTAAGATTTTATATCCATTTGGTCTCTCATAAATCAAAATGGAGTCTTGTCAAGAAATCAGAAGGGGACTAGGATTTGGAACAGCCGGTATTGAGGAACTAGATAGAACCTTCAAATTGGTATTATTAAATACCAAATTAACACTTGATTAAATATCAAAGAATATAACAAATAACAAAATACCATATAATTCTGTTTCTGATTTTTGTATACACTTGTGGGAAGCTGGACAGTGAAGAAAGTTGACAGGATAAAATACACTCATTTGAAATCTAGTGCTAGAGGAGAATGTTTCACATACCAAAAAGACAAGAAAATGAATTATAGAGCAAATCAAATTATGGTGATATAACATAACTGATTTGAGAAGATAATATTTGATAAGGGGGGGGGGGGGGCAGTAGGAAAAGAGGAAGGCCCCATTACAGATGGATTGATTTAATAAAGAAAGAAAGCCTTAACCCTGAGTTTGTAAGACCTGAGTAGAGCTGTTGGTGACTTGGGTGTTTGAACATCTCCCATTCATAGGGTCACCAGAAATCAAAGTATTTGACAACAATAACAAATGGCCTAGAGAGAGAGAGAGATCAGAGTAAAAGCAAATAGTTCAAAGGAAGATAATATAGTAGCATGGAAATCAGAATGGCTTGATTATAGAACAAAAGGCTAAAAGTGCATACCAGGTGACGTAGATAAAGAAAGGAAAAAAGTGGGAAGATTGGAAACAGAGCAAAGGGAAGAGATAAGAGAGTTTGAATTATAGTAGAAAAAATAGGGTTGAGAATTTGGCCAGCATAAGAGAGTTGGTAGAAGCATGGAATAATAGTGTCACAAGTAAGAAGAAAAGAGAAATTCAGTCAGCTTCATAGTTTTTGTGGTATACATCCAGGGGTTTCTGTTTAATCCCTTGTGATCAGTGGTAGGCACTATACCGTAAACTGAAATTAAATCTTCGTATAATATACCTATAAAGCCAACTTGCCTAACTGTTGTATTCGTTTAGCAGATAAGTAGTTTCTTATTCACCACGCCCCCTCAGTAGTTATACAGAAGGGATTTCAACACGCTGTAGCTTGCATAACAAGCTGCACCTGCTGAAATTCTTTCTCCAGGCCAATGACTAATACAAGAAATCTGTCCTTTTTTTCCTCTACAATTACTCTTGAAAAGGTTAAAAAAAGAGCTGTCCCAAGTGTGTCTTGAGGCTGACTAGAGTAGTAGAGTGCCAGAAGCAAAGAAGCCTTCATTGTGATATCAAGAACAGAAAGAAATTAAGTTTAAGCAGTAGGAGCTTAAAGTCTATGATGAGAGAAGCTCAAAAGGGGTTAACCAGGATGGAAGCATAGAGATCAAGGGTGGAGTCTGCAGCTGTTAAATATATAAAAAGCAAGTACTGGCTCTAGGAATGAAGGAAAAAGATGGATGAAGAGTCTGGGGGAGAGGAAAAAAGGAATATGTCTAAGAACTTCAAATTGGGTAGATTGGAGAAGGTAGACGAGTTGAAGATGACAACATGTTGAATGGATCCGGGGACTAATAAAAAGCTAAGGAAATCATTTTGTAGTAACTTGAATTGCATAATTATTAAGTTTGGCACATTAACAATGTTCTTTTTTATGCAACTAAAGTAGAGTTGGAAACTGAGAAGTCCCTTCCTTAAATCTTGGCTAGACTTTAGACTGGATAGGTATTTTAAAAAAATTGTCAAAAAGAACTTCATTGTCAGAGGCTATGTTAACCAAGGTATGCCCATGTTTCCATAGAAAGCAAGACAACCAACTAACATTTAATATGTATTTACCTAGTCCTTTAAAAAAGTTTATTTTAAGCTCTAGATCAGCATTCCCTTTTCAGTAAATATTTTTGTTCTGTCTCCATGACTTCAGAAATGTTTATCAAAGATGCTGGTTCATGAGTGAAATATTTATACAAGCTGTTCATTTTGAAAACTATTTTTAGTAAATCCATACTAATATGACGTCCATGCTAATAGATGTCTTGAATCCCAACTTTGGAAAGAGGATAGCATATAGATAAAGGAACGGACTAGACAAAGATATTGATACACATGTACTCTAATTGCAGAAAATCATTAACATCTCACTATTAAGTTAGTACTGCTTTAAGCTTCCTTATTGTTTTATATAAACCTGTAAACTTGTTTGTATTGCTTTACTCAACTTGGTGGTGATAAATCAAAAAGACACAATTGATTACCCATCATATGCCAACTGCTGGGCAAATACTGATAAGACTTTTTTTGTTAGCAAATGGTATAGTTTTTTTTACAAATATATTAACTATGCAGGTGAGGGGGCTGTTTATAAATTTAAGCAGGAGTCAGTTAATCATTAGGAAATAGAATGAGCCTCAGCAACAGTTCAGGAAGCTATTGTGTTGGAAGTAATAGTAGGAACATTTCAGGGTTAGTGATTTCTGTCATTTTTGTGATTTTAAATGGGTCCTTTCTCTGTTTAGATAATAACATTTTGGCATAAGTGGGTGTTTTCCTCATAAAACAGGAAGTATGTGTATTTCTTTCCAGATAGATGGTTCAGTCTAATGTATGCCAAAATTACTGGGTATTTTTAGGAAGAACCTGCGTTGTATTCTAGTTCTTGTTCAGTTTGAAGTTTTAATTACTGCAAAATTATCTCTGTTTCGCTTTAATTCAGGTCTTTTGTGGGTATTTTTATAATGTGATTCAGTTTTAGCTGTTTGGAAAACATGATCATCTTCTAAAGAAGTGCTCCTCTAAATTGTGATTTCTAGACTGATGCTTGTCCCTGAACCATCCACTGCCAGTCTTTAGTGGGTTTCCAGGAAAAGAAAGAAATAGTTATATAGCTAGTGGGCACAATTATAATGTCTGTCTCTGGCAAAGTGGTGAGAGAAATAACTTGCCAGTGGTCCTCTACATTATAGTGTTTGAGAAACATTGTTCTAGAGCACATATTTGGCTTTAAGCCTAGGAATTTGTCCACTTCCCTACTCTTCTTTAAAAAAAAACTAGTGCGTGTACATTCTGTTCCTCTTCAGCTCATATTTAAATGAAATGGACTGTTTTTAAAAGTTTCTGTCTTTTTAGTGTGATTAAACTCCAAATCTGCACCTTATGAGGATGTTAATGAAAGTATGTTATAGTAACCCATCACTTTCTGTTTGTTTGCTTGCTTGCTTGCTAGTATTGTGAACCAATTGAGTGAGACATGCGGTCTGAAGCAAACTTCTAAAAATGTTTCGAAAATTAGTTTGCTCCATAGTAATTTTATATCACATATAGCAACAGATTTAGTTTAGTGATGCACTGCACAGCTGATTCCTATGTGCTTAGTTTCTACAATGTATCTTTTATTCCTGTTCCTTTTTGCAAAGAGCCAAGAATCTCCTACTTGGTCATGGATTAGCAGTGGGTACATTGCAGGCAAAAGGCTTTGCTTGTCTTCCTTTTATGGGAAATTGCTGCAGTGTTTGCACATCATGTTTAGCACAGCTTAGTGTCAACCCCTCCCAGAATTTTTAATAGTTCTTGCTACTCATTGAAAGCGCACAGTCTTTCCGTTTACATAAACATTGTTTTTAAGGGCTTTATTGCCGTAATCATACAGGATTCTGCTTCTGAGTCTGAATGCTGAGTAATAGATTATTGAGTAGGGCCCCAAACAAAAGGTTACATGCATCATGCTTTTCTTCAAAATGCTACCTGTACCCTATTCTGGGATATACATTTCTTCCTCATTCTCAGCAGTCAGCATTTCATGGTCCTCACAATCATTTTGAGTCCTCCTTAGAGTTATTTTTGTAGAAAAGTGGAGTAGTCCTTTTTCCTAAAGATTCTTCCATCCTTCAACTTACTTTGAGGTTTCCCCCTGTCTGATGAGTCACTCACTTCTGTATGGCTGGTAAATCTTTTTCGCTTGTATTGGCTACTTAAGAATCCTTACTCACTACTGAGTTTAAGGAACAGAGGGAACTATTGTCTAAGTTTTTAAAAACCTAAATGATTTTAATTATTGACAGTATTGTAGCTCACTAAAAATGTATTGTCACTAAATGTATCTTTGATAGAAGATGTTGGAGTCTTCATTAAATAATGCTTCTACTGTCTCACTTGAGCTAGTGTAATACACTAGTATAATTGACCAGGTTGGCATTTTCTGACTGTTTTCAAGACAGACACTTAAGTCATGCACAGAATCCACAAAAGAAATGCACACTGCAATTACATAAACCCACACTGTGTCGTGGTAATGTTGCAGCTGGTAGCATAACTTAGATATGCATCTGTATAAAATATTGAGAAATGTGAAGTAGCATAAGGAGAAAAAGCATATTTGGGATTCAAAAGTTTTAGTTCTCTAATAAGTTTCCAGTAATATGAAGAAATGGCAGTTCCCCTTGATACAGATCACAGTTTATATTGCAAGCAATTAGGAGAGGATCATATCTTCATTTGCTCTATTCAAGCACAAAACATCTCAAAAGCTTTTCTCCACTGCATGAATTATGACAGATTTTTCACATTTTAAAATGTGAAAAATCTCTCATTTTGACTATTATGTAAAACTTGTTCACTTTTTAGTGTAAAAGATATTGTATCTCATTATTGCATGTGAATTTGATTGTGGCATTTAATCCATTCAGCTCATATAAGAATTCTTGCCTGACGTTTGTGGTGCCAAAAGATAGTCCGAGAATTACTGTTGGTACACATGTATGTAGACCTTATGTATAAAGTTGAAGGTAGGTTTTAAGGACAAAAAAAATGATATAATCCACGAATAACTTGAGTATTGTTCCATAGAGAGGTGAAAATGTCAGCACTATCACAGCTAGTCACCCACTATTGCAGGGCCTTCAAAGCAAGGCTGGTGGGCCACATCTGGCCCACCAAGGGTTTTTTGCCAGCCCCTGCCTTTTGCGCCCATACCCCATTTATACTGCTTGCATTCACACTCCTTTTCACCCCATTCACATCCCATTGTGCCCCATTCACTCTGCTTTTTTTTCACCCCACAACCACTTGCAATTGCACCCCTTCATGCCCCATTCACTCTGCTTGCATTCATATTCCACGCATGCCACAACCAGGAAGAGAGAGAAGAAAGAGGGGAGGAGAAAAGAGAGAAGAGGAAGGAGGGAAAAATGAGAAATGGGAGAGAGGGAGGGAAGGAGAGACAGGGCCTTCTCGGTGGTGGCCCCTCGGCTATGGAATGCCCTACCGGTTGACATCAGACAGGCCCCCTCGTGGCTGGCGTTTCGGAGGAAGGTCAAGACTTGGCTCTACGAGCAAGCATTTGGCTAATCAGTGCAACTGAACAACTGAATACAGGAAGTCGGTAAAATTGAACATAGGAATGGCACAAGGATTATGAGAATGGATCTTGTTCTGTTGAGGCGTCATGAATTGATAAGGAATTGATAATAATTGTTGATTTTGTTGTAATGTGTGATGTGTTTTTAACTGTATATTACTGTATAACTTGCACTGTGTAAACCGCATTGAGTCGCCTAATCTAGGCTGAAAAATGCGGTATAGAAATAAAGCAAATAAATAATAATAAATAATAAGGAGAGATGGAGAAAAAGGAGGGAGAAAGGAAGGTAAACCACTTCTGAACAGTTTTTGCCAAGAAAACCTCTAGTAAATTCACCGTAGGACCACCATAAATTCGAAACAAGGTACAATACAACAACACAGTGACTTACTATATAATACAGAATATACAGACCTATAAACCTGCCCTTATTCACTCTTGCCCAACCTGTTCTATTAAAATACATTTTTGCTGCAACACTCTTGGTCACCAAACACCATAACCATTGACTATGAGGCCAATAATCCAAGATCGATTGTTTTATTTGCTTGCTTATTGCTTTGTATGCTGTCTTTCTCTCAGAGTGGGACCCAAGACAGCTTCCTTTCCTAGCAAGGCTGAACTATTAGAGGTAGATGGTTCTCCTGATCACATGATATTCATCCTCCTCTATATGGACTTGTCCTTCTCTGAATGCAAGAGTTCAACAGTTCAAGTTTAGGAGCACTTCCGTGTCTATATCTTTCACTTGAGATTCAACTTATTTCAATGACATCGTCTTCTGTCAGCTTTGGCTATGTCCCAACAGTCTTCCACTCTGGATAGGGATCACCCCAACTTAGATGGTCTATGTCAGTGTTTCTCAACCTGGAGGTCGGGAACCCTGGGGGGGTCACAAGGGGGGTGTCAGAGGGCGCATCAAAGACCATCAAAAAACCTATTTTTGATGGTCTTAGAAACATAGTGCTCTCAGGAGGTAGCTGAACTACATCTCCCCTAAATCACTGTCAATTCCTCCCAAATCCCTCCAGTATTTTCTGTTGATTATGAGGGTTCGGTCTGGAAAGTTTGGCCGAGTTCTATCATTGGTGGGGTTCAGAATGCTCTTTTATTGTAGGTGAACTATAAATCCCAGCAACTACAACAACCCACAAATGCAAAGGTCTACTTTCCCCAAATTCCACCAGTGTTCAGATTTGGGCATATTGAGCATTCATGCCAAGTTTGGTCTATAATTATTATTATTATTATTATTAACTTTATTTGTACCCCGCTAGCATCTCCCGCAGGACTCGATGCGGCTTACACGGGCCGAAGCCACAAAACACAATACAATAGAAAACATAACACAACAATAAACAAGCAAATCAAACAATTAAGCAAAATAACCACAATGACAATACATCAAGACACTATTAAAACTGGTTCGGCCAGCGCAATGGGGTACAGGGTTAAAAGTGCTGAGATGGCAGGAGGAACGTGGGATTAAGTGCGGTGTCTATAATTGTTTGAGCCCACAGTGCGCTCTGGATGTAGGTGAACTACAACTTCAAAACTCAAGGTCAGTGCCCACCAAAACCTTCTAGTGTTTTCTGTTGGCCATGAGAGTTCTGTGTGCCATGTTTGGCCCAATTCTCTATTAGTGGAGTTCGGAATGTTCTTTGATTGTAGGTGAACTGTAAATCCCATCAACTCCAACTCCCAAGTGACAAAATCAATCCACCTAACTCCACCAGTATTCAAATTTGGGCGTATCAGGTATTTGTGCCAAATTTGGTCCAGTCAATGAAAATACATCCTGCATATCAGATATTTACATTACAATTCATAGCAGTAGCAAAATTGCAGTTATGAAGTAGCAACTAAAATAATGTTATGGTTGAGAGTCACCACAACATGAGAAACTGTATTAAGGGGTCACGGTATTAGGAAGGTTGAGACCACTGATCTATGTTCTGTTAGTAGAGAGGTTGGATGACTGCAGTGCACTATTAACAGTATTGTCTTTGGAGACAATTCAGAAAATCCTTCTGTTATAGCATGTGGCAGCCAAATGTATCATAAGGATCAGAAATTCTGATTAACATTTATTCTGGCTCAGCTAAACTGAACTCAAATTGCTGGTTTCAATGCTGGAATCTCAGAACCTGATAGGCAGGTTTACACCTGAATGCCTTCCTTTCTGTCTTCTGGTACCATCTGAGATCTGTTTCAATCTACCTCCTCTGAATGACACAGACATTTCAGTTGTTATCTCACTTATGTAATTATCTCACCAAGGAGAAACAATTGGCTCTCATATTATGTTCCTTGCGATATGTTAAAACACTTTCACTGCTTCTAGGAAGTTGATGGAATATAATCAACCAAGTCCAAAAAAATAATTCTTAGGGTAACTGATTATATATCACTGTAATTTCTTAAGCAGGCAAAAGTGTTTATGTTTTAATTCTTTTTAACTTTTGTATATTTTAAGTGAGAGATACCTAGCATCTTTTTTAGATTACTGAAGATGGGGCAAAGTTTAAGATTAAAGTAGCTGAATGGATATAACCAGTTAAATTTCTACTGATAAAGAAGTTCTAGTAATTTTTACAATGGTGGAATGAGATATTCTGGATTGGCAGGCAACTGTATTTGTCAATTCTTCTGTCTCCGAAGCATTAACTGTTAGCATGCTTGGTCTTCATTTGACAAATAGAGTAGCCTAAAATTGAACACATAATCCAAGGCTGGCTATGGCCTGTGTCATCCATTAAAGGACACGTTGTTTTTAAATGCAAAGCTCTCTTCCCACTACCCCACCCCAGCTCCTTCTAGCAGAGGCTAGCCACAGCTGATTATGAATCATTTCATTGTTCTTCGTATATTGACATAATGTTAGGAGAAAAGAGTGTGTTTGTGTGTTATGGGAGGGAGAGAGGGAGGGCAGGAAAGAGATTTGGAGATCATTAACTTCACCGTCATGTTAAGTTCTTTGCTGTTTCATAACCACTTGTATCCCAATATGAAGATAGGCTACTGAATTACAATAATGCATTTTGTCCAGAGAGATGGAAGAATTGTGCAAATCTGTCATCAGAAGGGAGTCACCAGATAGTAAAGGTTTAGTTAGTATATATGTACAAGTCGGTCAAAGTTTTGTCATATAGATTTCGTTTCAGCTTAATCAGTATTCATCTTTAAAGTGTTAATTGCCATCTTAATATGTGCTTTGAAATTTACTGGATTGGATCCAAATGTCATAGAAAATCTTGACCCATTGAAATTAATAAGATTGCATAGAAATTGGATTCAACCCACAGAGTTTTCAATCAAAACACTGGTGGTACAACAATCTGTGGATAATATGAATTATACTATGATACATAGTTGGGAAGTATAAAGCAGTCATTACAAGAAAACAAAAAAGTAATTTCTAATTGTTGAATAGCATCTTGCTTGCATATTTTTCGAGTGTGAATATGAAAATGTGATGTTGGCATCTTGAGGTTTTGCTCTTTCTTGCATATGTTTAACCTTGAGATCCTACAGCAGTTATGAGAACTAAACCCATTGTCTGCTGTAGTTCTGCTCTTTAAAATGTAATTGATTTTATATACAGTACCTTTTTGGCCCACATTTCAATTCTGTTGAATTCACAAAGTACGGTACTTCAAAGTGATTTCATTTGAAACAAGTATACTATTTGTGTACATAAATACATGACACCAAAAACCAATTAAGCAAATATTCATACAAAAGTGAATTAGCTTTACAGCTTGTACTGTTTAGGCTTTGAGAGTGTTTGATACCCAATGGTAATTTAGCTTCACATTAGGTATACATTCACCATGTGAGCCAATTGTGAAAGCATTAAAGAGGAGTTAGCCTTTGCCCTAGGCCATGTGTACTTGTTTAACAACGTGTTTCATTTTAGTGAGCTTTAGCTGCATCTAGTTACGATTTTAAAGGGACTTTTAAATTTTCACTCCCATCAGCTTGGGCTCTGTTAATGTTGTTCTAAAATGTGAAAAAAAAATTTTTTTAAGGAGTAACAGTTTACAGCCACATAAAAATGCTAGAAAATTGAGTGGCAGGATCTTAGACCTTGCAAGAGTATTGAATTCTGCTCTGTCTTCCACTTTGAAGCCTTGTGGGCTTTCGAATTGTCAGGTTTCTCTCCCCTACAAGTAGCAACCCAAACCCCAAGTTGAAAGTGAATCTATGCCCTTGGCCTCCCTCCAGCATTCCTTACTGAGCAAGTAAGGATTTGGAATGTCAGAAAATAGCAAGAGGGGAGGGAAGATAGAAGTGTGTGAAGGCGTTCCTAACTTGGAGGATGGAACAAAACACAGTTTCATCTGGACTGCCCATTTCTGAAGCACCGTTTGTTCCTTATTTGTACTTTCTCTCTCATGATGCAGCTCTGCTCCAGCAAAGAAGATCTGTCTTAGCAAGATTATGGATTAAAAGGGCTTTTTGTTAAAAAAAATTGCCATTGGGCAAACTAGTAAATTTTAGGCTTCACTTTTTTTTGGTCTGTGGATATTATCTTCAGTTTTTTGGAACTATTGTGTTTGCTTTATGAGTACACTGAATAACAGGAAACTTTCTTGAAGATTTTGAGGACTGTTTCATTTCTGAAGGTGGCACACTCTGGCATTCTGTCCTGACAACAGACTCTCCTTGATCCGTGTTTGTCCGGGTTAAAGCAGTGTGGAGTACAGCCGACTGTGACCTTTGTTTCTGCAGTCATAAATCAGGTGCCTAGAATCGTGTTAACTTTGAACAGCAGTTAAAATACTGTAATTGTCAAACTAGTTTCTTCTTACTTTAGAAGGCAACACCCAGCTGCACATAATGACACAGAAGTGAAGAGCTGGATCTGTCCTTATCAAGTGGTGTCCTGTTGCCTTGCACAGCCCTGAATGGACCATGTCGTCCTTATATACCAGGAGTAAGGAGTTTACTCGAAACAGAAAGTCTCAGTCTGATTCTCCCCCATCGTCTCCTTCCCCGATTGCAAAGACACTCAGAGTAAGCCTTTTAATTTCTGTGTTATATTGCAACGAACCAAGGGCCGATTATCACAGATGACATGTGCCTTTTCCAACTGTAGTCTTAATGTACAGTTCATTTCTCTTCTTCAAGACTCTGCATAAAATAAAGTCCTTTTTTATAGAAGGAAATTTCAGTGATATGGAAATGCACTGTCTTCTAATCTTAGCTATAATTGCTGTTTGATTGCTTATAAGCAAATTGAATGTGTTTTCCTATTCCTTCACAATGATCAAGATCCGCACTTACTGGATACTTTTATTACAGCGTAGGCTTTGAAATAGAAATGAAGCAAAACCTGAAAGGCTTGTTAAGCTACTCTGTGCTTTTTCATATATTGTGTACTTAAATATTGCTAATGTTTTGAAGTTTGACATCTGTCTTGGCTGTGGGAATGTTAAGAAAATAGCTTCTTTGTGAGAAATTTGATGATGATTTGTCCATTTTCCCATCTCACATTATTTCTCCAAAAGCCAAGAGTTCTGATTTGTAAGCATGTGGTAAAACGCACCCTAGAATACAGGCATGTCCCAAGTACACCAAAAAGAGCTATGAGAAGATCTAAACATTACTTTTCCTTATTGTAAGGCAGTGCTTCTCAACTGATAGGGGAGAACTGATATATCTGTTCCAATGTGATAAGTACTGGCACTAAATGTGTGCCCATTAAGTGCAATTTCTTCTTTCTTTCCTGGAAACTTGCCATGTGCCAGCAGCCAATGACTCCAACCAGTATTGGTATAGGGACCACAGCCAAGAGGACTTTTCAGGAGCCTTAGAATATTGTGAACCTCTCCACACACAAAGAGGGAGATGTACTGCTTTAGGTCTCCTTGTTGTGGTAGTGGAAACCTTTCTTGGCAGTGCTGCATGGTGGACAGGAGGCAAAAGACCCAAGATACCAATAGCACACTCCCTTCAGGGGAGAAACCCATTCCAGTCTTGGATGTTCATTTCTATTGAAGACAATTGTAAGGATATTTTACAAAAGTGTTTAAAGAAAAAAGTAGAGCAAGGAAAAAAAAAACTGTCCCTACCCCATTCGATGTATAAGATGTAGGACATAATAGCTTCCTCTACTATGGAATCTACCTTGTCTCTTCCTACAGCTCAGGATTAGTCTGCCTACATGATATTACATAACTACATAAAACATGTTAAAAGCTACTTTCATGTCTGTAACTTAAAAAAACAATTGTACTGCTTCCAGATGAAGAAAACTAGTGTGGCCATATATGGAAATTTAAAGTTAATAACTAAAGTTAATGTTCAGGGTTTTGTTTTTGTTTTTTACTATGTTAATGGAACATATGTTTTCTTTTCTTCATGTTTGATGTATAACAGAATTATTTTATGGAGAAGTATGATTTATTACAAAGCATTTTCTTTTTTCTGGAGTCATTAATTATGCATTACACAAATCTTAGTTAAGAATTTATCTCTTGGAAAATGTTGGATTCCATGGCAGATAGCTGTTAAAAACTTTGTTTCTTTCATTAGGCAATTCAAAAAGTATTGAGAAAGTTCTCACTAATCACTAAATTACACCCATTAGGAATCTTGTATAGAGACTACTTTCTGTACAGTTGATTGCTTAATGGAGCAATTATCTTTGTCCGTCAATTAGGATCCATTGTTAAGTAATTAAATCACACCCTTGCTCTCTGGAGAGGTAAACAAGCTAATCAGGCTCTCTTTAGTTCTACACATTTTACCCTTGTGTGAGTTATATAGCTTTCTGTTTTCTACTCTATGGAAGCAGAAATGTAAGTTTTCATGAGTATTCTTTTCACATGCATACCATATCAATGTAGATAAGACATATGCTTGGCCAAATAGCTTTTTCTAATTCACAATAGTGTTTGTTTTCATAACTACAAAATAAGCCTGCGATAAAAATCAATTACATTTGTTCTAAAGTTGGTATGGTTTAGATACACTTTCCAGTGTGCAATGTGGCTTTCCACATGACAGAATCACTCTTTCAGGCAAGTCAACATTGGTATCACTTGTGCCTCAAGGTTGAAAGAAACCTGGCTATGTGAGTATACAGAGAAGAAACAATAGGTTTTGTTTGTGCTCTAACTGCCAGGTTCGGAGCTGAGTAGGAAATTTCTTCCAGATCAGATTAGCCAGTCACTTTGATTTGCAGCCTTCAGCATTTATTTCTTCTACCATTTCTTAGCTGCTCACTGTGATTTTATGGAGCTGGTGGATGGATAAGGGTTTTTTCCCCTTTCTGCGTAGATATTTACTTCATTAGAAGATATTCAGTTCCTCATAGCCCTGACTCCACAAATAGCGGAATAGATAGATGTTAAGAAGTTCTGAGGTGGGAATAGACAAGATTTAATAATAGCTAACCAAGAATCAGCATGAACATTTCTGAGCCAGTATACAAATTATGTAATTGGGACTGAAGAGAAAAATCAAATTCTCAGGATGGCACAGAAGAGTGATCCACTTTCTTTGGGTTTTCCTCTGTGCAGACTGCATTATGATAGGACCACATTCATTTTCATTAAAACTGCTAAGACTTTCCCCCCATTTTCCCCTGTTTTTATTTTCCCGCCACTACATGTAATTCAGCCTTCTCCAGAATAAAAAAGCAGAGAAAATAAATTCTGTCGTTATAAGACATGCAGTTTTCTGGACCCTTATTCTATCTTAATAAATCAGTCGAGTGGGATGAAGAATATCATTAGGTCTAGGAGCTTTCTAATACAAAAATAGATAAATTAATAGAATGCCTAAAATTATTAAAGGGGGATTGTGGCAGTGTGTACATATGATACAGATTGTGTATCACCTTGTCTGAAATGTAAATGCTCCAAAATAATCCACATGGGTGACTGAGATACTGACACCTTTATTTTCTGGTTCAGTATACACACATTTTCTTTCATACACAATATTATTAAAGATATTATGTATAAAATTGCCCCCAAGTTATATGTATAATCATTTGGAGGATTCCCAGCTCTAAGATACCTCATTACATATATGGAAATATCCAAAAACACCTCCAGTCCCAAGCATTCAGAAATGGGGTACTTGACCTGTATTTATTTTGCTTCTTCCCCAGATATTTATTCTTAGTTGAAAAATTATTTATTTATCTTGTCAGAAGTGAATTGAGAATACAACTGTAATTTATAGAAAAATCACAAAGTTAAAATTTCCTTTGACCAGAAGCTGGTCACTCTCCACAGTGAGAAAGTCCTCCATTGTGCGTGTGGGAGGGCTCAGGCTGCATTGTGTATGTGGTCTGTGGTTTGCTCTTTTTCACACTCGCATGTCATGGACTCCACTTTGTAGCCCCATTTCATAAGATTGGCTTTGTACCTTTTGGTGCTAGAGCACAGTCTGTTCAGTGCCTTCCAAGTCACCCAATCTTCTGTATGTCCAGGGGAAAGTTTCTCATTTGGTATCAACCACTGGTTGAGGTTCTGGGTTTTAGCATGCCATTTTTGGACTCTCGCTTGCTGAGGTGTTCCTGAGAGTATCACTGTAGATCATAGGAGGTTGTTTCTTGAAACTAAGCAGTTACAAATATGTGGACACTTTTGAAAGTGGCTTTTAGAATAATAATGTTGTTGATGCTTTGACAATACTAAAACTTCCATGAGGGTATGATCCTACACTGTAATTACATGTTTATATATAAAGGATGTTGACTTGCCCAGGGAATTAACTTTAAATTAACAATGTCTAAGAACCACTTCTCTGTTCTTAAGTATGGTTTCTACATTAAGGATGATAGATGATTAGGGCTTTATAAATGAATATAACGGTGCAGAATCTAAAGAAGAAAATTCATGAATACTTAAGAAAAAATATTCTCGGTGACAGTAGTTGTTGCATTTTAATATTTCTCTAGTAGCCTAAGGATGGAACAAGGGGCACTTAAATTTGATTTAAAGCCTTTCTTTATTGTGAAGTATGAGACCAGAGGTTATACTAGCTATAGCTTTACTAAAGTTTTACTAGTAACTGTAGTCCATTATGATATTTGTTTAATAAGAAATATTGAAATATCATTGGCTCCTTTCTTTAGTATTTTACTTTTATATAATCCTTATTTTCACATATAATCTTCTCCATATTGTGTCTGACACAGTACCTGTAGCATAATAGAATGCTATATAACAAGTTGTAAATGTACCATGATACCTAATTGTATATCATGCCTGGGGCTTATTTTCTTTCAGAGCAGTGGTCATCAACTCTCTGCTTCAGAACATTGCTATAAATTGAAGAACTGAATGTAATAGAATCCAAAAGATGAAAATCATATCCCTTACCTCGAATTTCCAAAAAGCTGGGCAAGATATTATAGGCCTCTAATTACATGCCATGACAAAAATCAGAAGTCAAACAGGTCAAATAGTTGCAGTTCACTGTGTGCAACAGCTGTATTCCTGTTTAATTCTCATTTAGAAAGACAATAAAATTCTTTCAGAATAAACTCTATGAAGGATTCAAGGTATTTGCTTACTGTTTGGTCATAATGAGCTCAGTGGCAAGCTAGGTCGGATCATACAGAATGTTTAGCTACTTAGCTGTTAGCCAGCACCAAAATGCCAGACTGGCTGGTAGTTTCCTCCCATCAAAAGTACTACTTTAGTATATTTTTAAACACTGATCATTAGATCATGATGCACATGTTCTTTCCCTAGTTCTGTGGTCCTTTGAATATTCCTTATTAAAAATACTTAAAGAGGAATAAATTACCATACAGCTGCTCCACCTTGTGATTCAACATGACCATACCTTCCTTCCACAATAATAGCTTTCCCCAGAAGCTTGGTCTGTTGACTCAGTTTTAATTGCATATTACACCAATGGACTTTTCCTTATAAGTTCCCTTTGTAAATCAGTTTAAGATAACATCTCTGTAAACCTAAAACACTTAACAGAATTTGACATGAGTCAGGTGGGAAATTTCAGAGCCATTAAATCTTCTATACTGAGTTAAAGAATAAATATTAATATTTAAATTGTCTACTGCAGGCATATATTCTCAGGATGGTACATAAATGTTTGCTGGAGGTCTGAGTAAGCAGCAAAATTTTAAGACTGCAAACTATGAAAGGTCTAGTTTGAAACTCTTTAGTATAATTGTGCCTCAGTTACCCTTTTTTTAACCCTGATAAAGGGAGAACAGAAACCAGCCAAACAGGCACTGAGTGCATAGGGAAACTTGGTGCAATGAACTGAGACATCTGTGTTTTCCCCCAAGCATCTTGTTTCATATTGAATCCAACTTGGTGAATGCTTCCCAAGTGTCAGCTTCAATCTGGATATAGTGTGTGATGCACTTTCCACCTTCCAAAAGTGCATTGCAAAGGGCCCAGTTGTCTTGGTGTACATGACTTGAAAAGTGTTGTATTGTAATGTTGTTTAAAACTTGAGAGATCAGAATTCTATTGGTACATTACTGTAATCACGCTAATATCACCAATAGTGGCCAGAGAAAAGGGACTGTGGACACTGTGGCCATGAAAAAAAAATGAGGCATTGGAGAAATTGGCTGCTTGGGGCGGATAATTTGGTATTCTTTCCCTTGAGCCCATTGAAGAATTAGCCATTTCTTAGCCTGAAACATGTGGAAAGGCGGCAACTGGACTTACAATTCCAGGAGAATGAACATAGAAGAAAAATTGTGAGTGTGCTTTCTAATCACCTGCTAACTTATGGTGACCCAATGAGTTTTATGGGCAAGATTCCTCAGACGTGGTAGTCATTGATGAACTCCATCCAAGTACTAAGCAGGCCTGACATTGCTTATCATCTAACATCAGACAAGATTTGGTACCTTTTAAGGCATTTTGACTCCATAACAAAAATCACACAACTAAAATATAGTGATACCTTGACTTAAGAGTTTGATTTGTTCCATGACTGAGGTCATAACCGAAAACGCCCTTATATCAAAATGAATTTTCCCATTGAAATGCTATTAATCCGTTCTGGCCCCCAATTACCCCCCCCCCCCCCCCATTCTTTGTTTTTAAATAAGAATGTGTACTTTATAAATAACAAATAATTTATAAATGCACATTCACATGGAACAATTAATAAAAGAATAATCAACTTTAAAATTGTAGAAGCGCAAAGCTGTGACAACGAAAAACATTGGAAGCATCAAAATGTATGTTAGCTGGTGTAATAGCAAGGCAAAACATGCACATTCACATAGAACAATAAAAAGATCAACTTTAAAATGGGAGAAGCACAAGGTTGTGACAAGGAAGCACAAAATGAAGAGACAGAAGCATCATTTTCTTAATACTGTACTCATTCCAGCCTCCCTCCTTCTCTTGCTCTCTCTTTCTCTCTCTCCATGAAGACAAACATGCCAGGAAAAAAACTCATACAAAATTAACTAACCTAACATTCCTCAAAGCAGACAAGAGCAAAGTGGACAGCAGCCTCCCAAAGCAGCCAAGAGCAAAGCAGACATCAATCTCCCAGAGTTGGCAAGTGCATGAGGCATGGAGGCTGCTCCCTTAAAGCCCTAAAGCCGTGTACTCTTGTGCTAGCGATCCCTCTAGCACTAGCACTCTCTCTGGCACTAGTTCTGATCTCAAAATGCTGCTCAAATGTCAAAGTAAAAACTGGGCTGAGCGATTGCTCTTAACTCAAAATGCTCTTAAGTTGGGATGCTCTTAAGTCAAGGTTTCACTGTTCTTCAAAAATGCAGCAATGTAACCCTGCACATCAAACCTGAGTCATTTCCTAATTACTGTAAATACTTTTAATCCCTATATAATAACAGTACAACTAAACTATGCAGGGGGGGGGGGGGGAAGGAAGTCCCTCACCTACCTTTTGGCACACATTTTTTAAAATCACACATTTTATGGCTAAAGAGTTCATGTTTTGTATTTCTTCTTAAAATAGCCTGCCTGAAGAATTTTCTCATTTATTTCTATATCTAATATTTGATCAACAGCATTTTTACTTTAACATCAGTGGTCAACTTTATTGAATTAAATGTGATCCATAAAGTTGCACAGGAGGAACCTGGAGAAACTGAGGCAAAAGCCAAGAATAAAAATGTTTGACAGTACCGCAGAGCTTCAGGCTTATTTGAGGAATTGTGAGCAAAAGCTGCTTTTAATTTTTGTTTGTTTTTCCTTGTGAATTGATTTGCCCTTATTAACGTAGATACTGTAAAGCATCATTCATAAGAACTGATCCTTTAATTTTATATTTCAGAAAAATCCAGGGATTTTTCTGTTAATACCATTGATTCATAGCTTGTGAAAAACATGCTTTGTGTTAGTCTTGCTGGAGTTATTAAAAGCTGACTGTTCCCTTGGTTCTTAATCCTATGAATAGGATTGGAGGTCCATGTGCTAGTACAATTACTAAAAAAATGAATTCACTTTAGCTCCCCAATATTTGAGATTCTTTGTTCTTGGTCAGGTCACCAGCACTTCATAATCTCTCATGGGGCCTCCAGTAGTGCTATCAGAACAACCATTATTGTGGTTTAAGTAATATTTAGTCATTTTTTACATTGGATTTTTTTAAAAAGAAAAGAATAAGTAGTACAATTAGCAGTATGTGAGCTGTACAAGTCCTTTCTTCTGTTGTTATTAGAGACAGGAACATTCTGTATTTTACCAATATTATCTCAGCATAAACTGTAGCCTACAACCCCTTCCACAGCAGGAACAATGAGTTTTCACAAAGATTTAATGATAAGTTGTGCTATCTGCTTCTTAACATTGAAATCTCATAAAAATAACTTCTTGTCAGTTTATGCACATTTAAATTCTGCATTCCACCCTCGAGTAACTAAAATATTTCACCTGTAAATCAGTCTCAAACAAAATGGCATTCTTCCTGCCTCAGACAAGACAATTAATGGTCTGAAGGCCATTTATAATTACATAGATTTATGTCTTCCCTGTCATTTCCTGTCCCATCTTTACTGGTACTGTTTTATAGTTCCCCCACAACAACACCCTATTGTAGAAAACCTATCAGTTCCATTGAGGCTTTAAATCATCATTGAAACAATGTTGAATCAGTGATTCACAAAGTTGGTCAGGAGTAAAGCTGTTGGGCTCCAGGTATTTCTTATGTTGGCAAGTGATACCCAGCAGCACTAATATCTTCAGTGCCTACACAATTCCTAAAATGAGTTTAGTTTTCCCAACATTAAGCTTTAAATAACACATTTCTAGTTCATGAGAGATAGAAAAAGACATATCACCTATAGCTGTGCATCTGGATTGTTACTCTAATCCAGAGTTAAGCTGCATCTGTGGGGCATGTTTGACAAATATTTCTACATACGCATTCCTTAGGTGAATTCTCAGGGTAACAGCAGTGTGTAAAAAGGTTCAAAATATGGGGTGAGGGCAAAGCACAGCAGCCTATTGCAACACTGGATCAAGAGTTCCCTTTATTGCCGCATTTTATAAGCAGGCAGTAAAACCCCAATGTGTCAGTATTAATATTTTGACCCAATTAAGTATAGAAATGCAGTCTTAGGCTACCAAACACTTTTTCAGTGAGGAAAAGCAACTTAAATTAAACGTTCATTCCCATGGTGCTTTTTGCATAATTGTGTACATTTAATTTTAAAATAAAATAGTTCCAGTCTTAAGCCACCAATCATTTAGATGAGGAATAACAACAAAAAGTTCAGTTTCCATAAAGCAGTTACAGTTATTTCAACACTCTAAAAGCATATTAAAACAAAACAGTTTAAGATGAGCGAAAACAGCTAAGGCAATTTAAAACAACGCATATGTGCAGATTTGGATGAAATGAGTTAAGACGCCAAATGCTTTAGGAAAAATGGTGTTTTAACTTGGTACAAGGATGTCTGTGCTAGTTGGGCCACAGTTCATAAGCCACCTCAGCAGAGAAGGATATAAATACTCATGTTTGTAGCTATTTTCCATTTTAAGTGGTAGGTACACTGAAACCTTATTCCATGAATCATTCACCTTAGTAGGTGGCAGCATGCTAACATTTTCTTTGCCAACTAGTACAATGGATAAGAAACCAAGAAACACTATGTCATTTGCGTCAGCAGCAGTTCTCTGTGTTCCTATATCCTTGTGAAGTCCTGCTAAGGCCAATACAAGGACTGTATTTCCCGACACAATGTTATCTAGCTGTGTGGCACCATCAGGTTGGCTGCATGATTCCCAGTTGGCTGGAATCACGTAGTTATTGGGGGAAGGGGTTAGTGTATTTCAATCTCTGAACGTTATGACCACTTCCTTAAGTCACTTTTGTTCCAAAAACTTCCATCTCTGAAAATATAGTAAGCAACTACCAATATTGGGATCAGTAATTGGTGCATAGCAATGCCAAATTGAATCTCCTGTTTTCAATCTAAACTAATGCAGTCTTTTTTATCTCAACCCGTTGGAAGAGATTTTGGCTTGTTTGTTTGCCAAAGCATAAATATTACAGTTCTTTCAACTTTCACTCTCCCCTTTTGCCTTTCCTTCCTTTTTGGGGTCAAGCGCTGGCCACAGAAGAAAGCAATTGAAGCCAATTAAGCCAGTTTCTGTTTGGCTGTTTCATTCTCTGACTCCACCTTTTGAACTGTTTTAAGAATTGTTGTAAAAGCTTTCTTTAAAATAACATGCTTTTAATTAGATTTATGCCATCTGCAGAAGATTTAGATTTTTTAAAAAGTAGGTCTTTTAATGTTCCCTAATCATACACACATCTTCAATCAAATCTGTATGTTTTCCTGCCTTTCTGTTGTCCAAGTTTTTCTAATACCTATCCCTATCCCTCTTTATTAAAAACAGAAATGGAGAACATGTATATAAATGGTGGAGAGCGGGGGGGGGGGGGGAAGGTGGTTTCATTTGCTCCTTTTTTGTGTTCAGTATCTGCTGCCACAGGTTCACAGTTAGGTCAGTCAAACTCAGTTTGGCGAAATTCACTCCAGGCCATTTTATTTTATTACACACACACACACACGTACACATACACTAAAAGTGAAAATTGTATATGTTTCTCATATTGTTTCAGAAACTTAAGAGAGACAAGAGCAGACAGTCTTCAAAATTAAAATGGTGGTTGAAAGAATAGCCAAGTTCATTATTTTAATTTCTCAGATCTCATTCTCCTTCCCACTTAAATCATTTTACAGATGATGGAAAATGGTCAGCTCTGCCTCTTTATAACAGCTCTGGTCTAATCCCAGGGAACTAGGTTCTGATTAGACTTCTTTCTGAGTCAACCCTCCCACACACACAGTTGTGGGATAATGGGTCTGTTGAATCTTTTGAAGCATTTCGCCCCTCCAGTAATGATTTTGCAGGAGGAAATAAAGGTGGCAAAATCTGTTTTTAAAAACCTGTCAGTCCTCTTTTTTTTAACTGACAATTACTTGTGAGATTCCTCTTGTTCTATTCAATAACCTATTGTTTATTAATATTTGGGGTGGGGAAATAGATAATTTTGGATAGTTGCTCTTAAATCATCCTCATTATCTGACTTTCCATAGTTTTTCCCTCTCTTTCCGGGTTTGTCTACAACTAGCACTGCACATTTTCATTCTTCAACATGAAATGTGTTGCTGTAAACCCCTAATTCACAATTTAAATGAGGGCTGTCACTCTTGTGTATGAACAAAACAGTGTTCTAAATTGCTTTGTAGTTGATGTGTGTACATATTGCAGGAGCCATAGAACCATAAGTTGGAAGAGAACGTATGAGGTATATAGTCCAACCCCCGCCATGCAGGAAAAGCACAATCAAAGTACCATGCAGCCTCTATTTAAAAACCCCCAAAGAAGCAGCTTCCACCTTCTGAGGCAGTGAGCTCCCCTGTTGAACAGGTTTTGTGGTCAGGAGGTTCTTCCTAATGTTCAGGTGGAATCTCCTTTCCTGTAATTTGGACCCATTGATCCGAGCCCTAGTCTCCAGGGCAGCAGAAAACAAGCCTTCTCCCTCTTTCTTATGACAGCCTTTCAAATATTTATACATGGCTATCATGTCTCCACTCAACCTTCTCTTCTGCACGCTAAACGTACCCACTTCCCTAAGCCACTCCTCATAGGGCATGGTCTCCAGACCTTTGATCATAGAATCATAGAATCAAAGAGTTGGAAGAGACCTCATGGGCCATCCAGTCCAACCCCCTGCCAAGAAGCAGGAATATTGCATTCAAATCACCCCTGACAAATGGCCATCCAGCCTCTGCTTAAAAGCTTCCAAAGAAGGAGCCTCCACCACACTCCGGGGCAGAGAGTTCCACTGCTGAACAGCTCTCACAGTCAGGAAGTTCTTCCTAATGTTCAGATGGAATCTCCTCTCTTGTAGTTTGAAGCCATTGTTCCGCGTCCTAGTCTCCAAGGAAGCAGAAAACAAGCTTGCTCCCTCCTCCCTGTGGCTTCCTCTCACATATTTATACATGGGTATCATATCTCCTCTCAGCCTTCTCTTCTTCAGGCTAAACATGCCCAGTTCCCTAAGCCGCTCCTCATAGGGCTTGTTCTCCAGACCCTTGATCATTTTAGTCGCCCTCCTCTGGACACATTCCAGCTTGTCAATATCTCTCTTGAATTGTGGTGCCCAGAATTGGACACAGTATTCCAGATGTGGTCTAACCAAAACAGAATAGAGGGGTAGCATTACTTCCCTAGATCTAGACACTATGCTCCTATTGATGCAGGCCAAAATCCCATTGGCTTTTTTTGCTGCCACATCATTTTAGTTGCCCTCCTCTGGACACATTCCAGCTTGTCAGTATCTCTCTTCCATTGTGGTGAGGTCTGACCAAAACAGAATAGAGGAGCACCATTACTTCCCTTGATGTAGACGCTGTACTACTTTTGATACAACCCAAAATCCCTAGTTTGTTTGCAAGAAGATCATGGGTGACCTTGTCAGATGCCTTACTGAAATCAAGATATGCTACATCCATAGCACCCCCTGCTTATACCAAACTGGTAACTCTATAGAAAAAAAGAGATAAGATTAGTCTGGCATGACTTGTTTTTGAGAAATCGAAAAGATGTTGCCTCTTTCCATGCATACATACATAACTCCTTTGGGTCCTGCGCAACAACAAAGGTAGGATATACACTAAATACAATTAATAAACAAGAGTGTAAACCTCTTCTAAACTTGCCTGTTCAGTGCTTGACGCAGGCTTAAAAGTCATAGGACTATCACTTAGAAGTTTTAAATCTCTATACATCAGAACACCCAGTGGCAGCAGAATGATCTATGGCAATTTAAGTTCAATGTTTTGGTGATAAATTTCTGTATATTTTGTGTGTGTGTGTCAGGAGCGACTTGAGAAACTGCAAGTTGCTTCTGGTGTGAGAGAATTGGCTGTCTGCAAGAACATTGCCCAGTGGATGCCTGGATGTTTTGATGTTTTACCACACTTGTGGGAGGCTTTTTTCATGTCCCTACATGGAGAGCCGGAGCTGACAGAGGGTGCTCATCCGCACTCTCCCTGGATTTGAACCTCCGACCTGTTAGTCTTCAGTCCTGCTGGCACAAGGGTTTAACCCACTGCGTCACCAGGGGCTCCTATTTTCTATAATAGTTACTACTCTTTAAATACATCCCAGAGGCTTGCAGAAGGAATGTGATCTAATATCTTTCTTTTTTTTAAAAAAAAAAGTTTAATATCTGTTGCATATATGAATACTAATTTCTATTCAAACGGTCTTCAGAAAGTGTTTCTGCTGTCAATGATCTGAAAAGGAGAGCTTCATATAAGTTGCTTCTATACAGAATAGTCACATCAGTTGCTGGGAATTGTTTAATATGACTTACTCCTAAGAGTAGGAAAGGAGTTTCTTTTTTCCTTTTCATCAAAAGTAGAAAATACTACCCAATCATTCCTTCTCTCCTCCATCCTTCCAAGAATACTTGTAGCCAGTTGTTCTGGACTCATGACAGGAACTGCTTTGGATCCTTAATTAAAATGTAGTCATTGCCAACAGCTGCAGTCATGTCAAGGGCTGGCTTTTCTTTCTAAATTGATTCATAACACAGCTGCGCACAGAAAGTTCACTTTTGTCCCAGCCTCAGTTTTAATAAACTTAATAATACCATATTAGTTTATGTAGGATACAAACAAGCCAACTATATACAAAGATCCCAAGTATTAAAAGAAGCAAAAGCTTTCCAAGGCAAACATCTGAAATGTTAAATTACTTCCTGTTGACTTATGTTTTTATTTACTTGTGTGACTTGATAATGCATCGGTTAAAATCATGCTGCTTCATTGGAACTTAATTCCAAGAACAGGTGGCTACAATTACACCATTTGGTTGAGCAATTTGATTGCATTCTGTTGCTGTGGCTATATTTCTTCCTGATGTGTATTTTCTTGCCCTAAGCACGTCTAAACTAAGAGAACCCATAGGGTTCTCTAATAAATGTAGATTCAGACTTCAGTGTTTTCTTTAAGACTTTGCTTATAAGGCTATCTTGCTTTAAACTTACTCCCATAAAATGCAGGTTAGACTTTTGTTTTGCAAGAAGTGATTCATGCCTTGTAGATTTATATTTAAATAGATGATGTGCTTGATTGTAACTTGTCTGGAATTTACATGCAATTTTTTCTTACAAGCTGAATTCACATGTATGTATTTCTAGCATGCACATCACTTTTTTATTTGTCTACCTTTTAAGGCCTCTTTGAAGGCGTTTCCTATTTGATCAATTTTTTGGTGTTACAGAACATAAATATTTTGGCTTTAAAACCATATAATCTTTAAATTAAATGGATTATCTCAATAACTATGACATGGTATGAAAAACTATTATGGAAAGGGATTGGCTCAGGAGTATATAAACTCCTGTAATGAATTTTAAAAGCAGCTTGTGAAAATGGTTTAATGACTTTTATCAAATTTGATGGAGATAAATGATTCTTTGAACCACATGACATGAGTTCGGTTTTGTCTACTGAATTTCTAGGATGTCGAACATGTTAGAGCTATTATATTCAAGAACATAAGAGAGCTTAGGGATTTGGGAAACAATTTCTTAATCAAAACATAATATTTAAGAATACTGGTGAAGCTACATTTCATTTCTAAACTGTAAATAGTTTATGATGAGCCTATAAGTCAGTATGATCTCAAGGCTGAACTATTGATCCTAAATCTGACATATCGGAGACAAATAGCTTTTAATTGCTTTTTTGGGAAATTTTGGGGAAGTTGTCTCTGGGTCTCAGTACTTCAATATGCAAAATAAAAAAGGATTTTTTTTTCAGACTCATTATCTCAAGATGCAAATGGAAACTTAAGAACTCACATCCAAATGTGATAAGATTAATATTGGTCTTAGTGCTTTTCATTGGAAAATTCTTCAAATAGGTATACAAAAACAGAGCTGTTTCAAGTTGAGATTTTCAGTAGTATGTATACATCTTTACATGTATACAGTGAACCATATTGATCAGTTTTGTCTGTACTATCACAGTATTTTGGCCGTGATTTCAAACAAAGTAGACAAATCACAATCTACTTTCTTAGGAAAGCTTTCTCTTCCCATATTCTAAACAAACCTCTTTTGTTGACTGATAACAAGATGTCACTTGGGATTTACAGTAATCCCTCATAAACATTAGTGAATAGTCAACCGATAAATGTGTAGAACTCTCGGCATTTAAGCAGAAGGGGAAGAGGGTTACTTTCCATCTTATTTAATATTTAGTATTTAAAACTTCCTATAATACAGACCTTAGTATAACAATTGCGGCGACATAAACATTTATTTTTGCATTGTTAATCTTTGGATGTGATAAAGGGTTAATATCTAAGATACATACTGACCAATTTATAAGCTATACTTCTATAAATCTATTTCAGTTCAGCTTACTGAAATCCTGAAGGTAATGAGTAGCAGTCAGCATTTCTGCACCATCCTACTTTGCATCTTTAAAAAAATATTTTTATTGAAATTTTTACATAGTAGATTAAAAGAAGAAAGGTTTTGACAGGTTTCTGAGAACATTCTTCTTTAGCAAAACACGCCATTACATAACATGCAACACATCTTTGGAAGAATAGTACCTGGTCTCTGGCCATATCTGTTCCATTTCTTCTGTCTATTAAATAATAACTTCTTGAATAAATATTGATCTGTTTGCTGCATAGATCCATTTACAATTAAATATGCAAAGATGAGAGGTCATAATTACAAAATGACCTTAATTCACAATGCATGAAGTTCTGCAGATCGGAATGTGTGTATGTGTGTGTACAATGGGTTTTTTAAAAGTAGTATAGCTTGTTATGTTTTTATATTTGTACATAACCTCTAGGGAATTTGTCCATTGGGTGGTATTAAAAATCTTAGTGTAATAACGAAGGTCAGTCACCATAACATAAACCAGGTGTCATAAATATACAGTACTAAAACATATGCTTATAAAAGGATTTTGGCTTATAGTCTTTAATGTTTTGCAGTCTATTTAAAAGTTGTTTTTTTTAAAAAAAATCTGATTTAGTTTTTTTGTAATTATATGGAAAATAAAAAAATCGTCATACCAATTAGGAGTAGTAACAATGTAGATTAACAGCAACCACAAGGGAAGGGAAACAAACTGGAGTGGGGAACAATAAAGATAAAATAAAATAAAACCATAATACCTGAGATAGTCACATTGGATCATTTTGTGATTATCAAAATGGATTTTTACAATCTTTAAATTGGGAGGCTGATGGACAGTGAGGGATTTTTTTTTTTTGCAAACAAATAAAACAAATGGCCACCAAATAATTTCAGATGTGTCATTTTCTGTCCATCCATCCCCAGATAAATTCTATCAATTACTTCCATCTCCTAGAAATTTCCAGTCTTTCAGATCCGAGTAGCACTGGTATCACTGTTCATATTGTAAACATTTGCTTAGACTCTCAAAAATTGACAACATTAATAATGGTTCTAAATTCTTTTTTATTTCACTTAAAACTTGTAAAATTTTGTTTCAAAATTCTTCAGCCTTTGGGCGGTTGTGTCACATTTGCAACATTATACGTTTATCCTCACTTATTTATATTATACTTATTTATATATGTTTATATTTTTATGATATGTGTTTTCTTGTTAACCTGTGCAGCATTGAATTTTTGCTGGATTTGTAAGCCGCCTAGGGTCCCCTCGCGGATTGAGAAAGGCAGAGTAGAAATGAAGCAAATAAATAAATAAATAAATAAATAAATTCCTTACAAATTTATATTGTACCAGTATCCTCACATATATTAAAATATTGGGCAAACTTACAGGTAAGGTCCTATCATTTGAGCCTTACTATAATGGTAAAACACAAATGACTAGATTTACAATTTGAATATGAACACTCTTCATTTTAGTTTTTAATCCTGTCCTCTTTTTTTTCTCCTTTTGTAGCATGAAAGACTGGCCAGGTAAGAAATACAAAAGGCATGTGTTTTGTCCTTAAAACATACCGCAACTTTAAAAAATCTCAGCACTTTTGAACAAATAGAATGTTCCCATTCTCCATATGCAAAATTGGATTCTAGATTTCTACTCATTCATTTTAAGACGGGGAGTGATTTAATGGTCTATCTGTTTTAATCTGAACTACTTACCCATTTCCGGAAACATACTTATATTGACAAAAAGAAATGGCAAAAAGAAGCTAAGTTGGGTGGGCAGTGTGAATTAATCAAGTCTGCATACTTATCTGTCTATCATCATGTAAAAGGGCATCTCATCTATAGACTGTTTTTGGATCTGTTTTTCCTAAATTTCAAGATTATCCAAATTTCATGCCTGAAATTTATGACTGATCTATAAATCGGTGACTGTTGTATACTACATTTGACTCCAGGTTGGATGCAGCAAGCTCAAGCACTGGCACCAGCGATAGCTATGGAGATCGCTCCTCAGGTCGTAGCAGCGCCTACACCAGAAGAGAGAATCGTTTGGCTGCCCTTAGAGCAGAAGAGGATAGTAGCAAGGATTACAGAAAAGTGGGTCATTGAAACTGAATGCTTCTCTTCCACAACCTCTTTTCTCTCAGTAACAATAAACAGCAGTTTCAATGGGTAGTTGGTGTTTATGAGAGAAGAAGCAAATCATCAGAATTTAAATATATCAAGAAAACAAGGCAATATTATTTGGGGGGAGGGGTAAAAAACAAATAAACACACACTAAGTGTTATAGTCCAAAATTGAACTTTATATATATATACATTGAATGAGGTGATTTAAATCATCCAGCATGATCTGAACTTGATGCATTCGTGTCCTTTCTTTCATTTTATGTCTTTCATGGGTTTGCTGAGTAACCAAGCACCAGATCACTTCCTTTAACTCTATAAAATGGGGAAAATTACATGATAAAACCTGAAAGTTATGAATGAAAGTTATGCCCAGAAATTAAATAGTATTCCTATCAGATTCTACATATATAGGAAAAAATCAATAGTTGTCACAGCTGAGAGAAAGGAGTGCATCTGGAGCTTTTGCTCGAGGTGCCTAAGCATGCAGCCAGGTGCCTCACGTAAATTTTTGGGATAAATGGGGAGGGGGCTGGGAGGAGAGAGAATGCAATCATGCCCCTTTGGGCTCTTGGATCCCAATTGAACCGGGATTGCAGTAGAGATTAATCCCTGGGATGATGGAAGTGATCTTGGCAGTCAATCCCCCATGGCCCACACCTATAAAGATCCAGACCTTACATTTAGATCTGGATCGTTCCAGGTATCAGATATCTTTCCAGGTATCCCAGTTGACTCCGGATTAATTTGGGTTTACCTGAGGCATCATTTGGATGCCTTAGGTAAACTCGTGACATTTCCCATATTTTGCACATTTTCCCTTTTAAACAAATCTGTGTCATCATTCCTGATTTTAATGGATAGTTACTCTTCAAAGGAGCCACTCATGGTTCCCTGAAATACAGTTTTAAAGGTGAGGATTTGACTGTTGATTTTGTAGGTTGCTTTTTAATGTCTTCCAAAATAAGAAGGCTACCCAACAATATTGACTACCTGTTAATATAGCTCCAGTAACATCTACTTATTTGAAGGGTAGACAATAATGGGTAGGGAAGCTATTTATCAGATGGAGTCTTATTTGATATTGACATCTCTTTTTTCCCCCATTCAGCTCTATGAGAGTGCCCTGTCTGAAAATCAAAAATTGAAATCAAAACTGCAAGATGCCCAGGTGGAACTTGTTGATATCAAAGCAAAGATGGATAAGATAGCGCAGGTAAAGAAACTCTAGAAGCAAAAGTCATACTAAAAACACAACTTTTTAATTTTTATTTCATATCAAAAACATTGCATAAATTAGTATAAAACTGATAAAAATAGGAGCACAAGCGGTTAAATATATTTTTTACCAAAAACGGGCAACAGTGATCACATTGTTTGTAGCCTCAAACAATTCTTCCTCTGTACATGAGGCAGGATGTAAAGGAGAACCGACCACCTCCCTGCCTGGAAGAAATTACTGGGTGATGAGAGAGAATGATGGGAGTGGGACTGGTAGGTTTTTGCCGCCACCACCTCAAGTTACTGCTTGAGGAATATACTTGTGATTGTATCTGAAGTAAAATGTCCCTATGTCTTCTTTTCGGCTCCCTTACTGTTGACTGGACTACAAAGATGTGGAGGCTGACTTGATTTAACTATGTATGACAAATCGAGGCAGAGGCATGTTAACAATTAACTAGAGAACAAGTTTATTGAAGATCATGAAGCTGACAACTCATTATAGAGAGGTATATAAGCATCGTTGGTTTCAGAAGTACAGACTTATTAATTAACTGGTTTCTTAAGAAGGGGTAATTTTCCCCTGACGTGAGCTATCTTTCCCCACACTAATCAATCACATGAAACAGTGTGTTGCTAGGACCAGCTACCCTGGCTGTCCCCCAGAGTATCTAGCTTCCCTAGAATACCCTAACCCTTAGAGAGTATAAACAACTGGTGTGTTAACACCCAAACCAGTTCACAGATGGCTATCGACCCTCCAGACCACTCTCTCTAGACACACCTGCCTTCTAACACTCTCTCTCAGGAAAAACTTCAGCTCACTCGAAATCCACCCACTACCCTTCAGATCAAAATCCAATCTCCCTCTCTGTCAGAAGCTGCCTGCCTTTTTCACACTCCCAGCTCCAGCTCTTCCCATCTGTCCTAGCCAATCCTGGGATAGCTGAGCTCCTCCCCTCTGCTGATCTGCCCCTCACTGTATTCCCTCACTAACATGGAGGCCGGCTTACTGATTTCTAGGCTTCGGCTTCGGCCTACAAAGGTACAAGTCCATTACACAGGACATTGCGGAAAAGCATACAGATACAAGTTAACTATTACTGCTACTACCACCAGACCAGTAGCCAGGATTTTGATTGGGGGGGGGGGGGCTGAGTTTGATTGGGGGGGGGGTGAGTATGAGTGAAAGAGGGTCTACCCTTGCAAACTTTTCGTATCGTTACCCCAATACCCCCATGCATATGATATATATTGAGCATGGTGATCAGATCATGATATGAATAAACATAACAGTTTAAATAATGCACCAGTAAGGCCTTTTCGCAGACCACTATGAGAATTGGGGGGGGGGGGCTGAAGCCCCTAGAAACACACTGTTTCATGTGATAGGTTTAGGTTGTCTTTTGATCTGCCCACACAACTTGGAGCAATGAAATGTTTATGGTTCATTTTATCTGAAAAGGACTATCATTGCTTCTCAAATAAGGATAAAAATGAAAGTACTTGGGAAGTGCTATTATTTCTTAATGTTTATTTTTCTTGCAGATCATTTATTTGTAGCATTCCCCATGATTGTAACTATTTTTGATATTGTTTTTCTTTCAATAGCAGAAGCAGGAAAAGACCTCTGACCGTTCAAGTATGCTTGAAATGGAAAAGAGGGTATGTGTTTCTGCCTTTCATTATCCATTTCCTTGTAATATAGCATAACTTTAGAAGGGATAGAAATTTTGGGAGGGAATATGACCATAAAACATTGACTTTATTCCTAAAAGCCTGGGCATACCAGTACTTGTGCAATATCTGGCTTCTGATCCAGTTGCATTCTCAGACTTGTTTATCTGCATTTTTTGCTCACTGTCAGTTCCTTTCAGCTTTCTAGCATGTTACAACATTCTTAATGTTGATAAATAGCTACTACTGTGTCCCAGAAAGTGCTGTAGTAATGTGGTGTTTGATACTGTTGTACAGTAAATAGAGAAGTCATTTTGACTGCATTTTTAGTTTTATTTATTATTTATTTATTATTAGGAGCATTTCTATCTCGTCCTTCTCACCTCCAAAGAGGGACTCAGGACGTCTACCAGCAGGCACCATTCAGTGCCAAACAATAAATAGTTTTAAAATATGTGAAGTAAAATATATTCCAATGAATGATTCAGAATGCACTGCGTGCAGTACTGGTTCATTGTCTTGCAGTTACTTGTTTAAAATAATATCCTTTTTAAGACAACCAGGAAAAAAATCTAGTATGGTTTAGGAGTAAAAAAAATGAAGCCTAACAAGTTTAACATGTAAGTATGCTGTGCTTATCATGTGAATCCTCTTCTGGGGCTGGAATACGTGGGTGACCTATAGGTCACATTGGTCCAAGACTAGTTTTGATGCCTCATAAAAATGCTATCCTCCCAAAATTGTTGGATTTATTTATTTCTGACTAAAATGCCCCAATTGGTACCACCTAGTCAATTTACATAGTACTTTCTGATTGATTTTTTTTCTTGAACCTAAAACAAATCAGACAAGCAAAAGCAACAAGTTAACTATTGCTGCTACTACCACTACTATATTATAGTTTCTATTCCCAGAATGTGTCTGTTTTTCTTTTGTTCTTTCCACAGTAGTGGTGGTGCCGATGCTTATTATTAGGTTTAGGCTTAAACTTACTCTTCTTGGAGTACCCCTCCAACTGCAAATCCCCAAAGAACTTCAAATTCTTGGGGGGGGGGGGGGCACATGTGGAAATAGACATCTGGTCAATTCCTTTTTTTATGACAGACTTGCTGTAGCATGTGTAATATAACAGAATCAAAAAATTGGGGCCAGACTTCCCAAAGTTCTCTATTGTCATTGTTAATTCAGAAATCAAAGAACCAAGGAAGGAAATGAGCAGTAGAAAATGTCGTGTACTTGTATGCATATGAAAATGCTCTACATATACACTTTAAAATGCAATTCTTTCTTTCAAATATGCTGTTTTATCTTTTTGAGAAACATTTTGTCTCTTAATGCTTTAACATTGATCTGCATTAAATTACCTATAATTAGTATCTCTTCCTATATAGTAGAAAAGATGATAACTGTAAAACTATTGTTATCTGAATAGGAGAAACGAGCCCTGGAGCGGAAGCTCTCTGAAATGGAGGAGGAGATGAAGGTATAAAAACTTCCTGACTTACTTGTTTTTCTCCCTACTGTATATAATAGTGATTTTTAGAGTGGCGTGTTGGGAACAGTCTTAGTCCTAAAATCATGTTGTTGAGTTAATATTTCACTGTAGTTCACAAACATACAGCTCTGCTGATATTGAGTAGCCATATGTTTCTCATGCTGGAAGCATCTTCCCTGAGGACTTCTGTTTTGCAAGCCATTTTACCTGTTCTATTTTTAAGTATGTCTTCTACAAGCCCCAGTTAAGCTCACTGTTATCCAGTATAAGGCTGATGAATTTGGTATGCACAAAAGCCTGTCTGTCATTTTACCTCTTTGGTTTCCCACTAAAACATACATAATTTGCACTAATTTTTGGAGTTTTTATTTTCATTGGTGGATAGCTTCCAGTGGTTGGGAAAGTGGGGACAGGTCTCCTGGTACCTCAGAAGTCTGCACTTGTCCCTCCATTTTATTTTTGTGTAAAATAAAATAATATTTACCAAAACCGGGGCTATGGGACCATAGTGTGGTCTTCAGGAGGCATATATACTCATCCCTGCTGTATACAATGCCTTGGATAGACTCAGGTTAATATACTGTATTGGTGGGAAGCCCTTACTTCCTAGCTGGTGGTTTCTTTTATTATGAAACTTGAAGTGAAGTCGGGTGGGATCAATTCAAGTGCCGTCTTCATGGTATAGCCATCTTCGCGGCTCCAAAGAAGATACCATGCTTTCATAGTTCTGCCCCAACCTTTAATTTACACATATTTGCACATATAAGTCTTCACTGATAGGTCATTTGCAGTGAATCGTGAGAACATCCAGTGTTTGGGGAAATGAATCTATGTGACCCATTCGTGAGATCAAGGCAAAATAAACTCACAAGCTAAGACAGGCTTCTATCCAAACTTTTAGGATGGGTACTAAAATGAGTATATTTCTTGTACTGAGACTCTCGTTTAGAAGCTTTGGCACTTTGTGGCAGTTTAGGAGAAAACATAAAAGAACAGCATTTCTTCTCGCTACCTCATTAAAGGCTTGCTTGAAGACTCAGTGGTAGAAATATAAATGCAAAAGAAAGCATCAAACTTCTAGTTTTCCTTTTGAAAGAGAACTCATATTTTGAAATTTGTTTTTGTTTTTTTGTTTTTGCCTGCCATTATTTCTTGTTAATGCATATACCACATGTTGTACTGCCCCACTGACCTAAAAATATTAAACTTACTTTGCAGTCCTATATTGGCTTATGCAGTATGCAAATGCTTCTTTTCTCAGAATGTGTCCTTATTTTTTAAAAAATTAGTCCACCATATGCTTATTTCCCTTTAATTTAAGAGGTAGCCATTCATAGATTGCTGTTTAAAATAAGAAATGTTACTGTGTCAAGAACAGGAACTGCTGAAATTTTGGAATCGTGGTGGTGAAAGCCATTTCCTCTTTTTTGGAGATGGGTCCAGTAATACCTCATAGTATTAAAAATTCTCAGATTTTTTTGTGTGTGAGTATGCAGTTTTTTAAAAAAGTTCTGATTTCAATTTCTATGGTATTCAAAACTCTTCATATATAATTGAAACCATATTCAGTGAGCTAACATTGTACTTGACAAAATTACTCATAAAAGGAAAAATGCAGCTCTTTAAAAAAAATAACTCCACACTAATGCTTGGTAAAGGTATGGAAATGCTATGTCTTTTCTTAATTGAAGTAATGTTTTAAAATAAATACAGTATTCATTATAATTCTGTTAGTAGTGTATGTATACATGTGAGAATACAGGCCATCTTCAGCATGTCTCTCTTGAATGGCATAAGTTTTATGCATTGTATGCCTTAATTCGAGCACTGCTTCTTAATATAGCCAAAGTCACCTTGAACTAACCAAGCGAATATGCATGCATCCTACTTTATTCTCTTCTGTACTGTTGTTACATTTGGGCTTAATACTTCTCCAGAAACCTCCTTTTGAATGTATGTTCTTGCAGGGTTGTATTGCAATTGTGTTTTTATGTTATTTTATTTTTATTTTGCTGACAACAATGGACTTGTAAGAAGATGCAGAAAGCTGAATTTGTTAGCATAAATGGTACCACTGGTTTCTCAGGATTGCTTGGTCATGGTGCTTCTGGCTTAACAGACAGAAATATCTCAGCTGTGTGAGATTAGTCAGTGTGAAATTTTCAGCACTTAAGCCTTCTAAATTATAGACAGGTGGGTTGTTATCGTTAATTTTCAATGATGAGCATTTAGTTTGCTCTCTGGATCTGTTGACCTTTTTGATCAGCAGATTCAACAGATTCCATTTTTATGAAATACATTTCGTGTAAACCTCTGAAGAACAAAATTAAAGCAGCACAGACCAGGTTCACCATATATTATAAGGACCTCTTTACAAAGAACTGTATGGCATTGTTCCATTATCCAGAAAGAGGCCACTAGGGGGCACTAGAGAGAGAAGGATAGTCTATTTTATGGAGTTGAAGAAGGAAAACCATTTTCCCCGTTTTTGCTGGTTATTCTCCTTTCCTACTTTACATTACAAAAACAAGGGTTGTATCCACAATGGAGACATGGATGGAGGGAATGACAGGAAAACATGGGGAAAGGGTTTAACTCCTTCAGCCCACCCTCCACCCCATAAAATGAACTAGCCTTCTCTCTCTTCGTGGCCTCTGCTTGGATAATGGAACAGTACCAAAGGTACACTTGGGAAGGATAAAGATAAGGACCAAGATCTATTGTATGTGCCTTGTAAAAAGTTTAAAAATAAATATTAAACATTGCTATCATATCTTACATACATAATGTCCTTTTACTGGATTTATTTATCAGTCCCATGGGTTTAGTATCAAATTCTCTTTTTTTTTAAAAAAAAAAAAACCAACTAAATAAGCTATATACATTCCCTGTTTCCCCGAAAATAAGACATCTCCTGAAAATAAGACCTAGTAGAGGTTTTGTTAAATAGCTAAATATAAGGCTCCCTCGAAAGTAAGACTTAGCAAAGTTTTTGTTTGGAAGCCTGCTCCCCCCTGGTGGCCGGAAGCTGCAATGTGGTCCATGCTGTACAAGTGGTCCAGGAACAGCCGTGGGAGAATCATTACAGTCTCCAGACAATGTGTGGGAACCAGGTACTTTACAGCCCTTATCTTTTGTGGCCCTGTGTGTGAGAGCCAGTATATTTATTATATACTGACAACTACTGTTCAGTATATAACAAATGTTCATTTATTTGTTCAACATTAATTGTGAATTCTTCTTCATGGAAAAATAAGACGTCCTCTGAAAATAAGATCTTGTGCATCTTTGGGAGCCAAAACTAATATAAGACACTGTCTTATTTTTGGGGAAACAAGTATCACCATTCGCTATCGGATGTATAGACAGCCATTCATCATGTATAGACAGCCATTCATCCGATAGCGAATGGTGATACTTGTTTTTATTAATTATAAGCCAAATGTGATGTTATTAATTGTAAATTGTTGTATTTCATCATTCTACTTTCACTTGACTTAGCCGATGGTTTGTTGACCAAAATAAAGGCTACTGACTGACTGACTGAATATAAGACACTGTCTTATTTTTGGGGAAACAGGGTATATGGATTAAGGTTCGGCCCTGAATAAACAACAACAAAGAGAATATCCAGTCTAAAGGATATTTTCCTATTACAGGTGTCATTTGCTCTACAGGAAGTTATAGGTTTCTTTTGAAAATTTAACTTTCTTTGGAAAATTTAACCTCAGTTATGTGTGTATTATGTATTGCTTTTGAAAGAAGGACACCTCCTCAGGAGGCAGATTCAGTGCCTCAGATATAATGCTGAAAATATGAATCAATTAAGATTTGCCTATTCCAGTTTTTATTTTATCTGTATTAAAAGGTAATAGCATAGGTGTTCCTTGGTTTTGCAAATAGTCTACTTTAAAAATATCTTCGGCAGATAGTAATCCTTTTAAAGGAGAATAAAACTCTCTTATTGGTGTACAAACAATTCTAAAACAGAAATTATGTCTATGCTTTGCATTTGCTCTTTATTACAGGGTTTTATTTCTTTTTCCTAACAGCTAAATGAGAGATACTCAGACCAGTATATAGAAGTGCCCTGATACACTTCTTAAATACACTTCTGATACATATCTTAAATGGCTTTAATTTGTAGGCTGCCTTAGGTCACAATTTTGAGGGAAAAACAGGTTATAACAGGTGGTGGTGGTGATGATGATACGTTTGCATCACTTAATTATCTGTTTCCAGATTGCTGCCACCTACAAGGTATGTGTTTATATCTAGAGGGAAGTTGTATATTTTAGGAAGTGCTTAGTGCTTGAACCATATGAGTTTGTTAAAAGGAGAAGCAGAAAGCAGTGTAGGCACTCATAGGTTTCCTGGATTGTAATGTTTCTCTGTTACGCAAGAATTCAGAGCATCTAATACGTGCATACAATTTCCCTTTCCACTTCAAATACTTCTGCGTATCAAGTTGAAGGTAATAGGTTTAATAGCAAGCTCTTTCGAAAAAGCAAGCCGCTTGTATTTTATAAAGTCATCTGGACCTTGATGAAGAGATCCGTAAATATACTAACTTCTCTATCAGCACCTTTCAGGTTAGATTTACTCGGCAACTCCTTGCAATGGAACTGCATATTGAATGGCCCAGATATGGTTTGCCAAAATTAACTCATCCCACTGCAGAACAATAATTTCTTATCTTTCTTACAGTGATATTTTTACAATTAAATTAAAAGTTTGGGCAGGTCCAAGTTTTAAACAAACAAATGCCTCGTGTGGCTTCTTTTTAGTTTCTCCAGTGCTTCAGTGTGTTGTCTGGCTTCTTCTGTACTTTCACTGCTTCCCACCTTTCATTGCTGCTCTCTTTTTTCTTGCTTGTCTGCCAAATTCATGTTTCTGTGCTGTTTTATATTCTCTGTTTTGTCTTTGTCTATCTCCTCCATGTCTCACTTTGCAGAACCTTCACCAGCTCAAACAGATTCACACTTTGAGACAGATGAATGAGCAGCTGCTGGCCGAAAACAGGGCTTTGACTCGGGTTGTAGCCAGGCTCTCACAGTCCGCTGAGCCCCCAGAGTCAGAAGAGCTATAGCATCTCCCCCTCCAGTTGATCTCACCTCTCCTTCCACTCTTTCAGGCAGGTCTTTGCTCTTGTTGTCTGTCCAAACCTATCCACAACCCTTTCCAAATACTTCCTAACCCTGTCAATTAAGAAGTGCGACACTCAAATAGCATTATGATAGTGGCTTCCTACATTGCTTATAAACTTTACGTTTCTAATCCCTATAAGGTACAGTCTTCATCTTGGAGGTACAGTTCTTGATTTACACAGTCACTTCTCTTCAGGTATGCATTTTGCCTATATAGGTTCTGCATCAGACTATGATTTGGCATAATGATGATTTTATTAAGACTTTGCCTGGATAAGGGGCAAATGAAAAAGAATAGAACAAAGATGCAAAATCCATCTGCCTGTTTGTCATACAGTATGTTAGAACAATGCCATTCTGAAGTTGAGCATTATAGGAGTTTAAAATACTATTCAAATATATGTAAGAGACCAAACTTGGAACACATGTCTTATTAATAATAGTGGACATAGCATGGTAATCACATTTGGAATATGATAGAGGAAATACAGTACAGTCCAAATACAGATTTGTAACTGAATGCAGAGTTGGACATGGTTTGTATTCTAACTGTGTCAACTTGTAAAAGATTTCTTAGTTATGTGAATAAGACAGGAATCAATAAGTACAAAGGTCCAAATAATCTGTTATGAGGTTCTATAGCTTTCATGATTTCATAGATAAGTAAGCATGTAGACATTTAGACACACACATATATCCTTTATATATAGGATAACATCTTATGTAAAATAATATGTTACCAGAAGTACTCCCTCTTTAATGTCAGTGTCAGCAAAAGTACCCAATGTGAGTCAGGTCCCATATCGATTTTCTTTCAGGTCTGACTGCATTACTAAGCAAAATTTTTCGAAACATTAAAAAACAAATTTCATAGATGAAAATACAGATTTGTTAAAGTCTAAACTAAGAAAGAGTTTTAAAATATGTGAAATGAAAAAAAATGAAATCAATTAAAAACCTTTTTTGTCAAAATACTATATACATTGTTACAAATTTAAAGAACAGGGAACTGCTTAAGATTTTTGAAAAGCTATTTTTCTTCATAGTGACATGTCTTCACTGGTTTTCAGCATAGACAATACCATGATTATTCTGTTTTGCCTTTTCTTTAAATAAAATAATGCATGGCTTCATTGAGGATATGAATATTGAGATGTAAGGATGCTTTGAAGAATCCTTTAATAAAGGTTGGGTTCCTCTCAACTGGAGAGGAGGGGAAAGGCACCCTCCCCCACAAAAAAAAAAAACCCAACAAATTATGCCAGGAAAATGATACATTCATCTTAGGACCTCCATAAGTCAGAAATGACTTGAAGGCACACAATAACTAGATGTTAAGGATATGTGTTTTTAATTAGTATCTTCAGTTACTGATTTTTTTTGTGAGGCATCTAAAATGGATTGGGGTCATGTGGGCTCAACATGTCTCTTTGTGAGCCCAGTGCAGGTACTCTGACTTTCCTCTCATTAAAGAAGAGAACCTCCTGGAAAAAAATTAACTGAAAATAGTTTTTAAAAAACCTGTTGAAAATGCCCTGTAAATGGATTTTCTTACTCTTTGGGCCCACACTCCAAAACTGCAGGAGCCCACCTCCCTTGGCCCTAAAGGTGATTAAAGGTGACTAGCAGTGACCAAAACATTAGCTGTGGCATCATAATGATGTTTACCAGAATTCAGTAGAGCTCCAAAATATGGTGGGGAGCTTCTTTGGGCTCCAAAGTCTGCCACTGTTGAAAGGAAGAAGGGCCAAAGCAAGCTGCTCCTTAATTCTTCATAATTTTACATATTATTGCAGCAGGATCTAGTTAATATTATTTGTGTTGGCAATCCCTTCCAGAACACCAAAATTAGATAAAGGCAAGATCATTATCTTCTTAAGGAGAACATGAATAAATATTGATATTTAATATTGTAAAGTATAACTCTCTAGCGCTGAGGTACTGTTAAATGTTTTCATTCCTCCTACTGGACTTCAAAAGAACTTTTAAATACTGTCCATTGTGATATAATAGTTGAAGATGCTTATATATTTATAATGATTTGACAACTTATTTGCTGGTGCTTTATGCTTTCCTGTCAGGTATTTTATAAAACCCTTTTGTTTGATCCCTTTTGGCTTAGCATGTTAAGTCTTGTAATTCCAGACTCCAAAATAGTCCCTTTTTCCTCATTTCATTCACCAAGGCAAGAACCATGAAGTTGTATTCTCCTCATTTGACTGAAACAACACTAAGGAACAGATTTTTGTACGAGATGCTAAACAAATCACTTTAACAGTATGATGGTCATTCAGCAAAACTGCTATGTTCATCCCATCTCAGTTTTTGTGTTTTGCTTGAATTCATTTAAAAGAAATTTTATGGTAAATCCTGCAATAAACACTTGGGGAAACAAGTTGGAGATATATTGTTCAGCGTAATTCCACATTATTTTGTTCTTCCTTGTTTCCTCCTCAAAATTTGGGGATGCAACTCTTTGTTTTAGCCCAGTGTGGAGCAACAATCCTTCAAACTGGCTCTGGCTCCTCGCATGTTCCACAGGTAGAGCTTTCAACCTGTCAATCATCCTTATTACCCTAAATAGGAGGACCAGTCTCACCTTCCCTGTTCTGTCCTCCTTCAGCTCAGATCAGGATAAGGCTTTAGAGCCCCATCTAACATGTGATTCATAATAATCATCATCATCATCATCATCATCATCATCATCATCATCTTTATTTATACCCTGCCACCACCTCCCCGATGGGGACTCGGAGCGGCTTACATGGGGCCAAGCCCAGGACAACATATTGCAGCAATAAAATCAGAACATAAACAACAAACAACAACAACATCATCAAAGTACATTTGATAACTTAATTTGATAATTGATAACTGAATTTGAGGATTTTATCGATTGGTTTCAACAACTATCTGTCTGTACAGTACTACCCTTATGGAAATAGCTTGATTCTGTTCTCTTGGCCTTTGTTACCCTATTGAGGTTGGTCTGTTTCACCTGCCTAAATTATTATAATCATAACAGCAATTGTTAATCTCGAGGTGGTGGCCTTTTCTGAGGATATTTGTTAAGATATTTTTCTTCTTTTTCTCTTCTAAGAGGAATCTATTCTATTTTCCAACTTGCCACCCTAGCGGGAATGATGTGTTATGTAATGGATCACACATGTAGTTTTGATCTCTCCTCTAATGAGGAGTCTGGGGTGACTGGACAATGGCTGGGGCACAGTTTGCCTGTGCCCATGAGAAGGGCTGACCTCCCCTCACTGTTAGCTCGGATTCCTCCTTCTGATTGACTGAGAGGCCTCTCTCAATGGTGGATTTGGGGGCAGCATGAAAAGTTAGGTCCCAACATGTTTCTTGATGGAAAATTGGGGATGGTTCTTTTTTTTTGGGGGGGGGGTGCTTTTGGCAAAAAGAAAGTTCCAAAATTTACTACATTTGACCATTTTCTTTGGAAGACCAAGATTTGTCAAGACATTCTCTTGTGACAAAGACATGAAAATGTATGTGTATTTTTACATTTCCAATTCTCAGTGGCAACTGGTTTCAAATATATTTATACACAACTGGTTTCAAATATATTTATACACAATTTCTGATACTTAAGAGATGTACAAGGTTTTCTCAAATCCGTGTTGATAAATAGGTACTCCTTGTACTCTCATCTCAGTTATGTTCTCTATCATTTCCTCCTCCCAAGCTTGCCTAAGCTTTTTTCAGTATCCTCCATCACACCAAACCCTTGGTAATTTCCCTCAATATAGGTCAACCGATAGGAATTTGTATGAGGTTGGTACAACCGAAAGAATGCTGAAGGGCTTCAGACGCAGGCTGTCATCATTAAGAGCATGCTGCATCTTGCCCATGTTAGTAAAGTCCTATGAATTCCAAACATTATCAGCACCCAGAATAGGTGGTCTGGTGTGTTTCTTCCCAGAATTGCATGGCCTTTCTATATATTCAATAACAACACTTCATACTCTGAAATTTATATGTATATGACAAGTTAAAAAGAATCCAGCTACTTTTGTGAATGAGTTGTCATTCAAATATTTAAAAACCATGCTTTACACATTGTGATTTGGGAGCCTGTATTTAATATGAAAAACTGTTGATAGGAGATTACTAAAAACCACCATTACCAAGTCCATTTTATGAACTTCCACTTGCTGAACCACTCTTTGTGGAGGATGCAGCTAAAATGAGGCATTCCTTGGTGCCTTTTAAGAGTAGATTTTTTAATTTACATAAATACTATATTCTTGAGCAAAATGTCTCCTCGTTGTTTTTACTTACATATGAAAAGGATAGGAATATTATGTTCTTTTTATTATATTCTTTTTTGTTTTTTAAATATGTATGTTTGCGTGTATGTGCGACCCCCCCCCCTTTGTTGTTGTTGTTTTTTGTTTGTTTGTTTGGACATTCTGTATTGTTGTTGTTCTATTTAATTTATGTGAAAAACAATAAAATAATTTTAAAAAATGAAAAGGATAGGAATAGATGCATGAAAAAGGAGCAAAAAAAATCCACTTGACCAGATTCTTAATTGTATTTGTTTTTAGTTTATAGTTGTGATTTTGATTTTACACATTAAAAACAGGATATCTGAAGCTATGCACATTTTTGGAACTGTGCAACTTTCCTCAAGGATTAAACGTGAGAGAGATCTGTCTTGCATGGGAATTGTGCTTGAAAGCACAATACACAAAAGCAAGGACATTTCCTAAACTAAATTGAAAGTAAAATCATTGGGGTAGCACAATCAAGGATGATAGACCTTTCCAGTTGTGCTAGAGTACAATAATTCTCCATTTATTTGTGTTTTATAGTACTTACACGGTATATTTCCTTGCCCTATGCATTTTGAGAAGTGTGAAATGTAACCAAACATAATAACTTGAGTAGCTGCTACTTTGTATATTTGATAAATGTTTCTTGTTGTAGATGTGTGTGTGTATTCTCAGCACATATATTTTTGTTCACCCAAGTTGCCTGCCTCTCAGAGAAAATAATTTTGAATAACTAAATACAATTTTTCTGCTGTTTTGTAGCTATGTATTTTTCTCCCAAGGAATTTGTGATTACTGAAATATTTTGACACTTTATCATGTCTTTGAATAGGTTTTGGCAGAGCTGAAGTCAGACAATCAGCGACTGAAAGATGAAAATGGAGCACTCATTCGGGTCATCAGTAAACTCTCCAAGTAGTATGTTGACCCAGGGACAGACGTAAAGATGACATTTCTGTGCACAAGCTGCCACCTGCTTCTGATCTTCCTGTTGAAAGAACTGCTGGCATTTCAGATATGGATCAGCTGACCACACATACTTCTTGCACTTGGCTGGGCATTCCCATATTGCACAGTGCTTATCCTCTCCTATGCGCCAAGACATGACATATCCCACACACAGTCACACACTCTTTCTCTCTCTTTATTATTTTTAGAATGTTGATGTTATTCATTCAGAAAGACAAACACTGGATTGGCACTCTATGAGATGCCTGAAGAATCTTCTGTATGCTCCATGCCCGTCCATGATAACCTGAGATAAAGAAGCAACTACTGTAATAAAGAAACGACCCAACACGTCTTAAGATACTGCCTTGGCGTAGGAATAGAGTGGAACTGAGAATTGTCATTGAGGATTACTCAATGTCTCTTCTGGAATTTGGGAAACTGCAATCTGAATGCCATAAGAACTTATTTCTCTGGGAGTCTGACAACATTTTTTCAGCTTTGGAGAGTCATGTTTTTCACATGTCTCAATCGCTGACAGATTTATTTAATGTAATATTTTAAGTTTAATTGAATAGTGAAGACCTATAAATGGTTCTTCCTTTGGTTTTGCTTCACCTTTGTGGCCCTCAACTTGCTTCCTGCTGTTGCCTTCCATGGTTGCCTTCTCTGGTACTATTGAATAATGGTGTGGTCTTATAACCCCTGCATTCTGTGGCTAATACTTTGTCCCATTTGTTCAAGATTTTTAGCAGAACCGGTGAACCAGAAAACTTCACTTACTCAGTTTCCAGTTGTATGACATACCCTTGCACAAGACGCCAGTGTACCTTTTTTTAAATAGCAAAATGCTCATTTTTATGTGAAGTAATTATGTTGCATGAAAAGCTCTACAAAATACCTGGGCAAATGAAGTGATGATTATTATCATTTTTAATGGGTGCAAAAGCAACTGAAGATGTACATCTTCTCCTTTGTTAAAGAAGAAGATTGATGAATAGAGGTGCTCATCCCTTGAGGGAAATGACCCTCAGTTTGCATGGAAGGTCTGGATAAAAAATACCATGTAATGTTTGAGAATCTTAATATAGTGATCATTTTCACAGTTATAAAACACAAATGAGCCTGCTTTTAATAAGGACATTATCTACAAGATATAAATAGTTTAAAAACATGTTTTGTTTGTCCTGGAAATATTCAGATTCTCAGAATATAGCTGCTTCAGACACTCTGCTCTTCTGACTTCTGCGAAAAACTACATTTCACTTGCAAATCCTATTTTTTAAAATTCCTGCCAATAATGTGACCCTATACCAGTAGGGTTGTTCTGTTTTCTTTCTTGTTTCTTTTTCTCTTAAAGCATGATATCAATTTCATATAGTTCTGACCTAGATTTAGGCAATTATCATGTCTGGTTAGAAAGGAACCTTTGTTATCTGAATACAGTCACTCATTATTAGGTAAATAGCAGCAATACAGGCTTTTCTGTCAATATTTCTCAACATTTGATCATCATCTTCTTTTAGATTTTCCATATTTGTACATAGGTTCCTCTCATTTTCCACCAGCTAAGAATAGAATCCTATTAAGACTGAGATATCAGTTCCTCTGGACTAAGCTGCTTTGTAAAGACAGAGATTTCAGATTCTATTATTATGAACAGGTTTGAGCTTGCTTCTCTTTGAATAGAAAGAAAATATACCCTGAGTTATAAGCAGTACTTGCTTTTTGGTTTGTTTGGTCTGACATTTTGTCATATTTCGAACAGCATCAGAATGGATCAGTTATCTGTTACAAATCCATATACTTTACTGATACTACATCTGATAGTCTTTTATTGCTCAGTTGATTTCATATCTGTATGTAGCTGGGATTGGTGGTGATTTGGTTTTCCTGCTCTATATATTTAAACAATCTGCAACTCCTGCATGCACTGATCTTTCTGCAAGTGATACCTTTCAGCTCTAGGGCATAGTAGGTTGCTAATCCTGCTGCTTTTGCATGAGCAAGGAATTCTCTATGGATCCTTTTCAGACCCTACCATGAAAGGTCAATTAACCGAAAAGAAGAAAACGGCATCTAGTGCTTGTAATTTATTCTACTGTGATTCCTGCATTCCATTATTGCCACCACTTACCAAGATGTAATAGATTCAGTGACTCTCAAGTTCTAATGTACATAACCTTAAAATTGAAATCTGTGATATTTGATACAGCAGGATGAGTAGTGCCATATTGAAGTCAAGACTTTTAGTTAGAATGTCATACATATTCTTGAATTTTTCTTGGGTTGAAAACTTGGTGAATAAATCAATTCCTTTGACTTGATTTACAAGCCTAAACATTGCTTGTAACAGCCTACCAAAAATGGAGAATCAGATCATGCTTATGACAAATGCTGGTAGTCATATGTCATTCAGTTTAATGTCGGAGGTCGCATTTTGATACAATTTTCATTATTTTAACTATTTGCTTTGGTTACTTTAATAGAAAGCCAAAGCTTCTCCAGATCAATTATTAGGAGTTTTGGAGATCCGCACTGAAGTGAATGAAGGTATGGACAAACGAGGAAATATCTAACTAGTTTCCATTTTGGAACAAAAGAATATATCTTTAATCATGCTGTGAAATTAGTTGTAGGTTCTGGATTATTTGGAAGCTGATTTGGACAAAATAGGCAGCTATGGCTTTCTGGGTTAATCATGGTTCAAACAAAAGGATTGTGAATGTGTGTGCAAAGGCCCATTCGTATCTTAGCCTGTGGTTTTAATAGTGGAATAAACTTTACTGAAGAATTCAGGACAGAGTACTCATGCTGAATCTGTTTTTAATAAAATAAAATAAAAATACAACTACTGAATAATGTTTCTTTCCTGATGTATTATACTACTATGTTTTAATGCACACATGGGTTTTATATAATGTTATTATTGTGCAGTCTGCTGGAACATTCTCTGCATAAAATGAATATTATGTAAGAAAGACGTTGGAAGTTTTAGTCTGCAACAAGAGAGCTTTCAGCCATGTGGATACTGGAGGCTTTTCTGTATAATCGAAAGTGGACCCTTCTCCTGACTACTGTCTTACTTTTGCAGGTAATGTACATTTCAAGATGTATCTGCATATCAAAGATCTTAAAGACTTCTGTCACATCTATGTAGATTTTTTCAATGCAGTTTGATTTAAAAGGTATAGCTTCAAGTAAGGTGGAAACAGGAGTTGGTTTTACTACTTACAGTTGAGAAAGCTTGAAGTTTTAATGGGACCATTGTTGGTCAAATGAAAGTTTTAGATGAAGTAGAGACATTCAAAATGGGCTGACTTCAGGGAAGCAAATGCAAATACGAAAGAAATCTTGAGAGCTAAAATTTGTTTGATAGGATTTTTTACTGTGTACCTTAAAGTTTGGTGACATTTGGTGACTTTTAGGCAATCATGTCACAAGATTTTCTTGTCAAGATGTGTTCAGAGGACTTTGCTTTTCTCTAAGACTTAGAAAGTTTGACATGTCTAAGGTTCCCAGTGGATTTCCATGCCTGAGCAGATATTTGATTGCTATGTTTTAGTAATATAAAAGAGCCAGTAGTATGAAAGAACTCTTAAGAATGGTTTGAAAAAGCACCTCAAATTGGAGAAACAAACGTAATGCACTTACTTCCAAATTCACAGTTGAATTTGGAAGTAAGCCTCATATTCTCACAGTGCAACATCTGGCTGTAAGACTAGCCATGCTACTATTTGCCAGTAAACCATATATATGTTAAAGGATACTATAGCACCTTTGAGACTGAGTAAAGCAACTTCAAGGGGAAATAATAATAAAAAAAAAACCAGAGTTGGGATATATCCAGATTGAACAGGGTCAGTGGTTTTATGGCACACTGCAGGTATTAGAATACTCATTAATACTCATGGGGATCTTACTCATTTTATCACAGTTCCTTTCTGGTTCCTTGCCAGCAGCATGCTATATTGCAAGGACCCCCCCCCCCCCCCCGCCCCTCCCTCACACACACATACACACCATTCTTATAAGTATCTATATATACATCTTGGCTTAAGGCAGCATTTTTCCTTCCACCTCTGTCCTTTAATAATCATCAACATTGTTAAAACTTAACGTGCCACGCCATCATCATATCCACAGGCTTTGTATGTCTATTATTGTTCACACATGCAACATGCACTTTCATGGGTCTAAATGTTATTTTCTAGGCATTTCACTCCATTTATGAAAACATATGTTCAAAACTTCTTTTAGTCTCAGAAGTGCTACAGGATCCCTTTCCATACCAATTCAAGGTAACATGGCTGTGTCTTAATTGTATCATATGTAATCCTTGCCCTTATTTGAATACACAGAGACTAACATTTGCTTTTCATTAGGGAAGGGCAAATTCTTGACTGAACTAATGGAATGATAATGGTCAAGGTAAAATAAATATTCCAATATTCCTTAATATGTGAGTGTATATGATAGATAAGCCAGCATAATGTAGTGGGTTGAAGGCTGGGCTATGGAGACTAGAGTTTGAATCCCCACTCAGCTATCGAAACTCACTAAGTGTCCTTAGGCAAGTCACACTCTGTCAGGGATACAAAAGCAAAGCTCTCTGATCAAGTCTTGCCAAGAAACCACTGTGATAGGTTCACATTGGAAAAAATTCAAAGGCACACAACATGTGATAGAGTAGAGATCTCATCCAATAAGTCTAATATATTCCTTTATCCACATACTTGCTGCATTAGAGCCTGAAAATTTCTGAAAAATTGATTTGATCATGCAGCTCAGTAACATACCTTATCAGGACACACACACACATCCACCAAAATTAGTTCTTTGTGAAAAGAACCAATGTGCTTTAGAAGAACTTTCGTAGTTCCAGTACAGATTCATAAGCAGGTCCTTCTAAGTTGTTTGAGTGTTTATTAGTAACTGAAAGGAATTTTGTTTTGGTAGGACTTTGTGCAAATAAAATAGATTGCAGGCGCCCCCCTCCCCCTTTGTCCCTGATGTTTGTGGTTTGCACTCACACTGTTGCAGCTTTTTATACTCTTGGTGTTTATGATCACACTTTTCTTGTTCACACATGTTCTTGACTTTCCACACACCACCTAATGCACTACCATATTAGCTCCTGGTGCTCTGGGCAACATCTCAATTTGAAGTCCGGCATTCTAGATGCATGTTTCCTTCCAGGGGCATTTTTAGGTTGGTTTCAAACTTGCTAAATCTCCAGGGTGTTTTCCTTGAATGATTTGTGTTTGAATTCACATTCACCTTCACATTTGAAATCTTTGTGTGGTTCTGCTAAAGGCAGCATATTCCTAGGAGGGTTTTTACCAAGATAACTCCTTAGACACTCACAGGTGAGGTCAACCCATCTCCCAAGAGATTCCCATCTCCTCTGATGTTCTCTCTTTTCTGGGACAAATTGTACCCTTGCTGAATGCAATTTATAGTGTGTTGGCGCTAAAACCACTGAAGTAACAGCAAGGCCGAGCCATTGTCATAAGATCTGTTGTGCTTCTTCTCACTCCATTTTAGTTCATGCTGTTATGGTATCTGTTAACAAGTCCTCTGCAAATGGTAACTCTTGGAAAAGAAAGGTGTTCAGCTGTTGGCTTGCTAATTTCCATTTGCAAGTGTTCTGTTCCTGCCTGTTTTAAGGAGAGGTTTACCTATCTTTGTAAATATGCTACTTGGAGAAAAGACAAGCCTGTGAGTGATGGAAAAGAATGTATTTTTATGCAACTTTTGAGTGGCCTTTCAAATTGAGATGAATGATTTTGTTTTCCTGATTGTTATATAGTATTCTAAGTATATGTTTGAAAATTTGAGAATATTCACATCTATGATGCTTGTAAACACAAACAGTATTTATAAATGAATAAAGTAAGTGCTTTAACGCTGAGTCTGTCTTAAATAACAAATAGATTTTTTTTCTAGCAGATGAAAAATCTCACTTTCATCAGGTCTTTGGCAGAAAGTATAAGTTTTGCCATCTTTTCTCCTAATCTGATTGTAATAGTTAAAGGGCTGGTTACATTGGGGGGCTCAAATAGGAAAACTTAGGCCAAGATTGAAAATGCAGTTGTCCCTTGGTATCCCCCATGGCTTGGTTACAGGACACTATGTGAATATCAAAATATGGATGCTCAATTTCTATTATCTATCTTATCTATCTATCTATCTATCTATCTATATAAATGCTCTGTGCATAATGAGTACCTTAAAAACAAAAGAACCAATAAACGAAATCACACCAAATTTGACAACAAAACGTCTCACTACACAAGGAGTGACCATCACTCAAAAAATTATGATTTTGTCATTTAGGAGTTGTAGTTACTGGGATTTATAGTTCACCTATAATCAAAGAGCATTCTGAACTCCACCAACAATGGAATTGAACCAAACTTGGCACACAGGACTCCCCTGACTAACAGAAAACATTAGAAGGGTTTGGTGGGCAATGACCTTGAGTTTTGGAGTTGTAGTTCACCTATATCCAGAGAGCACTGTGGACTCAAACAATGATGGATCTGGACCAAACTTGGCATGAATATCCCATATGCCCAAAAATGAACACAGATGAAGTTTAGAGGAAATAGACCTTGACATCTGGGAGTTGTAGTTACTTGAATTTATAGTTCACCTACAATCAAAGAGCATTCTGAACCCCACCAACGACAGAATTGGGGCAAACTTCCCACACAGAACCCCCATGACCAACAGAAAATTCTTAAGGCCATCCAGTCTAATTCCCTTCACTAGGGCAAGGAAACGTAATCAGAGCCCTCCTGACAAAGAGCCATCCAGCCATATATATATATAGATAGATATGATACACAGAGATATAGTATCATAGATTTGAAAGGGACCCTTAAAGAAGGACAATACGTTGCATGTTCCAGAATAGGCAAACCAGACAATCTCTACATTAACACTGACAGAAACAGCAAGAAATACTATTTACTCACAAGTAGAAAGACATTACATATATTAGAAATCAACACCTCATTATTTTCCAGATCACCAGACAGCCACAGCAACGCGTGGCAGGGGACAGCTAGTATATAATAGTATTGTAAAATAGTATCCCTTATATAAAATGGCAAAATCTAGAAATAATAAAATCTATATTTTATTAGAAGGCAGATGACACTGACTCTGGGTATTGGGTATTGTGCTACAATTCTAACAAAGGATTTTCCATAATAAAAGTGATCATCCCTTGCATGGCTTGGAAACAGCAGAGAATACTGAACAGAATTGATTGAGTGAAAGCAACTTCTCTGCGCAGTTCTGCTTGTGACTATAGAAACTAGAAGCAACCAAAAAGAATGCCACAGGATCTCATGCTGAGTTGTAGGACATAAATCTAGTTGTAGTTGTTAATAGTATCACTAGAAGGATGCATTGTTACTATCCCTGATCTAGAGTTAAACCCCATAATGACATTAGCATGTTGAGGCAGTTCAGTAATGAAAACTCACATCAATAAACTAGAAAAATATATTTTTTAAAAAGTCAACTAACGATGTACACTGAAGAAAATACAGACTGGACATGAGAGAATACATCATCTCAAAATAGTTTTAATCATGTATTTCTTTGTATATAATTTTAAAAATGTATGTTTTGGAACATTGTAAACAACCATAATTAACTTGTGAATCAAGTTAACAGAGGACTTCCTACATGCAGCTCTTATTCCTAGGTGGATAGCGCACCAGCTCCCGTAGTGAATGCTCACTCAACCTTTTGCCCATTACCGAGCCAGTCTGGCTCTAGCCTCATTATATCAAACCCTTTAGAAATGATGTAGGACAGCTGTGTGCCAAGATGCACACATGTCAGACCACTTTTCTGAGCATTTGCAAGAGTAGAGTTGGGTTTGAAGCTGTTTTCTTAGAAATAATATAGTGCAGATTAGATATCGCAATCCCTTAAAGCAGTTCTGGAGTGCCTAGAAACAAAAGGATGCTGAGCCAGCCAAGATTCCTTTGTCTTCTTAACTGTGAGACCTATCCTCCTTTATATCTGGGCTTCTCCACCCAATCTCTTATTAAAGCCAAGGGATAGATAGTTTGGGAGCCCAACTCTACCATAAGCTGTGAAGGAATGTTGGCCTTATGTAACAAAAGAGCTGGAATGCATCTCTATCGTCTACTGCATCATTTATCACCAATATAGAAATAATGTGTGATGGTGGGAAGGTTTGGAACTATATCTTGTTCTGGCACAGAAGAGCTATAAAGCATCAGATTGTACTACAGGTGGAGACTTGAAAGAAGAAAGGCTTTTTGGAAAGACTGATGTTCCTACTGGTCAAATTGGTCTCTTCATCAAGGCTATTCGAATTCAGATTCTGTGTGCTTCTGTTGGAGTCGAGAAGAGATAGTGGCACCTAGTGTTTGCCTGGAAGTAGTACTCTGTAATTGGAAAAAGCTATGAGCAGTTCATATGGTTGCCAGAAATTGGAGTTGACCTGAAGGTACACAGCAACAGCAAACAAAGATGATACCAAATATATAGTATCTGAAAATGCTCAACTATCACACAATTAATTGGGAACATATATAATCCATTTTAACAAGACCAAACACAATAGCATGTTATTTTGCCCCACATGAAAGAGTACTTTTTCTTATTTGACAAGTTTGGAAATTAGATAAACAATCTACTCTGAATTGAATTTCATTCTCTCTGAAAGGTGAAGATATTTATTATTTATTTATTTATTTACTGTATTTGTATAGCATATGAGTATTAAAGCTCAGTCCCAATTCAAACTGAAGTCAGCATTGTGACCAGGAGTGGGATGGGGTGGAGAGGTCTAAAATATTCCTACATCCTTTTTTTTAATCTAACAGCCTTTCATGCAAGAGTGATAGGAGGGGGGATATATACCTAATCCATAGCTAAGTGTATACTTGCATACTAAAATTTCAAAAAAATGACATAATCTTGTGACTTTCAAGCAGTGTGTTTGCACACATACCAAATCATGGTATTTGATATTTAGTCTTAAAGCCAGTATTTCATAATCAGATAGGTCCCCAGACTATTCAGACTCAAAGTTCTTGAATTCAATACTCCTTTAACTATCCCAGTTAAGAAACCCTATACTCTTATCAAGATATCACTGATGAATGCCTAATGTCTGTAATCCTGCATAGCTCAGCACAGTATAGTAGTTCCATATGTGTAACTGTGCTACACCAAAAACATTTAACCCCTTAGGTGCATTGAAGAGCTGCTCCACTTGGTTATTTGAGAGTGATGGGGGGAATGTATCATGTAGCCAGATGCAAAATAATTACATTGTCTACTGAGGTCCATCAGGGTCCGCCAGGGGTCTCATAAGCTGGTGTAATCATTTAATGTCTGGCTGCAGGGACACAACCAGATACTTCTGTAATCCTTCCTGCTCTTCTCCAAGCATAAATGGCTAGGACTATGTGGTTCAATAGTTCCATGGCTGATCCAGGAGAAGGATTTGGTCACTGTGGAGGTAGGAAGGGAATACCAACCCACATAGAGACCAAAGCTAGATGTGAACAGGCATAGGATTAGCTTACATCTCTGTGTCCCACTGACAAGATGCCAGTGAAGAATTATATGGCTGAGAGTCGGGTTACACATCGGATTTCAGTTCATTCCTCAATATTAAAATGCACTAGTTTCCAAGAGCAAAAGCGTGTGTGATCACCATCTTTAGACACAGTAGAGTGGCTAAATCAGTTTTAATGATAATCAAGGAAGTAATTTTGGAAATACAATTGTACAGCAGTTGGGTACAGGCTCATTGGGTACAGCCGTATATTTTTGAGCACAACATGTGAGATGTTTCTGGAAGAAAGTTTGCAAGGAGAAGGTTATGTTAGGAGCTGCCTGTAGCTTAAAACAGATTCTTATCTTACAGTAAGGGTAAGAGTTGGCTTGTTTGCTTGTTTGTTCCTGTAGCTAACTCTTGTACCAAAGACATAGCTATGCTAGTCTTTTGAAACTGAGAAAAACAAATTCCTAGCATGAACTTCAGTTTATTTCATCAATTGCATTATGGACTTCAGTGGGCTCCAATCCACTTAATCACTTCATCAGATGCTATTGATAAAGTGGACTGGAGTCTATGAAAACTTATGCTAGAAATTTCAAGGGTGCTAGGAAATTTCTTTGCATCTTATTATGCTGTGCAGAAGATAGCAATGGTAGACCACTCTTAAATGAAGGTTACATAAAAAAACTATGATGAGATATGGTGCTACTTTCTAGTTATCTTTCTGGTGTGACTATCAGCACTGGGGGGGCTAGAAACCAAAAGAAACTACAGTAGACTTCTTTAGTTTTAGCATATATACAAAAATCTAATTCCTGCATTTTAAAATTCCATGTATTTTTCTTTTGAATTGATTAGTCAATCCATTACAGCATTTCTAGGATACCTAGGAGGGGAAAGCAAACTATGTACTGGGTCTTCAAGACATATATATGGAAGGCAGTTGTAGTAAGTGTTCTTGTGTGAGGTGTTGTACCATCCCAAATTCTTTGGGCTGTGAAACCAGAAAGAGGACCTTATCCTCTTTGGTATCTAAATTTCTCAGTGCAGTTCCTAAATTCCAAAGGCCAAGAATCATGTGTGACAAGGAAATAATTATGTTGTGAAAAAGAGGAAAACAAAGAGAGACTGGATCTTTCAGCTAGTTTCTTTATTAAGGAAACACATATCATTACAAAATAACAATTTAACAATAAAGACAAAAACAGAGTCCACATGAGGGCAGAGGACAGTAAAAGTAGCTTCCCGCAGAGTGAGATGAGGTGGAGGTGGAGGTTTGTGTTGCAGAACTTGGGCTGCACCAGAAGTATGAGAAATGAACTAGATCCAAAATGTCAACTAACTCAAATTATCTGGAAGGTTTGTGGGTGACTGAGAGGTGGCATGGCTGGAATGGGAGGCCACGGGAGCAGAGGCCTCTCTCTGCCATGAGTATCAAACATGTCAATCTTTTGTGTACCCAATCTAATTTGAGATGGGAATCATATGTCTCTCTAGATGTTACTGGACTGCAATTTACCATAGCTGTAGTCAGCATTTGAAGTGGCAAGAGATTGGTAAGGAATTGTAAATATGGGATGCGTAGTTCAATCAAAATTGGTCTGAATCTAATAGAATAAAAATTAACAAAGACAAATGCAATATTCTACAAAAACCAAAAAGATAGAGATGGGGGAGATATTTGGCTTAGCAATAGTACATGGGAAAAGGACCATAGGATTATTGTTGATCATAAAATGAGCATGGCCCAAGAGTGTAATGCAGCAATAAAGAAGGTAAAAAATATTTACCCTGCATAAAATAGAACCATAGGTTCCAAGCCAATGGAAGTAATAGTCCCATCACATTCTTCACTAGTGAGGCCTTATCTGGATACCATGTTCAGTTCTGGGCACTTCATTTCAAGAAGGATATACACAAATGGGAGCAGGTCCAGAGCAGGGCAACAAGGATGATGGGAAACAAAATATACAAGGAAAGGTAGGGGAGTTAGACATGTTCAGCCTGATAAAGAGAAGACTGAGTGACACAATTATTTAAATACCTAAAAGGTTGTCAGAGAGACATGGATACAAGTTTGTTCTCTGCTGCCCCAAAAAGTATGACCAGATAGTTTTAAGTCACAGCAGGATAAGATTCCAATTATACATTAGAAGGAACTTCTTGATAAGAGAAGTTCAGCAATGGATCCTATGGTCTAAAAAGGTGGTGAGGTTTTTCTCTCTGTGTGCATCTTCAAAAACAGACTGGATAGCTGGGAATGCTCTAACTGGACTTCTTGCCTGGAGCAGGAGCTTGGACTTGAGAGCTCATGGGTCCAGATCCAATTCTATGATTCTATATATATCAGAAGGATGATTAGAGTCACACTCCTGATCTAGCTTGTACATTTCACAAAGGATTAGTATGGAAAATTTACTTTCTCACAATGCTATGCTATGTATCCCAGTGCACTCTGAGAAATAACAAATAGTGCTTAGCTTCCTAGGCTGAATTGCTGCCATTGCAGTAGCCCAGGAGAATCAGGGCAGGAGAATGAGCCAAAGCAAATATCAACAGTAGAGGCCCTGCCAGAGCCCTTTGGTCATGGCCACTGCCTGAGGGATCTGGGTGCTGATGCTGTCCCTGCATTCAGATTAAGAAAAAAGCCCCCAGCAAATACATTCGGAGCCAGGTTGGAGTCTCCCTGAAGGCACTCCCTTCGGAGGTCAAACCAAAGTAAGGCCTCCGATTTAAGCCAGCTCTCAGTTAACCACAAATGTCCTTGGGAATAACATAAGACAAAGATGGGAAGACAGTAAGGACAATAGAGGAGGGAAGACGTTAGCAAGGGAGAGCAAAGAGACTGAGGATCACCTGTCAGCCAATCCCCATTTCAGGATCCTGGCAGTCTGTGATCAAATATGGCTTCTAAATTTACGTCAACAGTGAAATGCTTCAACACGACACAAAACATTGAAGCCACAATGTTGCTGCTACCTGGACATGGTAAAAATTCAACAAGTTACAGTTTTGTAAATATATATTACAAGACACTGATGAAATTCGTTGCCATAGTGTTGGTGTTTATGTTCCCCCGCCCCACCCCTGCTTTCAATGATTTAATGAATCAGGCATGCTTTGTTGCTTTTTATTTTAAAAAATTATTACTTTTTTATTGAAAATAAGCTTACATTGTTACGACCATTCTTTCTCTCAGAGTTTATTTTTTCAGTCCCCCACCCCACCCCAATCTTATTATCGTAGATAAAATAAATTCATCCATACCACATTTAAAAAATAAGTTTGTAGGCTGACTGTATTCTAGAAAATGGGCAATGGTGACACACATGGTGAGCAGGTTCTGCTTTTTGCATGCTGCTACTTACATACTGGCTAGTCATCATGCATTGTTTACAAGAGGATTTTATTTATGTTAATAGATCTCTATATCCTTTTATATATAATTACACACAAATGATGGGATTTGGATGAGGCTTAGATGGCTTGAGTCAGTTCACCTTTTCCTTCACCTTTATGAAAAAGAAACTAAATCCAAGTACATTATATTATGTATTAAAGCTAATAGCTTCCCCGTTTTAAATAGTAAAAGTTGGGTCCACCATTTATTAAAGAACTTTTATGTTTTGATTTGAGTCTTCACAATAATGCCTCCGTATCTCCAGTTTCAAATAGGATACCCTGGATTGTTAGCAGCTGGAACAGAAACAGAATCAGGTTTGTGTGTTGCTGCTGCTCTGCAATTGATCTATTATAAGTTCAAGATCCTCAAATATATGTTCTGATCCAGTAAGAGTAATCCATGCACATAAGCAGACTTCCACCCATTGCTGATATGTATAAAGGTCTCCAGCTACACTGTACAACACTTTTTGTCTGAGCTTTATTGATCTGGATGGATGAATCTTATTTGATGATCACTGGATATGCATCCACATCCAGAATGACCAATTCTTACATGTGATTGGTTGCTCATGACTATGGCAGGTGGATGAGTGTCATTATTTTCAGGATTTCCTTCTATCATACTCCCATCCCTTTCTTTAGATCTCACTTTGCAGCCAAACATAAATTAAGAACATGAGCAGAAGCACTAACTCAAGATAAATGGTGGTTGTGGGTGATGAAGTTTGAGCTGGTGTGCAGCTTCTGTTTTTGCTTTTTTTAATGGCACAAGCCAAACATTGGCCAGGGATCAAGTCCTATTCAATGGGATACTTCTTTTGAGTAGGCATATAGAGAACAGCAGTGTTACTTGGATTAAGGAAAGACAAACCTAATTTGACTGCTTGTCAATATGAACTACCAATTCAAATCAGAAAGTAAAATTTGAGAAGTTCTGAAGGGTATGAATTTAGATCTCATCACACAGTTAATTTATTAACAAATTTATGCTGGCATTGGCGCTGTTAAATTTATTAATCATTAAAATATGCAATCTTGAAAGGTAGTGGGATCTGTAGCGTAAGCTGTGAAATCAAAATCAGTACTGTGTTGCACCGTAGCAAAATTTTGTTTTAAAAATACTAGTATGTCAGTCTGTATCCAAATTATAGACCAGCATTCACTTGAGCAATTTTGAATGGGTGACTTAAGAGTTATATATTTGTGTCTTTCATGTGCACAATTCCTATTTATCCCCTATTTTATGGGGGCATTCAAATTGCCTATCAACTTATGGTGACCCTATAGAGTATTCTTAGGCAAACAAATACAGTATACAGAACCTGGTATTAATTGACAAACCCAAGAACTAACAAGGGTGGACCCTACTTAGCTTCCAGAATCAGATAGGATCTGATGCCTTAGTATATTTGGTCTCCAAAAGTGGATACACAGGGACTATTGCTTCTGCTTGTCCAAATGGAGATCAATCATGGGTCAGGATGGGAACACCAATCAGCTGCATATACAAGGGACAGAAGAACTGATCCCCATAGATCACAGCAGCTGCTGTCTGGTAAGTGGGGACTAGGTTAGACTGTGGATCACTTTGTAGGTAGGTAACTGTGGTGCTTATGCATTCATAACTGCTCAAATGAATTCTGATCATACAAATGCTCAAGAACTATGAAGTGTATACACCCATACAAACATAAATGCACACATACCCATGCATTTCTTTATTTAGGCAAATGAGACTTCAAGTTTAGAACCATACAAGAATCTCTGAGCACTGGAAGATCTTGTAACTCTACCATGTTTTCAACCAGAAAAGGCATCATATATGGCTGGGGCTGCCAGCTGAATAAAAGACAAGGCACCCACATTTTTAGTGGATGTGTTCAAAAGGCAATTTCAGAAGGTGTTGCTTGTATGAAGAACAATATTTGCTGAAATTACCTTTTCTCTATAAATATTAAAAGCACAAATGCATTGTTCCTTATTTCACATGGCAACCCTAGATATGCCAATGGAACTTGTCTCTATACAGAAAGTAACTTCTGTGATTCTTCCCTCTGCCAGTTTCTGACATTTTAACTGTACTGTCGTGGTGGCTTGTGGCTGTCCATAGGACCAGGTTCAGCTTTAAAACTTGGTTCAGAATTCCACATGACATCTTTCTACTATTATTTCTTAACGCCTTATATCCTTGCCAGTGGCAGCATTAAAAGCTAAGAGAGGCACAATAAAGGAGATTGGGGTGAGGGTATTAATGTATACTTAAGTACTTTTTAATAAGAGAAAAGGTAAACCATGCACCAAAGCTTTCTCTACAGAAGTGTTGGTGGTCTATTGGATTCTTTCTCCCCATATAGCATAGCCACTCCATTAAACAACTGGCAATAAGAAACCCAGGTCTTTAGGTTTGTAACAATTCTTAATGAATCCTGTGCCTTTCAAATAATGATGTCACACTACCTATGGGCAGGACTGTAATTCTAACTTCTTAGATGTAAGCAACCAGCAGATCTTGGAGAATTTACTTTCATGGACTACAACCTGCAGCATCCTTCAGTAGTTGAGAAAAGGACCTACAGTTCAAGGTAACTTTTCTAAACTCTTCTCCAAGATCTCCCCTCTTGTTTTCAAAACACATGAAGACATTTTAGAACTTGGGGAAAGGGGGAGCATTTAAACAACTGGCAATGATTCCCTCTTTCTAGCTTTACAATTACAAGATTGGGAAGAGAAGTGAGCAGAACTGACTGAAGGTTTGCAAATTATTAGGACGAAGCATATAATTTCATAGTTAGGACCACCTAGTCTAATTCTTCATGAACTATCCTTAGATTAACTCTACTTGCAATAGTCATCTTGTAAATGAAACAAGTAGTTTCTGAGGCCTAAATTCTATTAACAGATTACTGATCGACATGAGAAGGATAAAAGGTCAATCCATACAAAAAAAACAAAAACAAAAAAACAAAAAAAAAAACCCAGTACAGATAGAGGGGAAGGCATCCAGTCTGTTGATATGCAAATATTAAACAGGATTTTTTTTTTTGCCTTCATCTGCAGTCAAAATGGTACTACCCAAACACTGGTTTATCACCACAGTGAGAACTGCCCCTGACTTTCTCATTAATAACTCTAGCTATCAGAGAAAATAGCAGGTCTTTGAAAACAATTGTACTGTACTCCATGGGATGGGATCATGCAAGTCCTAAGAACATACTACCTTGTGCGTTACTCAAGCTATTCTTTCTAGGCCAGCATCCTTATGGGAGCAAAAGGCCAACATAAAATCAACGCAGTTAACATAATTGAAGATACAAATGCCTTCATTTTGGGGTCAAAATAAAAAGGGTAGTATAGTTGCTCAAACTCAGCCCAGCTTTCCAATCTCTCTCTCTTACTCCAGACATGGATTCTTTCTCTCACTTTCCACTTATACATCCTTATAAACTTAAAAGTGAAGGTCACAATTTCATTGAATAGCCATAATATAAAAATTGCAAGGGTAAACAGGACCTAACCTGACATAGCCAAATTATGGCAAAGAAGAATGAGATCTTCCTTAGCCACAGAAGCATTTTCTTCACATAGCCACATTATTATGGAATCTTGCACCCCAAATCTTTAACTTGAGTAGGGTCTAAGCACTATCTATCATCATTATGGATGGATAGACTGTCTTGCCATGCTGTCTTTTCCTTGCCAAATATTCAATGCATTCCTGTTAGATGCAATGACCACAAAACTTTGCTGGGAGTTCACAAAATTGCTCCTCTTCCATCTCACTCACTTTTTTAAAAAAGGAGGTCCTTTATGCAGGCTGCCAACCATAAGTCCAAAATAAATCAGCTCTAATGCAGCAGCAGAAATTAATCCTAGATATGGAAATTAACCCTGTGCTCCAATCTATCATAATCGAGTGGAAGAAAACAATATGTGATATGAAAACACCACTCGGAGTCACCCCTTTTATTTTAGACAATGAAGCTGAATGGTTGTGGAAGATAAGATCCACCAGGAACACAAAGGTCCAAGGAAGATGCTAGTGTCTGTCTGTACCTTTCCCCTACCCACTTGACTCCTTTCTTTCAAAGCCTAAAAGATAGTCAAGACACTGATATTAGGGCTACATATAAAATGAAGGGGACTTTCAGCAATTAGTGCAAAAACTAGGTAGCAAAGATAATATGGCTTATCCCTCCAGGATCAGCAAAGAAACCATAAATGTTTTGGCAGCCAATGTTGACTACTGCAGGAGATGCTACTGCCTTTGATACATCTTTGGTCCTTTGGTTGGAATGCATTCACTCTCACTAACTTCCTACATGTTCTCTCTCAATTCAACATGATCCTGCTGGGAAAGAGAAAGCCCCCTGCTGAAAGCTTTAGTTCATGGAGTACTTCAGCTCCCTTTACTGAGAATTAAATATATAACATCAGATCAACACAGCATTCTGTGGGGCGCTAGGCAAATCTGCATGTTCTTTCTTGTTTTGATCCTCAGCTATGAGTCACCATCTCCATTCCTTACATGCACATTCACCCCCAACTAGTTTTTAAAAAAATTACATCCTCATATTAAATATACCTAGGTCTCAAGTTGTTGTGTCATCAAAATAAAGATGGCAGTGCAGAGCACAATGGGCTACAAATCAATCCAAGTCTGGCTGTTGTTTATTTTTTTCATGGTTGACCAGGGTTTTTTAATAATCCATCCATCTTGACACTGCTAACCTGACTAATATGAAAGGGTAAGTCTTCCCATTTGTCACATGAATAGTCAGCTTACCAGATTTTGCTGTTTACGTAAACATTCCATGATACTATCCTTCTCCCAAAAAGTGTTCCGCTCTGTATTTGGGAAGGAGAGTTTATGCTTATGGGTTATCACGCTTTGATAATCTTCTACTACCGCTCTGTGTTGCAGTTGAGAACATAAAAAGACCAGGGCACAGAATTACCTTCTGTGTTACCTAGATGTCACAAGGGAATTAGCATTAGACAACAGGCATGCCTGAAATCACATCTCTCCCATTATAGAGAATTAATTTACCAGGTATCCCCAGGACCAAAGATGTCCCATTGCCAGAGCTGCTTCTTGTCCTCTCTGCTGATACTCTAATGACCGAAGCCAAACACCTTGAAGAGTGATGATTCTCCTCATATGTTTCGAGTGCACCTTGCTATTTTCCAAAGCAAACACAGTGTATTTGGTCAACTCATACTGTCAGGCTCCGGTATCATCCTGGCACAATATTCAAAGGTCCGAGTTAAAGAAGAAAATCCCAAAGTGAGTAAAAGCAAAACGATGTTGTGCTGCTATTCATGGCGATCTCAGGAAAACCCAAGAAAAAAGCTCGCTTTGCGTTTGAAGAGAACAAGACAGAGAGATGATGAACATGCAGCAGACAAACTACTTGGAAGAATGCAAAAGGAGCAACTGTGTCTTTAAACCTTTTCAATTTGGATGCTCTTCAGTTCATCCGGAATCTCTCTACAGTCACCAAAGAAAGGATATTGCAGCTCAGAAAACAGAACAAAACAGAAACCAAACACTGCCTAACTGAGGTATTGATAGCTCTGGATCACTTTGAATGTTCAGTAGCTGATGCTGGGGTATGGAGCTGCCTACTTATTTTTCCCAAGAGCTGCGTCCACCTCTTCTTCAGGCTTCAGGGAATGCCACTGAGCAATGGGGCGGCGTGGGTTGGCCAACATGTCGGACCAATGCCTGAGCTCTGTGCCAGTGGACTTGTTCCCGACAAATACTTTGCCAATGGCTTCATTCTTTCCCAGCTTGTCATAATCCAGCACAGTAATCACAACTTGCACTTTCTGAAGGAGAAGCAAGAAGACAGAAAGTATTATTAAGGGTGATACAGCAATGCTATTTTAATTAACACAACATTATTATATTAATTGGGAAAGGGCAGGTTACAAATAAATATGAATGTTGTTCTCATTACTGATATGACTTTTTAAATATTAAATGGATATCTCACTCTTTCCTCACTAAAGAGATGTTTGGGATTAATTGACAAAGAACAGTGAGACTATGGTGACTAACAATGCATTTTGAAAGAAATGTCATGTGAGTCAAAAATGATTTGTGGTTTATGTGAGATGATGCACATAGGAATACACAGAGGCCTGTCTCCACACCAGCCATTTACAAGAGTGATTCCTATGCAAGGTAGATTTGGGTTACATTGTTTAGATCAACTCACTGGTCAAAAAGTCATTTAAAATACCACTTCAATTCAATTATAATTGTGCAATTAATATTTCAAAGTTGTTTTTAATACAACTATGATAAACACTCATGTCTGTCTGTCTGTCTATCTATCTATCTATCTATCTATCTATCTATCAAAAGTGAATATGTGTGTGTATGTATGTATTCATGTATGTGGGAAAGTATGTTTGTGGCCTATTTCCTATTGGATTTCAGAGACTACTGTAACTCCCACCGATGATGGATTGCCAGATTTGGCACACAGAACCCCCATGACCAACAGAAAATACTAGAGGGTTTTTTTTTTGGTGGGAGGGGGATTGACCTTCATTTTGGAGAGTTGTGGTTCCCTAAATCCAGAGAGCACTGAATCCAGCCAATGATGGATCTGGACCTAACTTGGCACACAGACCCAACATGGGCAACTTTGAATGCATGTAGGGGTTGGGGGTGATTTATCTTAGAATCTGGGAGTTGTAGTTAACCAACATTCTTATACATTTTCTAATGGGTGCATTCATAAAAAACAAAAGCAAATACTGACTTTTTCCAATAAATAGCATTACATATTGCCTAACCCAGGCATCATTGAGTCCCTAAGCTAGTTAGAAAATACAGATGGGGTGGAGAACCGGTAACCCTCCAGATGTCTCAGTGCTCCAGCTCCATCCAGCATTGCCAATGGCTAGAGACAATAGGAATGGACCGCTAAAAACATTACAAAACATTTTTGACTTATGGCAGACCTAACACAATCCTATCACAGGATTCACCTGGTCTCCAAGTAGCCTAGATCAACACTTAAAACCACTATACCATGGTGACTCTCAATATATCTAACTATATTTACATTTAATTGGTATCAGATGATATGCATAATAGTGATTATCTAGCAGATATATAATAGTGTAGTGGTTTGTACGAGGACTCTGGGGGACCACGACTCTAATCCCTGTTCAGCATGTTAACCCATTGGGTGATCTTGGGCAAGTCGCACTTTCTCAACCTTAGCAGAAAACAATGGAAAACCCTTTCTGAACAAATCTTTGTTTTAAAACCCTGTGATGGGATCATTTTAGGGTCACTATGAATCAGAAACAACTTGAAATTACATGAGAACAACAGTAGCTGTGTAGCAGAAATCAGAAAGCCTAGAGACCACTTTATGCAATCATCAGGCCGCAATTCTGTGTTAGCCTACATGTATGACAATGTATGTTTGATTGTTTTCTAAACAACAGGGAAATTCTTTGACACATTGCAAGGCCCAAAATGTGTATCTTCATTTTCAAGCCCACATCTGTAAACTTTAGTAACCAAAATGTCCATGAAAAAACTTTACCAATGATGTTCAGGTTCTGGGATCCTTCAACATGTATAACAGCACTGTATTATGTATCATCTACCTGCTGATTGTGAATAAAACTGCTTACCATTCTGTGGGTAGCACACATGAACATTGGGGTTCGTACAAAGTTCACATAGCATGAGGTGGGAGTAGGTTCTTTACGTTATGAAATCTCCACAATTTGAAATGAGGGTTGACTTATGGGATTCATCCAATCAACAGCCCCCTCATCCCTCCTCAGGCCAGCCCACCAATTAAAAACATCCCACAGACACCAATGAAACTTTTACATTTTTGTCAAGTGAGCAGGATAGGGCAGCATGGAGGTTAACCAGCCCTTCCTCACTTGTAGCCTTCACAAAATTACTTCTAACATCCAACATAGTTCCAAAGGAAACCTTAGTGTTGCACAAAAACAAGGAGAGGTGGAATGAGAAGAGGGCAATGTGAGTGGTGTAGGGAGTTAAAATTGAGAAAGAAAAACATAAAATCTTTAGATCATAGGAGGTCCCAGGTTATGGTCAAAATAATGGAGAACCTTATAACCCCACAGATAAGCAAAGTGATCTGGGACCCCTCTGCATCTCCCTCTGTCAAAGTTCCCCAAGTGAAAAACATATTAACCTGTATCTGTTCAAAGGGAATCTCAAAGCTGAAAGATTCATTGAAATAGGGATTCAGGGTCTTCTTCTTGACTGTTGTCTTCTTCTTCTTGAGCCTCTTCCCATTCTGCAGCAGGTGAATCTTCACATAAGGATCTGAGTAGGAAATCCAAGCAGGTCAGACTTTATAGACAAACACTCAGAAACATAGGCTTAAAGAAATGGGTACGGGGAAGGAAAATATCAAGGAAGAAGAGCCACTGAACTATAAAGTGACATGCCCTGTATTGATACTGCTCCTCTAATGATGAAAACTTTGTCTTCCTTCCTCCTGATGTGCCTTTAATTTGCCCACAATAAACAGTAGTAAATGACCCACTTGGAGCCAAACTAAAGCACTCCAAATATTTGTTAGTGTTTTGCTGCACAAATAGCTGGCAGTTCAGATGTAAAAAGGAAAACAGAACTAGCAAACAACAAGCACTGGAAGGTATGATTTGTAGTTTTCTAACGCAGAGGTGGGAGTTATGTAGTCTTCCAAAGACAATTGAATTGCAACTCCCCGCGTTTTTCATTATTTCCCATGATGTCTAAAGTCTATGGGAATTGCAGTCCAACATTTTTCGAGAGAGCCATACAATTCCCAACTCTCCTCTAATACATTGGTGCCACTGATGAAAACTACATCAATGTTGTGCAGGAAGCTGAATGAAGCAATTTTCATATTGCCATTTTATGTTGATTAAGTTCTGATTCCGCAGTACTACCTTTTGGATCTACCCCCTTCAGTCAAAGGACTAAAATGTGCTCTAAGTCCCGTTCCAGAGAAATAATTCAGAACTAAAACTGAACAACAAAACATCTAATGTGACCCAATTGTCTTGCAGATTTCATCTTGTTTTATTTATTTAACTGTTCCTTGGAAGGGACAGAAACTCTCAATGACATGATGTTGTGATTACAATCATATTAAAAATATGTCTTATATAACATGAGAGAGAGAGAGGAAAAGGAAATGCAGGATTATTGCTGCTACTGGCAGTTGCACATTTTTTTTTAAAAAAAAAAGTAGTGGCAAGCATGTGCTTGATGTTGGGATGATCAATATCAGTACCTCATTGGCCCTTGCAGTCTACGGCTGCCATTTTGAACAAACAGAAGTTGCATGACTATTCATGGCATGTAAGTGAATTTGGTGCCATTTATTTTATTATATTTATTGTTGTTTCAACTCTAACACCATCCTCATAATGTTATTTTAGCAAAACATAGCTGTACTGTGCTATTTTGGGCTGAACAACTAGGAGTTTAGCAATGTTTGTGATGGTGTGTGTAGAAGTGTTTCAAAGTCTCTGGGGGCTAAGGACAAGGACCCATCACAAAAGGCTATATGCACGTCACTGGCCACACAATTCATTTGCTCTGAAATGTAGCTCAAGCTGCTCACACTCCCAAAAGGATATTTCACAAAGTAATTTGGTCACTGACAGTAGTGCTGACATATGTCTTTTTAATTTATTCAGACTGTTAAATTTCAGAATATTATAGGCATCTCCTGAAATAGAACAACCACTCCTTCCTCCCAAAGCTCAGACCTTTGAAGATCCCATGAATGTATAAATAAAACACAGTAAGAAAATGATGGCAGAGAAGTTGCCCAAGGGAATGTATATGATGACATTAAATACTTATTTTGTTTATTCCTAGTGATCTCTTTTGTGGATATGAAGAAAAAAAATCCTCTAGTGCAGCACTTGGTGTCACAACAATGCCCACAATACTGCAATCTAATGTTGATAGGAATCAGAGCTTGGAAAGATTACATTTTGTGACTACAACATCCAGCACTCTATAGCCAGTTCAGGAAGCTGCCTTCAATTGGGTTGCTACTAAGAGTAACAGCTATTTTCATATTTAACCATCACTTCATTTCTCATCTTTCTTTAAATTGAGATGTTGGCAACCAACACTGGTCTTTGCTGTCTAAACTGGACCGTGTCATGTAGTTGACTGACATGAAGAACTAAATGGTAACCCATTTCTTCAATTCCATGTACAAAATCCAAGTGGGTTTACAGATGAATTATTCTCTCTTACTACATTTTCTGACAAATCTGAAGCAGTGGACTGTCTTATGGGTCAATGACAAATTGCTTAGCAAGTATATTTTTCCTCCAGCCTACTACTAGAACTATTGCACAGAAGCTACATGGGTTGTACATCCTTTGGACATTGGAGAAGTCCTAATGGCATTCTCACACAAGCTGCTGAGACATACTTCCCTAACATTAACCTTCATGTAGGAGGAAAAAGCAACGATAGGCATTTGTAATGCAGTTGGATATTTGAGTCAATAGAGGCTTTTTATCCCAAACCCAAAGGAAGCAAGATCATTCCTCCAGCAGATGAAGTTTTACCAGGAGACAATACATAGTATTCTAATCACCTCAATGGGAGAACTTCTGGAATCTGACAGATGGCTTTGCCGCACTATCTTCTTTTGACTTAGCCCAGACATGGTCAAACTTGGGCCTTCCAGATGTTTTGGACTTGAACTCCCACAATTACTGGCTTCAAGACCCTTCCTGGAAAGGGCCTGAGACCAGGAATTGTGGGAGCTGAAGTCCAAAACACCTGGAAGGTCCAAGTTTGACCATGCCTGACTTAACCCCACATTCATTGCTCGGTTGTCCTTGAATTCTAGTTGCTGCCCATCAAGATTATAAAGCGGAGAATTTCTAATGATGGCTGATTGCTTTTTTGTACTCATCAGTGGCAAATTGCTATTCTCATTTCCTATAACATGAGATAAATCCATTCCAGGTTTTAGTCTCAATTTTAAAGGAGTTATCTAAACTATAATCTTATCTTTATGATGGGGTTCAACAGCACCTTGGATAGCTCATTTGAAGCTCAGTAGATTAGCCACATAGGCTTTGTGAGTGTCACATTCAGCACTCTGGCTAGTACCCATAAGGTTCACCCTAAAATCCAAAGTGATTCAACACAGGAGCATTTAGAGGAGCATAGACTGAACATTCACATGAAAAGGATGAAAAGCAAGAACTGCTCTGTGTTCTAGTATATGAAATCTTTTGATAAATCTTTTGTATAAGCTCAGAGGTGACATCTGGTGGGTATAAGGTTGTTCTGCACCTACCTGAAAGTCCTCCAACATCCATCTTTTTCAAGTTCTTGGCCTCCAAGATACAGACTGTAAGCTTCCCAGCTGTAGGCACATATCGTAATGAGATACAAATGTCTCCCAATTTCTCTGGCTGTGGAGAGAAATAGAGATAGCAATGGACTCGGGAATTTATAAGCAATCTTACAAATCTAAACTTGAAGATATGCTTGCTAGAGTGTGGCTATTCATATTGCCCTGTGAGTTGCATAGAAATTGCTATCACAGCCTTTTCTGGGGTGATATCCTTGATATATATTGGAGTACAACATCTCTGGCTTACAAATAACTTGGCAATTGGTCATTGGCTATGCTGGCTGGGGATTGTGAGAACTGCAGTCTAGAGGGTACTGGATTGAAGGAGACAGACCAGTGAACTGAATGCTGTCTCTGTTATCACTTCTACCACCTCCTCTGCTAGGAAAATAAAATGCTTTGTGCTAGATCTTCCTCCCAAATTTCAGCATCAGGTTATAGGATGTCCCAGCTGGGCAATGAGAAGGGAGCAAGTGTAAGAAGCAAAGAGGCAAGCAGGTGGAAGGCATAGAAAGAGCATGGTCAATCTCGAACTGTTAAAGGTTCATTGAGTTCATAGCACATGGAGCTCTTCTCATGTGTACTTCCAACTTGGGGCAAGGATCTGACTTCTCTTTTCTCAGTTGCCCAAGTTCCTTAAAGGCACCAGAGCTCATGTGCTCTTGGATATTAAGTGGGGCCAATCCTGGTGAGTACTTGGATGGGAGATTACCAATACATAACAGCTACTGTAGGCTATATTTCAGAGGAAGGAACTGCGAAAACCACTTTTGAGGATTCTTTGCCCAAGAAACCCCTATAAAATATGTCAACAGGTGACATATTTTATAAATTCAGTACTGAATTTTAAATCCAGTGTACAATCCCACCAATGGGGGAAAATGGGTTTTAGAACAGGCTGGGCATCAAAAACTGCAGTGACATCTGGAGGTATAGTGTGGCATCCTGTTGGCGTTATATGTGCATATTGATATGGCTTGCTCTTGTGTAGGTCTTTTTGAGGGGATGGAGCCTGTCCTTGCACAAAATACATCCCAGCAGCTTCTCTAAGTTCTTTGCAGTCAGTCCAAAATGTTTCCCTGGCAGCTGTCAAGCCCTGGGAGGAGGCTGTTGCTGCTCACTGGTAAGGAGAATAGGCAGAGCGGAAGCAACTGGATGTGAGCACATCCTAATTTCATTCCCCCTCAGATCCAAGACCAGCAGCTTCTTCTTCATCTGAATTACTTTCCCCTCCCCTTCCCTCTCTACTAGTAAGTAGAAGCAGCAACAGCAGCCCCTCCCTGAGCCTGACAGCTGCCAGGGCAAGTGGAGAGGACACATCATTGCACTGGTGGAGACTTACGCATCAGCTGCTCAATATAGGATATATGCAATAATTTCCCATTTGGGTTCATTATTTTTCACTGATAATGGGGAACCTCTGGGACTGCCCAAAAGTATTAGTAGGCTGCATGCAGTCCCCAGAATACACAAGTTCCACCTGTGGATAATACTAATAATTTTTCAGCCAATTGATACTAACAAACCAAGTGGTGTCTTCTGGAGGCAGCTTGGCAGAAGACTGCGAAGGAGCAGATCAGTTAGATACTGAAGACACTGTTCACAAAATACAATTTGAAAGGGATCTTTGCATTCTAAATTTACCCATGCAGGGGATACCTGATTTTCTTTGTATAAAAGGCTTCAGGACATTTGCCAAAACTCACATTTTAGAGCTCTGTATACTTCATATTCTTACCTACATTTTCAAAGTGGGAACCCCAAAACAAAACAAAAAAACAAGGCAGGACCAAAGAATAGCATAAGACAACCGCTCCATTTCCTCCTTTGCATCTCCTTCATTTTGAATTCCTACCTCCTCTTTTTCTGCACTCTCGAGATCCCTCCATTCTTCAATGGGCTGCCCCAGGTCCACTGTGTTCATGGGCACTTTGACTTCTCCTATGATGTCATGCTTGGAGAAGCGGTCAAAGTCATAGATGGCCATCACCAAGGTCTTCCCACCCAGCTCCTGATAAGGAATCTGTAACAGAGAAAGATGAGAATTCAGCAGTCATTTGAGCACACTAGAAAGAGCTACAAAAAAGGCTGTTGTAATGGTCTTGTGAGAATTTACTAAATTACATAGAATGAAATATCCTTTGTAAAAGACCTTTAAAATTCATATTTAATAAAGCATTTGCTTAATAAAAGCCAGTCATCTGTTTTATAAACATGCTGTTTCGATATGTTGCTTAAACTATTTTGAACATTTCTGTAATGGATAGATGGAATAAAATATTTAGCAAGAGAGGGAGGGGTGTAGGTTGGTTCAAAAAAGTACACCAGGGGGCCCTGGTGTACCATAACTCTTGAAATCTCCAGGTTTCCTGTTCTGGATTAAAGTTCCATTTATAATTTATACTAGACACTGGTTGCTGAAGCATCTATACTTTTGAGAGCAAACATAACTGTACCAATGTTTAGCTAAGTCTGCGTGTAATTCATCTGCTGCAGAGAATGCCTAGGTTGGAGACTAACCTTGAAGACAAATGTCTCATTGTAGGTTGGATTGAGTGTCTTCTTCTGCACTTTGGTTTCATACTTCTTCTTCTTGTCTGGAAGCAGGAAAACTTTGACATAAGGGTCTGAAGTGCCACCCATATCCAACGCTGGGAGCTCAGCTGCTTGGAGGATTCCTACAGTAAGCTATCAAGGGAAAACAGGTATCAGGAATCAAAAAAGCTCTACAATATCACATATTGATTAATGGTGGGATAAGGAAATTCAGACAATATGACAGACCATGGCTTATGCCAACCACAGTTTTAAAATATACAAGCAAAGCTGTTATAATTGGATGGCTCCTTAAAGGGCTGAAACTATTCATCCATCTAGCCTGGGTGTGGACATCTGTGGGAGACTAGACTGCACCCTTCACTAAATACCCCCCAAAAAACTTGCCCCTAAATTTCCCGAAACACTATCTAAGGGAAATAGGGTCATTTTGACCAGAGGTAATCTTGCTTATTTGTTGTTAAGGCTTCTCCTGCCCCAAGATTCCTGCCCCACATGAGCTACTTATTCTGACTGGAAACTGTTCTTTGTGAGCTCTGGCAGGAATAATTGTTACTTAGTCCTTCTAACTCCTTCTAAATCAGTCTTTCTGAGTAAAAATATTAGGGACTGATAACTGGGCCATACATTTTTCAAGCATATACTTTGCCACTGAATCATGACTACTCGCTGGCATGTTGTTTCACCCTTGATATTGAACTGTGGAGATGAGGATGGAACATTGATTTGGTTTTGGTGGGTAAGCATGGACAAGAGGGCAGTGACTTCAAAACAACAACTGAAAGCTTTAAGTTTGCAGTTTGTTATAGAATTGTTGTCATTGTTGACACTATTCATCTAGATATGTCTGTAAACAAAGTACACAGTCAGTCTTTTGCTGATCTTTCACAGTCATCTTGTTTTCTTGGATCCAAAACCGGACCCTCAGGCCATTCTACCTCTGACCATGGTTTTTTGTTTTGTTTTTCATTTTGCCTTGTATACTTCAAATCTTTGTCAGCCTATGCCCTCAATTGGCAATTGTGAAGCTACACTGCAGCTCCGTCGAGAATCAAAAGCAACTTCAAACTCCTTTTTGAGAGCTTATGAGGGTTGTTTTTTCAAAAGACAAAAGCCAAGATGTTGGGGAATTGAAGTATCTTTAAAATTGATGTAGTTTTCTAAAACTAGTAGAAATCAGTTACTGTCATAATTTTTCTCCTGCTATAGTTACATTTAAGGTGGGATGGGCACAGCATGGACAAAGGGCCATATGCAATCCCTGGATCTCATTATTGTGGCCTCTGAAGCCCTCCAACATTAACTTAAAGCCCGCCATGTTCTTCCCATTTTTAAGAAAGTACATTATTGCATAATTTACAGGTACTGTTTGCTCCAAAACCACACATAAATTCCCCAAATGTGTAAAACATGTGAAAATACCCACCCCACAAGTACCAGACAACTATGTGCTAATGCCAAATACCAAGGTTTTCCTCTGCATTTTATCTCAAAATTTTGACAGCAGTATGTAGCATCACTTCCTGTCACTATTTTGAAAGAACCTGCAGAGGAAAATAGAGGTATTTGAGCTTGTAGTCTTTGTGCCCAGAGGTGGTGGAAGGGAGAGTTCCTGTAGGAGAAGCAATTGGTTCTGGTTCAAATGCAGTTGCCCACAACTGGTTTAAGGCAACTTACCTGATTAGCTTGGAAATCGTAGTCTAGAGAAAACTGCAACTTCCCCAGGTTCTCTGGCTCTTTTTCCTCCTCTTCTTCCCCTCCCTCTTCATCACCATCTCCGTCATCATCGTCATCATCCTGTTTGTCCTGAAAGACAAGGAAGACCACAATGTTGTGCAAAGTGATATCACATACTGAAAGCCTAAGTTCCCCTTTCACACATTATCTTTCTTCCATATCCTTATCTTAATTCAGGGCTGGAAAACATGTGATCTTCCAGAAGTTGTTGAAGTGCAGCTCCCAGCCAATAGCAAAGAATGCCAGAAGATGCAGTCAACAACATCTGAAGGCCACATTTTAGAACAGATTTCATATATCTAGCTTCAGGAGGATTTACTTCAGGAGGGGTCATATATTAAGGAGAAGGATGACTGGATCTGTTCATTGGCATTTACTAATAAAAGGACTCTCCCAATTTAAAAACAGGATGAAGACATCTTTTCTTCTATATATATATATATATATATATATATATATATATATATATAGATAGAGAGAGAGAGAGAGAGATGGACAGACAAAGAGAGAAGAAGAAGAAGAAGAAAAAGAACCCGGCATAAGGAGGGTGTGGGCAGCCTCATACTTATGCCAGGAGTACATCTTGACAAAGGCACACAGAGGCTGAGAGCCCTACAGAGCACTCTTAGCTACCACCTGTCTTGCTCTCCCAGCATAATGCCAAGAGGACAGCCCGAGGATCGAGGGAGGAGGATGGGAAGATCGGGGCATTCACCGGCATAAGGATGGAGCGAGCAGCCTGGTCCTTATGCTGGGAGGACAAACTGAGGATGACCCGAGCACTGCCCTCTCCAGGCCCCGACCTCTCCTGGGCCACTCATATCCAATGTGTGCCTGACCCCCCCTCCCTCCCAGCCAGGCCCGCAACGCACCCACAAGGCAAAAAAGTTTGCCCATGCCTGCTGTAAGGTAATAGAATTATTACTACTAGTATTCACTGTTTGAAAGGGTAGGGAATAAAAGAAATGGGCCTTAGCTAACATCAACGTTTTCTTCCTTATAAAGCAAATTAGAACCTCTGAACATTCATACGTTCACAGACACCCTCCCCAAATAAGGACCTACTTGTGGTTTTCCCTCAAGCATTTAAAATTAAATGTTGGCTGAAGAACCATCGGTTTACCTCCTCTAAATGGTTCCTTCCTTAGTGTTATCTCATAAATGCATGCAAAGAACATTTTGGAGGGAGGGTTCACTGATCATACTTAGACCTTGTAAACTTGACAAAGAAAGCCATTCATCAACAAACTCATTTGATGTTTATTATGAGATGAGAAGTTATCTGACAAGGATTTGATCCACTTAGGTTAAAATGAAACCAGATTTGGACTTAGCTAAGGAGCTTTTCAGGAACAGATGTGAAATTTAATCTCCAGAATTGAAAGAAAAATGTATTTCTCTTTTCCCAAATCAAGTTCAATACCAGGTTTTGATGAAGTTATCTAAGCAAAGTCTAAGCATGGAAGTATTGTATCAGATAAGCCCTCTTCACCTTTCCCTTTTATGTATAAAAGGGAAGGGAAGTTTGCATTGAGACCTACCGTGAGTTGACATCCAGGTTAGTCAGAAAAGATGGAGACAGAACAACACAGAAGGAGGATGAGGAGAATACAGAAAAGGAAGAGAAGGGCATTATAGAGGCAAAAACTACACAAATCATCAACAACACCACATGCTCCTGAGAAACCACAGATTCCACACCTTCAAAGATGCACAATGCATGGATGGATCAAAAAGATATTGATTGCAAGACATTCACTTAGAGGGATGAACAGCATATTAGAATAAGCATGTTTTTTTAAAAAGATGTTGTGGAAGCTAGCAATTTCTGCTCTGAAGGAAAAGTAGCTGTGTAGGGTTCTGGCATGGATTATGCTGCCAATATAGTATAGATTATGTTGAGGCCCATTAAAAACAGCTAAAACAACATTGCTCCTCTGGCTGCTATTTGACCTTGCAGGTGTTATTTGTGGAAAATCTGATTTTCCTTTGAAATAGGAAAGGCTAGTCAAAGGATGCTTGTTATAGAATGTATACTATGGCCCTGAGAAGGCAATGTGTCTTGCGCTCCTTGTAATTCTGCTTAGAGAATTATGCAACCCACTTGGTCCCAAAAGTTAATTTGCCATATTGTCTATATATTTTAAATTGGCCAATGTCATCTTCACTTTCAATAGTTAAATGTCTTGACAGAAGGTAACTACTAGACCTGTGTTTCTCAGGAAACAAAAAGCACAGAAATACATAGAGGAAAAGAAAGATTGAGAGAGAAAGAGAGCGATAGTAAACATGACTTTCAATAAGGTCAATGACTCATGGACAGAACATTTGTGTCTGCTATTAGAAAGGACCTTTTATGAACAACAACAACAAAACAAATAATGAAGTGCAACAAAAGGACACACAGCTGTTTTAAAGATTTATCTGGGTGTTATCTTCTGTTTCCAGAGGTCCACAGAGAGGACAAAAAAACTGCTATACTGTCTCTTGCTTTTGGCACTCTTCCTTTGGCTGAAAGTGGCGGATCAGCAAAGCCAGGAAAATCAATAGACAGGGATCTATTTCCCCTGCAGTAGTGTGCCATCAAGTTATTCTGATTTCTGAAGACCTGAAGGCAAACATATACTGGGGTTTTATTGGCAATATTTGTTCAGAGAGTGCTTGCCTTTGCCTCCTCTGAAGCTCAGAAAGTGTAGAATGCTCAGGGTCATTCAGTTGGTTTCCATGGCTGAGTGGAGATTTGAATCCCGCTCTGCAGAGTCATAGTCCAACACTCAAACTCAAGTACCTTGCTTATTTTTCTATGTCTATTTGTTCAGGGTCTAGTCCAGCCATTTCTTCCAAAAGTGAACACCAATTTCTTACATAGGATTGTGTTTGGAGACTCAGGGTGCATCTCTACTCTACAATTAATGCAGCTTGACCTCAACTAAATTGCCATGACTCTGTGCTATGAGATCATGGAAACTGTAGTTTTATAGGGTCTTTAGCCTTCTCTGACAAAGAGTGTTGGTGCTCACCAAACTGCAGCTCCCATGATTCCACAGCAATGAGCCATAACAATTAAAGTGGTGCAAACTGCATTAAGGGCAAGATAGATGGAGGGTATCCTTGAAGTGACTGGCTTGACTATGAAGCTCTGGTGTGGGCTGGTCCATGAGATCACAAAAAGTCAGAAGCAACTAAACAAATAAACAACAACAACAAAATCCATTAATTCTACAGGGTACTGTAGATACACCCTCAGTATAGATTTTATGATCAAATTCATTCCATGTCATAGTGCTTTTTCAATGATTTTCATGTTTACTGGGGAAGCATGTCTCAGCATGTATATATGTCTCAGTCAATTAATTTAAATGGCATTTAGGCATCTCACACCAATATTTAATCTAGGTTTCCTTTCTGAAAAACCTTGATATTGTAATTAATACTTATCTAAGTCTTTGCTTGTATTAATTAATATGGGGAAGTGATGGGAAGGCGGATTTAATAAAATTCAGGGGCTGATTCTCACGCTATAGTTTCACTGAATGTTGACTACATTTCCATGCAGAGAAATGGACATTATTTGCAATATTTAAGGAACTATGCAAGTGCCGACCTCACAAGCAATTGGTCAGTTAGCTCTATATTAACCCCAGGAAATAGTCTGCTTTCTCTGACCTGGTCCATCTCTTATTCCAGGTTATTTAATCAATTGAATGATGTCACACTAATTCATGAGTTTTATTTATACACTATAGCAGTGTTGCAATTATTCATGGAATATAATCAGCTATCATCCAACTCTTAAATAAAAAATAACAATTTTCATTTATCCTCCTCAAAAGATGTGAATCCAGGATGCATCTAGTCTGATGAACAGAGGACTATGGAAGGAGAGCCTCCAAATACCTGAAAGGTATTGGCAGAAATAATGGGGAAGAGAGCCAGTGTTGTTTGAAGAAGCAATAATGGGGAAGAGAGGTTGTGGTTTGAGTGCTGGACTAGGACACTGGGAGCCCAAGATTTGAATCTGGGTGCTTCCAGACAGGGCTTAAACCCACTCCGAAGCGAGTTTAAGTCATCACACCTGAAGAAAAACCCAGCCTTTTCCAGGGGGCTTTCCTTGATTGGGGCCATCCCCCCACCCCCCAAGGCTTAAAGTAAAATAAAAACTTACCAGGCCACCATGCTTGCTCTCTGGCAGCCCTCCTGGTCCTTAGAAATGATGGGTGGAGGGGGCGGGGGGATGATATTCCTCCTCGCATTCCCCCACCTCCTGGTGCATCATTTCTATACACCAGGAGGGCAGCCAGAGAGGAGGTATGATGACCTGGTAAGTTTTGATTTTATTTTAAGGCTTTTGGACACCTCAGGTAAAAGTCAGACAGGGCCTGCATTTATGAGTGAGATCTATTTGACAGTAGAACAAACTGCCTCATTGGTTCATAGTTTCCATTCCACCGGAGATAATTTAAGCAGAGGAATACTGTCAGGAAAACTACAGCCATACTCTGCATTGCATAGCCTGCACTGAGCAGGAGGTTCAGTTTTGAAAAGTTAACTCTTTTAGAGTACAATTCTCAGGGCCTCTCTAGCTATACCCTAATTATTCTACTGATGCCTTTTTATGAAGTCCTAGGGCTACAGGTTTAGAAAGGGGTATTTACTATTATTTTCTCTAGCACTTCCCAAACTACAAACTTCAGGATTATATATGATGGAACTATGGCAGTTAAAATGAAATCAAAGTGCTGTAATTGCTTAGTGTGATTGGGCCCTCAGACTTCACATGTCCCATTTTAAGTGGTGTACCCTGGGAACTGTACTCGAAAAAGTTTGAAAGCTGTGGGGGACTAGATAACTTTCAAGGTCTTTTTGAACTATGGTTCTAAAGGATGACACCCACCTTCTGTTGGGAGCCTTTAGCAAGAGACTTGGCACAAGTATGAGGCATAATTCTAACTCGGTTTTTCTGTAGTAACTGTGCACACAACAATGGGATCCAAATGATTTGCCAATCCTGAGCTAAGCTTCATTAAAACACCCCATGCAAATGGGCTCATTAACACCCAGATATGCTTCTTGCAATATGGGCTATAAAAGTCCCATTTCCCAGCCTCCTGCTTAAGTTACCAAATCAAAAGCCCCAAAATGGGAGAAGAATTTAGAGCTCATCAAACCATCCAGAGTTTCACACGTTTGTCTGACTTTAATGCAAATGGGATTTGCTGCTGAGTTAGTTTGATTGCTGACAGTAAAGCAAACAATATAAACCATATAAACCTGAGCAGTAAAAAGGTGGGATTACTGAGATGGGTTGCTGAGTTGAGATACCATGCCAAATATATGTTATAGTTTTGGATTTCCAGTCTGTTTTCAATATGCTACTTCCAGGAACCATTCCCACACAGAACCTCCAATGCTCCCAATTAATGTGAGGATAATATGTCACTGTAGACCTTCATTGAACGGCAAATCTTGTCATCTCTAGCTGGTATATGTATTTGTCAGGAATGTTGGGAGTTGCAGTACAAAAAATCTGGTCAACTCTGTGATTTCACCCTGTTCTTATGCTTTTCATGGCCTTCAATGTATCCTCCATGGAAGGGGATTGGACTGGATGAGTCTTGTGGTCTCTTTCAGCTCTATGATGCTATAATCTCCATGATTTAGATATATTAGGATTTGACATCATTGTTATTGAAAGAGCACAGGTATGGGATGCCAACCTTCTGATGATTCTAGATACAATGTAGGATGTGGATTAGGTTGATAGGAGAATCTAACAAAAATGCTACAGTGCTGGTATAACCATATGAGCAGCTTCCTCATCTTGAAGTACAATATTATTCACTACCCTAAACCTGTGTGGCTTCCATTAGTTTTAACTGGCACTTGCCTGAAATAATTTCCTGATATATTCAACCACTGTTTGAAATCAAGCAAATTCTAAATCACCTCTTCAAAGCTAAGCAAGGTCAGGTTAGGCTAGTACTGGGATGGGAGACTGCCAATGACTCCAAGATGCTGCAGGCTGTATTTCACAGGAAGAAACTGGCATAAAGAAAGCCCTTTGGAATTTATGGGGTTGCCATGTGTCAACGGGTGACATGAAAGCACATACACACAAACAATATCATAAAGCAGAGGCAGCACCTATCTGTACCTTCATATTCTATTTTCCTATACATACTGTCTTGTGATTTTCATATTTTTAAAAAGCTGCTAGATATAGCTAAAAATCTGTCAATCAAATACCATATTTACTCAATTCTAGTGCTCATCTAAATCATCTCCCCAAAATTTAGTGTGTGCATTAGAGTTGCCTAATATGGTAAATGTTTTTTTAGGCTTCAGGGTTTTGAAAATTGAGGTGCACATTAGATTTGATGGCACATTAGACTCAAGAATACATGGTATATATACCTACCCACATGATAACATTTCTTACCAGTGAATGTGTATGTGTATGAGAGAGTATATGACAGAAAAAACTAGCAAGATTATCTGGTGTTTTTTTCTGATACTTCCTTGCATTCTAAATTAGATGTGGATATATACAAACACTGTACTATAAATGACAACATGATATATGCTTTATCCAGTTATATTGGTTAAATCCTATTAGCTTCAGTGGAATTACAACTAAAGACAGGCTTTTTTAGTTTAAAGGTGTCATGGCAGGGGAATTATTGCTCGTAAGAATCTATTTTACTATTGTTTTTTTCACAGATGTTGGTCGTACAGAAATGTTTGCCCAGATGTGTGGCCCTCTGAGTATTACTGGCTGAAAATTCCTATAATCTCCAGGTGAAGAATGACTGGCGAGGCTTTCAGACAGCATCTGAAGGATCAGATTGATATACTCCCAACTTAGAGACTACACTGGCCCAAACAAATTAATTTGGTACCACTGGAAATATGCTCTATCTTTAACTCTGTCTTTAAGGTGTTCTCTGTCTTTATCCTAAATCTGCCATAGCAAGCTGGCTCACAAAAGAAAAACTCTACAAGAATTACACCTAAATTAACAGGTTTAGGATGAGCAGAAGTGCCCTCTCTACTATCAATAGCCATCTGTTTGTTGGCTGTCCTGGTTAAAAATATATATTGTTTTGTTGGAGTTAGTAACGTTGTCATCCTATTCATATATTATTAAGTTGCATGTTGCCCTACAGCAGTTTCAGCATGGCATATATTTATAGTGAGGTCCAGTTTGTTTTATCCATATCTTCTCTTTCCTGTATCATTCTAACCTGCAGTCATTTTGTCTCCCCCCCCCCCTTTTTTCCTCCCTTCAATCACGTATTTGATTTTTCACAACTATTTTAAGATAGCTAACATCTGTCCATGAACTATCCTTAGTTGATGTGGAAAACCTGCATGGTCAACCTAGGCCTGATAAAGTACAGATATAAAGTGAAATAGCATAATTTGCTACCCCTCATTTAGATCTCATTGCTGAGCCCAGCTTGGGTGGGGTTTTCATATTTTGAATGAAAAAAATTCAGCTGTTTGCTGATGGACTCTACTGGATCTGATCTTCATATATTCAGTAGAATAAATGCTTCTTGAATTGTGTTAAGTACAGCCTCCCAACTGATTTTTCAAACGGGCATGTTTTCACCTGGCCTTTCATGTCTTTCATGTTCATGGCATTTTTCATCCCTTTTTTGTCCTTCTTGTTCTTCTTTTTCTTGCAGCAGCATTTCTTGCAGATGCAGAAACAGCAGGTGAGGATCAGCAGCCCGGCTACTACAGCAATGGCAATCAGGGCCCATGGTGGCACTGTAAAAAACGAAATGGGAATACTTAGCATGATATCGCTACAGTCTCAAAACAGAGGAGAATATAGCTACAGGTTGCACTGCAGCTAACACTGTTAATTTAAAGATTATTTCTACTCTGCCTTTTGGTCCAGGCCCCTTCTACATCCCATTCCCCATCTTTGCTGCAGCTTATCTGAAAAAAGAAACATCTAATACTAAAAGTACCCATTTAAAATTAAAGTTTAAGAACTCCAATATAGGAGGACTAAAACATGCATTAGTTAAGTAGAAGGTACAATGGCTACTTAAACTGTGGAAAGTTTGCCACACACCACATTTAGGTGATATGACCTCAACACCCCCTTTGTCTGAGCCCACCAGATGCACCTCGGACCATAAGCCATACGTTTTGACATGTGGTAGGTCTTTACAAATACATATTACTTTCCCTAGTATATATTTTGATAGACTGAAATAATTAATATCCTTCTAGCCAGCTTCCTAAACCCTAAAATCAAGATGATTGCAAAAGATCTGAAAGAGTGGGTTTTCTCACCATCTTAATCAACCCCACCTTTCTTTTCTTACTTTTCATTGATTCAACTTCAAAGACCAATGGATTCCCCTCTCTCTTTAGGAAGAGACCCATTAAGCTAGGGTGTTCACTGTTATCCTACACAGGCTATTTAGTTATGAATATGGAACTAAAGAACATCTCCTGCTTGACCTCCCACCCACAAGCCCACCAGAAGCCGCACTGAGCAAAGGGGGTCTGTTCAGCTGCTAACTAGGTCCAAGTGGGGCGGCATTTCCAGCCTCCTCCCACCAGCTCAGAAGGCTGTAATGAGGAATGGTGATAGGAGTCCTGCTTGCCATGTTGTGTGTCTGTCCAGTGTGTTCCATACCTCCCATATATTGAGATGAGCTAGTCTCAGATTGGGTGCACACTGGTAGTATCTAAAGCCCCTTCCACACAGCCGTATAAAATCCACATTGAACTGGATTGTATGGCAATGTGGAATCAGATAATCAAGTTCAAAGATATTTTGTACTATCTGCCTTGATATTCTGGCTTATATGGTTGTGTGGAAGGGCCCTGAGAAGCTGAAGCCAATTTGATTTACAACATGGCTCAAGTCAGAAATAACAGTATATTCCAGCTGAGCATCAACCAAAGGAAGAAACCAGAAGGATCAACCAATGTTGAAGTCAGAACATGAAGTTTTGATAAGGGCATTTGACATGTTGCCATCAGCAGATAAATTTGGTTGGCTGAGTTCTTAAATAGCTGGCTGCAAATAGCAGAGGCTATATGTAAAAATACCTCTTCCTGTTTCACAAAAATTACTACCTCAGTACTTTATCCTGATTGAACCTGCATGGAACTCCTTGCTCAACCATTCATTTTCTACAGATTCACCTCCCAGGAATTGTGGGATACAGCTTCCAATTGTTGCAACCATGCTTGCTGGTAGGAGGGGGTTGGAAATCCCCTCCTTGTGCTCTGATCAGTAGCTGAACTTCGTTTGCTCGATGTGGCTGCTGACTGTTAAGGAGGAGTATTTCCAGTTGTGAGAATAACGCCAAGATCATGACTATGTAGTGTCACTGAATATAAATCTGTAACTCTAGATTACCAAACTGTAACTGTAATACTGAATTCAAACCACGACACTAATTTCTTCAGAATACTACATCCGAAAGTTGGGCATCCCCACAATGGTGTCTCACAAGTACATTTTTTTTGCCTACAAGAAATTATTACACTTTCTGCCAAAAAGATATAAGACTAGAGTGATTCAAAGCAGCAGGTTTAATGCCAGACTATCCCTTTGCATGCTACAGATATGAACAAAGCAATATTCAAACATCCCCAGGGTAGAATAACAAATGTGTACTCCTTACAGGGAATTTTGTTTATTTCATTCATGAACTTCTCTTTAATTTTGGCAAACACATCCTCCTTGCTCTCCACTGGGCCTGATATTGTTGAGTTGTCCGTAGAGAGTGATGGTGGTGCCACTGTTGTAGTTGGGGATGCTGCTGGACCACCTGTAGTAGCAGCTATAATGGGCTCGGGGTTGGCAGGTTTTTTGAAGAGATTCCACTTCATCTTGACTGTTCTTCAGGCTTTCTGAAAAACAAAGGAAATCTGATAATAACAAACCAGACCTTCTAATGGGGTTTGAAAATGTTGTGTTTTTGAGCTACAATGTTCAGAATCACTCAACAACCATGACTACTGGGAACTGTAGTCCAAAAAGGAACTCCCAAGCTTTGGTACAAAAATAATTATATTTCATACTGAAGACAAAACTGGAAACTGCTTCTTACATGTGATATGACAGAGACAGAAGGGTTTGCTTTGCTGGTTCCTTCTCAAAAATAGAAATAGCATAGTAAGCTGCTGACTATTGAGCTAGTCTACTGGTGCATTGACTGGTCGTGGCTCTCCAAGGTCTCGGGCAGGAATTACTCCAGTTGTATTTAGAGATATCACGGACTGAATGTGGGGTATTCTGCATGCAAAGTGCTCTGTACTATTCATAGCCATATTGCTGGCAACATATATAGCTCTACACCTTTGAAAACATACTGTTATCTGTTTTGCTGTTCTCTTTATTTTGACCTTCATGCACTCAAAAAAGGATTGTAAAGGCAGTAGCTGTTTGCTTTGCATGTTGTAGACTGGCACACCCAGGACTACAGTTGGGTTAGCTAGAGAAGAATCCCATTCTTTCCCAGCAAAAGCTTCCTATTATGTTTTATACTGGCATTGAATGTTAGCCTTTTTTTTTTACTTTGGAAGCCACCCTGATCATGAGTCTCAATGGGGAGAGAGGGCGGGTTAAAAATAAAGTATTATTCTTAATATTCCTTGCATTTATTACTATAGATAAGTTGCTTCATCCCAACCCAAAGCCTGAGTTCTCCCAACCTTCCTTCTTCTTCATCCCTATGCCAGTGCTGCTTTCAGCAAAGCAGAGAACAAGAAGGAAAAGGAGAGGTGTTTGAGTATAAAAAAAAGTCTTTGCAAAAAGAAGCATCTTTGTCAGAAGCTTCATTAATCTTCTTGTAAACTGGAAAAGGAAAACAAGACGCCTGGGGGAGAGGGGAATGAAAACAAGACCCAAAGCCTCAAAATGATGGTGAGAACTGGCACAATTTTGATACAAGTTATAAAACATCCAATGTATCTCAACATCTTCTGTCTATGGTGATTCATGGATAACATATTTTCTTTGAGATTAGCTTTTCTAGAGTGCTCAAGTGGACACACACACAAAGCCATCCTGAAATAAGGATGTAAACAACAAGACCCACAAGCTGTGTTCTATAATTATAGGTATGGGCATATTTTCCCATTTCAAGTTGTCATTGTGAAAAGGGGAGGTGATATTGGGGCAGTATTCCATATGACAGGACATTATGTTGTCAGAACAAAGCCTTGAGAGGCTAATGCTGAGTAGCCCGCAGTGATTTTGGCAAGAAAGGAGAGATGTAAGGAGACCCGCTGAAATATACAAGCCATCTGCTCTAATCTCTTGTCTGTCTTCAGGCTGCCTTATCAAAAATTCAGAGGACAATATTTGAGTTCTGAACATGTGAGATGCATGTTCAGATTCTCCATCCCCTTAATCTCTGGGGGGAAGCATTATGAAAAAGCAACATCCCTCTGTCTAATGATAATCTTGTAAAGATATAATGAAATGTAAATACCCCACTTTCTCTCGACTAAGGTTTACAGAGCTACTGACAAAGAGAGGGAATATATAAAACCCCCAAAGTCTTGTCAAAATAACCTTCTTTTATCCCAAGTGACTCCAGAACCACTTTTACTCTTCCCTTATGCAGTATAAAGAGCCATATATCATCATATTTCAATCAGTGTCTTCTTCCATCAAAACAGAAGCAAAACAATTCAAGAATCTCAGTGGGAGTGGAGGAGAAAGTCAAGTGGGAACTGCATGCACCTGCATGATAAATAGTGACCATATGGCTATCTTAGAAATAAAATTGGGAGTACTTCCATATGCTTTGAGAGAGAGAAAGCACCCAAACCCAGGATTTAAAATGACACAGGAAAATCTAAATGAAGGATATACGCTTGATATTTTTAAAGGCACAAATGCCATTGCAAAGTGGTGAAATATGATAACTAATCAGTCAAATCAAATCATATACTCATTTTCTGTAACAGTAGAAAAATAGTCAATATGGGAACACAACAAACCATATTTCTAAATAATACTAAAGGGCTTCTTCTCGAGGTCATCCACCTGAATCAACTTCAGTACACATTTCGTCTACTGCTACATCTCTACTTGAGCCCTTTGTCTCTAAAACCATCTCCTGGGCTTTACTCCTTTTAAATTTAGTTCTAAATTGAATGCTAACTAAATATTGACTTCAGTTAATACTCTTAAGTACACCAATTTCTTTTGCCAGTCTGAACATGATGGAAATGAAATTCTGATCCTGAACATCCACCTCTTCAATGATGAGACAAAGTTGAATGAATAACATTTCTGCATGTAACCACAGGGCTATCAAAGTAGCATTTACAATATTCAGGTGAAACTATCAAATTCCACAAGGAATTCCATCTGTAGGCTTTTAGTTTGTACCATAGGGGTACAAATAGAAGGGTTGCTGGTATGCAAATGGATACTGGGTAATACAACAATGCTTTAGTGCTGTTCCGTTACTGTATTAAGGGGAAGTCTCCTGATACTGTGACAATGAAGAGAAGACTAATCTCCAGGAAGACTGACTGTTTGGGCATCAGGGAATCTACTCAATTTTGGTTTGAAAGTTGAGGGAGCTATTCAATGTGCTAAACCAGTGGTCTGCAATCTTCCTAATGCCACCATCCCTTAATACAGTTCCATAAAATTATTTTTGATGCTACTTCATAACTGTAAATTTGCTACTGTTACGAATTGTAATGTAAATATCTGATATGCAGGATGTATTTTCATTCACTGGCACAAATACCTGATACGCCCAAATTTGAATACTGGTGGGGTTGGGGGGGGGGGGTTGATTTTGTCATTTGAGAGTTATAGTTGCTGGGATTTATAGTTCACCTATAATCAAAGAGCATTCTGTACTCCACCAATGAAGGAATTGAACCAAACTTGGCACACAGAACTCCCATGTCCAACAGAAAATACTAGAAGGGTTTGGTGGGCATTGACCTTGAGTTTTGAAGTTGTAGTTCACCTTCATCCAGAGAGCACTGTGGACTCGAACAATGGTGGATCTGGACTAAACTTGGCATGGATACTCAACATAACCTAATGTGAATATTGGTGGAGTTTGTGGAAAATAGACCATGACATTTGAGAGTTGTAGTTGTTGGTGTTTGGGCTGAGCTATAACTCTCAGAATCAAAGAGCATTTGGAACCCCACCAACGATGGAATTAGGCCAAACTTCCCACACAGAATCCCCATGATCAACAGAAAATACTCCATTTTCTGATGTTATTTAGCAACCCCTCTGACAGCCCCTCATGACCCCCCCCCCCCCCCAGGGTCCCAACCCCAAGGCTGAGAAATGCTGTGCTAAACTTATTTTGAGGTGGAATTCATCACCTTGGAAAGCTCCTTTAATATCAGATTAAAGCCAATAATTTATTTTAATCTGAAATCAGAGTCACTAGACATCCCTGAATGATACTATCTAGCTCAGTTACTATCATCTTATTCAGGAGCTGAATTTTCCTATTAATTTGGTTAAGTCGGCTGCACTTTCTTTAGAAGGGGGCACCTATTTACCAAGTCACGAGACTTGGTATACAAGTTTGAGTCTTTGACTTGGATTAAATTTTGCACTCAGCCATGGAAACCCAGTGGATGAACTTGGACAAGTCATTATCTTAGTCTTAGAGGAAGGCAACGACAAAGTTCTTCTGAATATATATTAACAATAAAACATTATGATAGGATTGCTGTCAGTCAGCAACAATGATGGTCATCCGTAAGATTTCTACATTCAGTACTGAGCCATGCATTGATGAAAGATTAGGAGTATAAACACTATGGACGAGTAGCCAGTGCACAGCTCTCCTGAAAAATATTTTTGTCCTTTCAGAGAAAGAACATTTGCAGAACAATAATTTTTTCCCTGCAGGGATGACCAAAGACATTTGACCTTTGAGAGCCAGAGGGTTCCTCCTTCAGATACAAAAGCAAGTGGACCAGCAGAGGCTCTTTTTCCAAGACTGCCACCACACTTAATTCATTATGTTTATTTAAGAGTACCAGGGAGGATGTGTGACAAATGCACCTCTGTCCTCCAACACATGGAAATCTGACATATCACTAATCTCACCCACCCATGCACTGACCCCTGCCCAGTTCCTGAGATATTTGCCTCAAGCTATTATAGGATCAACTCTGTTTTTCTGACATGAACCAGAAATCCGGTCAAGTCAACTCTTTACATCTCTCTGTCTTCTATAATTAGGCCAGAAGAAAACACAAAGCAGTTGGCAGGGAAGTCCCAAGTTAATGTTGAGTTATATAGTTTAACAAGCACATGTGGTGAATCTAAACTGTGTTGTACAGATTTTGAGCTTATAGTGGAAAGGACTATAATATGGCATGCCTATTAAGAGGACATGTGGTCCACCATGCAGAAAGCATGCCCTCTGGCACTGGTGGAAAAAAAGAAGCTCCCATTTCAACCTGCTGAACTTTTCATTGCCTGTGCCTTCCAGCAGGAATCCATATCTGTTTCTTCTTCCATTGCAAAAGGAAAGAAACATCACAGGCTCTGCTAGAGTCATTTCACAATTGAAATCGAAGATATCCAACATCTTTATAATGTCTGACAACTACAACTTAGGAAACACAAAATAACAGCAATTTAGCTGTGTTCTTTATGTACGTAGCTGCCAAATTGATCTTTCTTCCTAGATAACATGCATAGAATCATATAATCATAGAGTTGGAAGACACCTCAGGGGCCATCCAGTCCAACCCCCTGACAGAAGCAGGGAAATCAAATTCAAAGCACCCCTCCACCACATTTCAGAGCAGAGAGTTCCACTGCTGAACAGCTCTCACAGTCAGGAAGTTCTTCCTAATGTTCAGGTGGAATCTTCTTTCCTGTAGTTTGAAGCCATTGTTCAGTGTCCTAGTTTCCAGGGCAGCAGAAAACAAGCTTGCTCCCCCCCCCCTCTGACTTCCCCTCACATATTTAAACATGGTCATCATGTCTCCTCTCAGCCTTCTCTTCTACAGGCTAAATATGCCCAGCTCTTTAAGCTGCTCCTCACAGGGCTTGTTCTCCAGACCCTTAATCATTTTAGTCAACCTTCTCTGGACACATTCCAGCTTGTCAACATCTCCCTTAAAATGCAGTGACCAGAACTGGACACAGTATTCCAGGTGTGGTCTGACCAAATTCTTTGGATATTTTTTTCTTTCTATATGTATTTTATTTTACTGGCCATGTTGGAGGAGCAGCTCTTGAGTCTATGTGTTGTAGCTCTTCCATAGTCAATGGCACCTATTAGAGTCATTCTAGTGGCCAAAAAAGGTCATCAAAGTATCTGGCTAGGAGCGACCATGGAGGAAATACAAAAGTTCTTGGTATGAACAATATTCAATACCTCACTCCTGATTTTCCTTGCTTACTTTAGTCTCCTAAGCACTCTCCAATTTCATGCTGGTTTTAAAAAATTCTTTTCCTTTCTTATCTCCTTTTCCTTATCTGTATAGATCTAGACATATTAAAGATCAACAATGCAATGTGCATACTCCCAAATTGTATGCTCTGAAATAATGAGACCCCCCTTCTTTTTCTCTTTTTCTAAGTATGTTCTCTCCCTGCAATTTTAAAAAGAAATGAAAAGATCTGTTATATGCCCCAAAGATTTCTCCATGATTTTCCCATGGGTCAAAAAAAATTCCTTAACTTTGGTCCTCAACCTGCCCTTGACTTTGACATTAGATCGATTTATGTATAAGTACAGTATTTATTTATTCACTCAGTTTATATATTGCCTTTCTGCTTATATAGGATTTTTATTCTATGAACGGGCATACATTATACATTATTTCTTACTCATATATGTATATACCTACTTTCTGAATCAGCACTGTATAATGGTTTGAGTGTTGGATGAGGAAACTGGGAGAACAGCCCTGGAAACCCACGAGGTCACTTTGGGCAAATCTCTCTTTCAGCCTCCATGGAACACAAAGATAAATCTCCTGGAGAACAAATCTTGCCAAGAAACCCACATAATAGGGTCGCCTTAGGGCAGAAATCACACAACAACAACAACAACAACAACAACAACAACAAACCTCCTTACTATAAAATCTCTAAAGACATAAAAATTAGAAACAGCAAAATCATTAAAATGGTAGAACAATATAAACCATTAAAGAAATTAAGACCAAACTTAAGAGACACATTCAAATACCTTTTCTAAAAGCAGCACAGGTATGGACCACTTGTAATTCCACTCAATGCATTTTTTCAGTACTGCTGCATATGACCCTGGAATGTATCAATTCACAGCAACAGCAGGCCAGATTAAAACAGGCAATGTGGCAACTCTAGTCACCTCATGGGACCCAGGTTTTGTGACACTAGGCAAACAGCTTGCCAGTTTCCCAAAGAGTCTAATTAGTATTTAAAACGAAGTGGATAAATTTAAAGGTTATTTCATGGTGACTGCTAATGGGATGCTCATTAGAGGTCAAGGCGGTCTCTTCCTCAAAGATTGTAGGGGTTCTTTTTTCTCCATTTTCTCTCAAGCATCAACATGAGCTTCAGCTAGATAAGACACAAGATGGTGGGGGTGAGCTTTCCTGATAAATTCAGACTAAATTCACCAAGCTTTGTATTTTTAAAGGTTTTATAAATTGGTTTTTGGATTACATGAATGGGCCATTACCAACCAAATATAAATTTAGCACTGACGTTAGAATTTAACATGAAGGACGGGGTGGGATGATGCTCTTCCACCATCTAGTCTTTGCTACGCACGTCTCCCATGCTCAGCTATGAAACTACTCATTGCACCCACACAATTTTAGAAGAATTGGATCCTGCCACCATCTCATCTAGTTGCTCCCTTCTCAGCTTCACAATTTTGACTTTGTTCCATTCGCAAATCCCCTTGTCTCCTGAACTTGTCATTTCACTCCTTCACAGGAGAGGAGGCCTACATATTTATGAGTCAATATTTATGGCTGACTGGTAAACAATGAGAGTGCCTGTGGGCAGCATCTCATTTTTGCTCTTTGGCATCTTTCACTGATTAATGCCAGTACTAGCAAACCTGAAACGGGCATGCAAGTGCCTCTATAGACCAAGGGTAATAGATTCTTTTTCCCTATGAAATAATTTAACAGAGGGGAGAGGTTAGACAGACAAGGGGTTGCGGGAGGAGAAAGAAGGAGGGAGAGAAAGAAAGAAAGATTGCTCTGCAAAAGCCATTGTGCCAGTTGAATGGCTAATGAGTCAGTCAGTCTCTCCTTTTCTGCTTCTTCCCCAATGTAACACAGTACATTTCAAGCCTTCATCAATCAGAAAGGGGGGGGGGGGGTTATTTAACAACTATGCTTCAACTTAAATGACAGCTTCTTAAGGCTGAAATAGAAACAGAGGGGGAGAGGGAAAGAGGTAAGCACCTATCCATCAGGCCAAATCTGTTGGTGGTGGTAGGAAACACATGCTAAGAGGCACTTTTGAACAGCAATTGGATTCAAGTTGAAAGTTGCAATACCAAAACGCAAACTATTTTGAATGCTTAAAATGCACAGCTAGAAAGATAAATTGCTGAATTGAATAATGCAGCATGACCCGCAAAACTGTGGATAATAAGGATCCTGATAAGTTGACAAAGACTTCAATTTGTTAGCCTCTTTAGGTCCTCCTGAGCTATTCTATGTTATGCTTGAGCCAGAAGAATCCCATAGAATTGCACTGAAGGCTCTAGAAAAGTGCACAAACATTTTTGGGGGACAGGGATGGGACACAACAGAATATTTTTTGCATGTGTAAGTGAAACAGTGGATGTTAAGTCAATGAAAAAGGGGGTTATGCTGTATTTACAAATACCAATCCATTAACAGAGGTCTGAACAAAGATAATGGCATACATATATCAATACACGAGTCCTCACTAATGCACATACCACAAAGGAATCTTCCCAGAGAGCAGGCATGTAGCCAGGGGGGGGGGGGGGGCTCGGGGGGCTTCAGCCCCCCCTGAAATTCTCATGATGGTTCGCGAAAAGGCCTTACTGGTGCATTATTTAAACTGTTATGTTTATTAATATCATGATTTGATCACCATTCTCAATATATCCCATATGTATGGGGGTATTGGGGTAATGATACAAAAGGTTTGCTAGGCTAGACCCTCTTTCACTCAGACTCAGCCCCCCCCCCGAAACTCAGCCCCCCCCGAAACCCCCCCCCTGAAAATTTTTTAGCCCCCCCCCGAAACGAAATCCTGGCTACGGGCCTGCCAGAGAGTTTTGAACCCTAGAAAACAGGCTTTTCTTAAGCAGTTTTATTGCATTCCTGCATCAAGTTCTGAAAAACTTGTATTACCTTACCAGCCTTTTGAAAACTTAGGGCATGTGACATGATTTGCATCTTTCTAGATCCTATTTCTTTAAGTTACGCTCCTACAACGGCTAAATATATTATGATTGAGGCTTTAATACTAATTCAGTACTGTACCCAAAGATGTGTGTTTATATATCCGCGAAAGTTCATGCAAAAATAAAAACAAGTTAGTTCTAAATGTTTTGCCATATTCCTTTTTCCCCTCCCCTTCCTTCCTTTGTTTTAAATTGTTATAATTGTAAATAACTAAGTAGAGAAAATGGAGGTGGTTCGGAGGCAAGGGAGAGCCTTCTACCCTGTTGATTTAAGGTGTACAAGTTGCATGATTAGATTTAAATACCGAAATAACATTCTGTCGTCCATTAGACAAAAGATACACATAATCTCATGTGTGGTTTTTTTTCTACTTTCGGGTACTCTGCTATTCTGTGGCTACTATCCAAACAAAATCCCACATTCTCTGACTGTATTTCATCCAAATATAACACTCACTCAATCAGTAATGTGATTTTCTCTTATCTTTGATTATTAGAAGTACAGACTTTGTGGCTTTTGTCATCATGCCAACTTCCTCTCAATCTCCCTTCACTTATTCCAAACTCTGTCAATTATGTTGCAACATTTTGATTGATTGAGTTTTTTATTCCCATTTCTCTCATTGTCCCAATGGACCAAGCATTACCTTTTCTTCTTAAGTCAGTAAAGGAATACAGATTGCACTGGTAGCTGTAGACGATTTTCTAAATATTTCTGCAGCAGGCTCTACATCTTTGCTTATTTTATTCTTAAAGAAGAGGATACTAAATTTAAAGTTTTCACCCCACTGGGAATTATTAAGATTTTCACCATATTTTTTGAGCATCTGAGAACTACATTTTACAATTTCATTTTTTTTTTACATTTTGTAATTCTTTGTAAGCAAATTTATTTGCACAATACCCACTGCATAAAATTCAACAAAAAATAAAACATGGGGGAAAGCATTTTAAGGCATGTGCCTGTTTTTAATTTCACTAAGGGATTGTGGCGCAGCTGGCTGAGTGTCAGCTGCATTAAGATCACTCTGACCAGAAGGTCATGAGTTTGAAGCCAGCCTTGTTGTCGACCTTTGCAACCCGAAAGACAGTTGCATCTGTCAAGTAGGAAAATTAGGTACCACCTATGTGTGGGGAGGCTAATTAACTAATTTACTAAGTTATGAGGCCATAAAAAGACTCCAGCAAAAAGCACTCCAGCAAAGCATGCGGGGAATGCAGAAGCACATCATCAGTGTCGCAGATGGACAATGAAAGTGACAGCTCCTCTGGTGGCCAGAAAAAGTTAAATAGCCTCTGTGTATGTCTTTATACGTTGTATGTCTAATTGGCATTGAACGTTTGCCATATATGTGTACATTGTAATCCACCCTGAGTTCCCTGTGCGGTGAGAAGGGCGGAATATAAATGCTGTAAATAAATAAATAAATAAATAAATAAGGATTAATTTCATAACAACCGATCATTTCATTGATGAGGCTGAGAAAATGTACAATTATTTTTACTACCCCAACTTAGCACTTATTTATTCCACCAAAGAACAGCTGCAAATTCCTGCAAATATATATAATTGGTTGTTTGATGTCAATATGGTCAATTGGTGTTGGGATTGAGTGGGTTGTTAATTGTATCCTTGTCTGCTTTTGTGGTGTGGCACTGAATGTTTGCCTCTATGTGTTTTTAGTGTGTTGGAACCTGCCCTGAGTCCCCTTGGGGATTTTATTTATCATATCAGGAGTGAACCAAACAGCTGTATTGTATTTGTTTGAAAAACAAAACAAAAAAACAAAAACAAATAACCCACAAAGTTTGCAAACTTGGCATTCTATTAAATGTCCTTTGACCAGTAGTTGGCCACTTGGAGTGCCTCTGGTGCTGCTATAAGAAACTCCTCCATTGTGCATGTGTCAGGGCTCAGGCTGCATAGTATTAGGTAGTCTGTGGTTTGCTCTTCTCCACACTCGCATGTTGTGGACTCCACTTTGTAGACCCATTTCTTAAGGTTGGCTCTGCATCTTGTGGTGCCAGTGCACAGTCTGTTCAGCGCCTTCCAATTGCCCCCGTTTCCTGTGTGCCCAGGAGGGAGTCTCTCATTTGGTATCAGTCATTAATTGAGGTTCTGGTTTAGCCTGCCACTTGTGGACTCTCACTTGCTGAGGTGTTCCAGCAAGTGTCTCTGTAGATCTAAGAAAGCTATTTCTTGATTTAAGTCATTGGCATGAGGGCAGAATAATAATAAATAAATAAATAAATAAATAAATAAATAAATAAATAAATATGGTCTCCTAATATAGGAGCTCAAAATGCCAAAACTGTAGGATATTCTAGAGGAAATTACAGTAAATTGAGACAATTGTAAGAAAAGGACAAATATAACCTAATGTGTTAAAATAATTAATAGTTCTTCCCACCAGAATTATGAAAAATTGGAAAAAGCTTTTGGGTATTCACTGTAGAAGAAGAAAGAGAAGAACCATTAACAACAGGAAGGGAAATGAAATAGGTTATGCCCAAGTCTAAACATGAAAGGCATTTCTGTTGCCTGTCCACCTGACACAAATAGTCTCAACCTTTCATAAAGTGGGTTAGTTTAAACAAATCCATGTATTCCTTGCAAAACAAGTAACACTACGTGCACAGTATTGGGAATATGCAAAGAATAAAATAGAATCCAAAAAAAAGGAAGAAGATCCTAATAGATACACAGCAATGACCAAAAATGCATCCAAAATGCAATTTTAAGAAATTTTGTGAATGATTTAAGGCACAACTTCTGGGTTTTGTGTGCTAAACTGAGAACTTAAAAATTGTCAAAGTGGGCAACAATCCACAAAAGCTCGTGCTAACAGATTTGTTAAAGTGCCATATTTTCAAAATGAAAAATTATCTTCACTGCGCCATCAAAAGCTGTCTGTCCTGATCATACATTTGCTGTCACAGGTAGAAGTGTTGACAGTCAATGAGCACTGGGAGCCAGCACAAAATGGAAGTGTTGGCATGTGTGAATGGATGCAAACTCAGGATGCCACTAATTCAACATTTTTTTCCATAAAAGTCATCTGTGATACAGAAAAACAAAAAAAAAAAATAAGAAAAACAAAAAGAATCGTGTGTCAGGTCTTTAAATAGGCAAGCTGGACAATTAATCCAGCTAACATCTGGTTTCAGCAGGGTTGGTGTCGGAATAGATATGATTGAGAACACATGAATGATTATGTGAAAATAAAAGGAATAGAAGGATAGTATAGCTATCAGCAAACAAGCAAGCAAATTATGAATGAAATTCTATTGGTATCTTCCTCTACATTCGGGGTGGTTTACAGTTGGTGCCAAGACCATAAAATTTGTATTTTATGGTCTTGGCACCAACTGTAAACCACCCCGAATGTAGAGGAAGATACCAATATTTCAATACAATAAAAACAATCGGATGATAAAACCATAACAAAATCAATAAAAACATGAACATTAAGGTCTCCTATTAAAAACATAGTTCAATCACATTGGCCAACTATTCCATTTTCCTATGATTGTGACACTGTATTTAGAAATGCCTGCTCAAAAAGCCAAGTCTTGACTCTCTTTCAAAATGTTAAAAGGGAGGGGGCCGATCTGATAACCTTAGGGAAAGTGTTCCATAGCTGAGAGGCCACCACTGAGAAGGTCCTGTCTCTCGTTCCCACCAGCCGTACTTAAGACAAACGCAGGACTGAGAGCAGGGCCTCCCCAGATGATCTTAAACTCCTGGAGGGGTTCATAAGGGGAGATGCATTCGGACAGGTGACTAGATTGACATTTTTTTGACAAGATTGTCAAAATGACAAGATTGACATTTTTTGTCCAACATATACATTTCACAGTAAGTTCAAAGACATGGATGTTGGGCTCTTCATGTGGTTCCAGGGTGCATATGGATGCACTTTGTCAGCCCACACATGTCTGCTCCTGAAATCTGTGGAAATATTCCTTCATTTCTGCATTGAGTCACACAACATTGCTATTCAACACAAGTGTTTCATAGCACAAACAAGGGCCAGAATTCTGTTTTAAGTCTCCCTTAAGGGTGCAGGTCTTCCTTTTCAAGTACTGTGAAGATTGGTAGTCTTTTCCTTCTGCCGCAATGCCTAAAGCCTCCATCCAACTTAATGTAAAACCCCTGGAGCTCCTTTGCTTGGACATTCCATGGTTCATGGAAAGCAGGCAAGAGTGGAGAAGCATCTGCTGATCTCCCTAAAGCCAAATGTACAATGTTTACACCTGCTTTGGTCCTTTGGGGGTCTCAGCACTGCTCTAATAAAAGTGCATCTGGCTATGGTGAGACAGACAGATGTTTCTATGCTCCTGCTTAGCTTATTTTTCTTCATGGAACAGTTATGTGGGACAATTTCAGGAGCTTTTCTGAAGGGTATATGATCAGTATAGCATACGTTCATAAGCATTTGCATGACATTGTTGGATTGAGGCCAAAGTGTAACTCTGCAAGCCAATGTAAAATATCAGCCTTGGTCTGACATGCTTATTCCCTTTGTTGTCAGATAACAGAAGCATTCACTTGCTGACTTCCTATAAAGAGTATAGGAAACAAGGCAAATGGCAAGGTCAAATATGAAAACCAAATTCATGTTGGTGCAGAATATTTGGACAAAGTGAAAAACCTCATGGGGAGTCACACTAGCGACAATGCTGTCAATTAACACACAGTGCTAATTCACTACATGGAAATAAAATTCTCTGTGATGAAAACTTGGCATTGTTTTCAAACACAAACACTTTCACAGTCTTATGCACCATGCACAAGCCTCTTTTCTTCTGTGCAGTGCTATCGAGACACTTAATAAGGAGTGGTCACGCTATATAGAACAATGGGTGCAATTCACTGTTAATCGATTCTAAATGGGGGCCTTTGAAATGAAAAGAATCCTTGGAAAAGTGCAAAAATATCAATGCATTCATTGCATAGGAGACTTTCACAGTACAAAAGGGAGCAAATGAAATGAAGGGGAGAAGCAATACATGAATGCATTCACTAAGATCCTGTAACAACTTGGACTAACAGATTTGTTGTGGCATAAGCTTTTGTGGACTATGACCTATTTTGTCAGTTGCATGAAATGGTGTGCATGTGCATACACAAGGATTCATTAATTTACACACACACACACACACAGAGGGAGAGCTTCAGGAAGATAATGCTTCATCCACATGCTTGACAGACTTTGATGCACCAAATTGTTAAAGTATCGTTTGACTCATTCAGAAGCAATTTCCCTGCTCAACAATATTCTCTTCATGAGTGCAGGAATAAGCAATATGTTCAAGCACCCTGCTTTAGACTGAGATTTATATAGTACAGTTTCCTGATCTGTCATGGAGTAAGAATTGTGGTTTAACAATTCAGGAAATCTTGTCTGGCTGTAGGTCTCCTTGAGTACCACAGGGAAGTGGGGGTGGGGGGAATAGACAATACACAGAAAGGATTGTAGTGTCCCGTGACCTTGTGTGTGAATGCTAAAAGAGACTATGGGCCAATTTAAACACAGTGCTGGGAATTTGTGATCAGGGCTGACCACATAAGCCACTTGGGGTCCCATATTGGGGAAAAAGTGGAATATAAGAGTGATAGGCAAGTAGGTAGATGGATGAAATATTATATCATATGCATAGCTAAGTAGTCTGACCTCCCCAAATCTGCCACATTGGGCGATCTATTTGGCTGCTAACATTATGCAACAAAGTTTGGAAAAATATGTTCCTGATTTTAAAGTGTTATTCCTGTTTAATTGTGTGGTACCTACTTTGAAAGTAGTTGTTATACTCCAAAAACTTCATTTTTGTGGCTGCCACAAACTATGTTGATTTGATTGAGACCCTATTAGAATATTAACTGAAAAATTATAGTAAAATGTGCTGCAGGATATCCTGCAAAAATAAAGTTTTTGCAGTTTAATAAACTTTTGCTCATGTTTTCATGATAGAATCAATTGATAAATGACATTTATAACCCAGGAACAAAAATCGTGTTACATAATGTAATCAGAGAGTTAAGATGATGCTTCCATCCAACTGCCATCAGCCAGCAAGGTTGCAGCAATTTATCCAATCAGGTGGCTTCCTGCTAAGTAAGTTTGGGAATAAATTCATAATTGTGGCAAGCATGGTTACATAGAGTCCATGATTACAGATACAATATGGATATGTAACTTGTTATACATTTGCAATTGCATTATTGAATTCCAGCCACCATCATGGGGGGTTACTCCTTTCGGAACAGAATTTACCTGATCAGATAACCAAGGGACAAAAAATGTATTTGCATACATAATGTGTACCTGGAGCCCCATCTACGCTGCCATATAAAATCCAGATTATCTGTTTTGAGGTGGACTATATGGAAGTGTAGACACATATAATCCAGTTCGAAGCAGATAGTGTGGATTATCTACTTTGATAATGTGAATTCTATGGCATTGTGAATCCAGCATGGGTGGCACTGGGAGAAAAGCAAGGTATTAATTAAAGTGAAAGAAATACTTAAGAAGGGAATTGTGGGTTATATAAACTGACCTGACAAGTGGGAATGAAAAGTCCTTAATAATGCCAGAAATCCCTGGCGAGACTTCAGGATGGGAAAATGTTATGTAGATCTCCACATTCAAATTGGTTTGTTAAGGAGCAAAATCTGAGACTTTCAGATATTTTTTGTGTATGGGTAAGCCCTCAAAAACCAGTGATAGATGTCAGAAAATTCTGCAGGTGAGTAAATCTCAAGGGCAGCTCAGTGCTTTTGACAAATAACAATTTTTAATCTAATGTTCATCATTTTCCTATTTCACAAAGAAACAGTGATCATGGCAGGTAGTTAAAATCCCCTTTAAAAACTCCCATAAGACAAGCATCCCCACCCTTATGACAAAATAAATTAATTGACAGTTCCCAACACTGTCATTGTACTATTAGGAAAATGCATTTTCCCATTCCCCCCATCTGGAGGAAGGATCGTTGGGACATTTTGTGTTTAAGGACAAAGTCATGCCTGTGCGTTCTTTTAGTAAAAGATTTATGGATGCAAAGTAACCATCTGCAAGGCTATTCTGACTCACAGGGGTTCAATGCAACCTGGACTTTGAATACTCCTCAGCTCTGCCCTCTTCTGGTTTGTGCCAGTCCCTCACCAGCTGCCATTTGAGAAGGGAGCAAACAAGTACCCTGCATACCATGCAAAGAGAGAGTTAATACTGCAGCAGAATAGAAGCAGGGAGAGAAAAGTGCTGAATCACTAAGCCACCTTTCTTCACTGCAGCACTTTTATCCCAGCCTATGCCTTGAGCAATCCCAGAGCAAGCGGGGGGGGGGGGGGGGCTGAGTCAACACTCTTTGACAGGTCACAGGAGCTGCTGCGACTCTGACTCTTCCAGGACAGCATTGCTATACTGTTGAGGGAGGGGAAGAAAGGGAAGTCATGCGTTTCACTCCCCCCCCCCCGCAGTTATTGCAGCTCCTTGACTGCAGAGGCTGTGATGCATCAACACACACTTCACGCTTTTCCATGCTTACAGTACGGCTGCAGCCTGAGCCATTGCGCAATTGCAGGCTTGGTTCAGCACATTTAGTTTCTTGGTTTGTGGAGAATTCTAGTTTCTCTTGCACACTCAGCTCAGCAAGTTTGGCATGTTTAGCTTGGAGAAGAGAAGGTTAAGAGGGGACATGATAGCTATGTTTAAATATTTGAAAGGATGTCATATTGAAGAGGGAATCAGCTTGTTTTCTGCTGCTCCAGAGGGCACTAGGACATGGAGCAATGGATTCAGACGACAGGAAAAAAGATCCTACTTAGGAAAAACATCCTGGCAACAATTGTTGTTTGATAGTGGAATATGCCATGGAGTTTCCTTCTCTGGAGCTTTTTAAACTCCAGTTGGGAGTGTTTTCATTGTGTATGCCTACATGGCAGAATGGAGTTGGGCTGGATGATTCTTTCCACACATATCACACTTCTAAGATAACATTGCTGTTTCCAACTTAAGTGAGAGTGGCTTCTTTGAAACAACTCCCTCTGCAAAGCCAGGAGGAAACTTTTTGTACAGTTGGACAAACAAGCAAATTGATTTGAGGGAGTTTTGACAAATGGCATTTTGTAAATCAGTTAAATGAGCTTGCAGTGCAAACATAAAATCAGAACACTGTGTACCTGACTTCTCTTTCACATTTTATATTCATATTAATTACATGTAAATAACAATTAGTTATCACAAGGGAAGTCTGAGAGGGAATGAAGTGTTGACTACCATAGAAATAGCTCTGGGGGTATTTGTGCTGCTTAGGCAGGGGTGTATGTGGGGCTGAGGGGTGTTCCAACCTCATTCTGCCATGTAGGCATTCACAATGAAAACACTCCCAACAGATGGCCATCCAGCCACTGTTTAAAAAGCTCCAGAGAAGAAGACCCCAGGGTTGCACTGATCTATATCATACCTTTAGATCTCAAAGCACTGGACTTGCCTTATCTTATTCTAATACTTAGAACAACCCTGAACGTTTTTCATATCAGGAGTGACTTGAGAAATTGCAAATCGCTTATGGTGTGAGAGCATTGGCTGTCTGCAAGGACGATGCCCAGGGGACGCCAAGATATTTTATGCTTTACCATCCTTGTGGCAGGCTTCGCTCACGTCCCTGCATGGGAAGCTGGAGCTGACAGAGGGAGCTCATCTGTGCTCTCCCCGGATTCAAACCTCCAGCCTGTCAGTCCTCAGTCCTGCCAGAAGAAGGGTTTTAACCCATTGCACCACCGGGAGCTTCACCCTGAAAGGTAGGTTAATAGTATCACCATATTGTCCTAGTGTCCTACTGTTAGATGATATGGAGATTGTTGTTGTTTCTTGTTTATTTGTTCAGTCGCTTCTGACTCTTCGGGCTGGTCCATGTGGTCACTGAGGTAAGTAAGCGACTGAACAAATAAACAACAAACAACAATAAGAATCACCATATCATCTAACAGTAGGACTCTTTGAAGCTATAAAACATGCTGTCTAAACTATTTTCTTTTAGGCCTTGTAATTATGCTGCATTTGGACATGTTTCTAGGAGACCTAGCTAGAAGTGAAATATCTTCTAAAACTGTTACAAGCTTGCTTATAGCGCAGGTAATTAAATCAGTAGAAAAAGCCTCATCAGTTTAACTGTATGTAGTACATAAACTTTCCACCAAGAGAAATTTTTCTTTTCTAATGTGTACCTACACACACAGGCACATACAGCTACAAAGGAGGGCACTGCTATTTTTATCCTCGCTTGATATTCAGGGAATTGATGCCCTGAACAAACGGGGAATAGAACTGAAAAGAATTCACAGAGCTTGTGTTTTTATTTCAGGCACACTGCGTGTTTTATTGGATTAACCCTAGGATCCAAGATCTAGCCAGTCCCACCACAGGCTTGTGGTGCTTTTTTGCTTTCCAAAGTATAAAAGCAATAAACAATACGATGGAGTTGAGTGTGTTCAAGAAAAAAAAAGAACTAATCTTCTCATTTTCCATTCCCCTCAAAGCAGGGAGATAGTAGCTGATCTCTTGCTCCTCTGCTCCCTAGTTTAATTAGCAAGCAGAAGAAAGGCAGAATTTTGTGCTACAGAAAATCTCCTTGAGATATACAATACAGAAGGGAAGAGACCAAACCACTATACCCGCTTAGGAATGGGTTAACTGGGAATCAACATTCCAGGTAGATGAGGAAGGGAGCCATCACAACTTGGACAAGTTAATTTTTTGGACTATTCCTTCCACAAGTATACTAGCAAAGAATTCTTGGAGCTGTACTTAGCTAATCAACCAACCAACAAACTAACTAAAACCCTACCAACCTTTATTAACCATACCAAGAAGCTTTTATTACCTGAACTCTGGGAAAGGCTGATATCTTGACCTAAAGTGCCACTGGTGTTTGTGAGTATGTGTGTACGTGAGTATGTGTGTACGTGCAAAACATTGTCTTGCATTGTACTTCTGAGTGAGGTTTATTATCCACTTTATTTAAAAGAATCCCTCACCTTGTGCGACTGTGGAGCAGAACAAACAACTCCGCATCTGTATGCTTGTCCACAATGTCCTGCCTCATGTACAGAGGAAGAATTGTTTAAAGCTACAGACAATATGGTCACTGTTGCCTATTTTAGGTCAAAAATATTTAGCCACTTGTGCTCCTTCTATTTTTATCAGTTTTATACTTATTTATGGAGTGCTTTTGATAAGAAAGAAAGAAATCTCCTCCTACAATGGCATTTCAACAAGCAAGGCATTAAAAGTAGTTCTTATCTAGGACTCTTATATTTGCTGTGTTTGTATTCCTCTTTTCTTTAGACACCCAAACCTTAGTTCTAAATGCTCACCCAAAGCTTTAAGTTATGGAGACTCAAGGAAAATTCATTTCTATTGGGGGGGGGGGGGTATTGTTTACATTCCCATCCCACAGCCTGACCAGCAAAATACTTATCCGTTGTGGCCTAAATTCACTCAATATTCAAGAAGCAACTAAAGCAGTCATAACAAATAATAATAATAATAATAATAATAATAATAATAATGACCTAACGATCGTGTTAAAAAACAAAGTATGGATTGTCAATGTTGCAATCCCAGGTGACAGCAGGATTGAAGAGAAACAACTGGAAAAGCTGACATAATATGAGGATTTAAAGATTGAACTGCAAAGACTGGCACAAGCCAGTAAAGGTGATCCCAGTGGTGAGCGGCATGCTGGGTACAGTGCCTAAAGACCTTGGCTTATATATAAACACAATTGGTGCTGAACAAAATTACCATCTGCCAGCTGCAGAAGGCCACTTTACTGGGATTTGCATGTATTATTTGCCGATACATCACACAATCCTTCACACTTGGGAAGTGTTCGACTTGTGATCCAGTACAACAGCCAGCAGAGTGATCTTGTCTGCTGTTGACTCATCTTGTTGTGTTTCAAATAATAACAATAATAATAATAATAATCATCATCATCATCATCATCATCATCATCATCATCTTTATTTATACTTTGCTCTATCTCCCTGAAGGGACTCAGGGTGAATTCCAAACATAAAAGGAAAGCATTCAATGCCCGAATACAACAATACATCCATACTAACAAAATTTAGCAACCTGAAGATATAAACACAAATTATGACTTAACAACTAAAATTAAATAAAGAACGCAGCCTGTTATAGCAGACATAAGCCAAAACATCAAACATCGAACAGAAGCAACCATTTCCCACTTCCTCGGGGCAAATAGATTGATCATTGCTCAAGATATCTATTGAGCTAGTGGGCTAAGCAGGGCATGGATACAGATGGTAGCTATTAATCAGAGTAGTATTGGTAGTATTACCAATGACTACTCCTTCTCGTAAGCCAATGAGCAAAGGTATGTCTTCAGCTGTTTCTTAAAAGTGGGGAGGGAGGGGCCATCTTTAACTCCTTAGGCAGGGAGTTCCAGAGGTAATGTCAAATACACAACAACAAATAATGTAAAGTACACAACAAACAAAAACAACCCTGAGTTGCTGTGAGTTTTCTAGGCTGTATGGTTATGTTCCAGAAGCATTCTAACCACATCTCAGAGATGTGACTGAAACATTAGGAGAGAATGCTTTTAGAACATAGCCATACAGTCTGAAAAACTCACAGCAACCCAGTGAATCCAGCCATGAAAGCCTTTGACAAAAACAACCCTGTATGCAGTTACATCTGCGGTTGTTGAATGATTTGAAAAAGTTTTGACTCTCAAAGAGATAGGCACAGAGTTCAAGGAAGTGCCTGTTTGGCTTCACAGGGTTAGATGGGAGGGGCACTCAGAGACACTCAGAGAAGTTGCGTGAGATGTGCAAGTTTGAGAACGAGCTGCTTATACATGCCAAGATGCTGCATGATGCTTGGCATGTTTCTTTTTTTCTGTGTTACACCTCACAAAATCCTTCAAGCAATATGGAAAGCACCACCTTCTGTTTTTCCATCTTGACCAAATGATGCCTATCCAACCACCTACTGAAATCTGGTAATCAGAGGCACTGGTTAGTATCCCTGTGGGAGAAATGGGGAAGATTGCTGACCCATTTGCTCCGTGTTACTTGATTCCCATCCAAAGACAACGCAATCTGCTTGAAAACAGGCCTGCCTAATAAGGTATGAGTCTGCTGTGTTGAAATGCTCCATGGATTGAAAAAAAATGCCATTAAGATTGTGGCATTTTTCTCTTCCACCCTTGATAAGCTGTGAGCTGATTTAGGGCAGATGGTGAGATTGAATCTCTTGATCAAAGTTGAAGTGGAAATCAGCCACTTCAAGCTGCCTCCCAAAGGTTTACCCTGTGCTACAAATACAAGTTTATCCCTCCTCACCTTCAGGATTCAGAAACCTGTATTCCCGAGGACACAGAACAATTATATCCATCCTTTATAATTGCTCTGGCAGAATCCAAGGGTGATTTATCAGTGCCAAAGAGGTTAGGCACCAAAAGGTTTCTTCTGAGCTTTCTTCTTCACCTTTTGTTTTTGCTGTGACAAATGGCTTGATGCCTGCTTGTTGGGAGGTTTTAATGACACCAAAAGGGACCCTTACTCCCTTGTCATCTATGGAGGGGATGATTCATTGTGCTGGAAGGGCCTCCTGGAATCAGCAATGAGGGGAGGAACTGCAAAGGCAGCAATGGACGCCCATAATTCCTTTCATCCCACAGCGATCATGCCATTGTGATAGAAAACATATGGGTGACACCAATATAACAACAGTTGTGAGGATGAGCTCCTTTTTTGGTGGTTTTACCACAACAGTACATTTTAATCTACTTGGCTAGGAAAAAACCTAGTAAATATCTCAGAGAAGACCCTCTTAATAGGGGGCATATCAAGATGCAGGAGGAATACACAAGACTGATATATTACTGAAGCTGACCTGTTGAGGCCTGGATCAGAAACTACTGGTAACCCAATTCCTGGGCTTTCTTCAAATCCGAAATGAGGAAATTTTAAAATATAAATACATGCATGCAGCCATTACTGTTTAAACATCTCCAAAGTAAACTGTCTGTAGCAAGTGTTATACTCCCCAACAGTTCACCAATTAAAATCGAGATGCATGTGGTTACACAGTATTAGGGCCCTTCCAGACAGGTCCTATATCCCAGGATCTGATCCTAGGTTTTCTGCTTTAAACTGGAGTATGTGAGTCCCCACTGCCGGATAATCTGGGATAAACAGAAAGCCCGGGATCAGATCCTGAGATATAGGGCCTGTCTGAAAGGGCCCTAATCAGATTGTGGACAAGATGACATTTATTACTGAGGGAGAATATGTGAGCTAGGAGAGACTGCAGCAGTTTACTTTTGCCCAGCCCCACTAGAAAGTGCAAGAATCCACTTCTTCATTTTTTCTCCACTTCAAGAATTAACTGAATGAGAACTACTTTTTTAAAATATTTTTTATTATTTTATCGTAATTCAATAGAGAACTACATTTGCAGTTTGAAGTCTGTTTTAACAGGGCTAAACTAGTTAACTCCAATTTACCCCATATTAAGACTCAGAAGTCACTGGACATCATTTGAACATCCTGATCTACTTCAGGTGTTAGGGCACAGGCCCTTCTTCAAAGATACAGAATGAGAAATGCCTGGCTTGACAGCAGTATGTGTGAAAATGATCTTGGAGTCCTAACAAGTTAAACATGAGCCAACAATGTAATGCAGCAGTTTAAAAAGCCAGTGGGATTTTGGCCTGCATAAATAGGAGTATAGTGTCTAGCTCAGGGGTCCTCAAACTAAGGCCAGAGGGCCGGATACTGCCCCCTAAGGTCATTTACCCGGCCCTTGTCAACCTAAGTCTGAAACGACTTAATACTGGTACCCATGATATAAGGGGGCTCATTTATTGCATTACTGGTGCTAAGGCTAGAGATTTGCATGCTGTCTGGGGACAATGGCAGTTATAATTCAGCACATTTGGAGAGCAAAAGGATGAGTGATACCAGTAAATACAGCTACCTTGAGCCTTTTCGCCCTTCCTTTTATCTGACTACTTTTGTCTTGCAGTTTGTCCATTTCATTACCCTACCTCATTGGGGTAGAATGCTGCAATTCACTTCTGGTCACTTCTGGAGTGAGAGAATCAGCCATTTACAAAGATTTTGCCCAGGGGACACCCGGATGTCTTGCAGACCTGCAAGGAGGCTTCTTTCATGTCCCTTGTGCCTTTCTACTCTGCTGCTGAGTATGCATGCCTAGTGTGGAACACATCTCACCACGCTAAAACAGTGGATGTGGCTCTTAATGAGACATGCCACATTATCACGGGGTGTTTGCACCCCACACCACTGGAGAAATTACACTGTTTAGGCGGTATTGCACCACCTGACATCTGTTGGGAAGTAGCAACCAATAGTGAAAGAACCAAGGCAGTGACATCTCCAGCCCATACCCTGTTCTGATATCAGCCAGCACGCCAACTACTTAAAACAAGAAATAGTTTGCTAAGATGTACTGAACACCTCAGCAAGCGAGAGTCCAAAAGTGGCAGGCTAAAACCCAGAACCTCAATCAATGGCTGATACCAAATAGAAGACTCTCTCCTGGGCATACAGAAGACTGGGTGACTTGGAAGGTGCTGAACAGACTGCGCTCTGGCACCACGAGATGCAGAGCCAACCTTAAGAAATGGGGCTACAAAGTGGAGTCCACGACATGCGAGTGTGGAGAAGAGCAAATCACAGACCACCTATTACAATGCAACCTGAGCCCTGCCACATGCACAATGTAGGACCTCCTCACAGCAACACCAGAGTCACTCCAAGTGGCCAGCTACTGGTCAAAGGACATTTAATAGAATGCCAAGTTTTCAAACTTTGCTTTTTTTAAAAAAAAAAAAAATACAATACAACTGTTTGGTTTGCTCCTGATGTGACCAATAAATAAATAAATAAATAAATAAATAAAATATTGGGGTAGTGGCTATCAGACAGTTTCTTTTAGCTAGTTAAAAACACACACACATGGGGGGAGAGAGAAGGAGGGAAGAATACCTGGTTATGGATCTCCAGGCTTCACCTTTAAAGAACCTTCTTCAATGGCGTCTTTAGACCAAAACACATATACGTAGTTAAAAACAAATCACTGAAATAATTATGAGTGAAGTGGTTGAATTTCAGGATGGAGAAATTAGGTGTGGAAAATGCAACCAAAGAGTTAACTGTCAACAAAAAATATGGTTATGCTCACCAGTTGAACCTTTCTCTCATGAATATGGTATGTAGGCTTATCATAACTTTTCTGCCCTTGTAGATACAAGTTCAAATACATTGTGTACACTTTTTAAAGGCCAAAAGCTTACTTGTTTCGGTATAGTTTAAGCTATATTAGCTAAAAGAATTGTCGCATCACCCACAGAGGAGTGTGTGCATGTGTGCTCACACAGGCAGAAACCCTTGCATTTCGTTTGCATGAAGCCAAAATAATTTGGCCTACTGCTGGGTTTGAGGTGTGATTTAACTAACAAATTTCAGTGTGATAATCCAGGTGATTTTATTTTGACCAAAACACACTGGTTTCTTTGCAGGGACTCAAATGTTATTTTACCATCAGTTTCACACTGAGACACTAGTAACCTCTTTCCTTAATAAGCCTCCAAATGGGTATGTAATTGTTGATGTCTATGAAGAGGTGGTGAAGATAGCCTGCAATTGGATGCCGTTGTTTAATATCCAAGCTCAGGAACAGGATCTGAGGCTTAATTTTGTAATATTGGCGTCAATGGAATTCTGAGAAGGAGAAATATAAAATAACAAAATAAAGTGCAGAGGACCTAACCACAGGCATTTGTATTGTCTGAGTCTATGACACTGTGGGAACCTCAAGATTGTTAAAAGAGACAGATGATGTACACACAACAAAAACCAGCAGTTATTTTTAGCCAGTTAGAATGCACATCCAGCTGAGCCATCAAAACCTACATTAAACAGTTCTAGCTACAGCAACCCACTGCATCAATATAGCCCCTCTCCTTTGTTCAGGGACAGTTTAGAAAAGTAGCCATGCTGGATGCAGGATTCTAACTTTCTGATGCTTTGGTCATGGGAATGTTTTATAGAACCAGTGTAGTACGTTTGTGTCTAAAATGTGCTTAAAACAGGAAACATTATTTGGAAGGAAATGTTTTGGAAACATGAAATAACACATGATAGGGTTGTTGTAGGTTTTTTGGGCTATGTGGCCATATTCTAGAAGCATTCTCTCCTAACGTTTTACCTGAACTCACAACCTTTGAGGATGCCTACCATAGATGCAGGCAAAATGTCAGGAGAGAGTACTTCTAGAACATGGCCTCATAGCCCAAAAAACCTACAACAACCCAGTGATTCTGGCCATGAAAGTCTTTGACAATACATTAACACAGGATAGATATGGCTGTGTGGAAGCACCCTGAGACAACCCTGTTAAAGAATTTCTACAGCAAGATTTCTTCAGAGAATATTGTCTTTGACTTCCATTGAGATTAAGGCCCCATCTACGCTGCCATATAATCTAGTTTCTGAAACAACATTATTAGCTTTGAACTGGATTATAATCCAGTCTGAATAGGGGCCTCTGGGTCCTTCCACACAGCCCTATATCCCAGAATATCAAGCCAGGAAATCCCACATTATCTGAGTGTGGACTCAGATAATCCTGTTCAAAGCATATATTGTAGGATTTTCTGCTTTGATACTCTGGGATGTAGGGTGGTGTGGAAGGCCCTCAGTCTCAGTGGAAGGCAAATTCAGAAACTGGATTATATGGCAGTGTAGATCCAGCCTGAGGTCCCTTCCATACAGCTGTATAAAATCCACATTGACCTGGATTATCTGGCAGTACGGACTCAAATAACCCTGTTCAAAGCAGATATTGTGGATTATCTGCCTTGATATTCTAGATTATATGGCTGTGTGGAAGGGCCCTTAGAGAGTGTTACTTTTCCAAGATTAGTCCATACTTTCCAAGGCTGATCAGAATTTTGAGCCATGATCTGAAAGTCCCAGTTCATCACTCAAATGAATACCCCATGCTGGCAAGTTGCTTTTTCTTTTTTCTGCCTCCTTAAAATTGAAGGTGAATACATCATTAACCTTGGCAGAATCAACACCTAAAATGTACATTTAATCTAATTATTTCTACATTTTCAGAAGGTGCAGACAACTTGGATCTTTCAAGCTAAAATGTAAAGATATAGCATTTAGGGTTTTTAAAAATACACATTTGTTTGAATGTTTAGGACCAGTTCAGACAGGCTAGGGCTCCTTCTACGCCATCATATAAAATCCAGATTATCTGCTTGAACTGGATTATATGGCAGTGTAGACTCAGATAATCCAGTTCCAAGCAGATAATGTGAATTATCTGCTTTGATAATCAGGATTATATGGCAATGGAGATGGGACCTGGGAGCACACAGCTTTACATTATGAGGGATAAGTGAAGGTGAAGGATGCTTCATTTACACTGTCAAGAAAATTACAGTTCCCGGGGTATTGTTCCATTATCCAGGTGGAGGCCACCAGGGGGCACTAGAGAGAGAGAGAGAGAGAGAGAGAGAGAGAGAGAGAGAGAGAATGGTAATCCATTTTATGGGGGGCGGGGTTGAAGGAGGAAGACCATTTCCCCTGGTTGTTTCCATGACATGGACCTGGATGGGGAGGGGGAATAACAGGAAAATACTCCTTCCAGCCACCTTCCACCCCTCAAAATTGAATTTCTCTCTCTCTAGCACCCCTTTTGTGGCCTCTGCCCAGATAATGAAACAGTACCATTTCCTGTAATGGAGGAACATGGGAAGGTGTAGTTTCCTGAAACCATAGTGGGTAAAATATAAACAAGTTCAGTCAGATCATGGTTCATATTCTAGTTTGAATGAACTGCAGTTTACAGTACTCAGATGTGGTGAGAAACTGCAGTTTATTCAAAATTACAAATAGAAGCATGAGCTCTCCTCTGTTCTCTTGCAAAGAATGAGGTCCACACATGCCCATTTCAATAATGCTATATCATGGTTTCACATTTCATCTGCATCAAGCCTAAACTTCGTGCCAAACTGGATAGCAATTAACCACTGGCAGACAGAGAAGTTGTGCAAAGATTTAATTAGCAAATGCAACAAAACACGGAAGCATTGTCCAAGATTAAAGGCCAGGAGTAGTTTCAGTCATGTCCTGGAGTTTGCAGATGCATCAATCCTTTATGTATTCAGGGACCCAATTTCTCTGAACTCTGCTAATCAACATTCAGGAGAGACTGTCCAGCTTGGTCTGCCAACTCAGGAAAGGCAATGAGCCTCCATCTCGAAACATTGAAAACCTACTCCAAATGAAGATATAATCCACTTTAAAATGGCATTGCTATTTACCTTGGTTAACTTGGTTCAACCATTTCAGCCTCTTGGCATTAGATTACTTCAGAGACCTCAGCAAAATTATTGTGTGGTTCTGAAATCTGCAAATGGAAGAATTACCACCATTGCCTTTGTAAAGAATTGGACACTAATATTCACCATTTATTTTGTTTATTTATTTCGTGTACTTCTACCCCGCCCTTCTCAACCCCCGAGGGGGGACTCAGGGCGGCTTACAAACAGGCACAATTCGATGCCTACACAATAATACAAAAACGTATAAAAACACCAGTTAAACAGTTATAACAATTAAAACAATCAATATGTATCACAATCAATAACCAATCTCATGCTCAGCGTTCGCCAACTCAGAGTCCATACTTCATTCCACATTGTCTATTCCTATCCGTCGTCGTAGTCCTTTATTTATCTGCCAGATTGCCCAAACGCCCAAATCCATGTTTTTAATTTCCTTCTAAAGGAAAGGAGGGATGTCGCTGATCTAATTTCCCCGGGGAGTGAATTCCATAGGTGAGGGGCCACCACTGAGAAGGCCCTGCTCCTCGTCCCCGCCAATCTCACTTGGGATAGAGGCGGGGCCGAGAGCAGGGCCTCCCCAGAAGAACTTAAACTCCGAGGTGGGACGTCAAGGGAGATCCCTTCGGACAGATACGCTGGGCTTAAGTCTTTACCTATAATACATCAATCTAGTTCAGTGGTTCTCAACCTGTGGGTCCCCAGATGTTTTGGCTTTCAATTCCCAGAAATCCTAACAGCTGGTAAACTGGCTGGGATTTCTGGGAGTTGTAGGCCAAAACACCTGGGGACCCACAGGTTGAGAACCACTGAGTTGCAATGGGATAATTCGCAGTTGAGGATACTTCCTCTACACCTACATTCTGACATTGTATCTGAGACTAGAGATAAGAAAATGTTGAGAGGTGACATGTACAAATTCACAACCAGTCAATTGTATTGTCGAAAGCTTTCATGGCTGGAATCCCTGGATTGTTTAAGTTTTTCGGGCTGTATGGCCATGTTCCAGAAGCATTATCTTCTGACGTTTCCCCTGCATCTATGGCAGGCATCCTCAGAGGTTGTTAGTTACATTGTTGTGGTAACTATCTCTGGTATAAACAGAAATTTCATGTTTTGAAAACACAGCCTTCAAATATTTTTTTCAGATGGTGAAATTATGGGGCAGAATAACCCCAAACAAAGCTTTGACAATCTCATCTGGGATTTGTTTCCACTATTTGAATAGTAAACAAAAATGGTGGTAATCCTGTGATGTGTTTGTGGCACCCTATTTATAAGCCTACACTCTATTAGTTATGCAGCAAAAGCACCACAAACTCAAGTATAAGAAAACAAAACACTTAAGCCACATGCACAGAAAAGCACCGGCAAGTTAATAGAAGGAACCGTGCTTGACCCTTTAACTCTACACAAGCTGTCATTGTGGAAACAACAGAAATGGTTGACAGGGGTCAGAAAGATGTCAGCAATGAATGTCAATGTTCTTTTATTCAGAGCTTCCCTGCTTCCTAAACTAATTCCCTCTCAAAGCCTTCATTTCCACTGCACATAATTCTAAGGCTTGGAGAACACTTTTGTCTGTTACTTTACTGCTTCAAAAAGGAGACAGAGCTCAAGAGCTGGGCTAAATTTTCAGAATCAAATCTGGGTTTGAGGGCCTCCAATGTTCTTCTGCACAAAAGATGTGTAGATGATCTATGTGGCAGGATAAAAGCAGTAGGGATGAGTAGTCTTTCCACTAGCAGTCACTTGTACGCACACACTTTCTATTACTTGCCACAGCAGACATGCATCTAGGAACCCTGACAGAGGAAGAAATATCTGGATGGGTTCCAGGAGAAAAGTAGAAAGATGGTAAAGGTAACCCTCTCGCAATTACATCTGTATGTTTTTTTTCTTGCACATAATATTCCTCACCCTTTAACATCCACCTTTCTGCAGGAAAGGAATGGCCAAACATCCCAGATTTTTATGGCCATGTTCCAGAAGCATTCTCTCCTGCTGTTTTGCCTGCATCTATGGCAGGCACCCTCAGAGATTGTGAGGTTTGTTGGAAACTAGGAAAATGGGGTTTATATATCTGTGGAAAGTCCAGGGTGGGAGAAAGAACGCTTGTCTGTTTGTGGCAAGTGTGAATGTTGCAACTGAACAAAATCTGGCAACCAGTAATTTAAAAAAACCCTTTAAAATCGTAACAGTAAATAAAGAACAATACTCAAAAACAGGGGAATTCCAGACAAGAAATAATGAGGGCCAACTAATCACTTCCCAACGAAGTTTTCCCCCAGGCAGTAAGAAGCCATACCTTGAAAACTTCTAGGCCATTAAATAGTAATTAAGGTGGTCTATTGCTACATTCACACCTATCTCAAGCAGACATTGCTGCTCTGCAACAATGCAAGAACTGAATTGCAAGGCACAAAGATAGAGCTTCACAAGCAAAATGACAGTCTTCACTGACGGCAGATTCTCACAACTGGATTTGTGTGTCCAAGGTGACTTCTTGCAAATAAGGTTTCACAAGTTACAGTTTCTCTGTGTGTAAATGTGTCTTTAGAGTATTTAGGCCTCTTTGTTACAAATTAGTATCTCCCAAAAAGAAAACTTGTAAAAAAGGGATAGGATTGTACAGGGTCAAGTTAAACACAACTGAGTGTAGACAATGGCGGAAACATTCATCACTTCTATGAAGGTTGCTAAAAAGGCCAACAGGCTTTGATTTTAACTCAAAATCAATGGTCACAAAACCTTTTCTAGGAGATGGGACACAGGGCCTTTCCACACAGCCCTATATCACAGAATATCAAGGCAGAAAATCCCACAGTATTTGCTTTGAACTGGGTTATCTGAGTCCACACACTCATTGTGGCAGGGTCACCCACAATGGCAGGGTCCTTTCAAGAGTGAGTAATGAAACTGAAACTGTAGGATCGGATTTGCATCTTAATAGAACTTCGGTATTTATCTGTGAGAGCTAGGCTAAAATAATTCACGAGGCTGAATGAAGGCATAGATAGATGAAAGCTTAATGAAAAATGGCCACGGTGGAGAACAGGGGAGCTAGGTGCCGTCTGTACTTCATCTGCACACTTTGGGTAAGTGATTTCCTGACTCTGGTCTTCCAGGTGTTTTGGACTCAAAAGTCAGAAGTGTCCTCTGCTTTGGCCAGTGATCAGGGCTTCAAAATAAACTAGAAGACCAAAGTTTGGGAAATACTGCTTAGGGTAATCTGGATATTCAAGTACAAGTGCACCTTCTTGGTGGCTGCCCCTTGACTCTGGAACTCCCTGCCTAGGGAAGGCAGAATGGTCCCCTCCTTGCTGTCCTTCTGGCGGCAACTAAAATGTTTTATTCAGGCAGGTTTTTAAAGAAGAGGGTTCTTAAAATGAATTCTGGGGGTACTGTGGTTTTTAATTTTGAATTTGTTTTAATGGTTTTCACTGTAATTTTAAAATACTGTTTATAATTAATCATGTTCGTATGTTTGTATATTTTAAATGGTTATGCTGATACTTTTATGTTAAGCTGCTTTGAGTCCCCTTCAGGGGAGATAAAGTGGGGTGTAAATAATAATAATAATAATAATAATAATAATAATAATAATAATAAATTCCAGTTCAAAGCAGAAAAAGTGGGATTTCATTCAGGTGTGTGGAAGGGGCCTAAGGATCGCCAGAATACTGTTGCCTATGCAGTTATTCTATCTATATTTGATATAACTTAGAGTCCTGGTAGTTCAATTAACACAGTTATCTAATCAGACCAGATTCTACATTGTGAAAAGTTTTGCATTTACCCTTCTCTGGCCTTTTTCAGTCTATGACTTGGAAGCAAGACTATAATTTAGCCTCAAAAATACAGTAGAACACACTGTAAAATTTCACCTGTAAGCTGGAAGATTCCGAGAGTTGAAAGTTTGAAAGAGTAATGTATTGTTGAAGGCTTTCATGGCCAGAATCACTGGATTGTTGTAGGTTTTTTGGGCTATATGGCAAAGTTCTAGAAGCATTCTCTCCTGATGTTTCGCCTGCATTTGAGGATGCCTGCCACTGATGCAGGTGAAATGTCAGAAGAGAATGCTTCTAGAACATGGCCATACAGCTCAAAAAACCTACAACAACCCATTGAAAAAGTAACTTTCCCAAGTTCTGTTCCAAAGTATGATATTTTAAAATACTTGTGTGGCTTTTCATACTTTAATGGGCCATACTTTGTCTGCTTTCCCTGTATGAATGGATTCCGCAGTGAATAACAGTAAAAAAGAAGAAGGCTTGGAGAGAACAACCAAAGTGTGCTAATGGCAGGTACTTTGTTATGTAGCACAAGGTTAGGGCAATCTGTTTGGAGAGCTCTCCTACAGCGCAGTCATCTGGACTGGCCCTGGAGAGATAGGCAAGCATGTGCACCTGTCAAGGTATTTTCCTCTTCCAAACAGGTTTCACTTGCCAAAGGGGCAGCTCTCCAAATTACATCCCTGCTTTGTTACAATGCTGACTTCACTCCATTAAGAGGGGGGGGGGGGGGGGCAAGCAAATGTTGCTTACAAGGATAATTGCTATGATAGCCTCTAGGGGGCTCCATTTGATTGAACAAGAAAATAGAAAAATACTGCATAAATAGATTTTTCCTGTCCTTCAACACAGGCATACATTCCATTGGATTTTAAACAAGAGTTGGCAAAGAGGGTCTCTTCTTTTGTCCATTTCCTCCCCCCCCCCCCCTTGGCAGTTGTGAAAGAGCAAATAATATGGCATTCTTGTTACTGAGTGTTATAACATTTATGCATTTACATGATGTAGCAATCAGATAAAACCCCTACAAGGTGAAGAGATGAAGGATCCAGAGTCCCAAGAAGGTTACCCAAACCCTCAGTTCCTATTACTATGTGAAACAGGAATTGGGGATAAATTGAATATCACTTTACACACATACATACAAAGTCCTAGTTTTATGCACTTTTTTGTCTAGGGATCTGTTTCCACTAACAATTCTAGCACTATCAGCCTAGTTTAATTGCCTTTCTTTCTTTCTTTCTTTCTTTCTTTCTTTCTTTATTTATTTATTTATTTATTTACTATATTTATACCCCACCCTTCTCAACTCGTAGGGGACTCAGGGTGGCTCACAAATATAGGCAGTGATTTGATGCCATAAGATCATACATCAATAAAACAAACATATAAGTTACAACAATAATTAAAAGCATATCAAACATTAAATACCACTTATTTAAAAGAATGCAGTCCAATATTATCATTACGTCCTTCTATGAACTCTTGCAGTTTAGAGAAGGGCGTTTAGAATTCAAACTACAAACCCCAAGATTCCATAGGATGCAGCTATGGCAGTTAATGTTGAATCATATCACTATCTATATAAATAAAAATATAATGTTCATAATGCAAAAACCACTGGACGAATTGAGACCAAATATGGACACAATACACCTGTCAGGCCAATGAGTGATAATCACTCATAAAAACACTGAAAAACACAGCAGAGGAGATTTAAAAAGCCAAAAAATAAAATAAAAATACATTAGAAAACATGCGCAAAACCACATATATACACATATACACAAATATATACACACGCATACACACATATATACACACACAAAACACACATGCACAGACTGGGCCACAGCAACGTGTGGCAGGGGATGGCTAGTAACTATATAATGTTAAAGAGTCTTGTGAGATCACATGGAACCAATCAGGAGTATTTGAGCAATTTCAAGCAAACTAAACTGCTGGATCTTGTAGCCCAGTCCCAGCCTAACACTGTGCTCTAAAGTAGAGTGTACTGATATTAGACTGAGAAACAGATTTATTTTCTTCTTTTTGACAATCTTAACAAGAACTTACAACTTAAAATATTCTTTGTGCATAAAAGGAATGACATTTCTCTGATAGAAGAGGTAAAACAATAGGAGCAAGTGCTTTTGCTTCACAAATATGGACAAAGCAGGACCTGGGGTCATATGTAATGCTCCGGTCCTTTTTGTGGTTGTCAATCCTTCTGGACTCCGTGGCAAAAAGGTATGGACTGCCACATTTAAAAGGAGTAGGAATTCACATGTTAAGTATAAAGAAATGGACCTCAGTATTTTTTGAAAACTAGACATGCAACCACTTCTGTCCCAGGCATGTAAAATGACCTTAAGAATTGATGCAGTGGCCAACTCTATGGCAAGATTTCTGGGTACCGGAATAAGTGGCCAAACTCAGTCATAGTCTCAATTCAGCTTAGGACAATGCTATATGTCCATTTCTTTTACATTCAATTCACTCCTAAAATATGATCATTGAATCATAGAATCATAGAGTTGGAAGAGACCTTGCGGGCCATCCAGTCCAACCCCCTGCCAAGAAGCAGGACAATAGCGTTCAAAGCACCCCCAACAAAAGGCCATCCTGTCTCTGTTTAAAAGCTTCCATAGAAGGAGCCTCCACCACACTTCAGGGCAGAGAGTTCCACTGCTGAACAGCTCTCAAAGTTAGGAAGTTCTTCCTAATGTTCAGGTAGAATCTCCTTTCCTGTAGTTTGAAGCCATTCTCTGCATCCTAGTCCCCAGGACAGCATAAAACAAGCTTGCTCCCTCCTCCCTATGACTTTCCCTCATATATTTATACATGGCCATCATGTCTCCTCTCAGCCTTCTCTTCTTCAGGCTACACATGCCCAGCTCTTTAAGCCACTCCTCATAAAGCTTGTTCTCCAGACCTTTGATCCTTTTAGTCACCCTCCTCTGGACACAGTCCAGCTTGTCAACATCTCCCTTAAATTGGAGTGCCCAGAATTGGACACAGTATTCCAGGTGTGGTCTAACCAAGGCAGAATAGAGGGATCGCATGACTCCCCTGGGGTAGCATGATACTAGAGCTTTGAAGAATGTCTGAAAGTCTAATTCATAGTTATTATACATATCTCTGAATTTTTCTTTTGTGTTTTACTGAAAAAAAATGTTGGAAAACAATATGAACTACTCCACTTAAGTAGTTTATGTGTAACTAAGTTTCTTGCAACTAATTTTCAGTGTGAGGTATACATACTTTTTGTAAGTGACTGGCAGAAGCTAATGATAGTTAAAGCTATTTGTGGAGCATGAACTTACAAGACAAATGAGTTCTGAATTTACAATTTTGCAATGAAAAATGCCAGCTCTTTTATTCTGCCTTAAGGTAGAGCCAATCTTGTTTGAGGCTACCATATCAAAGAAGCTTCTCCTTCTCATGTCTCCTGCTTTGTTTAACATCCATCCTGAAGAGTTCAGTAGAAATCCAATGCTTTTTGTTTTATAACTTAAGTGGGGATTTTGCCATATTTTCAATGAACCAAAATGGCTCCCTTTACATTCTGCGAATTATTAGTATGCTATTGACATTATGATTCTATGAAGGCAGGTTTGGAAAGTCCCTATCCTGTGCTAACAAATGTTTGAATCAAAGCTTTAAGTATCAGATTGACGAACTGAAAGATTGTAAAGAGTGAGAATACAGGACTGTCAGTTGCCAACAATGCTAAAGACACTCTTGGGAATACACAGTATATTGCTGAGAGCATAAATCATACTGAATGTCACTTCTGAGTTATTATGCGGCACAAAATTCAAAGGACTACCAGGAAATCCCATTATTCTAGGGGTCCAATACCAGATTTTATGCACGTGTATATTTTTGCTTGTCACTGCTGATAATATCACTTGCTGGTATAGTGAGTGTGATGATCTTTCATCTTTAATCCTCCAGTAGTAAATTGGACAGAGAAGCTCTGATGCCAAGAGGACATGTGGCTCATTACTAAAACTCTAGGATGGACTGTTCCATTTTGGTGCCAAATGAACTGAATGACAGGACTGTAACTCCAGATTAAAGCAAACACCCGTTTTATTTTCAAAAATGGCAAAAAGACATCCAATGGAATCAATGGACATTCTGCATAATCAGGCAACCAGCCCTCTGAAGTGTGACTAGCACATGTTCAATTTTTAGCAACAATTACTTGCTGCACAAACTTGGAATATTCTCAAAATATTGCATGGCTTTCCTTCCTTGCTCAGCATGTTCAGACGGGATTTGTAAAGGGTGGAGGGGGAGCTCATTCAATCTAACTCAGTCCTGCAAATCAGCCAACACCTGCAAAGCCAAAATGGGCTTTCTGACTTTCTATTATTGTGAATGAGCAAAATGATGGAAAGAGGGATCCGGGATACATAACATTCCATTCAGCAGTATATATTTTTGTTGCATTTTCTTCTTCCTTTATTGTCAGCTCTGTGGTATGAGACTGAAGTGGGAACGCAGGAAACTCAGTGTGCAAGTGCTTATCATGTAGGAGTGTGTCTATACTATAGAATGAGTGCTTTCTGACACCACATTAACTGCCCTGGCTCAATGGCATGGTTATGTTCACAGTTATTTTAGAGCTTTCCTTCTAGGTTTCTCCATTTGGAACAGGAGATGTCTCCTGGGAAAATCACATTCCAGGCTTTTTGCTGTCAGGAGCAAAATCTCTTGAGAATTCAGGGCAGAGCTTTCTCAATGCTAGCATCACCGCAGCACTGAGATGTCTACTGGGACACACCACTTCTACCATTTTTAGAAAGACCATTTTATTCTTTCAGGCATTTTAAGAAGTATTGAAATGGAGGTTGCAATATTTTTTCTTTACTCTTATGAGCTGGTGATTTATTTATTTTACAGATTGTATATATCCTTGTGTATTTTGCATTTTAAATGAGATTGAAGCAGGAGCTGGATGGCCAGCTGAACCAGAGACTAAATGGTCATCCGTCAGAGGCGATCTGGCCATTGATTCGATGTTCCTGCATGTCCAGAGGTTGAACTGGATGGTCCTTGTGATCTCTTCCAACTCTATAACTCTATGATTCTATGGGCTCATCTGGACAGGTCCATATCTTGGGACCTGTCTGGGTCTTTACTGGAGGCTTTAAATGATGCCTTTGGTAAAAATGAATTAATTTGGAATAACCTAATTAGATACCCCATTAGATCTGGGCCTTCTTGAAATGCCCGAGTCTAATGGGGTATTGGGTTAGGGTATTGTGACTCACTACCGAGTAGTCCTGGGACTACCTGGAGGTGAGTCCCCATTGCCATCTCACACTATTTGGGCTCCTGGAGCCCAAAGGTGTTGGATGGCACCCACTCCTCCCTCCAAGCACCAAAATTACTTCCTCGCTCCTCTCCAGTCTTGTGGTGCATCATTTCCTTGTGCCAGGAGGGCACAAGGAGGAAAGTTATGGCAGCCAAATAAGTTTTACTTAATTTTTAGGGGTAAATTGGGGAGCTTTGGGGTGCCTGCATGCCATCCTGATTTTAATTGCGATGGCATGTAGCCACCCTGCCCCCTGGGAAAGCCCAGGGGGTTTTTTGGGGAGGGGGGAGGGGACAGGAATTTGCACCAAAGTAGGTTTTAAAAACCCTCTTTGGTAGGGATTTTGGTATTGTCTGGAATTGCCCTCAGATACAGGTTGAATATCCCTTATCCAAAATACTAGGACCAGACATGGTTTTGGATTATGGATTTTTTTCAGCTGTTGGAATAACCATATTTGCATATATGTAAATAATCAGATATCTTGGAGATGGGATCCAAATCTAAAAACAATACATTAAAATTCATTTTGTTTCATATATGCCTTATACATACTATATAGTCCAAAAGTAATGCTATACAATATTTAAATGATTTTGTGCATGAAACAAAAAACATCTATATCTATACTGAACCATCAAAATTCAAATGTATCACATGGACAGTTTTGGATTTTGGAGTATTTTGGTTTTTGAAATTCTGGATCAGGATGCCCAATGTGTATATGTCTTCAAGATTCCAAATCAAACAAAATGCGCAAGATGTAACTAGAACCTTTCAGTAAAATGTTAGGAATGCTTCAAACCAATTTAATAAAAAAGGAAGAGATTTATGTATAAATGCAAGCTAGCTAAAATGACAAAGCTTGACAAAAAAAAGCCCAGTTGTGTAAGGCTATTTTGTAGGGTTCAGTACTTCTGGCATAGCAAACCAGCCAGATTCAGGAATACATGTGCCAATGCATTTAGTCAGCGATTTTCCAGCCGAGCCACAAAGATAAGTCAAGGACACATTTGTTTTCAATCACATCTGTGAGAATGACCAAAAAAATTATTTTTAAAAAGTGAAGGAGGAAAGACAGGTGACATCATTTATCACCAATCCCAAGGCCTCTGTCTATGTTTCCCTAGATAAAATTAAAGACTTCTGTTTCAAAGCTGTAAAGCAAAAAAACTATTTTTTTAACTGAACTCATGTAGGTGAGGAAGGGGTAACCCAGGAACAGGTAGAATGAAAGATGCCTCACATCTTTCCCAGCAGGAGATTTAGGTAATTGTTCTCCCATGCCAAAGACAGAACCTGGACCCGATGGGCCATTTATTGGGGCAAACAAGCATTCCTAGCCAGAAAGAACAATTTTCTTTTGACACACACAAATCAAATTAGGAAAATATCCAGACTGGTCTAAATCCTTGTTATACCACTAGGATTTGTTTTCTGGACACAAAAATGTAAAAAGAATTAAATAAACCACACAAACACATGTATTTGCCCAGAGGACGCCAGGATGTTTTGATGTTTTACCATGCTTTGTGGGAGGCTTCTCTCATGTCCCCACATGGGGAGCCGGAGCTGGCAGGATTCGAACCTCCAACCTGTTGGTCTTCAGCCCTGCATGCACAAGGGTTTAACCCCTGCACCATCGGGGCTCCACAATTAAAAGCTGAAGGTATGTTTAAATACATTCATTGCCAGTCAGCAAAGATAAAGCAGTTAGGTGGCCAACCAGGCTTCCCTTCGAAGAAATTTCCCCAGTCCTTTTAGAGGCCGGACTCAATCTTCAGACCTGTTCTGTAGCTCCTACTGAAATCATGGGTTCAAAATTGTCCAATAGGAACATAGAGGACTTGTTCCTATTGTCTATTCTGTTTGAAAAATGTTTGCCAAGGTCTTTCATCCTTTTACACGGAGATAGAAGGGGCTTTGTGAACTGAGGTATGCTATTTACAATCCCCCTAGTATAAAATGATCCAGCTGCCAAAGGCAAAGAATAAAAAGCAGCCAGAAGGCTGCAACCCATGGTTCTTTATAATGGCTGATCCTACTGTTCAAGGTCTCCTTGTTACACATGAGCTTGCTTCTATAGTTACCTGCATTTTCTCCTGCTTGACATGCTACTTGGATTTGGTCCTGATTTTTGCCCTACATTCCCACAGCCTTTGTTTCTCATTGTAAATGCCTTTTAAAAGTTTTTCCTGGCAAATCCTATGCCTGCACCCTTCCTAGATCTCAGCCCCAAATGATGTTTCAAAGACTCCCACCAGTTTGCGGTCAATCTGTACCTGGTGTACTTGGAGGTGAAGCAGTTAAATTTAGTTCAACAGCAGCAGCAGTAACTTGCTGTTTACTCCTTTTTCATATCACTGTGTTTAGCATAACACACAATTTAGCACATAAACCTTTTGGAATCTAGTCATTAAAGGAAATGGCTTAGTGCAAAAACTGCAATCGCAGCCTCCTCAGACAAAGATTCATCAGATTCTCTGCAGTGCAGCATTTCAGGTGGAAAAGTGACCTTTTAGTTTCTTCTGCAAGTCAATTTCTAAGTCTCAATCACAAAAACCCAGACACATTTCATTCATATTGGATAGGACTCTCCTGGTCAATAGGTACTAGAAGGGGAAATACATCCTGACTCAGTATATCTTATTTTCACCCATTGTGTGTTTACAAGCTGTGGATGATTTGCTCACCTGCAACTGTAGTTCTTCAAGTGGTCATCTGTGAACTCACATGAATGGGTTTATTGTACCTGAGCAGGTGGATTGTTTGGAATCTTCTAGAGAAGTTTTATAAACATTTAGTGGTAGCTCTGCCTCATGTGGTCCATGCGACCAGCCCAATTCCTGCTCAAGCCCTCAGTTGGATGCTATAGCAGCAACCAAGAACCTAGGGATATCTGTACACAAGTGGGGAAGGTGGGAGTTGTGGGAGTTCAGAGATGATCACTTGAAAAACTATGGGTAATATTAAGCAACCCATCCTGCTTTGTCATCTCTGTCAGATTAGCAACCTCCCATAGATGGTGGGAAGGTAATGCAACACAAGAAAATAGCACAGTTCTCGCAAAAACGGCATCAGCCCTCAAAATGGTATATAAGAAATGATGAAGGTCAGAGGATGTAACCGTGTAGCAGCTCTACAAATGCCATCCAGTGACATGGCTTTCAGAAAGGCAGATAATGAGGCAATAGCTCCGGTAAAGTGGCTTCAGGCATGTACTGGAGGATTTTGCTTTGCATGCTCATAGGCCAGATGAATGGTGGAAGCAACCCACTTTGAGGGATCATGAAACTCACTGACCTTTCTTGTGAGAAGAATAACAAATGAAGCATTTCAGAAGGATTTCATCTTCAATATTATGAAGTAGTGGGAATAGAATCCCAGTGGAATGAATGGTACAGGGAATGGTTCTAAAGTGACCTTTAGGAGAAAAGTATTGACTTCCCCTATGACTGCATCAGAAGGGGAAATTATCCTTCCCAGGAGCTGCCCCTAAACTCTAAAGCAAGCCTAATCTGCACAATGTCCAGGACTTGGGAGTCTGATGTTATAGTAGCCAAGACATGGTGGTAAGATGAATCTGCTGCCAATACAAGGAGTGATGATGGGAGGAATGTTGACCAAAGAGCCAAATAAATTGTTTGCCTATGAACTTTTTTGCCATATTAACAATACTTTGTGGGGTTTGTGAGAGAAATTGGCTAAATATTTATTTATTTATTTATTTATTTATTTATTATTTAGGACATTTATAGCCTGCCTTTCTCAACAATATGACGACTCAAGCGGAGTTACAGATTGGCAGAATTCGATCCCATGCATTCAAAAAAACTGCAATTAAAAGCAATCAACATAACAATATAAAACATATATAAAAACCATTAAAAGCATGTAGTACAGGCTTCCAAATGAGACTACTTAGACTAATTAAATGCCATCAGACTGAAGGACCTTTTAGGGCCAGGGGATTGCTTAGACTGCCATATCAAGAACAAGATGACAAATGGGCACATAGCTGGAAACCAAATTTGTGGGTAATGGAGTGCATTTTATGAGTATGCCCCAATTTGTCACCCATCTTCATGTTGAAAAAACCATTCAGGCTTCTGGAGAAGGGATGGTGAGGTAAAGCTTTCACTCTGAGAGGCTCTGTGGAACAAAGGAGCAGTGGTGGATATTATACCATCTGATTCTGGAAAAAAAGCTCCAGTTGACAATTTATCATCCTGGATCAAGGGAATATCTAAGGGATTATCCGAGATGGCTTCTTAACTCAGCAGTTGTCATAGAAACCTAAAGTAGTGGTTTGTGAAACTAACTGGGATACCTGGAATTCCATCACGGCCTCCTGTCATTGCACACCTGGAGAACCAGAAATGAGCTCTCTGAAGGACACAAGATGCAAAATCTTTCTTTATACAACTTCTATTTTTTAAAAAATTCTAACACTTAGAAACTAAGAAATCTTTTAAAGCAAAAAATACATATAATATGGGGGAAATGACCTGTACATCTGGATGTGGGGGGAAACACATCAAATCTTTGGAAATTGGTACCGAGGATTCTCTCTCTGACACCAATTCAATCAAAATAGAGTAAGTAGACTGTTCTGAAGTTTGTGGCAGAGGAGATAGTGGCTTGGACTAAGAATGATTCATATCCTTTGCTTTCTTATTTTTCTTATGTCATCTCTTGGAAGTATGCTTTCAGGTAAAGGCAAGGTCACACAGATCAAGAAACTCACCCAGTGTTGAAGGAAAATGAGATCAAGGCCCTACTGTGACTGGTTGGTCTGAAGGAGTTTTGCACTGGGTAGAATCATTGAAAGTAGGATACTTAGAACCATCCCTGGACTTCTCCAAATGCTCCCCAGACTATTAGAGAGTTCAGTTTACTGCCAGACAGACAGATGAACCAGAGGCAGTAGGAGCCAGAGAAGATCAAGGCAGCACTGATCCTTGGCTTGTGTTGGTGGATGTGTCTGAAGCAGACAGGGCCTTTTCATAGAGAAGACCCTTAAGCCAGTGGTTCTCAACCTGGGGTCCCCAGATGTTTTTGGCCTTCAAATCCCAGAAATTGTAACAGCTAGTAAATTGGCTGGGATTTCTGGGAGTTGTAGGCCAAAAACATCTGGGGACCCCATGTTGAGAACCACTGCCTTAAGCCTACATGAGTGGTTTTAATGCACTTGTGGAGTAAACGTATTATAGGACATAAGACCCCAAAATAGTCAGCACAGGCCCCTTCCACACTGCTGAATTATATGGCAGTGTGGACACAGATAACCCAATTCAAAGCAGATATTGTGGATTATCTGCCTTGATATTCTGGGTTATATGGCTGTGTGCAAGGGCCCGTAATTGATCAAATATTTTTGCCCTGCAGAAGGTACAGTCTTAAAGGAGGACACACAAAAAACCACTCAAACAAGCCAAAATTGGTTGAAGGAAGAAAGGCAAAATGCAATGGAAAAAGAGTAAAAAAGAGAGAGAAAACCCAGAAAAATACCTGTGGGACTGGAGGATGGGGACGAATGATAATGATGCAGTGGACAAAACGGCACTAAAGCTTTGAGTGGTAATATGGCTGGTCACCTGGATGAAGGCAGGAAGAACTAGTGTCAAAATGCTTACTTGATGGCTCTAGGAGTATCTAAATTGCTTTGAATGCGATTTTCCTGCTTCTTGGCAGGGGGTTGGACTGGGTGGCCCACGAGGTCTCTTCCAACTCTATTATTCTATTGTTCTATTAAATGATGCAACATGCAAGCACATTAATTCACAAAGACCATGGAGGGGAAATAGTGTTACAGTAGCAATTAAACAATCGGTAGGCTGCCTTGAATATCATACCTAAAGAAACATAACAAAAAAAAATCTTCCCCAGCTTTTATGGTTTTGTGGGACTAATACACAAATAGCAGAAGAATGATTCTTCTGAGAAAGGCTGGAAGAATGGATTTATGACTTCACTGTACTTTCATGATACAGGCACAGATCAATACAGAAGTCATAGGAATGCAACAGTGGGCAATGAAATAGGAAAAGGGTTGGACATTACTGATGCTATAGCAAGTCTGTATGTTTTTACATTTATATGAATATTCATCTTTCCCATCCAAAATGTTTAAGATGGGTGATAAGATTTTTTTTAAGCCTAAAGAATAAAACCAGGAGAATAAAACTCGTCTAATATGAGTATTTTACAAGAATATTATGCTTCGGTGACCCTTTGCTGACATTAAGCCTTTCACCCGAATGATTTCTAAGTGCACTAAGCAGTTGATGCAGGGAACAAAGATTTCATATATTGTAGACTTGACAAAATCTTCTGAGATATATTGGTCCAGGAATGTAATATATGGTTATGCCTGGCATATCCTTCATGATAAATGGTGACAAAGATTGTACATGATCTTCAACAGCACATGCAGGAATGTAGTCTATGCCTAGAAATATCCTAAATGCAATACTAAATTGACCCATGAAGAAGTGAAGTTTCTCTCAGTTCAAGACAAAGTAGAGATTGTGAAAGGAGTACAAACGAAGAGTGAGAAGAATCAAAAAGTAAGCATAGTGTTAGTTCAGAAAATGAGACTGTTTAGAGAACCCCCTCCCTCCCGCTCCGTCCACCCCACTCCAGCCTGTCATGCGGCCCCCAAGTTAGAAAGTTTCCCCACGCCTGTTTTAGAGGCTTTAGAGTTCTTATCCTGGTCACCCAAAGACAGTTGCTAGCCAGCATAATTTTGTCTCTATTTGTGTACAAATGACTTATTTCCTCCCTTCAAGACTGGATCAGTTTGTAACAAATGGAAGTAATATAAACTGAAAGATCTGTGACTTTCCTTCAGAGAAATGATTTGCTGACTTGAGAGGAAAAGACCTTGTCTGGAGATCATCAAGGACTAGCCATAAATGTATGACTTTGAGAACTGTATCAGAGTGGAACAGTAATGCTATTATTTTTACAGCAGAGCTGACTCAACACATATTTGTTTATAACTATCTGACTATAAAATCTGATCATAATTTTCAAAGAATCATATAGTTTTTTCTGTACTGTAAATCCAAACAATTTTGGTTGTATTTGCTCCATGATGTACACCTCTTCCATTCTAACATTTATACCAAGACAATTCTATGGTTGTCATGTTAAGCATGAAGTCCTGTGCAGGACCTGTCAGGACAGCCTAAGCATAGATGTTGAAGTCCCTAGGAACAACAGTCTTAGGGTTCTTCAACACCAGAAGATAAGCTCTTGATCAATAGAGTTTATCAATGCAACATACAATTTCAACCATATCTTCCACAATGTTTACCAAACTTCTCCAAACCTAGATGTCCTGGACTACAAATCCTAGCCAAAATGGCTGTAAGTTATACACTAATATCTCTGGAGTATGCCAGATTGGAAAGAACTAGTCAATGCAGGTCCTGTTTCAAATCTACTACTAATCTGATGAACTGACTTCTCTATGACAGGAGTGGTAAAAATGTGATTAAGATGAATTCATTTATTATATATTTAGATCATCTCTATAAGAAATACTGTTTTCCAAAGTCATTAATGTAAGCACAAAAGCAGCCTTTTTTTGTACCTTCTGGTTTCCAAACTAAAAAGCAAGATCCAGAGAGATGGGGAATAAAAGGACAATGATTCAAGGTCGGAGCAAAGTAGTGAGCTGTTAAGGCAACATTTAGATCCAGTTCAATACAGGCTCATCTGTCACTGGTATTCTTTGAAGTGATTGTTTTTGTTTCTTTGGCTGATGGGTAAAGAAAACATACTTACCCTCTGTTTCTGCAGTCCTAGACCTACAAGCATTTGGAGCTGAGTATTCTAAGCCCTCTGAAGTTGCCGATGGATAACGTACCTTGGCTTTATTCTTGTTACTCCTATATTATTCTTGGGGACTACTGGTAGTCCATGGACCATAGGCTGGGAACCACTGCTTTAACTGGTGCTGCTATAATAAACCCATTCCGTTAATCAGCATAGAGACTGCAATAAAAAAAAATCCAAAGATTAGAACTTGGAAGGGCAACCACAAAGGAACTATAGAAGACCCTGAAGTGCAAAGATATATCACTGAATACTAAAGTTAGGGTTGTCAATGCCATTGTATTTCACATTTCTATGTATACTTATGAAAGCTGTACAATGATGAAAACTTTGAAAGAAAATCACCTCATTTCAGTAGAATTCTATAGAAATTATGCCTGCAAAAAAGACAGATAAATGAGTCCTACAGCTAATCAAGCTTGAAAGTCTCTAGAAGCCAAAGTGACAGTGAGTTGATACTTTGGACATATCCTGAGAAGACATGATTCACTGGAAAGATGGTAGTACTTCATAAGATAGAAAGCAATAAAAAAAGAGGAAGACCACATTTCAAAAGGATAAAATCCAAGTTATGACAGGAGAGACATGGGAATCTCCCATCCATAGGCTCACCATAAATTGAAATCTATTTTGAAAGCAATTTACTACAATGCATTTTAGTATTGCAGTAAGACTCTGAAAGGCCATGGAAACCCGCTGGTTGACTTTGAAAGTCACCCTAAGAGGAAAGCAATATAAAACTCACTTTGAACAAATCTTGCAAAGTAAACACAGGGATAAGGTCACCATAAGTCAGAAACGTCATGGAGGCACACTAGTTAGGAAGTTAGAAAACATATAACATAGGACAGGATAGCAATAATGCCAGTTTAATGGACTCACACAAACACTTGGACACAATGAAAGAATATTTTAAGGACCACATTGTCCTTCTGCTAGTAGTTTATTCAGAAGAGTGCAAAAATGGCCCTTTAGATGTGTGAAAAGCTCTTAAGTCAGGAGGCTGCATCTGAAGATGTTCTCTCTTTGGTCCAGAAGTCTCCCCACGTCACTTGTGTAGAAAAAGTCAACAGGCTCATGACTGTATGTATGCTATACAGGGCCCCTTTATGAAGCACAGCTGCCAGCTACAGCAACGTACCTCTCCGACGGGGAGAGGGAGCGACAAGTTCTACCCAACCACCTTGCTCAACTGGCACCTTGGGAGCTCTCAAGGAGCTCTCAAAGTGCCTGACGAGCAACCATGCTGCCACACCGGAAGACATATTAAAAAAACAAGACAAGGAATTTATATTAAAACACAAGAAGAACTAAATATAATGGACAATGGAATCTCCTGGTTCCAATAGAGACAAATTAGAGACTGCTATATAAAGGATAAGAAAAATTGATTCATAGATAAGGAAAGCTATTGGGACAAAATATGGACTTCAGAAAGCAAAGCTATAACAAACATTTACAGAAAATTATTAGAATGGTCTGTGGAGACAGAATTAATTAAGGACTGCATGGTTAAATGGGCCGGGAATATAGGCATACAATTAGACTGGAAGACCGGGGAAAAATTGGAATAAGAAAATAAAATATACATATGCTTATGATGTGAAAGAAAATAGTTTGAAAATGATGTACAGGTGGTACATCACCCCTCAAAAACAAGCAAAATACTATCCAAAAAGGAAATAGAAAAAAATAAAGACAAACTCTTTAACTATTTAATAACAGCAACTAGAATAAACTATGCGAGATGCTGGAAATCAAAGGAGATTCCTACTCAGGAACAATGGTTAAGATTATAGACATCACAAATATGGACAAATTGACACAACTGATGCATGCAAATTCAAAACTGAGGACACAAAAAACAGACTGGACGCTTGTAAAGAATTTTATAACTCAACAAAATTTGAAATGGATGATTGACCTAAGTTGAAAATTGGAATACAAAGCTCCCAAGGAAAAGGATGGAAGAGAGGCAGCTGACAGTGAAAGGATGATTCTGAAGACTGTTAGTACAGATGTGAAGACAATTGGTAGCCAGAACTCCAACCCCCTTTACCTAAGTCCATTTTCCTAGACAAACCCAACCTATACCTCCACCCCCTAAATCTATCCCCACTCTTCCTCTTTTTTCTTTTTTAAACCCACTTCTGTAACAAAATATTTAATAAAAATTATTTTAAAAATTATATTTTACTCCAAAACAACACTTAAAAAAAGAGCACAAAATCTGTGTGTAAAAAAACTACAACAAAATTATACACACAAAAAATCTGAAATACAAAAAAAAAATTCTGGAAAGAGTGGTAATGGGGGAGGGGAAAATATGTAGTCTTTTATTTAGATATGTGAGAAGAAAATAAGCCAAGATTTACCCCTGGATCTAAACAGACCCTGAGCTAAAAGAGATTTTGCTCCAATCATACTTTTTGCGAAGTAAATCTCCATAAAATCATAGAATCATAGAGTTGGAAGAGACCTCGTGGGCCATCCAGTCCAACCCTCTGCAAAGAAGCAGGAAAATTGCATTCAAAGCACCCCTGACAGATGGCCATCCAGCCTCTGTTTAAAAGCTTCCAAAGAAGGAGCATCTGCTGCACTCCGGGGCAGAGAGTTCCACTGCTGAACAGCTCTCACAGTCAGGAAGTTCTTCCTAATGTTCAAATGGAATCTCCTTTCTTGTAGTTTGAATACAAAAAAGTGATGCTTTTCTAACATGTTAGCAATTTAACCACTATGGGAGCAGTCTTTTTTTTTTAAGGCTAATGTTTCTTATGTGTCTATGCAAAGCATCCACTTCATAGAATCATACCTAGAGTTCGAAGAGACCTCATGGGCCATCTAGTCCAACCCCCTGCCAAGAAGCAGGAAAATCACATTCAACCCACATTCACACATAAATTCAGTGCACTTTAGTTTCCTGGTCCTTTTCAGTTTACACCTTTGAGAGGAGCTCAATGACAGAACACCCGATTTTCATGCAGAAAGCCATGAGTCCAATATCTGATGCCTCCAGGTAGGACAATGAAATAATCCCCTAATAGTTGCTTGAGTAGATAGGCCAAAGGACGGACTTGGCATAAGGCAATTTTCTACATTCTCTTTCCTTTGAAAGAAATTGAATATTTTCCTACTAGCTTCAAAAGAGAAAGACTCATTATTCTCTACAGCCATTCACTCACCCATCCCCCAAATCTGAAAAGAGAAGGTCTAGAAAGAAACAGGTGGCTGCTGTCAGTTCTGAAATCCTTTTATTGCTGAGGAAGACAACTTTGTTCAAGTTCACCTTCATGAATAAATGCCTTCTTAGTTGTCTTATCTTCATGAACAAATGCACAGACCATGGATGTTTCAGCAAGCTGCACAGCTGGCATTAATGAGGGTTCCTGAGACCCTCCAGTCATTTACATAAAGAGAGACAACGTCCAGCATTCTTGACCTTCAACTAAGGGATTTTAATTGTAAGCGGTTCTTACCACATAAAAACTAAACACTTCCTAATGAACCCAATCCTCAGCCTTCTGGGACAAAAGCATTGTCTTGCCTTCCCAAACCTGCTGCCTTCCAAGTATTTTGGACTACAGCTCCCACTAACCAGACATCACAGCCAATTGTGTAAAAGGATGGGAAATAAACTTCAGACCATCTAGAGAGCCATCAGGCAGAGGAAGACCACTGAGATATCTTCATTTTGTAGGAAAAGACAGAAGGCATTAATGACTTGACTAAGGTCAGTTAGGAAAGGTATCACAAAGCTAAGGGAATTTTATGTTTGCATTTATTTATTTGATACATTTTTATTACAATAGGTCCAAAACAACCCTCCAAAGGTACCAAAGCTCAGAGTTCCTGAACACTGTATTATCTATTGTATTAACCTGAAGCTACAGATGTGTCTAGAGAAATCACAGGAGAATTAATTAAGGAAACACTAGATTTGTCATAAACAAACATGAAACTGAAGAAAGTCCATGAAAACCAGTAGTTCTCACTCTGTTTGCTGAAGTAGTTATTTTGCCATCAAATGTGTTGGGTTTTTTTTCTCTTGTCATATATTAGTAACACTTCACCAAATTAAGTGATGTAGATACAGGGGAACAAGAACAGTGAAATACAACAGGTTTTTTTATTGTGTCAGAGGCGACTTGAGAAACTGAAAGTCACTTCTGGTGTGAGATAATTGGCTGTCTGCAGAGATGTTGCCCAGGGGATGCCCAGATGTGTTACCATCCTGTGGGAGGCTTCTCTCATGTCCCCGCATGGGAAGCTGGAGCCGACAAAAGGGAGCTCACCCCGTCTCGTGGATTCAAACCATCAAACCTTTAACCTATTGTGTCACCGCAGCTCCTAATACAGCAGTTGCTTATAGCTTATATCTATTTGCAAATAGTTCTCATAGAATGAAGCTTACTTGCAGGATAGTGTGCCCAGAACTGCTGCTACAATCTCCTTCCATGTGAGCCTGCCTACTCAATAAGACCTGCCAGAGAAGTTCTAATTCTTTGTCCTTTTAGCATGTGAGTTTCATTTGGTTGGAATGTGGGAAAATCCTTTTCTTTATTCCCTTCTTTTTTGCCATCACATTAAGCTTGTGGAGCTCCCTGCTACAAAACTCTCTTTATGTGACCTTCTGCTACCTTTTAAAATCCACGGGTGTTTCATGGACTAAATAGTGGGGCACGTTCCTTGTTTGCTCCAATAGGCACTATGGGATGGAGGCTCCTCAAATGTTCTTGAACTCAAACTTCCATCTATTCCAATTTATGTAGTTAATGGATAAGGATTATTGGAGCGATACCCTAACAATAGATCAATGAATTTTCCAAGGGTTCAGGTGTCTTAGGGGCCCTTCTACACTGCCATATAATTCAGATGATTAAAGCAGATAATCCACATTATCTGCTTTAAACTGGATTATGACTCAACATTGCCCTATAATTCAGTTCAAAGCAGATAATCTGGATTTTATACGGCAGTGTAGAAGGGACCCTACTCTGATATAGAAAAAAAAGGCTTGTGGCACCTTAAAGGCTAAGACGGGAATTATGTTGGGGACTTACATTTTCATAAGTGACCTATACCTGTGGAAATTAGAATTATGCTGTTCCATAACATTCAAGAAGGGGCTGTGGTTATATTAATATGTGGAGGTGATTGATGCACAATGGGATCTTGATTGATGCAACACCTGGGAGTGTTGATGTGGATAAGTACAGCCCAAAGTGCACTGGGACATTCTTGCTGGTGTCCCCTTATGAATCTTCACAATTCACTAACAGGGTTTCTTAACCTTCTCTTATGTTACGGAGTATATTTTAAGTAATGTATCATAGAGACTGAGAGAATTCCAGCCTAGATGAATATATAACATTTATTTGGGTATCCTGTGAACATTGACATTATTTTTCATTCATTAAAGAGTAGCAGGAAACAGCATTAGAAATATATCAATGTGTTCAACTTCATTGTCTTTTTGTAAGTTTCATCATTGTTTTTATGTGCCATCAAGTCATTCTCAAGTAATGGCAACCCTACGGTAAACCTATCACGGGGGTTCCTTGGAAAAATTGTTCAGGGGATTATCTTTTGCCTTTTGCTAAGGCTGAGGCTGTGTGACTTGCCCAAGATCACTCAGTGGTTCCACGGCTGAGTGGATTCAAACCTGGAATTATAGTCTAATACTCAAACTACTATCCATGCTGATTATTTAATGCATCAGGCAGTTTTGTCATAACTCTAGACAAATTAAATGCTATCTTTTAACACATCATGTATAAAAAGATGGATGGATTTTCACTCAGTTTGGAGGGAATGTTTTTGGATAGATAGAATTAACATACAGTTGTTTGAGCCTGGAGGACACCCCAACTATTCCTTTGTTAGGGCTGTACATCAGCCTCATGGGCACCTGAGACTGATGTGCAGCCCAAGCAGTGCTTGAGCACCTAGAAAGAGATGCCTGTTCTCTAGCTCTGAGGTTCCCAACCTGTGGTCCGCAAGAATAAAAATATGGTCTTGGCCACCTGCTCCCTTGATCCGTGTCCCTCCTGGATAGTAAAATCTTGCTTGGAGGGATTACGTGAACCTCTGTTGAATATAATAAATAGCTCCCTTGAGCAAGGAGTTTTTCCAGAGGGTTTAAAAGAGGCGATGGTATCTCCACTGCTGAAAAAAACAGACTTAGATCGTTCAGTTCCCTCTAGATACCGCCCAGTCTCGAGCCTTCCGTTTCTGGGCAAGGTGGTTGAGAGGGCGGCAGCGGAACAGTTGCAGCAGTTCCTAAATGACACAGCTGGACTTGATCCCTTCCAGTCCAGCTTCCGTAGGGGACACGGGACGGAGACTGTGCTAGTTGCCATCATAGATCAGCTTCGCTGCCAGATGGATCAAGGCGGATAAGCGCTGCTTGTGTTATTAGACCTCACAGCAGCATTTGATACGGTCGATCACAATCTATTGACCCACCACCTAGCCATGACTGGGGTTAGGGGGATACCCCTTAAATGGGTGCCTTCCTTCCTTCCTCCAGAATCGGGGACTGTGTGTGGTGAGGGGAGGGATGGTTTCCGAGAGATCTCCACTAACTTGCGGGGTCCCGCAGGGAGCTATTCCCTCTCCTCTATTATTTAACATCTATATGTGACTGCTTGCCCGACTGGTGCGGAGCTTTGGGCTTGAGTGCCACCAGTACGCTGATGACACCCAGCTCATTCTGAGGATGGAGGGCCAGCCGGACTCTGTACCCGAAAATTTCCATGAGTGCCTTGAGGCCATTACTGGATGTTTGCTTGCCAGCAGGTTGAGGGTGAATCCAGCGAAGACGGAGATCCTTTGGCTGGGCCATCCGGGTGGGAGGGAGATCCAGGTGCCTACCCTGGATGGCAAGACACTATGTCTGTCATCTTCTGTAAAGAGTCTTGGTGTCTTATTGGACCCGCTGCTCACAATGGAGGCCCAGGTCTCTGCTGTGAGCAGATCTGCGTTTTTCCATCTACGTCAGGCTAGGTTACTGGCTCCCTATCTAGGAATGACCTGGCTACGGTGATCCAGGCGATGGTCATCTCGAGGCTTGACTACTGTAACGCCCTCCACATTGGCCTTCCTTTGTCAGTGATCCGGAAACTGAAGCTGGTGCAAAATGCGGCGGCTCGTCTGCTCACTGGGGTGCCAGCGAGGTGTCGTATCACCCCAATTCTACAACAGCTGCACTGGCTACCGATTGAGTGCCGGATTACTTTCAAGGTGCTGGTATTAACCTTTAACGCCTTATATGATCTGGGGCCGGCGTACCTGAGGGCCCACTTATCCCCCTACCAACCCCAGAGATTACTTCAGTCCGAAGACCAAAATTTGCTTGAAGTCCCCAACATCCGGACTTATCATCTGTCCTCTACTAGGCAGAGAGCCTTCTCGGTTGTGGCCCCTTATTTATGGAATGCCTTGCCAGTTGAAACCCGATCTATCCGAGACCTACTTGCTTTTCAGAAAGCCTGTAAAACCTTTCTCTTCCGACAAGCTTTTGATGGGTGAATAACTCGGGACTATGTCTGTTCTTGTTTTTATTGTATTTTAAAGTTAATTGTTTTGTTTTAATCTACTGCTGTAAACCGCTCCAAGCCAAATTGGGAGTAGCGGTATACAAGTCAAATAAATAAATAAATACATTACTATACCGTTGCCTCAAAACCACATGGCAACGAGAGCGATTGGTCGTGCAAAACCCTCTTATAGTGCCAAGGCAACGGGTATGTTGGGAGGGGAGAGGCTGACTACCCATAAAAGATTACTATTATCGCATCAACTCTAGATTATTAAGTATGGTTTTCTGTGGGTGAGCAGATGGCAACTACTGGATGGCATGTGCTCTTTATCAGAAAGTAGAGCTGATGTGGTCTATCCAATGCAATTTTCTGAATCAGCATCCCAAATAAACAAACCAAATCTAAAGTTGACCAAAATTGATTTGTAACCCTTTTGGTACTAATGTTGGAAAGTGGTCCCTGATCAAAGTGGTCAAAAGAAGGTTGGGATCCACTGCTCTAGCTGAAATTAAAAAGTCATTAATCATGGTTAATGATTCTCCCAAGCAATGCTGGTGTCAAACTAAAGTTGTTACTCTATAAGGTACCATACACATTCACATCTCCCAGCTTATTAAGTTGCTGGCTGTTTTAGTGACCATAGTCCCTTACATCGATCACCACAATTTCTCATGTTTACAGGGGAAAAGAACTTTAAAGTATCTAAAATCACCCTAATTTTGGTTAGGTTCT